>NC_064617.1:862725737-864017880 GCF_023898315.1 Schistocerca nitens
GCTACGGTCGCAGGTTCGAATCCTGCCTCGGGCATGGATGTGTGTGATGTCCTTAGGTTAGTTAGCTTTAATTAGTTCTAAGTTCTAGGCGACTGATGACCTCAGAAGTTAAGTCGCATAGTGCTCAGAGCCATTTCACCCATTAGATCGTATTTTTGCTAGAATGATTTTGCATCTGCTTCGCTAAGATATACCTAGCGAAGTGGAATGGTTCGAATGGCTCTGAGCACTATGGGACTTAACGTCTGAGGTCATCAGTCCCCTAGAACTTACGTAGAACTACTTAAACCTAGCTAAACTAAGGACATCACACACAGCCATGCCCGAAGCAGGATTCGAACCTGCGACTGCAGCGGTCGCGCGGTTGCGGACTGAAGCGCTTACAACTGCTCGGCCACAGCGGCCGGCAACCTAGCGAAGTGTCGCAGAGGTTAGCACACTGGTCGCGCATTCGGGAGGACGACAGTTCAAATTCCCGTTCTACCACCCAGATTTACGTTTTCCGTGATTTCCCTAAATAATTCTGCCGCCATGGTTGCTTTCAGAAGGGCACGACCAATATCCTTCTTTCGTAATCCGAGCTTTGCTCCCTCACTAATGACCACGCTGTCTATGCTTACATACTTTCGTTGCCGCGTCACGTGGTCGCTATGTCGCCAGATGGCATTCAGTGTTGCGGTGGGTAGTGGTCCCAACACGGCCTGTTGGTAAAATATCGATATCTTTTTCCAAAACATGTCATTATACATGGGCAATATTTTTTCCCCGATCGGTATCGAAATGGCAAGGTCGAGTGCCGATATTATTATTGTATATTATATTTTTTCGGCATTTTCTGTAAATACTTGAAATCGTTCTTCTGAAATTGTAGTACAACATAGTTTTAATTTCACTGTGTGAAGGAGTCTTACTGCACTACTGGCCATTAAAAATGCTACACCACGAAGATGAAGTGCTACAGACGCGAAATTTAACCGACAGGAAGAAGATGCTGTGATACGCAAATGATCAGCTTTTCAGAGCATTCACACAAGGTTGGCCCCGGTGGCGACACCTACAACGTGCTGACATGAGGAAAGTTTCCAACCGATTTCTCATACACAAACAGCAGTTGACCGCTATTGCCTGGTCAAACGTTGTTGCCTCGTATAAGGAGGAGAAATGCGTATCATCACGTTTCCGACTTTGATAAAGGTCGGATTGTAGTTTATCGCGATTGCGGTTTATCGTGTCGCGACATTGCTGCTCGCGTTGGTCGAGATCCAATAACTGTTAGCAGAATATGGAATCGGTGGGTTCAGGAGGGTAATACGGAACGCCGTGCTGGATCCCAATGGCCTCGTATCACTAGCAGTCGAGATAACAGGCGTCTTATCCGCATGGCTGTAACGGATCGTGCAGCCACGTCTCGATCCCTGAGTCAACAGATGGGGACGTTTGCAAGACAACAACCATCTGCACTAGGAGTTCGACGACGTTTTCAGCAGCATGGACTATCAGCTCGGAGACCATGGCTGCGGTTACCCTTGACGCTGCATCACAGACAGGAGCGCCTGCGATTGTGTACTCAACGTCGAACCTGGGTGCACGAATGGCAAAACGTCATTTTTTCAGATGAATCCAGGTTCTGTTTACTGCATCATGATGGTAGCATTTGGCGACATCGCGGTGAACGCACATTGGAAGCGTGTATTCGTCATCGCCATACTGGAGTATCACCCGCCGTGATGGTATGGGGTGCCATTGGTTACTCGTCTCGGTCTCCTCTTGTTCGCATTGACGGCAATTTGAACAGTGGACGTTACATTTCAGATGTGTTACGCCCCGTGGCTATACCCTTCATTCGATCCGTGCGAAACCCTACATATCAGCAGGATAATGCACGACCGCATGTTGCAGGTCCTGTACGGGCCTTTCTGGATAAAGAAAATGTTCGACTGCTGCCCTGGCCAGCATATTCTCCAGATCTCTCACCAATTGAAAACTTCTGGTCAATGGCGGCCGAGCAACTGGCTCGTCACAAGACGCCAGTCACTACTCTTGATGAACTGCGGTATCGTGTAGAAGCTGCATAGGCAGCTGTACCTGCACACGCCCAAGCGTATCAAGGCCGTTATTACGGCCAGAGGTGGCTGTTCTGGGTACTGATTTCTCAGGATCTATGCACCCAAATTGCGTGAAAATGTAATCACATGTCAGTTCTAGTATAATATATTTGTCCAATGAATACCCGTTTATCATCTGCATTTCTTCTTGATGTAGAAATTTTAATGGCCAGTGGTGTACTTTTTGATGTGTCATCACGTCGAGTGTTTTTCTTTCAACATGTGAAGCACATATATGTGGCACAAAGAATAAGTTCGACTGCACTGGTGGGTGGCGGTGTGAATGGGATAAAAAGATTCCGATGCGAAGGAATAGCACACCAGTTAAAAGTGATTTTTAACGCAACTAGTATGCTATTTCTTCACATCGGCATTCACCAAAAACATCTGATGAAAATGATGTACAAAAATGTACATGAGAAGAGTGGTCTTTCCTATGGACGGAGACGTGTGAGGGCGATGAGGCCCGCGAGAAAGACAGCCCGTGCCACGCACGTCACACAGCACGTGACACTCCAGGTCTTACGAGTGCCAACAGTCGTCTCCGGCAGGGAACTAGTTACTGTTTCAGAGGAGCTTAATAATTTTTGACTGCGTGTTTAAACGTTTGCAAGTTCTCGATAATACTCAAAATGAAAACCTTTTTGGGTACCTCTTCAAATACACATTGATTTCCCGTGGCCGATGCACGGACCGTAGCGTTCGGGAAGTGTGGCGGACAAGCCGGCTAATGTGACGTCACAAGTTCGTTGCAAGGCTTGTAGGCACCGCCATCTATGTGGTAGTGTCATATGTCTCCGCGTAAATGCTGACGCAATCGGCTCTCGGCGCTACCAACCACACTGCAGCGTTCAACCTCACGACGATATTCTGCCGCTGCAGCTGCTGGGCCTCTGACGTTTGCAGAAATGAAAAAAAAAAAAAAAGGGAAGTCGGCATGAACTGTTCCGGACAAATCCGATATGTGACGATACCGAACGACGGACCCATCGCACACTTTTTATTGTGCCACTTACACGCCGTTGCCATTGTTAGCAAAATGGTTATCGCCAAACGTGAATGTGCATCGTTTTCAAGTGGAATAAGCAGGCTGCTAGCTTGTTGGTGCATAGAACATGTAATAATAAATCAGTACTTGAACATACATCTCTAAAACGTGCACTATATTTACAATGTGCAGCCGACATTCTTATAGGCCGGTACGTTGGTATTTTTTTCCACCGGTACATTGACATATAGATACTTTCTTCAATTTATCGAGACCGATAATGATATTTTTAAATATCGATACATCGAATTCCTGATATTTTTAAAAATGTCAACAGTCCTAGTCAAAAAATGGCTCTGAGCACTATGGGACTTAACATCTGTGGTCATCAGTCCCCTAGAACTTAGAACTACTTAAACCTAACTAACCTAAGGACATCACACACATCCATGCCCGAGGCAGGATGCGAACCTGCGACCGTAGCAGTCGCGCGGTTCCGGACTGAGCGCCTAGAACCGCAAGACCACCGCGGCCGGCTACAGTCCTAGTCGTAACGTTTGGGCCCGTCCCCGCATGTACACTGCACTTCCTACGCAAGCCATACGCATAAAATTTCCATTTTTATGTGGACATATTGTCCTATAATTAAATTAAAAATAGGTCCTAAACAATGATTATGACCAAGGATTTTGAAAGAGTTTCCATTACATGGAAGAGAAATACCTGAACAGGAAATCATCTCGCAAGTTATTTTCAGTGGGGACTCTCTGTGCCTAACTACCAGTTTCTGTGCCTGAAAAGACAATGGGATGGAGCTCGCTCCACCTATAGGGATAGATAATGAAAATAACTGCAATTACTTTTCAGAAATAAATGTTTAGGTTGGACATATTAGATACTCAGACACCGGCTCACTCTGATTGGACATGCAGCGCACAAGTTCAAACAGATGGATCGAGCTGATTGCTTACAGGTTTCTTCATATATTTTTGGTACATTTATTGTTAAATACAAAAGTTTTCAGTAGTAATCATATTTGTGTGTGCTTCATAGTGCCGGCCGTGGTGGCCGAGCGGTTCTAGGCGCTTCAGTCCGGAACCGTGCGACTCCTACTGTCGCAGGTTCGAATCCTGCCTCGGGCATGAATGTGTGTGATGTACTTAGGTTAGTTAGGTTTAAGTAGTTCTAAGTTCTAAGGGACTGATGACCTCAGCTGTTAAGTCCCATAGTGCTCAGAGCCATTTGAACCATTTCTGCTTCATAGTATTTGTAATAGTGAAATATGTGCAAAACTTGCTATGTGTATAGTAGGATACGAACCGTTTAACATGATATGAGCTATTAGAAGAATACTAAAAGTGTAAAGTTCATGATTTTAAACTAACATGAACATTCTTATTTTTGCGTGGAAAGCAGGAAAATAAATTAAGTATAATGAAATTTGTATTTGTCTATCTAATAAAAATGTATTGATTCAAGCTTTGTAACAAGAAAATCGATACTGGCTGTGATCAACGTATGAAAACAAAACATTAAACTAGCAGTCGCTCATAAATAATCGGTATTTCCACAGAGGGGGAAAAACCTTTTTGCTTCTTTTCTTTTTAAAATAACTACCACACATTTGGCGTTCATTCTGACATAAAGTGAAGCTATTGTAAGAAATCGAAACGCCTACAACCGTCATCATGACCTTCTTTATTGTGTTGCTACCAGTTTCGGCACTTCAATGCGCCATTTTCAGGCCTTAGTTGATGCTGAATGCAGTTGATGTTTGGAGTGCTGACATCACAGTTACAGATAGTCTGCGTAAGCCAGTGATGTTGGCCACTGAATCAGCGTACATATGGATCATGATAACCCCTTCAGCATCAACTAAGGCCTGAAGATGGCGCACTGAAGCTCCGAAACTGGTAGGTACACAATAAAGAAGATCATAAGAACGGCTGTAGGCGTTTCGTTTTCTTACAATGGTGAACGACCGTGGTCCCCAAGACCTCGTCAAAAGAATGGATATACAAAAACGTGAAGTGAATCTGTTCTCATCCTGAAGGTTGGGTTTCGCTTCGCTGCGCTTTCGGAGTCATGTCTTCTGATCTTAGAAGTGGTTTATCCTGTTTACGAACAACGTTGGCTCCTGACCACGGAGCAGCTCGAGATTTTTCATATTAACAAATCACTGTCAGAGGTTAATGAAGTGAGGAGCGGCACATCAAAAAATAACAGGATTTACTGAGCATCGAACTGCAGACATGTAGATTTGAGACCTGCTATTGAAACACTTCTTCCCAACTGTTTTAATGATCCTCTATAGATTAGTGTACGCTATAGATACATATTTAATACCACAACTAACCAGGTTTACAATGGGTAAGAGCAGCATGACCCTAGTTCTGAATTTGACCCAGCACGTTGGTAGCGGTTTTGAAGAACGTCAAATTACGGAGGCACTGTTTATAAACCCGGCCGTAGTCTACGATGCGATCAATACTGCTTAAAAGAGATTACGAAATAATTATAAACTGTTTTTACTCGCATTATGGAACGATTTTGGTCAGATAGTATCCTTAACACTGCAATAAACTGTCGATTTTTGTCCTTGGTGACTGCTTAAAAATATGTATAATAATAAACACACATATGCGTATGTCACAGACACTGTTACTAAAAGTAATTATGTGTTTGGTGGCAAGAAATTTTCCTTAAATTTGATGTACTGCTAGTCTGTGACTTAAAGATGGTCGCTTGACCTAAACTAGTTGTCCGACAGTAAAGATTCATTACAAAAGCTTTTGGTGGCTCCACTATACAGTTGTTAATTTACACTGAAACCGTACAGCACTGTCTATAGCAAAATTGACTGCACCCTGTGCCACGGTAGGCACAGTATTACCTCTTGCAGTAGCAACAGTATGTAGTCAGTACGTAGTTTCATGTGTTATATCTGAGACATCCACTTTAAACACATGAAAGGGGTTGAAAATTCGAAAATTATCTTTAAATGTCTTTATATGTCTTAGATATGCAGTTTCATGTGATCAACGCTTTTATTGGATTCACTTTTGAGCGATCATTAATTCTTTGTTTTCCTTCTTGTTTATGGAAACCAATTAGACGCAGTACAGGGGAGCTCGTGCTTCAGGTGGTCTGTAGAGAAATAAAAGTACTGAGCATATTTTCAAGGCTGTTGCATCAACGGTATCTGAAAGGTTTTCTGCCACGTCGTTCAGTCAATAGACGAAAAGGTTTACTTAGCCATAACTGTTTCAAAGGGCAATTCTCGTTATATCCGTAACTCTTGAGGCAGTATTAAATTATTGTTTTTTTTTTTTTAATATCTGGTTTACAGATTCTGTTTTCTATTTAGCCATCTAAAGCTCAAGTATGCATTATATATTTAATTGTACGGAGGAAATACATAAATTCAGATTTAAAAGCTCATTCTGCTACAGTTTTTTCCACAGTAAATTTTTAAGAAATAGCATTACAATTGAATTAGGCATTTTTGTTAGTTAATTCACACTATTTCTTAAATTTTATCATAAGCGATACATAAACATGAAAATATTAATTCTGTTGAAATATTACGGAAATTAAAAACCACTTCTTAAAGGCGAATGTCTTTAGTAAAGAAAACTGAAGGAACTGCTTGAGGGTTGGCGTTATCCCATACTCATCAGCGTCTTCAAGAATCCCGATCTTTCGACCGAGCGAGGTGGCGTAATGGTTAGCACACTGGACTCGCTTTCTGGAGGACGACGGTTCAAATCCACGTCCGGGCATCCAGATTTAGGTTTTCCGTGACTTCCCTAAATTACTTCAGACAAACGCCGGGATGGTTCCTTTGAAAGGGTAGGGCCGACTTCCTTCCCCATCCTCCTCTAATCCGATGAGACCGATGCGTTTGCTGTGTGTTCGCCTCCTCCGAATCAACCAACGAACCAATTTCGATCTTTCCCAGTCAAATCTGGGATACGAAAACAAAGTGTGGTGTACATCAACGTTAACTCAGAATCACACTAAAATGCAGGACAACCGTAAATGTTGATTCTCAGTAGATGCAGAGGAAAAGATGCGTGTTTGTAGCGTGTCGATGCAGTCCCGTTTACAGTTTCCCCTTTGCTTTATGGCTCGTTCACAACTTTTTTCCTTTCCCAGCGGTTCACCTCTGCGCGCCGGCTTCTCGCTTGGGTCGAAAGCAGCACGTGTAAACACGAGACCAAGCAAACGGGACTCAGCCAGTAATCTGATAAGGCGAGGACGCGCAGGAAGCAAATATTTTGGGACGATAGCGTGAACTAGCGTCAACAAAGGTGCGCGTGAAAGAGTAATTTCAACATTTTTAGAGGAGCGATCCACTAAATGATTTGTTGTGAATATATGGCTGCGCCTTGGTTCAGTGGTCATGTTAGAAACTACCTACGAAGACAAAGGTAGCTTCATCGCAGATTTTAACGAAGTTAAAGCCCTGTAGACAAACAGCAGATGAACGAAGATAAAAATGAGAGGAAGGAGAGCAATTCCAGAAGCGTTCAACGAGCTCGCAATTAAAATTTTGACCAGCGACGTGACGAGGTCAAAGATTTTGTCTTGCTTCAGCTCGACAAACGAACCGAAATCATCTATTGAGTGTCTCAGTGGCCATGTAGGCACTGCAACGGAAGATGAAAGAGAGAATCCCGAAATACTCAACTCGACGTTTCGAAACTACTTCATTGTGGGATATCGTAATGCGATTCCTTCTTTCAATGGTTGGACGAATATCGAAATTGCATATATTGAGATGAAGCAACGCGGAATAAAAAATAAATTAAAATAGGCCAGCAGAGAAAAACGTACACTTCCAAACACTTGAAGAAACATACCAACTATCACGCGAAAGTCAGAAAGTCTGGAGAGCTAATTTGAACAGAGAAATACAGGAATATTGTACAGCCTATTACGTAACTCTGTCGTAGGGACCGCGAAGAAAGGACTAGACAGTCCCTAGAGAGGCATTTAATCTGTCATTCCTACCGTGCGAATAGAATGGGAATAAACCCTGATATACGGTACGAGGGAAGTAACCGCTGCCGTGCACTTCAGTGTTTTGCAGGCTGTAGATGTAGATGTAAATTTAGATGTACCTGTAGAAGGTGTTCCATGCGTGCTTAGACGGAGACAGGGGTGCTTGGTAGATGGAACCATTTGATACTTAGATTTAAAAAAAACTGTAGGGAGTATTTGAGGCCGTTCTAACAGTCCGTTGATAATTTAATGGTAATGGAAACAATGCTTTGTTTTCACGGGCGCATCTGGGCCTTGTAACGACGCTATATTCTTGAAAATTACTGAAATTAACTTAACTTGGCCTGGAGTTCATTTTATGAATGAAAATAACAGTTCACAACTTCACAAAATTTATTGACAACTGAACTGCATACTCGTCACGTTAAAAAAACACCGACTGACATAAAACTAACTTCAAAACTGATTAACTGTCAGCACCGCTGCTTTGCTTTATATAGAGTTTTAACAATAAATTACAAAGTAGTCCATTATTAAATTTGTACAATTACAATGTTACAATTAAAATTTACAAAACGTAAAAAACTGACGTTGCAGCTGAATAAGATAAAAAATACAATGTTAAGTGATGTAATTTTTATAGTATCATCACTAGTTTTAAATATGAAAAACGATCTGAACTTTAATTACAACAATGTCTCTTGTATTATTCTAGTTTCGTAATTAATTACCTTTTGGATTTGGTTACTAGCATTCAATGACATTACAAATCTTTTGCTTTATCCGATTGCATTCGAGGAAATTACAAATAAAATTGTGTGATGTAAACAATTGGCGAGTTAATTAGAAATGTAATTACAAAAGATATTAATTATAGAGGAGGACATAAAAATAGATAACAAATGAAAATAGATCTCTTGGTAATAACTTTTAAGATGTTTCTCAAGATAAAGATGTTTTCTGTGTTTACTCATTATTCAATTCTAATTGTGGTAATTAGAGGCGCCAACCACGTATGCCAACATTTCCACGGCCTTTTTACGTATGTTACTAAATAAATGTTTCCCCTGACAATAATGATAATATACATTTTTCTAGAATCTTCTATTTGCTTTCACAATGAATATCAAGTGTTTTAGCAAATTGGACAGAATGATATACATAAAGGTACACATACAAGTCCCTAGGACGCACTAAATTGTCCGATAATTATCCGGATGCATATAAAAAAAGGTGGTATCAGACATTTCATTAGAGTTTTGTGGAAGGCCGTATCGTTATAGCCTGCACCAAAGTCCTGAAATAGGTGGAGGCAAATTGTTAATTCACCTGAGCGGCTCCAGCGCTCCAGCAAGGGGACGTAATGTGCTGGAAGGAAGCGTGCGGCCTCTGAATACTAAAAATACGCTCCTCTAAAAACAGATACTCCTATCACGATCCACTTTTGACATTCTCGTCCGGCTCTAGTAAGGATGCAGTACGAAAACACAACGTGTGGTATCGTATGACTTGTCCTGCACCTCAATCAGTGTCTCGAATTTGTTGATCTCGCCATTTTCCGTAGCGGAAGTAACTACTACAGCGTTCAGTTTGCTGTCAACGTACTACCAGCAGCAACAGTGCGACCAACAGATGTATGTCTCATTAGCAAAAGTTTCTGAGTTACTACAGCGCATCATGCAGGCTGTTTCAAAACGATTCATATTATTCCACAAGACTTATTTTACACATAAATTAAGATCAGACTATCAAGTATTTATTGTCGAAAGAACCATCTCATATTATAAGGGTATATCTTTTATACTCACGCTCTGTGAGGAATTTTTAAGACTAAATTATTCATCAGTTTTTTTTTTTTTTTTTTTCATTTCGCTCTCATAAATGTTCATTGTAACCTTTATCGACACACGACAAACATCCATACTTTTACAAGTACGTCTGCAGTTAGTGATTTCGTTGCCATTGCTATGCGATGTGAAATTAGTGTGAAACTTAATGGCTGATTAAAACTGTGTGCCGGACCGAGACTTGAACTCGGGATCTTTGCCTTTCGCGGGCAAGTGCTCTACCAACTGAGCTACCAAAGCACGACTCATACCTCGTACTCACAGCCTTACTTCCGCCAGTACCTCGTCTCCTACTTTCCAAACTTCACAGAAGCTCTCCTGCGAACCTTGCAGAACTAGCACTCCTGGAAGAAAGGATATTGCCAGGAAGTTTCATATCAGCGCACACTCCACTGCAGAGTGAAAATCTCATTCTGGAAACATCCCCTAAGCTGTGGCTGAGCCGTGTCTCCGCAATATCCTTTCTTCCAAGAGTACTAGTTCTGCAAGGTTCGCAGGAGAGCTTCTGTGAAGTTTCGAAAGTAGGAGACGAGGTACTGGCGGAAGTAAGGCTGTGAGGACGGGGCGTGAGTCGTGCTTGCTTAGCTCAGTTGGTAGAGCACTCGCCCGCGAAAGGCAAAGATCTCGAGTTCGAGTCTCGGTCCGGCACACAGTTTTAATCTGCCAGGAAGTTTCATATCAGCGCACACTCCGCTGCAGAGTGAAAATCTCATTCTGGTTAAAATTAGTGTCCCTGTCATGGAGACAGACGTAAAGCTAATGTTTTCGATTATTTTAAATAATTTTGCCGCTATCGAACCTGAGTATGGGAGCTTCACGTAGAGAACATTTTTCCAACCGAAATAAACCTGACCATGTGCGTAATACGAACATGTGTCTCTTATACTTTTCAAATATACTCTACGACAAAAAAAAAAAGAAGAAAAACGACACACTACGAAGGAATTATCCGAATGGACGGAAATCGGTAGATGTGATATACATGTACACACAATGAAATCATTACAGTTTCAGAAAAATTGGATGGTTTATTCTAGAGAAAGGGTTTCACAAATTGAGCATGTCAAGCCGACCTCGTGGCCGAGCGGTTCTAGGCGCTTCAGTCCGGAACCGCGCGACTGCTACGGCCGCTGGTTCGAACCCTGCCTCAGGCATGGATGTGTGTGATGTTCTTACGTTACTTAGGTTTAAGTAGTTCTAAGTTCCAGGGGACTGATGACCTCAGATGTTAAGTCCCATAGCGCTCAGAGCCATTTGAACCATCTGAGCATGTCAATAACGACTTGGGCCATCTCTTGCCATGATGCAAGCAGTTATTGGGCTTGGCACTGATTGATGGAAGCGTTGGATATTCTCTTGAGACATATCGTGGCAGATTCTGCCCTACTGGCGCGTTAGATCGACAACATCCAGAGATGGTTGGAGGGCCCTGCCCTTAATGCTGCAAACGTTCTCAATCGAGGAGAGATTCGGTGACCTTGCTGGGCAAGTGGGCAAGCACGACGTCAAGCAGTAGAAACACTCGCCGTGTGTGGGCGGGCATTATCTTGCTGAAATGTAAGACCAGGATGGCTTAGCATGAACGACAACAAAACGGGATGTAGAATATCGTCACAGTACCGCTGTCCTGTAATGGTGGTGCGGATGACAACCAAACGGGTTCTGCTATGAATAGAAATGGCACCCCAGACAACCACTCCTGGTTGGCGGACAGTACGTCGGGCGACGGTCGGGTGGCTATCCAACCATTAACCGAGGCGTACCACCCTCCGTGGACGAATTCGTTAGCGCACGCATGTACAGTGGCATTCGACCCGGAGGTAAGTTGGTTCGAATCCTGGTGGTGGAAGAAATTTTTACTGTCACTGCCAGTAATGGGCCGGTGGCGGGGGGGGGGGGGGGGGGGTGAGCGGAGGAGAGGTGGTGCCGTAAAGTTCAAAATGGTTCAAATGGCTCTAAGCAATATGGGATTTAACACCTGAGGTCATCAGTCCCCTAGACTTAAAACTACTTAGACCTAACGTAACCTAAGGACATCATACACATCCATGCCCGAGGCAGGATTCGAACCTGCGACCGTAGCAGCAGTGCGGTTCCGGAATGAAGCGCCTAGAAACGCTCGGCCACAGCGGCCGGCGCCGTAAACTTCCTGATCACCAGACTTTGCGCCTATGTCCTGGTTTAAAATCCAAACCTCTCCGCAGTGTCTCATGAAGTGAGGGAATGTGAGAAATGTTGATGGTGATCCGTGCGTCGGATGGGGACGTCAAGCTGGGTGGCCCCTTCGAGAAGAGGGGGCTATGTGCTGACACTGAATTTCACCATCTCCCTTCTCTCATCATCTCCAACACGAACGTCACATGACGTACACACATCACAGTCACCTATACTTAACACATGCATTTACACTTAGACAGTTATCATACCACGCGAAGGAAAGTTGCCTGCCCTGCGAAGGACAGGGAAAACAAGTTTTCTTCTTTCGGGAAAGCAGCATAATATATATATGATGACATGATTATTACGAGGGTTGCCCAGAAAGTAATGCACCTCATTTTTTTCTTCAACAATTCTTAATCGATCATAATGAGAATTACACACACGAAAGAATGGTGTTTTACCTACACACACTATTTTTCCACGTAATCTCCATCCCGTTCTATGGCCTCCCTCCAGTGCGAAACAAGGGCGTGTATGCCCTGTCGGTACCAATCCTTGTCCTGGTGGCGAAGTCAATGCTTCACTGTGTGAATCAACTCCTCTTCGTCCTCAAAATGTCTTCCAACTGCCGAGTCGTAATGCGTCTGTCCTCGCGAATGACATCAGCTCGTTGCAACACGTCACGTGTGACAGCCGTGGATGGTGTCCCCGACCGCTGCAAATCGTGGAGCTCCGCCGAACCGCCTTCTGATGACCTCACCCTCCATCCCGACCGATTAATAGTGCTTTTGTCGATAGCAGATGCTACATAGACTTTGCAAAAGCGTTTGTGAATATTCCCCACAGTTCCTTTCTCTGCAGTGAGAAACGCAATGACAGCACCGTGATTGTAACGTACATGTCCTACAGACGCCATTTCGAAGCTGTCCTGCAGCTACGCTATCTGTCGGAAGTGACGGGAACTTGGCGCGCTCTCTCATGAGACTTCAGATAATACATACGTAACGTTTCGTATTCGTAGAATTGTTTTCTGCCGACAAAAATGTGGTACATTACTTTTTGGGCAACCCACGTAGAATAGATGCACCAAATAGCTGCTTATAATAAGTAATCTTTACTCATGACAGACTGTTATGTGACGTCCATATTACATCGTCAGAGGATTGTCTGTCACTGTTTTAATAATATGGTAAATGTCGTACACATGTTGAAAATAAAAAGTTGCAAGAGGACGTGCTACTGGGTATTAGACGTACCGGTGTGTACAGCAATCTGGATCACCACCTCTGAAGGTCTCGCTGTATGGTGGTACAACATGTACAATGTGTTTTTCATGTACAATAAAAAGGGCGGAAATGACGCTCATGTTCATCTCTATTCCAGTTTTCTGTACAGGTTCTGGAGCTCTCGAAACCGAGGTGATGCAAGACTTATATATATATAGGGTGGTCCATTGATCGTGACCGGACCAAATATCTCACGAAATAAGCGTCAAACGAAAAAACTACAAAGAACGAAACTCGTCTAGCTTGAAGGGGGAAACCAGATGGCACTATGGTTGGCCCGATACATAGCGCTGCCATAGGTCAAACGAATATCAACTGCGTTTCTTTTAAATAGGAACCCCCATTTTTATTACATATTCGTGTAGTACGTAAAGAAATATGAATGTTTTAGTTGGACCACTTTTTTCGCTTTGTGATACATGGCGCTGTAATAGTCACAAACATATGGCTCACAATTTTAGACGATCAGTTGGTAACAGGCAGGTTTTTAAATTAAAATACAGAACGTAGGTACGTTTGAACATTTTATTTCGGTTGTTCCAATGCCATACATGTACCTTTGTGAATTTATCATTTCTGAGAACGCATGCTGTTACAGTGTGATTACCTTTGAATACCACATTAATGCAATAAATGATCAAAATGATTTCCGTCAACCTCAATGCATTTGGCATTACGTGCAACGACATTCCTCTCAACAGTAGTTCGCCTTCCGTAATGTTCGAACATGCATTGACAATGCACTGACGCATGTTGTCAGGCGTTGTCGGTGGATCACGACAGCAAATATCCTTCAACTTTCCCCACAGAAACAAATCCGGGGACGTCAGATCCGGTGAACGTGCTTCGACGACCAATCTACCTGTCATGAAATATGCTATTCAATACCGCTTCAACCGCACGCGAGTTATGTGCCGGACATCCATCATGTTGGAAGCACATCGCCATTCTGTCATGCAGTGAAACATCTTGTAGTAACATCGGTAGAACATTACGTAGGAAGTCAGCATACGTTACACCAATTAGATTGCTATCGATAAAATGGGTCCAATTATTCTTCCTCCCATAATGCCGCACCATATATTAACCCGCCAAGGTCGCTGATGTTCCACTTGTCGCAGCCATCGTGGATTTTCCGTTGCCCAATAGTGCATATTATGCCGGTTTACATTACCGCGGTTGGTGAATGACGCTTCGTCGCTAAATAGAATGCGTGCAAAAAATCTGTCATCGTTCCATAATTTGTCTTGTGCTCAGTGGCAGGACTGTACACGACGTACAAAGTCGTCGCCATGCAATTCCTGGTGCATAGAAATATGGTACGGGTGCAATCGATGTTGATGTAGCATTCTCAACACCGAAGTTTTTGAGACTCCCGATTCTCGCGCAATTTGTCTGCTACTGATGTGCGGATTAGCCGCGACAGCATCTAAAACACCTACTTGGGCATAATCATTTGTTGCAGGTCGTGGTTGACGTTTCACATGTGGCTGAACACTTCCTGTTTCCTTAAATAATGTAACTATCCGGCGAACGGTCCGGATACTTGGATGATGTCGTCCAGGATACCGAGCAGCACACATAGCACACGCCTGTTGGGCATTTTGATCACAATAGCCATATATCAACACTATATCGACCTTTTCGCAATTGGTTAACGGTCCATTTTAACACGGGTGATGTATCACGAAGCAAATACCGTCCGCACTGGCGGAATGTTACGAGATACCACGTTCTTATACGTTTGTGACTATTACAGCGACATCTATAACAAAGCGAGAAAAGTGGTCCAACTAAAACATTCATATTCCTTTACGTACTACACGAATATGTAATAAAAATGGGGGTTCTTATTTAAAAAAAACGCAGTTGATATCCGTTTGACCTATGGCAGCGCCATCTAGCGGACCAACCATAGCGCTATCTGGTTCAAAAAATGGTTCAAATGGCTCTGAGCACTATGGGACTCAACATCTTAGGTCATAAGTCCCCTAGAACTTAGAACTACTTAAACCTAACTAACTTAAGGACATCACACACACCCATGCCCGAGGCAGGATTCGAACCTGCGACCGTAGCAGTCCCGCGGTTCCGGACTGCAGCGCCAGAACCGCTAGACCACCGCGGCCGGCGCGCCATCTGGTTTCCCCCTTCAAGTTAGACGAGTATCGATCTTTTTATTTTTTTCTTTTGATGCTTATTTCATGAGATATTGGCCCAATGACTATCAACGGACCACCCTGTATATACCTAGAGCTGGACGGTGAGGATATATATATATATATATATATATATATATATATATATATATATATATATACTCCTGGAAATTGAAATAAGAACACCGTGAATTCATTGTCCCAGGAAGGGGAAACTTTATTGACACATTCCTGGGGTCAGATACATCACATGATCACACTGACAGAACCACAGGCACATAGACACAGGCAACAGAGCATGCACAATGTCGGCACTAGTACAGTGTATATACACCTTTCGCAGCAATGCAGGCTGCTATTCTCCCATGGAGACGATCGTAGAGATGCTGGATGTAGTCCTGTGGAACGGCTTGCCATGCCATTTCCACCTGGCGCCTCAGTTGGACCAGCGTTCGTGCTGGACGTGCAGACCGCGTGAGACGACGCTTCATCCAGTCCCAAACATGCTCAATGGGGGACAGATCCCGAGATCTTGCTGGCCAGGGTAGTTGACTTACACCTTCTAGAGCACGTTGGGTGGCACGGGATACATGCGGACGTGCATTGTCCTGCTGGAACAGCACGTTCCCTTGCCGGTCTAGGAATGGTAGAACGATGGGTTCGATGACGGTTTGGATGTACCGTGCACTATTCAGTGTCCCCTCGACGATCACCAGTGGTGTACGGCCAGTGTAGGAGATCGCTCCCCACACCATGATGCCGGGTGTTGGCCCAGTGTGCCTCGGTCGTATGCAGTCCTGATTGTGGCGCTCACCTGCACGGCGCCAAACACGCATACGACCATCATTGGCACCAAGGCAGAAGCGACTCTCATCGCTGAAGACGACACGTCTCCATTCGTCCCTCCATTCACGCCTGTCGCGACACCACTGGAGGCGGGCTGCACGATGTTGGGGCGTGAGCGGAAGACGGCCTAACGGTGTGCGGGACCGTAGCCCAGCTTCATGGAGACGGTTGCGAATGGTCCTCGCCGATACCCCAGGAGCAACAGTGTCCCTAATTTGCTGGGAAGTGGCGGTGCGGTCCCCTACGGCACTGCGTAGGATCCTACGGTCTTGGCGTGCATCCGTGCGTCGCTGCGGTCCGGTCCCAGGTCGACGGGCACGTGCACCTTCCGCCGACCACTGGCGACAACATCGATGTACTGTGGAGACCTCACGCCCCACGTGTTGAGCAATTCGGCGGTACGTCCACCCGGCCTCCCGCATGCCCACTATACGCCCTCGCTCAAAGTCCGTCAACTGCACATACGGTTCACGTCCACGCTGTCGCGGCATGCTACCAGTGGTAAAGTCTGCGATGGAGCTCCGTATGCCACGGCAAACTGGCTGACACTGACGGCGGCGGTGCACAAATGCTGCGCAGCTAGCGCCATTCGACGGCCAACACCGCGGTTCCTGGTGTGTCCGCTGTGCCGTGCGTGTGATCATTGCTTGTACAGCCCTCTCGCAGTGTCCGGAGCAAGTATGGTGGGTCTGACACACCGGTGTCAATGTGTTCTTTCTTCCATTTCCATGAGTATATATATATATATATATATATATATATATATATATATATATATATATATATATATATATAGGGTGAGTCACCTAACGTTACCGCTGGATATATTTCGTAAAACACATAAAATACTGACGAACCGATTCCACAGACCGAACGTGAGGAGAGGGGCCAGTGTAATTGTTTAATACAAACCATACAAAAATCCACGGAAGTATGTTTTTTAACACAAACCTACGTATTTTAAAATGGTACCACGTTAGTTTTGTTAGCCCATCTGAACATATAAACAAATACGTAATCAGTGCCGTTTATTGCATTGTAAAATGTTAATTACATCCGGAGATATTGTAACCTAAAGTTGACGCTTGAGTACTACTCCTCCGCTGTTCGATCGTGTGTATCGGAGAGCACTGCAACATACATCGCGTTTCTACAGAATGATCTGCCAACGTTGCTCGAAAATGTCCCACTGGAAACGCGTCGACGTATATGGTATCAGCATTATGGTGCACCTGCACATTCCGTAAATAACACTAGGCTGACCCTTGACAGGATGTTCGACGGGCGTTTTATAGGACTTGGAGGACGCATAAATTGGCCAGCCCGTTCTCCTGATCTTACACCTCTGGACTTCTTTCTGTGGGGTACGTTAAAGGAGAATGTGTACCGTGATGTGCCTACAACCGCAGAGGATATGAAACAACGAATTGTGGCAGCCTGCGGCGACATTACACCAGATGTACTGCGGCGTGTACGACATTCATTACGCCAGAGATTGCAATTATGTGCAGCAAATGATGGCCACCACATTGAACATCTATTGGCCTGACATGTCGGGACACACTCCATTCCACTCCGTAATTGAAAACGGGAACCACGTGTGTGCGTGTACCTCACCCCTCATGGTAATGTACATGTGCGTCAGTGAAAAAGCATGTGGACGTAATGTGCTGTTCCAGTCTCTTCTGTACCTAAGGTCCATCACCGTTCCCTTTGGATCCCTACGTAATTCGGTGCTCTCCGATACACACGATCGAACAGCGGAGGAGTGGTACTCAAGCGTCAACTTTAGGTTACAGTATCTCCGGATGTAATTAACATTTTACAATGCAACAAACGGCACTGATTACGTATTTGTTTATATGTTCAGATGTGCTAACAAAACTAAAGGGGTTCCATTTAAAAAAAAAACGTAGGTTTGTGTTAAAAAACATACTTCCGTGCATTTTTATATGGTTTGTATTAAACAATTACACTAGCCCCTCTCCTCACGTTCGGTCTGTGGAAACGGTTCGTCAGTATTTGATGTGGTTTACGAAATATATCCAGCGGTAACGTTAGGTGACTCACCCTGTATATATATATATGAATATACGTAAAGGTATCGGTACATCGATATTTCATCAAGAGCCCCAGTTTGAATCCGATTGTGTCAAACTGTGGCACACGTGTTTGCTCCCTACTGGTTAGGACCTTTTTACAGTTACTGTTCTTATGTTGTGTTACGTGGGTGGGAGTGATACACTGTCCTTGTTGACCCGTTGGGCAATCTGCTTTGATACACCAACAAATCAGGCAACTCGATTCGCGGTGTGATGGTGAGCACACTGGAACACGATGTCGCGTTTTTGCCATTGTGTTACATTTCGACGTCGACCCGTCTCAGTGCACTGGTTCCACGCAACCGACTCGAACCTAGGACACCACTTCACTGACGTGGCGCACATCAGCGGTGGAGGGGAAACACGACCGCCCGTTGCCAATCCTACATAAGCTACAGAGCTCCAAAGCGAGCAGTGTGCCTTTTTAAGCTATACCTTGTCCGCTGCGCTCAGTTTGTTGCTATTTCCTGACACAGTTATGCGACAGAACGTCTGACGCAGCTATCTTGACTCCTACGTACCACAGATACTTCCAAACAGCGATCACTGCATCGCGGCATTATCGGTACAGAAAACTGCACCTCAGTTACTGCCCTCCCCTCTTCTTTAGTGCCCCGTACCTCAGTAGGTAGAAATGGAACCGTTACTGCATCACTTCGTCTGTCTGTCCGTCAGGCAGTTAAAACGCCATTTTCCCACGAACGGGTTGAGGTGTAAAGTTGTAATTCATGTCAAATAAGATCTACAAAGCCTCGGCGCCGTAAAAAATTTAAGCTTCCATGTCAGCGCAATCAAAAGATACGACCATTTATGTCGCATAAATTGCAAAGTCACTCATCAAAACATCTTCATGGAGTGTCTGTATACATCCTCCTATCGGATAAACAAATTAAAAGTTGCACATTAATGAACCCCATTGCCCCAAAGTCAGAGCACGGCCAAAGGTCCACAAACCTGGTTTTCCAGTGAGACCCATTGTTAAATATAAGAATACTCCAGAATATAAAGTTTCGTAGCTATTAAATAATATCCTCAGAGAATTTTACATTCTTGAAACCACTTATTCAGTAAGAAATACAGACGAGTTAACAACTCTTATCAATGATGTAAAAATCCCTAGAGAAACTAGATTTGCCTCATTTGACATTTTTAATCTATTTACCAATATCTCTGTCAAAGATACAGTTGAAATTGTAAGAAAAAACCTTATGAAACACAAAAACACATCGTACCAGAGATTTCAGAATTCTTTATCTACTAGAATTTTTTCAGTAATTTTAAAAGTTTATTTTTTCCTAGAAGAACTAGTATTTAATAATGTAACCATTTCGTAAAATATATGCATAGACCAATTTTACAAATATTTGTATTATTAAGGACATCTGTGCGCGTAATAACGTAGCACTTTTTAAACAATATCTCTGTATTTGTAATAATGCAGCATCTTCACGGTCGAAATTCTTTGACTTGTGTTGAATTGTGTTAGAAAATGTGCTGTGTCAAAATTTTTCTGCAAATGTGCTGTTTAATAGAAAATGTGTATTTGTACACAAACATACTCCAGAAACATGCACCTACCACTAGAAAGAGTAAGATATTTTTCGACTTATCATAGTTTTAAAAGCTTATATTTCACAGTGTCTCATTTTGTAGTATAACAATGTCATCTTGTCAGGCCCAGAATTAAACGAAACGTAAAGTTTTTTGTAGGTTGTCAAAGCACCTGAGGATGAGCCCCCAGAGCTCGAAACGCATGGTGAATTTAAATAAAATCACAATTTGTGGCTGAGGTGGTTGTTTTCCATTATTACGAAAGTAATACAGTCATGTAAGAAACAATTCAAATATGGATAAAATTAAGACATGATTAAGGGTGTGCGGAACCCTCAGAGCGCAAGTACTATTTGTAACTATCCGATGTCCCCCCTCTGTCTGTCTCTCTCTCTCTCTCTCTCTATCTCTCTCTCTCTCTCTCTCTCTCTCTCTCTGTGTGTGTGTGTGTGTGTGTGTGTGGGTATGCGTGTCTGTATCTCTCTCTTCTTCTTTTTCGTTCAGGTCACTTCAAATGCCACGTTTCAGGAATGTGGTGAAGATACTGCAAGCCGTAAGACTAGTAGCTTTGTATGTACAGTACACTGCTTGAGAACAAAAAGTGAGGCACCCAGAAGGGGCGGAGGAAATGAAGAGAGATCTACAGGTTGACAAGGTGTATGATGTTATTTCAATGATTACAGCATCCAGTCAAATTTACACAGAACCTCTGAGTATGAGCTTGCTTATCAGTACGAACATGTACCCCCCTCTCCTCTCCTGAGACAAGCTGTACCACGAGTGGCCCTTGACATCCTGGACGCTGGTACTGGGAAGAAGTTGACTCCCGAGCAGGATCCACAATTGTTTTATCGGGGATAGATCTGGGAATCTTGCTGTCCACAGGGGTACTTCAGCACCACACATAGAGGTATGTTCAGTTACCGAGCGAGGTGGCGCAGGGGATAGCACACTGGACCCGCATTCTGGAAGACAAAGGTTCAAAATCGCGTCCGGCCATACTACCCATCTGCACATCGCCTTCTCCCCCTCTTTCTATCAATCTGCTCCCCACTGTCCAACTCTTCCTACACCTAGTCCATCTCCTCCTGCCCCTCTCCCTATGAATCTGTTCCCCCCTCTGTCTTTCTGATCCTCCCACTCTAATTCCATCTCCTCCTCCCTCTCTCTTTGACTACCTCCTCTTGCCACTCTCTATCAATCTAATCCTCCCTCATATGTCCACCTGCTCCTTCCCCATCTGTACATCTCCTCTTGTCCCTCTTTCTATCAGTATGCTCCCCCCTCTCTCTGTCCACGTCTCCATACCCTTCTCTTCATCCATCTCCTCCTGCTCCTCTCTGTCAATATGTTCCCCCCTCTGTCTTTCTGATCCTCCCACTCTAATTCCATCTCCTCCTCCCTCTCTCTTTGACTACCTCCTCTTGCCACTCTGTCAGTCTGCTCCCCTCTCTCTTTGTCCATCTCCTCCTGCACCTTTATTTGTAAATCTGTTCCCCCTCCTCTGTTCATCTGCTCCTTCCCCCTCTGACCATTTTCTCCTTTCCCCTCTGTTCATATGTGTCTTCCACCTCTGTCCATGTCCTCCTCCCTCCTCTAATTCCATCTCCTCCTTGTCTCTGTCAATCTCCTCCTTCCCCTCTCTCTGTCCATCTACTGCTCTCCACCTATCTGTCAATCTCTTTTAGATTAGATTAGATTAGATTAGTACTTGTTCCATAGATCATGAATACGACACTTCGTAATGATGTGGAACGTGTTAGGTTAATAAAAGGTGTCTATACAAGATATTACATTAGACAAAATATTACATGACACTCCATATTTTTTTTTGTGGATGTTGGGAAATTACCCACTTACTATATCCACAAAGTCATCTAATGAGTAGAAGGAGTTGCCATTAAGAAATTCTTTTAACTTCCCTTTAAATGCTATATGGCTATCTGTCAGACTTTTGATGCTATTAGGTAAGTGACCAAAGACTTTTGTGGCAGCATAATTTACCCCAGTCTGAGCCAAAGTTAGATTTAACCTTGAGTAGTGAAGATCATCCTTTCTCCTAGTGTTGTAGCCATGTACACTGCTATACTTTTGAATTCGTTCGGATTGTTAACAACAAATTTCATAAGTGAATATATATATTGTGAGGCTACAGTGAAGATTTCTAGCTCTTTAAATAAGTGTCTGCAGGATGATCTTGGATGAGCTCCAGCAATTATTCTGATTACACGCTTTTGTGCAATGAGCACTCTTTTGCTCAGTGATAAGTTACCCCAGAATATGATGTCATACGAAAGCAGAGAATGAAAATAGGAGTGGTAAGCTAATTTACTCAGATGTATATCGCCAGCATTTGCAATGACCCTAATAGCATAAGTAGCTGAACTCAAACGTTTCAGCAGATCCTCAGTGTGTTTATTCCAGTTCAACCCCTCATCAATGCACACACCTAGAAATTTTGAATATTCTACCTTAGTTACCGATTTCTGATCGAAGTCTATATTTATAAATGCGGTCATTCCATTTACTGTGTGGAACTGCATATACTGTGTTTTGTCAAAGTTTAATGAGAGCCCATTATCAGAGAACCACTTAACGATTTTCTGGAAAACATCGTTTACAATTTCACCAGTTAATTCCTGTCTGTCGGGTGTGATAGCTATACTTGTATCATCGGCAAAAAGTACCAGCTTTGCATCTTCGTGAATATAGAATGGCAAGTCATTAATATATATTAAGAACAGCGGCGGACCCAAGACCGAACCTTGCAGCACCCCATTCTTGATTGTTCCCCAGTTTGAGAAATCACCAGTTTCTTGCATATTATGGGAACTGTGTATTTCAGCTTTCTGTACTCTTCCAGTTACGTATGATTTAAACCATTTGAGCACTGTCCCAGTCTTCCTCCTCCCTCTCCCTGATTATCTCTTCTTCTTCCCTTTCTGTGTCCATCTCCTCCCCTCCCCTTTCTCCTTCCATTTCTCCTCCTCTCTCTCTGTTCATCTACTTCCCTGTCTCTTCCCATCACCCCCATTTGGCTCTCCCCCTCCCTCTCACTGTCTGTCCTCCTCTCCCTTCTCTCCATCCATGTCCTCCTCCCCTATCCAGCTCCTCCTCCTCTCCTCCTTCCCTCTTACTGTCTGTCCTCCTCTCCCCTCCCTTCATCCATGTCCTCCTCCCCTGTCCAGCTCCTCCTCCTCTCCCCCTTCCCTCTTACTGTGTCCTCCTCTCCCCTCTCTCCATCCATGTCCTCCTCCCCTGTCCAGCTCCTCTCCCCCTTCCCTCTTACTGTCTGTCCTCCTCTCCCCTCCCTCCATCCATGTCCTCCTCCCCTGTCCAGCTCCTCCTCCTCTCCCCCTTCCCTCTCACTTCTTTCCTCCTCTCCCCTCTCTCCATCCATGTCCTCCTCCCCTGTCCAGCTCCTCCTCCTCCCCCCTTCCCTCTCACTGTCTGTCCTCCTCTCCCCTCTCTCCATCCATGTCCTCCTCCCCTGTCCAGCTCCTCCTCCTCTCCCCCTTCC
This sequence comes from Schistocerca nitens, assembly GCF_023898315.1. Taxonomy (NCBI): domain Eukaryota; kingdom Metazoa; phylum Arthropoda; class Insecta; order Orthoptera; family Acrididae; genus Schistocerca; species Schistocerca nitens. Next base: position 862,749,309 of record NC_064617.1, read on the forward strand.
TTCTCACTGTCTGTCCTCCTCTCCCCTTCTCCATCCATGTCCTTCTCCCCTGTCCAGCTCCTCCTCCTCTCCCCCTTCCCTCTCACTGTCTGTCCTCCTCTCCCCTCTCTCCATCCATGTCCTCCTCCCCTGTCCAGCTCCTCCTCCTCTCCCCCTTCCTTCTCACTGTCTGTCCTCCTCTCCCCTTCTCCATCCATGTCCTCCTCCCCTGTCCAGCTCCTCCTCCTCTCCCTCTTCCCTCTCACTGTCTGTCCTCCTCTCCCCTTCTCCATCCATGTCCTCCTCCCCTGTCCAGCTCCTCCTCCTCTCCCCCTTTCCTCTCACTGTCTGTCCTCCTCTCCCCTTCTCCATTCATGTCATCACACTCAAGGCTGGTGGTTCTAACCCCTACAGTACTTCATTCCAGATAGTAATTAATATGTGTACCAAATTTGAAATCATTTCAAGAGTATACTATGTGCTTTTTAGCCTTGGTATTGTTGGAATAAGCACGTCTCAAATATATATCACCCATGTTTAACGTATTTAATGCATATTTGTACACATATTCATCTCTATGTCTAGCGAATTTCGGCCTGTAGCTTCATTTCCATGCAACTCAATATTTATGATGACGTGGCTCCTGAACTATGTGCTGCACAATGAGGTAATTGTGCCGTTACGTCCAGTGGTATGTTTGCCTCCTGTCTGCGAAGTGTGCTATGAACAGAGTTAGTAGTAAAGAAGTAAAAGTAGTAAAGAAGTAATAAATTATAACATCATGCATGATGCGGCAGTCACCCACGCATCTCAGTGTTTATGACGTAATCGTGAACTATGCGTCGTACAATGATATGTTTTTCTACCTACATTCATATGTAGATACCGTCTGCTAAATGTGCTACGAAAAAGTTTATAGTAAAGAAGTAATAAATTAAATAATGCAGTAGTTTTTCACTCATCTCAGTCTTTATGATGTCAATTCTCCCAAACTATGATCGTACAATGATGTAATTTTTCTGGTACAGTCATTATGTTATATGCGAATACTGTATGTAAGATGTGTGACGAATACAGTTAGTAGCAAAAAAGTATTAAAAAAATAAAACGTCACGCTTCATGTGGCAGTTTTGATGCATAAACACAGAAAATTTAGTAAGCTATAAACTTTGGTCCTTTCATCATTTGGGGGGGGGGGGGGGCGTGAGCGAGAAAAAGTTTCGTAAAGGTTTGAAATTGTGTATAAAGTTTGTTGCAAGTCACTGAGTGCTCTCATTCTGGAATACTGTATGACTAAAGTATAGGTATTCTCGTATCGGGGACTACACTCCTTTTTCACTCCCACTTCTACCCCTTTGGTGGATGGGTGATTTTTACGCTCACAGTGATTCATTCCAGGCAGTAAATGATATCTGTATGAATTATGGTTCAAATAGATCGAGTGGTTTAGGAGATGTGGAACATACATACACGCATACATACCTAAATCCATTTTTATAATTATTAATTTTAATATAATTATAGTAATAAAATAGTGTTTACAGATTTAAAAATGATTCGAATGTATGTAGAGGCAAAGTAAATAAACAGTACTGACTAAGAACTAATGAAGTAAATACTAAAGATATTACTGCTGCTACTACTTCTACTGCTAATGATAAAGATAATGATAATAATAATAATAATAATAATAATAATAATAATAATAGTGAAAGCGGCAGACACAAAATGTATCTATAAGTGTACTAAATTGATATTTTCTGACGGAGAGTTCTGAAGAAGAGAAGTCTGGGTAGACCACACGAGTTAAGAGCATTGCGAAATGAGGAAAATCTGGTTGGAAAGTGGGATGTAATGGAGTAACCAGCGCGTACTGGCACAAATGCGGACATTATTTTTGCTTCAACAGATATATCATTAACAGTCTTTTGAAGCTGGAGATGCTATTCAGTTCTCTGATATAATGAGAGAGGTCATTCCAAAGTCGGGTTCTCGCTACTCAAAATACGTTCATAAGGCATTAGAGGAGAGACAGTGTATGGAAACCTCTGCACTTATCTGCACGTAGCCACGACAGCTATGCTTAAGATGGTGAAACACTATCAAAGAGTTGACCGTCACTGTTGTATTGAAAGCAGGCGTTCATCACCAGTGCCAGGCTTCGTGAGCTTTCCTGAGAAAGACATCGCAGGATAACATTGCTGTAACCAACAACCAGGTATGAGTGTTTGAACAAATTTCTTTTTCAGGTCGAAGAGGAACTTTTTTTTTTACATTTTTGTAGGGCATGGAGAGGTTCAAAATGTTCAAATTTGTGTGAAATCTTATGGAACTTAACTGCTAAGGTAATCAGTACCTAAGCTTACACATACATAACCTAAATTATCCTAAGGACAAACATACACACCCGTGCCCGAGGGAGGACTCGAACCTCCGCCGGGACCAGCCGCACAGTCTATGATTGCAGCGCCCAAGACCGCTCAGCTAATCCCGCGCCGCCATGGAGAGATGCTGATGCGTTGTTGGACATTACAGCTCTGTTCTCTGCTCAGTTTACGTAGTATTTCTCCTAAACTCTCTGCTGAGGTAGAGAGGTTGATTATGCAAGAAGAAGAATTATGCAAAGAAACTGAGTAACTTTATGATGAGCTAATGGGGAGCAAGTTTTTGTGGCAGACTGATTTGCGTCGACAATAGAAGGCTATATCAAAGAACTTCCCAACCTTTTAATAAAGAACTCTCATTACTGCAAGCGAACACAAGAAATTGCAAATTATCCGAGAGAGAGAGATAGAGATAGAGCGAGAGAGACAGAGAGAGAGAAAGAGAGAGAGAAAGAATTTCGGCTGGTGTAATATTTTGCACTGTCGCATTCTAACATAGGCGTAAAGCTTGCCGAGAACACAAATTACGAAGCCTGGTCTTCATCCAGCACAGAATGTTTGGTAAACTAAATAGCTCTTCCCCATTAGTTGGAAATTGACATTCGGTGCTAACTTTTTTGCAACCGCAAACCATATGAAAAGCGTTTTACTGCGACCGTAAAACGGAACACCAGTTGCCGAGAGAGGGGACATTATTACATGCTACCATGTTGGACGCTCGTAAAAATTAAGCAGTTAACTGCTCTCGCGTTAAAATGCTGTTTGTAAGCGAGACTCCCGCTACCGTCGAGTCTTTACTGAAAAACTGCTCCATCTCTTTCCTACAGCATCCACGCTGCCAGAGTTGTAATATCACGTTATGTCATCGACTGCAGAGGGATACATCATTATCTAAAGCTAATAGCTATTTCATATTTTTTCTCATAATTCAATAAGAGAGGCCTAATTTCTTCTAATAATAACGGTTGTTGAGAGTAGTACGTTTCTCAAGCGCCTAATAACACTGGACTGTATTTAAATATGCAATTTCATAGATCGAGGGAACTACAACTCCACACCAAAGACTTTACTGTGATGACTGTTTGCAACAACTTTCAATTACAACGTGATTACATGGCTTACGTTTATATCGGTAACAAATTGTGAGTACCAGACGGTCTTTACGGAACGTACGAGAAGTGTTGTTAACTGTTCGCAGAACGTCACAAGCACGATAACTTCAGTGCAAAAGTTAGACGAAACTGCATGACGCACAAGAGTGGAAAGTTTTGAAAATTTGTGGTAAGTCCTATGGGACTTTTACACTACTTAATCTAACTTAAACTAACTTACGCTAAAGACAACACACACACACCCATACCCGAGGGAGGACTCTAACTTCCGACGACCGTGCAAGGCGCCTAAGACCGCGCAGCGCACAAGAGTGGATTCTGTCAGACAGTGTTTAGCGTTAAGCGTTTCTGCCAATGGACACCCAAACGGAGAATCATAGCGTTACTCATGGATTGCAAAATGAATGAAAAATGAAAAGAATTATTACATATCGCAACCGTTGCAATGTGTGCAATGAATTTATTTATCTCTCGAGCGTGACTCACAACGAAAAATCAGCTTTGTTATCTGGCTTTTAGTACTTCATGACATTGTATAAAACGAGTATTGATCTGACTGTGAGGAATGCCCACTCCAGGAAGCTGCCACCCAGGCTCCAAGTTCACCTTGTAACACGTCGTTTTTGAAATTTGTTGGAGCATTGCTATTCTCAGTGAAAGTGAGAAGGATTACGGAACCTGTGGAACGGACCTGTATGGTCTAATGGACACACTTTGTGGATTCAGAGTGAATCGGAGAAAGACGAAAGTAACGAGGCGTAGCAGAAATGACACTAGCGATAAACTTCACAACAACATTGGGGATCGTGTAGTAGAGGACGTGAAGAAATTCTGCTACACTGAAGCGCCAAAGAAACTGGTATAGGCATGCATATTCAAATACAGAGATATGTAAACATGCAGAATACAGCGCTGCGGTCGGAAACGCCTACATAAGGCAGCAAATGTCTGGCGCAGTTATTGGATCGGTTACTGCTGCTGCAATGGCAGGTTATAAAGATTTAAGTGAGTTTGAACGTGGTGCTATAGTCGGCGCACAAGCGATGGGAGACAGCATCTCCGAGGTAGCAATGAAGTGGGGCTTTCCCGTACGATTACTTCATGAGTGTACCGTGAATATCAGGAATCCATTAAAACCTCGAATCTCCGACATCGCTGCGGTCAAAAAAGATCCTGCAAGAACGGGACCAACGACGACTGAAGAGAATCGTTCAACGTGACAGGAGTGCAACCCTTCCGCAAATTGCTGCAGATTTCAATACTGGGCAATCAGCAAGTGTCAGCGTGCGAACCATTCAACGAAACATCATGGATATGGGCTTTAGGAGTCGAAGGCCCACTCGTGTACCCTTGATGACTGCACTACACAAAACTTTACGCCTCGCCTGGGTCCGTCATCACCGACATTAGACTGTTGGTGACTGGAAACATGTTGCCTGGCCGGACGAGTCTCATTTCAAATTGTATCGAGTGGACGGACGTGTACGGGTATGGAGACAGCCTCATGAATCCATGATCCTGCATGTTAGCAGGGGACTGTTCAAGCTGGTGGAGGCTCTCGGTTCTAGGCGCTCAGTCCGGAGCCGCGCGACTGCTACGGTCGCAGGTTCGAATCCTGCCTCGGGCATGGATGTGTGTGATGTCCTTAGGTTAGTTAGGTTTAAGTAGTTCTAAGTTCTAGAGGAGTGATGACCATAGATGTTAAGTCCCATAGTGCTCAGAGCCATTTGAACCATTTTGGAGGCTCTGTGATGGTGTGGGGCGTGTGCAGTTGGAGTGATATGGGACTCCTGATACGTCTAGATACGACCCTTACTTTACACGTACGTAAGCGTACTGTCTGTTCACCTGCATCCATTCATGTCAATTGTGCATTCCTACGGACTTGGGAAATTCCAGCAGGACAGTGTGACACCCCACACGTCCAGGATTGCTACAGAGTGGCTCCAGGAACACTCTCGAGTTTAAGCACTTCCGCTGGCCACCAAATTCCCCAGACATGAACACCATTGAGCTTATCTGGGATGCCTTGCAACGTGCTGTTCAGAAGAGATCTCCACACCCTCGTACTCTTACTGATTTATGGACAGCCCTGCAGGATTCATGGTGTCAGTTCCCTCCAGCACTACTTCAGACATTAGTCGGGTCAATGCTACGTGGTGTTGCGGCACTTCCGCGTGTTCGTGGGGACCCTACACGATATTAGGCAGGTGTACCAGTTTCTTTGGTTCTTCAGTGTATCTTAGAAGCAAAACAACCCATGAGGACGAATAGAGGAGGTTCTAAGACGCAGACAAAGAGGGAATTCCTGGCTAAAAGAAGTGTACTAGTTGCATCTTTTCTGTAAAATAACTTACTTTGAGCAGCTGGTCATTTTAGCTCCATACAAAATTGCCCTGATTAACGATGTCCTCTTTGTTAAGTAAATGAAGTCCAAATAGGTAACAACATTATGCGATGTGACTTCCCTTCAGGTATAATTTGATACAGACGAACGTATTTAGCACAGTGGATACTCTTTGACATCAGGAAGTGTTTACTATTACTCAATAAACAAATATCTCACCACTAACCTTGGATACCATAAGTATAAACTAGATTACGTCTAGTTGGAGAGACGTTTACCATAATGGTGGATTCCCCCCAGGGGGCTTACAGTTTTTTCTGAGTACGTGCTTGGCCACCACGAGGCCCCAGCCCTTTCAGCGCTATTTCCCTCTCACGCTGCAGGTCTATCCTACTATTCTTTTTTCCTCTCTGCCTTTCCATTGGAGGTCTTCTTGCTGAAATTGTGCTTGGAAATGGTTTGTGATTTTGGGCACTCAGTTTCTTCGCTTCCGACATTCTACAACTTTTCATTCTTAACTATATGGTGCACTTCTGGATTTGACTTGCTACTCCTTTTCTAAATTCTATATAATTGCTGATCGTGCACCATTTGTGCCTTACCCTCTTTCCGTCCTTCTGTCCTTGCAAAGATACTACGACCAAAACCCAGCACAGTAGCCATTCCATTGTGGTAGAAGGGGGTGGGGGGTGAACTTCTGGATTTGACTACTCCTTTTCTAAATTCTATATAATTGCTGATCGTGCACCATTTGTACTTTTCCCTCTTTCCGTCCTTCTGTCCTTGCAAAGATACTACGACCAAACCGCAGCACAGTAGCCATTCCAGTGGGGGGGAGGGGGGGAAGGGGGGGGGGGTTCGTCGAGTACCTACTTGGTGGTGGCCACAGAGGGATCACACTGTTCGTGCCTGAGTTTGGAAACTCCCCATACAAGCCAAGGAGTATTTGCCCATCATTGCTGGGACATGGAAACTACTGTGAATTGTTTACCGGCCAGGTAAAAGTTGCTGTGGTTGGGTGGTGCCAAGAGGAGAGGCCCATTTGGAGTGGATGATACCATGGCAGAATATTTGCACATGAAGCGAATTAAAGTTTCTACCGCTGATGGCCGCAAGGCACGAGGAGTCACCTGAGCGGGGAAATATTATTACAATGCAGAGTGATACGACCCCACGATGTTTCTTCCCCAGGATATGCAGGGGGAAGAGGGAAAAGCCAGATGTCTGGAAGCGAAATACTTCACCCAATACTTGGTCTCTACTAGAACTGATGGGGATACTTTTACTGCCACGAAACCATGATCTTTGGTCCAAAACATTGATGAAATATTTGAGGAAGTTGGGTCTCTGGAAAAATGCGAAATGGTTTGTTATTAATTAAAACTTCCTCTGCTACCCACTCTATAGCTCTTCAGGAATGTGATCGTCTAGCTGACATACCTATGACAATTGCCCCTTAAAGAAGTTTGAACGTGATCCAAGGAATCGTCTTTCACAGTGATCTTACGCTGCAAACAGATGAGGATCTCCAGACTAATCTCCAGTGGCGACGTGTACTAAAGAGCCTGAGGATAGTTGTATGGATACGGTCACCATTATCTTAGCCTTTTCAGGGAATATCCTCCTGGAGAAAGTTAAGCTCATGATATACAGGTGTGACGTAAATCCATATGTTCCAGCACCTGTGACGTGCTTCGAATGTCTACACTTTGGGCGTACATCATCCTGCTTCACAGCAGACCCAAAAAGTGGCAGCTGTGGAGGATCACTCCATGAAGGTAGTCTTTGCGAACATTCAACTTCGTTTGTCAACTGGACGGAACATCACCCTCCATGTTCACCAGTTTGCCCAGTTTTCAAGAAAGAATAGAAGGTCCAAGAACTGAAATTTATTGACTGCCTGCCGTATACTGAGGCATGGAATAAATATAAATGCCTACATTCTGTAGGTATGATGATCAATTACGCCAAAATCATGACTATCTCCCCCCCCCCCCCCCTCCAACCTCAACCTCAACCTCAACCTTCCTGAAACCAGACCTTCCACCATGCTCATGCACTCTCTCTTGAATGGTACCCACGCCACTCTCTTGAATGGTACCCACGCCACTGATTAGGACCGATCTCTTGCAAGGTCCTAAAATCTCTCTGGCCTTTGACAATTCGGCGTCTATTACGTTCAGCTCTTCAAGAGTTCCATAGTGCTACTTTTACACTCACAGCTCTGAAACTGTGGCTTGGACGAGAGAAGCTTTTACATCCTCTGCTGGTCTGGAACGCCAGTTGCAGCTGGGAACATATAGCGTGGTTATGGCAGAGCTGATAGTCATTAGTAGAGCCCTTCATTTTATTAAACGGGCTTTCATCGACTGTGTTTTTATGTGGGCCCACTCACTGAGCAATCACCAGGCTGTTGCCCGATGCTATTCTTGCCACCTGTTGGTCCGTGCTATTCATGAGCTTCTTGCTGGCCATCGTGTTGCCCGCTTAGTTGTATTTCTCTAGGTCCCAAGTCGTGTGGGTGTCCAGGGGAATGAACCAGCCGACTGTTTGGCTACAGGACCTCTCGCTCGCTCCCCATTTGATTTTCCATCGCCATGTGCGAAGTTGTGTGTGCACATGACACGTGTGCTCTCTCGGATATGGAACGACATCTAGTGGGTTACCGCCCCATCTAATGAACTCCGTAATATTCTTGTGGTAACTAGTATATTTGGAATGGCTTATAGTATACGAATGCCTTGATGTTGCATTTATTCTGGGTAGGTCCATAGTGTGAGGCCAAAACTACCTAGGCAAACATTGCTTTGGCAAAGACTGCTGCAGACTGAGTGATAGAGTGTGGGACCTTTTTTTGACTTTACTACAGCACTGGTAAATTGCCTCACATACATATAGTTCAAAACCCAAGTGCAACTACTTCATTCTGCACTGCAACGAAATATTGCATACTTATCTTTGTTTGAGTCCCACGTCTCTTGTAAGCTTATAGGTCCTCGTCTTTACTTAGATCATAAATTAACAGTTAAAACATTCTATTTGTTTACTTCGAGTATATCCCAGTTCTTTCAGACGACAAACCAATGTGAGTGCTAAGTTAGTTACAGTCCTGTCAACGTACATACACGTCAGGCATCAAGTTGAGTCGCCCACGACACACTCCTGCCCCTCCTTTCTTGCTGTTGACTGATTTCCACCTCCGCTAGTGCGGTTGCTAACATACGCTCTGCCAGAGACACTAGGCTTGCCAGTAAAGAAACTTGCCACAGGCGACCCTCTCGACACGGCTTCTGGAGGATTTGGCACAGGGACTCACAGGTGAACTGTCCAGTCCGACATGCCGAAATGTGCCCTGAAATTTTCTTACATAGGAAGAACGCACTGAAAGAAACTCTTTGCCAACATTCTGGCTGCTAAGGCACGCTGCAAGTATTTAAAAAATGTGTATCCTGCCATAGCTATAGCAGGCAGTGCATGCACACCAGGGTCGTACATACCCTTGATTGACGGCACATCGGTAAACAGACAACATTGCACAACGCGAACGTAATTTGTAAAGCGAATTTCCGTTTACGTTGGTAGTTCCTCTGACATAATTGTTCACAAATTACTATTCGCTTTAATTTGCAACCCGCTTAATAACCGTAATACGAGGGCTATTCGAATGGTAAGTTGCGATCGGTCGTGAAATGCAAACCTCTGTGAAAATCCGGTGAAGCTTTGCAAATATCTGATGGACAGTGTCTCTAGTTTGCCCGTCGATCGCGTCACGTCGGCCTTTTCAGTTACAGCGAAAGAGTTACTATGCCAAAATATTAGCTACTAAGGCGCACTGCAAGTATTTAAAAATATGTTGAAATTTGTCAAATTTGTAACCCTCCAGGCGGCTGGAGAAATGTATACTCCTGCCAAAGCTGTAGAAGACAGTTCGTGCACAATACGGGTGGCACATATTCGTGATTGACGCCACATCGGAAACAGATAACATCGCCCAACGCGATCGTAATTTGTCAAGCGAATTTCAGTTTCCGTTGATAGTTTCTCTAACACAATTGTTCGCAGTTACTATTCACTCGAATTTGCAACTCGTTTAATATCCATGATACGGTGGACGTCGATTTGTTGTAGAATCGTGGAACATATTTTGTGTTCAGACATAATGACCTTTCAAGACTCTGAGAAGTTCATCTGCAGAAACCAGCACGGTTTTAGGAAACAGACACAGCTGCGAGACACAGCTGATCTTCTTTGTGCATGATATACAACAGGCTCTAGTCGACTTTCGAAAGGCGTTCGACTCAGTTACGCACTGTCGCTTGCTCCAAAAAGTGCACGCTTAGGGTCTATCCGATGACATATGCGGTTGGATAGAAAGTTTTCTAACAGACAGGGAGCGGTATGTCGTCCTGAATGAGGAGACATCAACAGAAACAAGCGTAACGTCAGGTGTACCCCAGGGCAGCGTAATACACTCCTGGAAATTGAAATAAGAACACCGTGAATTCATTGTCCCAGGAAGGGGAAACTTTATTGACACATTCCTGGGGTCAGATACATCACATGATCACACTGACAGAACCACAGGCACATAGACACAGGCAACAGAGCATGCACAATGTCGGCACCAGTACAGTGTATATCCACCTTTCGCAGCAATGCAGGCTGCTATTCTCCCATGGAGACGATCGTAGAGATGCTGGATGTAGTCCTGTGGAACGGCTTGCCATGCCATTTCCACCTGGCGCCTCAGTTGGACCAGCGTTCGTGCTGGACGTGCAGACCGCGTGAGACGACGCTTCATCCAGTCCCAAACATGCTCAATGGGGGACAGATCCGGAGATCTTGCTGGCCAGGGTAGTTGACTTACACCTTCTAGAGCACGTTGGGTGGCACGGGATACATGCGGACGTGCATTGTCCTGTTGGAACAGCACGTTCCCTTGCCGGTCTAGGAATGGTAGAACGATGGGTTCGATGACGGTTTGGATGTACCGTGCACTATTCAGTGTCCCCTCGACGATCACCAGTGGTGTACGGCCAGTGTAGGAGATCGCTCCCCACACCATGATGCCGGGTGTTGGCCCTGTGTGCCTCGGTCGTATGCAGTCCTGATTGTGGCGCTCACCTGCACGGCGCCAAACACGCAGACGACCATCATTGGCACCAAGGCAGAAGCGACTCTCATCGCTGAAGACGACACGTCTCCATTCGTCCCTCCATTCACGCCTGTCGCGACACCACTGGAGGCGGGCTGCACGATGTTGGGGCGTGAGCGGAAGACGGCCTAACGGTGTGCGGGACCGTAGCCCAGCTTCATGGAGACGGTTGCGAATGGTCCTCGTCGATACCCCAGGAGCAACAGTGTCCCTAATTTGCTGGGAAGTGGCGGTGCGGTCCCCTACGGCACTGCGTAGGATCCTACAGTCTTGGCGTGCATCCGTGCGTCGCTGCAATCCGGTCCCAGGTCGACGGGCACGTGCACCTTCCGCCGACCACTGGCGACAACATCGATGTACTGTGGAGACCTCACGCCCCACGTGTTGAGCAATTCGGCGGTACGTCCACCCGGCCTCCCGCATACCCACTATACGCCCTCGCTCAAAGTCCGTCAACTGCACATACGGTTCACGTCCACGCTGTCGCGGCATGCTACCAGTGTTAAAGACTGCGATGGAGCTCCGTATGCCACGGCAAACTGGCTGATACTGACGGCGGCGGTGCACAAATGCTGCGCAGCTAGCGTCATTCGACGGCCAACACCGCGGTTCCTGGTGTGTCCGCTGTGCCGTGCGTGTGATCATTGCTTGTACAGCCCTCTCGCAGTGTCCGGAGCAAGTATGGTGGGTCTGACACACCGGTGTCAATGTGTTCTTTTTTCCATTTCCAGGAGTGTAGGTCCGCTGAATTTTACGATTTACATAAACGATCTGGTTGATGGTATTGACAACGGCATTAGACTGTTTGTCGATGATGTTGTAGTCTACAGGAAAGTAGTATCATACGAAAGTTGTGAACAAATGAATGAGAATTTGCAGAAAATAAATGCGTGGTGCAATGACTGGCAGTTATCTCTCAATATTAGTAAGTGCAACCTACTGCGTGTAACAAGACGAAAATCCTCATTAATGTACGAGTACAAAATAAATTCCCAGTATTTGGAAGCGGTAATATCCGTCAAGTATCTGGGTGTGACTATTCGAAATGATCTCAAATGGAACGATCAGATTACACAAGTAACTGTCAACCCGAACTCTAGATTGCGGTTTATTGGTAGAATCCTGAAGCGATGCAGTCCTTCAACAAAGGAAATAGTTTACAATACTTTAGTTCATCCAGTCTTAGAGTATTGTTCGTCTGTATGATACCCTTACCACTTGGGTCTCATTCAAGAGATTGAGAAGGTCCAAAGAAGAGCGGTAACCTTCGTCACTGGTACATTTAGCCATCCCGAGAGCGTTACAAATCTCATAGAAAGTTTGAAGCTCACTAAATTCCGAAATCCGATCTTCACCGAGGATGCAGAGAATTTATATTATTACCACCAACTTTCAAATCGCACAAGGATCACCATTCAAAGATAAGGGAAATTAGAGCTCGTACTGGGGCATTCAGAGAGTCGTTTCCCCCTCGCGCGATCCGCGAGTGGAACAGAGGAGGGGGAAATATGACTGGTGTGAATTGTTCCCTCCGCGACACACCGCTTGGTGGCTAGCGGAGTATGTATGTAGATGTAGATATGTAGATGTAGATGGATATTCCTAAGATAAGTTCCGATAGGTCACGGAATGGAAACCACTCTGACAATTCGATGAAGCTTTGCACATACGAGGTGTGGCTAGAAAAAAACCGGACTAGTACTGGTGAAACAATAAAACGAATGCAATAAGGCTGAAAGTCGCGTGGCCTGTCACGTGACTTTCACTCCGCCTACTGCTCGAGTTTCATCTGCCTCCTGCACTCAGTCTGCCCGTGGCGTCTGTTTTAAGTATTTGACGTTTTGTCTGTGCGTCGGAAAATGTTGAGTGTACAGAAAGAACAGCGTGTTAACATCAAATTTTGTTTCAAACTAGGAAAATCTGCAAGTGAAACGTTTGTAATGTTACAACAAGTGTACGGCGATGATTGTTTATCGCGAACACAAGTGTTTGAGTGGTTTAAACGATTTAAAGATGGCCGCGAAGACACCAGTGATGACACTCGCACTGGCAGATCATTGTCAGCAAAACTGATGCAAACATTGAAAAAATCGGTAAACTTGTTCGACAAGATCGCCGTTTAACAATCAGAGCAGTGTCTGAGTTAACAGGAGTTGACATGGGACTACAAACTTTTTTATTTCCAAAAGACCCATCCAGTTTCGGAAGGGTACATCTTTTACACTACTGACGATTAAAACTGCTACCCCACGAAGATGACGCTACAGACACGAAATTTAACCGACAGGAAGAAGATGCTGTAATAGGCAGATGATTAGCTTTTCAGAGCATTCACACAAGGTTGGCGACACCTGCAACGTGCTGACATGAGGAAAGTTTCCAACCGATTTCTCATACACAAACAGCAGTAGCCTTCGCAAAAAAAAAAAAAAAAAAAAAAAAAAAAAAAAAAAAAAAAAAAAACACGTGACATCAAGTGACCTTGCAGGCCAATATGATACTGCACTGCCTGTGTTGTTACGAAGTACGATGCAAAGTGCTTTCGGACATGAATGCATGTGTAGACACGTGGGTGACGATACACGGAAATTTGGATGTGGCTGAGTCGTGCTCGAGAAGCCTAATGATAAGACAACCGCTCGCTATAAGAGGGAAATCTGGGTTCAAATCCTCGTCAGGCTGAACTGGAGCTGTTGAAACGGAGAATAGTGGTGATTGGGGGACTTTGAAAAATATGGCAATTTCCACAAATCTGGGTGCACTGTTGTAAATTACATTAAAACCATAGGACTTTTATTCAAAGCTTTTTTATACCTGTTACCGTTCCAACGGAATTCATTCAGGAATATTAAGGGAGCTTCAGCCCCTTAACAACTGTATGAGTAGGCATAAAAAAAATGTCTTTGTCCTCTACACTACAACACACTCAAAGCTGATCAAAATCGAAGTGTATCCTTTGTGTAGGTTCACTTGTCAGAAAACGTTTGTGTCAGCTGACTCTGGCCGCTGAAGTGTTCGCAGTTAATAACGCAATCTTGTCTTGGTTGTTACTACTGAAGCGATATGCAGGATGTCGTAGTGCAGCCCTAGATTCCGCACTTAACACTTTCTTGAATCTCTGTAAGAACGGTTTCACGGGATGGCTGACTTTTATTTTCAAGCGTTTGTCAGTTCAGGTTTTTCAGCACATCTGTGATGCTCTTCTGTGTGTATATGTTTAATATGTCCAATAGCCCATGTTAGTCTTCTTTGGTATGAGTCCCACACAATGCAGAAATGTTATAAGGTGGGTCGCACGAAAGTTTCATAAGCAATCTGCTTTGTAAGACTAGCTGCATTTCTCTGAGTCCTACCGAACAACTAAAGTCAGCCTCTTGCTTTACCTACAACTGAGCTTTTGTGATCATTCCATTTCATTACCAGATGTATATGGAGTACAAGCGTCCTATGGCTTCCTGTTCTCAGCAGTACCCAACCTCCAGCACTAAGAATATCAGAACCACTACTGGAGGTCTGGAATAACACTCAGAAGAATCCTCAGCTAGCAGTTCATCGAGATATTGCACAGACGGGACATCAACGCTTGAAATCGAGGAAACCGTCGTGGCGCACAGCAAACAAACTTGTTTGGTCCTCTCTTAGTGTCAACTATCCGTGAAAAATCCAGTGGGAACAGTCATCAATAGTCAACAAACATCTATTTTAGAACCTTTCCTTGCGTTTTAAGGATTCGATCTCCCTGGGCGTCTGTGGAGGATCATGAACCGAATTCGAACCGAACTCGGCAGATGTGGTTATCTGACCCACAAGTGGGGATGGGATGATGTGACTGTGATGCTTCCTCGCGACCTTGCAATCAGTACACCATATCGTTACTGACTGCCCTCTTCGAGCGTACGAACGAATGATGATGGACATTCACCACGCATCAGATGAAGCGATCGAATGGATTATGGAACCAGATCTCGAGATTTAAGATATTACGAAGTTGTGATTGTACACATTTCTCCACAAATGTTGTATATATGTACACTCCTGGAAATGGAAAAAAGAACACATTGACACCGGTGTGTCAGACCCACCATACTTGCTCCGGACACTGCGAGAGGGCTGTACAAGCAATGATCACACGCACGGCACAGCGGACACACCAGGAACCGCGGTGTTGGCCGTCGAATGGCGCTAGCTGCGCAGCATTTGTGCACCGCCGCCGTCAGTGTCAGCCAGTTTGCCGTGGCATACGGAGCTCCATCGCAGTCTTTAACACTGGGAGCATGCCGCGACAGCGTGGACGTGAACCGTATGTGCAGTTGACGGACTTTGAGCGAGGGCGTATAGTGGGCATGCGGGAGGCCGGGTGGACGTACCGCCGAATTGCCCAACACGTGGGGCGTGAGGTCTCCACAGTACATCGATGTTGTCGCCAGTGGTCGGCGGAAGGTGCACGTGCCCGTCGACCTGGGACCGGACCGCAGCGACGCACGGATGCACGCCAAGACCGTAGGATCCTACGCAGTGCCGTAGGGGACCGCACCGCCACTTCCCAGCAAATTAGGGACACTGTTGCTCCTGGGGTATCGGCGAGGACCATTCGCAACCGTCTCCATGAAGCTGGGCTACGGTCCCGCACACCGTTAGGCCGTCTTCCGCTCACGCCCCAACATCGTGCAGCCCGCCTCCAGTGGTGTCGCGACAGGCGTGAATGGAGGGACGAATGGAGACGTGTCGTCTTCAGCGATGAGAGTCGCTTCTGCCTTGGTGCCAATGATGGTCGTATGCGTGTTTGGCGCCGTGCAGGTGAGCGCCACAATCAGGACTGCATACGACCGAGGCACACAGGGCCAACACCCGGCATCATGGTGTGGGGAGCGATCTCCTACACTGGCCGTATACCACTGGTGATCGACGAGGGGACACTGAATAGTGCACGGTACATCCAAACCGTCATCGAACCCATCGTTCTACCATTCCTAGACCGGCAAGGGAACTTGCTGTTCCAACAGGACAATGCACGTCCGTATGTATCCCGTGCCACCCAACGTGCTCTAGAAGGTGTAAGTCAACTACCCTGGCCAGCAAGATCTCCGGATCTGTCCCCCATTGAGCATGTTTGGGACTGGATGAAGCGTCGTCTCACGCGGTCTGCACGTCCAACACGAACGCTGGTCCAACTGAGGCGCCAGGTGGAAATGGCATGGCAAGCCGTTCCACAGGACTACATCCAGCATCTCTACGATCGTCTCCATGGGAGAATAGCAGCCTGCATTGCTGCGAAAGGTGGATATACACTGTACTAGTGCCGACATTGTGCATGCTCTGTTGCCTGTGTCTATGTGCCTGTGGTTCTGTCAGTGTGATCATGTGATGTATCTGACCCCAGGAATGTGTCAATAAAGTTTCCCCATCCTGGGACAATGAATTCACGGTGTTCTTATTTCAATTTCCAGGAGTGTATTTGTTTACGATACATAAATAAATTCCATTTCATACCTCTACAAGTTATATATTATGCTCTGAGACCAAGACGTTACTGTGTTCAACTATACTGTTTATTGCTGTAGGCCTTTAGATTATTTGTGATCGATATCAAGACCACTTGATATACTTATCAAATCATAATTCTATAATACGTTATATTATCTGCTTCAAAAATTGAAACATTGAACCAAACTATGTACCTTTCACATATAACCGGAAGATGGCAATCATGCCAAAACAGGCCGACAGCAACGGACAATGTAATTGTACATACAGTAGCAGCCCAGTTGGTCTCAAAGTATAATGTAAGATTTCCTTCTATGACACGATGCAGATGGCCCATTGTTACAACCAGATAATTGTATGCATTCACTGATTGCCGTTGTGACTCATTTTTATTGTAGCTGTAGATTACTACATTTTTTTGTTTGTGTTAAGTGCAAAGCTTTTACATTTCAGTATATTTGAAGCAAGTTGTTAATTTTTGAACCACTGTGAAATCTTATCACGATCTCATTGAATATTTGTGCAGCTTTTTTCATACAGTATTATACATAACTGCATCATCTGCGAAAAGTCTGGGTTCACTGTTAGCACGTCTGTGCACAATTTCGTAATCTCAGTTTACGGGTAGAAGGCAATGTAGCCAGCGAAACAGTTTTAGGGATACCGCGATTTATTTTTCGATGCGCGCTCGTTCTAACACAAAACGAATAGCTGGCTGAAGTTTAGTGGATCACTGTGAAACAATTTCTGGGAATAGCGGGGTGCTATACGTCGTTTTTATGTGGTTTGGGCGTCGCTGTGCATTCGAAATAGAATGGGCCAATCAGTTTATAAAGGCAGCTATTCCAGGGAACGCTCCTACCTGTTACCTTCACAGCAGCACCGAAATTGCCCTGATGCCATTCACGTGCTCACGATGCGAACTGCGGTCATTTGGCGGTTCATTCTCGGTATTACACAGGCTTGTTACCGTCGATGCCTTTTCAGACCAACGTAAATTTCTCGGTTATCACACACGTGGAATACTGTAAGGGTATCATCATGAGAGTATGTAACAAGCAGCGCTTCGTTAATTGTGGTATCAGTAAATGATTAAAGTTTACAACCAATACCATAACAAAACACTGTCACAAAGCAGGCATTTTGTTATTTCGCTTTCAACGTTAAGTTACATCCATTGTCTGGGTAGTAAATATTTGCTTTGTATTGCAATGCATCTCAACAAAAAGTTAGGGATGTGCCAAAGTGTGATTTTTATCATTTTCACATTCTTTGTACTTCCGATCAGTGTTTACTTTGTGTGAATGTGTGTGAAGCCAAGTGCAGCTAAATACTGTGTTCGTGTGTATCGTGGGTACCTCGAGGGAGTGGATTCACCGTCACAGTAATTAGCTGCACATGGTCAAAAATATAATGTTCTTGTAACACCCCCATCTGACGATGACACTGCAGTGGCTCGAAAACTTGTTCATGATGCACAAAATAAATCGTATCGAAATCCAAAAAAAGCGACGGGTTTCATATTGTACCCAAACGAATAGCCAAACTCATTTCTGCTACTCTTCATTGCTTTCGTATTTTTTCGGTGTAGTCCCTGTGTATATTTGCTACACAATGTACTGTTCATTCTCTTCAACAGTTTCTGCAATTCTTCCTTACTTTCGCCGAGGACAACAATGTCATCAGTGTCTCTTACGATTGATATTCTTTCAAATTTCAATCCCAGTCTTCAATCTTTTTACCTCCATCATTGTTTCATCGATGTGCAGACTGGACAGTGGGGGAGAAAGACTGAATTACTGTCCAACACCCTGTTTAAACTGAGCACTTCGTTCTTGGCCTTCCGTTCTTATTGTTCCCTCTTGGTTCTTTCCCTCTAGCGTAAATCTATTTTCATGCGAATTTGGAACGTCTCACACCAGTTTATATTGTCTAACGCTTGTTCTAGGTCGACAAAACCTATGAACGTATCTGATTTTTCTTAAGCCTTGCTTCCATTAAAAAACAACGTCAGCCAAACTGGCCGTCATCTAACAGCTCTATTTTCTTTTCCATTCTTCTATTTACTATCCTTGTCAACACCTTAGATGGAAGATTGTTAACAGCTCTATTTTCTTTTCCATTCTTCTATTTACTATCCTTGTCAACACCTTAGATGGAAGATTGTTAACAGCTCTATTTTCTTTTCCATTCTTCTATTTACTATCCTTGTCAACACCTTAGATGGAAGATTGCTAACAGCTCTATTTTCTTTTCCATTCTTCTATTTACTATCCTTGTCAACACCTTAGATGGAAGATTGTTCGATAGTTCTCGCACTTATCTGGCCTTGAAATATTCAGGAATGTGTGGATGACATTTCTCCTAAACCCTGATGGTGTGTCGCCAGTCTCATATATTTTTAGCACCATCATTTATAGCCATTTGGTTGCCACTACCACAAATGACTTTTAGAAGTTCCGAAGGAATGTTATCCATCCCTTCTGCTTTGTTTGATCGCCTGTCTTCCAAAGCGCTACTAAACTCTTACTCTTGTATTGGATCCTCAATGTCTTTCATATCAACTCCAGTTTCTTCTTCTGCCATATCATCAGACAGGCCAACCCCTCGTAAAGGCCGTCAATGTACTCTCTCCGCCTCTCCACTCTCTCCTCCAAGTTTAACAGTGTAGTCGTCATTGCAATCTTAATGCTGACGACATTTGACCTTTCTACTCTCAGTTTCTCTTTCTAATTCTTCATATTTTTCCTGCAACCATTTCGCTTTGAATTCCCCGAACTTCCTTCGTATTTCGTTCTTAAGTGACTTCGACTGCTGTAATCCTGTCTCTCCCTGAACTTCTTGAACTTTCTTCTGTCGTCGAACAACTCAAGCATTTCCTCTGTTACCAAAGGTTTCTTTGCAGAACTCAACTAGTCTTCTCCTCTCTCATACCTGGTACCGAGCTTAAATCCTCCCGTAAATCTTCTTCGATTCATTCCTCCACTACTGCAGTCCTATCCCTCATGTCTGTTACATTATCATCTCCCTTTACATACTGAATCAACCATTCAGTATCGTTATGTACTTTTTCTGTCTCTTCAAATGGTTCAAATAACTCTAAGCACCATGGGACGTGACATCTGAGGTCATCAGTCTCCAAGACTTAGAGAACTACTTAAACCTAACTAACCTAAGGACGTCACACACATCCATGCCCGAGGCAGGATTCGAACCTGCGACCGTATCGGTCACGCGGTTCCAGACTGTAGCGCCTAGAACCGTCCATCATAACGATGAGAGTCCTTAGTCTTCAGTGATTTAATTATTGACTCAATCTCCCTCTTGTCTGTATCACATAGGAGCATTTCAGACATCAATCTCGGGAAGGCATTTGCCAAGAAAGTTATATGATTTCCTGTAGAAACTAAATTTTTATTTAATTCACCAGCAATGCTCAGAAAATGATTGTTAAATACTGTACATATATTTGATTTATCAGTAACAGAACAGAAATATTTTTACTGCGAACTGACTTTATGTCGTCGACTTTGTGCTGCTGACCAGACACTTCCTTCACAGCTGACCATATGGTTTTAATTTTATCCTGTCAATTAGCTGTTCTATTTGCATACCACATACTCTACGCCTTCCTGATAACATTTCTAAGCACCTTACAATAGTTTATTCATACGGAATAATTTCTAAGGTTTTCCTCTGTTTTCGGATTTATTAAGTGAAAATATGCACACAACGACGACGACTATACGTATTAAACCAACGTCCCAGATGCAGTGTACGAATTCCTACAGTGTGCAGGCTTCATTGTGTTGGTGGCGCACGGCAACATTGGTTACCTGTGGGAGTGTCGGCTTGAGCTAAGGGAGAGCAGAGAAGACTGATTGTGGAAGGCAGCGCCGCCTTTGCAGCGCGGAAAGCGTTCCTATTGTGTGGACACGCGGGACAATGGCAGCAGCGCGTGGAGACCTGGCCAGCAGGCGCTCTGCTGACGCGATCCGCATCTGTCGACGTAGCGCGACTCTCAACTGCTACTTTGCGAAGCGCCGAAACGAAAGCATCCTTAACGAACCAGCTGCAGCCCCGTCACGCACCGTAACGAGAGAACAGCGACGCGTGCTCCTCTGTACAGGCAGAGCTCGCACGGATAACTAGACTACTGGCCATTAAAATTGCTACACCACGAAGATGACGTGCTACAGACACGAAATTTAACCGACAGGAAGAAGATGCTGTCATATGCAAATGATCAGCTTTTCAGAGCATTCACACAAGGTTGGCGACACCTGCAACGTGCTCACATGAGGAAAGTTTCCAACCGATTTCTCATACACAAACAGCAGCTGAGCGGCGTTGCCTGGTAATACGTTGTTGTGATGCCTCGTGTAAGGAGGAGAAATGTGTACCATCACGTTTCCGACTTTGATAAAGGTCGGATTGTAGCCTATCGCGATTGCGGTTTATCGTTTCGCGACATTGCTGCTCGCGTTGATCGAGATCCAATGACTGTTAGCAGAATATGGAATCGTTGGGTTCAGGAGGGTAATACGGAACGACGTGCTGGATCCCAATGGCGTCGTATCACTAGCAGTCGAGATGACAGGCATCTTATCCGCATGGCTGTAACGGATCGTGCAGCCACGTCTCGATCCCGGAGTCAACAGATGGGGACATTTGCAAGACAACAACCATCTACACGAACAGTTCGACGACGTTTGCAGCAGCATGGACTATCAGCTCGGAGACCATGGCTGCGGTTACCCTTGACGCTGCATCACAGACAGCAGCGGCTGCGATGGTGTACTCAACGACGAACCTGGGTACACGAATGGCAAAACATCATTTTTTCAGATGAATCCAAGTTCTGTTTACAGCATGATGATGGTCGCATCCGTATTTGGCGACATCGCGGTGAACGCACATTGGAAGCGTGTGTTCGTCATCGCCATACTGGCGTATCACCCGGCGTGATGGTATGGGGTACCATTGGTTACACGTCTCGGCCACCTGTTGTTCGCATTGACGGCTCTTTGAACAATGGGCGTTACGTTTCAGTTGTGTTACAACCCGTGGCTCTACCCTCATTCGCTTCCTGCGAAACCATAAATTTCAGCAGGACACTGCACGACCGCATGTTGCAGGTCTTGTATGGGCCTTTCTGGATACAGAAAATGATCGGCTGCTGCCCTGGCCAGCACATTCTCCAGATCTCTCACCAACTGAAAACGTCTGGTCAATGGTGGCCGAACAACTGGCTCGTCACAATACGCCAGCCACTACTCTTGACGAACTGTGGTATCGTGTTGAACCTGCATGGGCTGCTGTGCCTGTACACGCCATCCAAGCACAGTTTGACTCAATGCCCAGGCGTATCAAGGCCGTTATTACCGCTAGAGGTGGTTGTTCTGGGTACTGATTTCTCAGCATCTATGCACCCAAATTGTGTGAAAATGTAATCACATGTCAGTTCTAGTATAAAACATTTGTCGAATGAATACCCGTTTATCATCTGCATTTCTTCTTGGTGTAGCAATTTTAATGGCCAGTAGTGTAGGTTACTCCGGAGCAGCGTTCCCGCAAACACCTTTGTTCAGGCCATCATGTTGTCGACAGTAGGACACTCGGCGTTATCGTCGAGCTAGCAAATTTATAAGCGATCCAAGTTGGAGCATAAATAACTCGTTTCCAGAAATTGTCGCTAGAGGCCTCTCTTACTAAAGCGCGCCAATTTCGTCTCTCCTATTCTTTCTCCCGCTGACTTTCCAGGTTGGAATCCATTATTTCTGTGATTTCATCGGTCCCTCTCAGCCTTTGCCTTCCTCTTCTCCTTCTATCTTTCCCAGCTTTATGATCTGTCTTCTCATAATACGCCAAAAGTAGATCAGTTTTTGTTGCAGTATCAGACCTTCAAAGCGACAGTTTGGTTTTATTTGCTACAACACCGACCTATTCGCTCTTTTTACAGTCCGTGGAGCTCGACGGAGTATGTACGTAGATGCAGAAGAATAATACCAGGAGTCGCTTCGTTCATACAACAGTCAACCTGCTTACTCTATTCAAACCTTGGTCTCCATTTGCATATGTTACCACCAGTTCCTTATAAATCATTCTATATACCCATCTTAGTTTCACCATTCTTCTGTATCACCACATCTTAAAAGCTTCCATTCTCTTCTTGTCTGAACTTTTTATGGTCCACGTTTTCCTTTCCTAGGAGGATACACTCAATACAAATACCCTTAGGGGAGACTTCTCAACACTTAAATTTATATTAGATGTTAGAAAAAAATGGTTCAAATGGCTCTGAGCACTATGGGACTCAACATCTTAGGTCATAAGTCCCCTAGAACTTAGAACTACTTAAACCTAACTAACCTAAGGACACCACACACACCCATGCCCGAGGCAGGATTCGAACCTGCGACCGTAGCAGCCCCGCGGTTCCGGACTGCAGCGCCAGAACCGCACGGCCACCGCGGCCGGCAGATGTTAGAAGATTTCCCTTTTGCAGAAACGCTTTCCTTATTATTTCCAATCTGCATTTTATATCTTCTTTACTTTGACGATCGTCACTCATTTCGTCGCGCAAACAACAGAACTCATCGACTACTTTTAGTGTTACATATCCTAATGTAGTTCTTTCACCAACGCCTGCTTTAGTTAAAGTACATACCATTGTTTTACTATCGTTGAAGTTCGTCTTCTAATCTCATTTTGAGGTACCATCTATTCCATGCAACTGCTCTTCCAGCTCCTTTGCTGTCTCTGGCAGAATTACGATGTAGTCGGCAAAAAACAGTTTTTATTTCTTCTCGTTGAACAGCATTTCTCTTTGTAGATTTCTGCTTGGTTTCCTTTTCTGCTTGCTTAGCGTACAGATTGAACAACATCGGGGATTCGCTAAAATCCCGTTCCACTCTCTTCTCGACCACTGCTTCATTTTCATGTACATCGACTCTGTTAAGTGCAGTCTGCTTTCTGTACAAGTTGTGGATAATCTTCGCTACCTGTATTTTACTCCCGCTACCTTCATAATTTCCAATAGTGTGTGCGAGTCAAATTGTTATCTCCAACTCTGCTAATGCTGTAGACATAGGATTGATAAGACTGTCTTTCTTCAGCCTAAGACAAGTCGCAAGTCAGTACTGTCATACGTATTTCTGCATTTCTCCGGAACCCGGACGCATCTTCCCTTATATTTTCCGTAATCACTGCGTAAGCAAAACCAGAGACATTCTGATGTATAAAGAACTGTGCTCACAATCTTTCTTCTCTTTGGACCAACCATGACTGGAACAGAAACAGTGTGGGCGAGTTTGGTGAGGGGTCGGGGACGTTGATGCTACATCATTTCATAATGATTGACCCCTGATTGCCATCTCAGCATAACTACTGCAGCTTGCATCCATTCGAACGTGCTTTCTGTACTGTAGTAGTGGGCCTTTCACGAAGGAACCGGTCCAAATAGAAGTGTTCACTAAACTGAAAGATACAGCCCTGTAGCGACTTCTGAAGTACAGTTATTCACCATTCCTATCTCTGTCTCGTTGGGTCAACCTTATTGTTCTTTTTCGGGTGATCAGTCGTTCCTCCCTCCGGTTCCACCGTTGTTTGTTCAACTGTAGTTCCTTTCATTCACTGCGTTAACCTGTTCTTGTTCTGTTTGAATCTCAGATTCATACTCATTGCGTATGCCGTACAGCGTCCACGACTGATAGTTAACAAGGAGTAATGAGTCTCTGGAACTTGTTTTTCAATATACTAGTGGGTGTTTTTGATAACAAAGACCAAGTAATTTCCACTTTAGCTTTCACAAATGATAATTATCAATGGCAATATACGAAGTGGAGCCCAAAGTATTGCCTCCGAACTTTTACGTGATAACTTTCAAAGCTTTTTCAATAAAACGAACGTTCTTGACATTGTACATCTTTATTCTTCATGTCTGCATATTTCTCAACATAGTCGCCTGGGCGACGAACACATTTCTCCCAACGAGAGACCGGTTAGTTGATACCGTCGCTGTAGAATGTTTGACTTTGTTGACAGAGGCACATCCTCGCATCTGCTTGCGCCACTTCATCACTATCAAAGTAAAGACCTCGAAAGCGTTCTTTAAACTGTGGGAATAAGTGAAAATCGGATAGAGACAAGTCGGGATTGTACGGAGGATGATCGATGACAGAACCCAAGGCGTCGAACTGTTGCAGATATCGCAGCGCTCGTGTGTGGTCTGGGGTAGTCATGCTGCTCCTTGTGTGGACGAACTCTTCTACGATTGGAAACGCGATTACAGCATGCTGTTTCTCACACACCGCCATCGCAATCCAGAGCCCTCTAGCGCCAGAGAGCTGCTACTAAGCTGGAATGTTTTTTTTCCCTTTATTGTTATTTTTATACCTGTACAATCAGGTAGGCTGGCAGCGGCATGCTACGCCGCTCTTCAGCCTTAGAGTTGACAATGATATAACACAGAAAGAAGATCCAGAATAAACATAGTGACGGGCAAAAAAATAGTGGACACAATACAAAAAAACACAGAGCCGTTCACACTCGACGATAACGACACTGAAAACATGTTGACACGGCGCACATAACACTGATGAATTCGACGGCACAGGTGAACGTATGAGGGTGACGGCGGACACTAAAAAACACAAAACGACGGCGTGCGAATGTCCATGCCAAGAGGAGAAGAAGGGGGAGTGGGAGGGAGAGGGGTGAGCAAGGATGCCAATGGCGGAGGAGACGGTAGTAGGAACGGAGGAAGGGCTGGAGGGGAAGCCTGGGGGAGGAGTGGGGAGAAAGGGAGGAGGGAGGGAAGGGGGAGAGAAGGGAGAGAGGGTGCCCAAACAAAACACAGGAAGAGGGAGGGAGGATCAAAGTTGGTAGGAGGGGTGGATGGAGGGGAGGAGGGCATTATCAGGGAGGGGGAGCTGGTGGAAGCCACCTTGGGAGAGGGAGAGTGGAGAGATGGAGAGCAGGTGGGACATGGAAGTACAGCTGCGGCAGCGGACGGGGGCGGGAGAGGATGGGAGAGACCAGCGGGTGAAGAGGATCAAGTTTGCGGGAGGTGTAGAGGATCCGTATCCGTTCGAGGAAAAGCAGGAGGTGGGGGAAGGGAATTAGGTCGTACAGGATCCACATGGGGGAGGGGAGATGGATGCGATAGGTGAGGCAAAGAGCATGGCGTTCCAGGATCTGAAGGGATTTGTAAAAGGTAGGGGGAGCGGAGATCCAGGCAGTGTGGGCGTAGCAAAGGATGGGGCGAATGAGGGATTTATAGGTATGGAGGATGGTAGAGGGGTCCAGACCCCAAGTTCAGCCGGAGAGGAGTTTGAGGAGACAGAGGTGGGAGCGTGCCTTGGCTTGGATCGTCTGGAGGTGGGGGGTCCAGGAGAGGCGACAGTCAAGGGTGACACCAAGGTACTTAAGGGTGGGGGTGAGGGCGATAGGATGGCCATAGATGGTGATGTAGAAATCGAGGAGGCGGAAGGAAGGAGTGGTTTTGCCTACTATGATCGTCTGGGATTTGGCAAGATTGACCTTAAGCAAGCACTGGTTGCACCAAGCGGTGAACCAGTCAAGATGGGATTGGAGAAGGTGTTGGGAGTGCTGCAGGGTAGGCGAAAGGGCAATGAAGGCAGTTTCATCGGCGTACTGGAGAAGGTGAATGGGGGGTGAAGGCGGCGGCATGTCCGCCGTATACAAGAGGTACAGAAGAGGGGAGAGGACCGAACCCTGGGGCACACCGGCGGAGGGGAAAAATGTGTAGGAATCCATAAGCTGGAATGTTGTCCGAGCCATATGCATGACATGTGATACCTCAACGCGTATTGAGAACAGAAAAGAAAAATCAGAGGCATTACTTTTCAGCACATCATCGTATAAGTTTGTGTATAAATATCTCTTCATGTTGCTAAAAAACAAAATTTGGAAATGAAATTAAATCAATTTATCAAAACATTTCATGTACCATTTTCACTTTTACAGATTCTAAGGCACAGCTGGTAATACCTTGAACCCGGGACAGTCAGAAAACGTGCAGTCCATTCTAATCTGTCTCATTCGCTCAAGTCAACAACTTATTTAGGTCGACTTTCGGAAATTTTTGCTCCCACTTGAGCGTGACGCATGTCTGACGTTTATCAGGAACCCGACGGTATGCTGTGCCCTCTTCAGTTTTGTCCATACTACCAAGATTTAAATGTCAATGCTCAAACATTAATTTACTAACGCAGTACGACGCAATTCTGAAACACATCGATAAATCGGCTTTGAAGAATGGAAGATTTCTAAGCTGTATTAAGTACAAAGCAACTCCTGTTCAGGAGTGTAGCCGTTAAACTGCTGCGAACCGACACCAGACTGCAAGCGTGTTTTTTAATTGTGCCTGTCTATTCACTATGTGTTTTAATCAGCATCACCGACCCTTTGTTTTTATATTCTCTTCCCAATTTTTTCGCCTTGCTCCAGTTTTAATCAGTCACCGTTTTATCGCCTGTTTTTGTTTTTATGATATCTCCTAATTTTGTTTTTAACTTTTCTGTAGGCTGCAGAGCGGCATATTACGCTGCTGCCAGCCCGACCCCCTCCCCCTCCCCTATGGGGGGGGGGGGAGGGGAATCGAAATCCAATACAGGGAAAAAAAGAGCGTAGCCGCTGGTAGCTGGGCGTGGGAAAAAAAAAACGTGTGTAGCGAAGAAGTTCTATAACTGTAAAGTCACTGGTTGGAATGTTGCAAACGGTAACTTTTTCGTACGTTTATTTAAATTCCATATGTCAACAAATGGGAATGTTAACTAACAAATATCAAAGTATCGTGTTTCAATAACAATATTTTTTTTTAGCAATCATCCATAAATGCATGGAGAAAGAGCACTACCCTATGGTACTCCTCTCTCTCTCTCTCTCTCTCTCTCTCTCTCTCTCTCTACTGAACCAGTCGTTCTGCCATTACCCACTTGAACACGACTTCTGCAGCCCTCATATAGCACTTGCACCTTTCTTATTAGGGAGTTTGGAATGATTAGTTTTTCTAAACACTTCCAGATTTTACACCATACCACACTGTCATATGCTTTTTCAAAATCCTGGAACACGATTGTAAGAATTTTACTATTTTCTCAATATTTTTCCACTAAATCTTTTAGTGCAAATATGAGGTCTGTTGCTCCTCTGCTGCTTCCGCTTCCATCTTATTCCTCTTCAAACTGGTTTCCTAACAACGATCTCAATCTTTTCTTAGCAAGAATCTTTTTCAGTATCTTAAGACAATGCAATATCAGGTGTAAAATAGAACACTAAACAATAGGTAGTGCACTTTCCCCATTAGTTTTGACTGCACTTATGGATATGATTGTAAAAGAAAGCGTTGAGACAGGAAATAGTGGTCTCAGTGATTTAGTCTTTGCTGATGATGTAGCTGTTTGGAGAAAAACAGAACTAGAGGTATAGGGAAGATTAGACGAATGGAACTCCATTTTAGAGGGCACTATCTGACAGTAAGCAAGAGCAAAACTGTAGCAATACTTATGAGATGGGCATTTTCCCAGAGTAACGTGATGAGAGGAAATTGAATGTGTGAAAGCTTTGAATTACCTGAGAACCACAATATCAACGAATGAGACTGCCAGACCAGAAGTACAGAACGCAGTAAGAAAGGGATCTAAATTTTTTCATGAAGTGCGGAATCTTGTGTGGGACAAAAGAGTTCCTGTGAAAGCCAAACGCATCATGTTTAAAACCTGTCTCCTGCCAATTACGATGTACGGTTCAGAGTGCTGTGTAGTTAACAAGGCAGATTTGAGCAAGTTACAAGCATGCGAAATGAAGTTACTGTGATCACCCTTGCAGAGGAGTAATCGAGATAAAATTAGGAATGAAGACATCAGAGGAGAGATGCAAGTGGATCTGTCAGTGAATGAGAGACTGAGTACTCCACGTCTCGAACATGTGAAGAGGATGAAGGATAACTGCCAGGCAAAACAATATTTGGATAGAAATGTTCAGGTGAAAAGGCCAATAGGATGAACCAGAGAAAGGTGGCTGGATCACATCAACGAAAATCTGATGGCTAGAGGAGAAAACTGGAAAACAGTATCAAGACAAGAAATATATCAAGATAGAGCAAAATGGAGGCAAATTGCTCATAAAAACGCTGCCCAGCTGACTGGAAGGACATGAAGATAAGGTGATGATGACAGCTGGTCGTATGAAAAGAAATTACAATATGATACAGGCATACAGTGCTATATGATTATATAAAACAAGTAACGATGAACGAGTAAAACTTAATGGTTACCAAAAAAAACTGTCATAACTGAACTAGTCCCCAAAGACGAACAAGTTTTCCCATCTTTACCACGTATCCTGTACAATTCAACAGGCAGTCGCTCGCAGAATGTATAGCTGTCATCTTGATATTTTTTTTCTGCACGGAGATACGAAACTCGTTATGACTAATACCGGTAACCTACGAGATATGATACTTAAGTACTGGTCCAATGGTGGGATTAGTTTTCGTTATTTTTCATTGCAGTCAAATTCCAATACAGCTCGATCAGAAACTCAAGAGTAGAGGGGAATCAATATAGTCTCATGGATGAAAGTGTGGTTGCTGACCATACATTAAAAGGATATAGTTAACACATGCACAACACCTACAGTAACACATACACACAGACATGCACATATACAACATACATACACAATAAACACACACATAATTGTAATTATTGTGCAGGACAGTAGAACAGTGTTGTTCCAGAAATAAATTAAAATTTGTGGTTGTTTGGATTATCCCGACGTACTTAATGACGAAATAATTCAGGAGTGAAATGCTGAATGTCAGTGTCGAATGCGCATAGTATTTCGGCAAACGAGCATGTTACCATCATCAGGTGCGCTGATGATCTAAGTTCATCAGTGCACCTGATAAAGGCAACGTGGTCGTTTGCCGAAATAATGTGGGTGTTGGACAATGTTATCCAGCAATTCACCCATGAATTACTTCTAAATAAATTAAAATAGTTCCAGTCCCCCTGTGCTGACCAATGGTTTTTGGAGTCTTCCCTTGGTTGTCGGTAAATGCCAGAACTGGTAACCACCTCCCATTTATTCTCAGTCCTCAATTTGGTATTGGAGGGATGTGAGGGAAATAAAAATTGTAGAGGGAGCGGAAGGCGTTAGTTGCAAAAAGCACATTTTAATGGATGTAGGCTGCAGTAGTTATGCGGATATGGAA
Source organism: Schistocerca nitens (assembly GCF_023898315.1). Classification (NCBI taxonomy): domain Eukaryota; kingdom Metazoa; phylum Arthropoda; class Insecta; order Orthoptera; family Acrididae; genus Schistocerca; species Schistocerca nitens. The sequence continues at coordinate 862,779,013 of NC_064617.1, forward strand.
GATCTGCTGCAGGAAAGACTACCATGGAGACCTGTATTAACCCAGTTTTTGGACTGAAGACCACAACAACAATAACAAGTACTTTCATATCCTGCCACATTAAACAAATTAATAGAATTATAAGATTATTCTGTTACAGTATGAACGAGTAATTTATGACCTGTTTTAGAGGCAAAAAAATAGCATGTCAAACAAATATTGCATCACTTAAGCTGTGCACCTTGCAGCACTACCTACACTGGGACTTGGAATATGTGAAGAAGTTTTCCCCGCTCACAAAGAATTACCAGAGGTCAGAACATTGATAACTGGCGGAAAAAGAATGGAATTAGACATCGTGCGTTGGTATTTGGAATCCGATAGTTAATAGCTCCACGCGAAAGTCATATTAATGGATTTATTCGTCAAACGTGAAAGAGAGGGAGAAATTGAGGCAAAGAGTGTGAAATGCAAATTTTTAATAGGCCGTAAGCTTTGAATTACAATGCAAATGTTGCTGCTGTGTCAGTAAAACAGTTTAGTCGTCATCCGAAGGACCTCTTCCAAGTGCTGATGAAACTGTCCTGGTTCCCGAACTGTTCGCCCAAATCATGAGAGTAGTGTCAACGATAAGTCGTTTCTGGAGTCTATGGAAACTCTTTCCTTACCTAATGTAATTTTGAGAGCCCTAAACAGGAAAGTAAAAAATAGTTCATATAGTTTGTTAGATTTATATGATTTGCTGCTGAAAGATTGTATTTGTGTCCATTTCAGGGGTTGTTACTATCTTCTTGAAGCAGAACAATTATCAACAGGCCGACACTGATGCACAAAAGTACTACAACGTGGTTAGATGATCAGTTCGCTCAGTGTTTTGTAAATATGCTATTTTTTCCTCGGGAGGTTATCTCTGTGCTTATACACCGAAGTCATTGTACAGAACGGCGTCATAAACACGGTTGATTTAAAGGCCACTGCCTGTTTTTGCGTGAGTAAGAGAGGGGACCTTCAAGAGCAAAACATGAGAACGTTCGGAGACTACTGTATATATAACGACGCTCTGCAAGTACACTGAACTTCGCTAGCGTAAATCCCGAGCACTGTTGTGTTACTGCAGACACAATTCTGAAGACAATTGCAGCGTATGAGCAACGTCTAGAACTGTTAAGTTGCTAAGGAAGTGGCGTGGCACAGAGCAGCCTGTTCCATAAGGCTATAAGCGTGTCACTTACCTAAGCATGAATGGGCACGCTGTAAATAAACTATCTTTTTCCATAACTGTCCCCAATAATTTAATCGTAACGGTAGCTACGTGTTTAGCTCGTTCAAAGCAGGTCCTCGCTACGCTGTGCAAATAGTACCATAAGGTTTAAACACATAAGGTTTAAACAGAACTACCAAGGAATGTCGGCATCGAAACTGGATCAAAATTTTTGAGGACGTCAATAACGATCCGGCTCATACAAATAAAATTTTTGTTTTGAAAGCTGCGCGCAGCTGTGTATTCTGTCTAACTTGCCTAAGCAATATTCACTGGAGTCCGTTTATAATCGGACATTTGTTGCCGGCCTCATGTTGCTCTCGCTCAGACTGGTATAAAGAAAAGAGAAACCACACGTCTCTAATATGTATGGGAATAGGATACAGGTCCTAATCTCCTTCCTACGCCCCCCCCCCCTGACTGTCCTGCTCCTCCCCTTTGTCCATCTCCTTCACCCTCCACCCTCCACCTTCTTCCTCTGTCTCTAGCCTCCCCCCTCTCTCCATCTCCTCCTGCCCCTTCTCCCCCCCCTCTTCCTGTCCATCAACTCTCCCTCCATTTCTCTGTTCATCTTCTCCTCCCCTTCTCTCACCATCTAATACTGCCCCCTCTCCCTCCACCTGTCTCTGTCCATCACCTCACCTTCTGTTCAAATGGTTCTGAGCACTATGCGACATAACTTCTGAGGTCATCAGTCGCCTAGAACTTAGAACTAATTAAACCTAACTAACCTAAGGACATCACACACATCCATGCCCGAGGCAGGATTCGAACCTGCGGTCTGCGGTTCAAGACTGAAGCGTCTATACCGCACGGCCACACCGGCCGGCCTCACCTTCTGTGTCCATCTTCTCCACGCTCCTCTCTTTCCATCTCCTCCCGCACCCTCTCTCAGTCCATCTCGTCCTTTCAGCTTCCCATGTCAATTTCCTCCAACTCCTGTTTCCCCACCTCTCTCTGATTTTGTGGCTTGTTGATTATTTCTACAAATTCATATTCTTTAGTAGTATTCTGATCATAAGCTGATAAGGCATAAATACAGATATCCTGCTTTCTAGCAAAATTTCACTGTTATAAATTTTAAACATACATTTGTATATTATATACGTTAAAAGCATATAGCCTACATTTGTCCATAGTTTTTACAGTAAAGCAATAATATGTAAGAATTTTGAGGAAATGAGCCAAGTACTTTTTTGAGGTTTTCTGAGGTTTCCCTTTTACATACTGTATATATATATATATATATACATATATATATATATATATCCTATTTCTACATCATATATATATATATATGGTGTTACAAAAAGGTACGGCCAAACTTTCAGGAAACATTCCTCACACAAAAAGAAAGAAAATATGTTATGTCGACATGTGTCCGGAAACGCTTACTTTCCATGTTAGAGCTCATTTTATTACTTCTCGTGAAATCACATTAATCATGGAATGGAAACACACAGCAACAGAACGTACCAGCGTGACTTCAAACACTTTGTTACAGGAAATGTTCAAAATGTCCTCCGTTAGCGAGGATACATGCATCCACCCTCAGTCGAATGGAATCCCTGATGCGCTGATGCAGCCCTGGAGAATGGCGTATTGTATCACAGCCGTCCACAATACGAGCACGAAGAGTCTCTACATTTGGTACCGGGGTTGCGTAGACAAGAGCTTTCAAATGCCCCCATAAAACAAAGTCAAGAGGGTTGAGGTCAGGAGAGCGCGGAGGCCATGGAATTGGACCGCCTCTACCAATCCATCGGTCACCGAATCTGTTGTTGAGAAGCGTACGAACACTTCGACTGAAATGTGCAGGAGCTCCATCGTGCATGAACCACATGTTGTGTCGTACTTGTAAAGGCACATGTTCTAGCAGCACAGGTAGAGTATCCCGTATGAAATCATGATAACGTACAGTACATACTGACGAAACTAAAATGAGCTCTAACATGGAAATTAAGCGTTTCCGGACTCCGGACACATGTCGACATAACATCTTTTCTTTATTTGTGTGTGAGGAATGTTTCCTGAAAGTTTGGCCGTACCTTTTTGTAACACCATGTATATATTACTTGGCTGATTTCCTCCAGTTGCTTAATCGATGATGCTGCAATCGAAACACATCGAAATGGGTTACCAAACGTTGAAAAGTAATAGGGAAATGTTTGATATGTAACCACGGTCACAGCCCGTGTTGCTGTAAGTGCAACACCTCTATATAGGTGAAGGATGTGTGCAGTTCCATTGTGTGTCCGTACTGCGAACGACGGACAAGGATACGGCAGCGCGAAGCTCTCGCGGTTCTCTTTTCCGCAAACATTCGAACTACAAACAACTCTTTCTACGTGTGCACCGATGTTGACAATTACAGAGAGGCAGATATCATTGCTTCGTACTTTACGCGAATAAGGCATCTAGGACACACTCGCCGACGGTATTTGAACGAGAGAAATGTTTCTTTTGCAACGACATATCGCAGTAGTATCGAAGTGTTTACTGGTAACTGGAAGTGTTCAACCCACAAGAAGACTCCGACCACGGCCTTGCTTCGAACGAAAATGCCGCAGCAGGTGTTTTAGCTGTAACTGCTGCATATCCTCACATTAGTTGGCGGCAGGTCGCACGAGGTGCAGGAATTACGCGACGAAGTGTTCTGCGCATACTGCATGAACACAAATACCAGCCATATCACGTGTCGTTGCATCAAGCCCTACATGGAGACGACTTTCAAATCTACTTGAACTCTTGCCATTGGGTACAGCAACAACAAGCAGCCAATAATGATTTCCATTCACAGGTACTTTTCTCTGCGTGGTCACGTGAATCGCCATAATATGTATTATTGGGCAGTGGTGAATCCCCAATGGCTAAGACAAGTCGAGCTTTGACGCTCTTGGAGTGTCAATGTTTGGTGCGGTGTGTTAGGTATCCGGATGATTGGCCCATACTTCATAGACAGTGTTGTGAATGGTGAATGTGTGGTGACTTATTAGATAATTTTTGCCAATACTAATGGAAGCAATCGCATTTCAAACAAGAGTGGATATGTGGTTTCAACATGATGGCTGTCGGGCTCATGACTTATGAGTGTCTCGCGAAGTTCTGAATCGACCCTCTCCTGGTCGATGAATTGGACGAGGAGCTCCCAATGAGTGCCCTGCGCGGTCACCCAGTTTGACGCCTCCCGATTTTTCCCTAAAAGGAAAGCTAAAAAAGAAATGTTACATGGACATAACAACAACCACTGCAAATATGCAGTAGTGAATTATAACTGAATGTGCAAACATTCGCGAAGAGACACTTAGAGACGAAGTATTATCTTTAAGAAATATGGTTGCAATGTGTATAGCAGCAAACGAACACTATTTTGAACATTTGCTTCAGTAAAACATGAAGGTGTGTGAAAGGCAAGGGGACGCCCCTAAGACAAATACCCCATGGTGAGAGGCAAGAGGACTCACCTAAAACAAGAATCCCAATGGTGGGAGGCAACAGGACTCACATTAAGAAAAGCACCCTGAAGGGAACACATTGTTGTTCCTGGGTAACGCTAAATGTTGTCGTTACTGCATTGATAAACAATCTAATGATCTGTTCCAACCGCTTTCCACTTCGGCGCCATCTGTGAAGGTAATTACACCAATTATCTGGACATCGTAACGTGTTACGGTGTGGAGAATCACGTTGGCTTGCAATAAACAACTGTGTCGCGTTATAGAATGTTAGAATACCGCACTTCTACACTACTGAGGTCCTAATTTGTTAGATAATTTCCTGAGATACTATCATGTTTCAACGGAATGTAACCCATTTTGATTTGTGTCGATTACAGCGCCATCTGCCACGCAACGATAAAATTGTTCCATACCAAATTTACGTATTTTTTCCCAGAGAATCTGAATCCGCAATAAAATGGTGGGTTTCTATTGAAGATTTCGACGTTGACACCCCTTCCACCTCCTCAGCGTGTGGAAGACGGGTCGGGTGTAGTGTCATTGGATGCCCTGCTTCGAGACGAACAGCTCTTATTACAGCAATTTTTCTTATCTGATATGTAGTTTCTCATATATTCCCAAAATAGTTTTAACCGTCCCACCCTGTATGTAAACAGAGCGTTCATTTTAACTGAAGACATTGAAATATCCCGAAAACTACACATCGGATCAAAAAAAGTTAAATTCCAACTTGTTTGTCTCGGACGGGGGCATCCAACGATACGGGGGGAAACTTTGAAATCTTCAATGGCAACCCCTGATTTTTATAGCACATGATGATTCTACAGCAAAATCTACATACGTTTTATCAGAAGCATCTTTTTTTTTTTTTATTTCGACGCAGATGGCGCTGTATTCGGAGGAACAGAAATGGGTACATGATTGTAATTTACGACTTGCTACTCAGTGACCCCTGAATATCCAGTGGCACGTGGGATCCATCTTCCATGCTGCGAGGGTAGGAGAGGACAGTATTTCGTAACTTTTAATTGGAAACGTTGTATCCCTCCGACATATCGAACAGGGTCGGCGCGCCACCGTGGCCAGGGCTCGACGCGAACGCTACTCTGCTTTGCAATTAGAGTAAGTGTTCAAACGTAGTACCGCCGACTTCAGTACACTTAGTGACCTTACAAAGGACAGAAGCATACCTGCTGGGGTGCCAGCAAAGGCGTTTCTGATGCGGTCGACCATGTCTTCACGGCGTTTGGTATCACTGGATGTCCCTCTCCGAGACAAAACTGGAATTATAACTTTTTTTTGATCTGATGTGTAGTTTCCGAGATACTTCACATTCTTCAGTTCAAATGAACACCTTGTACATATACTTCCCAGTACGCTGCGTTATCGTCTGGTGGTATGTAGGACGCGCCATGCTAGGTCAGGAAGGAAGCAGCAACTCGGGTAGCAGACTACTTGTGGAGAGCACGTGAGGGTTTTTTAGGCTAGACGGTAGCTTGAGTTGCTCTAGTCGATTCACAGAAGAGAAGTCAAATGGCGTTCAGAATAAAGACACTTCAACTGTCACAATTTTATCAGTAAACTGTCCAAGGATTCGTTATAAACTTCCCGAATTTACTGCCCTCCATGAAAGTTCTCGCGCTCATATTATTCTTGGGACCGAGAGCTGGCTGAAACCCGAAGTGGAAAGCTCTGAGATATTTAGTGAGTCGTGGAACGTATATCGGAAAGACACATCAGAGGCCGTAGGAGGGGGAGTTTTCACTGCATTTGACGAAAATATTGTCTCTATCGAGTCGAAGTTGAGTGTGACAATGAAGTCGTTTAGTCCCGTATAACAGGTATAGGTGAAACTAAGTTGGATGTTTTTACCGGCCACACGATTCCGCTGTGACAGTTCTACAGTCACTAAAGGAAGTCTACGATGAAGAACGCGTAAATATCCAGTTCTAGAGTCACTCAAAGTAAGTCTACGATGAAAGCGTGTAAATATCCATATCATGCAATACTAGTTGAAAGCGACTTTAACCTGCCGAGTATAGATTGAGTTGTCTATGGATTCATTTGAGGAATTATGGGCAAAGCTTAAGGAGACTGTAAATCGTCGTCTGGAGAGTTACGTGCCTACTAAGTGGGTAAAGGATTGGAAAGACCAACAGTGGTTTAACATCGAAATTCGGCGGATGCTGAGGAAACTGAGGCTGTTGAAAAAGGGGACGCACAAATGACGACAAGCGAAGGTTAGTAGAGATTCGAGCGTCTGCGGAAAGATCTATGCGGGAAGCACACATAAACTACCACCTTCGCTAAAGATCTGGCAGAGAACCCGAAAAAATTCTGGTCGTATGTAAACTCGCTAAGTGGGTCTGAGGCTTCCATTGAGTCCCTTGTTGACCAGTCTGGTGTGGCAGTTGAAGTTAGCAAAACGAAAACCGAAGTTTTAAATTTCACGTTCAAGAAATCGTCTGCACCGGAGAACCGTAAGCCGCGCGGAGAGGCCGCGCGATTTGAGTCGTCTTGTCGCGGTCTGCGCGGTTTCTCCCGCCGGAGGTTCGAGTCCTCCCTCGGGTATGGGTGTGCATGTTGTTCTCAGCGTAGGTTAGTTTAAGTAGTGTGGAAGTCTAGGGACCGATGACCTAAGCAGTTTGGTCCCTTAGGAATTGACACACATTTGAACATTTTTTGGAGAACCGTACAAATAATCCGTCATTTGGCCATTGGGTAGTGTCCCGTATGGACGACATAGAAATAAGTATACCTGGCGTAGAGAAGCAACTGAAAGGTTTGAAAACAAATAAATCACCAGGTGGGGGTAGAACCCCAGTTTAATTTTACAGAGAGTACTCTACGGCATTGGCTCCTTACCTAGCCTGCATTTATCGTGAATCCCAAGCGACTGGAGAAGGTGACCAGTATATTAGAAGTTGAAACAAAGGATCCGCAAAATTACAGACCAATATCCCCAACTTCTGTTTGCTACAGAATCCTTGAACATATTCAGAGTTCGAATATAATAAACTTCGTTGAGAATGAAAGGCTTATGTCTACGAATCAGCATGGTTTTAGAAGGCATCGCTCGTGCGAAACTCACTTTCCATTTTCTTTCATGATGTACTGAGAACTATGGATGAAGAACAACAGGCATATTCGATATTTTTAGACTTCCGGAAAGCATTTGACACGGTACCCCACTGCAGGCTGTTAACGAAGATACGAACATATGGAAAAAGTTCTGATATATGTGAGTGGCTCGAAGACTTCTTAAATAATAGAACCCAGTAGGTTGTCCTCGACGGCGAGTGTATATCAGAGACAAGGGTTTTGTCAGAAGTGGCCCACGGAAGTGTTTCAGAACCGCTGTTGTCCTGTATATACATAAATGATTTGGTGGACAGGATGGGCAGCAATCTGCGATTGTTTGCTGATGTTGCCGTGGTGCACTTGAGTGACTGTGGGAAGATACAAGACGACTCAGACAGTTTCCAGTTGGCGTGATGAATGGCAGCAACCGTAAGTGTGGAAAAACGTAAGTTAATGCGAATGAGTAGGAAGACGAAACGTGTAATGTTCGGATAGAGTAGTGTCCTGCTTGACATGGTCAAGCACTTCAAATATCTGGGCGTAACGTTGCAAAGCGATATGAGGTGGAACGAGCATGTGAAAACTGTGGTAGGGAGGGAAAATAACTTTGGTTTATTGGGAGAATTTTAGGAAATAGTGGTTCACTTTTAGAGGAGACCGCATATCTCGTAGGACGTTGGTGCGACCTATTCTTGAATACTACTCGAGTGTTTGAGATTCATACCAGATCGGACTGAAGAAAGCCATCGAAACAATTCAGAGGCGTGCTGCTAGAATTGTTACCGGTAAGTTTCAACAAAACGTATGTGTTGCGGGGATGCTTCGGGAATTCAAATGGGAATCGCTGGAGGGAAGGCGACGTTCTTTTCGAGATACACTGTTGAGGAAATGTAGAGAACCGGCATTTGAAGGTGACTGCCGAACGGTTCTACTGCGTAAGGACAATGGAGATAAGATACGAGAAATTATGGCTAATACAAAGGCGTACAGACCAGCTTCCTTCACTCGCTCTATTTGCGAGTGGAACAGGAGGGAAAATGACAAGTAGTGGTACAGGGCGTCCTCCACGACGCACCGTACGATGCAGTGCGGAGTATCTATGTAGATGTAGATGTAGACTACGTGATCAAAAGTATCCGGACACCTGGCTGAAAATGACTTACAAGTTCGTGACGCTCTCCATCGGTAACGCTGGAATTCAATATGGTGTTCGCCCAACATTAACCTTGATGACGGATTCCACTCTCGCAACCATACGTTCAATCAGGTGCTGAAAGTTTTCTTGGGGAATGACAGCCCATTCTTCACTGGGTGCTGCACTGAGGAGAGGTATCGATGTCGGTCCGTGAGGCCTGGCACGAAGTCGCCGTTCCAAAACATCCCGGAACTGTTCTATAGGATTCAAATCAGTACTCTGTGCAGGCCAGTTCATTACAGGGATGTTATTGTCGTGTAACCACTCCGCCACATGCCGTGCATTATGAACAGGTGCTCGATCGCGTAGAAAGATGTAATCGACATCCCCGAACTGCTCTTCAACAGTGGGAAGCAAGAAGGTGCTTAAAACATCAATGTAGGCCTGTGCTGTGATAGTGCCACGCAAAACAACAAGGGGTGCAGGCCCCCTCCATGAAAAACACGACCATACCATAACACCACCGCCCTCGAATTTTGTTGGCATTACACACGCTGGCAGATAACGTTCACCGGGCATTCGCCATACCCACATCCTGCCATCGGATCGCCACATGGTGTACCGTGATTCGTCATTCCACACAATGTTTTTACAGTGTCCAATCGTCCAATGTTTACGGTCCTTACACCAAGCGAGGCGTCGTTTGGTATTTACCGTCCTCATGTGTGACAGCCGCTCGACCATGAAATCCAAGTTTTCTCACCTCCCGCCTGTCATAGTACTGTATTGGATCCTGAAACAGTTTGGAATTCCTGTGTGATGGTCTGGATAGATGTCTGCCTATTACACATTACAACCCTCTTCAACTGTCGGCGGTCTCTGTCAGTCAACAGACGAGGTCTGCCTGTACGGTTTTGTGCTCTACGTGTCCCTTCACGTTTCCACTTCACTATCGCATCGGAAACAGTGAACCCAACGATGTTTAGGAGTGTGGCAATCTCGCGTACAGACGAAGGACACAAGAGACACCCAGTCACCTGACCACATTCGATGTCCGTGAGTTTCGCGGAGTGCCCCATTGTGCTCTCTGACGATGTCTAATGACTATTGAGGTCCCTGATATGGAGCACATGTGTAGTAGGTGGCAGCACAATGCACTTAATGTGAAAAACGTATGTTTTGGGGTTGTCCGGATACTTTTGATCACATAGTGTAGAGGCTGAAAGTCTCACTAAGGCTTTCACAGATAGGCACACTTCCCCAGACCTAGTCTGGAAACAGATTTCCTGTGTCATTTCCCCCACACGCCTCCAATCTTCCAACACTCATTACCCAGTACTCCACCTAACCTCTACAACATCCTAGTCTACCCACATGCCATCCAATCCTAACCCCTTGCCATAGGGATCATATCCCTGTGGAACACCTCAGTGCAAGACATGTTCTATCCACCCATGCAGTATTTCTTGTTCTAATCCCGTCACAGGCTTATCTTACCCTATCAAACGCTCAAACGCCGAGCCACCTGTGAAAGCAACCATGTCGTATACCATGTAGGTTACAACCATTGCACAGCTTTTTATATTGACTTGACCACCAACCAGCTGTCCACCAGGATGAACAGTCACCTCAAAACTGCGGCCAAGAGTGGGTTGGACCACCTCTGTAGCAGAACATGCAGCTGAAGGTAACATGCTTGGTTTCAATGGCTGCTGCACAAGCCGGGCCATCTGGATCCTCCCCTTCATCACCAGCGTTTCTTAACTGCGCAGATGAGAGTTATCCTTACAACACATTCTCCACTCCTGCAATTGTCCTGACCTCAACTTGCGGTAACCTACTTTCCCTCCACTCAACAGTGTCTGTCCCCTGTGTGCCGCCATAGGCAATGCACCCTCCCGCATTTTCCCCTCTCCTCTTCCACTGCCCATTCATTTTTTTGTCACTTTCCGACGCTGCGCCTGTCAGGTCGCCAGCTAGTCTCTGCACCCTCCACCAGACAGTGCTCTTCTCCCCCCTCCCCCCCTCCCATTCCCTGCTATTCAAGTTCGCAGGAGATGACAGTCAAACTGTGTGCATTCGAGGTTGAGGCTACGAAAACTAGCGTACTTTGCATTCCTAATATAGCTGGGCTTAAAAGACAACACCTTCACCTAACAAGCATTAAATAAAGGCTTGCCAGATCGAAATAGGGCAGTACTACGAGTGATTTAGAACAAGCTGCGTAAAGATGGAGGAAGTTCCATGGTCAGATGAGGTGCAATTTGTTCAGTGCAACTGCAAAGCTGAGGCGAAGATCTGGTGGAAGGTTGTGAGTCGTACCTAGGTAGCTCAGTCGTAAACAACATTGCCTGCGAACCGCAACGGTGCCGGGTTCGAGTCCCAGTCCAGCACAGGTTTACGTCCTCGAGTACCTTTCTTCTTACTTTCCCAACCTCACGGAAGTTCTCCTGCATAGCTTGCAGGACTAACGTTCCTGGAAGAAAGGATACTGTGGAGATATGATTTATCTACAGCCCGAGTGACGATCTGCACAATGAACCTTTCACTACGCTGTCGAGTGTACCTTGTTACGAACCTCGTGGTAGTTTAAAATTCTGCGTTGCTACACGTCCGCTCTCAAATACTGGAACCTGCGTATATTGTTCATACGCCTGTCTCCGAGGCATAGTTACTGTCCAACAGAGGGCACGGAATGAAATTCGCAAAGACTTTATGCCCTGGTATCGACATGTCCCCATATCTTTGACAAATGCGCGGTAAAATCGCGCTGCAGCGTCACATATTGATCCATCGGCCACCAAAGTTCACCATTATGCGTTTTCAGTCGATACCTGTATGAATATTAGTTTTGTGACCAATCTGCATAACTCCTTTGTGGAGCGTCGTTCTCCCTCTCTATCTCTCTCTTTTGTTTTAAAGTATATGTACTGATGCCACAGCAAAGAAAGCACTCTCTATTTCAGCTACGTGTGTTAAGACAATATGTTACTAGAAATTCAGATCGTGCTTCAGGCCAGCTTACAAAGTATAACGAAGATAGCACCTTTTAAAGCGTTCGCACATTTTTATGTTTCGCTTGCTATCTACAGACCGTAAATTAATTATTAGGATGTTGTTGTTGTTGTGGTCTTCAGTCCTGAGACTGGTTTGATGCAGCTCTCCATGCTACTCTATCCTGTGCAAGCTTCTTCATTTCCCAGTACCTACTGCAACCTACATCCTTCTGAATCTGTTTAGTGTATTGATCTCTTGGTCTCCCTCTACGATTTTTACCCTCCACGCTGCCATCCAATGCTAAATTTGTGATCCCTTGATGCCTCAAAACATGTCCTACCAACCGATCCCTTCTTCTAGTCAAGTTGTGCCACAAACTTCTCTTCTCCCCAATCCTATTCAATACCTCCTCATTAGTTACGTGATCTACCCACCTTATCTTCAGCATTCTTCTGTAGCACCACATTTCGAAAGCTTCTATTCTCTTCTTGTCCAAACTGGTTATCGTCCATGTTTCACTTCCATACATGGCTACACTCCATACAAATAATTTCACAAACGACTTCCTGACACTTAAATCTATACTCGATGTTAACAAATTTCTCTTCTTCAGAAACGATTTCCTTGCCATTGCCAGTCTACATTTTATATCCTCTCTACTTCGACCATCATCAGTTATTTTACTCCCCAAATAGCAAAACTCCTTTACTACTTTAAGTGTCCCATTTACTAATCTAATCCCCTCAGCATCACCCGATTTAATTTGACTACATTTCATTACCCTCGTTTTGCTTTTGTTGATGTTCATCTTATATCCTCCTTTCAAGACACTGTCCATTCCGTTCAACTGCTCTTCCAAGTCCTTTGCTGTCTCTGACAGAATTACAATGTCATCGGCGAACCTCAAAGTTTTCACTTCTTCTCCATGAATTTTAATACCTACTCCGAATTTTTCTTTTGTTTCCTTTACTGCTTGCTCAATATACAGATTGAATAACATCGTGGAGAGGCTACAACCTTGTCTCACTCCTTTCCCAACCACTGCTTCCCTTTCATGCCCCTCGACTCTTATAACTGCCATCTGGTTTCTGTACAAATTGTAAATAGCCTTTCGCTCCCTGTATTTTACCCCTGCCACCTTCAGAATTTGAAAGAGGGTATTCCAGTTAACGTTGTCAAAAGCTTTCTCTAAGTCTACAAATGCTAGAAACGTAGGTTTGCTTTTTCTTAATCTTTCTTCTAAGATAAGTCGTAAGGTTAGTATTGCCTCAAGTGTTCCAACATTTCTACGGAATCCAAACTGATCTTCCCCGAGGTCCGTTTCTATCAGTTTTTCCATTCGTCTGTAAAGAATTCGCGTTAGTATTTTGCAGCTGTGACTTATTAAACTGATAGTTCGGTAATTTTCACATCTGTCAACACCTGCTTTCTTTGGGATTGGAATTATTATATTCTTCTTGAAGTCTGTGGGTATTTCGCCTGTCTCATACATCTTGCTCACCAGATGGTAGAGTTTTGTCATGACTGGCTCTCCCAAGGCCGTTCTAATGGAATGTTGTCCACTCCCGGGGCCTTGTTTCGACTCAGGTCTTTCAGTGCTCTGTCAAACTCTTCACGCAGTATCTTATCTCCCATTTCATCTTCATCTACATCCTCTTCCATTTCCATAATATTGTCCTCAAGTACATCGCCCTTGTATAAACCCTCTATATACTCCTTCCACCTTTCTGCCTTCCCTTCTTTGCTTAGAACTGGGTTGCCATCTGAGCTCTTGATATTCGTACAAGTGGTTCTCTTCTCTCCAAAGGTCTCTTTAATTTTCCTGTAGGCAGTATCTATCTTACCACTAGTGAGACAAGCCTCTACATCCTTACATTTGTCGTCTAGCCATCCCTGCTTAGCCACTTTGCACTTCCTGTAGATCTCATTTTTGAGACGTTTGTATTCCTTTTTGCCTGCTTCATTTACTGCATTTTTATATTTTCTCCTTTCAGCAATTAAATTCAATATTTCTTCTGTTACCCAAGGATTTCTATTAGCCCTCGTCTTTTTACCTACTTGATCCTCTGCTGCCTTCACTACTTCATCCCTCAGAGCTACCCATTCTTCTTCTACTGTATTTCTTTCCCCCATTCCTGTCAATTGTTCCCTTATGCTCTCCCTGAAACTCTCTACAACCTCTGGTTCTTTCAGTTTATCCAGGTCCCATCTCCTTAAATTCCCACCTTTTTGCAGTTTCTTCAGTTTCAATCTGCAGTTCATAACCAATAGATTGTGGTCAGAATCCACATCTGTCCCTGGAAATGTCTTACAATTTAAAACCTGGTTCCTAAATCTCTGTCTTACCATTATATAATCTATCTGATACCTTTTAGTATAGCCGGCCGAAGTGGCCGTGCGGTTAAAGGCGCTGCAGTCTGGAACCGCAAGACCGCTACGGTCGCAGGTTCGAATCCTGCCTCGGGCATGGATGTTTGTGATGTCCTTAGGTTAGTTAGGTTTAACTAGTTCTAAGTTCTAGGGGACTAATGACCTCAGCAGTTGAGTCCCATAGTGCTCAGAGCCATTTGAACCATTTGAACCTTTTAGTATCTCCAGGATTCTTCCAGGTATACAACCTTCTTTTATAGGATATAAAAATAAATTACTTTTGCTTTTCAATTTTGTTCAGATCTTTACGTTTTTCTTCCATTTGGTGCCTCACGTCACAGGATCGGGGTCAGTGTTCTTCTTACGTAAAGTAATCTCCGCAGAGCTTTCGGTAGCCCTTAATGGGAAAAGGGCCGTTGTGTCGAAGGGCTTGTAACGCTGAGAAGCTGATTCCATTTGCATCTCGCTCCCCCATCGGCACAGCGGGGTTCTCGGCGTAAATGAGATTAAAAGTGTAGGGAGCGCCTGAGATTCGCTCTCTGCTTTCCATAGAGATAATCGGATCCGCAAAACTGCTTGCACCGAGCCCGGGCGGCGAACCGCTGCGTCGGTGGGAAACGTTAGCAGCGAGAGCTGAATGTCGAGGATGGCGCGCCACTGTATAAAGAAAAAGATAAGTTAACTGGACTGCTCTTTCACGTAATAATGGGTACAACAGCATCACAGTTCTAAACGTATCATGTTATTCAGAAATGATATGCGCCGTATTTCGCTGCCTGCCAAAGAAAAAAGTGAAAAGTCAGAAGGGGAGGAGGAAAAGAAATGAAACTTCGCGAGCTGAGAGGGAATGTGATGTTATTACAGTGATTACAATATCGAGTCAAATTTACAAGGCAAACTTTTAAATGGAAGACTTAAAAAAAAGGCACTTGATTTAGCATAACTTTTACCTAGAATCTTCTGGTGACGGTCAGACGATAAGCGCAGTACACGAGAGGTGCGCTGAACACGAGCGCCACACTCGCCTTTCGCAGCGCAGTAAGTCGGCCGTAGCTGAGCATTATATTACCACAGGACACACCATGGATTTTTCTGCCATAAAAACCTTGGCTCCGGCGAGATCCTTCTGGGACTCAGCAATTAAAGAGTCTGTGGAAATACGTCTAGCGCAAGATCTTACAAATCGTGACGGCGGCTTTAAACTGGACAAGGCTTGGGACCCGGCGATCTCTCTAATTCATTCTGAGAGAAGACAGTTTATTGGTAATGACATGTATGGCGACATCGGACGTTTGTTTCCAACCCCGCGAGCGAGCGTTCCGACAGAGGGCGGACGTGTAATTTCACCTTTACGAAGGCCAGATGGAACAGCATTTGCAGATATCGCGGATTTTGATAGAGGGCGCTCCAGTGACTGCTGCGCCTGTGGGTCAGTTTTTGCTATAAAGCCCACACCGTGAACCAGAAGTGTCCATTAAACTCTATCATGTCGACGCCTGGACTTCCAAAACGCGTATGACAGGATTTAGCAAGGAAATGTGTTAAAGACGACCATCCCAGATGTCTATATCAAGATCCTGGATGATTTCCTCCACGAAAGAACTTCCTTGGCTACTTAGCAAGGAAAACACCCGAGCTTGGGTCACATGTCGATGGGAGCCCCTCAAAGCTCTGTGCTGCCCCCCATCCTCTTTAACAGTCGTGTTAATGATATGCCAGTCATCCCACACTGCCACCTGATGCAATACGACGACGATACGGCGCTCTATACAACCAGCCGCAACACGGACCAGATCACTGCTGGTCTCCAAAGACAGGTGCACGCAACAGTCACCCGGTCTCGTCCAAACAAGATTGCCCTCAATGCTGCCAAAACTAGGGCAGTCTGCTTCACCAAGCTGCCCCCAATCCTCCGTCACAACATCACTATTGCAATCGTCCAGGTTCCATGGTACGGATGTAGGTGTACGTGCCCGGATGGATAAAACACTGCTCTCTCATCGACATGCTGAATACGTCACCTGGGAAGGACAGAAGCTGATAAAAGCCTTGTACCCAGTGTTCAACAGTATGTAACTTAGACACCAAGCTCCGACTGTACTCGACAGTTGTCCACCCTTCCCTCACCTGTGGCTCTTCCGCGTGAGCCACTATTAGTGCCTTTGAGATGCAGTCCCACCAGTGGCTGCAGAATCCGCTGCTTCGGTGGAGCCTGCATGCCACTCCCCTCACAAGAGTAGTTACCTCCATGAGGAGACAAACGTGGTGTTGCGGCCACATGTAGTAAGCGTTGCTTCACGCAGTGGAGAATGGCAAAACAAAGGCACGCCGGCGACCGAGGCGTTGCGAAGTAGGCAGGCACAGATAGCCTTGCTGACAGCAGCAGTCTACCAACAGACTGGCGCAAGGATGCACACAGACCGAGCGCCGGGCGAAGCCTGGAGAGTGCTGAGTAAGGGGATGTGAGGTCATCACGCTAAGTTACACTGCAATATACTGCGGGAGTAATAACAAAAAGCTACCACCGAGGGTAAAAAAGTCCTCCTGCCGGATATAAATAGTGGAGCGCAGGCAGCAACAGTCAGAAGCCATTAGGAAGCAGTTCGGATCTGAGGACGGACGTGGTCCATGTCCGAATGTTCAAATTTCGTAGGCGACGATTCTGGAAGTCTGTTCCAGCTCGCAGGAGTCATCCGTTCGCCGCCAGATGTCAACTTCAGCTCTGGAGTTCGGCCCGAGTTCGGTCGGCACCATGGTTGACTAACAACAACGAGAACTTCCAGAAGGTGTAGTGTGGTGTCACCGCCAGACACCACACTTGCTAGGTGGTAGCTTTAAATCGGCCGCGGTCCATTAGTACATGTCGGACCCGCGTGTCGCCACTGAGTGATCGTAGACCGAGCGCCACCACACGGCAGGTCTCGAGAGGCTTACTAGCACTCGCCCCAGTTGTACGACGACGTTGCTAGCGACTACACTGACGAAGCCTTTCTCTCATTTGCCGAGAGACAGTTAGAATAGCCTTCAGCTAAGTTAATGGCTACGACCTAGCAAGGCGCCATTTGTATCATTGCATGTATCTCAAGATAGTCTCACTTGTATCATCAAGAATGCTGTATACCAAAGGACGATATAAAAGTTAAGTGTTCTAGTAGCTACGTTCTTTTCTTTATCACATTCATTACGAATCCTGTTCCAGACTTCGTGCCAGTCGGCGTGTGTGTACGTGTGCCCTTTCGGCTACCCGTCACTGTAGACTGGCTGCCTTAACAGTCCACTACATGTAGCAATGGTAACTCGAAAGACGTCCATACGAGAGAAGGCAAGGTGTCTATGTGACAAAGTGGGTAGCCTGCACCACAATGGAAAACTTGGTACAACGCCTCCACGGCTCTGGTACGGACACCCTGTTCCTCTTGCCACCCTCAAGGAATCACATTCAAATCATGGCTAACGACAGCCCTGTTACAGCCACTAATAATGTGTCAGTCTCGATACGACCACTCAATATGTGACGTCCATGGCACGACCACCAGTATCACTAGTAGTACCTGCCTGCAGCCTTCAACTTCCACCATTGGAGGGCGGTATGGGACTTCATGTCCCACTGCTATGCCTTCAACGTGCAATTCAATAATTTCATTGTAAGATAGAAAAATTTTACCCTTACACCACCAGTGATGCTCTACCACAACCTACCACAAAAAAAGCAGTCTCCAGTGGCGGACACTCACGTGAAGATGGCTGGACGGTTGCCAGCGTCCGCATCTCGTGGTCGTGCGGTAGCGTTCTCGCTTCCCACGCCCGGGTTCCCGGGTTCGATTCCCGGCGGGGTCAGGGATTTTCTCTGCCTCGTGTTGGCTGGGTGTTGTGTGCAGTCCTTAGGTTAGTTAGGTTTAAGTAGTTCTAACAAGGGAACCTCCCCATCGCACCCCCCTCAGATTTAGTTATAAGTTGGCACAGTGCATAGGCCTTGAAAAACTGAACACAAATGAATCGAGAAAACAGGAAGAAGTTGTGTGGAACTGTAAAAAAATAAGCAAAATATACAAACTGAGTAGTCCATGGGCCACATAGGCAACATCATGGACAATGTGGGCTCAGGAGCGCCGTGGTCCCGTGGTCCCGTGGTAGCGTGAGCAGCTGCAGAACGAAAGGTCCTTGGTTCAAGTCTTCCCTAGAGTGAAAATTTTACTTTCTTTATTTTTGCATAGTTATTATCTGTCCGTTCGTTCATTGACGTCTCTGTTCACTGTAATAAGTTTAGTGTCTGTGTGCGACCGCATCGCAAAACCGTGCGATTAGTAGACGAAAGGACGTGCCTCTCCAATGGGAAGCGAAAACATTTGATCGCAAAGTCATAGGTCAACCGATTCCTCGACAGGAAAACAGATCTGATATATTCTATACGACACTGGTAACGGCATGTGCGTCACATGACAGGGATATGTTGTCGACCCACCTAACTTGTACACTTGGCGAATGGGTAAAAAGATTCTTCTACCTTCCCCGATTTAGGTTTTCTTGTGGATGTGATAATCACTCCCAAAAAAGTGATGAAAACATAAGAGTTTGTCACATAAACTGAAAATAAAAAAATAAACTTTTCACTCGATGGAAGATTTGAACCAAGGACCTTTCGTTCCGCAGCTGCTCACGTTACCACGAGACCACAGCGCTCCCGCATTCCCAGCCTCCTTGATGTTGCATATCTTCCCATGAACTACTCAGTTTGTATATTTTGTTTATTTTTTCACAGTTCGACACAACTTCTTCCTGTTTTCTCGATTGATCTGTGTTCAGTTTTTCAAGGCCTATTCACTGTGCCAACTTATAACTAAATCCGAGGGGGGGTGCGATGGGGAGATTCCCTTGTAAGTTCTAGGGGACTGATGACCATAGCTGTTAAGTCCCTTAGTGCTCAGAGCCATTTGAACCATTTTTTTGAACGGTTGCCAGCCGAAATATTGTGGCAAAAACTCAACGTGATCCGGCTGCAATCCTGAAACCTCATAGAGTACAGAGAACTTGGCTGTAATGGCCCACTTGCCAGTATGACCTTGCACCACCTCTGGCCTGGACGCACAAACTGATTCCCTTGGGACAGGTGTCATAAAGTCGTTGTACCCTCTCCTGAGCCAAAATCCTGGATACTGGCAACGGGACGAAGTTGACGTCTGAACTGGTCCCATGGAAGTTCTGTCGGGGACAGATCTGAGGCTTTTGCTGGCCACATGAATAGCTCAGCGTCATGCAGACACTTCATAGAGACACGTGCCAGCCCGCATCTCGTGGTCGTGCGGTAGCGTTCTCGCTTCCCACGCCCGGGTTCCCGGGTTCGATTCCCGGCGGGGTCAGGGATTTTCTCTGCCTCGTGTTGGCTGGGTGTTGTGTGCTGTCCTTAGGTTAATTATGTTTAAGTAGTTCTAAGTTCTAGGGGACTTATGACCACAGCAGTTGAGTCCCATAGTGCTCAGAGCCATTTAGACACGTGCCATGTGCGAACCTGCACTGTTCTGGACGAGTTGAAAACAGTACCCTGAACGGATGAGTCCCGATTTCAGTTGGCAAGAGCATATGGTAAGGTTCGAGTGTGGCGCAGTCCATACGATCCATAGACATAAGTTGTCAACAGGGCACTGTGCAAGCCGTTGATGGCTCCATAAAGGTGTGGGCAGTGTTTACTTGGAACTGAACCGATCATTGATGGTTGTGTTCGGCTACTTGGAGACCATTTTCAGCCATTCATGGACGTCATGTTATGGAGGACAATGCGCCATATCAGCGAGCCTAATTGTTCGCGACTGATTTGAAGGACGTTATGGACAATTCGAGCGAATTATTTGGCCATGCAGATCGCCCGATATGAGACATAACCGAGTGGTCACTTCGTGAACAAAACTCTGTACCGGCAATAGCTTCGCAATTATGGACGGCTGTAGAGGCAACATGGCTCGATATTTGTGTAGGGGACTTCGAACGGCTTGTTGAGTCCATGCTAAGTCTGATGTATGAGGTGTCTGTTCTTTCGGACATGTCGTTCATGTTATGTGATCCGTACAGGGATTAAACAGTTTCTGGACATACCGATTAGCACTGACAGTTTGATGAAAGAATCTTGTTACGATTGCGACACCAGACATTGTGCACCGAATACCAATCTCTAGATTATGCAACGGCTCTTCAAAGTACTGATGGTGGTTTTCCGAAGCATAATGGCGCATGCTGTGTGAGTTTACACACACTGATCCGCTGAACAGGCCTCACCCCAAGAAATGAAAAACTGAGAAATCCTGATTCCACTCCACATTCAGAAGCCGCCAGCAGAACTTAGCACGCAAAAGTTCGTTTGGATTAACTCTTGCGCGATGGTAAAGTTCTAAGGATACAGAGGCACGTCTTTTTTGCTAATGTTTCGACGCGACTCTCTTGATTCTCACTCGGCACAGATAAACGACGTTGACATTCCGTCGGACTTCGTTGCAGGCTTTCTTTCACTGGAGCAGTGTTTTGTGGTGTTGAAACTCTTTTCGGATACTTACATTCGTTATTCGCTACGGAGCCCGTTTCAGGCCATTTTGCTAGTAAGTTTTACGTTCCAGACTTTCTACGGTTTTTTTTTTTCAAAAACATTGCCAGTCTTAAACCCTTGCGCAAACGGTTCTGCACTCGTTTACTACGAACTGTGCTTCGTATAACACTCGACAATGAACTCGCGCTTTTCTGTCATGAGCGCCATTTTGCGTTGGATTCAACCGGTGACTAAACACCTCTCTTCCTCTCACTCGCTCAGTCCTAAGGACACAGCGAAGTACTCTGTTTAGAGCTCGCGGGAGACGCAGACATGACAGCTAGCTGGGTTGGCTTATCGAAATCACGTTTTCTAACATTTTCGTTTCCTTCATTAACAAAAGTCAGTTCCGTGTCAGTCTTATAAAGATTTTGAGGACTTTTTTATTTTACCCACTCATATAAATACAAATTATTAGGAGTGTAAGTACAGATATTTCTATTGGTGTCTGAGGATGGTGTATTGAACAACATTACATCAGCATTTACGTCATTTGGAGACTAATAATAATAGCTATTACAAGTCGTATGTTTTTAGGTTGGTTAGTACCCCAAGTACATGTGGCAAGAGCAAGACGTTCATGCTTATTTTCCCCTGTGCAGCAGGTCACGTGTTGAATTGTGGATGCGTGGATGCAAAACGGTAGTCTATACTGACAAGTGTAGTCTACTTAGTGGTACAGTTACGTCCATGCAGAAAACATCAGGTAGTAAACTTCAAATGGCTCCAAGCACTATGGGACTTAACATATGAGGTCATCAGTCCCTTAGACTTAGAACTACTTGAACCTAACTAACCTAAGGACAGCACACACATCCATGCCCGAGGCAAGATTCGAACCTGCGACCGTAGCAGCAGCGCGGTTCCGGACTGAAGTGCCTAGAACCGCTCGGCCACAGCGGCTGGCCCAGGTAGTAAATTACGTGGGTTCTTTGCGGGATGACTGTTAGATAGAGAGAGAAAAACAACGTACTAACCTACCCACTATGTGCACATATTAATGTACCGCGTATAAAAATATCTGTACTTAATTTAGTTACGCCAAATCAGACGCACTGACATGTTTCAGAGTTGACTCTCAGTTTTTATCCAAATCATTTGAAATCATATTGTATTGTATTGTACTGTATGTTAATGGGGGATCTAGAAACGACGGAGAGGCTCCGTCCCCTCCGCATCTGCAGTGGTCCACAACCCCACGACGACTGCCGCAATCCACTTCATCCCTCCGCCGCCCCACACCGAACCCAGGGTTATTGTGCGGTTCGGCCTCCGATGGACCCCCCCAGGGAACGTCTCACACCAGACGAGTGTAGCCCCTATGTTTGCGTGGTAGAGTAATGGTGGTGTACGCGTACGTGGAGAACTTAGTTGCGCAGCAATCGCCGACATAGTCTAACTGAGGCGGAATAAGGGGAACGAGCCCGCATTTGCCGAGGCAGATGGAAAACCGCCTTAAAAACCATCCACAGACTGGCCGGCATACCGGATCTCGACACTAATCCGCTGGGCGGATTGGTGCCGTGGTCCGGAACTCCTTCCCGCTCGGAAGCAGCGCGTTAGACCGCACGGCCAACCGGGCGGCGTACGGCTCCACACCGGAACGGACAGGCACTCGGGCGAAAGTCATTCAAAACCGACGCCTAGCGCCAGGTGCCGCTGAAATCATATTACTGTATAGAATTTAAACGGCAATGAATCTCCAGCGATATGTGCAGAGCTTTCGGTAGGGAATATGCGTATATGATTTGAACTAAAATATTCATTTACATTTTTCGTTGTTAGGCCGCATTAATTAATGTTCAAACTTGCACGGTGCCTGGTTTTGCTTTAAAACAAATTTAAATTTAACTTAGCCACAAACAAAAACCTTAATTTTCTGCTCCATTGCAGAGGAGTGGATTTATGGAATAGGGAAGTGAATAAATGTCCGTCACACAATAAACAAAATTCTCTTTTATATGCTATTCTTAATTAGCTCTAAGTGAATAGTTCGGATTTACAAAAGGCAATTAGTGTAACTCTCGGGCATAACTATGCAACGTAGAAAAGGATTTGTGATGTGGCGAAAGAGTGACAGCCATTGTCCGTCCATACTTTCATTCTTTCCCAGAACTACCGCAGTCCTCGTTGGCTTTGTGTCATTCAGTTCCGCTTACTCGCCTTGCGTGATGTGTCGGTTTGTTTACCGTAAAAATTCCAACTTAACACGTTGATATCCCTCGTAATGGACTCATGGCGTGCATGTAATTGTATGTACGGAAAGTGAGCAATTCGGAATTTCTTCAGCATTGTAGTGACACACGTTTACGCTATGCATATTTTACAATAAAGAGTTTCTGTCTACAGTAATTGTGGTCGATAATAGTCTTCTGCAGACCGATGTATATAAAAGTAACAAAGGATGTGTGCTATATTTCACTTTTTGTCAAGCGAATGGCCTGATCGGTACCGTCAACAACGATGATTCTCCCCTCTTTCCATTTCGTGCTCCCTCCCCCCCCCCCTTCCCATCGCTACCTCATTCCTCCGTTTGTCTATTCAAGCAGGTGTTCTGTGCCTGTCGAGGTTAAGTGAACGTTATACACTCCTGGAAATGGAAAAAAGAACACATTGACACCGGTGTGTCAGACCCACCATACTTGCTCCGGACACTGCGAGAGGGCTGTACAAGCAATGATCACACGCACGGCACAGCGGACACACCAGGAACCGCGGTGTTGGCCGTCGAATGGCGCTAGCTGCGCAGCATTTGTGCACCGCCGCCGTCAGTGTCAGCCAGTTTGCCGTGGCATACGGAGCTCCATCGCAGTCTTTAACACTGGTAGCATGCCGCGACAGCGTGGACGTGAACCGTATGTGCAGTTGGCGGACTTTGAGCGAGGGCGTATAGTGGGCATGCGGGAGGCCAGGTGGACGTACCGCCGAATTGCTTAACACGTGGGGCGTGAGGTCTCCACAGTACATCGATGTTGTCGCCAGTGGTCGGCGGAAGGTGCACGTGCCCGTCGACCTGGGACCGGACCGCAGCGACGCACGGATGCACGCCAAGACCGTAGGATCCTACGCAGTGCCGTAGGGGACCGCACCGCCACTTCCCAACAAATTAGGGACACTGTTGCTCCTGGGGTATCGGCGAGGACCATTCGCAACCGTCTCCATGAAGCTGGGCTACGGTCCCGCACACCGTTAGGCCGTCTTCCGCTCACGCCCCAACATCGTGCAGCCCGCCTCCAGTGGTGTCGCGACAGGCGTGAATGGAGGGACGAATGGAGACGTGTCGTCTTCAGCGATGAGAGTCGCTTCTGCCTTGGTGCCAATGATGGCCGTATGCGTGTTTGGCGCCGTGCAGGTGAGCGCCACAATCAGGACTGCATACCACCGAGGCACACAGGGCCAACACCCGGCATCATGGTGTGGGGAGCGATCTCCTACACTGGCCGTACACCACTGGTGATCGTCGAGGGGACACTGAATAGTGCACGGTACATCCAAACCGTCATCGAACCCATCGTTCTACCATTCCTAGACCGGCAAGGGAACTTGCTGTTCCAACAGGACAATGCACGTCCGCATGTATCCCGTGCCACCCAACGTGCTCTAGAAGGTGTAAGTCAACTACCCTGGCCAGCAAGATCTCCGGATCTGTCCCCCATTGAGCATGTTTGGGACTGGATGAAGCGTCGTCGTCTCACGCGGTCTGCACGTCCGGCACGAACGCTGGTCCAACTGAGGCGCCAGGTGGAAATGGCATGGCAAGCCGTTCCACAGGACTACATCCAGCATCTCTACGATCGTCTCCATGGGAGAATAGCAGCCTGCATTGCTGCGAAAGGTGGATATACACTGTACTAGTGCCGACATTGTGCATGCTCTGTTGCCTGTGTCTATGTGCCTGTGGTTCTGTCAGTGTGATCTCCATGGGAGAATAGCAGCCTGCATTGCTGCGAAAGGTGGATATACACTGTACTAGTGCCGACATTGTGCATGCTCTGTTGCCTGTGTCTATGTGCCTGTGGTTCTGTCAGTGTGATCATGTGATGTATCTGACCCCAGGAATGTGTCAATAAAGTTTCCCCTTCCTGGGACAATGAATTCACGGTGTTCTTATTTCAATTTCCAGGAGTGTATTATAAACCTCACTGATCTCGTTCAAAATTAGTTTAATTAATTCTACACTATGTGAGAATGTTAGCCCCTCTTATAACTATAATTATCGTAGATCCCTCGAACAAAAAACCGTGCGCAGTAATTGGAAGAAAGCACAGGTCATACCCGTCTACAAAAAGCGTAGTAGAAGTATTTCAAAAAACTACTGTCCAATATCCATGACATCAATTTGTTGTGGAGTCTTAGAACATATTCTGAGCTCAAATATAATGAGATATCTCGAATAGGTTGACCTCCTCCATGCCAACCAACATGGATTCCGAAAACATCGATCATGGGAAACCCAATTCGCACTTTTCTCACATGACATACTGAAAGCCTTGGATCAAGGCAAACGGGTAGATGCAGTATTTCCGAAAACCATTTGACTCAGTATCACACCTCCGATTATTGTTAAAAGTTCGATTATACAGGGTATCAAGTGAAATTTGTGATTGGATTGGCCGGCCGAAGTGGCCGTGCGGTTAAAGGCGCTGCAGTCTGGAACCGCAAGACCGCTACGGTCGCAGGTTCGAATCCTGCCTCGGGCATGGATGTTTGTGATGTCCTTAGGTTAGTTAGGTTTAACTAGTTCTAAGTTCTAGGGGACTAATGACCTCCGCAGTTGAGTCCCATAGTGCTCAGAGCCATTTTGATTGGATTGAGGATTTTTTGGTAGGGAGGTCGCAGAATGTTGTCTTGGATGGAGTCATCGTCAGATGTAGAAGTAACTTCGGCTGTGCCCCAGGGAAGTGTGTTGAGACCTTTTCTGTTCATGTTGTATATTAATGACCTTGCAGACAATATTAGTACTAACCAAAGATATTTTGCAGTTGATGCAGGTACCTTTAATGAAGTACTGTCTGAAAGAAGCTGCTTAAATATTCACCCAGATCTCGATAAGATATCAAATTGGTTCACAGATTGGCAACTTGCATTAAATGTACAGAAATGTAAAATAGTGCATTTCACAAAACGAAGAAGCGTAGTATCCTGTGACTGTAATATCAATGAGACACATCTGGAATCGTCTTTTCATTCAAATACCCGGGCGTAACACTTTGTAGGGATATGAAATAGAATTATCATATAGACTCATTTGTGGGTAAAGCAGGTTGTAGACTTTGGTTATTGGTAGAATACTGGGGAAGTGCATTCATTGTGTAAAGGAGATTACTTACAAATCACTTGTGCGATCCATTCTAGAATGTTGCTCAAATGTGTGGGGTCCATGAAGGTTTATTTGGCCCGTAGGAGCATGTCATAGAGACATTAAAGAAACTGAACTGGAAGACTCTTGAAGATAGACGTAATCTATCCCGAGAAACTCTACTAACAAAGTTCCAAGAACCGGCTTTAAATGATGACTTTAGCAATGTGCTACAACCCCTACGTATCGCTCACACAGAGATCGTGAGGATAAGATTAGACTAATTACTGCCCGCCCTGAGGCACTGAACAATCATTCTTCCCACGCTCCATGCATGAATAGAACAGGACAACACCCTTATAACTGGTTCAATGGGACGTATCCTCTGCCATGCACTTCGCGTTGTTTTACACAGTATGGGTGTAGATTTGGATGTAGAATGTATTAGGACTAAAACTTTGCTTCCGCCGTTTGGCAATAGATGACAGTAGCGGTAGCGGAAAATATGATACATTTAGTAGGTCTTAAGTCTCATACAGTAATCTTAGGCATTTGTAAATATAACGCCTTCAACATATTCGTCGATTTGTGATTGCGTAATGAAGTTATTCTCGACTGAATATATCAGTGTAAGAGCCCAATACTCATTTTCGGGAAGGTTTAATTTTCTGCTTTAACACGAAGAAATCTGTGGCTCAGGTTCATAAAATGTTGGCTAAGACTTATAGTGATGCAACAGTGAAAGAACGTTTAGAGAATCGTTTCAACACTTTAAGATCGCTGATTTTGGCGTAGACGACCGGTATGGCGGTGGAGGAGAGAAGGTTTTCGAAGCTAGTGAAAACAACGGAAAGAACCACAAGAGTTCGTCATCGAAAGCACTTGATGCGTTTTTGGCGAGCACTGAAAGACAAACGGCCACAACACGGTGATAGACATGAAAAGATGATTTTGCAGCACGACAGTGCTGGACGGCATGTAGCAAAAGCGTCAAAACGTACTTGGAAACGTTGAAATGGAAAGTCCTACCCCACCTGCCGGATTCTCCAGGCATTGTTTCCTCTGACTACCACCTTTTCCGAACCTGGTTGATCAGCATTTATGGTTCTGTGAACAAGCGCATAATTCGATCAATTCGTGGATATCCTTAAAAGACGCCCAGTTTTTCCGCCGCGGGATTCGTGTACTGCCCGAAAGATGGGAGAAAGCAGTGGCTGGGGATGGCTTAATACTTTGAATCGTTAAGTTTTTACAGGTTTTTCACGATGAAGCCTTGAACTTCGAGAAAAACCGGAAGAACCAAAGTTCTAGCTCCAATATGTACTGCGTAAATTAACCTTCTAGAGAGTTTACTGAGTATTAACCATTCTACGTACAGCTGGAAAATAGGTGAGCTGCAGTATAATTTCAGACACCCTTGATTTCAGAGAACTGCCGAATTTTATGAGAGTAATAAATGAGATAATATTCCCTACTCGCAACAACTACATTAAAACGTGCAGAAATGCACCATAAGTGGTTTCGATCCTATCACAGAATCATCTTCAGCTAACGCCACAGCTTGTCTAACTAGTAACGACTGACAGTTTGTAGTGAATCAAATACGCCACAATTATTGCTAGCTTATTTATTCTTTAAACCTTGTATCTGTTGATGTTCAAGTTGATCTGAAGCCCGAGTAGAAATTTTCGAGCTTTCTAGTACATCATAGTGGTGTCCCCATTCTATAGGTGTAAAATTTTTACGTCCCATGTGAAAGTAGTTTCATTACCTTGCTATTTGGGGAGCAAAATAACTGATGATGGTCGGAGTGGAAAGGATATAAAATGTAGACTGGCAATGGCAAGGAAAGCGTTTCTGAAGAAGAAAAATTTGTTAACATCGAAAGGAAGATTTAAATGTCAGGAAGTCGTTTCTGAAAGTATTTGTATGAAGTGTAGCCATGTATGGAAGTGAAACGTGGACGATAAATAGTTTAGACAAGAAGAGAATAGAAGCTTTCGAAATGTGGTGCTACAGAAGAATGCTGAAGATTAGATGGGTAGATCACATAACTAATGAGGAGGTATTGAATAGAATTGGGGAGAAGAGGAGCTTGTGGCACAACTTGACTAGAAGAAGGGATCGGTTGGTAAGACATGTTCTGAGACATCGAGGGATCACCAATTTAGTATTGGAGAGCAGCGTGGAGGGTAAAAATCGTAGAGGGAGACCAAGAGATGAATACACTAAACAGATTCAGAAGGATGTAGGCTGCAGTAGGTACTGGCAGATGAAGAAGCTTGCACAGGTTAGAGTAGCATGGAGAGCTGCATCAAACCAGTCTCAGGACTGAAGACCATAACAACAGCAACCCTACATTTGTATGCTAATCACTCATATTTCACCTTGCTTGCCCGGTAATAATATCATATGTTTGGTTATAAAGTTCACAGTAGGGTTTCTAATTTTTTATCACAGAGTATTATGCAATCATTAATGGATAGCTTGAACAATTGTATTTCCGCTGCCACCACAGTTTGATTTGTCAGCAAAGAAAGAAGAACAAGACAGCAGAAAACGATCACATCTTTGGTGTTACAGACAATGCTTAGAGCAAGTCTGACACCAGTGTGGGTGTTAAGTACAATGTATTAAAATAACGAAGCAGTCAGTATACACATATTTAATACAACTGTTTAATCAGCTAACAAAAATTTCTGCTTGAAAAAACGTTTAGTGCATAGGCATATGTTGTATTATATTTACCTCTCACGAATAGGTTGGTATCTGTATAGAAATGCAAGCAAAGCACAGAAGTAGGCGCCAGCTGAAAACTCATCAAGAGAGGAAGAGTGTTGAAGTAAAAACTGAATTATTTGATATCTGGGGACTACAACCAGTTCACTTCTCTATGGACTCGAGTTGGTGCGTTTGCTTTAGGATGGAATTAAGATCACGAAGAAAATAGCTGAGACTACTCATGTTACTGATAAACCTCTGTCACGTTATTACTATACAACTGTTTTTCAACTATGAACGAAGTTCTCCGGAGGAAATATTATTCACCACCGTTAAAGAGCACACTTGTCCCTTTGGAGCATTGTAGGAAGTGCAGAATTGGTACCAGGCACAAATAAAACCCTCCGCCGGTGACTTACATTGCGGCAGTGGCGATGTGTGTTTTGTGCCAGCCATCTGTAACACACCAGTTCAGTAAGATGGGTCTATGTGGAGACCAGACAAAATGGCTGAAACAAGGTACCATTTCTGGACGTACCCACGACCTCACTGTGAATAAAGTTTCCTGATTTGTTGACCTATCAACGAGACTGAACAAAGTCTGAACGAGGAATGATGGACAGCAGCGATCGGCAACTGGCGGACTGTGGTCCACGTCCGGACCACGGAAGGTCAAAAACTGGCTGACCAAAAATATTTTGAAAGCATAAATTACGTTCTCAAATAATTAAAAAAAAAACGATTTTCCTGTGGACAGCAACTGGTTTCAGCGGTACCCTTATATTTTTTCTAGTAGTCTTCAATTAACTGCTGAATAATTAGAATTCTTCACTGGTAATTACAGATAGATTAAATACATGTTGGCTGTGTTGTGCAGCGCACGACAGTGCGCGGAAGGAAGCAATATGGTCGGCCTGCGCAGCGTATCATATCGACCCACATAAAGGCTCTGTACACGAATGCAACACAAGAATTTCATAAAATGAAGAAGGAAATTTAATAAATCAATTTCAGACTCTGGCAACCTCTGAAAGCTCTATTAAGTCGGAGAAGGCACGTTCATTTAAACATCATTTTTTGTGCTCGTAACTCGAACGATAGCTTAGCCTTAAAGCTACTGTGTGAAAATTCCAGCGAGTTCACTCGACGGCCGCGATCTTTGACAACGAAGCGCCTCCTTTGCTGTAAGGCTCCTTTGGTGTGCCGCAGCATATTCTTTGTCACGGAAGTAGCTCCTTTGCGGTGCGTCGGCTCGTGCTGCGTGCCGGGCGCCGCTATTTTTATAAAGAGCGAATCTACACTGAAGAGCCAAAGAAATGGTCCACCTGTCTAATATCGTGTAGGGCTCCCGCGAGCACGCAGAGGTGCCGCAACACGACGTGGCATGGACTCCACCACTGTCTGAAGTAGTGCTGGACGGAAGTGACACCGTGAATCCTGCAGGGCTGTCCATAAATCCGGACGAGTACGAGGGGGTGGAGATCTCTTCTGAACAGTACGTTGCAAGGCATCCCAGATATGCTTATTAATGTTCATTTTCGGTGAGTTTGGTGGCCAGCGGAAGTGTTTAAACTCATAAGAGTGTTCCCGGAGCCACTCTGTAGCATTCTGGACGTTTGGGGTGTCGCATTGTCCTGCTGGAGTTGCCGAAGTCCGTCGGAATGCACAATGAATGGCTGCAGGTGGTCAGACAGGATGCTTACGTACGTGTCACCTGTCAGAGTCGTATCTAGATGTATCAGAAATCCCATATCACTCAAACTGCTTACGCCCCATACCACTGCAGAGCCTCCACCATCTGGAACAGTTCAGTGCTCATATGTAGGGTCTATGCATTTACGAGGTTGTTCCGTACCCGTACTCGTCCATCCGCTCGATACAATTTGAAACGAGACTCGTCCGAGCAGGCAACTTGTTTCCAGTCACGAACAGTCCAAAGCATGGCCTTGTTGGTTCTTTCTATGAGTGGGCAAGAAAAATCTGCAGAACCAGGGGTGCGTGTATGTTGGACGCTTGACATAACACCGGAAGCCATTTTCAGACTCTGTGATTGTAAAACAATTCATTTTGGAAGTGGCAGCGGCACTTTTTGAAGAGAAAAGGGATCTTGTTGCCACAGTTCAAGGTATTCCATTGTCGGCATGAAGTAATACAAGAAGAACCGAAATTCTGGGTGCTCGGACTTCTGCATGAAGTGCCTTGCTACACCTTAGCACTAGAAGAATCATACTACATTGTTGATGAAGAACAAATGTCCATTTTCGTGCGATTTTTGGATATTGAAAGTAAAAGACTTAGAGAATCATTGCTAACAATACTGCTGTTGAAAGGCAAGACTCGCTGAGAAGATTCATTAAATAATTTTGATGACTTCACGACAAAATCAAACGTTAGCTACGACAAAACTGTCTTTCAACTGGTGGGTCCCCAGTGATGATCGGGGAAGAAAAAAGACCAGTAAAGAGAATTAAAGATAAGGATGCTGTGCTACTATCTTATCAGAGCACATTTCTCCAGGCAGCCCTTCGTGGAAAACTTAGTGTGACTGTGAAAGGAGTAATGGACAGGTTGATAAGTTGATTAATTTTATGAGGTCTCGTTCTGCTCTTCAGCACAGACAGCTCAAACAATTTGTTGCTGAGTGTGATTCGGCGATTTCTGACATACTGCAGGACAACAATCTTCCTTGGCTCAGTAAAGGTCAAGTGGTTGAATTTTTTTGGCAAATAAAAGAAGAAGCAACATCTTTGTCAGAAAACTTGGATTCACAAGAAACAAGAAACCATTTGGAGTTCCTAGCAAACGACCACAGTACTCTAGCTGTGACTCTCGTGAAAGACATTTTGAAACATTTCAATGGGCTCAATACCGAACCACAAGGAAATCGGAAAGTAATATGTGATCTTGTTGATTAATCAGGTTTCTGCCGGTTATTCGCGTCTTTCCTGCACGATTAATCAACATGACAACGCCTCGCAGGGAAAGCTTGATGAATTGCAATATGCGATCTGATACGAAGTGTGTCTTTTCTCCTTCGCAAGCTGAATATCTTTGAAAAGATTTTTCAGATCAAGAAATTTTTCACTTTCTAACAATTTTTTAATACAAAATTAATTCTGATATGGACATTTTAGTATTCTCAAATTTTATGTCAGATCTTAAGATGGAATTTGCAGCAAGATTCCAAAAGTTTTCAGACATAGAAAAGCTGTCGCGATTCTTAAGATCGCCTTTTTGAGGTTTTCCAACGGCAGAATAGACGGATGTGGCTGCGAAGTTGTGCCTTTCTAAACCTTTACCCCAAATGGAGATAATACACTTGCAGAAAGACATTTCCTTGCAGACGTATGGAACTACAACGGCTGAATAATTTGTCCCAGAGAAATAAGAAAAATACGAAAAATTAGCCATACACCTGGCTACAATGTTTGACTCCACATATATTTGTGAAATTTCATTTTCAAAAACTAATTTGTTGCAGAATAAGTATTGCTCAAGATTAACGACCGCCCACACTATTCGCAAAAGCTGCTCCCCACGAGAACCTAAATTTAAGAAATTGGCTCAAGACTGAAAATGTAATTTCTCCCATTTATTTTTTAAAATAAACCATTCTATTATACTTCATATTTTGTGAGTGAAAATCGAAGGAAAAAAGTAGTGAATACACGTTTTTTTCTGAAGTTTTAATACAAATGTGCCTGTCTGTTGTATATCACGTTAGTTTGAGAATGAAAATTAAATAAAAAGGTCAGTAAGGACTACGAGTTTTTTATGGATTTTTAAATACCAATATGCCTGTGTAGTGTATTTCATCTTATTTTGTGAGTGAAAATAAAGATGAAAATTAGTAAGGAACATGAAGCTTTTCTTCTGGACCTCGAAAAAAATTTCAAAAGCATCCGGAACCTCCTGATCCCTGCTGTGTAGCATACAGCCATTTAACATGGCAGAAGAATAGTGGAGGAAAAAAACTGCTAACCCACAGGGACCAAAGACGAGGCTCACGCCTTATGAGTGACTACTGGTTTCAAACTTGACAGGAAACTGTCAGTGAATGCTGCTCTCCAACCGAACAATGAGAAGGGAACTGATTGTAGTGGACAGCTGGAGTCGGATTGTAGCCCTCCATGTATTTAAAAATTTTACAATAGTTTATCCAAGTATCGTGAAATACAAAAACAACATTCCAATGTTCATAATTCATAGGAATTAAATTATAAAACTGGGACAGGCTGATTGTCAGCACATAAAACCAAACTCTTCTGGCAAAAAGCCGGCCGCGGTGGTCTAGCGGTTCTGGCGCTGCAGTCCGGAACCGCGGGACTGCTACGGTCGCAGGTTCGAATCCTGCCTCGGGCATGGATGTGTGTGATGTCCTTAGGTTAGCTAGGTTTAAGTAGTTCTAAGTTCTAGGGGACTTATGACCTAAGATGTTAAGTCCCATAGTGCTCAGAGCCATTTGAACAATTTTTTTCTGGCAAAAACAGACTGATGGTGAGCTTCTGGGAACGCTGCCGAGATGTTGTTTCCATTTTATGCACAATACTGGCCCATTCGTCTTCTTCAAGTGGTGCGACTTTGTTGCTGTTTGTACGCCAACCAGACTGTGAACTATTGTTGGCCTCACGCCACTAATTATACCTGGGTTCGATTACTAGTTTACTGATACCCACTATGCCCTTGTGTGATGCTCCTTTGATGTTGAGAGCCCGCATTGAAATTCCTTGAAACACAGTTATGGTATGAGAGATAGCCAGCAAGCTCTTGATAAATTAACTGTCAGACATCAAGCATTGTTTGAATTGAAACCTCCATCTCTGTTTATTAGTTTGTCTGACATCTTTGTTTTGATGGACTTCGTAATTATGCCGTATATAGATGAAAGGTTACAATCAATCTCCAAGTATACATTGCATGCAGTTCTCGTTGCGATATTTGGTTGGAAACTGATTGAGATGGGCCTGTATCCACTGATAGAGTTCTGGCCAGATTTGAAGCCGACTGTCATTGCCAAGGTGCGACACTCATCTCCGGTTCCTCTGGCTTAGCAACATTTTATCACCACTACTCTTGTGCTTTGCTGTCCAGCTATGTGCCATACATCATATCTTGTTGATTCACTGGACGGTCTGCGTTGATACACTTCATTCACAGTGAGGTCACGAGAACATTCAGGCGCGATAGCTTCTTTCCACCATTTTATCAGATCTCCATGTTGATCCATCTTACTCTGTTGATTTGTTACAGCCGAATGGCATACACACATATCATGACACTGCCATGACATATGATAGCAGTGGAGAGCCACATTTCTGCCTAGTACCTGGTGCAAAACCTACAACGTTCCAAATGGACAAGTGCACTCTTTAAAGGGGGTGAATAATACCAGGTCATCAAAAAGTCAGTATAAATTTGAAAACGGAATAATGTAGATAGAGAGGTACAAATTGACACACATGCTTGGAATGACATGGGGTTTTATTAGAACCAAAAAAAAAGACAAAAGTTCAAAAAATGTCGGACAGATGGCGCTTCATCTGATCAGAATAGCAATAATTAGCATAACAAAGTAAGACAAAGCGAAGATGATGTTCTTTACAAGAAATGCTCAATATGTCCACCAACATTCCTCAACAATAGCTGTAGTCGAGGAATAATGTTGTGAACAGCACTGTAAAGAAAGTCCGAAGTTATGGTGAGGCATTGGCGTCGGATGTTGTCTTTCAACTTCCCTAGAGAAGTCGGTCGATTACGATAAACTTGCGACGTCAGGTAACCCAAAAGCCAATAATCGCACTGACTGAGGTCTGGGGACCTGGGAGGCCAAGCATGACGAAAGTGGCAGCTGAGCACACGATCATCACCAAACGACGCGCGCAAGAGATCTTTCACGCGTCTAGCAATATGGGGTGTTTTTTTTTTTTTTTTTTTTTTTGTTCTAATAAAGCCCCACGTCATTCCAAGCATGTGTGTCAGTTTTTACCTCTCTATCTACATTATTTATACTGACTTTTTGATCACCCAGTATTTGCTCTGGAGAGCTTAGTTCCCAGTGGGAAAACAGTTGTGTAGTAATATAATGTGACAGAGGTTCATTTGCAGGGTGAGTAGTCTCAGTTCTTTTCTTTGTAGTCTTATTTCCATCCTGAAGCAAACCCGCCATGTGAGTCAATAGATAAATGAACAGGTTAATTCTTGCATACTCTTCCTCTCTTGGTGAGTTTTCCTCTGGCTCCACCTATGCTTCATTTGTATTTCTGTATGAATACCAACATGTATTTTTTTTTCGAGAAATAAATAGAATACATCAGATGCCTACACACTATACACTGGTATTTTTTAAACGGTTTACAATACATCGTTATGACTGTATAAGTATGTATTTGCTTTTCCAGGAAACATGTCTGCTGAAAAAGAGGCGATGTCAGGCGAGAAGGACAGGATGCTGGACGAGAAGGACAAGACGACGACGGAGCGCCTGGTGGCCTACCGGCGGAAGCGATCCGAGCGGAAAAGGAAGAAGGCGACGGCGGCGGCGGCGGAGAAGCAGAGGATCGCCGCCGAAGAGCGCCGGGCGCCGCGGCTGGTGGCGCCCGATGGCGGCTGGGGCTGGGTCGTCGTGCTCGGAGTCAGCGTCGTCAACGTGAGTACTAACCAGCTGTCTATACCTATCTAACTCTCTACCTCGTGTAGTCTACCTGCCTGTAGTCTGCCTGTAGCCCGCAGCTGAGGAGAATGTGACATGAAACGGGTGACATATTTTATAATTTTAGTTTACACACCCAACTGCAAAGGACCAAAAGCAGGAGCAAAACTCCATGGTCGTAGAATGTGTCAGTACATAAAATTACAAAAGAAAAGTAAATACAGATAAAATAAAATGTTAATGAATCCTAAGTATAGGACAAGCCAAAGGCCTTGCCACAGTGGTAATTTCAGTTCCTGTCAGATCACCGAAGTTAAGCGCTATTGGACTGGGCTAGCACTTGGACAGGTGACCATACAGTCTTCCGGGCGCTGTTGGCATGTCAGGTGCTCTCTGCCCTTGTGAGGCAAACTGAGGAGCTACTTGATTGAGAAGTAGCGGTTCCTATCTCGTAAACTGACATGCTGCTGGGAGAGCAGTGTGCTGACCACATTGCCCCTCCATATCCGCATCCAATGACGCCTGTGGGCTGAGAACGACACGGTGGTCGGTCGGTACCGTTGGGCCTTCATGGCCTGTTCAGGAGGAGTTTAGTTATTTTAGTTTTAAGACGACAAGCTATAAGATTATATAAACGCAATCAACAATATAACACAAGAACCAGCTTAATTTTTCAAGGAACTCCTTGACAGGAGTGACACATGAGGAAACTATTCAATTTAGATGTGAAAGCGCGTGTGTTACTGCTAAGACTTTTTAATTCTTGTGGTAGCTTATTGAAAATGGATGCAGCAGAATACTGCATGCCTTTCTGCACAAGGGTCAAGGATGTGCGATCCAATGCAGTCTGCATTTACACCTAATATTAACTGAGTGACAGCTGCTATTTCTCAGGAATTAGTTGACATTGTTGGCAAGAAATGACAATAAAGAACATATGTATTGAAATGCCAATGCCAGAATACCCAGGCTAATGAGCAGGGGTCGACAAGAGGTTCGCAAACTTGCACCACTTACTGCTTGAACAGCCCATTTCTGAGCCAAAAATATCCTTTGAGTATGGGAAGAGTTGCCCCAAAATATAATGCCATATATCGTAAGTGAATGAAAATAAGCAGACTAGTAAGTAAAAGTAGACTACTTTTCGTGTCAAACTATCACTTATGTCACATACTGTTCTAATAGTAAAAATGGCAGCATTAAGTCTTTGGACAAGAT
Source organism: Schistocerca nitens (assembly GCF_023898315.1). Taxonomy (NCBI): domain Eukaryota; kingdom Metazoa; phylum Arthropoda; class Insecta; order Orthoptera; family Acrididae; genus Schistocerca; species Schistocerca nitens. The sequence goes on from NC_064617.1 coordinate 862,815,752, forward strand.
CCTGAATGTGGGCTTTCCACAACAGTTCACTATCTAACTTTATACGTAGAAATTTGAATTGTTCAGTCTCACTAATCCTATGCCCTTCATGTGTCATTATAACGATCCGATTCGTATTGCATTGTGTCTTAGTAATTTAGCATTAGTTTATTTTCTACAAGCCTTGAAGTTATGTCTTGAACTGCACTATTTGAAACAGTGCCAGCGGTCCACACAAGGTACTTCACTACAAAGCTAATGTCATAAGCAAACAGAAATATTTCACAATCAAATGGTTCAAATGGCTCTGAGCACTATGGGACTTAACATCTGAGGTCATCAGTCCCCTAGAACTTAGAACTACTTAAACCTAACTAACTTAAAGACATCACACACATCCATGCCCGAGGCAGGATTCGAACCTGCGACAGTAGCAGTAGCGCGGTTCCGGTCTGAAGCGCCTAGAACCGCTCTACCACCACGGCCGGCATTTCACAATCACCTGTAGTACTAGACGGCATATCATTTATATAAATAAGGAACATGAGTGGCCCCATCAAGTATCCCTGGCCCCCCCCCCCCCCCCCGCCGGCCCTTCTAATCGTGCCCTAATCAGACCCTACATCAGAGCCATTCTTAATAGTGTGGAAAATGACCTCTTGCTGTCTAGTCATAAAGTTAGAGGTTCTTCTCTAACTTTATGACTAGACAGCAAGAGGTCATTGTGAGCTGCTCCTGGTATTCCATAATGGTGCAACAGTAGGAGCAATTTTCGTGATCGACACAGGTCAGTGCCTTACTTAAATAAAAAAAGATGACTAGCGTCCGAAGCCTCTTGCTTAATCCCGCCAATTCCTCAGAGAGAAAAGAGAATATAGAATTTTCAGTTGTTAAGAACTTCTAAAATCAAACTACACATCTGACGTCAGATTATGTGAAATCAAATGATCAGTTGCCTTTACATACACATCCCTTTCAGTAACTTCAGCAAACACTGATGGCATGGTAATAGATCTAAAATTGTCTGCATTATCCCTTTTTCTCTTTTTATAAAGCAGCTTAACTAATGAGCACTTTAATCGTTCAGGAAACTGCCCATTCCTAAAGGAAAAATTAATGTGGCTAAGAACAAGATTCCCCCATGAACCATGGACCTTGCCGTTGGTGGGGAGGCTTGCGTGCCTCAGCGATACAGATGGCCGTACCGTAGGTGCAACCACAACGGAGGGGTATCTGTTGAGAGGCCAGACAAACATGTGGTTCCTGAAGAGGGGCAGCAGCCTTTTCAGTAGTTGCAGGGGCAACAGTCTGGATGATTGACTGATCTGGCCTTGTAACGTTAACCAAAACGACCTTGCTGTGCTGGTACTGCGAACGGCTGAAAGCAAGGGGAAACTACAGCCGTAATTTTTCCCGAGGACATGCAGATTTACTGTATGATTAAATGATGATGGCGTCCTCTTGGGTAAAATATTCCGGAGGTAAAATAGTCCCCCATTCGGATCACCGGGCGGGGACTACTCAAGAGGACGTCGTTATCAGGAGAAAGAAAACTGGCATTCTACGAATCAGAGCGTGGAATGTCAGATCCCTTAATCGGCAGGTAGATTAGAAAATTTAAAAAGGGAAATGGATAGGTTAAAGTTAGATATAGTGGGAATTAGTGAAGTTCGGTGGCAGGAGGAACAAGACTTTTGGTCAGGTGATTACAGGGTTATAAATACAAAATCAAATAGGGGTAATGCAGGAGTAGGTTTAATAATGAATAAAAAAATAGGAGTGCGGGTTAGCTACTACAAACAGCATAGTGAACGCATTATTGTGGCCAAGATAGACACAAAGCCCATGCCTACTACAGTAGTACAAGTTTATATGCCAACTAGCTCTGCAGATGATGAAGAAATTGATGAAATGTACGACGAGATAAAAGAAATTATTCAGGTAGTGAAGGGAGACGAAAATTTAATAGTCATGGGTGACTGGAATTCGTCAGTAGGAAAAGGGAGAGAAGGAAATATAGTAGGTGAATATGGATTGGGGGGAAGAAATGAAAGAGGAAGCCGCCTGGTAGAATTTTGCACAGTGCATAACTTAATCATAGCTAACACTTGGTTCAAGAAGGTTGTATACCTGGAAGAATCCTGGAGATACTAAAAGGTATCAGATAGATTATATAATGGTAAGACAAAGATTTAGGAACCAGGTTTTAAATTGTAAGACATTTCCAGGGACAGATGTGGATTCTGACCACAATCTATTGGTTATGAACTGCAAATTGAAACTGAAGAAACTGCAAAAAGGTGGGAATTTAAGGAGATGGGACCTGGATAAACTGAAAGAACCAGAGGTTGTAGAGAGTTTCAGGGAGAGCATAAGGGAACAATTGACAGGAATGGGGGAAAGAAATACAGTAGAAGAAGAATGGGTAGCTCTGAGGGATGAAGTAGTCAAGACAGCACAGGATCAAGTAGGTAAAAAGACGAGGGCTAATAGAAATCCTTGGGTAACAGAAGAAATATTGAATTTAATTGATGAAAGGAGAAAATATAAAAATGCAGTAAATGAAGCAGGCAAAAAGTAATACAAACGTCTCAAAAATGAGATCGACAGGAAGTGCAAAATGGCTAAGCAGGGATGGCTAGACGACAAATGTAAGGATGTAGAGGCTTGTCTCACTAGGGGTAAGATAGATACTGCCTACAGGAAAATTAAAGAGACCTTTGGAGAGAAGAGAACCACTTGTATGAATATCAAGAGCTCAAATGGCAACCCAGTTCTAAGCAAAGAAGGGAAGGCAGAAAGGGGGAAGGAGTATATAGAGGGTTTATACAAGGGCGATGTACTTGAGGACAATATTATGGAAATGGAAGAGGATGTAGATGAAGATGAAATGGGAGATACGATACTGCGTGAAGAGTTTGACAGAGCACTGAAAGACCTGAGTCGAAACAAGGCCCCGGGAGTAGACAACATTCCATTAGAACTACTGATGGCCTTGGGAGAGCCAGTCATGACAAAACTCTACCATCTGGTGAGCAAGATGTATGAGACAGGCGAAATACCCTCAGACTTCAAGAAGAATATAATAATTCCAATCCCAAAGAAAGCAGGTGTTGACAGATATGAAAATTACCGAACTATCAGTTTAATAAGTCACAGCTGCAAAATACTAACGCGAATTCTTTACAGACGAATAGAAAAACTGGTAGAAGCGGACCTCGGGGAAGATCAGTTTGGATTCCGTAGAAATGTTGGAACACTTGAGGCAATACTAACCTTACGACTTATCTTAGAAGAAAGATTAAGAAAAGGCAAACCTACGTTTTAGCATTTGTAGACTTAGAGAAAGCTTTTGACAACGTTAACTGGAATACTCTCTTTCAAATTCTGAAGGTGGCAGGGGTAAAATACAGGGAGCGAAAGGCTATTTACAATTTGTACAGAAACCAGATGGCAGTTATAAGAGTGGAGGGGCATGAAAGGGAAGCAGTGGTTGGGAAAGGAGTGACACAGGGTTGTAGCCTCTCCCTGATGTTATTCAATCTGTATATTGAGCAAGAAGTGAAGGAAACAAAAGAAAAATTCGGAGTAGGTATTAAAATTCATGGAGAAGAAGTAAAAACTTTGAGGTTCGCCGATGACATTGTAATTCTGACAGAGACAGCAAAAGACTTGGAAGAGCAGTTGAACGGAATGGACAGTGTCTTGAAAGGAGGATAAAAGATGAACATCAACAAAAGCAAAACGAGGGTAATGGAATGTAGTCAAATTAAATCGGGTGATGCTGAGGGGATTAGATTAGGAAATGGGACACTTACAGTAGTAAAGGAGTTTTGCTATTTAGGGAGTAAAATAACTGATGATGGTCGAAGTAGAGAGGATATAAAATGTAGACTGGCAATGGCAAGGAAATCGTTTCTGAAGAAGAGAAATTTGTTAACATCGAGTATAGATTTAAGTGTCAGGAAGTCGTTTCTGAAAGTATTTGTATGGAGTGTAGCCATGTATGGAAGTGAAACATGGACGATAAATAGTTTGGATAAGAAGAGAATAGAAGCTTTCGAAATGTGGTGCTACAGAAGAATGCTGAAGATAAGGTGGGTAGATCACGTAACTAATGAGGAGGTATTGAATAGGATTGGGGAGAAGAGAAGTTTGTGGCACAACTTGACTAGAAGAAGGGATCGGTTGGTAGGACATGTTTTGAGGCATCAAGGGATCACAAATTTAGCATTGGAGGGCAGCGTGGAGGGTAAAAATCGTAGAGGGATGTAACCTCCCCCTCACTTATCGACCTTAATGACAGTGAAAAATTAAACCGCGTGTACCTAATGGGAACTTTGGGAAAGCAATCGTCACCGAAGTTAATCTGTCGGTAAAGAGGGAGGAAAGGGTTACATCTAAATGAAAGGAAAAATGCAAATGAAACTGGTGGAAATTAATTTTGAAAAGGGGTAAAGTTAATAAAGAAAGTAAATGTGCGGCCGTTACGTCAACAATTAACTAGCGGTAATTAGATATTTGAGATTTGGGGGAAATCACGGTCGCCAGTCCTAAGGACAATTACTATAGTAACTGAAAAAGAAAGGTTATTACACATATAATTAGCACTAGAAGCGTGGCAACTGAAGGTTGACACGTGTAGTGTGAAAACTGAAAGTTTGTCAGAAGTAATAAATTTCGCTACACTCTGACTTAATTTAGCAAAAGAATTAATAAAACCGGAAAATCGAAAGTTAATTTAGTGACTGAAGTTAATAGTGAGCTTTCTTTCTGAAGCACATCGAAATCCAGCAGAATACGGTTAGTCTTGGACTACCTCAACAATCATTTCAAAAGCAACTTGACTCTACGCAATTTAGAAACAAGAGATTTAACTTTGAACTTGAATTAAATGATTCTGAATAATTAACAATAATAAAATTTAGTACGTACCAAGCTGAGCTGCAGTCACAGGTAAGCTAAAATATGCTAACAAAACTCGCACTCTTAATTTGTGCTTGTGTAATCTAACTATTGTAGCCAGCTATGCTTTAACTGCACTTGGAAACTAAAGTAATGAAATGCAATGATAGTACTTTAATGCTGGCGTCTGAATTTCAACGACACTCGGTTTCATTTCGGAAAAGGAAGGGACCCTGCTTGGTAATGCAATTGGGACAATGAGCAACAAAGGTTCATGCTGAGTTGCTGTAATTTTGCGAGGCAAAGTGAACAATTTGAAAAGCTGAGGTCTGCCATACAGTTCTGAAACTTTACGTGCTTTTAGTCTTCCTTGTTAGTTGATTGAAGGTTTGAAGCCGTCGATCGAGGAGGTGGTGACGGTCACTCATTGTCGGCCGTCGCTGTTGCAGAAGCTGGATGTTGGCGCGCCTTCTTCTCGACACGGTCACCAAACGAAACGGGCTCTTGATGTGCGCCGGCTAATGCTTCCCGTCCGCGACACCGTGCCAGAAGCTAACATAGCAAGTCGAGCGCAATTACATGCTGCTAAACCCCGAAAGCGCGGCAACTCGCGGGAGCGTCACACCACACACCTGCTCCACTCGCTACTCCAGCCAGACCCCAACTGCTCTGCCCGCGCTCCACGCGGCAGAGTTAACCCTACCAAAGATCCTACACACTTTGATTCTTCACACGACCTATCGATGTAATCGTTCGATAGCAGTTTTCCCTAGGCAAGACCCAGCGTAAAAATACAAATAATATTTACGAAACAAACCAATTATACATCGACATAAATGCATATATATATATATATATATATATATATATATATATATATACAAATAGTAAACCAATTACAATATATAAAGGCACAGAAATGTCATATATTCAGGTAACAAATTAAGGAAAAAACTTACAGTACAATAGATGGAAATAGGAGGATATGCATTTCCGGCGTTACACGTGCCCCACATTGTCTGAGGATGTTCGTGTAACCTAAACAGACTCAGAAAATGTCCCAAAAAATAAACAGCGGAAATGCATATGCTCAAAACATCATCAAAATTTAGCATTCGTCTAATTAAGCATAAATCAATTTTTTAGACCATAAAAATTGAGTGGAGACAGTCCTAATCTTGTTCCACTCTGTCATCTTGCACAAAATAAAACAGGTTGACGACATATTAAAATTCATAGAAAGCATAGAAAATGGTTTAGCTATTCCAAAATCATTAAAATTCGTAATACTATAAGAAATGGAATACTATTTGCAAAATTAATTAGAGTACATGGTCATAAAAACAGGTAGATCAAAATACGCAAATTAATTATTAATTACATAGAATACACATTTTATATAACCTTTTCATAATTATTATCTCGTCATGAGAGTCCACTTACACGCTAAACAAGAAAATAATATACAGTAGATCGACAAAAACATAAATATTGACAGCAGAATTCTTTCACATCAGCTGTCCGGGAAGAAAAACAACTCCGCCTTCCGTACTCGCAAGTACAAAGAATGCCGACAGCGGCACAAGAGCCGACAGCGACCCAAGAGCCGACAGCGGCTCCACCTTGCCAGTATTGTTGCGCCCGCCTGTGCGGCACGCTTGATCTCACTCGCCTGTGTAGCGGCATTTCCAGAACGTCCGTTTCACTGAATTCTTTAGGAAAACTCACTCCCGAGTAATCTCAAGGAGTCCCTTAATACTATCACAGTGGATAACTCAACACTGTCCATCATCACACGCATGTACTAGCCTGAAACTTAAAACAGCGTCTAAGTACATCGGCAATGACTAGTAAAACACACATTCATGCATTCATGAAATCTGACAGCTAGTTACAAAAGCATATTTACATTCCTTAATCTACTGTGACTCAGCTGAAAACTTAAACTAGCAGCTTGGATTTTTCAATTGGTTAAAACGTCTAATCAAAAATTAATTACTTGTTAATTACAAGTTCTTTAATGACCTCTAGGTCAGGCAAAAGCATCGCAACATGGCACATCCTTAAATCTTACACTCTATATTACATACTGTACAAATTACCCATTCTGTGGTATTAATCAATCCTAGGTTGGTACAATTTCAAGTCTACAATATTCCGTATACCTAATCGTTTTCTGGAGCTTGGATACTCTAAGCAATAAGCATTTGTGTGAGGTATACCAATGACTTTATATGGTCCATTATAAACAAACTTAAATTTAGAGATTTCATTGTCTATCTCGCTCGATTTCTCATGAGCTTTTACAAGTACTAAGTCTCCGATTGCAAACTTAGCAAAACGCGCTTTAGCGTCATGACGACGTATGCGAGCATCGGCATTTAGCTTCATTACTTCTCGCTAACGATCTTTTTTCACACCAATATTAATGTCAATCCGTGGAGGGAATTTGATTATCTCTTCCAATTCACTTTCTACACTTTTGTCAATGCCGAAATTCCTCACGCTACAATAGTGCAAATTCATACCTACGTCAATACCATCCGGCCAGTTAACAATGTGTATAGGCTGGTATTGCCTATGCACACCGTCTCCTGCCTCGTCAAAACTAACTACTATTGTTTTATCTTGTGACGTACATGTCAAAGTTTTGCTTTCGCAATTAATCACTGCACGGTACTTTAATAGCCAATCTAACCCGATAATTACTTCCGTAGTTAAGTCTGGCACGACGACAAACTCTTGCTCAAATCGTGCCCCACATATCTCGAAGTTGACAAAAATCTGTTTTGTGACCGGTTTACTGGCCTTCCCAGTAGCACCGATAATTTTTACTCCTGTTACTGGCATAACTACGATACCAGGTCTGTCTCTCAGTAACTCAAATATTTTCCCAGATACAGCACTCAATTCTGCACCGGTGTCAATCAACACGTTTAGTTGTAGGTCGTGCATATTAGCAGACACTACTATCTGTCTACACTTGTCCTCGACTGTTTCTTTATTTTCCCACAGTAAATCCTCGTCTATATCCAGGTCATTCCAGAAAAAACCATCCGGCTTTGATCCTAAATCCGGTTTATCTGGCGGCTTTTTCAGCCTCTGTTCACATACAGTCTTAATTTCAACACGTTTGTCCTGAGGCTTAGTCTGTAGCTTCGCCTCCAATACCGAAACCTTTTCCTCTAACTCGTCAACTAGTGAGTGTTGCCCTGCTATCATTTCACTAATTGTCACCTTCGTTGATTCCACTTTGGCCAGATTGATATCATCCGCCAATCTACCTGGAGGAATGTGCCCAGTAGTATCTGCAATTACTCCCTCTGGATCCGCGCAACCCACATTGCTACCGTCCGACCGTATAACGTCAGCTCTCACCTCATACACGCTGTAATCTACGTGCTTTTCTACCAATCGTGTCCGGCTATCACTAAAATTCTCGTAATCTTTCTCCTCAATACTTTCGCAATGTTTAAACTGGAGTTTTGCGTCGGATGGGTCGGTCACTTCTAACACTATAACTTTCGGTAAAGTCTGCCGGTCAGGGCCAGAACTTTCCGTTACTGCTTCAACATCCAACTCCTGCGGGACGAAACACGACGAATCTTGGTCGTGCTCCCCATTAACATCAACTATTTCTGGTAAAGTCTGCCGGTTAGGGCCAGAACTTTCTATCACTTCACAAACACTATCTACCTGCGGGACGAGACGCGGCAAATCCTGCCCGCGCTCCCCATAAACGCTTCTCCCATACAGACCCCTATAATCTCTTAGTTCGTCGTATAAGCCACCGAACTGCCTTAACCAGACCTCATCCCTCTCTGCATCCCCTCGCTCGATGACGGACGTTTTATCCGACATCTGATCTTCTCTCAACACTTGCGAATCATTCTTAAACTCAATCTCCAGTTCCGCTGTGGGTATTACAGCTGCCACTTTATAATCGATTTCCGGAACACTACTTAAATTGTTCTCACTGACAGTGAATGTACTTCCCACTGCCGTGTATACAGCTGATTTACTACTTGTGGGCGCACTCCTTTCTCCTAACACTGGCACACTCTCCCGCCGTTGATTATTCCACACGGAATTTTCATAACGACGACACCTGGGTTTTCTACTGTTATTGGGCCGCCAAAATTTCTCCACGCCCGGTCGGCCCCTCACCGGCGCGGCTAATGGTTTCCCTGCCTCGTCCCAGCAGATACGCTCCCCGGATGCTGCTGAGGCGGCTGATCACACACTCTGGCGTTATTACTATTCTGCGAAGCCCGTATCACGCTAGTATGATACTGGTTTCCGTCATTCCTGTTATTATTTGCAGTGTATCGATTGTCATTACGGCCCGAACCACTATTGTTATTGCTGCCAAGATTGCGGTATGCATTATTTCCATAGTTATGATTGTTGTGGTTGCTGTGGTACCCGTTGTTGTTACCACGGCCTCTACCAGTATCGCGATTATTGCGCCAATTGTCCTCGTCCTCAACTCTTTCCAGGAAATGATTGATTGTCCTGTAATTGCTTCCTACGTAGCGTTTTGTATCATCTGGAAGCTTCTTGTAGAGTTCCCAGACTATTTCGGATTCCGTGCGGCGATCACGCAAATATTCCAACTTGCGGATCCAGCCCTCACAAAACTCCTTCATCGAGCCGCGCGAATTCGCATCGAAAGGCCTCGATACGACAAATTCGCGCCAGACACTTTGCTGTTTTTGCTCTGACCAGTATTCAGCCAGAAACAAATTTTTAAACTCGTCAAAGGTCAGGTTCGTAATGTTGAGGTTTAAGCCCCAACGCTTGGCATCACCAGCCAACACATCAATAACCGCATTAATTTTTCTCTCATTAGTCCATGATCTGGGTAAAACTCTTTCACAGTTTTTAATGAAATCCGTCGCGTGTATACCGCCTTTTTTCAAGGGGTCGAACCGCTCCTCTTTCGTCAACAATTCCGAACTATGTGCACAGATTGGCACATAGCTCTGTTTTTCTTCAAGTTTCTTTTCTAATTCCGACACTCTCGTAATCACTTGGCAAGTGGTTGTCGCAAGCGTTTCCACTTCCCTCTTTTTCTCTTCGCAGGTATTAGCCTGCTTCCTCACTTTGGTATCTACTTCGGATACTAAAACCTTTAAAGTTTCCACCTTCTGTTGATCGTCTTTTCTCACTAATTGAATTTGTTCCGTCACCTTATTCTCGATGATCGGAGCAACTGCGTCTCCTACACTTTTCTCGATTCTGCTAATTTCGGAATTAAAACGCGTATTTATGCTCGCAATTTCCGCCTGAACGCCTATCATTTCCTGTTTAAGATTACCGATTTCGGTATTAATCACAACAATATCTTCTTTGATTTTATCAACTTTTGTGTTAACAACTCCAACATTGTTGTTAACAACATTAATAGCTTTGTTCTGATTGTCTAGCTTCCTGTCAATTTTTTCAGACTGAGCTTTAATTTCTGCCGATTGAGTTTCTATCTTGCTAGACTGAGCCTTGATTTCGTTAATCAAAACATTCAATAAATCAGTTAAATTCCCGGAAACTACCGGTTTTACTTCCGTAGCGGCTTCCTCTTTAATTGTCCCCCCGTATTCGTCATCAAGGGATTCCGATTTGATTTTCACTTCCGATTCCGAAACATTTTCTAATGTTTGGAATTCCATTTCTGCTCTTTGTTGCGTCTCGGCGGTCGCGTCTTTCATGCTAGCCGCCTGCCCCTGAACAATGGGTACCGCGGTGCGTGTTTCCCACTGTTCGACCGATTGTTCCGTACCCAAGTCTACCAAATTTTGGTAATTGTTGCCTTCACTCATTTTAATAATTTTCAATATAAATAACAAATCTCAAATATAATTAGGATTCCTCAGACTAATATTCTCGCTGACGTATCGACCATTTCATAACCAGTACTTCGTTACGAGATTTGCACAATGCAAAATTCGTGTCCAGAACAACCTCAAATTTGAAGATTGTCCTGTCACCAGGTCGCCACGTGTAACCTCCCCCTCACTTATCGACCTTAATGACAGTGAAAAATTAAACCGCGTGTACCTAATGGGAACTTTGGGAAAGCAATCGTCACTGAAGTTAATCTGTCGGTAAAGAGGGAGGAAAGGGTTACATCTAAATGAAAGGAAAAATGCAAATGAAACTGGTGGAAATTAATTTTGAAAAGGGGTAAAGTTAATAAAGAAAGTAAATGTGCGGCCGTTACGTCAACAATTAACTAGCGGTAATTAGATATTTGAGATTTGGGGGAAATCACGGTCGCCAGTCCTAAGGACAATTACTATAGTAACTGAAAAAGAAAGGTTATTACACATATAATTAGCACTAGAAGCGTGGCAACTGAAGGTTGACACGTGTAGTGTGAAAACTGAAAGTTTGTCAGAAGTAATAAATTTCGCTACACTCTGACTTAATTTAGCAAAAGAATTAATAAAACCGGAAAATCGAAAGTTAATTTAGTGACTGAAGTTAATAGTGAGCTTTCTTTCTGAAGCACATCGAAATCCAGCAGAATACGGTTAGTCTTGGACTACCTCAACAATCATTTCAAAAGCAACTTGACTCTACGCAATTTAGAAACAAGAGATTTAACTTTGAACTTGAATTAAATGATTCTGAATAATTAACAATAATAAAATTTAGTACGTACCAAGCTGAGCTGCAGTCACAGGTAAGCTAAAATATGCTAACAAAACTCGCACTCTTAATTTGTGCTTGTGTAATCTAACTATTGTAGCCAGCTATGCTTTAACTGCACTTGGAAACTAAAGTAATGAAATGCAATGATAGTACTTTAATGCTGGCGTCTGAATTTCAACGACACTCGGTTTCATTTCGGAAAAGGAAGGGACCCTGCTTGGTAATGCAATTGGGACAATGAGCAACAAAGGTTCATGCTGAGTTGCTGTAATTTTGCGAGGCAAATTGAACAATTTGAAAAGCTGAGGTCTGCCATACAGTTCTGAAACTTTACGTGCTTTTAGTCTTCCTTGTTAGTTGATTGAAGGTTTGAAGCCGTCGATCGAGGAGGTGGCGACGGTCACTCATTGTCGGCCGTCGCTGTTGCAGAAGCTGGATGTTGGCGCGCCTTTTTCTCGACACGGTCACCAAACGAAACGGGCTCTTGATGTGCGCCGGCTAATGCTTCCCGTCCGCGACACCGTGCCAGAAGCTAACATAGCAAGTCGAGCGCAATTACATGCTGCTAAACCCCGAAAGCGCGGCAACTCGCGGGAGCGTCACACCACACACCTGCTCCACTCGCTACTCCAGCCAGACCCCAACTGCTCTGCCCGCGCTCCACGCGGCAGAGTTAACCCTACCAAAGATCCTACACACTTTGATTCTTCACACGACCTATCGATGTAATCGTTCGATAGCAGTTTTCCCTAGGCAAGACCCAGCGTAAAAATACAAATAATATTTACGAAACAAACCAATTATACATCGACATAAATGCATACATATATATACAAATAGTAAACCAATTACAATATATAAAGGCACAGAATTAAGGAAAAAACTTACAGTACAATAGATGGAAATAGGAGGATATGCATTTCCGGCGTTACAGGGAGACCTAGAGATCAATACACTAAGCAGATTCAGAAGGATGTAGGTTGCAGTAGGTACTGGGAGTTGAAGAAGCTTGCACAGGGTAGAGTAGCATGGAGAGCTGCATCAAACCAGTCTCAGGACTGAAGACCACAACAACAACAACAAGAACAGGATTAACGCATGCAGCACGGTATGTAGTATTCTGCTAGATACTCCATCATATCCATGAGAGTCCTGAGTCTTAAGTGATTTAATTATTGACTCAGCCTCCTGTTTGTCAGTATCTTAGAAGAGTATTTCAGGTATTAGTCTCAGAAAGGCATTTTCCAAGAAAGTTATATAATTCACTGTAGAATCTAAATTTGTATTTTATTCACCAGCAATGCTCAGAAAATGATTGTTAAATACTGTACATATATTTGAGTTTTCAATAACAGAAATATTTTTACTACGAACTGACTTTATATTGTCCACCATGTGCTGCTGACCAGTCACTTCCTTCACAACCGACTATATGGTTTCAATTTTGTCCTGTGAATTAGCTATTCTATTTGCGTATCAAGTACTCAGTGCCTTCCTTATAACATTAAGCACCTTACAATACTGTTTGTAATGGGCTACTCATGCTCAATTGTGACTATGCCTAACATTTTGATATAATTCGCACTTTGTTCTACATGATATTCCAATCCCACTAGACAGCCACTCATGTTGCCTTTTACTGCTAGCACTCTTGTTTTGCACGTTCTAATGGAAAGCAACTTCCAAAGAGCATGAGAAATGTGTTAAGGAAAGCATTATATTTGTCATCTATGTTGTCAGCACTAGAAACACGTTGTCACTCTTGTTTCTTAACAAGGTTAAAAAAACTCTCTGCTGCCGTTGTATCAGCTTCTTCTACATAGTATGAAATTAAATGTAACCATTATTTGAGTACAGAAACCTTTTAGTGTTAAAATTTGTACATCATGGTCTGAAAGGCCATTCACCCTTTTACTAACGCAATGCCCATCTAGTAATGAAGAATGAATAAAAATGTTGTCTATGGCTGTGCTACTGTTCCCCTGCACTCTGGAAAAAAACACAGTGTGCATCGTATAAATGTAGGAGTTCTTCCAACATGCTTTTTCTTTCACATCACATAAAAAAAATTAATTTTGAATTCACCACATATAACTAATTTTTGGTACTTCCTATGAAGTGGACCAAGAAGCCTCTCTAGCTTGAGTAGAAATGCTCCGAAGTCAGAGATAGTGGACCAACAAATAACAGCAATTAGAAGTTTAGTTTCACAAAATCAGCTGTCGCTGCACAACATTCTAATGCCTGTTCAGTGTAGTGCTTTGATACGTCTATGGACTCAAATAGAATACTATTTTTTTAAGTCTCTGAATCGTCACATTATTTAAGTGGTGCTCTGATATACCAATAATGTCCAGATTCAACATCTATAAGCAGTTTATTAAGTTTATCTCTAACCCTTCTTATATTTTGATGACATATGCTAATTCCTTCCCTTCTTGGAAGCATGACGACCTCTGAAGGTGATTCCTTTGTTCGAGAGACTTCCTTTAAGCAGGGATACTTGTCAGGTGACTTCAGTTTAAAAAAGGTGCAGCTGTAAAACCAACTACGACACCCGCGGGCTCGGCGACGTTTCAAAGTGTGACGAATCGACACATACGAAAAAAAGGCCAGAGCCCAGAAATTCATGTGCGGTGTACGGTGGGTTAATGACGTCACATTGGCTCCAAATTCCACCACACTTCTGTCTAACGCTGCCGCGGAGGTGTCAGTCGATGGGAGGGTCGCCGCAGCAGTTCTTACTCACATCACACCGTTTCTTTTGAAGCCTCCACGGTGGAGGTCAGAACTGCGGCGCCCAGCAATGAAATCACGCTGTGCTCAGAGAGGATACGAGAATTCCTCAGGGGGAGTGCCATAACGTGCATCAATGAAATCATTCCTTTCTTTGTGACATTAATTCTCACAGACTTCACGATTGAAAATGACAGTTTGCTGTGTGATGAGCATCAGGATGACGTTCTTGACAACCACTGACACAGCTGACACGCCCTGGACGATTCGACCCTTCTGTGAGGACATCTTTGGGCTGAAACTCTGCTGAAGGTTTGCACACCTTTGGAGTGCAGTGTGACTGCAGTTTTTTCTCTGGTGTACAGGCTGAAACCACTAGTGACAGTTTCAAAATCATTAGATGAAGTCTGAATGTGATTCAAAGCAGCCAAGGGTACTTGTTCTTTTTCAGCCGACCTGTTGTGAAGTGATCGCAGGATGCTGCGACATTGCCACATGCTTGAATAAAACACCAAAGGACCCGTCTAAGAGCTTGTAGTTTGGTAGCACACTCAGCGCCATCCACCCTCCTTTGTTACAGGGTGCCTCTGGACAGGTACATTTTTAAAATGCTCAGCGGAGTTCTAGATACTTGCAGAGAGCCTAAGCTGCTGCTCTCAGCCCATGTTAGCAGCCATGCAGAAATGGAGGGGTGTCTGGGGTTCCTTGCCTGAAGGCTTCTATTTCTCTGTAAAGGGTTGTCTCTAAGAGGAGCATCTCATAGCCTTTACTCGCATTAAGAACAGGCAATGAATGGTCTTTCTGCACACCTATGATGTGGCGTCTTATTGGAGTACAGTTAAGTTGATGGCGCCTAGGGATTAGTGCTGGAATGGCCACTACTGTTTCTTATATTTCCCTGTGGCTTTGCCCACATATGTGTTCGACACAATATTGCACACACCTCCTCCTCCCTCACTGTTTCCGCATCTTCTTCAGTCACTCTGTCCAATATTGCACACACCTTCTCCCACCTCTCTGTTTCCACATCTTCCTCTGCCACTCTGTCCACCTCATCCTCCCCACTCTCTCTCTCTCTTCACCTCTTCCACCTCCCTCTCTCTCTAGCTTCCCCTTCTCTCTGATCATCTCCTCCTCCTCCTCCCCCTCTCTTTTTGCAACTCCTCCTCACCCTTCTCTATAACTTCTTCCTCCTCTCTCTGATCAACCACACCTCTTCCTTTACATCTGCTCATCTCCCTCTCTTTGTCAATCCCATCCTCCCCTCTCTCTGTCTAACCCCTCCTCACCCCTCTCTGTGTCCACCAACTCCACTCCCTCTCTGCACTGTCCACGTTCTTCTCCCGCACTCACCTCTGTCTGTGTTCCTACCCTCCTTCCCCCTTCTCTCTATCCATCCCCTCCTGCCTCCCACTCTCCTATCCAGCCCTCCATGCAAGCTGGTACTACTGCAACCATCCACCTCTCATGCAGGGCAGCTTATATATTAGGGTCAGGAAAACCATTTTTTTCTCCTGATGTACAGGCTGCCATGCAAAGCAGGTCGATATGGCAAGTTGACACTACTCAAACACAGCAAGCTTCTCATGCAAGGCAGCCTACATGTGGGGGCTGAAAACCTTTTCTTGCCCATGGCATTTAGGCTTTCCTGCAAAGCAGATCGATCAGGCAGCTGATACTCTTACTGCATGATATGCCTGTCACGCAGAGCAGCCTATACTCCACAGCTGGAAGAAGACATTTGTGCCATATATCTGCCCATATTGGAGCTGAAGACTATAAACCCCACAGATCTGCTACTCATGAGGCCTGCAGTTTCAGTGTCTAATTTGGGAAGAGATCCAAGGCATACACACACACACACACACACACACACACACACACACACACACACACACACACACACATGCTGCTTTATATAGATAAATTATATATAAATAAAACATATACCTTCTAATGTTACAGGCAATTCTAAAATATTTATTATTGCTGAGGACACTAGTTTGATAGTGAAGGACATTGACTGCAACATAAACAATGTAAGAACAGCGCAGTTCAAGACGTAACTTCAGGGCTTGCAGAAAATAAGTACTTGTGAAATCGCAGTAAGACTCCATTTTTACAGTTACTGACACAATTCACTTAAAACTGACAATGTCATTACACAGAATGGGCATGTAATTAGTCAACCTGAACAATGAAATTCCTACATGTTCAGATAGATGGTAAACGCCCATGGAAAGCCCATGATCGGGATCTTGTTGGAAAACGGAATGCTGCTGTATTTACCATTAGTATAGTATCTGCAGTAAATGATACTGCAACACGAAAATTAGTCTCCTTTTTTCCTTTGTTTATGACACACAGCATCATATTTGGGGGTAACTCTTCCCATTCACAAAGTGTATTTTGGCTTAGATGTGGGCAATACAAGCAGTGTATGGTATATGTTCATAAACTTCTTGTCGACACCTGTTCAGGGTTCTGGGAATTATAGCATTGGCCTCGAAATACATATTTTCTTTAATGTCGTTTGTTGTTATAGGTACGAGATTATTCCCAAGAATTGGCCACATTCAGTCAGCTAATGCTAAGCAAAAGTCCAGCCTGTATTTGGATCGCACCTCCTTCACTCTTGAGCAGAAAGGAGAGCAGTTTCTGCTGCATCCATTTTCAGTTAGCTATCACAAAAATTTAAAAAAGTCTTAGCAGTTATCCTCGCATTTTCAATCTAATCTGAAGAATTTCATCATGGCCCACTCCAACTCTGTCGGGAAATACCTGTAAGAAAAAAAAAATAAGCTCATTCCTGTGCTACATGTTGTTTATGCTAATACATATCCTTAGCAGCTTGACGTCTGCATATGATTGGTGTAAATTTTATTTTACCTTTCATTCCTTTTCTCGTGTTAACTTCATGTGCTTACACGTTCCACGGCCATGAAAATCTGTACCTCAGTTCTGTCCTACGGAATTAGACGTGTAAAATATGGAAAGAAGACCTCCCTCACAGAGACAACTGACGGCTGCAGCCACACGAGGGGAATCCGGACGCTAAATTAAACAGGTAAAGTAAATCTTCTAAATACTGAGCACAGTGGAGCCCACAGTGGAGCGGACTAACAGTAACGCACAGAAGATGAAGAAGAAAAGGCACTTTTCTCAAAAATAGGTGTTCCAGAGGCAATTTGTAGTACAGATTTTGAAATTTATTTTCATTTCGTCCTGTCACGTCAGAATATTCCTCAAAATAAAAAGTCATACTTTAAAAATTTAAGTAATTTAAGCATAAATTAAGGAAAATTAAATCATGATCTATACTTTTGTAACTATTCTTTTATCTTCCTAAGAATATACTACAAATATAACAAACAACTGACTTAGCAACATTATGAGCACCCTGTTACATTCAGTTTTCAGATTTTCTCGTTTTTTATTTCCTTGCCAAATCTCCATCTTCACTGCTCCTCTTTAGAATATAACAACAGTCTCCATCACGCTTCCATGTTCTCCATCACTTCAGCGTCCTGGTGGACGTGCTCTCCCTCCTCTTCATTGTAATGTCCCATATTTTGAGGGACGTAAAAAGTACGTGGATGTAGGAAGAGTAGATTTACACTGCTGTTACAATGAAGCCACTTGAAATTTTTGAACATCTTTTTGACTACATTTTTGAATTCTGGATGTTCTTTCATTCACTAGAGAGTTGTCACTAATAGATCTGAAAGCAGCCAAAGCAACTTTTTTTTTCAACAGCCATTGTATTTTCGAACTTGTAATCCTTCATGAATTGGTGACTTTGAGAAACAACAAAAATTCCAGATTTCACTTGCATCGAAAAAAAGGAAATTTTATAGAAAGGTATTTGAAGCAGAATCCGTCTTGTGGAAGAGGCATTATAACCTGCTTCATCAAGCTCAATTTGATGTGTAATTACGAAAGCAGCTTTTTTGTGGTCGCCTTGGCCATTGTTGCATTTCATGCATCACTAGCAACGCTCTTATATCACAGCAGCAGCTCCATCAGCATCTTCTGACGTTACAACTTACGCTCAAGCATGAAGCACCCGGAAGAGGAGGAGGAAACGAAATAAGATTTCACAAGTTGATATGGTATCTGATGCTGTTTATCTGATGCATTTCAGTAATTGCAAAATCGAGTGAAATTTACAAAGAACTTGGCCTATGAGCCCACTTATCGGCATGACGTTGACACCTCTGGCTTGGATTCGTCCACTACCTCTGTTGCGAACCCTCCTCTCCTGAGGCAGGCTAGCCCGCAACTCTTGTAACTGATATCCCGGATACTAGCGCTGAGGTGAAGTCCGACTCGGTCCCGCACACGTTCTATTGGCGACAGATCAAGGGATCTTGCTGGCTACTGGAGTACCTCAACATCAATCAGGTAGTTCGTGGAGACACGTGACATGCGCGGACGAGGAACGTCGTCTTTGAAGATAGCACGACGAGACTGTCGGAGAGGATGAAACAAGTGAGGGCGCAGTGTTCCCTGGACTGCTACCAGCTGTGACCCGAAGTCACACCCCATGGCTCCCCGCATCATGACGCCACCTGAGACACCACTGTGTGTCTACAAAGCATTGGAAGAATGAGACCTCTCCCCAGCTCTCCGGCAATGGCCGTTCAGGATGGTGCAGAACTGCGATTCATTGACGAACAAAATTCGGCTTCATTCTACATCTACATATATACTCCGCTAGCCACCAAGCGGTGTGTGACGGAGGGCTCAATTTGCGCCAAAGTCATATTCCCCACCCCCAATGTTCCACTCGCGGATCACGCGAGGGAAAAACGACTGTCTGAACGCCTCAGTACGAGCCTTAATTTCTCTTGTCTTTGAATGGTGATCATTGCGCGACTTGAAAGTTGGTGGTAATAATACACTACTGGCCATTAAAATTGCTACACCAAGAAGAAATGCAGATGATAAACGGGTATTCATTGGACAAATATATTATACCAGAACTGACATGTGATTACATTATCACACAATGTGGATGCATAGATCCTGAGAAATCAGTACCCAGAACAACCACCTCTGGCCGTAATAACGGCCTTGATACGCCTGGGCATTGAGTCAAACAGAGCTTGGGTGGCGTGTACAGGTACACCTGCCCATGCAGCTTCCACACGATACCACACTTTATCAAGAGTAGTGACTGGCGTGAAGTGAATGAGCCAGTTGCTCGGCCACTATTGACCAGACGTTTTCAATTGGTGAGAGATCTGGAGAATGTGCTGGCCAGGACAGCACTCGAACATTTTCTGTATCCAGAAAGGCCCGTACAGGACCTGCAACATGCGGTCGTGCATTATCCTGCTGAAATGTAGGGCTTCGCAGGGATCGAATGAAGGGTAGAGTCACGGGTCGTAACACATCTGAAATGTAACGTCTACTGTTCAAAGTGCCGTCAATGCGAACAAGAGGTGACCGAGACGTGTAACCAATGGCACCCCATACCATCACGCTGGGTGATACGCCAGTATGGCGATGACGAATACACGCTTCCAATGTGCGTTCACCGCGATGTCGCCAAACACGGATGCGACCATCTTGATGCTGTAAACAGAACCTGGATTCATCCGAAAAAATAACGTTTTGCCATTCGTGCACCCAGGTTCATCGTTGAGTACACCATAGCAGGCGGTCCTGTCTGTGATGCAGCGTCGAGGGTAACCGCAGCGATGGTCTCCGAGCTGACAGTCCATGCTGCTGCAAACGTCGTCGAACTGTTCGTGCAGATGGTTGTTGTCTTGCAAACGTCCCCATCTGTTGACTCAGGGATCGAGACGTGGCTGCACCATCCGTTACAGCCATGCGGATAAGATGCCTGTCATCTCGACTGCTAGTGATACGAGGCCGTTGGGAGCCAGCACGGCGTTCCGTATTACCCTCCTGAACCCACCGATTCCATATTGTGCTAACAGTCATTGGATGTCGACCAACGTGAGCAGTAATCGCGATAGGCTACAATCCGACCTTTATCAAAGTCGGAAACGTGATTGTACGTATTTATCCTCCTTACATGAGCCATCACAACAACGTTCCACCAGGCAACTGCTGTCTGTGTATGAGAAATCGGCTGGAAACTTTCCTCATGTCAGCACGTTGTAGGTGTCGCCACCGGCGCCAACCTTGTGTGAATGCTCTGAAAAGCTAATCATTTGCATATCACAGCATCGTCTTCCTGTCGTTTAAATTTCGCGTCTGTAGCTAGTCATTTTCGTGGTGTAGCAATTTTAATGGCCAGTAGTGTATAAACTCTACATCCTCGGCGAAGATCGGATTTCGGAATTTAGAGAGCAGCCCCTTCCGTTTAGAGCGTCGTCTATCTGCAAGTGTGTCCCACTTCAAACTCTCTATGATATTTGTAGCGCTCTCACGATGGCTAAATGTACCAGTCACGAATCTTGCCGCTCTTCTTTGGACCTTCTCAATCTCTTGAATCAGATTCACCTGGTAAGGCTACCGTACAGTCGCTCAACACTCTAAGACTGGACGAACTAACGTATTGTAAGAAATTTCCTTTGCTGAAGGACTGCATCACTTCAGGATTCTACCAATAAACCGCAATCTAGAGTTCGCCTTATCCGTTACTTGTGCAATCCGATCATTCCATTTGAGATCATTTCGAATAGTCACTCCCCGATACTTGACGGATGTTACCGCTTCCAAAGACTGGGCATTTATTTTGTACTCGTACATTAATTGGGATTTTCGCCTTGTTATACGCAGTAGGTTACACTTACTAATATTGAGAGATAACTGCCAGTCATTACACCACGCATTTATTTTCTGCAAATCCTCATTGATTGGATCACAACTTTCGTGTGATACTACTTTTCTGTAGACTACAGCATCATCGTCAAACAGTCTAGCGCCGCTGTCAATAACATCAACCAGATCGTTTATGTAAATCATAAAAAGCAGTGGACTTATTACGCTTGTTTCAGTTGAAGTCACCTTATTTAAGACGACATACTGCTCTCTGTCTGTTAGAAAAATTTCTATCCAACCGCATATGTCAGCGGATAGACCGTAAGCGCGCACTTTTTGGAGCAGGCGACAGTGCGGAACTGAGTCGAACGCCTTTCGAAAGTCGAGAAATATGGCATCAACCTTGGAGACGGTACCTAGAGCCTGTTGTATATCATGCACAAAGAGGGCCAGCTGTGTCTCGCATGACCGGTGTTTCCTAAAACCGTGCTGGTTTCTGCACATGAGCTTCTCAGAGTCTAGAAAGGTCATAATGTCTGAACACAGCGGTCCATGTTCCTGGTCAGGGTATCACTCCCAACGCGGCAGTTGGTGTCATGGTGTTAATGGCAGTCTATGCAGGGGACGTTAGTTCCCTAGGTTGCTGCTAGTCTCCAACTGATGGTGCGAAACGACATAACGTTTCAGGGAGTCCATTACTTGTTCTCGAATGGCAGGAACAGATGAGGAAGGATTTCGATGTGCTTCGTGCAAATGTGGCTATTCTCCCTTGTCGTGGTGATACGTGGTCGTCGGGGATGTTGAAGACGAATTTGCCTGCCATCACTTTCCCATCCTGTCCAACTTTGGGTCACTCTCACATCCGAATGCCCCGAAAAATCTGGATAGTGTACGGTTCGACCAGTCTGTCAAATGGAGTCCCACAAGGAGATCCCTTTCAATCTGTGCCAGTGCTGATAATGCTGTCTCGGACAAGTACGTGTCATTTCCGTGTCCTTCACAGTGGTCGCTTGACATCTGACACTGTTCGCGCCACTTTTATGCTGTATCAGGCCTGGCAACAACACTGAACACGAACACCACCAGTGTACTCTTGTGGCCTTCTACCTGCCACAGACAATTGCAACTTTAATCATTCACATAGCCGGCGATTGTGTGTACGTGTATGAGGTTACACTGACATCCTATCATGTCTACTGGGTCAGCCAGTGTTTATAAGTCTTCAACCTGAGCGTAAACTGTAATGGTGGGGGTGGATCCTGCTGTGATGTAAGTACGCCTCTGGTAATGCATGAATAGCAGTAACGTCCACAGTAGAAATGAAAAGATGGTTATAGTAATGGGAAGACGAACTACTACAGGTGTCGTATAGTATTTAACGGGAGGAAGGTAGAATAAGGGAGAAACGGCAAGATACGCTGGTAGAAGCCTGGAATGGTGGGTTACAGTCTATGATTTGCAGGTAGGGTAGGCTATATTTCGGTACGAATTTCAGGATTGGGAAGTGGCAATTGGTTGAAGTTACGGTGTGGCAGAGCGGATACGTCATGGAGCTGCGTAAAATCCGGGTGTGAGTGAATAGTGGGAGATCGGTAGGTGGAACGTCGTACGCTGAGTTTTGCGGTTGATATACTACGTTTTTAGGCATCCTGGAAGATGAGCTGGTGGGAAATTGGTGAGTTGCTGTACCAGGTGTAGAAGTATGAAACCGGAATTTGGTTGCAATAATTACACGTCTGTTGTTTGATACGTTTGTCCCACCTCTCCGGCTGGCTATGAATGCCACACCAAAAAGTTCTTTTGAAGCGAACCTGTCAGCGAGCCATTTTCGTACATTTTCATACGAACTGAAGCGTTGATCAGCGAGAGCGTGTCCAGTGATGCAAACAGATGCTAATCGGACGGAGTCAAGTCTGGAGAATAAGCCACATGCCCTAGTATCTCCCAGCTGAACGCCTGATCGTTTCCCTAACCCGTTTTGCTGTGTCTGAGTGACTTTGTGTTGCCTTTTCCTATATTCCGGTCGTTTTTCACGTAATGCTCAATTTAATTTGATCATTTGCAATTGGTAGCGATCAGTGTTAACGTTTTCGCCAGGTTTTGGCAACTCATAATAGATGGCACCTTCTGGTCCCACCAAACACAGAGCATTGTCTTCTTTTCAAAGCGACTTGATCTTGTACTAGATGTCGATGGTTTTCCTGTATTCACTCATGGTTTACCACCCTTAGGATTCTCAAAATATATCCGTTTTTCATCACCTGCCACTACTCGATGGAGAAATGACTTCCTTTTGTATCTGGCGAGCAGCATTTCACAAGTGGTATTTCGATTTGCTTTATGTCTTTCATTCAGTTCATGCTGAACCCATTTTTCCACTTTCTGCATCTTTCCTACAGCTTTCAACTGAAGAGAAACGTCTTTCTGTGTCACATTCAATTGTTCCGCGAGTTCCTATTGAGTTTAAGTATCAACTTCATCCAATAAGGCATGCAATTCGTTGTCTTCGAACTTCTTCTGTGGTTTCCCACGCTCGCCGTTTCTCACGTCAAAATCACCATTTTTCAATTTTTTGAACCATTCGAAACATGGTGTTTTCGCAAGAGCATAGTCGCCAAAAGCTTCGACAAGCATTCTATGCGATTCTGCAGCAGTTTTCTTCAAATGATAACAGAAAACCAATGCTGTCCGCAAACCGTAGTTCGTAGGCACAAAGCTCGACATGTTTTACGGGTTGAAACATACCGACTTATGGAAATTGGGTTACTGTGTGTTGACATTCGTCGACCGCGATTAGAGGAAGCAGATGGCATTGCAGATGCGGTCTCACGGGCTCTACACTGACGGCTAGCACCATCTGTAGGGAAATTCCCGTTTCATACTTCTACACCTGGTAGAAAGCGATTTGGGAATGGTAGATACAAGCAGAAAACGAAGACAGTTGCATTTGTTTCTAGTATTTCTAGTGTTAATAGAAGGTACTGGTTATATGATTATGCAGACTGAAAATTAAGAGTAAGAAATCGCCGCGAGATGCGAGAAAAGGTGGTTGCTTTGCTTACTTATGAATTTAGACTGATGATCCAAAACACTATAACCACCTGCGTAATAAGCTGTTTATCCGTTTAAGGAACGAAATACATCACTGATACTGCGTACCATGGATCCGACAGTTCGTTGGTAGGTTTGCGGTGGTATGTGGCACTAGATGTCTACGCACAGGTCATGCAATTTGCGTAAATAACGGGCTTCTGATTTGTGTACGCGGTGATGGTGCCCGGTAGCGACACGGTTGGGATCCATAGGATTCACATCAGGCGAATTTGGTCGCTCAGGCACCAACGTGAATTCACTACAATGCTCCTCAAACCATTGCAGCACGGTTCTGGCTCCGAGACACTGCTGGGAGATGACATCGCCGTTGAGGAAGAAACGGTTCAAATGGCTCTGAGCACTATGGGACTTAACTTCTGAGGTCATGAGTCCCCTAGAACTTAGAACTGCTTAAACCTAACTAACCTAAGGACATCATACACATCCATGCCCGAGGCAGGATTCGAACCTGCGACCGTAGCGGTCGCGCGGTTCCAGACCGTATCGCCTAGAAGCGCTCGGCCACCCCGGCCGGCTGCCGTTGAGGAAGACTCAAGCATGAAGGGATGCAGGTGGTTCGCAGCTGTCAGACTTG
The DNA here is from genome assembly GCF_023898315.1 of Schistocerca nitens. Taxonomy (NCBI): domain Eukaryota; kingdom Metazoa; phylum Arthropoda; class Insecta; order Orthoptera; family Acrididae; genus Schistocerca; species Schistocerca nitens. The sequence goes on from NC_064617.1 coordinate 862,840,452, forward strand.
TGCGTGCCCCAGCATTGTGTATTTAGGCAGAGATGCCACAGATCGCCGTCTATCCTACTTTACAGAGCAGACAAGCCTCCGAACCTCACGTTCTGTGAAGAGCTGTGGATGTCCAGTAATTTAGCGCCTATGTGTAGTTTCACTGTCCTTCCACCTCATACCGTAAATACTCACGACAATAGCACGTGAACATTCGTCCAGCTTCGTCGTTTTCGAGATATCCGTTCACAGGTTCTGTGTAATAATAGTCTGCCCTTTGTCAAAGTCGCTTATCTCAAAGAATTTCCCCGTTTGCAGCCCATATCTTCGCTAGGGTGATCCTGTCCGTGTCTGCTCCACCTAAATACTTTTGTTACCGCGTCACGTGCCCGCAACGACACCAAGCGGCATCCAAAAATTGCGGTGGGCAGTGATCACAATGTTTCGGCTTATAAATGTATTTGAAGTGCCCGTTTGCTATTCCCGTGAACCACGAGATTCAGATATCGTTGAAGAGAAGCATTAGAGATTTGGCGTGTATGATGTGTAGCTAGGTGAGTAGTATTACCAGCACAGTGCCGATATAGAAGGCGGTGAGGGTTTAGGAATGTCTGAGGCTATACAGATGAGGGGACAGGAGAAATCCTGCAGGCACGGCAGCAGTAGAGTGAGATATCCGGGAGCAGTTGTTAGTTCTGACATGTGTAGGGGAAGTATGCTGTTAGTGTGATATAGTCATCTGCGAGCGCGTAAGTCTGTAATTTGAAGAGCAGATCAGGGAGCTATACTTGGATAAATGCTCGTTGGATGTCAAGGGAAATAAAAATGGTGGTTTTACGTTTTTAATTGGAGGGATGTAAAGGGGGTACGGTTGAGGCAATTCTCACGTAATTAGAATGGAAGCCAAATTAGACCTCGGTAACAGCTACTGCAAAATGTTGACAGATTCGTGTCGTGAAGATAATTTGCAGAATTTAGCCGAAAACAGATGTGAGGCTAAACAAGTTACCTGTGTCGACGTGTTTTGACTTCATGCTTGGACTAGTATACCTCAGTTGCTTGACAATGCTTTTGAAACAAAGTGTCAAAAGTAAGCTGAGGCAGTGCACTCGTATAAAGCCTTGTGGGCTTATTTCAAGGAAGCTATATCCCACTGGACCCTTTTGTGTAACTGTCTATGGGGGAGGTGCTTGTGACTAGTGACTATTAAATATTAGTAATTTGGAGATAATTTCTAAGCAGGAAACCAAATGCGAAAACCTGAATCACACTACGTAAACTGATAAAGTAAAAGCAAGCATTATGTTAATATGAAAAAAAGATATAATTTCAACTAAGAATGAGATTTTCACTCTACAGCGGAGTGTGCGCTGATATGAAACTTCCTGGCAGATCAAAACTTTACTTCCGCCAGTACCTCGTCTCCTACCTTCCAAACTTTACAGAAGCTCTCCTGTGAGGACGGGGCATGAGTCGTGCTTGGGTAGCTCAGTTGATAGAGCACTTGCCCGCGAAAGGCAAAGGTCCCGAGTTCAAGTCTCGGTCCGGCACACAGTTTTGATCTGCCAGGGAGTTTCATAATTTCAACTAGTTTTATGTTGTAGCAAAATGCGTGTTTGATGTTACATCAGAACAACTTATATTACGCGAAAATCTGGGTTATGATGACCAAAGAGCCTTCCGCCTGAAGCATTCATTTAGATATAGATCAAATGTTTCCAGTTAATCGTGGACTAACAAAAAAGCAGAGAATTTAACAGAGTTAACACAAGAACAAAAGAACCCCACTTACGGAAGATTCTACAGTTGCAAAGTTCTCGCTACCTAGCAAATCAAAATTCAGCGCATCATGGTCAGCCACGATCAGACCCACAGTATTCGTTGTCGACGGGTTGTGAAGCTTTCGAACCATGCCTGGAATAATCTCCGCACCGCCTTCCTGAAGCGGTACCCTACGACTGTCTTCTGTCACCCCCTCCACCCCTTCCCCCCCTCACAAGAAGATTTTTTTTCCTCCCACTCTCCTTTCATCTTGTGTTCAGACCGTCCTTTGACGTCACGCAACCATCAAGAGCAATCCAGCCTGCCAGCGGTTGTCTCTTGGAAAATTACTTGTCATTCTCGCTCAATGTCCGGCGTGTCTACGCACGTCGGGTGATTCCTCGCTGTAGAAGCAGAGATGAGTACCGTGCAGACCCCGTGTATGCGCTGGCGCAACTGACACTTGCAACCTCGCTTGTCACTTTAAATTCAAGGAAAACCAATGTTCCGTCAAAAACAGAATAGAATATTTATAAAATGCCAGGATGTACCGTTCTGTTGGCGAAACTTTATTAGTCCATTGTTGAAGCTAAAGACGGCAGATAGAATGTCTAAATACACTGCTGTGCCAAACATAATGACGAAAGTGACTTTCGGATGATGTGCGACTGTCAAGCAACATAGCTCGATGAAACTTACAGCATACCTAGAAAGAACTGCTGCAGTATACTACAAAAGTAGGTAACTGTCAAAAATGCGCAATGGGATAAACAGAAATGGCACTTTCATTCAAAGATAACGTTTTACATTGAATTCACCACGATTTATGATGGTCCCATGGACATTATAAAAGGCAGTAGGTAGTTCTTAACAGGATGTCATCCATGTAATTTTCCAAACTTATTGTATTTGGCTACCAGTTTTGGTGATTTACTACGCCATCTTCAAACCCTTGACCCACATGTATGAAGATTCCGCCTCGGTTCTGGTCAAAACAGGGACCAGCATTCAAATTGTAGAAGCAGAAATCTATAGATACTAGTATTTGAATGCTGGCCCCTATTTCGACCAGAAGCGAGGTGAAATTTTCCTACACGTCTGTCAGGGGCCTGAAGATGGCGTAGTAAATCGGCGAAAATGGTAGCCAAATAAAATACGTTTGGAAAATTAGACGGCTGAAAAGTGTTTGATTTGACATTCTGTAGCGAACAGCCGAGTCCCGCAATCATCTCTGGAATAATGGACATAGGGTTGGTAGTCACCACGAACGATGCTCTGCAACATGTTCCAAAGGTTGGTAAGGAGTTCTCGTGGTAGGGCGTCCATTCCTCCAGCAGTGCGGTTGACAGATGCTGGATGGTCGCTGGTGTACGTGGCCGTGCTGCGTTACGTCTGCCCCATGCACCCCACACGTGCTCGATGAGATCTGCGTCGGGAGAAGGGGCAGGGTAGTCTATTCGCCGAATATCCTCTCGTTCCAAGGGCTCTCCACCTGCGCTGTTCGTTACGGTCGCGGATTGCTGGACGTCTACTCAAATGGAGAGGGGTGGGATCACGTTATACGCCCAGGATCGTTGTCGAATGTGATCGTTGTGGTACACCAGCTGTCATGGTGTGGGGGTGTATAATGTTGCGTGGGCTTACCGACTTCCATATCTTTGAACACTGTGCATTCACAGGTCGACGTTATTGATACACTGTACTCCTTCCGAATGTGGGTGTGATCACTGATGCATTCGGCCTTGACTCCATTTTTATGGAGGACAATGCGCGACCCCATCGAACAGCGCAGGTAGAGGCGCTCTTCGAACGAGAGGATATTCAGAATAAATTTCTTTTACTTCACGTCTATGGTCACAAACTTGTAGCTCCTCAGACTATCGGTCTCGATCAGGAATGACCATCTTCAGATCTGTTTTATAGAAACATGTCTTAATGTACTGGAGCCGTAGTGGCACCGTCGAAAGCTAAACACAAAATCAGCGCCAGCATCGTCACACATGTATAAATAATGCTGTAGTAAGTTCCGTTTGGTTATATAAGAGAAACCTGTACAGATACAGAAAATATATTTATTGTATAAAAATCAACAACTGTTTAACTACTTTTCTACGTAGCTTCCGAAATTTTGTAGGCACTTGTCGTAGCGTGACACAAGTTTTTGTATGCCTTTTTCATAGAAGGTTGCCGCCTGTGTATTCAACCATGTGGTAACATGTTCTCTCCGGTTGTCATCATCGCTGAAGTGTTGACCACCGAGGACAGATTTTAGGTGTAAGAAGAGATGCAAGTCGCTAGGAGCGAGGTCCAGGCTGTACGGAGGATGATCAAACGCGTCTCAGTGAAATTCCTGTAAGAGTTTTTTGGCCACATTCGCCGTGTGAGGTCGGGGATTACCGTGGAAAAAAACACCTATTGACAGTAATCCTCGGCGCTTGTTCTGTATTGCGGGGGGCAATTTCTTAATGGTCTCACAGTAACCATGGGCATTGATTGTTTGGCCTCGTAGTAAGAAATCAATGAGCAAAATGCCTTTTCTGTCCCAAAAAACAGTGCATATGACTTTTCGAGGTGTCAAGATTTGCTTAAGCTTGACTTCGTTGGGGATGAAGTGTGCCTCCATCTCATTGATTGCCGGTTTGTTTCAGGAGAGTCGCACGATACCCAAGTTTTATCCCCCGTGACCATCCGAGAAAGAAAGCCATCGCCTTCTTCTTTGTAGCGTGTCAAAAACTGAAGTACACTGCCCATCCGTTGTTTTTTGTGTTTTTCAGTAATAATTTTGGGTACCCATCGTGAGAAAAGTTTTCGAAATTTCAGTTTTTCAGTAACAATTTCATGAATTAGTGATCGTGAGATTTGCGGAACTTCCATAGCAAGGGCACTAAGTGTAAACTTACGGTTGTGCTCAATCCTCTCTTCAATTGTGTGAATCAGTTCATCAGTAACCACAGACGGGCGTCCACTTCGTTCTTCATCGTGCACTTCATCACGTCCTTCATTGAAGAGTCTGACCCATCTTCTAACCATTGAGTCACTCATAGCATTTTGTCCGTAAACCTCGCAGATTTGCCGAGGAATCTCCTTTAGTTTAACTTTCTTTGCATTTAGAAAACGAATCACAGATCTGATTTCACACGCGGCGGCGTTTTCAATTACGGCTAACACTATGAAGAAGCACTACAAAGCACACGTCGGCAGCAGCGATCTGGCGCACATGTCTTCTCCTTGAGTCAGAGCAACTGCCGCACATGTTGGGAACTGCGATCGGAGCGCTGCCGCGGATAGAAACGGAACTTACTTTGTGGAAGACCCTAGTATTACTTACATATGTGTGACGATGCTGGCGCTGAGTTTGTGTTCAGCGTTTTACGATGCCACTACGGCTGCAGTATATTAGGACATGTTTTTATAAAACAGATCTGAAGATGATCATTGCTGACCGAAACCATTAATCTGACGAACTACAAGTTTGTGACCCTAGACGTGAAATAAAAGAAATTTAATCTACATTTTCGGATGACTGTTCCATGTCGTAGCTTGTACGATGATATTCGGCAAATCGACTGGTCTGCCCTTTCTCCCGACTTAAATCCCGTGAAGCACGTGGAGAATGCCTTGGGCAGACGTATCGCTGCACGTTCACGCTCATCACGACCCTCCAGCAATTGCCAGCCGCGCTAGTGAAGGAATGGAACGGCCTGCCACAACTCCCAGACCACGCATTGCCGTCCACGGTGATCAAACACCCTATTAAGAACCATCTCCCATCTTTTGTAATATCCAGGTGACCATCGTAAATCGCGATGAGTTACTATAGTTATTGTCGAATGAAAATATCATTTCTGCTCGTTTCACTGAGTACTTTTTGTTAGCTGCTGTACTATTCTGTAGTTGTTCTGAGTCACATATGTAATGCGTCACTTACTCAAGGTATTTTCCCAGACAGGTTAAAATATGCCATTGTCAGGCCTCTCTACAAAAAGGGGGACACCACAGATGTCAATAATTATCGGCCAGTATCCTTGTTTACAGCATTTTCAAAAATCGTCGAGAAAGTAATGTACTCTAGAGTGGTTAGCCATCTCAACAGTAATGGGATACTTAGTAAATCACAGTTTGGATTTCAAAAATGCTGTTCCAATGTGACAGCAATATACAATTTCACTGTACACATAACAGAGTCTTTAAATAGTAAAATGTCACCAATAGGAATTTTCTGTGACTTTTCCAAAGCATTTGATTGTGTGAACCATGACATTATGATACAGAAATTACAATTCTATGGTTCAAATGGAATAGCATATGAGTGGTTTAAGTCATACCTACAGAACAGGAAGCAAAAAGTTTCCTTATATGGGTCAAATGATTTAAATAAGTTTGCCACTTCATCTAACTGAGGTGAAATTACATTAGGTGTTCCACAAGGTTCAATCATGGGTCCCCTTCTGTTCTTGATATACACTCCTGGAAATGGAAAAAAGAACACATTGACACCGGTGTGTCAGACCCACCACACTTGCTCCGGACACTGCGAGAGGGCTGTACAAGCAATGATCACACGCACGGCACAGCGGACACACCAGGAACCGCGGTGTTGGCCGTCGAATGGCGCTAGCTGCGCAGCATTTGTGCACCGCCGCCGTCAGTGTCAGCCAGTTTGCCGTGGCATACGGAGCTCCATCGCAATCTTTAACACTGGTAGCATGCCGCGACAGCGTGGACATGAACCGTATGTGCAGTTGACGGACTTTGAGCGAGGGCGTATAGTGGGCATGCAGGAGGCCGGGTGGACGTACCGCCGAATTGCTCAACACGTGGGGCGTGAGGTCTCCACAGTACATCGATGTTGTCGCCAGTGGTCGGCGGAAGGTGCACGTGCCCGTCGACCTGGGACCGGACCGCAGCGACGCACGGATGCACGCCAAGACCGTAGGATCCTACGCAGTGCCGTAGGGGACCGCACCGCCACTTCCCAGCAAATTAGGGACACTTGCTCATGGGGTATCGGCGAGGACCATTCGCAACCGTCTCCATGAAGCTGGGCTACGGTCCCGCACACCGTTAGGCCGTCTTCCGCTCACGCCCCAACATCGTGCAGCCCACCTCCAGTGGTGTCGCGACAGGCGTGAATGGAGGGACGAATGGAGACGTGTCGTCTTCAGCGATGAGAGTCGCTTCTGCCTTGGTGCCAATGATGGTCGTATGCGTGTTTGGCGCCGTGCAGGTGAGCGCCACAATCAGGACTGCATACGACCGAGGCACACAGGGCCAACACCCGGCATCATGGTGTGGGGAGCGATCTCCTACACTGGCCGTACACCACTGGTGATCGTCGAGGGGACACTGAATAGTGCACGGTACATCCAAACCGTCATCGAACCCATCGTTCTACCATTCCTAGACCGGCAAGGGAACTTGCTGTTCCAACAGGACAATGCACGTCCGCATGTATCCCGTGCCACCCAACGTGCTCTAGAAGGTGTAAGTCAACTACCCTGGCCAGCAAGATCTCCGGATCTGTCCCCCATTGAGCATGTTTGGGACTGGATGAAGCGTCGTCTCACGCGGTCTGCACGTCCGGCACGAACGCTGGTCCAACTGAGGCGCCAGGTGGAAATGGCATGGCAAGTCGTTCCACAGGACTACATCCAGCATCTCTACGATCGTCTCCATGGGAGAATAGCAGCCTGCATTGCTGCGAAAGGTGGATATACACTGTACTAGTGCCGACATTGTGCATGCTCTGTTGCCTGTGTCTAAGTGCCTGTGGTTCTGTCAGTGTGATCATGTGATGTATCTGACCCCAGGAATGTGTCAATAAAGTTTCCCCTTCCTGGGACAATGAATTCACGGTGTTCTTATTTCAATTTCCAGGAGTGTATGTGAACGATCTCCCTTCCTATTTGAAACAGGAAGCTGAACTGACGCTGTTTGCTGATGATACAAGCATCATTATTAATCCAGTAAGAGAAAGTCCAGTTGAAAATGACACAAATAAGGTCTTTGGAAAAATCATTAATTGGTTTTCTGCAAATGGGCTTCCTCCAAACTTTGAAAAACATAGTACATCCAATTTTCTGTTGCAAAAAGTACAGTTCCTTCAGTAAATATAACACATCAACAGAAGTCAGTAGAAGGGTAGAGCATACTAAGTTTTTGGGTGTACATATAGATGAGGATTTTAATTGCAAAATTCATATTTTGGATCTCCTAAAGCGACTAGGTTCATCAAATTCTGCGATCAGAACAATTGCCAATTTTTGGGTTATATAAATTAGTAAGCTAACATACTTAGCATACTTTCACTCTCTCATGTCATACAGAACAATATTTTGTGGTAAATCAACATTTAGACAAAAAGTATTCACTGCTCAAAAGAAAGTGGTTAGAATAATGTGTGGGGTTCATAGTCGCCCATCTTGTAGGCATCTTTTTAACAGATTGGGAATTCTTACAACAGCCTCACAATACATCTACTCACTAATGAAATTTGTTCTCAACAACATGGACCACCAGAAAAACAACAGTGATATTCATGATTATAATACCAGAAAGGGGCAAAATATGCTACTATAAAAATTTTCGACAAATTGCCAGAAGAAATAAGGTGTCTGACAGACAGCAGTAATAGCTTCAAAAAATAAATTGAAATCATATCTCGTTGACAACTCCTACTACACCATATATGAATTCTTGAATAGGACTAAATAAATCTATAAATATAGTTTATGCATTTTGTTCCATTTAAGGGAATGGGGTAAATAATAGAAATATTAATCTTTAAATCTGTATTGTAATATATATATATATATATATATATATATATATATATATATATATATATATATATATATATATATTTAAAAATTTTGTTTCATATGTGCATTTCATGTGCACTTGACACGTTCCACATCATAACGGCTACTGTACTGTGCGATTGATCAATGGAACACGCAACCAACTAACTAACTAACTAGCAGTCTTTTCTGACTGCAGTCCAAGCTTCATCGAGCTACGCTACTTTCCAGTGACACATGATGCGTCAGTTACTTTCATTCTTAAGTTTTGCACACTGTTGTATGAAGTTATGTATTTCAAAATACGCTGCTCATCTTATAGAATTTTATTCAGGAGAAACAGCAAAAAACGGAATTTTATTTAGTGTGTGTATGTGGTATATTAAGTAGAATACATTAAGTTGGTGATTTAGAGGTATACTGGGTTGGATGTTTCATCCACAGGGATGCCAACTTTGACAGTGACAACGGCTCTGATGCGGCTTGGCACTGAGGCGAACTGAGGTTGGATGACAGATATGCATACGTCACTGCTTCAACTCGCGCCTAAGTTGATCTGCCGCTGTGGTTTCCACATTGTGGAGTGTCAGGCTCTCCGCAAACTCATAACCAAATTTGAAGAGGTTGAAAAAATCATCGAACCATTGCAAACCAAAGATTTATTTAGCCCCTGACCTAGGTTACGATATTTCTAAAAATATGTTCTTCAGAAACAGTGGACCATGTTACATATTTTTAGAAATAACGAAACCTGGGTCAAGGGCTAAATAAACCTTTGGTTTGCAATTGGTTCGCTGATTTCTTTCAACCTCTTCAAATTTGTACACTTGCTGAGCCGCAGTCACGTTTAAGATATCATAACCAAACGTTTTTTATGGGCGAAAGATCTGGAGGCCACGTTGGGCAGAGTAAAATTCCGAGACTATCTGTATGGAGGTGCCGTCCAGTATCATTGACAACCATTTGTTGTAGAAACCTAGAACATATTCTGGGCTCAAAGAGAATGAGATATCTCGGACAGACTTACCTCTTCCACGCCAATCAGCATGGATTCCTACATTTATAGCACTTTTAGACTTAGAGAAAGCTTTTGACAATATTGACTGGAATACTCTCAAATGTTGAAGTTAGCAGTAGTAACATACAGGGAGAGAAAGGCTATTTACAAATTGTACAGTAACTAGACGGCAGTTATAAGAGTCGAATGACATGAAAGTGTAGCATTGGTTGAGAAGATCGTGAGACAGGGTTGTAGCCTATTCCCCATGTTATTCAATATGTACGTTGAGCAAGCAGTAAAGGAAACAAAAGAAAAATTTGGAAGAGAGAGCTGAAATCTTTGAGGTTTTCCGATGACATTGTAATTCTGTCACGAACAGCAAAGCACTTGGAAGAGCAGTTCAAATGAATGTACAATGTCTTGAAAGGAGAATATAAGATGAACATCAACAAAAGCAAAAAATAATAATGGGATACTGTCGAATTAAATTAGGTGATGCTAAGTGAATTAGATTAGAATAACGTTTTAGTGGAGACATGTTAGTCTCAACTTTATCTACGATAAGGATAGAAGCTGAATAAATAAATTAAAATTTGTGCCATGGTCAGAACTTGAATCCGGGTCTCCTGTTTACTAGGCAAGACTGGCAAATCCAAAACAGGGAACAAGGTATAAACTATAGATATATGCAGTCATATGAAAGGAAGAACGAAGTGAAGTATTAGTTCTGAAATACTAAGAAAAGTTATCTCAACAAGAGAGTTTCACCTTCAGAACGTACATAAATCTCTCTTAACCGCAAAAGACATTTTAGTTTGACAACCTAAACACATAAAAAACGCTGGTATTTAGTTAAGCTAGAAGACTCGATTGCCATTTACAGTTTCCATTCTTAAGATATTTTAATCAGGACTTACATTCTTTAAAAAAAAGGTTGATATGTAAAACACCTAGTCAAGAGAATGTTAATTTCACGTTTTATATCCTTTTAAATTTTTTCCGTTGTCCTAATGGTAGAGAAAAACATAATTTATTGGCTATGAAGAACAAAACGAAAGATTACAATTTTATCAGGGTGGAAAAGTAAATACTTGTGTCGGCAGAGTACTTGCGCTCGAAAGGCAAAGGTTCGGTAAACGGTTCTAATCTGCCAGGAAGTTTCAAGTATCAGTGTCTTTGGCTTCAAGTACCTTACCTGTGGCTCGACCCGTTTCGTTACATTCGCGTTGACTGACCTACACGGAAGTACGTAACGCCGACCATCTGGAGCATCTACAGTCACCAGCACTGTACAGCCATTGTCAATAATCAATTGTAAAGATGAATTATTAAGTTTGCGTATTATGTGCTGACCAAATTTATTGCAATGACGTGAATATTATGTCTGTAGCCGTGGTAGAAAACAGAAGAAAACATAATTTGAAGTTATATTGTTGCGTCTTCAGTGTCTAGGGACAGGTAAGTTCCATTCAGATACTACAAAATGTGGTCGAGTTGCTACGAAATGATTGAAATACTTTTCTCAAGATACAAAGGAATTAATGACATCATCTGCCAGTGGGCACTGATTAAAATCCACGAGGTAAGGTGAAAATTTGTGCCGGACCAGGATTCGAACCGTGGTCTCCTGCTTACTAAGGCAGATGCGATGAGCACTGCGCCATTCGGATACACTGGTCATCGCGACTATACGAAGTACCGTCTCCCTGTCCGACATATATTCTCAACTTTCCCAGCTGATTTAAATCATTGCCGACTGGCAACTAATGTCATTAATTCCTTTGTGCCTTTATTGATTCATAATGGCTCTGGTATCGAAACTGTGTCTGTTCTTTCGGACATGTCCGAGAAAACAGGCAGTACATATGAAATAATCTTACTACGAACTCCACTGTAATAAAAAAAAAAAAAAAAAAAACAAAAAAAACCAAAGAGCTCGCTTATCTTTGCATATAATTTGTCAAAATCTTGAGAAACGTACATTAATAGCATAAACAGTTCTTACTAGATCATTACAATACCAACACAGTCCGTCACTTAACCACAACTCAGCAACAACTCTCTTCACCACACTTGGTACCAACTTACCACCGAACACAATCATGATACAAAGATAACTTCAGAGATGTTGCGCTGATATTGGATTGTAAACTGTGACATTGATGCGTGTACGTTCAAACGTTTAATTTCATTCGTTATTACAAAGCATAATTTCAATTAATATTTATAATTAGTATTTTGACCAATTATATTTGAATGAAATGTAAGGATACCAGGATAACTAGTTTTCGGATTGCACACCATTCTGCATAAGATGCATGCCGAATATCTTCAAAATTATCCAGTAGGATATAGAAGTAATGAATAAATACAATAACAGGGAGCAACCCAGCAAAAGCTGAGAATTACACGAATATCGATAAAGAGTGGTGTCGAACGATTTATCAGTAATGAGACCGGCATCTGTAGAATGAGTTTGGAAGAGAAAATTACTTAGTACTGTTACAAGCCGCAACCAAGAACAAACGCTGAAGTTACGTAACCGCACAGTATCATGTGGATGCTGGTAAAGTTACAGCCGTACCAATGTTTTCTTAAGAGAGTTTGGTTTTTATTTTTTGCGTATAGGGTGTTGGCCCAGAAGCCATTTCTTTGGCGTACATGGAGTCCTGGGTGTTCCAAATCGGCCGCTGCGCCTGCAGTTCGTCCTAGTGCGTGGCATTTGCCCGGTCGGCACCGCTGCAGTAATTCCGTGCAGCCATTACCGGGCACCGGTGGTGCCATGAGGCCACCTCCCCTGGGGCGCTGCAAATGCACCGCAGCGTGCCGAGCGCTAAAACATGGCCGCCGGCGGGAAACCACACCCACTAACTTTCAGCACTGTTACATCAGACGCAATTCTCCCTACGGGATGTAACATTTCTGGCTCTTGCGGCCACGATTGCTTTATTTTCAACCAAACCATCATATGTGAGGGTATTGGGAAAGTTTTGCAATACAGATTTATTTATTTGATTTTTTCGAAGTAATTTTCGCCACACTGAATACACCTCCCATCTTGCGAAACCAATCCCTAAACCCGTTCTCTCGTTTCTGTCGGGGCTAAGGCGCCATTAAAATTGCTACACCACGAAGATGACGTGCTACAGACGCGAAATTTAACTGACAGGAAGAAGATGCTGTGATTTGCTAATGATTAGCTTTTCAAAGCATTCACACAAGGTTGTCGCCGGTGGCGACACCTACAATGTGCTGACATGAGGAAAGTTTCCAACCGATTTCTCATCCACAAACAGCAGCTGACCAGCGTTGCCTGGAGAAACGTTGTTGTGACGCATCGTGTATGGAGGAGAAATGCGCACCATCACGTTTCGGACTTTGATAAAGGTCGGATTGTAACTTGTCGCGATTGCGGTTTATCGTATCGCGACATTGCTGCTCGCGTTGGTCGAGATCCAATGACTGTTAGCAGAATATGGAATCGGTGGGTTCAGGAGGGTAATACGGAACGCCGTGCTGGATCCCAACGGCCTCGTATCACTAGCAGTCGAGATGGCAGGCATCTTATCCGCATGGCTGTAACGGATCGTGCAGACACGTCTCGATTTCTGAATCAACAGATGTGGACGTTTGCAAGACAACAACCATCTGCACGAACAGTTCGACGACGTTGGCAGCAGCATGGACTATCATCTCGGAGACCATAGCTGCGGTTACCCTTGACGCTGCATCACAGACAGGAGCGTCTGCAGTGGTGTACTCAACGACGAACCTGGGTGCACGAATGGAAAAACGTCATTTTTTCGGATGAATCCAGGTTATGTTTACAGCGTCAAGATGGTCGCATCCGTGTTTGGCGACATCGCGTTGAGCGAACATCGGAAGCGTGTTTTCGTCGTCGTCAGTATGACGTGATGGTATGGGGTGCCATTGGTTACACGTCTCGGTCACCTCTTGTTCGCATTCACGGCACTTTGAACAGTGGACGCTATATTTCAGATGTGTTATGATCCGTGGCTCTACCCTTCATTCGATCCCTGCGAAACCCTACATTTCAGCAGAATAATGCACGACCGCATGTTGCAGGTCCTGTACGGGCCATTCTGGATACAGAAAATGGCCAGGAGTGTAGCTGTGTTTGTTCTTTCGCATTTCCGCTCCAGAGTCACATCAGTAACAAGAGACTTGGCCAGCTTTAGAACGGTTGTTGTCTCGCTCATGGATTTGTTACTCAGGCGACATCCAATCACTAGCGCATCTTTCGAAGTCACTGAACTCTCCTAACCGACCCACTCTATTGCTTCTCTACAGACAACACAATACTTCACGCCTCCTTATTAGCAGATCCGACTCTCGTGATCTCTTGTGACCAATTCCGTATTACAAAAGGGGATCCTGATAGTTTTGAAGATGCTGATTTAGATTTTTCTCAGTTTCCGTAAAACGCTTCATTTATAGAATAAAAATCCGTCTCAGTTGTCAGTAATTTTCTTAATTATGTGAACGTAAACGTGTGGCGCTCGGACCAGTGTCGTGGTGTCCAGGAGTCCGTTGTGGTTGCTGGTCCTACGCTCCCATGCTTTTGTTTGACGTGGACGTAGATCCCCTGTCACTGTCTGGTACTACAGCCACACCTTTATGTTCTCATAATTATTTGGTGGTATCTGAAGATTAAGCTTTAAGCGTCGAAACCAGTCGTGGAATAGATTAACAAAGTTACTAGTAACTGAAGTGGATTTTTATTCTATAAGTTTGTTCCTCAGTTGCGGATGTTCACCTGATCGAATATTTTGTAGAACGCTTTAGGTGAGTGCCGCGATTTACATTTTGAAAATGACGCGGCCAAATACTTTCTCTTCAGAATGAGATTTCCACTCTGTAGCGAAGTGTGCGCTGATATGAAACTTCCTGGCAGATTAAAACTGTGTGCCGGACCCAGACTCGAACTCGGAACCTTTGCCTATCGCGAGCAAGTGCTGTACCAACTGAGCTAGCCAAGCAAGACTCAAGACCCGTCCTCACAGCTTTACTTCCGCCAGTACCTCGTCTCCTACTTTCCAAACTTCACAGAAACTCTCCTGCGAACCTTGCAGGACCAGCACTCCTGGAAGAAAGGAGCTAAGCCATGTCTCCGCAATATCCTTTCTTCCACGAGTGTTTGTTCTGCAAGGTTCGCAGGAGAGCTTCTGTGAAATTTTGAAAGTAGGAGACGAGGTACTGGCGGAAGTACATCTACATCTACATCTACATTTATACTCCGCAAGCCACCCACCGGTATGTGGCGGAGGGCACCTCACGTGCCACTGTCATTACCTCCCTTTTCTGTTCCAGTCGCGTATGGTTCGCGGGAAGAACGACTGTCTGAAAGCCTCCGTGCGCGCTCGAATCTCTCTCATTTTACATTCGTGATCGCCTCGGGAGGTACAAGTAGGGGGAAGCAATATATCGATACTTCATCCAGAAACGCACCCTCTCGAAACCTGGCGAGCAAGCTACACCGCGATGCAGAGCGCCTCTCTTGCAGAGTCTGCCACTTGAGTTTGCTAAACATCTCCGTAACGCTATCACGTTTACCAAATAACCCTGTGACGAAAAGCGCCGCTCTTCTTTGGATCTTCTCTATTTTCTCCGTCAACCCGATCTGGTACGGATCCCACACAGATGAGTAATACTCAAGTATAGGTCGAACGAGTGTTTTGTAAGCCACCTCCTTTGTTGATGGACTACATTTTCTAAGGACTCTCCCAATGAATCTCAACCTGGTACCCGCCTTACCAACAATTAATTTTATATGATCATTCCACTTCAAATTGTTCCGCACGCATACGCCCAGATATTTTACAGAAGTAACTGCTGCCAGTGTTTGTTCCGCTATCATATAATCATACAATAAAGGATCTTTCTTTCTATGTATTCGCAATACATTACATTTGTCTATGTTAAGAGTCAGTTGCCACTCCCTGCACCAAGTGCCTATCCGCTGCAGATCTTCCTCCATTTCGCTACAATTTTCTAATGCTGCAACTTCTCTGTATACTACAACATCATCCGCGAAAAGCCGCATGGAACTTCCGACACTATCTACTAGGTCATTTATATATATTGTGAAAAGCAATGGTCCCATAACACTCCCCTGTGGCACGCCAGAGGTTACTTTAACGTCTGTAGACGTCTCTCCATTGATAACAATGTGGTGTCACCGCCAGACACCACACTTGCTAGGTGGTAGCCTTTAAATCGGCCGCGGTCCATTGGTATACGTCGGACCCGCGTGTCGCCACTGTCAGTGATCGCAGACCGAGCGCCGCCACACGGCAGGTCTAGAGAGACGTCCTTGCACTCGCCCCAGTTGTACAGCCGACGTTGCTAGGAATGGTTCACTGACAATCACGCTCTCATTTGTCGAGACGATAGTTAGCATAGCCTTCAGCTACATCATTTGCTACGACCTAGCAAGGCGCCATTACAAGTTAATATTGAAATTATAAAACATGTACCGTCAAGAGCGGTGTACACCAATTATGGATTAAAGTTAAGTATTCCAAGAACTACGTTCTTTTCTTATTAGACTCAACTCCTTTAATTGTTCCAGACCTCACGCCAGTCTGCATGTAATTAAACGCGTGCATTTCGGCCTCCTCTAGCAACACGGTGTTGGCTCTTCTGCCAACACAGCATACAACATGCTGTGTTCTGTTTGCTAAAAACTCTTCAATCCAGCCACACAGCTGATCTATTATTCCGTAGGCTCTTACTTTGTTTATCAGGCGACAGTGAGGAACTGTATCGAACGGCTTCCGGAAGTCAAGGAAAATAGCATCTACCTGGGAGCCTGTATCTAATATTTTCTGGGTCTCATGAACAAATAAAGAGAGTTGGGTGTCACACGATCGCTGTTTCCGGAATCCATGTTGATTCCTACAGAGTAGATTCTGGGCTTCCAAAAACGACATGATACTCGAGAAAAAAAATGTTCTAAAATTCTACAACAGATCGACGTCAGAGATATAGGTCTATAGTTTTGCGCATCTGCTCGACGACCCTTCTTGAAGACTGGGACTACCTGTGCTGTTTTCCAATCATTTGGAACCTTCCGTTCCTCTAGAGACTTGCGGTACACGGCTGTTAGAAGGGGGGCAAGTTTTTTCGCGTACTCTGTGTAGAATCGAATTGGTATCCCGTCAGGTCCAGTGGACTTTCCTCTGTTGAGTGATTCCAGTTGCTTTTCTATTCCTTGGACACTTATTTCGATGTCAGCCATTTTTTCGTTGGTGCGAGGATTTAGAGAAGGAACTGCAGTGCGGTCTTCCTCTGTGAAACAGTTTTGGAAAAAGGTGTTTAGTATTTCAGCTTTACGCGTGTCATCCTCTGTTTCAATGCCATCATCATCCCGGAGTGTCTGGATATGCTGTTTCGAGCCACTTACTGATTTAACGTAAGACCAGAACTTCCTAGGATTTTCTGTCAAGTCGGTACATATAATTTTACTTTCGAATTCACTGAACGCTTCATGCATAGCCCTCCTTACGCTAACTTTGACATCGTTTAGCTTCTGTTTGTCTGAGAGGTTTTGGCTGCGTTTAAAATTGGAGTGAAGCTCTCTTTGCTTTCGCAGTAGTTTCCTAACCTTGTTGAAACACGGTGGGTTTTTCCCGTCCCTCACAGTTTTACTCGGCACGTACCTCTCTAAAACGCATTTTACGATTGCCTTGAACTTTTTCCATAAACACTCAACGTTGTCAGTGTCGGAACAGAAATTTTCGTTTTGATCTGTTAGGTAGTCTGAAATCTGCCTTCTATTACTCTTGCTAAACAGATAAACCTTCCTCCCTTTTTTTATATTCCTATTAACTTCCATATTCAGGGATGCTGCAACGGCCTTATGATCACTGATTCCCTGTTCTGCACTTACAGAGTCGAAAAGTTCGGGTCTGTTTGTTATCAGTAGGTCCAAGATGTTATCACCACGAGTCGGTTCTCTGTTTAATTGCTCGAGGTAATTTTCGGATAGTGCACTCAGTATAATGTCACTCGATGCTCTGTCCCTACCACCCGTCCTAAACATCTGAGTGTCCCAGTCTATATCTGGTTAATTGAAATTTCCACCTAAGACTATAACATGCTGAGAAAATTTATGTGAAATGTATTCCAAATTTTCTTTCAGTTGTTCTGCCACTAATGCTGCTGAGTCGGGAGGTCGGTAAAAGGAGCCAATTATTAACCTAGCTCGGTTGTTGAGTGTAACCTCCACCCATAATAATTCACAGGAACTATCCACTTCTAATTCACTACAGGATAAACTACTACTAACAGCGACAAACACGCCACCACCGGTTGCATGCAATCTATCCTTTCTTAACACCGTCTGTGCCTTTGTAAAAATTTCGGCAGAATTTATCTCTGGCTTCAGCCAGCTTTCTGTACCTATATCGATTTCAGCTTCGGTGCTTTCTATCAGCGCTTGAAGTCCCGGTACTTTACCAACGCAGCTTCGACAGTTTACAATTACAATACCGATTGCTGCTTGGTCCCCGCATGTCCTGACTTTGCCCCGCACCCTTTGAGGCTGTTGCCCTTTCTGTACTTGCCCGAGGCCATCTAACCTAAAAAACCGCACAGTCCACGCCACACAACCCCTGCTACCCGTGTAGCCGCTTGCTGCGTGTAGTGGAGTCCTGACCTATCCAGCGGAACCCGAAACCCCACCACCCTATGGCGCAAGTCGAGGAATCTTCAGCCCACACGGTCGCAGAACCGTCTCAGCCTCTGATTCATACCCTCAATCACTGTGAGGAGCGGGCGTGTGTCATGCTTGGGTAGTTCAGTTGGTAGAGCTCTTTCCTGCGAAAGGCAAAAGTCCCGAGTTCGAGTCTCAGTCCGGCACACAGTTTTAATCTGCCAGGAAGTTTCACTTTCTCTTCTTCTTGTCTCTCCCAAAGCTTGTGCTAGCTTGCTAATGACCTCGAGCTGACGGAATGTAAAATCTATTCTTCTTTCCTTGCATCTGCCTAAAGTCAGAACCCGTGGCTCTCGGACTAAATGCTCCCTCGCCCCGCTCTGAAAATACTCGGTTTTCGAGTAACTCGGAGTCACTGCCTTGACTCACTATTTTCTTTGCACCACTGCATTGCCAACTTCTCGTTATCCCGCCGTGTCGATGTCACGAGGAGAGGTTTCTTCTGCAGTACTGGCACTTCCCGTGCGCGGCAGCACTTCTGACGGCTGCGTCGATATCCTCACGTGATGTGCTGTCTGCTTGAAGCCGCAGATATGGTCTTCGCTCTGCTTAGCCGCCAACTACAAAGGCACTTTTACACGCTGAAGCTAAGCCCTAATGAAATGACGAGCATCACTGCGACTGTGATGAATAATGGTTTCGTAAAATTACTGCAACCAGTCGTTTTCTGTTCTTCAATTTTATTATCCCGTTACCAGTTTCCATTCGCCTAGCAATCCATCATCAGTTGGTACATTTTTATTGACTGTTTGCAGCAATGTGGGTTGGTTGTTGGTGCACACAATATGCACCAAATACTTAAAAAAAATGCAGGTGGAGCGTGTTTCCTGTGGCTACCTGTGTGGAGTGCAGTAAAATTAACATTCATTATGTTTTCCAGAGTATCGTGTGTACTAACAACGAACCAACGGATACTAATAACTTCACACGACTCCTACACTGCTGCAGACCATCAATAAACACGTACTATCTGATGATGGAGCGATAATGGGTTACTAAAATTGGAGAACAAAACAAAAGGCGACTGTCTGCAGTAATTTCAAGAAACCTTTCAGTCCCGCTGTCAGTGAACAAGAGTATATAGGATATATTGAATATACTGGATACATTGACTCAATTATTCACTTTCAGCGACTTTCAACGTTACACCCAGAGTTGACTGATCTCACGGAGGACTGTAACATGCGTATGACTCTGCGTGTTGTAAAATAAAGCAGAACTCTGTAACTAAATTATTACGTTTATAGTTCACCAGTAACGAAAATTAAGTACATGAATTAGGAGCGAATACAGACTTGTACAACATTAAATTGACAAAGTGCATGATGGCAAGTTCAGGAATGGCTGGACCAGATATATAAACCTGTAAAAGGATGCATGACGATGGGAACGGTAGATGCCTCCTATAGGAAAAAGAAGAAACACTTGCATGTTACGAACTGAGCTGGCAAGCTAATACTATGCAAAGAAGGAAAGCTTGAAAAGCGCCTAGACAAGGGAAACAAAACTGAAAACAGTATTATAGAAATAGAAGAGGAAACAGATGAAGATGTAGGGCAGAATAATTAGACAGATCACTGAGAGACTTAAGTCAAAACGAGACGAGACATCTGGAGTAGACGATATTCTCAGAATAATAGAGAGCCAGCCATGAAAAAATCTGCTTCATCCAGTGTGCAAGATATATATGAGACAGACGAAATACTCCCAGACTTCGGGAACAATGTAATAATTATAGTTCCAAGGAAGGGTGACCATTATGAATAATTCTGAACCGTCAGTTTAATAAGTCATGATTCGAGGAAATACTGACCTTACGACACTTGAGAAGATGAAATTAACGGCAAATGTATGTTATTGCATGTGTAGTTTTAGAGAAAGCCTGTAACAATAGAATATTCCCTTTCAAATTCTGAAGGCAGCAGGTATTAAATATAGGGAGCGAAAAGTTATCCACGTACAGAAACCAGACTTCTGTTACAGGAGTTGAAGGACGTCGAAGAGATGCTGTGGCTGACGTAGAGAGACACGGTTGTAGCCTATGCCCGATGTTATTCAGTCTTCGTACTGACCAAGCTTCAAAAAAACCAGAAGACATTTGGAGAGGGAATAAATTTCAGAGACAGGAAATGAAAACTTAGAGGTCTGTCGATGGCTTTGTAATTTTGTCAAGGGTGGCATCATTTGAATGGAATGGATAATGCCCGGACAGAAGTTTATACTACAAACATCAACAAAAGTAAAACAAGGCTAATGAAACGCAACGGAATTAAACTAGGCTATTCTGAGCGAATTACATTAGCAAATGACAGACTAAATGCAGTAAACGGGTTTTGATATTTGGGCAGTGAAATATGTGACAATGGCTGTAGTCTAAAGGATATAAAATGCAGACTGGCAATAGAAAGAAGAAAAATAGTAACGTCGAATATAAATTTATCTTGAGTGTAGCTTTATATGGAAACGGAACATGAACGGTAAACAGATCAGCTAAAAAAAGATCGGAGGCTCCTGAAATGTAATGCTACGGGATAATGCTGAAGATTAGATGGATGGATGGGATATCTAATGGTGAGGTACAGAATCTAATTGTGAAGAAAAGAAATTTGCTCCACAAAGTGAGTGAAAGAAGGGATGGCTTAATAGTAGACATTCTGAGGGGGGGGGGGGGGGGGGAGGTTTTAGAGGGAGAGCAAAGCTTGTCTCTGGTAAAACAGGATCATATGAATGTAAGTTGCAGTATTTACATACTATCTGATCAAAAGCATCTGGGCACCTAATAGTGTACGTGTGGAATGTCCAACTTCCGCGTTTATGACGGCGAGAAGACTTTCAGTGAGGTGTCCCAATGTCTGCGGGGTAATTGCACCCCACTGCTCCCCACGAGGTGAAATCAATGAAGGTAGTGAGGTTGGATGCCAGTCCCAGAGGTGTTCCACTCGATTCAGATGGAGCTGTGGGCATGCCAGCTCATTTCACGAATGTTTTTGTCCACAAACCATTGGTTGAGAGATGCTGGTTTATACCAAGGAGAATTGTCGCACGGATCAAAAAAATCGTATTTTCCGAACTGCACCTATACTGTACGCAGTAGATGACGCGGTAAGTTTTGTGTTTTTATCTTTCCTTATTTTGCATTTTGTTAGGGGAGAGCACCGTAACCCTGAGTAGCTTAGAAGTAGATGTGCTCGGAATTGTGAATCACTCACTTAACAAAAGCAAGTATTCCGGTGCAGAATATATACCAACTAGGTTCCTTTCAGAGTATGCTGTGCAATAACTCCATACTTAACAATCACATACAAACCGCTCGCTCGACGAAACCCCGTACACAAAGACTGGAAATCTGCACAGCTCACACCAATATTCAAGAAAGGTAGTAGGAGTAATCCACTAACTTATAGGCCCATATCATTGACGTCGACATGCAACAGGATTTTGGAACATATATTGTGTTCGAAAATTATGAATCACCTCGAAGAGAACGGTCTATTGACACACAGTCAACATGGATCTAGACAACATCGTTCTTGTGAAACACAACTAGCTCTTCACTCACACGCAGTGTTGAGTACTATTGACGAGGGATTTCAAATTGATTCCGTATTTCTAGATTTTCAAAAAGCTTTTGATACTGTACCACACAAGGGGCTTGTGGTGAAATTGTGTGCTTATGGAATATCGTCTCAGTTGTGTGACTGGATTCGTGATTTCCTGTCAGAGAGATCACAGTTGGCAGTAACTGACGGAAAGTCATCGACTAAAACAGAGGTGGTTTCTGGAGTAGTGTCATAGGCCATTTGTTGTTCCTTATCTATGTAGACGATTTGGGAGACAATCTGAGCAGACGTCTTTTATTGTTTGAAGATGATGCTGTCATTTATCGTCTAGTAAACTCATCAGAAGATCAAAATAAATTGTAAATCGATTTACAAAAGATATCTGTGTGGTACGAAAATAGGCAATTGGCTCTAAATGGCTCTGAGTACTACGGGACTTAACATCTGAGGTCATCAGTCTCCTAGAACTTAGAACAACTTAAAACTAACTAACCTAAGGACATCACACACATCCATGCCTCAATCACCAACTTTCATCTCAGAGAGTGAAAATATTTTGTTGGCACCCACCTACGCAGGGAAAACTTATCATCGTAATAAAAATAAGGGAAATCAGAGCCCCCACAGAAAGAAATAAGTATTCGATTTTTCTCGTGCGCTGTTTGAGTTTGGAACTTAATTGTGAATTTAAGAGTAATTATGTAGGATAGGCAGATGCGTAAAGCTATAGGGATTGCGTGGCACTCGAAGATATGGAGTGGTTGATTAAAGTTTGGTGAGGCGCTCTGCGCGGGATTCACATCGTTGTCCCATAAACGTTCTAGTGAACGCCGCTGTGGAGCTGCTTTCTCAACGTTGCCAGCTGTCGCTAGTTGGGGGCACAGCACAGGGACCCTATTCTTTATCGTTCATACAGATCGGTGTAGTAGGTTAGTCTCGGTAGTGAGGTCATGTTCGGTTCTTTATCGAAATATCCTATTCAGTAAGCTTCTGAGACTTGTTACCGAACGGTCAACCCACCGATTTTACGACCATTGTACCGAGAGGTTTTGGATTTCAGTGTGCCCCTATCGATCGGTGAGCTGCGGTTTATGTACACCTATAATTTGTTATTTTAAACATATTTAGCGGTTTTAGCTTTGGATTTAGTGATTGTGTTACTAAAGAATCGCCAGAGGACGCATTCAGTTGGAAAGTGAGTTCATAATAGACTAATTTGGTTTGTTAGAAATGTGGTTAGGTTAGGTTGTTACTGTGAGTGATTACATCCAAAAAATAAAGTTTTAGGTCAATATTATCTCAAAATACGTTTTGTTTTTATGCAAATAAGAGTTTAAAGATCATTAAATATCAAGACATCGGCCCCGCTTACGTATGTTACATGAGTGTGAACTGACGTTACTAGTGACTTTGCGTACTTTTTCCCACAAATGGTTTAGTTAGTAATTATCGAAACGTGTTTACAACTTTCAAGTAACAATGGAAAGCAATTATGTGAAGCCTGATATTGGAAACCTTCCAAACTATCACGCATTTATGACTTACGCGGCACCGTTTGGCAACGACGTCAGCCTACGTTCCTCTACGCAATAGTACAAGAATTGAGCCATACGTTTGTGTTATTTGGTGTGGCCAAGTGGTTAGCGCGCGGGAACGCGATACGAAAGGTATACGGGTTCGAGCACGGATGGTTGCATTTTTTTCCCCTCTTCATATATGCAACACGTTCTGAGACATTGTTATTCGTGTAAGTGAAGATTTTTCTGCAATATTTTGTATTACTTACATGTAAGAGCGCACTTCCTCAGTAACGATTTCGTGATTTCCGTGTGTTTAAAAAACGAAATATGAAATTGCTGGAGATGAAACTGCTGTGAGTGAAACAACCGATAGTGACGTTTATATTTTTTCTTGTCAGAAATAATTCACCATTTTTTTCCGAATATGTAGCGACTTCAGAGTATACGGTTAGACAGGAATTTAACTAGCAGCAGTCATCTTCATAATCCTGCTTGTCACAAGTATTTATCTGCGATCGAATCCTGAACAACAGTAGACAGAGATAAAAGATATCCGCCGAAATATTTTTAGATTGTAGCACCATATACGAAACATTTTCATTCATGACATGCGTGTTATAAACTTCGACGAACTGCAGGAGCTCTCGAAAATGCATTTCCTTCAATTTTGCTTTTAAGACCCAAATCGTTGACGTATCTTATAGGGAAGTGGGCTACTTAATCATTTGGATCTCTAGGAGCGACTTATAACGACATTCTGTTTACCTTATTCTTTGACACTCTCAGAATCAATTTTTCGGGTGTTTTTAAAGGTGTTTTACTACAATGTGGCACTATACACTATTCCTAACTCATTTTCCGAAACCAAAAGTCCAAAACACGAAGTCAGTGTGAATCAGAATAAGATGACATAATGCTGCATTTACGAC
Organism: Schistocerca nitens; assembly: GCF_023898315.1. NCBI lineage: Eukaryota > Metazoa > Arthropoda > Insecta > Orthoptera > Acrididae > Schistocerca > Schistocerca nitens. The sequence goes on from NC_064617.1 coordinate 862,864,738, forward strand.
AATCTGCAGAATACAGTCAAATACGTTATAGTTATTATGCATGCATGGAAACATGCGGTCAGGGAAACTGTAAAAATTTCTATGCATTCAGAATTATGGAAATGAATATACTGCGCCTGATACTGTTAAGGAGGAGGCAAGAGCGATGAAGGTGGGCACGTCAGCTCGATGGAATGTGGCGTCATGCGTTATGGCAACGTAAACGCAATTTTCGCTACTTGGAAGAATAGCGCGCCTGTGCCGTCTGCTAGCAACTTTGTGTTCGTGGCGCTGTGCGCGCTGCAGTGCGCATGCGCGGATCTGCAGCCGCTTGCTTTTGATTGGCTTGCGCGACGTGAACCGACAACAGCACTTCGGTTCTCTAGACCCGAACGGTATCGCTGCCGAAATGCATACTGAATAATGGAGGGGCTCTAATTCGAGTACTAGACCGTTCGGTGCTCTTGATTACCGAAACTATCGGCACAATGGCGGAAAGATACAGAATAGGCAGCCAGGTGTCGACCTGTGGCTGTCCAGCCCTTCGAGTTAGAAAGAAGCAGCAGCTGTGTCTCTCTCTGCGCAGGCCTGCTGTCGCTTCTGGCGGACACGCCACCCAGTGAGCAGAGAGCGGGCCCAACGGCCGTCATAAGGGCTAGCAGTGCAGGGCAGGGCAGAGCAAGGGCTCCGGCCGCACTCGAGACGGCGAGGGCACTTGTAGCAGCGAGCGCGCTCTTCCTGCTGACTGCTGGCCCTCTGCCAGGCTCCAGGGCAGCGCCTGAAATTGTGAGGCCAAGGGGGGGGGGGGGGAGGGAGGGGGGAGGTGCGGTTGCCCCCCTCCCCACCCGCCCAACAGCTGGCGCCGCGCTGTCTGCCACACCCAGGCCAACTGGCTGGCTTGTGAGCTCGTTTAAAAAGCCGGCACTGGCCTTCTCATTAGCTTCGCACCATTGTCGCAAAGATGCAAGCGGTCGCAAAAACGACTTTCTCCTTTCTGTCTTTACACTACTGGCCATTAAAATTGCTGCACTACGGAGATGACGTGCTACAGACGCGAAATTTAACCGACACGAAGAACACGCTGCGATATGCAAATGATTAGCTTTTCAGAGCATTCAGACAAGGTTGGCACTGGCCTTCTCATTAGCTTCGCACCATTGTCGCAAAGATGCAAGCGGTCCCAAAAACGACTTTCTCCTTTCTGTCTTTACACTACTGGCCATTAAAATTGCTGCACTACGGAGATGACGTGCTACAGACGCGAAATTTAACCGACACGAAGAACACGCTGCGATATGCAAATGATTAGCTTTTCAGAGCATTCAGACAAGGTTGGCGCCGGTGGCGACACCTACAACGTGCTGACATGAGGAAAGCTTCCAACCGATTTTTCATACACAAACAGCAGTTGACCGGCGTTGCCTGGTGAAACGTTGTTGTGATGCCTCGTGTAAGGAGGAGAAATGCGTAACATCACGTTTCCGACTTCGATAAAGGTCGCGATTGCGGTTTGTCGTATCGCGACATTACTGCTCGCGTTGGTCGAGACCCAATGACTGTTAGCAGAATATGGAATCGGTGGGTTCAGGAGGGTAATACGGAACGCCATGCTGGATCCCAACGGCCTCGTATCACTAGCAGTCGAGATGACAGGCGTCTTATCCGCATGGCTGTAACGGATCGTGCAGCCACATCTCGATCCCTGAGTCAGTAGATGGGGAAGTTTGCCAGACAACAACAATCTGCACGAACAGTTCGACGACGTTTGCGGCAGCACGGACTATCATCTCGGAGACCATGGCTGCGGTTACCCTTTACGCTGCATCACAGACAGGAGCGCCTCGACGACAAACCTGGGTACACGAATGGCAAAACGTCATTTTTTCTGATGAATCCAGGTTCTGTTTACAGCATCATGATGGTCGCATCCGTATTTGGCGACATCGCGGTGAACGCACATTGGAAGCGTGTGTTTGTCATCGCCATACTGGCGTATCACCCGGCGTGATGATATGGGTTGCCATTGGTTACACGTCTCGGCCACATCTTGTTCGCATTGACGGCACTTTGAACAGTTGACGTTACATTGCAGATGTGTTACGACCCGTGGCTCTACCCTCCGTTCTATCCCTGCGAAACCCTACATTTCAGCCGGATAATGCTGGAATTATGGAATTAACTGCTTCCAGTTGCTGACCTGCTACATTGTAGCTAATGATAAAGGATCTTTCTTTCTATGTATTCGCAGCGCATTACACTTGTCTAAATTGAGATTCAATTGCCATTCCCTGCACCATGACCCAATTCGTTGCAGATCCTCCCGCATTTCAGTACAATTTTCCATTGTTACAACCTCACGATATATTACAGCATCATCCGCAAAAAGCCTCAGTGAACTTCCGATGTTATCCACAAGGTCATTTACATATATTGTGAATAGCAACGGTCCTACGACACTCCCCTGCCGCACACCTGAAATCACTCTTACTTCAGAAGACTTCTCTCCATTGAGAATGTGATGCTGCGTTCTGTTATCTAGGAACTCTTCAATCCAATCTCACAATTGGTCTGATAGTCCATATGCTCGTACTTGTTCATTAAACGACTGTGGAGAACTGTATCAAATGCCTTGCAGAAGTCAAGAAACACAGCATCTACCTGGGAACCCGTGTATATGGCCCTCTGAGTCTCGTGGACGAATAGCGCGAGCTGGGTTTCACACGATCGTCTTTTCGAAACCCATGCTGATTCCTACAGAGTAGATTTCTAGTCTCCAGAAAAGTCATTATACTCGAACATAATACGTGTTCCAAAATGCTACAACTGATCGACGTTAGAGATATAGGTCTATAGTTCTGCACATCTGTTTGACATCCCTTCTTGAGAACGGGGATGACCTGTGCCCTTTTCCAATCTTTTGGAACTCTACGCTCTTCTAGAGACCTACGGTACACCGCTGCAAGGAGGGGGGACAACTTCCTTCGCGTACTCTGTGTAAAATCAAACTGGTATCCCGTCAGGTCCAGCGGCCTTTCCTCTTTTGATCGATTTTAATTGTTTTTCTATCACTCTGTCATCTATTTCGATATCTACCATTTTGTCATCTGTGCAACAATCTAGAGAAGGAACTACAGTGCAGTCTACCTCTGTGTAACAGCTTTGGAAAAAGACATTTAGTATTCCGGCCTTTAGTCTGTCATCCTCTGTTTCAGTACTATTTTGATCACAAAGTGTTTGGACTTTTTGTTTTGATCCACCTACCGCTTTGACATAAGGCCAGAAGGTAAAGTTGCTGCCTGTAGATCATATGCATCACAGTGTACAAGTTGACGTTGTTCGTAACTTGAATTTAGTGTATAAAAATAAAAACAAGCATCTACACTCCTGGAAATTGAAATAAGAACACCGTGAATTCATTGTCCCAGGAAGGGGAAACTTTATTGACACATTCCTGGGGTCAGATACATCACATGATCACACTGACAGAACCACAGGCACATAGACACAGGCAACAGAGCATGCACAATGTCGGCTCTAGTACAGTGTATATCCACCTTTCGCAGCAATGCAGGCTGCTATTCTCCCATGGAGACGATCGTAGAGATGCTGGATGTAGTCCTGTGGAACGGCTTGCCATGCCATTTCCACCTGGCGCCTCAGTTGGACCAGCGTTCGTGCTGGACGTGCAGACCGCGTGAGACGACGCTTCATCCAGTCCCAAACATGCTCAATGGGGGACAGATCCGGAGATCTTGCTGACCAGGGTAGTTGACTTACACCTTCTAGAGCACGTTGGGTGGCACGGGATACATGCGGACGTGCATTGTCCTGTTGGAACAGCAAGTTCCCTTGCCGGTCTAGGAATGGTAGAACGATGGGTTCGATGACGGTTTGGATGTACCGTGCACTATTCAGTGTCCCCTCGACGATCACCAGTGGTGTACGGCCAGTGTAGGAGATCGCTCCCCACACCATGATGCCGGGTGTTGGCCCTGTGTGCCTCGGTCGTATGCAGTCCTGATTGTGGCGCTCACCTGCACGGCGCCAAACACGCATACGACCATCATTGGCACCAAGGCAGAAGCGACTCTCATCGCAGAAGACGCAACGTCTCCATTCGTCCCTCCATTCACGCCTGTCGCGACACCACTGGAGGCGGGCTGCACGATGTTGGGGCGTGAGCGGAAGACGGCCTAACGGTGTGCGGGACCGTAGCCCAGCTTCATGGAGACGGTTGCGAATGGTCCTCGCCGATACCCCAGGAGCAACAGTGTCCCTAATTTGCTGGGAAGTGGCGGTGCGGTCCCCTACGGCACTGTGTAGGATCCTACGGTCTTGGCGTGCATCCGTGCGTCGCTGCGGTCCGGTCCCAGGTCGACGGGCACGTGCACCTTCCGCCGACCACTGGCGACAACATCGATGTACTGTGGAGACCTCACGCCCCACGTGTTGAGCAATTCGGCGGTACGTCCACCCGGCCTCCCGCATGCCCACTATACGCCCTCGCTCAAAGTCCGTCAACTGCACATACGGTTCACGTCCACGCTGTCGCGGCATGCTACCAGTGTTAAAGACTGCGATGGAGCTCCGTATGCCACGGCAAACTGGCTGACACTGACGGCGGCGGTGCACAAATGCTGCGCAGCTAGCGCCATTCGACGGCCAACACCGCGGTTCCTGGTGTGTTCGCTGTGCCGTGCGTGTGATCATTGCTTGTACAGCCCTCTCGCAGTGTCCGGAGCAAGTATGGTGGGTCTGACACACCGGTGTCAATGTGTTCTTTTTTCCAATTCCAGGAGTGTATATTTTTATTAGGTCGCTATCTACTCTGTTTGTAGGTACAAATTTTGCAATTGATTTTAAACTAACTTCTTAATGAGCTACCGACTTGAAATTTTAAACTTAGCTCAGAACTCGATGGCAGTGACGGGGAAGAGCCACTTACCTGCAACAGGTAAGGTGGTGGGGGTGGAAACTGGGTGGCAATGAAGGACAACGCAGATCACCGCCTGTCTAATTGGAGTTCCCGCACGACGGCTGTGCTTAGCAGATTGCGTCACAGCCCCTGCAGGCGAAATGTGTGACAGTTACCTGCTGCAGAAAGTCTCTGCGACAATTCACTCAATTTACAGGTGCATCTCTTTAACTCCTGCAGCAACTTCTATCGAACCAGTCACACTACTCACCTACAATCTGGATAAAGGGGTGCTATAGATGTGTTACTGTCACAGTAGTTTTACTGTGCATGACTCATTTTTCTAGGGTTTTATTAACTAGCTCTCTTGTCTGTCTGTTCGTCTATTTGGTGCAAATGGTACAATTGATTTCGCAATGAGCTAGAGACTTGGAACACTCGACGTAGCTCAGAACTGGATGAAAATGTCGTATTAACTCGCTTTCTTGTCTATTGGGTAACAGAGGGCAATTTATTGACTACTGTCGATTCCAAAAAATGGCTCTGAGCACTATGGGACTCAACTGCTGTGGTCATCAGTCCCCTAGAACTTAAAACTACTTAAACCTAACTAACCTAAGGACATCACACACACCCATGCCCGAGGCAGGATTCGAACCTGCGACCGTAGCAGCAGCGCGGCTCCGGACTGGAGCGCCTAGAACCGCACGGCCACCGCGGTCGGCTGTCGATTCCCAACGTGAAATTTTCAACATAGCTCAGAACTGGATGTAACCTTGTTTCTTGTCTGGTGTCTGGAGGACAGTACTGCCACTCCCCCCTTCTCCTGATCCAGTCGCGAATGGTTGCTCGTAAGCCTCTGTGTGGCGAAATCTTTCAGATTTTTGCCTTGACTGTCTTTTCATGAGATATTCGCTTGACTCAGCTGAAGGAAAACTGAAATAAGCCAGACGTTTATCACATGTCTCTGCTGTAGTCACACTAACAAGTTCGAACTCGATTGAAAAATTTCCCACACACAAGACTAAAAAGCAGGAAATAGTTATTTAAATAAAAATAAAATTTTGATGTAACACGTTTTTATATCGGTCTGATAAGTAAATGCTTTACCCTAGCCACATACAGATTGTTCTGAAAATTTGCGATCGTGTCTTTTTAATAGCTATGAAAGTACTTGCAAGATATACAACGGAAAACGTGGGACACATGCGACACGTAATCGATGCATGAATAGTTCACGTTCCAACCATTGTCCATTGCCTACGCCCCGCTGTATGCGGTTAGGAAAGTGTATGCTCGGCGGATTCTTTGGTGCTATTCGAGAGGAGTAGGCCAAGTGTCATCATCATCATCATCATCGTACCATGGAAACATAAAACTAAACTACACACACATCCATGACACTCAACTAAACTCGACAGATGCAGATACGTCTCTCAAACACCCGCAATAAGAGGTACCAATCTGCACAGAGGAAGAACGTGATTTGCGACAGGCAGCTGAATCAACTGGGTGGCATATTCCAGCCAACGATGCCACGCGACATTTACATTTTACCATGACAGTGCTCTCCTATTTCATTTCATTATTACACTCGAGGCTCTGCTCGACGACGACTAATCTGCTGGCTTGTTTTCGCGGAGTGCGTCTCCGATGAAGGTTGCGCCTCTCCTCGACTACTCAGATAGTCTACTGCACATCAGATATCCCCTATTCGTATGGGATACAGGACACATCTGCATAAGCGATGGCAATGGAGGGGGGAGGGGGGAGGGGGTACGGCAAGGGGGGGGGGCACTTGCTCCTTCCTGGTATCTGTGACAGATTTTTTATTAATTTGAAAATTATCACGTGTTTCTAGAAATGATTGTCATTGACTCAACTCAAATGCCTACAAGGGTAAGACAATGGCTTCAATAAGTAGTACGTTGTTTGGTTGTCAGGATGTTTACGGGAAATTATACTGTCTTCTTGTCGTGGCGACGGTTTTACAAAACATTGCTCTAAAAGACTATCTGCTCTTTTTGCTGACGCCCCTCAGTGAGCTACAAAAGGGAACAGTTTAAACACCTCGCACAGTATTAACATGGTTGCATTATAGTTTCCCAGCTGCCGCCGCCAGTTCCCACAAGAACAGCCCTTCGCTTGCACACGTCTTAATCTCAACAATAAATTCCCATTTGACCTTTCAACGCTTGCTGAGGCTACATCCACTTTTAAATGCCAGAGCGGCTGTAGTAGAGTCCGAAGAGCACCATCGAGCTGTACTGTAGGTGTATTAACCTACATTTCATCTCCGGGTTGAAATACAGAAAAAATATAAACTTCACTGCTCGAGTAGACGAAAAAGGAACGAAATAGTTAAAGTCGAAAATGTGTTTGTACGATCTTAAATTATATACCAGGTGTAGAAGCATGGAACTGGAACTTGGTTGCAATAATTACACGTCTGTATTTTGAAACATAAACAATATTTTATTCAAAATAATATCCATTGCTATTTATATATTTCTCCCACCTCTCCGGCAGGGTATGAATGCCACGCAAAAAACCAGTTCTACTTTTGGAGCGAACCAGTTAGCGAACCATTTTCGTTCGTTTTCATACGAATTGAAGCGTTGTCCAGCGAGAGCGTTTCCCAGTGATGCAAACTGATGATAATAGGACGGAGCCAAGTCTGTAGAATAAGCCGCATACCCTACAATTTCCCAACTGAATGCCTCGATCGTTTCCCTGACCCGTTTAGCTGTGTGTGATGGGGCGTCATCATGGAGCAATATGACTTTGTGTTGCCTCTTTCCATATTCCGGTCTTTTTCGCGTAATGCTCAATCTAAATCGATCACTTGCCGTTGGTAGCGATTAGTGTTAACGGTTTCACCAGGTTTTAGCAGCTCATAATAGATAACTCCCTTCTGATCCCACCAAACACAAAGCATTGTATTTTTTCCAAAGCGATTTGATCTTACAGTTGATATCGATGGTTTGCCTAGATTCACCCACAACTAACGATGCTTAGTATTCCCTAAATATCTGGGAGCTGCATTTCACAAGTGGTGGTCTTTCGATTTGCTTGCTGTCTTTCGTTCAGTTGAAGCCGAACCGATTTTCCCCACTTTCTGCACCTTTCCCATAGCTTTCAACCGAAGAGAAACGGGTTTCTGCGTCACATACAATAGTTTCGCGAATTCCTCCTGAGTTTGAGCATCATCCTCATCCAATAAGGCCTGCAATTCGTTGTCTTCCAACTTTTTCGGTGGTTTCCCGCGATCGTCGATTCTCGCGTGAAGATCATCACTTTTGAATGTTTTGAACCAATCGAAACACTGTGTTTTACCAAGAGCCTGTGCGCCGAAAGCTTCGACAATCATTCGATGAGATTCTGCAACAGTTTTATTCAAATGATAACAGAAAACCAATGCTGTCCGCAAATCGTAGTTCGTACGCACAAAACTCGACATGTTTACGGGTTTGAAATACATATCAGTGTATGGAACTTGGGTTACTGTGTGTTGACATTCGTCATCAGCCGTTGCAGGAAGCAGATGGCGCTGCAGACGCGGTCTCACGGACCCTACAGCAACGGATAGCAACCATCTGTAGCGAAATTCCGGTTTCATGCTTCTACACGTGGTATGTATTAAGCTGTACGGAATGCATCCCTGACTACCTCCAGTCATGGAGTTATACACTCCTGGAAATGGAAAAAAGAACACATTGACACCGGTGTGTCAGACCCACCATACTTGCTCCGGACACTGCGAGAGGGCTGTACAAGCAATGATCACACGCACGGCACAGCGGACACACCAGGAACCGCGGTGTTGGCCGTCGAATGGCGCTAGCTGCGCAGCATTTGTGCACCGCCGCCGTCAGTGTCAGCCAGTTTGCCGTGGCATACGGAGCTCCATCGCAGTCTTTAACACTGGTAGCATGCCGCGACAGCGTGGACGTGAACCGTATGTGCAGTTGACGGACTTTGAGCGAGGGCGTATAGTGGGTATGCGGGAGGCCGGGTGGACGTACCGCCGAATTGCTCAACACGTGGGGCGTGAGGTCTCCACAGTACATCGATGTTGTCGCCAGTGGTCGGCGGAAGGCGCACGTGCCCGTCGACCTGGGACCGGACAGCAGCGACGCACGGATGCACGCCAAGACCGTAGGATCCTACACAGTGCCGTAGGGGACCGCACCGCCACTTCCCAGCAAATTAGGGACACTGTTGCTCCTGGGGTATCGGCGAGGACCATTCGCAACCGTCTCCATGAAGCTGGGCTACGGTCCCGCACACCGTTAGGCCGTCTTCCGCTCACGCCCCAACATCGTGCAGCCCGCCTCCAGTGGTGCCGCGACAGGCGTGAATGGAGGGACGAATGGAGACGTGTCGTCTTCAGCGATGAGAGTCGCTTCTGCCTTGGTGCCAATGATGGTCGTATGCGTGTTTGGCGCCGTGCAGGTGAGCGCCACAATCAGGACTGCATACGACCGAGGCACACAGGGCCAACACCCGGCATCATGGTGTGGGGAGCGATCTCCTACACTGGCCGTACACCACTGGTGATCGTCGAGGGGACACTGAATAGTGCACGGTACATCCAAACCGTCATCGAACCCATCGTTCTACCATTCCTAGACCGGCAAGGGAACTTGCTGTTCCAACAGGACAATGCACGTCCGCATGTATCCCGTGCCACCCAACGTGCTCTAGAAGGTGTAAGTCAACTACCCTGGCCAGCAAGATCTCCGGATCTGTCCCCCATTGAGCATGTTTGGGACTGGATGAAGCGTCGTCTCACGCGGTCTGCACGTCCAGCACGAACGCTGGTCCAACTGAGGCGCCAGGTGGAAATGGCATGGCAAGCCGTTCCACAGGACTACATCCAGCATCTCTACGATCGTCTCCATGGGAGAATAGCAGCCTGCATTGCTGCGAAAGGTGGATATACACTGTACTAGTGCCGACATTGTGCATGCTCTGTTGCCTGTGTCTATGTGCCTGTGGTTCTGTCAGTGTGATCATGTGATGTATCTGACCCCAGGAATGTGTCAATAAAGTTTCCCCTTCCTGGGACAATGAATTCACGGTGTTCTTATTTCAATTTCCAGGAGTGTATGTCTACTTCCCACGTCTACATAATAACGAACCAAACAAGAAAGGTGAAGATATTTTCGTTCTTTCCTAGGCTGTTAAGCGTTGGTACTACAGATCAAACCAATGTTTCGAAGGCTTCCTACGTCCATAATCATATCAATAATATAAAGAGATGTACTTTGAGGATACACGGTCTAGTCACAGTGATGTGAGGCTCGTCTATGTTTGAAATGAACGTGGAGTAACCGCTTAGAGATCGCAGGTGGCATCATTAGCACTGGAGGGTATATAAAGCGCGTCGGGGGATCGTCGAAAACAGTGCAGTCGTTGCCGTAATGTGGAAACGGAGCGATTTATCTGACGTCCACAAGGGCGTGATCATTACCTTGGGGCAAAGGGTGGAAGGATCTCCGAAACCGCAAGTTAGCAAACATTTCGCATGCTGCCGTGGTTAAAGTATACCGTGCGAGGCAAAATGGCGCTGTCCAAAACTGTGGTGCACCATGGGTCATAAATGGCTATGGCGAACGAAGGCTGCGGAGATATGTACGGGCGAACTGACGTGCAACTGAAACCTTCTGGTAGATTAAAACTGTGTGCCGGACCGACACTCGAACTCGGGACCTCTGCCTTCCGCGGGCAAGTGATCTACCATCTGAACTACCCAAGCCCAACTCACGACCCGTCCTCACAGCTTTACTTTTGCCAGTACCTCGCCTCCTACCTTCCAAACTTCACAGAAGCTCTCCTGCGAACTTTGCAGAACTAGCACTTCTGGAAGAAAGGATATTGCGGAGACATGGCTTAGCCACATCATAGGGGATGTTTCCAGAATGAGATTTTCACTCTGCAGCGGAGTGTGCGCTGATACGAAACTTCCTGGCAGATTAAAACTGTGTGCCGGACCGAGACTCGAATACGTGCGCAATAGATTTGTGAAGTTTGGAAGGTAGGAGAGGAGGTACTGGCAGAAGTAAAACTGTGAGGACGGGGCGTGAATCAGGCTTGGGTAGCTCAGCTGATAGAGCACTTGCCCGCGAAAGGCAAAGGTCCCGAGTTCGAGTCTCGGTCCGGCGCACAGTTTTAATCTTCCAAGAAGTTTTATATCAACGCACACTCCGCTGAAGAGTGAAAATCTCATTCTGGAAACGTGCAACTGTTGAGCAGCTGACCGCCCAGATGAACCAAGGGGCTACCAATAGCGTCTCCTCAACAACCGTTCAGTGAACGTTGCTGAGTAAGGGTCTCCGCAGCAGGCGCCTGGTTCAGGCATTCACGCTGACTGCTGTTCACCGGCGACGAATGCTGGAATTTGCACGTCAGTACCGCAACTAAACATCGTGTGGCGACAGGTGGCCTTTTTAGAGGACTCAAGTTTTATGATCCACTGGACAGATGGCCGTTGGCGTTAAAGGTCGGAAAGGAAACACCTTGCAGTAATCGTCGAAAGGGTCCAAGGCAGAGGATTGAGCATTGTGGTCTGGGAAATGTTTTCGAGACATTCGCTGGTTGATCTCGCCATCCTGAAAGGCGCAGCATCATGTACACTCCTACATGCAGTTTGCACGATGGCATCTACCAGCAGGACACTGCAACGAGTCACACAGCTCCAAGTGTACGTGCGTGGTCCGAAGACCACCAGTACGAGTTTCCCGTACTGCCCCGGCCACTGAAATCGCCGGATTTAAATCCGACAATCTCTGGGGCCACCTCGATCGGTCTATTCGCGCCGTGGGTTCTCAATAAGGAAACCCAACGCAGGTAGCCACAGCATTGGAGTCGGCATGGCTCCGCATCGCTGTCGGCACCTTACGGAACCTCACTCACCCCCTCCCTGCACGCTACACGCCTCCCAGTGGTCCACGCTGCGTAAGGAGGTTATCCACACTTTTGACAGACGGCCACGTTAATGTGGCTGCACAGTGTATAAGGGGCAGCCATATGAATAAGAGACAGATGGCTAAAAAAGTAAGTACATTGCGTATTATTCCAAACGTAATAGTTATAACTGTTAATACAGTTATTGCAGTTTGAGACCACAGAGTATAAATAGCTATGGAGTAGGCGTAGCCTACTGGCATGTTCTCAACATCCAACCTGTGCTGGCTGGCTGCAGTTTTTTCACTGCCGAGCTGGTCGCCATCTCTCGCGCCCTAGAGTATACCCGATCCTGCTCAGGTGAGTCCTTCGTTATCTGTAGTGACTCCCTGAGCGGTTTACGAGCTATCGACCAGTGTTTCCCTCGCTCTCGTCTGGTGATGGCTATCCAGGGGTTCCTCCATACTCTTGCCCGTTGCGGTATCTGTGTGGACCGCTGGTCATGTCGGCATCCCGGGAAATAAACGTGTTGACACGCTGGCCAAACAGGCTGTCGGTGCACCAGCCTTGGAGATTGGCCTTTCGGAGAGTGACCTCAGCTCAGTTTTGCGGCAGAAGATACTTTGCACCTGGGGTGAAGAATGGCGCACCCTTCCTTCACCCAACAAACCTCGGGCCATCGAGGAGGCTACCGGTGCGTGGCGCTGCTCCTTGCAGGTCTCTCGCAAGGAGTCTGTTGTCCACTGCCGGCTGCGCATTGGCCACACCTGGATAACGCACAGCTATTTATTGCGCCGCGAGGACCCACCTTTATGTCGCTGCGGATCAGCTTTGACGGTGGTCCACATCTTGTTGCGCTGCCCGCTTTTAACTCCGCCCAGTCAAACGTTTGCGCTGCCTAATACGCTTCCGCCTCCCCATGAACCATGGACCTTGCCGCTGGTGGGGAGGCTTGCGTGCCTCAGCGATACAGATGGCTGTACCGTAGGTGCAACCACAACGGAGGGGTATCTGTTGAGAGGCCAGAGAAACGTGTGGTTCCTGAAGAGGGGCAGCAGCCTTTTCAGTAGTTGCAGGAGCAACAGTCTGGATGATTGACTGATCTGGCCTTGTAACAATAACCAAAACGGCCTTGCTGTGCTGGTACTGCGTACGGCTGAAAGCAAGGGGAAACTACAGCCGTAATTTTTCCGGAGGGCGTGCAGCTTTACTGTATGGTTAAATGATGATGGCGTCCTCGTGGGTAAAATATTCCGGAGGTAAAATAGTCCCCCATTCGGATCTCCGGGCGGGGACTACTCAAGAGGACGTTGTTATCAGCAGAAAGAAAACTGACGTTCTACGGATCGGAGCGTGGAATGTCAGATCCCTTAATCGAGCAGGTAGGTTAGAAAATTTAAAAAGGGAAATGGATAGGTTAAAGTTAGATATAGTGGGAATTAGTGAAGTTCGGTGGCAGGAGGAACAAGACTTTTGGTCAGGTGAATACAGGGTTATAAATACAAAATCAAATAGGGGTAATGCAGGATTAGGTTTAATAATGAATAAAAAAAATAGGAGTGCGGGTAAGCTACTACAAACAGCATAGTGAACGCATTATTGTGGCCAAGATAGACAGGAAGCCCACGCCTACTACAGTAGTACACGTTTATATGCCAACTAGCTCTGCAGATGATGAAGAAATTGATGAAATGTATGATGAGATAAAAGAAATTATTCAGATAGTGAAGGGAGACGAAAATTTAATAGTGGTGGGTGACTGGAATTCGAGTGTAGGAAAAGGGAGAGAAGGAAACATAGTAGGTGAATATGGATTGGGGGTAAGAAATGAAAGAGGAAGCCGCCTGGTAGAATTTTGCACAGAACATAACTTAATCATAGCCAACACTTGGTTCAAGAATCATAAAATAAGGTTGTATACATGGAATAATCCCGGAGATACTAAAAGGTATCAGATAGATTATATAATGGTAAGACAGAGATTTAGGAACCAGGTTTTAAATTGTATGACATTTCCAGGGGCAGATGAGGACTCTGACCACAATCTATTGGTTATGAATTGCAGATTAAAACTGAAGAAACTGCAAAAAGGTGGGAATTTAAGGAGATGGGACCTGGATAAACTGACTAAACCAGAGGTTGTGCAGAGTTTCAGGGAGAGCATAAGGAAACAATTGACAGCAGTGGGGGAAAGAAGTACAGTAGAAGAAGAATGGGTAGCTCTGAGGGATGAAATAGTGAAGGCAGCAGAGGATCAAGTAGGTAAAAAGACGAGGGCTAATAGAAATCCTTGGGTAACAGAAGAAATATTGCATTTAATTGATGAAAGGAGGAAACATAAAAACGCAGTAAATGAAGCAGGCAAAAAGGAATACAAACGTCTCAAAAATGAGATCGACAGGAAGTGCAAAATGGCTAAGCAGGGATGGCTAGACGACAAATGTAAGAATGTAGTGGCTTATCTCACTAGGGGTAAGATAGATACTGCCTACAGGAGAATTAAAGAGACCTTTGGAGAAAAGAGAACCACTTGTATGAATATCAAGAGCTCAGATGGAAACCCAGTCCTAACCAAAGAAGGCAAAGCAGAAAGGTGGAAGCAGTATATAGAGGGTCTATACAAAGGCGAAGTACTTGAGGACAATATTATAGAAATGGAAGAGGATGTAGATGAAGATGAAAAGGGAGATAAGATACTGCGTGAAGAGTTTGACAGAGCACTGAAAGACCTGAGTCGAAACAAGGCCCCGGGAGTAGACAACATTCGATTAGAACTACTGACGGCTTTGGGAGAGCCAGTCCTGACAAAACTCTACCATCTGGTGAGCAAGATGTATGAGACAGGCAAAGTACCCTCAGACTTCAAGAATAATATAATAGTCCGCAGCTCGTGGCCGTGCGGTAGCGTTCTCGCTTCCCACGCCAGGGTTCCCGGGTGCGATTTCCGGCGGGGTCAGGGATTTTCACTGCCCTGTGATGACTGGGTGTTGTGTGATGTCCTTAGGTTAGTTAGGTTTAAGTAGTTGTAAGTTCTAGGGGACTGATGACCATAGATGTTGAGTCCCATAGTGCTCAGAGCCATTTGAACCATTTTTGAAGAATGTAATAATTCCAATCCCAAAGAAAGCAGGAGTTGACAGATGTGAAAATTACCGAACTATCAGTTTAATAAGTCACAGCTGCAAAATACTAACGAAAATTCTTTACAGACGAATGGAAAAACTGGTAGAAGCCGACCTCGGGGAAGATCAGTTTGGATTCCGTAGAAATATTGGGACACGTGAGGCAATACTGACCTTACGACGTATCTTAGAAGAAAGATTAAGAAAAGGCAAACCTACGTTTCTAGCATTTGTAGACTTAGAGAAAGCTTTTGACAAAGTTGACTGGAATACTCTCTTTCAAATTCTGAAGGTGGCAGGGGTAAAATACGGGGAGCGAAAGGCTATTTACAATTTGTACAGAAACCAGATGGCAGTTATTAGAGTCGAGGGGCATGAAAGGGAAGCAGCAGTTGGGAAGGGAGTGAGACAGGATTGTAGCCTCTCCCCGATGTTATTCAATCTGTATATTGAGCAAGCAGTAAAGGAAACAAAAGAAAAATTCGGAGTAGGTATTAAAATCCATGGAGAAGAAATAAAAACTTTGAGGTTCGCCGATGACTTGTAAATCTGTCAGAAACAGCAAAGGACTTGGAAGAGTAGTTGAACTGAATGGACAGTGTCTTGAAAGGAGGATATAAGATGAACATCAACAAAAGTAAAACGAGGATAATGGAATGTAGTCGAATTAAGTCGGATGACGATGAGGAAATTAGATTAGGAAATGAGACACTTAAAGTAGTAAAGGAGTTTAGCTATTTGGGGAGCAAAATAACTGATGATGCTCGAAGTAGAGAAGATATAAAATGAAGACTGGCAATGGCAAGGAAAGCGTTTCTGAAGAAGAGAAATTTGTTAACATCGAGTATAGATTTAAGTGTCAGGAAGTCGTTTCTGAAAGTATTTGTATAGAGCGTAGCCATGTATGGAAGTGAAACATGGACAATAAATAGTTTGGACAGGAAGAGAATAGAAGCTTTCGAAATGTGGTGCTATAGAAGAATGCTGATGATTAGATGGGTGGATCACATAACTAATGAGGAGGTATTGAATAGAATTGGGGAGAACAGGAGTTTGTGGCACAACTTGACGAGAAGAAGGGACCGGTTGGTAGGACATGTTCAAATGGCTCTGAGCACTATGGGACTCAACTGCTGAGGTCATTAGTCCCCTAGAACTTAGAACTAGTTAAACCTAACTAACCTAAGGACATCACAAACATCCATGCCCGAGGCAGGATTCGAACCTGCGACCGTAGCGGTCTTGCGGTTCCAGACTGCAGCGCCTTTAACCGCACGGCCACTTCGGTAGGACATGTTCTGAGGCATTAAGGGACCACAAATTTAGCATTGGAGGGCAGCGTGGAGGGTAAAAATCGTAGAGAGAGACCAAGAGATGAATACACTAAACAGATTCAGAAGGATGTAGGTTGCAGTAGGTACTGGGAGATGAAGAAACTTGCACAGGATAGGGTAGCATGGAGAGCTGTATCAAACCAGTCTCAGGACTGAATACCACAACAACAATACGCTTCCTGCACTTTTGTAAGATGACGTTGCGATGGCAGATTTAGTTTTGAGTTTTATTCGTGCTGGGGGTTTTTATCGCTTGATATAAGTGTTTGCCCTTTTTTGTGTTGAGTCTGGCCTTTGGCCTACGATTTTAGACTGGGTTTTTTAGTGCGTTTCTTGATAGTTGGCCTTCCCTTTTTTGTTTCTATGGTCGGCCAACCACTGTCACACTCGGTGTGATTTTAATTCCTTTTTTCTGGTCTGTCTGTGTCTGTCTTGTCCTGTTTCGTCTCTTGTCATCTCCACTGTTTGTTCTTATTCTTTGTTGGTGTTCCAAGTTCGTGGAAAAATGGACCGATGGCCCTAGTAGTCTGGTCCCTTCAATCCCACAAACCAACCAACCATCATACCACGCTAGTCGTGTGGTAAGGGGACGTCCCTGCTTGTCTGCAATTTGTGGTAATAGCGAAACTTTAATATTACACGTGCCCATGTGTTTACAAGAGAAATGCTTGATAAATCTGCAAGTCCATTTAAGCTGCCAGTCAGTGTTTATGTATTCGTGCTATGCTCATCTGCAGATAAAATTTATATAAGACAGTGTGATTAATTTCCTACAGTTTATTCCGGTCCTCGAGCCCTTGTATGTGTTTAAGTACTTCTGCATGAGAAAGTTTCCTACATTAGGTAATTTTTGTATTCTAGTTTCTCGAAAGATGAAAAGAGAGTCAAAATATGGCACCACAAAGTAAAAAGAAAGAATTTCGTCCCTACAAACTGTTCAAAAGTGTGCTCTAAACACTTTGCTGAAGAATGCTTTGATAGGGAGAGATTTCGAAAGGGTGGTTGACGTGGTGTAAATTGCTTATTTACAGCAGCAATTTCATTGCTACAAATGCGTTTCTCCGCCCCTGCCCCCCTTTTCCTGTGATGCATCGGCGCTCAATACAGTGTCACTATGACGTAATTAATTAGAACGGAGATTCGACAACATGAATAAGTGCAATAGAAAACCTAAAAAGGTATTGTTTGCAGTCACTTCTTTTCCCGCACCCGAAAAAACGTAAGTAAAGTGGAAGTGAGCTATGATACTGTGGCAAAACAGCACAATACCCTTGCTTTTCACAGCTTTAAAACTATTTCAGTTCCAGGAATAAAATTGTTAAGATGTCTATGAAACGCATATACAAAGTTTCAGGATGCTTCTGAAGGTGATCTATCTGTTCTAGCGAAGTAATAACACTCAAAATACGCTAGGCGCTATACGGACTAACGCGCGAGGTCCCAATACCATATGACTTGAGCAGCAGGAGATGTTGCAGACATTTCTCGTTCTGCGTATCCGAATGCTCACTCCATAGATATTTATACTCTGTGTCTGAGACAAGGCGGTCATTGCCTTCATGGAAAAATCTTTGCGGTGGCGAATTGAACTACTATGATTGTCGCCCGGCTTTCACCTGTTCGTCCGATGCACATCGACGTCCAGTCCCGAGCGACTGGAAAAAAGCGCAGGTGACGCCTGTATATAAGAAGGGTAGAAGGACGGATCCTCAAAATTACAGACCAATATCCTTAACATCGGTTTGTTGCAGGATTCTCGAACATATTCTCAGTTCGAATATAATGAATTTCCTTGAGACAGAGAAGTTGCTGTCCATGCATCAGCACGGCTTTAGAAAACATCGCTCCTGTGAAATGCAACTCGCCCTTTTTTCACATGATATCTTGCGAACTATGGATGAAGGGTATCAGACGGATGCCATATTCCTTGACTTCCGGAAAGCGTTTGACTCGGTGCCCCACTGCAGACTCCTAACTAAGTTACGAGCATATGGGATTGGTTCCCAAATATGTGAGTTGCTCGAAGACTTCTTAAGTAATGGAACCCAGTACGTTGTCCTCGATGGTGAGTGTTCATCGGAGGTATCATCTGGAGTGCCCCAGGGAAGTGTGGTAGTCCGCTGTTGTTTTCTATCTACATAAATGATCTTTTGGATAGGGTGGATAGCAATGTGCGGCTGATGATGCTGTGGTGTACGGGAAGGTGTTGTCGTTGAGTGACTGTAGGAGGATACAAGATGACTTGGACAGTATTTGTGATTGGTGTAAAGAGTGGCAGCTAACTCTAAATATAGATAAATGTAAATTAACGCAGATGAATAGGGAAAAGAATCCCGTAATGTTTGAATACTCCATTAGTAGTGTAGCGCTTGACACAGTCATGTCGATTAAATATTTGGGCGTAACATTGCAGAGCGAAATGAAGTGGGACAAGCATGTAATAGCAGTTGTGGGGAAGACGGATAGTCGTCTTCGGTTCATTGGTAGAACTTTGGGAAGATGTGGTTCATCTGTAAAGGAGACCGCTTATAAAACACTAATACGACCTATTCTTGAGTACTGCTCGAGCGTTTGGTATACCTATCAGGTCGGATTGAGGGAGGACATACGTAGAAGCAATTCAGAGGCGGGCTGCTAGATTTGTTACTGGTAGGTTTGATCATCACGCGAGTGATGAATAATGCCGTCTCATATGTTGCCAAGGTTGTCTGGACTAAGATGCATAAGTTCCGCTGGGAACCCTTACACATCCTCCATGCAGTCCCGATCTCTCCCCATGAGAGTTCCATATTTTTGGAGTCCTCAAGAAATAGCTTCTCGGCCATGAATTTGCTTTGGATGAAGAGACGCACGACAGTGTACGCTCTGTAGGCAACCGCAAACATTTGTCCATGAAGGCATTGATCGTCTTGTCCCACAGTGGGATACATGTAGCAACAGTCATGTTCATTATTTTTGAAGCAATAAACAGTTTAGATTAGGAAATGAGACACTTAAAGTAGTAAATGAGTTTTGCTATCTGGGAAGCAAAAAACTGATGATGGTCGAAGTAGAGAGGATATAAATGCCGCTCGGGATAGCCGCGCGGTCTGGGGCGTATTGTCACGGTCCGTGCGGCTCCCCACGTCGGAGGTTCGAGTCCTCCCTCGGGCATGGGTGTGTGTGTTGTCCATAGCGTAAGTTAGATTAAGTAGTGTGTAGGCTTAAGGACCCATGACCTCAGCAATTTGGTCCCATAAGACATTACCACAAATTTCCAAATTTCAATGGCAAGGAAAGCGTTTCTGAAGAAGACAGATTTGTTAACGTCGATTTAAGTGTCAAGAAGTCCTTTCTGAAAGTATTTGTATGGAGTGTAGCCATGTATGGAAGTGAAAGGCGGATGATAAATAGTTTAGAGAAGAAGAGAGTAGAAGCTTTCGAAATGTGGTGCCTCAGAAGAATGCTGAAGATTAGACGGGTAGATCACGTAGCTAATGAGGAGCTACTGAATAGAATTGGTCAGAAGAGGAATGTGTGGTACAACTTGACTAGAAGAAGGGATAGGTTTGTAGGATACGTTCTGCGGCGTCAAGGAATCACCAGTTTAGTACTGGAGGGAAGTGTAGAGGGTAAAAATCGTGGAAGTACGGTAGACCAAGAGATGAATACACTAAGCAGATTCAGAAGGAATTTGGTTGCAGTAGTTACTCGGAGATGAAGAGGCTTGCACAGGATAGGGTAGCATGGAGAACTGCATCAAACCAGTCTCTGGACTGAAGACCACAACAACAACAACAACAACAAACAGTTAATTTACTTTTTTCCAATGTGTCTCGTTTTCATAAGAGTGTCCCTTATACTAATGAAATACTGTTACTTTCAAGGTAAAGCAGTAATGTCTTTGAAAAAATATTGACTGGATAAGTTCAAATGGTTCAAATGGCTCTGAGCACTATGGGACTTAACTTCTGAGGTCATCAGTCCCCTAGAACTTAGGACTACTTAAACCTAACTAACATAAGGACATCACACACATCCATCCCCGAGGCAGGATTTAACCTGCGACCGTAGCGGTCGCGCGTTTCGAGACTGTAGCGCCTACATCTACATCTACATCTACATCTATACTCCGCGAGCCACCTTACGGTGTGTGGCGGAGGGTACTTATTGTACCACTATCTGATCCCCCCTTCCCTGTTCCATTCACGAATTGTGCGTGGGAAGAACGACTGCTTGTAAGTCTCCGTATTTGCTCTAATTTCTCGGATCTTTTCGTTGTGATCATTACGCGAGATATATGTGGGCGGTAGTAATATGTTGCCCATCTCTTCCCGGAATGTGCTCTCTCGTAATTTCGATAATAAACCTCTCCGTATTGCGTAACGCCTTTCTTGAAGTGTCCGCCACTGGAGCTTGTTCAGCATCTCCGTAACGCTCTCGCGCTGACTAAATGTCCCCATGACGAATCGCGCTGCTTTTCGCTGGATCATTTCTATCTCTTCTATTAATCCAACCTGGTAAGGGTCCCACACTGATGAGCAATACTCAAGAATCGGACGAACAAGCGTTTTGTAAGCTACTTCTTTCGTCGATGAGTCACATTTTCTTAGAATTCTTCCTATGAATCTCAACCTGGCGCCTGCTTTTCCCACTATTTGTTTTATGTGATCATTCCACTTCAGATCGCTCCGGATAGTAACTCCTAAGTATTTTACGGTCGTTACCGCTTCCAATGATTTACCACCTATGGCATAATCGTACTGGAATGGATTTCTGCCCCTATGTATGCGCATTATATTACATTTATCTACGTTTAGGGAAAGGTGCCAGCTGTCGCACCATTCATTAATCCTCTGCAGGTCTTCCTGGAGTACGTACGAGTCTTCTGATGTTGCTACTTTCTTGTAGACAACCGTGTCATCTGCAAATAGCCTCACGGAGCTACCGATGTTGTCAACTAAGTCATTTATGTATATTGTAAACAATAAAGGTCCTATCACGCTTCCTTGCGGTACTCCCGAAATTACCTCTACATCTGCAGATTTTGAACCGTTAAGAATGACATGTTGTGTTCTTTCTTCTAGGAAATCCTGAATCCAATCACAAACCTGGTCCGATATTCCGTAAGCTCGTATTTTTTTTCACTAAACGTAAGTGCGGAACCGTATCAAATGCCTTCCTGAAGTCCAGGAATACGGCATCAATCTGCTCGCCAGTGTCTACGGCACTGTGAATTTCTTGGACAAATAGGGCGAGCTGAGTTTCACATGATCACTGTTTGCGGAATCCATGTTGGTTATGATGTAGGAGATTTGTATTATCTAAGAACGTCATAATACGAGAACATAAAACATGTTCCATTATTCTACAACAGATTGACGTAAGCGAAATAGGCCTATAATTATTCGCATCTGATTTATGACCCTTCTTGAAAATGGGAACGACCTGCGCTTTCTTCCAGTCGCTAGGTACTTTACGTTCTTCCAGAGATCTACGATAAATTGCTGATAGAAAGGGGGCAAGTTCTTTAGCATAATCACTGTAGAATCTTACGGGTATCTCGTCTGGTCCGGATGCTTTTCCGCTACTAAGTGATAGCAGTTGTTTTTCAATTCCGATATCGTTTATTTCAATATTTTCCATTTTGGCGTCCGTGCGACGGCTGAAGTCAGGGACCGTGTTACGATTTTCCGCAGTGAAACAGTTTCGGAACACTGAATTCAGTATTTCTGCCTTTCTTCGGTCGTCCTCTGTTTCGGTGCCATCGTGGTCAACGAGTGACTGAATAGGGGATTTAGATCCGCTTACCGATTTTACATATGACCAAAACTTTTTAGGGCTCTTGTTTAGATTGTTTGCCAATGTTTTATGTTCGAATTCGTTGAATGCTTCTCTCATTGCTCTCTTTACGCTCTTTTTCGCTTCGTTCAGCTTTTCCTTATCAGCTATGATTCGACTACTCCTAAACCTATGATGAAGCTTTCTTTGTTTCCGTAGTACCTTTCGTACACGATTGTTATACCACGGTGGATCTTTCCCCTCGCTTTGGACCTTAGTCGGTACGAACTTATCTAAGGCGTACTGGACGATGTTTCTGAATTTTTTCCATTTTTGTTCCACATCCTCTTCCTCAGAAATGAACGTTTGATGGTGGTCACTCAGATATTCTGCGATTTGTGCCCTATCACTCTTGTTAAGCAAATATATTTTCCTTTCTTTCTTGGCATTTCTTATTACACTTGTAGTCATTGATGCAACCACTGACTTATGATCACTGATACCCTCTTCTACATTCACGGAGTCGAAAAGTTCCGGTCTATTTGTTGCTATGAGGTCTAAAACGTTAGCTTCACGAGTTGGTTCTCTAACTATCTGCTCGAAGTAATTCTCGGACAAGGCAGTCAGGATAATGTCACAAGAGTCTCTGTCCCTGGCTCCAGTTCTGATTGTGTGACTATCCCATTCTATACCTGGTAGATTGAAGTCTCCCCCTATTACAATAGTATGATCACGAAACTTCTTCACGACGTTCTGCAGGTTCTCTCTGAGGCGCTCAACTACTACGGTTGCTGATGCAGGTGGTCTATAGAAGCATCCGACTATCATATCTGACCCACCTTTGATACTTAACTTAACCCAGATTATTTCACATTCGCATTCGCTAATAACTTCACTGGATATTATTGAATTCTTTACTGCTATAAATACTCCTCCACCATTGGCGTTTATCCTATCCTTGCGGTATATATTCCATTCTGTGTCTAGGATTTCGTTACTGTTCACTTCCGGTTTTAACCAACTTTCCGTTCCTAATACTATATGCGCACTATTTCCTTCAATAAGCGATACTAATTCAGGAACCTTGCCCTGGATACTCCTGCAGTTTACCAATATTACGTTAACTTTTCCTGTTTTTGGTCTCTGAGGACGGACGTTCTTTATCAACGATGCTGATGTTCTCTCTGGTAAGCCGTCAGGTATTTTATCGTTTCGCCCAAGGGGGGGTCCCTCTAACCTAAAAAACTCCCGTGTGCACGCCACACGTACTCTGCTACCCTAGTAGCTGCTTCCGGTGTGTAGTGCACGCCTGACCTGTCTAGGGGGGCCCTACAGTTCTCCACCCAATAACGGAGGTCGATGAATTTGCAACCATTATAGTCGCAGAGTCGTCTGAGCCTCTGGTTTAGACCCTCCACACGGCTCCAAACCAGAGGACCGCGATCGACTCTGGGCACTATGCTGCAGATATTAAGCTCAGCTTGCACTCCGCGTGCGATGCTGGTTGTCTTCACCAAATCAGCCAGCCGCCGGAAGGAACCAAGGATGGCCTCAGAACCCAAGCGGCAGGCGTCATTCGTTCCGACATGTGCTACTATCTGCAGCCGGTCACACCCAGTGCGTTCAATAGCTGCCGGAAGGGCCTCCTCCACATTACGGACGAGACCCCCCGGCAAGCACACCGAGTGCACACTGGCATTCTTCCCCGACCTACCCGCTATTTTCCTGAGGGGCTCCATAACCCGCCTAACGTTGGAGCTCCCTATAACTAGTAGGCCCGCCCTCTGTGACTGTCGGGACCTTGCCGGAGAATCGGCCACTGGCCCAACAGGCGAGGCATCCTGTGGTGGCTCGGAAACGATGTCATCACCATTAGGAAGCACCCCGTACCTGTTGGAAAGGGGTAAGGCAGCTGCCACGCGGCCAGATCCCACCTTCGCCTTTCGGCCAGGCACGCGCGAGCCCACCTCGGCCGGCTGACTGGATAAGTATCAGACCTTTAATGCACAATATGCTTTGTGCACTACCTTTCGAATTTACTTCTTGAGACACGACACGTTCTCAAATTGAACTAATGAGTTATGCCAAAAATGGAACTTTTCGACTATTACCTCCTCGAGCATAAATTTCGATAGACGCCCATGTATGTGTGGTTTCCAGAGACGTGGATCGTACATAACGTTACTCCTGCCAATGAAGATGAAAAGTCTTCAGTTGACACCTGTTGATAGTTAATGGACCAGATGGAGTTACATGTGAAACCCGCCTTCGGCCATCGTGATTTAGGTTTCCTGTGATTTCCCTAAATCGCTTAAGGCAAATGCCGGCTGATTCCTTCAAATGAGCACGGCAGTTTTCGTTCTCAATCCTTCCCTAATCAGAGATTGTGTTCCGTCTCTAAAGACCTCGTTGTCGACGGGACGTTAACCACTAATCTCTTCCTCCTCCAGATGCAGGTGCCCTTTACACTGAAGTGACTAAAGTCATGTGACAGCGACATGCACGTTTACAGATGGCGGTAGTATCGCAGACACAAGGTAGAAAAGGGCAGCGCATTGCTGGAGCTGTCATTGTAATTCATAATGAAAGGTTTCCGACGTGATTATAGGCACACGACGCGAATTAACAGTCTTTGAACGCGGAATGGTAGTTGGAGCTAGACGCATATGTCATTCCATTTCAAAAATCGTTAGGAAATTCAGTATTTTGAGATCCACAGTGGCAAGAGTGTACAGAGAATACCAAATTTCAGGCATTATCTCTCACCATGCACAACGCAGCGGCCGACGGCCTCCACTTAACGATCGAGAGCAGCGACGTTTGCTTAGAGTTGTCAATGCTAGTAGACAAGCAACACTGCGTGAAATAACCGCGGAAATCAATGTCGGACGTACGACGAAGGTATCCGTTAGGACAGTGAGGCGAAATTTGGCGTTAAGGGCTACGGCAGCAGACGCGACGCGAGTGCCTTCGCTAACAGCACGACATCGCCTACGCCGTGTAATCTCCCCGCTCCTTTCTGATTCCATCTATTATCCAAATTAGTCTTTTACGAAGATTTGACAGGAGCGAAGATTACGATCAACTTTCTAGGTTACTTAGCTTTTCATGTAGAGTTGGCTCCAGTTCTTCTTGTCTGGGGACCGATTCTTGAAGCTGAAAATGTCAGATTTTAGGTCCTCACGATTGGATTGATCTAAATAAATTTGACGATTGTTGTTGCAGAATTTTTGTTTTCGTTAATATAGTTTCTCATATGTAAGTATATCACATAGTATTTTAATTTTTCACATTAACAAAGCCCAAATTACATTGTTCGCACAAAATACAAAAATACGTCCGATCACATCAGAGGCATGCTCACGACTCTCACTGTCTGCAGAAATAACGATATTCCAAAGGGTCCACAATTATTGTTAACAAATGGATTTCTACTTGTTTCTGTTACAATATTACTTTCGGTTATTATTTCATAAATGAATCTATAAATAAACATAGTAACCAGTAGAGTATTGCATAATTAATAATAGAAATTTTAAGTGTGCCAATAGCGCGTAATTTGAAATGTTTCAGAAAATAATAATAATAATATTTTTCACTGTATATTCAGAACTAGAACTTATCAGAACTAGTACTTATCAAATATAACATCGAGTCTAAAACTTTTTATAAAGTAATTCCTTTTCATAAATTTTAGCTTGAAATATAACATACTGTGCATAAAACTATATTGAAGTTTTCAGAAAAGCAATTGAGATAATATTGACCTGTCCAAAAATCGAAAAATAATACTGGTATCGATAACTACTGTTGAGGGAAAGTAATATATATAAATGACCTAGTAGATAGTGTCGGAAGTTCCATGCGGCTTTTCGCGGATGATGCTGTAGTATAAAGAGAAGTTGCAGCATTAGAAAATAGCACCGAAATGCAGGAAGATCTGCAGCAGATAGGCACTTGGTGCAGGGAGTGGCAACTGACCCTTAACATAGACAAATGTAATGTATTGCGAATACTTAGAAAGAAGGATCCTTTATTGTATGATTATATGACAGCGTAACAAACACTGGTAGCAGTTGCTTCTGTAAAATATCTGGGAGTATGCACACGGAACGATTTGAAATGGAATGATCGGATAAAATTAATTGTTTGTAAGGCAGGTGCCATGTTGAGATTCATTGGGAGAGTCCTTAGAAAATGTAGTCCATCAACAAAGGAGGTGGCTTACAAAACACTCGTTCGACCTATCCTTGAGTATTGCTCACTAGTGTGCGATCCGTACCAGGTCGGGATGACAGAGGAGATAGAGAAGATCCAAAGAAGAGCGGCGCGTTTCGTCACAGGGTTATTTGGTAAACGTGATAGCGTTACGGAGATGTTTAGGAAACTCAAGTTACAGACTCTGAAAGTGAGGCGCCCTGCATCGCGGTGTAGCTTGCTGTCCAGGTTTCGAGAGGGTTCGTTTCTGGATGAGGTATCGAATATATTGCTTCCCCCTACTTATACCTCCCGAGGAGATCACGAATGTAAAATTAGAGAGATTCGAGCGCGCACGGAGGCTTTCCGCCAGTCGTTCTTCCCGCGAACCATACGCGACTGGAACGCGACTGGAGGTAATGACAGTGGCACGTAAAGTGCCCTCCGCCACACACCGTTGGGTGGCTTGCGGAGTATAAATGTAGATGTAATGCTAGAGGAGGATGTCCCGTTACAAGTGCCTGTCGTGAGCTCATGGCCGTATCGGTTCGGCCCTAGACGACTGGAAAACCGTGGCCCGGTCAGATGACCCCCGATTTCAGTTGGTAAAAGCTCGTGGTGTGGTGCTAGCGTGGCGCAAACCTCACGAAGCCAGCGACGAAGTTGTCAAGAAGGCAGTGTGCAAGATGGTGGTGGCTCCATAATGGTGTGGGCTGTGTTTACATGGAATACGTTGGGCCCTCTGGTCAAACTGAACCTGTCATTGTTTGTAAATGGTTATGTTCGTTTACTTGGAGTCCATTTGCAGCCATTCACGGAATTCATGTTCCCAAACGACGATATCATGTCACCGGGCCTCAGTTGTTCACGATTGGTTTGAAGAACAATGAGGACAATTTGAGCGAATGATTTGATCACTGAGATCGCCCTACATGTACTATAGAACATTCATGGGACATACTTGCAAGGTTACTTATGCGAACAAGATCCTCCGCTGGATACACTTTCTCAACTACGGACGGCTGCAGAGGCAGCACGGCTCAGTGTTTCTGCAGGGGACTTCCAACGACTTGAGTCCATGTCACACCGAGTTGCTGCAGTACGCCGAGCAAAAGGAAGTCCGACACGATACTGGGAGGTATCTCACGACTTTTGTCACCTCAGTGCACGCCGCGTTTTGCGATGCTGGCAGGTGTGCGTGTGCTCAATTTTTTTTTCGCAGTGATGCAGGGAATTCCGGCACGCCCTACGGCCCGCCGCCTGAGCTGCTGCTGGTGTCGCCCTGACCCTCCGCCGTCACTCATTGATCGCCCGCCTCGGTTCGCCTCCTCCGCTGCCCTCCGGACGACCTTCCGCATGCCGGCGCCCGCAAACCTGCTGCTCATCCACTCGTACTGCACCGCAGCGGCCTCCAACTTGCCAATCCCGTAACGCAATAATTACACGCTGTCACACACTGCTGTTGTTTTCGTGCTTTCGAGCTCGGAGAGTAGATTAATACCTCTGAGCCGTGGTAAAAATTGCTGTTTTCAAGAGCGCGCTGCAGCGCGTAGTGTGAAGCAGTCGCCCTCCGTTTCTGGCGGTGGCGCCGCTGTGGCAATCGGAGCTTTGGTATCTCCCACTGGTGGAAAAGGGGAAAGGTTGCCTGTTCACGTACATTTAAGGGGCGATATGAGCTCGCCAGTCCACTCCGCCTTGCTTTCCGTATACGCCTCCCGTTCCCCAAGCGGATCCTCTATGAACTCATTCCTTTCCCCCATCTGCTCCTAGTCCTCGAACATATCTGCATACTCTACACCTCCCGCCGCCTTGATCCCCCTCACCCCCTGGTTGCTCCTCTCCTCTCCCATCCCCGCCCCCTGCCACTTCTTCACTGTTGTGTCCCCCCTACCCTTCATCTCTACACCCTTCATCTCCTTTCCCAAGGTGGCTTCCATCAACTCCCCCTCCCGGATGATGCCCTCTCTCCCTCCATTTATCCCTCCTATCAACTCTAATCCTCACTCCCCCCCCTTTCCTCTGTCCTTTTGCCGGGCTCCCTCTCCCCCCCTTCCATCCTCTTTTTTCCACACCTCCCCTCTCTCTGCCCCGCCTTCTCTCCCCCGAGTCCTTTTGCATTTCCCTCCTCGGCCATTTCCCATTCCCTGTCGCGTCTGCCCTGCCCCTCTCCCCCCTTATAAGTCCTCTCCCTCCTTTGGTTCCCCCCCCCTTTTCGTTTTCTTCTCTCCTCCCTCCTTGTTTTTCCCCTCCTCCAGGTCCTCCCCCCCCCATCTGCCCTTGGCTATGGAGTGTCATCTTTGTGCCGACATTTTCGTGCAGTGTTTTACCGTGAGTGTTTTACAGTGAGTGTTCCCTGTTGTGTGTCTTTTGGGAAGTGTTGCGAACGGCCATCATACTGTCGCTGGGTGTGATTTTTTTATCTCTTGCGAACAGAAACCAGACTGCCGCCATGTTTTTTTAATTGTGTGTCTACTATGTTACTCGTCTGATTCCTGTGTATTTTATTAACATTGCCAACCCCTTTGTTTTCTGTTTTAACTTTCCACAATTTTCCGCCATTTTACACTTTAAGTCACCGTTTTATCGCCTGTTTTTCTTGTTTCTTTTCTTCTTCCGTTTTTAAAAAAGTCTGTAGGCTGTAGAGCAGCGTACTAAGCTGCTGCCAGCCCACCCCCTTCGGGGGGAATTGAAATTCAATAAAGGAAAAAAAAAAACCTCGCCTGTCGGTCAGTGTGGGTCAGTCTCTCGTCCCAGCGTGCTAGTCTGTCTCTCGTCCGCATTTGTTAGGCAGTTAGTGTCTGTCTGTCGTTCGGAGTGCTAGTATGCCTGTCGTTCGGATCAACCTTTAAAGCCGGCAAAATGAGAGTCTTTCCACTCCGCCAGTAAGAGAACTCAGCGAGTGGTCGCCTGGTCGGGGCTGAGTTCCTGCATCTGAGTCTGCGCGTTAGGCCGCCAGTCTGCTCGAGTTTGTTCAGGCAAATGTCATTGGCGGTTGGATCGATCGGTTGGTCGGTCGCACACTGAGACACAAGATGACTTGTCCGTCTTGAGCGTCGGCGCATGTGAGGTCGCCACGTGAGTCCAGTGGGTCGCGGCGTATAGTGAGGGGTAGTGACTTCGCGGTCGACACGAGAGCAACAGGAGTCAACCCACGACATCAGTCTGGCCGGTGCAAGCTGCGACGCCGTGAGACGGGAGATCGGCGCACCTTCATGCGTCCGTTGAAGCGGCTGGCAGCGGACGGTTCGGGAGAGCGTTTTGGGGGTGCTGCGCCAGGTCTTCCCCAGACATCGCAGTTTATTAGAAGTTAAGTGATTGGAGGTATGTTGTTTCATTTACTTTTAAATTCTACTTGTTTTCTTGGCCAGTCTCTCGTCCCCAGCTTGCTCGTCTGTCTCTCGTCTGCATTTGTTAGGCAGTTAGTGTCTGGCTGTCGGTCTGCCGTACGTTAATAGCTGCCTCTGTCAGGTTTGTCGGATTCGGTGTTAACGAATTTATTGCTTGAAGTGTAACGGCCGAATTCCTGAAATATGTTTTTATCTTGCCTATCATCTTAAAAGGCGGTATATGTGTAATGTAGAGCATGTTTGGCCAATCTTGTATATTTATGTAAGACTGCTTTTCATGGGTTTTTATTTAAATGGTTATTTTAGTATATTAAGTTGCCACCCTTCCACTGCAAGACCCTTTTTTTTTTAAATCAAGTTGTACCTTCGGCAACGGCCTTGCCGCAGTGGATACACCGATTCCCGTGAGATCACCGAAGTTAAGCGCTGTCGGGCGTGGCCGGCACTTGGATGGGTGACCATCCAGCCGCCATGAGCTGTTGCCATTTTTCGGGTTGCACTCAGCCTCGTGATGCCAATTGAGGAGCTACTCGACCGAGTACTAGCGGCTCCGGTCATAGAAAACCATCATAACGACCGGGAGAGCGGTGTGCTGACCACACGCCCCTCCTATCCACATCCTCAACTGAGGATGAAACGGCGGTCGGATGGTCCCGATGGGCCACTTGTGGCCTGAAGACGGAGAGCAAGTTGTACCTTCGGTGGCAAGTTAATCTTTTAATGTTACTGTTTTGTACCATTTCCATTGCTCCTATGGGGTGCATAATTTATGTGCATGTGTTAGTTGTTAAAATTTTTCGTTTAAAGTAATCTGGTTAGTTGCAGATTTGCACCCGTGTAGTCTTTCAGAGGTTGTTGTGGGCGGTCGTGACTACGGCCGTGTCAAAAGGGAGCGGCAAGGTTCTCAGGCCGAAAGCTCATTCAGTCAAAAATTTGTTCTTTCTGCCTCTGAATAAATTATAACCTGATATTTAGAGGGTGCTTTCTGATAATAATTTTAAATCTGTTTCTAAAAAGAAAAAAGGCTTTTAGGAATAAAGTTTCCATTTGTTGAAAGAAATTCGATTTGTTTTCATCAGTTACCCACTGGCAACTACTTCCACGCTCACATAGTGTGATTAAATGTGTTAATGTTCTTGATGAATCGCTAGTAAATAAAGCAAATTCTTAAGAAAAAGTTCTGAAAGTAAATTTACGGTTCAGGATTGTTTTGTGTCGTCTCTTTACCAGTGTAGAGCTGTACCAAGAGAAGCATGGAGAGGATGTTGTTTCGTGGCCGGTATCCTCTTCTATAACACGCTGCACGCATTTATTGATTGGTTTCTTTATTCATCGGAACAGAAAGTTCTTATCTTAATCTAGTCCCTGAGGTACAAGGTCTACATAATAGTCCACGTTAGCCTCACTGCTGGTGAAGTACACTTTGTGATCAGAAGTATCCAGACACCTGGCTGAAAATGACTTACAAGTTTGTGGCGTCCTCCATCGGTAATGCTGGAGTTCAATATGGTGCTGGCCCACCCTTAGCCTTGATGACAGCTTCCACTCTCGCAGGCATAAGTTCGATCAGGTGCTGGAAGGTTTCTTGGGGAATGGCAGCCCATTCTTCACGGAGTGCTGCACTGAGGAGAGGTATCGATGTCGGTCGGTGAGGTGTGGCACGAAGACGGCGTTCCAAAACATCCCAAAGGTGTTCTATAGGATTCAGTTCAGGACTCTGTGCAGGCCAGTCCATTACAGGAATGTTATTATCTTGTAACCATTCCGCCACAGGCCGTGCATTACGAACAGTTGCTCGGTCGTGTTGAAAGATGCAGTCCGCATCCCCAAATTGCTGTTCAACAGTGGGAAGCAAGAAGGTGCTGTAATCGTCAATTTAGACCTGTGCTGTGATAGTGCCACGCAAAACAACAAGCGTTGCAAGCCCCCTCCATGAAAAACAAGACCATATCATAACACCGCCGCCTTCGAATTTTACTTTTGGCACTATACACGCTGGCTGATGACGCTTCCCGGGCATTCGCCATACCCACACCCTGCCATCGGATCGCCACATTGTGTACCGGGATTCATCACTCCACAAAACGTTTTTCCACTGTTCTATCGTTCAATGTTTACACTCCTTACACCAAGCGAGTCGTCGTTTGTCATTTACTTGTGTGATGTGTTGGTTATGAGCAGCCGCTGGACCATGAAATCCAAGTTTTCCCATCTCCCGCCTAACTGTCATAGTACTTGCAGTAAATCCTGATGGTCTGGATAGATGTCTGCCTATTACACATTACGACCCTCTTCAACTTTCGGCGGTCTCTGTCAGTCAACAGACGAGGTCGACCTGTACGCTTTTGTGCTGTACGTGTGTTTCCACGTTTCCACTTCACTAACACATCGGAAACAGTGGACCTAGGAATATTTAGGAGTGTGGAAATCTCGTGTACAGACGTTCGACACAAGTGACACCCAATCACCTGACCACGTTCGAAGTCCGTGAGTTCCATGGAGCGCCCCATTCTGCTTCTCACGATGTCTAATGACTACTGAGGTCGCTGATATGGAGTGCCTGGCAGTAGGTGGCAGCACAATGCACCGAATATGGGAGTGTCCAGATACTTTTGATCGCATAATGTACAAATCCGCTATATGATGATGTTTGGTTTGGGGGGCGCTCAGCTGCACAGTCATCAGCGCCCGGCAAGTCCGCTATGCACTCACTACTTTGGTTGCTAGCTACTGACTAACTCTGAGCTAGAGGCTGACGACTGCGACTCCTACTGGGCTGCGACTGATGACTTGGTTCGTTTACTGCATGAGTGACTGGGTCCTCAATCCGCAGCGGCGATCTAAACACTGGCGGTCGAGAGGGCGTTGGCGGTACGTTTCTTGCGAGTTTGTCTTTGGCCTCTCTCTCCTGACAGGCTCGCTTGCTCCGGTGCCTACTATCGATCTTCTCGCAGCCTCTTTGCCGATCGAAGTGCTGGCGACAGCTTACGCCAGCGCAGATTGCATATTAATTAGTACAACACATTTTCTAAAATTCAGAGGAAGTTAGCATGGATTTGGGGGTAAAATGACCGGCCTATACTTCCGCCACAACTGCCAGCTACCATTCCATTTGTGGTCAATACTATCAAAAAAATAAGAGTGAAGTAATGGTGTTTGGAAGAGAGAAAGGGATCAACGGAAATATTACCTTGAATGGAGAACTCCTCAAAGTAGTAGAAAGTTTCACTTATTTAGGGAGTGAAATATCTAGGGATGGAAGAATAACTAACGAAATTAGTAGGAGGTTACAGAAGGGAGGCAATTTCTACCAAACAATAAAACACCTGATTTGGAATAAGGAAGTTTCAGAAAAAGCAAAACTCCTTATGTGTAAGAATCATTACTTCCCTATTGTCAGCTATGGCGGAGAAACGTGGACAATGACAGAAAGGGACTGGAGCAGACTGCAAGCGGGGGAAATGAAATTTCTCAGAGCAGTTAAGGGAAAAAGAAGAATGGACAGAGTAAGGAATGTAGAGGTTAGAAAGGACCTTAAACAAGAAAGTAGGAGAGAAGAAATTGAAAAAAAGGGATTAAGATGGTATGGGCATGTTAAGAGGATGCATGGGCAGAGACTCCCCACAATTATGGAAGAACTAAAGATGGATGGGAAAGACCTAAAGGGTGCCCAAGAACACGGTGGAAAATGGGAGTGAGAATATCTGTGGAAAGGAGAGGTGTGACCTAGCAGCAAGTGGAGGAAAAAAATGGTTCAAATGGCTCTGAGCACTATGGGACTCAACTGCTGAGGTCATTAGTCCCCTAGAACTTAGAACTAGTTAAACCTAACTAACCTAAGGACATCACAAACATCCATGCCCGAGGCAGGATTCGAACCTGCGACCGTAGCGGTCTTGCGGTTCCAGACTGCAGCGCCTTTAACTGCACGGCCACTTCGGCCGGCGTGGAGGAAAAAAAAGTGGTGGGAGGACCGAGCCAAATGGAGAGGACTCGTCAGCACCCAGACCCGGCCGTAGCTGGAGCGGGATCCGGATATAGATAGACTATAATAAACACAATGAAAAATTGACCATTCATAAATACAGCTTGTGTCCATAAGAGTGTACAAAGATGTAACGTGACGTAGAGAAAGCTACACTGAACAATTTCAGGTAGGGAACCTGGGGTTGGAGAAGCCAGCTTAAGGAGATATGGAAGTAAACTTGTCTACCGCTTTGTCCAGCAGTACCGTTTTCCAGCTTATTTGCAATTCACGTGCGTACAAGTTTAGAAGTACTGTGCTGTTTATTCACATGCACATTCTTTATTTCCTACAAGGAAACAAATAGTACGAGCTTGATTACCAAGAAGTCATAACACAGGTTTTGTTTACTTTTCTTCAACATAATGTGGCTCTGTTGTATCGTGTTTACATTGTGCCAGGAATCAACGACCGACCGTTTCATTACTCACTGCTATTCACCGACTTACAGTACAATAAAATGGAGCAGTACCGATACAGTACCTCCTGGTCGCTGGATTGGAAGGGGCCTGCGAGGCCACCTGACTTGAATCCCCTTGATTATTTCCTGTGGGGATACATCAAGTCACTTGTGTAAGAGACCACAGTGGATATAGAGCTGGAATTTAGTTGCCAGAATTGTAGCTCCCTGTGATGTGATTCGAAACACACCAGGGATATTTGTCAAGATGCGTCAGGATTTTGTTTGCCTATGTCATGTTTGCATTCATGGTGATGGCCTTCAGTTTCACATATTTTGTAAGTTTCAGCATAAATGGTACGTTCATTATGTCAATGATTGTATTTGCAGTTAGCTAATGTAAATAAAAAAGTACGTAAGAATGTGATTTTATTTCCATTATCTCCTTAAGATGGCTTCTCCGACCCCAGGTTCCCTAACTCGAATTGTTCAGTGGAGCACCGTCTTTGTTCTGTTAAATTTTTTGCACGCTCTTACGACAACACCTTGTATATTAATCTAAAATTTTCTTAAATGCTTCATTAAGCTACATAAAAGAAAAACGGCACATAAGTCAGTCACTATCGTCCATTACAAAAATCAAAAATATAATGAAATGTGCTAGGATGGAGTACCACAGATATAACTCTAAATTTAGTTTAATATAATACCCTAAATTTCATCCATCTTAAAGCCTCGTTTCAAAACATCCGATGCAGCTACAACTAAGGTTATTCATTGTTCACTTACTCAGACGTTATCTGCCACTTGTTGCCAAACAAAATTCATTGCTTGTTTTTGGAGACATTTGACATTATATGTTATACCTGAATCACTGCCTCAACCATAACAGCTTGCAATTTGAACGATATACGAGGGTTGTCCAGAATGTAAGTTCAGATCGGTCGCGAAATGGAAACCACAGTGAAAACCAGAAACGTTTTGTTTGCAACAGTTAGGTAGACCCTCCACCTACTGCTCTACATAGTCGCCGCTCCAGCTTCGAGTTTTGTCGTCGTGTTGTATCAACTTTCCAATATCCTCTTCATAGAGAGCAGCCGCCTGTGCTTTCGGCCAGTTATCTGCACTGGTCTGCAGCTCGTTGTCTGTGGAAAAATTTTGTCTTCATAGCCGGCGGTTCCTGTGAGCAGAGATGAGATTCAGGGGGAGCCAATTACGGGCTGTATTGTGGGTGATCAAACACTTCTCATCGGAAACGCTGCAGGAGCGTCTTCATTGCCCCTGCAGTGTGCGGCCGAGAATTGGCATGAAGAAGGAACTGCTCGACAGTTGTGTTATGTGGGCTGCATGACACAGGCGAATTCTCTAGCCAGGCCCTCATACTTGGCGGGAGACGCTATTCACTACGCATCTTTACGTGCTCACTGTTCACTCAGAACTGAAGGGAGCGATGCGACACGATCGACGGGCATACTAGAGACACTGCCCAACACATCTGTGCAAAGCTTTACCGGATTTTCCCAGTCGTTTCATTTCGCGACCGATCGGAACTTACTTTCTGGACAACCCTCGTGTGACTGTCATTTGTTTTTCTTAGTTGTAGGCAAATTAACAAAAACAAATCAGCCTTCGTCTGTATACGGAAGGTTAATGTTTGTATTTCTTACTAACAATGACCAGGCTGAAAGTAACTCCAAAACAGAGAAATAGTGCATATGACCTCATAAATCGTAATATACCGGCAGATATATACATGTGAACAAAACACTAATCAGTGGTATGTTTTGAGAACTAATCGAACAATGTACGTGATATAGTTGAAAACACCGATTGCTTTGCAGTTAAACGATATCGGTGGATTTTGCACAACCAGATTTTAATACACCTTTTCGTATAAAATTGCAAGTTGCAATACGTTCACGAACTTTAGCGCAAGAACATTCTCATTACACGGCGCCGTTTAGAGTGTATTGATGGAACTTTAACACCAAACAGAATATACTAAGATTCCAAATGAGAGCCAGTAGACAGTTGAATAACGTTTGGCGTCTGAGTGGTCGAAGTAACCACGCCGGCCGCTGTGGCCGAGCGGTCCTAGGCGCTTCAGTCCAGTACCGCGCTGCTGCTACGGTCGCAGGTTCGAATCCTGCCTCGGACATGGATGTGTGTGATGTCCTCAGGTTAGCTAGGTTTAAGTATTTCTAAGTCTAGGGGACTGATGACCTCAGATGTTAAGTATCGTAGTGCTTAGAGCCATTTGAACCATTCGAAGTAACCACGTTGGTCAAAGTATACACGGTCTACGCTACTGAAACCTATAAACACTTGAATCCACTTACTATAATAAATGCTTGGTCTTCCTCTACAAATTTTACCCGTCACACTTCTACGCATCACCGAACTAACGACTCCTTGATGCCTCAGAATGTTTCCGATCACCTGATCCTTTCTTTTATTCAAGTTCTGACATTAATTTTTCTCCCCAATCCAATGCCGTACATCTTTATTAAGAATCCGATCAGCCACTCTGACCTTCACAATCCACCTTTAGCTCCAAATCAGAGACGATTCTACTCTTTTTTTTCACTGTTCCTCAATACATGTTTCACGTTCGTATAAAGCTCCAGAAAAATACACTAGTGTGCAAAACTAAAGGATGGAGGTAATTTTTGCAAGATCTACCACTACAAAGTAAAATAACTTGATAAAACTTTGACCATACTTACAAGGGAAATTCCCCATCTCACCCCCCCCCCCCTCCCTCAAATTTAGTGGCAAGAGCGCCCAGCGGACAGCCTGTCAAAAACCGAACACGGATCAAGCACGAAAACTGAAAGAAGGTTTACTGAACTATGAAAAAAAAAAAGCAAAGTAGAAACAATGAACGGCCCAACGACAAGAAGTGCAATATTGAGAAGGCCGAAAGATGATGATGATGATGATGATGATGATGATTGGTTTGTGGGGCGCTCAACTGCGCGGTCATCAGCGCCCATACAATGCTCCAATCTTTACACAGTCCAATTATAGCCACGTTCACTACGAATGAGGATTATGATGAAATGATGGGAACAACACAAACACCCAGTCCCCGGCCAGAAAAAAAATCTGCAATCCCTCTTTTTTTGTTTGTTCTCATTTTGTTCTATAGTGTTCGGTGAATTTGTTAGAGGCGGACGTCCGATGACAGCCAGTTAGGTTCTCCGTTGATCTGTTCACTCAGTTTTTTTGTTACAGAGGGTAGCTAACCCTCTGATCGAAGACGCTGAGCTACCGTGCCGGCTGCCCCTCCGGGAATCGAACCCAGGACGCCGTGATCCAGAGGCAGCAACGCTAGCCCCTAGACCATGAGCTACGGATGAGGCCGAGTTCGAACCTCCCTCCTTTTTTCCGCTGTATTAAAATTTGTGCGTGTGGCGTGGTGTACAGCAAGGTGTAAGGTAGGGACCTGTAATGACATTTGATTCTAAGCAACTACTCTATTAGCAGCCGAATGGAATTGGCTTTCGAATAGGAACCGTAAACGTTTAATGACAAGTCGACAAGTCAACCAAATCCTACACAGGAAAACTTCTGGTGAGTCATACATGACATTAGTAAGAGTACATGAGTCATATTATAGGAATCTCTTATCGACGCATCTAATTTGTACGACTGGTAAGTGAGTGACGCATGCCTCCTTCCCCAATTTAGGTGTTCGTGTAAATGTGAATGTGATCGCTCCCAAGGAAATGATGAAAACATAATAGTTTGTCACATAAGCTGTAACAAATAAACGCAACAGTTTCACACTCAGACAGTTTTCCCTGTGCTCTGTCAAAACATATGTTTTTAACGTTTTTGAAGTTGCGTTCCGTTTCGCAAGTTTTGACTCTGGAATAATTTAGTTGTAACGTAGTTCAGACCCGTTTATATGTTGTTTTCATTTATGTGAGACGTCTGTGTGGTGTCTCACCTGCTCTCATTATTCATCACATTTACTTGCGACGGTAACGTATTCTTACCACATGACTCATATTTCATAACCAATGTATAGTATGACAACTGCGAAGACTACAGAAAGAGAAGAATCGTTTCAACGACCGAACGGACAGTTCATAATGTTATGAAAAAAAAAAAAACATAAATGGCACGAGCAAGTTTTGAACCCGGCTCGACTGGTTACAGTCCAACACCGTGACCACTTATGCACTGCGCCGCTGCTATTTCGGCTTGCTCTATATTCCATTTCTTGTCCTTGAGCCGTTCGCTCTTTCTATTTTGCTTTTTATTTACTAGCCAGTGCACCTTCTCCCTGTTTTGATGCTTGATCTGTGTTCAGTTTCTGATGAGCTATCCACTGGGCCATTTTACTACTAAAGTCTGAGGGAGGTACGATGTGGAGTTTCCCTTGTTAGAAAGAACTGCTACAGTATAGTACACGAAGTAACTGCAAGAAATACGCTGTGATGAGAACAGAAATGACACAGTAATTGAAGACAACAATTACAATGAAGTCACCACGATTCATGACGATAACCTCGAAGTTGGAAAGACTGGAAAGTTGCACAGGTCACACCAATATTGAAGAAAGGTTGTAGGAGTAATCCACTAAATTACAGGCCGATATCGTTAACGTCGATATGCAGCAGGATTTTAAAACATATATTGTGTTCGATCATTATGAATTACCTCGAAGGAAACGGTCTATTGACACACAGTCAACATGGGTTTAGAGAACATCGTTCCTGTGAAACTCAACTAGCCCTTTATTCACATGAAGTGCTGAGTGCTATTGACAAGGGATTTCATATCGATTCCGTATTGCTGGATTTCTGGAAGGCTTTTGACACACAAGTGGCTCGTAGTAAAATTGCGTGCTTATGGAATATCGTCTCAGTTATGTGATTGGCAGCTGAGGGTTTCAGTTAGTCATCATTTATTCCGTTAAAAAGTTTATAAATTGGAACCCGTATTACCTGTGCCGTATTACGTTTTCCCACCTCTCACCATAGGAGGGAACAACCAGCATTGACGAACTTCCTTCCGCATACTCATGATGAGTGTGTTACGGACACTCCCATTCGTCGGAATTGGGTCACTGAAGACGGAGTCAAAATACACACATCAAAAAAAGTTTTGCATCACCTCGGTTCCGAGAGTTCCAGAACCTGTACAGAAAATTGGAATAGAGATCAACATAAACATCATTTTCGCCCTTTTCACTGCTCATGATAACCACACATTGCACGTTGTACTACCATACAGCGAGACCTTCAGCGGCGGTAGTCCAGAATGCTGTACATACCGGTACCTCTAATTTCCAGTAACAAGTCCTCTTGCATTGATGCATGCCTGTATTCGTCGTGGCATACTATTCGAAAGTTCATCAAGGCAATTTTGGTCCAGATTGTCCCACTCCTCAATGGCGATTCCACGTAGATCCCTCAGAGGGGTTGGTGGGTCACGTCGTCCATAAACAGCCCTTTTCAATCTATCCCAGGCATGTGCGATAGGGTTCGTGTCTGGAGAACATTCTGGCCACTCTAATCGAGCAGCGTATTTTCCTGAAGGAAGTCATTCACAAGATGTGCACGATAGGGGTGCGAATTGTCGTCCATGAAGACGAATGCCTCGCCAATAAGCTGCCGATATCGTTGCACTACCGGTCGGAGGATGGCATTTACGTATCCTATAGCCGTTACGGCGTCTTTCATAACCACCAGCGGTGTACGTCTGCCCCACATAATGCCACCCCAAAACAGCAGGGAACCACCACCTTGCTGCACTCGCTGGATAGTGTGTCTAAGGCGTTCAGCCTGACCGGGTTGCCTCCGACGATTCTCTAGTTGAAGGCATATGAGACACTGATCGGTGAAGAGAACGTGATTCCAATCCTGGCCGGTCCATTTGTCATGATGTTGGGCCCATCTGTACCACGCTGCATATTTTCGTGGTTGCAAAGATGGACGTCGCCATGGACCTCGGGAGTGAAGTTGAGCATCATGCAGCCTATTGCGCACAGCTTTAGTAGTAAAACGACGTCCTGTGGCTGCACGAAAAGCATTATTCAACATGGTGGCGTTGCTGTCGGCGTTACTCCGAGCCATAATCCGTAGGCAGCGGTCATTCACTGCAGTAATAGCTCTTGCGCGGCCTGAGCGAGGCATCTTATCGACAGTTCCTGTCTCTCTGTATCTCCTCCATGTCCGAACAACATCGCTTTGGTTCACTCCGAGACGCCTGGAGACTTCCGTTCCTGGTACAAAGTAACAATGCGGACGCTGTCGAACCACGGTATTGATCGTCTAGGCATTGTTAAACTACCGATAACACGAGCCAGATACCTTCTTCCTGGTGGAATGTCTGGAACTGATGGGCTGTCGAACCCCCTCCGTGTAATAGGCGCTGCTCATGCATGGTTGTTTACATCTTTGGGCGCATTTAGTGACATCGCTGAACAGTGAAAGGGATTGTGCCTGTGATACAATATCCACAGTCAACGTCTGTCTTCAGGAGTTCTGGGAAGCTGGATAATGCAAAACTTTTTTTGATGTGTGTACATATGCAGAAGAACAAGGAAGGAAATGCATTGGATCATTTGCAACGGATCGTCCCGATGTTTACTTTAAGCGTTTCAGGCACATCCTGGAAAGAGTTCGAGTCTCGGTCCAGCACACAGTTTTAATCTGCCAGGAAGTTTCATATCAGCGCACACTCCGCTGCAGAGTGAAAAATCTCATTCTGGAAACATCCCCTAGGCTGTGGCTAAGCCATGTCTCCGCAGTATCCTTTGTTTCACGAGTGCTAGTCTTGCATGGTTCGCAGGAGAGCTTCTGCAAAGTTTGGAAGGTACGAGACGAGGTACTGGCGGAAGTAAAGTTGTGAGGACGGGGCGTGAGTCGGGTTTGGGTAGCTCAGTTGGTAGAGCACTTGCCCATGAAAGACATCTACACGGATGCTCTGCAAATCAAATTTAAGTGCCTGGCAGAGGGTTCATCGAACCACCTTCACAATAATTCTCTATTATTCCGGTTTCGAACAGCGCACGGAAAAAACGAACACCTATATCTTTCCGTTCGAGCTCTGATTTCCCTTATTTTATTCTGATGATCGTTTCTCCCTAAGTAGATAAACGTCAACAAAATATCGTCGCATTCGAAAGAGAAAGTTGGTGATTGAAATTGCATGAGAATATTCTGCCACAACAAAAAACGACCTTCTTATAATGGTGTCAACCCCAAATCCTGTATCCTGTCAGTGGCACTCTCTCCCCTATTTCAGGAGGATACAAAATGTGCAGCTCTTCTTTGAAGTTTCTCGATGTACTCTGTTAATTCTATCTTGGAAGGATGCCAGACTGTGAAGCAGTATTCCAAAAGAGGACAAACAAGCGTAGTGTAATATAATTGCGTAGGCTTCCGCGGCCAGTGTCTGTCGACATAAAAGTTTTCTGGGTATGGTACCGCGTCATAATG
Source organism: Schistocerca nitens (assembly GCF_023898315.1). Lineage (NCBI taxonomy): Eukaryota > Metazoa > Arthropoda > Insecta > Orthoptera > Acrididae > Schistocerca > Schistocerca nitens. The sequence continues at coordinate 862,906,182 of NC_064617.1, forward strand.
TAAAAAAAAATACTGCTGCTGGAGAAAAACCAACGTTTCGGCCACGGTTGCAGCGGCCTTCTTCTGGGTCTAATGGGGCGTTCTAGCTACGCCGTGTCCTTTATATTTTGTTGTTACTATTCACTGCGCATGCCATTACGTCAGAATTTTAAAAGGTAGGTAGTTTCTTTGGTCACTTAAGGAAGAAGGAGAGGGAACTTTATTTTAATAGGTTATTTCGGTGTAGGGAGAACGTGACCTCTGTTGTCTATTGGCTCTTGTGTTATGTGCCACGATTGGTGGTCACCGTGGAATGAGAAGTCTGCTGCTGTTTACCAACTGCCGGTAGTGGTCGTGCCTCGTGTTGACAGTGCGGTCTGATGGGCTCTGATTGCTGGCAGCCAAGATGGGGCAAGCCTGAGTCCATCCTCCCTGTTCATGTTGTTAGGGTGTTTAAGTATTTCGACGGCCTCTCTGAGTTTGCGTTTCGTCGTAATTGGCTGCTTGGCCAACACACAGGCCTCGCTGAATTTTATTTCATTTCCGCAGTCTGGCTGATGTTCTGCCACTGCAGATTTGTTGCGTTGCCCTAGACGAATATAGCGCTCGTGTTCCCGATTGCGCGATGCTATTGGCCTACCATTCTCGACGATGTATGCCTCTCCACATTCGCATTCCACCTTGTAAACGCCTGCAGTGTGTAATGCATCCACCTTGTCCTTGGTGGAGCCTAGCACGTCCTGGATCCTACGACCACTATAGACGGCAGGCTGCACTCCAACGCGGCGAAGGTGTTTGCCTTTTCAGTCCGTAACATTTTTCACATAAGGTAAGCGCACTGTTGGCTGCAGTTTGTCTATTTCTTGCTTTTCTTTCTTACTTGTGTTCGTTGGCAAGGCTGTGTTTATCGACTGATGACTGTAGCCATTGGCTAGAAACGTTGTGCGTAGCCTTTTAAGCGCAGGTGTGATTTTTTGAGCATCACTTAGGCGCTGCGCACGGATTGCCAAAGAACGGATGACAGAGTTCTTCTGCGCTGGGTGGTGGTAGGATTGGGCGTGCAGATACCTGTTTGTATGTGCAGGCTCGCGATATACTCTGCGCCCCAGTGTGCCCTCTGTTCTCCTGTATACTTCGAGGTCTAGAAATAGGATTGCACCATTCTTTTCTACTTCGAGCGTGAACTGTATCTTCCCGTGCATACTGTTCAAATATTCGTGGAACTTGTGTAGCTCCGTTTCACCATGAGGCCATATAGCGAACGTGTCGTCCACGTATCTGAACCAGCAACGTGGAAGTAAAGGAGCTGAACCGAGGGCCGTTGCTTCAAATGCTTCCACGAATATGTCGGCTGCCAGCGTAGATAGGGCAGACCCCATTGCTACGCCGTCTCTCTACTCGTAGTATTTTCCTTGCCATTTGAAGTGCGTTGAAGTCAGGCACAACTCAACCAGGACGCATATGTCTGGCGGGACATGCTCCTGGAGGAGGCGGATAGTTTCGTCTACTGGCACGTTCGTAAATAATGATTTCACGTCAAAGCTGACCATGATGTCCGTAGGTAAAATTGTTTCTCCCTTTAGGCGTTCTATAAAGTGCGTCGAGTTCTTCACATAATAGTCCGTCTTGCCAACTAGACGTCTTAGTTTGCAGGCTAGATAGTTTGCCAAATTGTAAGTAGGCGAATCGATCCCATTCATTATTGGCCTCAAAGGGTAACTATCCTTATGTACCTTTGAACACCGTAAATTCTAGGAGAAACTGGTACTCTGGGAATAAGACCCTTCGCTGTGTCAGCATCAATTCTCGAGTCCTTAATCGCGGAATGCGCCTTTCGAATTATCTTCGCCGTAGGGCCCGGCCTTAGTTCTTTGTAGATGGGATCATTTAATAATTCTTTCATCTTGTCTTCTTACTGCAAAGTCTCTAAGACGACGGTAGCATTGCCTTTGTCTGCTGTTAATGTCACAATTTTGTCGTTGTTCTTCAGTTCCCTGACAGCTGCCCTTTCCTCTCGGTTGAGATTGTGTTTCGGTGGCTTGGCACGTAGTAGAACTCGAACGGTTGCCTGACTAATTTTTAAAATTCTGACGTAATGGCATGCGCAGTGAACAGTAACAACAAAATATAAAGGACACTGCGTAGCTAGAACGCACCTTTAGACCCAGAAGAAGTCCGCTCTAACCGTGGCCGAAACGTTGGTTCTTCTCCAGCAGCAGTAGCTTTTTACATTATGACGCGGTACCATACCCAGAAAACTTTTATGTCAAGCGTAGTGTAAGCAGTCTCTTTAGAAGATCTGTTAAATTTTCTAAGTGCTCCGCCAATAAAACGCAGTTTTTGGTTTGCCTTCCCCACAACATATTCTATGTGATCTTTTCAATTTAAATTGTTCGTAATTCTAATTCCTAGGTGTTTGATTGAATTTACGGCTTTCAAATTAGATTGATTCATCGTGTAATCGAAGTTCAATGGGTTCGTTTTAACACTCATGTGGATGACCTCACACTTTTCATTATTTAGGGTCAATTGCTAATTTTTGCACCATTCATATATCTTTCCTAAATAGTTTTTCAGTTTGTTTTGATCTCCTGATGACTTTACTAGGCGGTAAACAACACCATCATCTACAAACAACCTAAGACGGCTGCTCAGATTGTCTCCTGAGTCACTTATATAGATAAGGAACAGCAAAGGGCCTATAACACTACCTTGGGGAACGCCAGAAATCACTTCTGTTTTACTCGATGACTTTCCGTCAATTACTACGAACAGCAACCTCTCTGACAGGAAATCACGAGTCCAGGCACATAACTGAGACGGTATTCCACAAGCACGCAATTTCATTTCAAGGTGGTTGTGTGGTACAGTGTCAAAAGCCTTTTGGAAATCTAGAAATGCGGAATCAATTTGAAATCCCTTGTGAATAGCATTGAACACTTCGTGTGTGTAAAGAGCTAGTTATGTTTCAGAATACGAAGTTTTCTAAATCCGTATTCACTGGGTATCAATAGACAGTTCTCTTCGAGGTAATTCATAATTTTCGAACTCAATATATGTTTCAGAACCGTGCCGCATGTCGACGTTAATGATATGGGCTTGTAATTAAGTGGATTACTCATACTACCTCTCTTGAATATTGGTGTGATCTGTGCAACTTTCCAATATTTGGGTACGGATCTTTCGTCGAGCGAGCTGTTGTATGTAATTGTTAAATATGGAGCTATTACATCAGCATACTCTGAAAGGAACCTAACTGGTGTGTAGTCTGGACTGGGAGATTGCTTCCATGGCTTCTAAGAACCTTTTGAGGGACAATGGCTCAACAGAGTTTAGATGTCCCAAAATGATCTCGAGCAAAATCGTGAAGATTAAAACTCGATATATAGGGCACACAGTAAATTGTTTTATCATTTCTCACTCCAATGAATCACTCAGTCTATATCATAAACTGTGATTCGCGATCGTAGTACATTCTCCTCGTCACATACTGTGGAAACCATTCCGGGTCCTCTGAGCGAAATATGTGGGCGCTTTGTTAGGCACTCTCTTTGTCCTCTCCGACTTGAGGTTTAAGTACAGAATTATTCAGTGAGTCATAGGTCGTAGGGAAAGGCCAACCCTGTGTCACGCTATTGCCGCAGATGTTTGTCGTGTCAAACCGATGACGTCAGGCGGAAATCGTTCCACAGCTGCATGTATTCTCGACGTTAAAGTACTTAAGGTATGGCCCCTTTCTTAAAGTGTTTACCATCTTAGATTTTTCAGTATTCTTATTACATTCTCTGGCCACTCCGGGAACCCTCTGCTCATTCTCCTGTTCTTGGTTTTTGCTCCCTGTCCTGTGTAGGTCCGATGTGATATATATGAAGACTTGAGCAGACGTCCTATAGTACACCCCTGGGACACACCAGGCACTACTCAAGTGTCTGAAGGTGACTCTCCATTCAGGATAACGGGATGTACCACACCTCTAGGGAAATGTTCGATACAATCGCAGACCTGTTTATATTAGATTAGATTACATTTAGTTTTCATTCCATGTACCCAAAAATGATTCTCGTGGATGTGGATCAACTCAGAAAGTGTAACATAAGAAACATAATACTTTTGTATATGATACTCACTACCCTCATCATTTGTCAGGAGAATGTCAAAAATAGGTGAAAAAGTTACAGTAAACTGGAACTACTAATATTTACAGAATTAATACGCTGTCAGAATTCAAATGTAGTTATGCACTTTTAATAAATTTATCATACATAAAATACCTAATCTTGACTTTTGTGACCAAGTGCTGTCAAAACTGAATCTAGCAGACATTTTTAACAAAGCTGGTCTAACAGTCTCTGTTAAGATACTCGTCTCCACAGTAGAAGAAAATGGCTCTGAGCACTACGGGACTTGACATCTATGGTCGTCAGTCCCCTAGAACTTAGAACTACTTAAACCTAACTAACCTAAGGGCAGCATACAACACCCAGTCATCACGAGGCAGAGAAAATCCCTGACCCCGCCGGGAATCGAACCCAGGAACCCGGGCACCGTAGAAGAACTTGCCTACCAAAACGCTTTCAAATTCTGTTTAAACTGTGCTTTATCTGAAACCAAGTTTTTAATTGTTGCTGTGAGGTGTATCTGTTTTTAGACAGCCAATCGTAACTTTATAAACTTACGTACTAATACTTCTGCTCACTGCTTTCCCAAGTCGAAAGAACGCGCTGGCACAATTCCTTCTCACTTTCTACATTCCACTAGATGAAAAGCCACAAAAAATGCTTCTGTGTCAGGGGCACGCGCGAGATGCGTGTAAAAGGTTAGGTGATTGGATCAACATTTCAATTAGAACTTATGTGAGAAACGTTTGCTTGCGGACATACAGGAAAACAGCCAGTGGTGCTCAACATAATAAGCTGCAGCACATTCGTCTCCTGTGGGCTGTCTAGGTAGTGACTCAGAAGATTCGTGCTAGAGCTATTACGCGACGCATAATTACGAAAGATAAAAGGCGACGGAGGAACGGTATACTATAGAAAGTGTACGGAACAGAGGCAGCGAACAGAAAAAGATTCCGGAATAGTCCCCCATTCGGATTACCGGGCGGGGATTGCCAAGGGTGAGGTGACCATGAGAAAAAGAGTGAATAACGAACGAAAGGATAAAGTTCTAAGAGTCAGGGCGTTGATTGTCAGAAGCTTGAACGTGGTAGGGAAGCTAGAAAATCTGAAAAATGCAAAGGCTCAATCTAGATATAGTAGGGGCCAGTGAAGTGAAATGGAAAGAAGACAAGGATTTCTGGTCAGATGAGTATAGGGTAATATCAACAGCAACAGAAAATTGCATAACGGGAATGGGATTCGTGACGACTAGAAAGGTAGGGTTGAGAGTGTGTTACTGCGAACAGTTCTGTGATAGGGTGTCCTTTTCAGAGTCGACAGCAAACAAACGGCGACAACAATAGTTCAGACTGAAGATGAACAGATGGAAAAAGTATACGAAGATATCGAAAGAGTACAACAGTACGTAAAAGGAGTTTAAAATATTATGGTCATATCGGACTGGAATGCAGTTGTAGGGGAAGGAGTAGAAGAAAAGTTTGCAGGAGAATATGTACTTGGGACAGGCAGTGAGAGAGGAGAGAGACTAATTGAGTTCTGTAATAAGTTTCAACTAGTAATAGCGACTACTCTGTTCAAGAATCACTAGCGGAGGAGGTACACTTAAAATAGGCCGGGCGATACGGGAAGATTTCAGTTAGATCACATCATGGTCAGGCAGAGATTCCGAAATCACATACTGGATTGTAAGAAGTACGCAGGAGCAGATGTAGACCCATATCAGAATGCAGTAATGCTGAAAAGTGGGCTGAAGCTTAAGACATTAGTCAGGAAAAATCGACACGCAAAGAAGTAGCATACGGAAGTACCAAGGAATGACGAGATACACTTGAAGTTCTCTAAGGCTATAGGTACAGCAATAAGAAATAGCTCAGTAGACAGTGCAGTTGAAAAGGAATGGACATCTCTAAAAAGGGCAGTCACAGAAGTACGAAAGAAAAACGTAGGTACAAAACCATGGAGAACAGAAGAAATTCTTCAGTTGATCAACGAAAGAAGGAAGTGCAAAAATGTTCGGGTAAATTCAGGAATACAGAAATACAAGTCACTGAGGAATGAATTAAATAGGAAGTTCAGAGAACCTAAGACGAAATGGCTGCATGAAAAATGTGAAGAAATCGAAAGAGAAATGATTGTCGGAAGGACTAACTACGCATATGGGAAAGTCAAAACAACTTTCGGTGAAATTAAAAGCAAGGCCGGTAACAAGAGTGCAATTCCACTGTTAAATGCGGAGGAGAGAGCGGATAGCTGGAAAGAGTATATTGAAGGCCTCTGTGATAGAACAAGTAACAGGAGTCGATTTAGAAGAGATAGGTGATCCAGTATTAGAATCAGAATGTAAAAGGAGCTTTCCATGACTTAAGAACAAATAAGGCATAAGTGATAAGGGGTAAGTGGCAACAAAACGACTACTGGTGTCTAGAAGGCATGTGTCAGGCGATATACAATCTGACTTCTTCCTTTGCAATACGTACCCAAAGGGTTAAGGGGCATAGGTCGGCCCAGGAAACGATGAAGCTAAGAAGTTCAAGCAGGAACAGGTTTCTTACCCCTGATCCTTGGATGTAGATCATTATAATGATGATCATAATTAACATTATGACGGCGTGTATAAAAATTGGTTTCCCTTCACGAGACATCCACAACTGTCATTCACTGTCAGTTATAAACTCCGCTACAGTTCTAAGAAACAACTGTATCGGATTTTATCACTGGCAATAATTGATGTGGTGGAAGTGTCTCTCCCTGATTCGTTCTTTTTTTTTATTTTTTATTTTTTTTTTATTTGTTCGATGCGATGCGGCCCGCCACGAATTCCTCTCCTCTGCCATGCCAGCCTCTTCATCTCAGAGTAGTACTTGCAACCTGCGTTCTCAATTATTTCCTAAATGTATTCGAATCTCTGCCTTCCTCTACAGTTTTTGTCCTCTACAGCAACCTCCAGTACCGTGGAAGTCATTCCCTGATGTCTTAACAGATGTCTTATCGTGTCTCTTCTCCTTATCAGTGTTTTTCTCATATTCCTTTCCTCTCTGATTCTGTACTGAACGTCCTCATACCTTACCTTATCAGTCCACCTAATTTTCAACATTCGTCTGTAGCACCATATCTCAAATGCTTCGATCCTCTTCGGTTTCGGTTTTCCCACAGTGCATGTTTCACTACAATACAATGCTGTGCTCCACACGTACATTCTCAGAAATTTCTTCCTAAAATTAAGGCCTACCTTTAATAGTATTAGACTTCTCTTGGCCTGTAAAATTCTTTCTACCAGTGCTAGTCTGCTGTTGATGTCTGCTTGCTCCGTTCGTTATTAATTATTTTGCGGGTTAGGCAGCAGAATTCCTTCATCTACTTCGTGACCATCAACCCGATGTTAAGGTTCTAGCAGTTCTCGTTTCTACTACTTCTCATTACTTCTGTCTTTCTTCGATTTACTCTCAGTCCATATTTTGTTTCCATCAGACTGCTTATTCCATTCACCAGATACTGTAATTCTTATTTACTTTCACAGAGGACAGCACGGTCACCAGTGAATCATGTCATTGATATCCTTTCACCTTGAATTTTAAGTCCACACCTGAACCTTTCTTTTATTTCCGTCACTGCTTGTTCGGTGTACAGATTGAACAGTAGGAAGACTACATCCTTGTCTCACACACTTTTCAATCCGAGCACTTCCTTCTTCACCGTACACTCTTATTCAGTCTTGCCTCTTGTGCATATCGTATATTACACGTTTCTGCCTACCTATAGGTTACCCCCATTTTTCTCAGTATTTCGAACATCTTGTACCACTTGACAATGTTGAACTCTTTTTCCAGGTCGACAAATCCTATGAAAGTGTCTTGATTTTTTTTAGTCTTGCTTCCATTATCAACAGCAACGTCAGAATTGCCTCTCTTGTGACTTTATCTTTCCTAAAGCCAAACTGATAGTCAACTAACACATCCTCAGTATTCTTTTCCATTCTTCTGTATATTATATTTGTTAGCAGCTTGGATGCATGAGCTGTTAAGCTGATTGTGCGATAATTCTCGCATTTGTCAGCTCTTGCAGTCTTCGGAATTCTGTGAGTGACATTTGAAAAAAATGGCCATTTTTTGGACACCACTTTTTTGGCCGAAAAAAATACTAGATAGCAACATAAAAAATCGGCTACGATGAACTAAAGAGAATTGAGTATGCTTCAACAGAGACCAAAAATCATTAAAATCGGGTGAAAATTGTAGCGCAGGTGACGACAACGACGCCGAGAAACGTGATTTTGAGAGAAACGCGTTTAAAGTTTGACAAGTATTTATCATACAAAAAAGGGACAAAGCTTGAAACTTAGGTGGTATCATCGATGCCTGGTCCATAATAACTATCGTCCCGGCTAGAGGGTAGCCGCTTTCTGCTGCTGTAACCTGATAAGCCCTCATTTTCGTCCTCAAAGCCCTTTTCGCCGCTGAGGGCATCGCCACTGGCGTCTCTATCTTCACAGAATCGACGCATTTCATCGCCGACTTTGATTTGAAGGCCATTTGCCATGTGCGTTAATGCAGTATGGTCTACACTGAATATACGGCCGAATTTGAAGCAATGTTGGCAATTTCGCTTCGGCTTGGCGTTATTTTTGGAGCGTATCTCCAAATGAGACCAGTTATTCAAATGACAGTCATAATCGCATTATTTATTTTGCCGCCAACCGGTTTCAACCCGCGGTGGGGTCATCTTCAGGACAATTTACACCATTTGGTCGCTCGCTGGAGTCGTCACCCTGCCTGTGCACGGTTGGTAACTATCACACTGGCATGGTGACGACTCCAGCGAGCGACCAAATGGTGTAAATTGCTCTGAAGATGACCCCACCGCGGGTTGAAACCAGATGGCGGCAAAATAAATAATGCGATTGTGACTGTCATTTGAATAACTATTTATAAGTAAATTAATCGCTGTTTATCTCCATACAACTATGTTGTCTAAAAATCCAAATGAGACTATTGAAACTGTTAACATTTTAAGTAAAACCGCCTAAACAACGCTCCAGACAATCAGGTTTATTCAAATCGTTATAAACCGGGGTGTAGGCATCGATAACCACTTGTGACAGTGGCGTTTTATGTTTATAACTTTTCAATTCATCATTCGCTTTAGCTTCAAACGGTCACAGGATCGTTTCTTTCGGGAGTTCGCGCATATCATTTTTGAGAATAATTCTTCAATATATACACATTCGAACTCCGTAAATAAAAAAATTTCGAGTTTCTTTAAACCGTCACTCTGTCGTTGCCCCTTCAGTGGGCCAGACACCACAGAAACTGGGCTGTAGCTGCCTGGAGGCGTCTGCTGTGGTCCGGAGAGTCGCGATGTCGCTTCTCTTCAACTGACGCGAGGAGTCGACACTGCCGAATGAGGAGCTTCAGCCGCTATGAGTCTGGATGGTGTGGTTCAGGCCAGAGGTACTTCTGTGATGTTTCGGGGACGTTTTTCGTACTATGGCTTCGGTGCATTCGTTCATGTTACGGTGAACATGACCCAGGATGTTTATGTCGACATCCCCTGTGAACAAGTGTCGTCTTACATCTGCGTGGTACGGCGACTATGCTTATGACAACAGTCGTGTTCCGAGAGCTGCGCGCACACGTTCCTCGTCTGACGAATACTGAAGCACTTCGGCTACTCCTCTAAATCACCCGATGTTAACCCTGTAGAAATCGTGTGGGATCTGTTCGGGGTATACACTGAAGAGCTAAAGAAACTGGTACACCTGCCCAATATCGTGTGGGACCATCGCGAGCACGCAGAACTGCCGCAACACGACGTGGGATGGACTCGACTAATGTCTGAAGTAATAATGCTGAAGGGAGTTGACACCATGAATCCCGCAGGGCTGTCCATAAATCCGTAAGAGTACGAGGGGGTGCAGATCTCTTCCGAACAGCACGTTGCGAGGCATCCCAAATATGCTCAATAATGTTCATGTCTGAGGAGTTTGGCGACCAGCGGATACGTTTAAATTGAGAAGAATGGTCCTGAAGCTACTCTGTAGCAATTCAGGACGTGCGTGGTGTCGCATTCTCCTGATGGATTTGCCAAAGTTCGTCGGAATGCACAATGGACATGAATGAGTGCAGGTGATAAGATAGGATGCTTAAGCACGTGTCACCAGTCAGAGTCGTATCTAGACGTATCAGGGTCCCATATCATTCCAACTGCACACGCCCACACCGTTACAGAGCCTCCACCAGTTCGAACAGTCCCCTGCTGACATGCAGGATTCATGAGGTAGTCTCCATACCTGTACAAGTCCATTCACTTGATTAAATTTGTAACTAGACTCGTCCAACCAGCCGACACGTTTCCAGTCATCAACAGTCCAGTCGGCGTTGACGGGTCCAGGCGAGGCGTAAAGCTTTCCGTCATGCATTCATCGAGGGTACAGGAGTGGGGCTTCGGCTCCAAAACCCCATATCGATGATGTTCCGTTGAATGGTTCGCACGCTGACACATGTTAATGGCGCAGCATTGAAATCTGGAGCAATTTGCGAAAGGGTTCCACTTCAGTCACGCTGAACGATTCTCTTCAGTCGTCGTTGGTCCCTTTGTTGCAGGATCTTTTTCCGGACGCAGGGCCATCGGAGATTTGATGTTTTACCGGTTTCCTGATATTCACGGTACACTCGTGAAATGCTCATACTGCAAAATCCCCGCCGGCCGGAGTGGCCGAGTGGTTCTAGGTGCTACAGTCTGCAACCGGGCGACCACTACGGTCGCTGGTACCAATCCTGCCTCGGGCATGGGTGTGTGTGTGATATCCTTAGGTTAGTTAGTTCTAAGGGACTGATGACCTCGGAAGTTGAGTCCCACAGAGCTCAGAGCCATTTTTTTGTTTTTTTTGCAAAATCCCCACTTCATCGTTCGTGCGCCGACTATAACACCACGTTCAAGCTCGATAACTCTCACTGTAGTAGCAGTAAACGATCTAATAACTGCGTCAGACACTTGTGGTCTTTTATAGAGGTTGCCGACCGCAACTCCGTATTCTGGCAGTTTGCGTATCTCTGCTTTTGAATACGCATACCAACGCCCTCTCGACCGCTAGGACTTAGATCGCCGCCGCGGACCGGAGGACCCAGTAACTCATCCAGTGAGTCACCGAGTCGAGTCACTTCCAGTCGCAGACAGTCGCAGTCGCAATAAGAGTGTCTGTCGCAGGCAGCACATAGCGACCAGAGTAGTGTACACAGCGGGAAGAGCTTGTACCACAGCACTTGGAAGCTTAAGTTAAGTACACTACTGGCCATTAAAACTGCTACATCAAGAAGAAATGCAGATGATAAACGGGTATTCATTGGACAAATATGTTATACTAGAACTGACATATGATTACATTTTCACGCAATTTGGGTGCATAGAACCTGAGAAATCAGTACCCAGAACAACCACATCTGGCCGTAATAACGGCCTTGATACGCCTGGGCATTGAGTCGAACAAAGCTTGGATGGCGTGTACAGGTACAGTTGCCCATACAGCTTCAACACGATACCACAGTTCATCAAGAGTAGTGACTGGCGTATTGTGACGAGCCAGTTGCTCGGCCACCATTGACCAGACGTTTTTAGTTGGTGAGAGATCTGGAGAATGTGCTGACCAGGGCAGCAGTCGAACATTTACTGTATCCAGAAACGCCCGCACAGGACCTGCAACATGCGGTCGTGCATTATCCTGCTGAAATGTAGGGTTTCGCAGGGATCGAATGAAGGGCAGAGCCACGGGTCGTAACACATATGAAATGTAACGTCCACTGTTCAAAGTGCCGTCAATGCGAACAATAGGTGACTGAGATGTGTAACCAATGGCACCCCATACCATCACGTCGGGTGATACGACAGTATGGCGATGACGAATACACGCTTGCAATGTGCGTTCATCACGGTGTCGCCAAACACGGATGCGACCATCATGATCATGATGCTGTAAACAGAACCTGGATTCATCCGAGAAAGAGCGTTTTGCCATTCGTGCGCCCAGGTTCGTCGTTGAGTACACCATCGCAGGCGCTCCTGTCTGTGATGCAGCATCAAGGGTAGCCGCAGCCATGATCTCCGAGATGATAGTCCATGCTGCTGCAAATGTCGAACTGTTCGTGCAGATGGTTGTTGTCTTGCAAACGTCCCCAACTGTTGACTCAGGGCTCGAGACGTGGCTGCACGATCCGTTACAGCCATTCGGATAAGATGCCTGTCATCTCGACTGCTAGTGATATGAGGCCGTTGGGATCCAGCAGGACGTTCCGTATTACCCTCTTGAACGCACAGATTCCATATTCTGCTAACAGTCATTGGATATCGACCAACGCGAGCAGCAATGTCGCGTTACGATAAACCGTAATCGCGATAGGCTACAATCCGACCTTTACCGAAGTCGGAAACGTGATGGTAGGAATTTCTCCTCCTTACACGAGGCATCACAACAACGTTTCACCAGGCAACGCCGGTCAACTGCTGTTTGTGTATGAGAAATCGGTTGCAAACTTTCCTCATGTCAGAACGTTGTAGGTGTCGCCACCGGCGCCAACCTTGTGTGAATGCTCTGAAAAGCTAATCATTTGATTTGCATATCCCAGCATCTTTTTCCTGTCGGTTAAATGTCGCGTCTGTAGCACGTCATCTTCGTGGTGTAGCAATTTTAATGGCCAGTAGTGTAGCTCTTTGTTTATGTTCACAAAGAACCCTGCTAATACATGCGCGAAGTTGTGTTATAGAAGTTGTGTTAAGAACATTCCACAGTGTACATCGAGTGCCACAGCTCGCTCTTCACTCCAGTCCCTGGCGGCTTCCGAGTTCCCGGCGCCCCTTGCTGCCTTCACCTGTGACGGCTGGAGTCCTGGCAATCGATCGCTGGCTCCACTGTGCGTCATAATGCCATTCGGCCAGCCGTCACAGCCAACTGAGCCGAGTCGAACTGAAGCGAATAACGCAGCGCCGCCCCGGCATCCGCACAACGCTACGTCGCGCCAGCTCTCGATACTTCTTTCTTTCCCACAATGGCGCCGCTGGCATTCTTACCGTGAGAGTAAACTGAAGTACCAGTTGCAGCACAAACAAAACTAGCGCCGTGAATTTCAGTTTGAAGAGGGAATATGACAGTGTTAAATTAAATGTAGATGCACCGCCATAGATTGTGTAACAAATGCAAAATTTCTGGGAATGAATATTGATTCTCAGTTGAAGTGGTGTGAACCCACAAAGGTACTAGCAAACAGAATGTCGTCAGCATGTTGTGCCCTTGGAATCCTGTTATCAGTGTGTAACATGCAGTGTCTTTTAGTTACATACTATTCATATGTACACTCAATTCTTAGCTATGGCATTATTTATTGGGGAACAAATGCACAAAATATGAACACAATTTTCAAACTCCAGAAAAGAGCCATAGGAATAATAGCCAAAAATAGAAGTCAAGCTCACTGTAAAGATCTATTCAAAACACTGGGGATTTTAACTGCTCCGTGTGAAAACATTCACTCGTTAGCTATATACATCAAAAATAACATTAGTAAGTACTGCACAAACAGCTCTGTCCATGACCGTCGAACAAGAGCTACACTCAACTTACATTTACCAAGAAAAATACACATAAAACTCAAAACACCATTTTCTACCAAGGAATAAAACTGTATAATAAATTACCAATAGAGATTAAAGAAATTGCAAAAATACACTTATTTAAAAAGGCAGCTAAAAAGTGCCTGTTATGCAATACATTTTATACATTGAAGGATTACTTAGATAAAACAGAGTAGGGGTTTGGTGAAAAACTGTTATACAAATAAATAATAATAATGATTATAAAACATCCAACATTCCACATAACACCTTCACATTATGTTCTTTTACCTTATTTTTTCCTTTTCGAGAAAAACTTGCCCCCAAGCTATGCATAGCACAATACTATAGCCTCTTCTTCTTTCTGAGCTCATCTCACTCATTATAGAAGGATGCTGACTCAGTTTTTCAGTATAGCAAATGGCCCAGAGATCACCAGTATGTGTGTTTGTGTGAGTAGTGAGTGAAGTGTTATGAAACAATGTGTGTATAGTGTGTGCAGTGACTGATAGTAAGATATGAGTGAACAGTGTGGCATTAAATTATTTAAGGAGTTATTTGTAAAAAAGTATTGTATACCAGCAGCAAATGTAATCATTTAACTAGAAGTCTGTAAATGTATGTGTATACGAATTAGCTTATTTTAAATTGGTCTTAATTTGTAAATACTTTGACATGTCCTTTATACTTGTAAAGATATCTACGGATGAATAAAAGTACTACTACTACTACAGGTTGTGAGAAAATGCTGAGAGACGACGCAGCCATTTAGATGCACTTTTCATAACTTTTCTTACGTCTTGACCACACTTTTCAAAGAACACCTTAAGCGTTTCGACTCCGTCATTTCCGAAGGCTGCAAAATACAACCCAAAACTGGTATCGGAACATATGAAAATATCGTACATTTCACTACTCATTAGAGACACAGTACAACCACTAGAATATGTCTTATAATAAATTACAAGATCTATACGATCACCTGAGGTACAGGATTTCCCCATTACGTCCAACGCTGGGATGCTATTCCGATGGAAGAGAGCCCTGGCAGTAGTGACGAGTTAGGGGAAAAATAAGCTAAAGATATGATCTGATGTTTGTCTTGGGGCAGGGAACTGGACTTACGTAGTCCGTTCAGTATTGGTAGTCATAGTACTGCGGTGGTGTAATGGTCAGTATTCCTGCCTAGAAAGCAAGGAGGTCTTGGTCAAAGTCTCGACTGTGGCACATATTTTAATTCCTCTACTCAGCTTCCATCATTATAGTAGGCCAGTGTTATGTCAATCACATAAAATTGTTCATTAGATATATTGTTTCAAGTCAACGCTTTCGCGTTATTTTATTTAAAGCTGTCACTTGATAACATTTGCAGTCACAGCATTACAAACAGTTTTAGAGGATTTTTTTATTATGTCAAGAGTAATATTGTAGAACCCTTCACGCCTCCCCCTTCTTTAACTGCGTCATGGCGCTCTACAATGTTTGTTATTCACAGAAAATAGTTTTATGGTCACACAACCACAGGAAAACATATTTACGTTATCTTAAGTGGGTCAACTTTAACAAATTCCCTTCCAACCCTCTAGTAATCTTTATAATTTTAACATTTATTAAATATTTATGAGCTTTTACTGATGATAGTAATATATGTGTTATAAGTTCTCAAAAAATAAATAAAAGATTCGTTTTTTAACAGACAGTTGGCCCCAGTGTCAATCAGCGTTCTTCCAATGTATTAATTTCGACCAATCAAAAATATGTTACACATTGTTTTGTTAAATAATTACTTTTTGTAAAACATTGTAAAGTGATTTCCATGTTTACTGATGAAATTGTTTCATACGATGATACGATGCAACGATTTAATTGGGGTTGTAAACAAAAACAAATTGCAGCGTCAACCACGTATCCAGCGCCGGCTAGCGGTTGAGTCCACTTGGCTTCCAAAATTTTTCCTTGGTAGCAGTTTGCACTTGTGATTGAGAATGTCGATGTGATGCAATCTATCTAATAAACAATTTTATATGACTGACACAACTCTGGTTAGCTAGGAGGCCATATTCTAGTCACAGTATTATGTCTTTTATCAATAGTGTTATATGTATCAAATTTTCGTACCTTCTGATACCAGTTTTGTGTTGTATTTTGTAGCCTTTGAAAACGACGGAAAGTCGAAACGCGTAAGGTGTTGTTGGAAAAATAAAAGTGTGGTCAAGACATAAGAAAATTTATTAAAAGTAATCTGAAGTAATGGACAACAATCATCAAAATGGTTCAAATGGCTCTAAGCACTATGGGACTTATCATCTAAGGTCATCAGTCCCCTAGACTTAGAACTACTTAAACCTATCTAACCTAAGGATATCACACACATCCATGCCCGAGACAGGATTCGAACCTGTGATCGTAGCAGCCGCGTCTTCCGCACTGAAGCGCCTGAACCGCTCCGCCACAGCGGCCGGCGTAGAGAGACAGGATTTTGCTTACGTCCTGCTTGGAGTCCTGCTCTCTCCCTGGTCATACAACCAAGGGATCGAGTTAATGTTACTTACAGACCCTTTGATAATTAAGTAGTTCTAAGTCTAGGGGACTGATGACCTCAGATGTTAAGTCCCATAGTGCTTAGAGCCATTTGAACCTGTCTCTCTATTTATAAGGTCACTTGCTAATTTAATCTCAACTTCTTCCTCAATTCCACTACTCCAATAGCTCGTAGTGGACACCAGAATCTCCACGTTCTTATATTCCTTAGGATGACCGGTCCAAGGGAATGTTCTGCAACAGCTGATTTGATCGGCTTTTGTAAGCGTGTGTGAAGTTTAGTGCATACACACAGGTCCTCCACGGTCCTCCACGGTCCTTGCGGTCCTTGAGATCTGAGAAATACATGACATGCCGTAACTGCAAAGAATACGGCAGAGACCCATCTTACGCGAACTAAGATCATCTTTCACAGATCCTAAAAGGGCTATAATCTTATATTGCTGTCGACAAACGCAGTTCACAGCGTGTTTCCTGATAGTACAAATAATCCGGTTGCAATGCGACGGGTTTCCAGTAAGTAATGCAACACATTTATTTTCTCGCACAATTTCGGTTGAACAAAATTTGGAATTTGTTGTGGGACATCTTGGAATATCCCCGCTTCAGTCCCCATAGTTTCATGAAGTACCGATAAGTGGCAGCCTTCAATATGACGTCCGCAAGGGAAGTGCGTTTCAAGCAGAGAGCTATCACTGAGTTTCTTTTGGCGGAAAACCAGAGCATCGCAGATATTTGTAGGCGTTTTCAGAATGTCTACCGAGAACTGGTAGTGAACAAAAGCACGATGAATCGTTGGGCGGCGCGTCTTTCATTATCACAACAAGGTCGCACAAACCTGTCCGATCTCCGGCAGCACGCAGCTGTGACTACTGCAATGCTGGAACGTGCGGACCCTCTCATTCGAGGTGACTGACGGATAACGATCAAACGCTCCTCAACTAGGCGTCTCTGTTGGTAGTTCTGACACACTTGTCCACCATTTAGGATACTCAGATGTGTGTGCGTTTCAAGCAGAGAGCTGTCACTGAGTTTCTTTTGGCGGAAAACCAGAGCATCGCAGATATTTGTAGGCGTTTTCAGAATGTCTACCGAGAACTGGTAGTGAACAAAAGCACGATGAATCGTTGGGCGGCGCGTCTTTCATTATCACAACAAGGTCGCACAAACCTGTCCGATCTCCGGCAGCACGCAGCTGTGACTACTGCAATGCTGGAACGTGCGGACCCTCTCATTCGAGGTGACTGACGGATAACGATCAAACGCTCCTCAACTAGGCGTCTCTGTTGGTAGTTCTGACACACTTGTCCACCATTTAGGATACTCAGATGTGTGTGCGTTTCAAGCAGAGAGCTGTCACTGAGTTTCTTTTGGCGGAAAACCAGAGCATCGCAGATATTTGTAGGCGTTTTCAGAATGTCTACCGAGAACTGGTAGTGAACAAAAGCACGATGAATCGTTGGGCGGCGCGTCTTTCATTATCACAACAAGGTCGCACAAACCTGTCCGATCTCCGGCAGCACGCAGCTGTGACTACTGCAATGCTGGAACGTGCGGACCCTCTCATTCGAGGTGACTGACGGATAACGATCAAACGCTCCTCAACTAGGCGTCTCTGTTGGTAGTTCTGACACACTTGTCCACCATTTAGGATACTCAGATGTGTGCGCCCGCTGAGTTCCACGCAGAGGATCATAAAGAGCGTCGAAGGACCATTTGTGCGGAATTGCTTACGCGTTACGAGGCTGATACTGACAATTTTTTTGTCGAACATGAACACGGGATGAAACATGGGTTCGTCACTTCGAAGCGGAAACAAAACGGCAATCCAAGAAGTGGCGCCACACCGCTTCTCCCCCGAAGAAAGAAAGCCACACGCTCTGCCAGTAAAGTCATGGCAACGGCATACTGGGTCTCTGTCTGAAGGCGTTACTCTGTATGATGTCCTCCCTCATGGTGCAACAATCAACTCTGAAGAGTGTAGTGATAGCCCCAGGAAATTGAAGAAGCAACTTCAGCGTGTACATAGCCACAAAAATGCGAACGAAACTCTCCATCTCTATGACAACGCAAGGCTCTATACAAATCTGCGCATCCGAGAGGAGCTCACATAGCTTCATTGGTCTATCCTTCCTCATCACCCCACAGCCCGGATTCGCTTGCTGTATTTTGGCCCTATTACCCACGATTTCAAAGAGTGCATTCTATTCGACATTGTCAACAGCTGTCTCCAAATCTATGAAAGCAATAAATATAGGATTGTCTTTGTTCAACCTACTGTCTTAGATAAACCGTAAAGTCATTGTTGCCTCGAATATTTCTACATTCCTCCGGAACTCGAACTGACTACCATCGCAAAAGATCCGTAAAAGCTATGCATTTTTATGCGAGGTCGGAAGAGGTTCAAAAGCAATGCCTTTTAACGTCTCCAGGTGTTGCAAAATGATTCAGATGCATAGCTGATAGAAAATAAATGTGAAATGCGGTATGTTTCAGAAAAAAACGAAGACTGACGTTTAACGTTCTATCATCAACAATGTCATTAGAGACGATGTACAAACTTCGAATCAGGAAAGCTGGAGGAGGGGGGAGATCAGCCGTGTTATTTCAGAGAAACCATTCGGGAATTTGCCTTAAGCGATTTATGGAAACCATGAGATGCGTACAAAGATTATGGCCGGGTAGGGATTTAAACCGTCTTCCTTCTTCTGTTTACCACTGAGCCACCCCGCTCGGTAGACATGTTGAGAACGCCACTCTTTCGAAAGTCGCTGTAACGAAGCCCTATGTTAGTGGGATCTCGTAACCCCTCAAGACAAGACAGTAGCACTGCGCTGAGGTGACCGCAGAGCCCCCCCGGAACATTGAAGTTGCCGGGCAGACTTGGGAGCCATGTTTTGCCGTGCAAGTGCGCGGCGCGGCCCAACCTAACACAAGCTGGCGCCGTGGGGCAGGGCAGGCCACGGGCACGGTTCCCGCCCCTACCTCTCCCCCCCCCCCCCTCCGAGCCACTACCACAGCTACGGCTTGCCCCACCACTAACACGGCCGCCGCTCCCCCCTCCCCGACCAGCCGCTCAGCTGAGCGCCCCTGACACTGGGATGCGCCGATCGATATCTCGCAACAGCCGCCGGGGGGGGGGGGTGTTCCCCCTGCTGACGTCAGGCTCAGCCCAGAGACAGCCAGAATTACGACTACTGAACGGAGCCCAGTACTTATCAGCTGCAATAGATTACAACCAGCAACAACCACTCCCCCTTCTCCCAAATCCACAATTCTTTAAATAATAGAACTCTCGTGTTCAAAAAAAGCTTCAAATCTCTATTTTACATATGAGTTGTTGTTATCTTCAGTGCAAAGACAGGTTTGATGCAGCTCTCCACGCTACTCCATCCCGCGCCACCCGTTCATATCCTAACAACTATTGCAACCTGTGTACTGTATTGGTCTCTTCGTCTCATTCTACAGTCTCCTATGCTCCCCCTCCCCCCCCCCCCCCCCCATCCCACTCTTGCACCTTCCTCCAGTACCAAATTCACTGTTCCTTGAGTACTTTTTGTCAATCTATCCCTTCTTTTAGTCAAGATATGCCACAAATTTCCTGCCTCCCCAATTCTGATCAGTACCTACTCATTAGTTACGTGATCTACCCACCTAATTTTCAGCATTCTTCTATAGCACCACATTTCGAAAGCTTCAATTCTCTTCTTGTCTAAACATTTTATCGTTCATGTTACACTTTCGTACATGGCTACACTCTACAGAAATACTTTCAGAAAAGACTTTCTAAAATTTAAGTCTATTTTCGACATCAACAGATATCTCTCCTTCAGAGACGCTTTTCTTGCCATTTTCAATCTAGGTTTTATATCCTCTGTACTTCGTCCATCATCAGTTATTTTGCTGCCCAAATACCAATAATCATCTACTACTGTAAGTGTCTCGTTTTCTAATGTGATTTCCTCAGCATCGCCTGATTTAATTCATCTAAATTTCATTATCCTTGTTTCGCGTTATTTGCCATTGTTGATATTCGTCTTATATCCTGATTTCAAGATACTATTCCTTTCAGCTGCTCTTCCAAGTCCCTTGCTGTCTCTGACAGAATTGCAATGTCATCGGCAAACCTTAGCTTTTACGTTTTCTCCCTGTACTTGAATTCCTACTCCAAATTTTTCTTCGGTTTCCCTTACTGCTTGCTCAATGTACAGATTCGATAACACTGGCGATAGGCTACAACCCTGTCTCACTGCCTTCTCAGCCACTGCTTCCCTTTCATGCCCCTCGACTCATAAGTCGTCTGGTTTCTATACAAGTTGTAAATAGTCTTTCGCTATTTATATTTTACCTCTGCTACCTTCAGAATTAAAAGAGTGTTCTCCAGTCTCTCGAAAGCTATAATTGTAGATTTGCCTTTCCTCAGCCCATCTAATTCGAACGGTAATTGTAAATACTTGACATTCTCAGGAGGAGAGCAATGTCTATAACAATGCAAAAAGGCTTCCAAAAATTGCCTCACGTGTTTCTAGATTTCTCCGGAATCCAAACTGATCTCCTACGAGGTTTGTTTCTACCAGTTTTTCCATCCTTCTGTACAGGGTTCGTGTTAGTATTTTGCAACCATGATTTATTAACCTCATAGTTCGGTAATATTCACACCTGTCAGCACCTGTATTTCTTTGGAATTCGAGTTATCATTGCTCTATCAGATTCTTGTCGCAATATCATGTATCACATCTCATCCTCATGTACGTCCTCTTCCTATTCTATAATACTGCCTTCAGGCCTATAACATCTTATGGATAGTCATAGTCTTAAATGCCTGGTAAGTCCGTCTGTTGACCAGAGACTTACCTCGTGCCAGGATGCTAGATGCAGGGCTTAAAAACCTGGTGAACCAAGAGTGTGAAGTCGAAAATACTGCATTCCGATGGTTCTGCCTGCCGCATTATACATAAACGACTTTTTTGCCATACATACGTACGGTGAAAAATGTAAGGACCGTATGGCTTTATTGGGTGCGAGATCCTAGTTAGGGATGCTCAGCGGCTAGATGGAAGCCTCTCGACCCTGCGATCTAGAGTCAGTAGTGCTAATTGCTCTACCACAAGCTAGTAGTAGTAGAAGTGGTAGCTTTATTCATTTGTATATCTCTTTTTACAAGGATGTAGGACTTGTCAAAGTATTTACAAATTTAGATCAATTTAAAATGAGCTAATTGGCATACACATATATTTACAGACGTCTAGTTAGAGACAATCATTAGATTTACTCCTGGTATACAATACTTTTTTTACAAATAACTTATTAAATAATGTAATGCCACACTGTTCACTCATATCTCACTATCAGTCACTGCACACACTATACACACGTTGTTTCAATACACTTCACTCACTATACACACACACACACACACACACACACACACACACACACACACACGCGCGCTGGTGATCTCTGGGCGATTTTCTGTACCACAACTTCCCATTTGCTATCCTGAAAAACTGAGTCAGCATCTCTCTATAATGAGTGAGATATTGAGCTCAGAAAGAGGAAGAGGTATTAGTATTGTGCTATGCGTAGCTTGGGGGTAAATATTTCTAGAAAGGAAAAAAGAAGGTAAAAAACATAAAGTGAAGGTGTTATGTGGAATGTTGGATATTTTATAATCATCATTATTATTATTTATTTGTGTAAGATTTTTATCAAACTCCTACTCTGTTTTAGCTAAGTAATCCTTCAACGTAAAAAATGTATTGCATGACAGGTACGTTTTAGCTGCCTTTTTAAATAAGTGTATTTTTGCAATTTCTTTAATCTCTTTTGGTAATTTATTGTACAGTTTTATTCCTTGATAGAAAATGCTGTTTTGAGTTTTATGTTTATTTTTTCTTGGTAAATGTAAGTTGAGTCTGTCTCTTGTTGCATGGTCATGGACAGAGCTGTTTGTGCAGTAATGACCAATGTTATGTTTGATGTGTACAACTGGCTGGTAAATGTATTCATATGGAGCAGTTAAAATCCCCAGTGTTTTCAACAGATCTTTACAATGAGCTCGACTAGTATTTTTGGTTATTATTCCTATGGCTCTTTTCTAGAGTTTGAAAATTGTGTTCATATTTTGTGCGTTTGTTCCCCAATAAAGAATTCCATAGCTAAGAATTTAGTGTACATATGAATGATATGTAACTAAAAGACATGCTTGTTAAATACTGATGATAGGATTCTAAGGGCATAACATGTTGATGAAATTCTGTTGCCAAGAGCTACTAACATACGCAGGGTAAAGGAGAGAATCGTGCGAAAACTGGCATACCAACAGTACATAGGCCGACCAAGTGAGTCCTTCACATCGGTCAAAGACAAACGGGACCGTTTCACATCAAGGATTTAACGGATGGTGCGCACTTGCGATAGAATGTATACCGAAACGATCTTCAACATCATGACCACGGAAATGGAAATACGTCGAGTGATATGTGATATTACTTAAAATTTGACAAATATATGTAATATTATAAAAAAATTTGACAAATATGTATCGTGTGTGTCGAAATGAGTTACCACGCCCTATACTTCCGAGAAGCCTTCAAGACACTTCAGCAAGAAAGAGGAAAGCCACAAGCTGACGCTGGACTCATGTCCCACAGGAAACGACGACCGGGACCATGCAAAGGTCCACGCAAAGTGACACAGCTGTACAAACAGCTTCTGTCCGCGAGTTTCACTTCACTTCACCCACACTCAGTGGAAATGAATTCCTTACAAAAGCCATGTACTTGCGCTGCCAAACGAGAGAAAATGTCAGTGAGGGAGACTGAAAGAAGAATAAAGAACTGAGACAGACACATCGGGAAATGGTCAGGAAATTAGTGCGAAAATGTCAATGATTACACAAAATATTATTACCTGGAAACATGTCCGGGCAGAGAAGCAACTGGCGCTTAACACTTTAACTAGTGACCGAGCGACATAGCACAGCGCTTAGCGCACTGGACTCGCATTCGGGAGGACGACGGTTCAAACCCGCGTTCGGCCATCCTTATTTAGGTTCCCGCGATTTCCCTAAATCGCTTAAGGCAAATGCCGGGATGGTTCCTTCGGAAGGGCACGGCGGCTTACCTAATCCGAGCTTGAGCTCCGTCTCTAATGACCTTGTTGTCGACGGGACGTTAATTACTAATCTCTTCCATTTAACTAGTGGTATCCCCTGCGCTATGTATTCTGGTACCTGCCCTGCACTCCGAGAAGATTATGCGCTGCTGCAGCCTCATACAGTCTGCGGATTTTAATCCAACTTCTTATTTTATTTAGTGCATTTTTCTAAAATTTGTTCTAATTGGGGTTGTCTTCCCTGTCGCTCGTTAATGGTGGTAGTCCTGTAACTCCTACTTCTTATTCCGCATCCTGACGTTCCTGTTCCTGACTATCCAAGACCTAATTTATGATTCTATAGTTGATGAGTTCCCCTACGGTGCCTCTACTGGAAATGCTGACTGCAGAAAAAGTCTCAAACAGCAATTTTCATTGCTGTCTTTATTAACTTCATCAACTTTTAGGTCATCTTGTACGGATAGGATTTACTACTTTATTTTCAACAGCATATTTTATTTCTGTTTCTCTTTTCTGTTTTACCTCATATTCGTGATTAAACTATTTTTAACTTTGTAACTGGAGTAGGTTGAAGTATACTACAAATGAAGTAGAATAGAAATCTACGAGTCACTTATCAAATCATTATTCTTATGTGTCTATTTTCATTTACAGAATTATCCAATTTGTAATATTGCCGTAGGGAAATACTGCACTTTTTCTTAAAGTATGTACATTCTTGTAGTTCTCCAATTTTACTTGTATGTTTGGAACTCGTAAAGTGACTTACATATTTATTTGAATGTATATTGTGCAAAATGTAGTCGCTACTTGACACTTCCTTTTTTTTTTTTTGCCCGCATCTCGTGGTCGTGCGGTAGCATTCTCGCTTCCCACGCCCGGGTTCCCGGGTTCGATTCCCGGCGGGGTCAGGGATTTTCTCTGCCTCGTGATGGCTGGGTGTTGTGTGCTGTCCTTAGGTTAGTTAGGTTTAAGTAGTTCTAAGTTCTAGGGGACTGATGACCATAGATGTTAAGTCCCATAGTGCTCAGAGCCATTTGAACCATTTTTTTTTCCTTCAGAATACGGCCACATGCCCGGTGCAGTGAATAATTTTGCTCTTACAGTGTGAAAGTCAGTGTGGGTAACTACTGCGATTTTTGTACAGTCACATATTTCTGCTAATGCTTTGCAAGTGAATTTATGTTCTATCGTGTCCTCATTTTGACACTCTGACCATTTCTCGGTGTTACATGAGTGTATAGCTTTCAATTTCGAATTAGTTAGTATCACATTATGAGACGAATTCACTGCCCGTTAAATACCATGTGTGTAGTACTGCCGTACGCTCCACCACACACCATAAGGAGGCTTGTGGAGTGCAGATGTAGATGAAGATCCTTCTCCATGGTCATCCATCCAGTTGTAGGCAATGCGTTGAACCTCTCCTTGCAGTGTAGGCAGCCCACAAAACACGTGCGAACTGTACGTGCGTTTCCTTAAGATTTCCTAATGGATTTCAGCTGGAACCTGCTTTTCATACGATTAATTTTGTTTGTATGTATGTAGACTGAAGCGAAAAATGGAAATTTGTACCAAGACAGGGATTCGAACAAGGGCCTCCTACTCACTAAGCAGATGAGCCACTCACTGCGCCACCCTGCCACAGTGGTTTTGCACAACTGTGTGGATTACCCTAGTACACCTCCCTCCATAATCCAAATTCACATTCACGCCTCAGCCCACTTTGTATTCCCCCCCCCCCCTCCCCCCCCCCCCTCCCAACACTCTGCAATGCTGTTCTGAAGCGTGAATGGGAATTTTGACTGAGAAGGGAGGCATAATAGGGTAATCCTGACAGTCGCGCAAAGCTACCGTGGCAGGGTGGCATAGTGGTTAGCACGTCTGCTTAATGAGCGTGTAACCTCCCCCTCACTTATCGACCTTAATGACAGTGTAAAATTAAACCGCGTGTACCTAATGGAAGTTTGGGAAAAGCAATCGTCACCGAAGTTAATCAGTCGATAAAGAGGGAGGAAAGGGTTACATCTAAATGAAAGGAAAAATGCAAATGAAACTGGTGGAAATTAATTTTGAAAAGGGGTAAAGTTAATAAAGAAAGTAAATGAGCGGCCGTTACGTTAACAATTAACTAGCGGTAATTAGATATTTGAGATTTGGGGGAAATTACGGTCGCCAGTCCTATGGACAATTTCTATAGTAACTGAAAAAGAAAGGTTATTACACATATAATTAGCACTAGAAGCGTGGCAACTGAAGGTTGATACGTGTAATGTGAAAACTGAAAGTTTGTCAGAAGTAATAAATTTCGATACACT
Organism: Schistocerca nitens; assembly: GCF_023898315.1. Taxonomy (NCBI): domain Eukaryota; kingdom Metazoa; phylum Arthropoda; class Insecta; order Orthoptera; family Acrididae; genus Schistocerca; species Schistocerca nitens. Next base: position 862,931,851 of record NC_064617.1, read on the forward strand.
CTGACTTAATTTAGCAAAAGAATTAATAAAACTGGAAAATTGAAAGTTAATTTAGTGACTGAAATTAATAGTGAGCTTTGTTTCTGAAGCATTACGAAATTCAATAAAATAAGGTTAGTCTTGGGCTACCTCAACAATCATTTCAAAAGCTACTTGAATCTACGCAATTTAGAAATAAGAGATTTAACTTTGAACTTGAATTAAATGATTCTGAACAATTAAGCTAACAAAACTCGCACTCTTAATTTGTTCTTGTGTAATCTAAATATTGTAGCCAGCTATGAATACCGTAACTGAACTTTGAAATTAAAGCAGTGAAATCGAATGATATTACTTTAATGCTGGCGTTTGAATTTCAACGACACTCGGGTTCATTCCGGAAAAGGAAGGGACCCTGCTTGGTAATGGAATTGGGACAATGAGCAACAAAGGTTCATGTTAAGTTGCTGTAATTTTGTGATGCAACAATTTTAAAAGCTGAGGTCTGCCATACAGTTCTAAAACTTTACGTGCTTCCAGTCTTTCTTGTTGGTTGATTGAAGGTTTGAAGTCGTCGGTCGAGGAGGTGGCGAAAATCACTCATTGTCGGCCGTCGCTCTTGCAGAAGCTGGATGTTAGCGCGCCTCCTTCTCGACACGGTCACCAGGCAAAACGGGCTCTTGATGCACGCCATCTAATGCTTCCCGTCCGCGACACCATGTCAGAAACTATCATCGCAAGTCGAGCGCAATTACATGCTGCCAAACCCCGAAAGCGCGGCAACTCGCGGGAGCGTCACACAACACACCTGCTCCATTGCACTACTCCCGCCAGACCCTCTCTGCTCAGCCCGCGCTCCACGCGGCAGAGTTAACACTACCAAAGATCCTAAACACTTTGGTTCTCCACACGACCTATCGATGTATTTGTTCGATAGCATAGTTTTCCCTAGGCCAGACCCAGCGTATAAATACAAATAATATTCACAAAACAAACCAATTATACATCGACGTAAATGCATATATATACAAATAGTAAAACAATTACAATATACAAAGACACAGACATGTTATATCTTCGGGTAACAAAATAAAGAAAAAAAATTGCACTGCAATAGATGGAAATAGGAGGATATGCATTTCCGGCGTTACAAGCGGGAGACTCTGCTTCGAATCCCAGCCTTGGTACAAATTTCCATTTGTCTCTTCAGTCTACAACATTTACATCGTAGATGTTTGAGACTTGAAAATATCTCTGGGACCATATAGTTTCATGGTGTCACATGTGTCTACAGGGCGTAGCGTTGGTAAACACGAGAAGAAATGTTCATAGAACTATAAGTCAGGAAACGAACATCTGTTGAGACATGGGACAGTCTTTACTCTCATTGCCGTCTGTCTGTTATGTAGAAGTAGAAACTACAGGCAGTGGTGCGTTTGGTTTCCACACATCCTGACACATGCTTCAGCTCTTCTCCGCAGTGCGCCAAGCTCTCTTTCACATACACCAGGCTCCTTTCGCACTGCTTCAAGTACATCGATCACACGGTCGTGTGACATTGCCGACAGCTTTGGCATAAATCAATGCCTGTGAATGACTGCATAGCCAGAAATGCAACGAAATCCGGTACGGTGAAATGTGGAGGCCATGCTATCGGACTTCTTCCGTCAGTCCATTGCCCATGGAACAATGCGCGGGGTAGTGTCGCACGGGCGTAGACAATGGTATGGCGCCACGTTGTTCACAATCCACAGTCGCTCTCTTTCTGCAAGGGTAACTTTCTCCAATAGCACAGGTATTTTATTACACTGGAATCGGCGATACAGGTAAAATGTATGGGGCTATGATCCTGTGACCGACATTTCCTGGCCATACATTGATACTAAAGAGATCCAGACGTCTAACTTCCGTGACTGCTAGAGGATTTGCATCTGTCGACACGTGCGTATCTCCTGTGAATCCTATCTTATCTCTAAATAAAATGCAGGCTGTGAACTGCGGATCTTCAACGGCCCTTATCTCAACAGAAGATATGGACTTTTTCTGGACGTATCATCTTAGTAACTTTTCTTGTAGTTTTCACCAATACTACCTCATAAAGGAATACGTGACACATTTTTTTTACACACCCTGTTCGGAAGGTCAAGAGACATGGATATTTTCGACGTATTTTGGAATACAAAAAATGGTTCAAATGGCTTCGAGCACTATGGGACTTAACTTCTGAGGTCATCAGTCACCTAGAACTTAGAACTACTTAAACCTAACTAACGTAAGGACATCACACACATCCATGCCCTAGGCAGGATTCGAACCTGCGACCGTAGAGGTCGCGCGGGTCCAGACTGTAGTGCCTAGAACCACTCGGCCACCCCGGCCGGCGTTAATGTGTGGGTCGGTGTTGTTGGGTACTGTTTAATTGGGCCGTATCTGCTACCTAGGCCATTAAATGGCAGGCACTATTACAATTTTCTCGCCAGAGCATTGCCAGAATTGCTGGAAGACGTCCCGATCCCTACAAGACAACGTATGTGGTTCCAACATGACGGGGCGCCGGCACATTTCCGTCGTCGTGTGCGTCGATTCCTGGACCGACGGTTCCCAGAAACGTGGATTGGCAGAGGTGGTCCTGTACCATGGTCTGCTCGATCCCCAGATATGTCCCCTCTGGACTTTTTTGTGTGGGGTTAGATGCGCAATCCTGTTTACGCAACTTTTGTTGCATCAGAAGAGGATCTGGTTGCCCGGATAATAGCAGCAGCAGGAACAATTAAGGATACTCCTGGGGTTTTTGCCCGTGTCAGACAGAACATGATCCGACGGTGTAACCTTTGTTTACGTGTCAATGGAGGCATTTTTGAAAATCTAATGTAATTGAAATTGGGTTGTGTTAATGTGTTGTCTCTTGGTCATAAAAAATGTAAAAGTGTTTGTTGGTTTAATTAATTTGCGACCAGAGAAATCTTCTTCTATCGGTTTAAATACTCCTCATAGGAAAAAATGACATTAGGGGAAAATATTTGTTTTGATGTCCCCTACAACCTCCCAGACTTTGTCGGTTTAAATACTTTTCACTCGGTAGAATCCAGGCCACTGGCAATCTAACCCGATCAAAATAAGTAGGTCCCTGCGAAAAAGCGGCTCTCTCAGTGATGTTATTCGACAGCCTGCTCTGTAATCCGAACTCTACACACACCTTGAATTTTCAGGGAGTATATCCGGCAGTGTGTACGTACCCACATGGCGTCAATATCGTAGTTAGGAGGAACGAAGACGTGGTGAATATGTGGGAAGTTTGGGTAAGCTTTAGCAATATTTGGTAGCAGAAAACAAAAAATGTCCACTCTTTTAGCACAAGGCCTAAGGTCTTCGATTGCAATTATGAACAGTAATAAAATAGGGGTTTTTTTTGTCTTATGGTACCAGACGGTGCCGCAGCTTACTCAGAAATTGTACATAAAGTAAATATACGTCTCGTTAATTGACATAAAATCACCTGACGGTGGAAGCTTAACACATCGAACCGCGCAGTGGAAATAAAATAGTGACTGATTACAGTAAGTTGTAGTTTCAGTACACATTCACAACAGTCACGGTCAAGCCTAACCTAAAATATCCACGAGCAGTTTCATTTAAAAGAAACATCAAGAGCCATGAAGGATACAAATCAAGCGGGTCGAAGTGTTCTACTCAGTCATTTGTCGACTGGTCCAGCAATGCAATAGAAGACAGTAGAAGGAAAGCCAAAGAAAATTTCGCGTTTAAAACATCATTCACGGAGAAGGATCTTACACCGTTTTACCGTCGCACAGACTCCCGTGTGGAGAACATTGAAATAACTACCCCTGGTGTTGAGAAACAAACGAAAGAGTTGAAAACAAAAAAGTCACGAGGTCCGGGTGGAATCCCGATTCTGCTTTACAGAGAATTCTCTACGGTACTGGCCCGTTGCTTAGCTAGCACTGTTGGGAATCTCTCGACCTCTGCAAAATATTCGAGCGACTGGAACAAAGTGCAGGTGACTCTTGTATTTAAGAAGGCTACGAGAAACGGACCCGCAATCTTACACACCAATACCTTTAAAGTCAGTATGCTACATAGTTCTTGAACATATTGTAAGTCCGAACACAATAAATTTCCTAATACAATAAATTTCCTCAAGGACAGAAGCTTCTGTCCACAGATTACGAAGGCATCGATCTTGCGAAACTCAGGTTGCCCTTTTCTCGCGTGATTTCGTGTGATCCATGGATGAAGGACAACATACAGATTCCATATCGCTATATTTCCGAAAAGCGTTTGACATGGTGTCCTACTGCAGACTCGACGAAGGGAGCATACGAAATAAGTTCCCCAGATTTGTGGGTGGCTCGAAGACTTCTTAAGGAATAGAAAACAGTACGTTGTCCTCGATGGCGAGTGTTCATCAGAGGCAAAGGCACCGCCAGGAGTGTCCCAGGGAAGCTGATGTTTGTGTGTGAATTCCTAAGGGATCAAACTGCTGAGGTCATCGGTGCCTAGACTTACACACTATTTAAACTAACTTATGCTAAGAACAACTCAGACAGTCATGCCCGAGTGAGGACTCGAACCTTCGGCGGGAGGGGCCGCGCAGTCCGTGACATGGCGCCTTAAACCGCGCGGCCACTCCGCGCGTCTAGGAAGTGTGATAGGATCGCTGTTGTTCTCAATACACATAAATGATTTGGCGGATAGGCCAAGCAACAAGGTGCAACTGTCTGCTGACGACGCGGTGGTACGAGGGAAAGTGTTGCTGTTGTAGCAGGGTACAGCGTGACTCTGAATTTCTATTTAGTGTGATGAATGGCAGCTTGCTGTAAAAATAGAAAAATGTAAGTTAATGCAGACGAGTAGGAGAAACAACCTTGTAAACAGATAGATATCCAGCGATCACAGGCCCTGCAGACCACGCGATGCTTCCACAAACTGCCTCCATTCCTTCCTGTTTTGTGCCCGGTTCCTCCAGGTTCGAGAAAGAAGACCGATTGGAATTCCGTTGCAGTACAGGACGGCCACGGACATTTTCACAGAGAGATGATCGTGTGATTGTGCGAAAGGTACAACAGAATCCGAAAATATCTGCCACACGAATTGCAAGTGAGGTGGAGGGAAATCTTGGTATAAAAGTTCATCACGAAACCGTGCGGAGAGTACTACGACGATCGCAGTACCATGGTCGAGTGGCACGGCGAAAGCCATTCATAAATGCAGTGAACCAGAAGAAACGTATGCAGTTTGTGAGGGGATACTCCGAATACGATCAGGATTGGTGGAATCGGCTGATATTTTGCGACGAATGTAAATTTACATTATGGCAAAGCGACGGAAAGGCAAACGTGTGGCGAAAGACCAATGAAGAGCTGAATCCCAGGAACCTCAAACCAACAGCAAAGTTTGGAAGTGGGAGCATCATGCTGTGGGGATGCATGTCCGGCAATGGTGTGGGTGATTTAGTGTTCATTGATGATACAATGAACAAGGAAGCGTATTTGAATATACTGCGAGGACATTTGAAGCAGAGTGCACGACATCTAGGTATTGCAAACAACTTCCATTTGTATCAGGATAATCATCCCAAGCATAACGCGCATATTGTACAAATGCGGTTGCTCCTCCGCGCGGACATCATCTATACGAAGGAGACCTTGAAAGAGAAACTGCGCCAAGAATGGGCAAATATAGGCCCAGATTTCACGAAAAAACTCGTGGAAAGTATGCCTAGTAGATTGGAGGAGGTATTGAAAATGAAAGGTGGACCCACAAGGTATTGACATTTTCGTCGTACAACTTATGAACATTTATTGGACAGTGTCCGATTACTATTGTAGAAGCAGGGTGTGCAGGATGTTTCATTTTTGTTGTTAATTTTTTTCGAAACGAAATAATACAATAATTCTTTTGTAACTAATGTTGTTACGCATATATATTGCTAATAAATATGTTTGGATTTCATAGTAAGTGTTTCTCGAGTACTCATTGTGAAACTCCCCACTGTCCGAATATTTTTACGACTGAGTGTAGATGCAGACGTAGATGTAGGAGTACGCATTACTGAACTGAGGTCACATAGCTCCGTGCGACACCGACGATTACAAAAGTTCCTTTTGCAGAGTTTCCCCCTTGAACTTCAAATTACTTTAAATCTGCGACACACGAGTTTAGCAGGTCCCCCGTGTGAGGGGTCAAAGACACCCGGTGAACGGTAAATGACAGATATCCAGAAGGAATGGCCAGACAATGGCAGATAGAGATTCGGCGCGACAGATGCCGTTGGTCACGTCGGCCATGAAAGCACGTCCTGCGTTGCGTCAGACGAAAACAGTTGCACAACCGGGTAACGTGATATTTTTTTGTGCCGCCCGGCCTGTGACACCGGCTCTGACGTCACGACAGGGGCAAACAGATCGTAGCGTACGCCGAGAGGCTGACTCACTGCTGGACGTCTGTAGTCGGTGGCATCGGTTCAGGGACTCCCTCTTATAGCGAGGCTTAGCCAGCGTTGCTGATTTTTCTGCAGTTCTTGGGCGATCCGCAGAGTTTCTGTTTTAATAAATTACGCTGCTGTCTCACACCAAAATGGATCCTAGAACGCCAAATGTCCCAATAAAACATCGAATCTGGAATCATGACATATAGAAAATTAGCGATTTGTCACACACTGGAATCATCTGTATTTTTTCTTTCGACTGTCTAATCGTACATTTCGCAAGACGTATTACTACCAAGTAACATAGATTGATGAAAGTTGTATCATATATAACAAGAACAGATAGTAACTGAAAGAAATACTGAGACGAAGAGGGATGACTTATAGAAAGACAATAATTTTACTGCATTCACCACGATTTATGATGGTAGCCTGGACTACAAAAGGCGGGACATGGTTCTTAACAGCGTGCGTGATCACCACAGCAGGGCACGGCCTACAACGTGCTCCCAAGCTGACCAAAAGGTTAGTAAGCAGTTCTTGTGACAGGGTCTCCATTCCACCACCTGTGTGACAACTGATTGATGGTCAACAATTTTTCTTTTTTAGGGCCAGCAGCATAATGTATGTCTGACAGCGACATGATTATTAGAGTAGATGCACCAAATAGCTGCTTATAATAAGTAATTTTTATTTACGACAGAATGTTTCGGCTTTATCGCCATTTTCAAGTACCTGTAATTACTATTTTGGCGAGAACAGGTATAGATGCCATTGTCATTTATATTAAAGTAGCTGTATTCTATTGGCGTCTAGATTGATGTGATATCCATATTACGTCGTTAGTGGACTGTTCTATAACTGTCACTGCTTTAATAAGTTGGTAAATGATGTTAAGATGTTGAAAATAAAATGTTATAAGGTGCACAACTTTGCATCCGCCGTTTGCCGATAGGTGGCGACAACGGTAATTAGCGGTCGAAAGAAACAGATCGCAGACGTCAGGCAGTTAGCTTGGACCTCGGTCAGCATAACATCATTCAAACGTTAGTAGATTTGTGTCTGCAACATAAAGTTCTTCTTGCTTGAATATGTCAGTTTACGAGCCTAATTCTCGTCATTTGCGGGAGATGTTACTGTTTTGTTTCAATATGAAGAAAACAGTGGCTGAGTCTCACCGAATGCTCTCCAAGTACGTGTGGCAAGGACGCTATTAGTGAAAGAACGTGTCGTGAGTGGTTCCAACGCTTCAAGAACGGTGATTTTAACACCGTAGACCGGCATAGTGGTGGAAGAGAGAATGTTTTCGAAGATGCCGAATTGGAGACATTTCTGAAGATTCGTGGCACACTCGAGAAGAACTGGCACGATTAGCGGGAGTGACACAGCAAGCTATTTCAAAACGTCTCAAGGCTATGATCATGATTCAGAAAGAAGGAACTTGGATCCCGTGTGAGCTGAAACCAAGAGAGGTCGAACAACGTTTGTGTGTTTGTGTACAGTTGCTTCAGAGGCAAAAACGGAAGGGATTTCTGCATCGAATTCTGACCGGGAACGAAAAATGGGTTCATTACAATAACCCTAAACGCAAAAAAATCATGGGTATCCCGGCCATGCTTCCACGTATACGGCCAAACAGAATCCTCACGGTTCCAAGGTCATGCTCTGCATTTTGTGGCACCAGCTCGGCGTCGTGTACTACGAGGTGTTAAAACCAAGTGAAACAATCACAGGTGTTCGTTATCGAACGCAATTAACGCGTTTGAGCAGAGCATTAAAAGATAAAGGGCCGCAATTCAGCGAGAGGCACGATAAAGCGATTTTGCAGAACGACAACGATCGAACCCTCATTGCAAAAGAGGTCAACTTTTAAATGGGAAGTCCTAACCCACCCGCCGTATTCTCCAGACATTGTTCTCTCTGATTATCACCTGTTTAGAGATCAATGGTGCGTGGCCTGGCTCACCAACATTTCCGATCTCATGAATCATAAATTGGATCGATTCGTGGATCGCTTCAAAAGACGAATGCTGGTGAGAACAGGTATGGATGTCATTTATATTAAAGTAGCTGTATTGTACTCACGTTTAGGTTGATGTGACATCCGTATTATGTCGTTAGTGGACTGTTTTACAACTGTCACTGCTTTAATAAGAAGGTAAATGGTGTCAAGATGTCGAAAATAAAATGTTAGTTACGACTTGACAGTAGTTTGACAGTTCCACTCTTATGACGCTATATGTTCACAAAGATTGTGCAGATGAACAGCGATATTGTTTCATTAACTAGAATTTGTTGCGATTGTCTTCGGTTGTTGCATATGTTAGTTCCCATTTATCGATTTGCGTGTTCCTGTAGAACATATTCTAGTTAATAAAATAATACCGCTGTTCATCTCCACAATCTTTGTGAACATATAGCGTCATAAGAGTGGAACTGTCAAACTACTGTCAAGTCGTAACTAACATTTTATTTTCGACATCTTGACACAATTTTCCATCTTATTAAAGCAGTGACAGTTATAAAACAGTCCACTAACGACATAATACGGATGTCACATCAACCTAGACGTGAGTACAATCAAATGGTTCAAAAAATGGCTCTGAGCACTATGGGACTCAACATCTTAGGTCATAAGTCCCCTAGAACTTAGAACTACTTAAACCTAACTAACCTAAGGACATCACACACACCCATGCCCGAGGCAGGATTCGAACCTGCGACCGTAGCAGTCCCGCGGTTCCGGACTGCAGCGCCAGAACCGCTAGACCACCGCGGCCGGCCAATCAAATGGTTCAAATGGCTCTGAGCACTATGGGACTTAACATCTATGGTCATCAGTCCCCTAGAACTTAGAACTACTTAAACCTAACTAACCTAAGGACATCACACACATCCATGCCCGAGGCAGGATTCGAACCTGCGACCGTAGCAGTCGCGCGGCTCCGGACTGAGCGCCTAGAACCGCGAGACCACCGCGGCCGGCCGTGAGTACAATACAGCTACTTTAATATAAATGACATCCAGACCTGTTCTCACCAGCATTGTAATCGCAGGTACTTGAAAATGGCGATAAAGCAGAACCAGTCTGTCGTAAATAAAATTTACGTATTATTAGCAGCTATTTGGTGCATCTACTACCCGCTAGGTTAGCCGAGAGCGCTAATGCGCTGCTTGCTGGACTCGGGTAGGCGCGCCGGCCCCGGATCGAATCCGCCCGGCGGATTACCGACGAGGGCCGGTGTGCCGGCCAGCCTGGATGTGGTTTTTAGGCGATTTTCCACATCCCACTAGGTGAATACTGGGCTGGTCCCCACGTCCCGCCTCAGTTAAACGCCTCGCAAACATTTAAAACACGTTCGCACTCTTTCATGGTTTACACTAGACGCACACAGCTGGGGTACACTATTCCGTCCCAGGGGGTATGGGGTGGCGGCAGGAAGTGCATCCGGCCACCCATTCAAAAATTTACCACGCCAAATCTGTACTTAACTCTACCGACCCTGCGCACGGTGCGGGACGAAGGCAGTAGCAAAAGAAGAAGATTTGGTGCATGCGGAGATGTTGCAATACGTCTGACCAGGGCATCCCACTCGTGCTTGATGTGTTTTAAGTCGTGGCGCGGGAGGAGGAGGAGGGGGGAGGGGGAGGCCAACCAGTCCATTCGCGGAATACCCTTTTGTTCGAAAAGTTGCTCCACATACGCTGTTCTACGCTATCGCGCATTGCCGTCCTAAAAACAAAGTCAAAGCCAAATGCACCGTGAAAAGATGCAAATGATGAAAGAGTACAACGTCACAATAACTTTGACCAGTGAGTGTTCCTTGTTCAAAGATTGGCAGGTCAGTACGACCACACATGCTCCCCGCGCCGCAACATGTGGACCAACAAACCGACCATATTCAACAATGTTCCTTGGTGCGTTACGTGTTACACTCTCTCTCCATGTGAGGGTACATCCGGAATCACTACTCAGACTGAATCTGCTTTCATCCGAGAAGAAATCACAACGCCAGTTCTCTTTCGTCCAGTCCCTACGTCCCTGGTACCAACGCAAACAGTGCTGCCGATGTAAGTCTGTCTACGGAACACATCGTGCTGGTCTCAGGCAAGGGCCCATACCCATGCAGTCGTGGCACTGTGGAACGTAAGATTGGATACGTTGCAGTCCTGTTGAATGTTGTTGCAATTCCACCCATTCTTTGACAAGGGTCTCTTCTTGTATGTTGCACAACGCAGCGGTCATCTGCTGCTATAGTTGATGGGGTCCATCACTTCCTCTCTTCGTGCAGCAGTGCCTGTGGGTTGCAACGCTCCCGATGTACGTGAAACAATGCTACGGGCAATAACAGATTCGTGCAGTGCAGACGGCACACTTCGTCCTTCGTCCAGTCTCCCGATCATTTTCCCTGTGTGAAGTCATCCAAATGATGACTTCTGATCATGTTGAAATGGTATGGTACATTATCTATCTGGTCCTTAAGTTTTGTAGAGTTGTGTATTAATAGCACTAAGTCTTTCCCCACATCAGAGGCACTAGAATCATATTTTCCTATTGCGACTATTTTAAACTAAACTCGGGAGTAACGAAGCTTCTTGGAGTATCGTCTCTGATTAGTAATCAAAACGTCCTCGGTCTCCGGTTCGAACCTCGCCACCGTTTAAATATAGAATAAAAATCATCACCAATGGTGGCCGAAGACTTACAGCATAAGAAGTCACTCTCATTCTGAGAACGGCCTTATCAAAGAGGGCAGAGGGGCCGACAGAGGTTAAAGGCATTCTCTTGCCCTTGGGGTGGGAAACTGCCCCCAAAAGGCGGAAGAATCAGCAATGATCAACGGTATGAGGATGCAGATGGCAATAGAAATCTCTGAATTAGAGACACATAACGTGTATCCACAGGACGTGTGGCCTGTAACTGAAAAAGTATGATGATTTGTCCGTTACCAAAAGATTCCAGATTAGTCACTCCATTAGGATCTTCGGCAGGCGACTGCCAAGAGGGAGGTGATCATGAAAATAACCAACGAAAGGATAATGTCCTACGAGTCGTGGCGTGGATCGTCAGAACTCAACGTGTTAGGGAAGCAAGAAAATTTGAAAAGGAAAATGCTAAGGCTCAATCCAAATATAGTGAGGGTCAGTGAAGTGGAATGGAAAGAAGACAAGGATTTCTGGTCAGATGACCACAGTGTAATATCCACAGCAGTAAAAAATGGTAGAGTTGAATTTGCTATGAATAGAAATGTAGGGCAGAGAGTGAGTTGCTGTGACGCTTCCGTGATGGGGTTGTTCTCATCAGAATCGACAGAAAACCAACACCGACAACGATAGGTCAGGTATACATGCGGACGTCGGAAGCCGAAGATGAAGAGGCAGAAAGAGTATGTGAGGATACCGAACTGGTAACTCAGTACGTAAAGGGATATGAAAATGTAATAGTGATGGACGATTGGAATGCGGTTGTAAGGGAAGGGGTAGAAGAAAGGGTTACTGTAGAATATGGACTTGGTATCAGAAATGAGAGAGGCGAAATACTAATAGAGTTCTGCAATAAAATTCGGCCGCGGTCGCCGTGCGGTTCTGGCGCTGCAGTCTGGAACCGCGGGGCTGCTACGGTCGCAGGTTCGAATCCTGCCTCGGGCATGGGTGTGTGTGATGTCCTTAGGTTAGTTAGGTTTAAGTAGTTCTAAGTTCTAGTGGACTTATGACCTAAGATGTTGAGTCCCATAGTGCTCAGAGCCATTTGAACCATTTTTTCCTGCAATAAATTTCAGCTAGTAATAGTGATACCCTGTTCAAGGATCACAAGAGGAGGAGCTATACTTGGAAAAGGCCGGGAGATACGGCAACATTTCGCTTGGATCATATCAGTCAGAGATCCAGAAATCAGATACTGAATTATAAGGCGTACCTAGCAACGGATATAAAATCAGATTACAGTTTGGTAATGATGAACAGTAGCCTGAAATTTATGGGACTAGACAAGAAGAATCAATGCGCAAAGAAGTGGGATACAGAAATACTAAGGAATGAAGAAATACGCTTGTAGTTCTCTGTGGCTATAGACACTGCGATAAGGAATACCTCAGTATGCTGTTCAGTTGAAGAGTAATGGACATATCTAAAAAAAGGCAATCATGGAATTAGGAAACAAAGCCATAGGTACGAAGAAGTAACTGCGAAGAATACTTCAGTTGATCCAGGAAAGATGTAAGTACAAAAATGTTCAGGCAAATTCATGCACAGAAAAATACAAGTCACTTAGGAATGAAATAAATGGGAAGTGCAGGGAAGCTAAGGGAAAGTGGCTGCATGATGGATGTGAAGAAATCGAAAAAGAAATGATTGTCGGAAGAACCAACTCAGTATAGAAAACCCAAAGCAGCCTTTGGTGAAATTAAAAGCAAAGGTGGCAACATTAAGAGTGCAATTGGAATTCCACTGTTAAATTCAGAGGAGAGAGCGGATAGGTGGAGAGAGTAGATTGAAGGCCTTTATGAGGGGAAAGACTTGTCTGATGGCGTGACCGAAGAATACACAGGAGTCGATTACAAGACATAGGGGATCCGGTGCAAGAATCAGAATTTAAAAGGAGCTTTGGAAGACTTAAACTCGAATGGGGGAGAAGGGATATATACCATTCCATTAGAATTTCTAAAATCATTGGCAACATACGACTATTCACGGTTGAGTGTAGAATGAAGAAATCTGGCGATATACCATCTGACGTTCGGAAAAATTCCGAAGATTGTAAGGGCTGACAATCAGCTTCACAGCTCATGCACCCAAGTCGATGACAAGAATAATATACAGAAGAATGGAAAAGAAAATTGAGGATGTGATAGATGACAATGAGTTTGGCTTCAGGAAAGGTAAAGGCACCAGAGGGGCAGTTCTGACGCTGCGGTTGATAACGGAAGCAAGACTAAAGAAAAATCAAGACACGCTCATAGGATTTGTCGACCTGGAAAAAGCGTTCGACAGTGTAGAATGGTGCAAGATGTTCGAAATTCCGAGAAAAATAGGAGCAAACTATAGGTAAATATGGGTAATATACAATATGTAGAAGAACCGAGAGGGAACAATAAGAGTGGAAGAACAAGAACGAAGTGCTCGGATCAAAAAGGGTGTAGGACATTGATGTAGTCTTTCGCTCTTACTGTTCAATGTACACTTAAAAGAAGCAATTACAGAAATAAAAGATAGCTTAAAGAGTGGAATTAAAATTCATAGTGATAGGATATCAATGATAAGATTTGCTGTTGACATTGCTGTCTTCAGTGAAAGTAAAGAAGAATTACTGGATTTTCTGAACCTAATGATCAATCTAATGAGTACAGAATATGGACTGAGAGTAAGTCGAAGAAAGACGAAAGTAATGAGATGTAGCAGAAATGAGAACAGCTAGAAACTTAACATCAGGTCTGGTGATCATGAAGTAGTGAAGTTAAGGAGTTCTGCTAACTAGGTAGCAAAATAACTCATGACGGTCGGAGCAAGGAGCACATAAAAAGCAGACTAGAGCTGGGAGAAAGGGCATTCCTGGCCAAGAGGAGTGTACTAGTATCTACATCTACATCTTCATCCATACTCCGCAAGCCACCTGACGGTGTGTGGCGGAGGGTACTTTGAGTACTTCTATCGGTTCTCCCTTCTATTCCAGTCTCGTATTGCTCGTGGAAAGAAAGATTGTCGGTATGCCTATGTGTGGGCTCTAATCTCTCTGATTTTATCCTCATGGTCTCTTCGCGAGATATACGTAGGAGGGAGCAATATACTGCTTGACTCCTCGGTGAAGGTATGTTCTCGAAACTTTAACAAAAGCTCGTACCGTGCTACTGAGCGTCTCTCCTGCAGAGTCTTCCACTGGAGTTTATCTGTCATCTCCGTAACGCTTTATCGATTAACAATGAACCTGTAACGAAGCGCGCTGCCCTCCGTTGGATCTTCTCTATCTCTTCTATCAACCCTATCTGGTACGGATCCCACACTGATGAGCAATATTTAAGCAGTGGGATTGCATTTCCTTAGGATTCTTCCAATGCATCTCAGTCTGGCATTCGCTTTACCGACGATCAAATTTATATGATCATTCCATTTTAAATCACTCCTAATGCGTACTCCCAGATAATTTATGGAATTAACTGCTTCCAGTTTCTGATCTACTATATTGTAGCTAAGTGATATAGGATCTTTCTTTCTATGTATTCGCAGCACATTACATTTGTCTACATTGAGATTCAGTTGCCATTCCCTGCACTATGCGTCAATTCGTTGCAGATCCTCCTGCATTTCAGTACAATTTTCCATTGTTACCACCTCTCGATATACTACAGCATCATCCGCAAAAAGGCTCAGTGAACTTCCGATGTTATACACAAGGTCATTTATGTATATTGTGAATAGCAACGGTCTTACGACACTCCCCTGCTGCACACCTGAAATCACTCTTACTTCGAAAGACTTCTCTCCATTGAGAATGTCATGCTGCGTTCTGTTATCTAGGAACTCTTCAATCCAATCACGCATTTGGTCTGATAGTCCATATGCTCTTACTTTGTTCATTAAACGACTGTGGGGAACTGTATCAAACTGTATCAAAAAATCACTCTTACTTCGGAAGACTTCTCTCCATTGAGAATTACATGCTGCATTCTGTTATCTAGGAACTCTTCAATCCAATCACACATTTGGTCTGATAGTCCATATGCTCTTACTTTGTTCATTAAACGACTAAGGGGAACTGTATCAAACATAGACCTTAATCTGAGGAAGAAATTTCTGAGAATGTGCGTTTGGAACACAGCATTGTACGGTAGTGAAATGTGGACTGTGGGAAAACCGGATAAGAAGAGAGTACATACATTTGAGATGTGGTGTTACAGAAGAACGCAGAAAATTAAGTGGACTCATAAGGTAAGGAATGAGGAGGTTCCCTGGGAATCGGCGAGTTAATGAACACGTGGAAAACACTAAAAAGAAGAAGGATAGGATGGTAGGACATCTGTTAAGACATCACGGAATGACTTCCTTAGTACTAGAGGAAGAGAAGATGTAGAGGATAAAAACTGTAGAGGAAAACAGAGATTGGAATACAACCAGCAAATAACGGAGGACGTGGGTTGCAAGTACTGCTCTGCAATGAAAAGTTTGGCACAGGAGAGAAATTCATGGCGGGCCCATCAAACCAGTATGAATATTAAGTAATTACTCACTCATACGAGTGCACAAATCTTACCTGCAGGTGGTAGTTACACAAACGTACACACTGAGTGACTGCAACGCTATCGATCAAGCACTTGGCCATTCAGTCCCGTAAATTAGCCCTACGATATTTTTCAGTACATAAAGAGGGTCTTGTTATTTTGATAGCTATAATAATATGACTGTGTAAATTATCTTTCCCTGATTCGACATACTTCGATTTGCATTCGCAGCAGCAATAATGATTCTAACATTCCTGGTAATAAATAAATGTGCAAACAACACGGAATATGAGTGTAATATTGAAGTTTCCTCTTCGCCTAAAATGTACACGAACACTGTTATTGCTGAAGTGACACGGTAATTCCGGTTTGATGTTGGCAACGGGCTCAGCTGTATTTCTACTCTACGAGCACAGGCAACGAATTCCGTACACTGTGCGCTGATCGATGAATCTGCGATTTGCTGTTGGCAGAGATTCTCGTGTAGGACGGTCGCTCCTGGTGCCCATATTGACGTAATGGTTGTGGACACTAGAAGCACTGCAAGGCGGATATGCAGCACATTACTAAGCACTGGGAGCAGGCCCAGACTGCACGACGCTGCCCCTACTTGAGGTGTGGTGCACCTGTTAATCGGTCATCGTCCATATCTCAAACATCTGCAATCTTGGAATTTAGGAATACACCAATCTGTGAATGTGTGGAGGAAGGCTCCTCTGATTATGTCACTTCCAGGATGCAGGCGTTGAACTGGGATCTGCAAGCAATTATTACAAGTGACCAAAACTTATGGATTACAGTTAATATGATTATATATCGAATGTCTTAAACGTACTGTTCAACTTTACAAGATTAAGTGGATACTCCGAATATGAAAATAACCTCAACAGATGACCGGAAATGATAGGCACGAATAAAATACAATTAAGCAATTTATGCCCGGAAATGCATGGTTTCCATGCTATTTAATCATACTTTGTTAAACGCTGTACCATGCAGCCACACTTACAATATGCATGGTTTCCTCCTAAAGTGTAGTACTGCTCCTCACAGTCATGCCCTAGCGCCTAGTAATTGGTAATGTTGTGTCCGATTCACTTCTCTTGCTGATTAACCTTCTAGTAGATGTGATACAGCGTTGTAGCCGCGCGGGATTAGCCGGTCTAAGGCGCTGCAGTCATAGATCGTGAGGCTGGTCCCGGCGGAGATTCGAGTCCTCCCTCGGGCATGGGTGTGTGTGTTTGTCCCTAGGATAATTTAGGTTAAGTAGTGCGTAAGCTTAGGGACTGATGACCTTAGCAGTCAAGTCCCATAAGATTTCGCACACACACACAGCGTTGTACACTATGGTTCCGTATTCGAATTGAGAGCTTGCCGAAATGGCGTTTTCATACGAAAGGCAAATGGCAACGGGCGTCGGGCAGCAAGGTTGTATCAGGAGACCTCTCCCCGCTGAGAACAACCACAGCATTCATGATATACCCAAAATATTCGGTCACCAGACTTGGAGGAAAACGTGATTAACACTATGGAAGGTGACCGCCGTGTCGGTATTAGGCAGTTGGCCCGCCAGTACAGGGTAAGCCATAAGACTGTGTGGAACATTCTCCATGACAATTGTTACTTATCACTTATAGCGTGTACAGGGCTAACTAGCGACGGGCTTTCCACATCGAAGCAGTTTTGTCATTGGTTTCTTCACCAGGCAACCAAGATTCCGGGATTTGTGTCATTCGTAATATTCACAGATGAGGCGACCTTTACGTGGAGTGGTATCTTCAACTTTCGTAACAGTCATCTGTGGTGTAGTATGCGGAACCTTAGTGAATCATCAGCATCGGTGCAGCCGCAATGTGTAAGCCGGGATAAAAGGCGACCGTATTTTGGGACCAGTCTTCCTTCCATGTTGCCTAACAGGCTGGAACCATCTCTTGTGGGTGACGTTGCCTTCCCTGCTGGAAGAAGTGCCATTGATGATTCGAGGGGTTATGTAGCGCCGTTAACGTCCGGTCGCATCTCAATCGTGTCTTCCCTGGTCGATGGAACGAACGAAGGGATCCAGTTGCATGGCCTTCTCGTTCACCGGACCTCAACCCCTGAGATTTCTGGTTATGGGGCCATCTCGAAAGTATCGCGTATGCAGAGCCCATTTCAGATGTGGATGCACTGGAGCAGCGTATTCATGCTGCCTAACTTTGCAACCTGATCTTTTCTGCACGTTCGTAACTGCACATATCAGTATAGACTAATCGTTTTGCGCCCACACTTCAGCACCTGACATGCTGACCAGGTGAAAATAAGCATTAACTCTCTCAGCAGCAGGACCGTGGGTTCTGCGGACCAGCGTATTTTATTGATTAAAAAGAGCTACGCGCTGTTTTTGCACCTCTGACTATCGATATACAATGTTTGTACTGTTCTTTATTAGTTGCACGTATGTCGTTTGTTGTGGTCTTCAGTCCAAAGACAGGTTTCATACAGCTCTCCATGCTACTCTATTCTGTGCAAGCAACTACTGTGACATACATCCTTCTGTATCTGCTTAGTGTATTCATCTATTGGTCTTCCTCTACGATTTTTACCCTCTATGCTTCCCTCCAGTACCAATCCCAGTGATCCCCTGATGCCTCAGTACGTGTCCTACCAACTGACCCCTTCTTCTAATCGTGCCACAAATTGCTCTTCTCCCCAATTCTATTCAGTGCCTCTTCATTAGTTACGTGATCTACCCATCTAATCTTCAGCATTTTTCTGTAGCACCACATTTCAAAACCTTCTATTCTCTTCTTGTCTAAACTATTTATCGTCCATGTTTCACTTCCATACATGGCTACACTCCATACAAATACTTTCAGAGAAGACTTCCCGACACTTGAATCTATTCTCGATGTTAATAAATTTCTCTTACTCAGAAACACTTTTCTTGCATTGACAGTCTACATATTATATACGCTCTTCTTCGACTGTCATCATTTATTTTGCTGCCCAAATGGCTAAACTCATCTACTACTTTAAGTATCTCATTTCCTAATCTAATTCCCTCAGCATCACCTGATTTAATTCGACTACATTCCATTGTCCTCGTTTTGCTTTTGTTGGTGTTCACGTTATATCCTCCTTTCAAGACACTGTCCATTCTGTTCAACTGTTTTTCTAATTCCTTTGCTCTCTCTGAGAATGTCGTCGTCGGCAAATCTCAAGGTTTTTATTTCTTCTCCCTGGATTTTAAATCCTACTCCAAATTTTTCTTTGGTTTTCTTCACAGCTTGTTCAGTGTACAGATTGAATAACATCTGGATAGACTGCAACCCTGCATTGTCAAAAGTTTTCACTAAATCTACAAATGCTATAAACTTAGGTTTGCCTACCTTAATCTCGCTCCTAAGATAAGTCGTAGGGTCAGTACTGCCCCGTGCTTCCTAAATTTTCACAGAATCCAAACTGATCTTCCCCGACGTCGACTTCTACCAGTTTTTCCATTCGTCTGTAAAGAAATCGTTGCACGGATAAATGACATGAATGTGCGTCTTGTTTTCACGGTATTTCTTTCGTTATGAATCACTATTATCGCCTGCGAACAGAGCACGTTACTGGCATTCTTTGTAAGAGAAATGGAGCGCCGTGGTTTACCTGAGGAAGAATTTGACGATTTGCTGAATTTTGGAGGCAGCGTCGACGCTCTTACTAGTGAAGATGGTTTGAACGACACAGGTGTCTTTGAAGGCGACTGCAGTATAATGTGTTCAGGCATAGAACTGTAAAATGGTGGCGGAAACTGTTTCTTCATTTACTAGGAGTATCGAATGCATTTAGGTTATACAGTTCATTTCAGAGAAAGAAAATTCCAACAGCTCCAATTAACCAAAACAGACACGTACGGTGACTGATGCGCAGACATTTGCTGCAACGTTTACCACCCACAAGCAAAAAATGAACCTCCTGTGTATGTTATGTATGTTCATCAAAATCAAAGAAAGAAAGTGGAAAAGCATCTCGCAGGGAGACACGTTTTCAGTACGAACAGTGCTGTGTGGCGTCGTGTATGGAACCCCGTTTTAAAATATTTGATACGAAAATGCAGTATAAATCCATGTGCACTGGAATCCAAAATTAAAGCATCAAACCACTATTTCCCCGTGTTGTGTCTAATTCAGGGTATAATCATACAAAATTTCAACAGATGTCCACACAATCGTGTTCTTCACGGATGATGGCATTCTGGTCAATGGACAACCACGTCATCGATGAGGTCAGGGCCGGCCGGTGTGGTCGAGCGGTTCTAGGCGCTACAGTCTGGAACCGCGCGACCGCTACGGTCGCAGGTTCGAATCCTGCCTCGGGCATGGGCGTGTGTGATGTCCTAAGGTTAGTTAGGTTTAGGTAGTTCTAAGTTCTACGAGACTGATGACCTCAGAAGTTAAGTCCCGTAGTGCTCAGAGCCATTTGAACCATTTTTGATGACGTCAGGGCACCTATCGAACGGGGTAGTGTTTGCTGGGTAGTCCCACATCCACACTTGTTGTGTACACAGTCACAGAGGTTGCAGTATGGCACAAAGAAGACGCCTACCAAACTCTCTGTGGTGGAGAGCGATAGGAAGAACGGATGCAGGACAGTAGAAAACTGATGTGGCCCGATGCCTTAATGAGAATCGTTCTTTTGTTTCTCGGATGTGGCGACTGTTGATACAGACCAAAACTGTATCCCAAAGACCACGGCAGGGCTGACTACGTACGATATCAAAAGGAGAGGCCCATTATTTGGCCGTAAGTGCACGACAGTCCCGCCTTAGTACTGCACGGCAACTGGCATCTGACCTCACATCATCCACTGGGCGCGTTGTATCGAGGCAAACGGTGCACAGAAGGTTTCAGCAGAGTAGCTGAGTGTACCTCTGTGTACCTCTGATGCATCTTCACAGAAGGGAACGTCTAGGGTGGAGTCATCAACATGCCACCTGGACGATCGAACAGTGAGGCAATGTTCTTTACGCTGACGAGTCCCCGTTTGGTCTGGAGAGTGATTCTCGACGCATTCACACCCGGAGGGAACGTGGAACACGATTTCGGAATCGAAAAATTGTGTAAAGAGACCGATATCGAGGTCCGTAAAGATGTGGGCAGGGATAATGTTGACCACTCGAACACCTCTTCAAGGGTGAATCGGCAAGGTTTAAATGGTGTCAGGTATCACGACGAGATCTTGGGACCTCATGTGCGGTTGTTGCGAGGTGCTGTGGGTCCAGACTTCGTATTGATGGACGATAATGCTCGACCTCATAGAGGGCGGGTGGTTGATGTTATCTTGGAAACGAGAGATATTGCACGTACGGCGTGGCCTGCTCGCTCTCCCGATTCGAATACCATAGAGCACGTCTGTGATGCGCCAGGGAGACGGGTTGCATCACGTCAGCATCCACCGACCACTCTCGAAGACTTGCGAGCAACTAACTCTGCAGGAAGAATGGGCGTTATCGCCTCAACATGAGACTAATGGCGTCATTCACAGCATTCCCCGTCGTTGTCAGGCCTGCATTGCAGCCAGGCATGGTAACATCCCATGCTGAGCATGTTAACCAGTTGTCCGAATGTGTGTGCAAATGCGTTAAGGGAAAAAAACGAAGAACATTTTTGTCTACTGTTATGCATGGCCGGCGCCTGTGGCCGAGCGGTTCTAGCCGCTTCAGACCGGAACCGTGTTGCTGCTACGGTCGCAGGTTCGAATCCTGCCTCGGGCATGGATGTGTGTGATGTCCTTAGGTTAGGTAGGTTTGTCTAGGGGACTGATGACCTCAGATGTTAAGTCCCATAGTGCTAAGAGCCATTTGAACCATTTGATGTTTTGTTATGCATGTTGCAGTCGTTTACGTTCTATGTTCTTCGTTTCTGCTTTACTATCACCTGTTTACACAGTTTTGAGGCAAAATAAACGCAACATTGCAAAATTTCCGTTTGTTGCTTTACTTTTGGACACCAGTGTATATCGAACAACGTAGGAGAGATACAACCACCTTGTTTTAATCCCTTGTTCACTGTCAACTCTTCCGACCTACTTCGACATTAGTTACTGATATCCTTACAAGGTTGCTTGACTGGATTGGTATAAACCGCAGAAACTTTTTTGTCTTTCATTGATTACCATATAATTGGCACGCTGTCCTAAGAGTTCTTCACATCAATAAATACTGTATGCATTTCTTTTCTGTTTCCTATTACTTTCCTGCAAGCCCTTTGAGACAGAATATCGATAGTATAGGACTTATACCTCCTATGTCAGTTTGTTCATTCAGTAACACCGTATGTCAATTTTTTAAATACTATTTGGCGTGAAATTTATTTTCCAATATCTTTTCATCTAATATTTTATTAGTGAAATGTATTATAATGATAGAATTTCATATGTGCTTGTTATCTTCATGATAATAATATTTTTTCACTCTCCTGTGAAACTGAATTTTTTGACATACGAGGTTGCTGTTCCATGCCATCGGTATATTATCTAAGTTTGTCTACTAACCTTAAAATCACTTAAATCTTGCATATCTTCTGCCTATTATTGTATTCTTTGCTTCATTATTAGTGTAAACAGTTGTAGTCACAGAGAAAGAACATTTATTCCCCTCTAGTTATTGCAAAATCTCTTTTACTTCATTTTTTATCTACTTTTTTTATACATAAGAAATTTGTATTACTTGAGGATTTCCTCTCCACTCACATAGCTGTTAAAGGCCTCTGCTCAATTACAACACTTCGTCATATTGAGCAGTACTGTTTACAGTAAAGAGTCGCTCCGTTCATATGGAGGCGTCCATTAAAAAAAGCTTTGATAACCTTCCTATGTCGGGAGTAAAGAGGGTAATTTAGTAAGTATGGGGAAAAAAACTATTGTCAATGTTCTATGTGTTTCTCCATGTAGTAAGTGAAACAGTCACTTCTCACCAATCGAAAAACAGGGCGGTATCTTTCGCTGAACATAGTGACAACGCAAAACCTGTGGCAACACGAATAATATTCTGGAAGCAGGAGGTGTACTCCAGAGCTTAATGACGGATCAAAATGAACGATATCGATCGTAGCTCTTCGAAGATTATTTATCTCCCTGTTTTCGACGCTTATTCTACTTCTCCTGTCGAAAACAGTACTCGAAAGCGTCTCCATTGTGATACGTGAATCACGGAAGAAAGACTTCCGAATTGCCTCATTCCTGTTGCATATTTCTTTATAAGAAAAGAGATACGCGTTGGTGATGTGTAGCAGACGACCTTTATAATTTAGATCACCAAACGTTGAAACATGTTTGCGTTTACAGGAACTTTCAAAGGTGCTGTGATACGTATCGACATGTGATGTCACACCAGACGACTGGCATTCGCAATGTGCTAACAAGTCGCCTAAGATTTAGTAACAAAATGAGAACATGCAGTTACATGGCTACGCGTTTGCGGAATGAACCAGCAAGCGTGAATCGCCCGCCGATTTCGCTACACGGGTCCTTGACTCTCTTAAAGAAATGGGCGGACACCTCTTAATTGCTATTCATTTACAAAGATGGCGGACTGTGGAAATGATATTAAACGATGTTTTCTCTGCCTGACATTTGGCAGTTTCTCTCTCAGTTAACCTTCGCCCAATTGGGCCTATAATGAGTGAACTTGTCTGAACTAGTGTTCGTGACACAGAAATCCAACTAGCCGTCTCACTTCAGTGCCATATTTCATCACTCTGTTTTCGACGACAACTAATGGAATACGACACGCGCACAGAAGCGTGGGCACTCTGCGCTACGTGCTGCGTGCATGGAACCAGAAACTGCATTTATTCGGAAATATCCTGCACAAAAAACTTTTTCACTTTTACTCGGAGAGATTAGTGACATTTATAAACGCGTGGGTGACACCGCATTATCTGGCAGCTCAACGCTAAGCTTGTTAGCGTGTGCCGTTCTCGGAAACATCATCTCTCATGTAGCGAAAGCTAGCTCGACTTTATCCAGCTATTTTCCCAGCTGCGATATTTTTGCATGTTAAGGGTAGAAATTGAATGAGACATATGAGAAAATTCAGATGCTAGGCAGATTTAGATCGGAGCATGGTTTCCACGAGAAAAAACGGGTTGCGAAGGGGGATGCGGAATGCAATTCGATCAATAGGATAGATGAAAAGTGAAGCAGCAACACGTAACACTGTAAAAAAGCTTGTCACATGCGAGCAGAACTCGTACACTGAGGGTTTCGTACAAAGTTAATTAAGCAGGTGGACACTTCATCCATTCCGGGAATCAATCATTTTTTGCCTGTTATTAATACCGGCAAGAAATCAGTCTCTGGCATTCCAAGTTTTTCGGGAATGTTCTGATTTCAATCATAAAAATGTGACGTAAAGTTGCGACCATTTTATAATCGTGAGTAGTTTTCCGTTTAGGCTGACCAGGACGCAACGGTGACAGTCACATACCAGGCAAGGAATGACCATGCCTCATAAGACACGTTACGGAATTGTCAATCATCAAATATCCAGGAGCGATTACTGCACGTTGATATGAGTTTTCAAGTTGTCTTTGAAACAAACGTTCGCAGACTAGTATGTAAATATTTGTTTCACATACAATATCAAACGCCACATCTACAGGAGGACAGTTATTGAGCTGTATGAAAAAAAAACGTAAATTACACTACTGACCATTAAAATTGCTACAACATGAAGATGACGTGCTACAGACGCGAAATTTAACCGACAGGAAGAATATGCTGTGATATTCAAATGATTGGCTTCTCAGAGCATTCACACAACGATGGCGCCGGTGGCGACACTTACAACATGCTGACATGAAGAAAGTTTCCAACCGATTTCTCATACACAAACAGCAGTTGACCGGCGTTGCCTGGTGAAACGTTGTTGTGATGCCTCGTGTAAGGAGGAGAAATGGATACCAACACGTTTCCGACTTTGACAAAGGTCGGATTGTAGCCTATTGCGATAGGGGTTTATCGTATCGCGACATTGCTGCTCGAGTTGGTCGAATCCAATGACAGTTAGCAGAATATGGAATCGGTGGGTTCAGGAGGGTAATACGGAACGCCGTGCTGGATCCCAACGGCCTCGTATCACTAGCAGTCGAGATGACAGGCATCGTATCCGCATGGCTGTAACGGATCGTGCAGCCCCGTCTCGATCCCTGAGTCAACAGATGGGGACGTTTGCAAGACAACAACCATCTGCACGAACAGTTCGACGACGTTTGCAGCAGCATGGACTATCAGCTCGGAGACCATGGCCGCGGTTACCCTTGACGCTGTATCAAAGACACGAGCGCCTGCGATGGTGTACTCGACGACGAACCTGGGTGCACGAATGGCAAAACGTCATTTTTTCGGATGAATCCAGGTTCTGTTTACAGCATCATGATGGTCATATCCGTCTTTGGCGACATCGCGGTGAACGCACATTGGAAGCGTGTATTCGTCATCACCATACTGGCGTACCACCAGGCGTGATGGTATGGGATGCCATTGGTTACACGTCTCGGTCATTCTTGTTCGCAGTGACGACACTTTGATCAGCAGACGTTACATTTCAGATGTGTTACGACCCGTAGCTCTCCCTTCATTCGATCCCTGCGAAACCCCACATTTCAGCAGAATAATGCACCACCGCATGTTGCAGGTCCTGTGCGGGCGTTTATGGATACAGAAAATGTTCGACTGCTGCCCTGGCCAGCACATTTTCCAGATCTCTCACCAACTGAAAACGTCTGGTCAATGGTGGCCGAGCAACTGGCTCGTCACAATACGCCAGTCACTACTCTTGATGAACTGTGGTATCGTGATGAAGCTGCATGGGCAGCTGTACCTGTACACGCCATCCAAGCTCTGTTTGACTCAATGCCCAGGCGTATCAACTCCGTTATTACGGCCAGAGGTGGTTGTTCTGGGTACTGATTTCTCAGGATCTATGCACCCAAATTACGTGAAAATGTACTCACATGTCAGTTCTAGTATAACATATCTGTCCAATGAATACCCGATTATCATCTGCATTTCTTCTTGGTGTAGCAATTTTAATGGCCAGTAGTATATTTACAAACTCGGTGTGCACACACTTTATTCAATATGTAAACGTCACTGAAGATATTCGGATTAAAGTTATGATATGTTCGATATGCCTGCCATCATTGGCGATGATACGGTGCAGAGGAATAGCGAAATTCTGCATGACCCGCGGAAGTGTCTGAACATAGATGCTGTCGATGACCTCCTGAATGGCTGTTTTCAGCTCAGCAATGGTTTTTGGGTTATTGCTGTACACCTAGTCTCAAATGGTTCAAATGGCTCTGAGCACTATGGGACTCGACAGCTGTGGTCATAAGTCCCCTAGAACTTAGAACTACTTAAACCTAACTAACCTAAGGACATCACACACATCCATGCCCGAGGCAGGATTCGAACCTGCGACCGTAGCAGTCGCGCGGTTCCGGACTGCGCGCCTACAACCGCGAGACCACCGCGGCCGGCTAGTCTTAAATATATACCCACAAAGATGAGTGGCATGTGTTCAGATCTGGAGAATATGGCGGCCTATTGAGGCCCACGCCAGTGGCCTCTGGGTACCCCAGAGCCAGAATGCGGTCCCCAAAGCGCTCCTCGCCGGCCGCTGCGGCCGAGAGGTTCTAGGCTCTTCAGTCTGGAACCGCGCGACCGCTACCGTCGGAGGTTCGAATCCTGCCTCGGGCTTGTTGTGTGTGATGCCCTTAGGTTGGTTAGGTTTAAGTAGTTCTAAGTTCTAGGGGACTGATGACCTCAGATATTAAGTCGCTTAGTGCTCAGAGCCATTTGAACCATTTTTGAAAGTGCTCCTTCAGGACATCACACTTTCTCCTGCTTCGATGGAGTGGAACCCCGTCTTGCATGATCCACATCTTGCCGAAATCAGGGTGATTTTGGATGACGGGGATGAAATCATCTTCCAAAACCCTCATTTTTTACCGTTGAGTAGTCACCGTTGCATCAAGGAATATCGGACTGATTATTCCGTGACTGGACATTGCACACACCACAGCCACACGTTGAGGGTGAAGAGACTACTCGATAGCGAAATGCGGATTCTCAGTTCCCCAAATGCGCCAATTTTGCTTATTGACGAACCCATGCAAATAAAAAAAGGGCTTTGTCGCTAAACCAAGCAGCAATACGCATTCCCATCACGCCGCGAGGCCCACCGTGCAGTTTGAACGTCCTAACGCTAACCGTTCAGAAGTTATGGCGGTTTTATTTCCTATAGTTCAATAACTGTCACCCTGTCATGTGGAGTAATCGCTCCCGGATACCTGATGATGGATCAGTTCCGAAATGCGTGATAAGAGGAATAACGTCATTCCTTGCCGGATGTTTGACTTTCACCATTGCGAACCAGTCAACCTAACTGCAGAACTAGTCGGATAACAAATCACGAAAGAGGTGAATTTTTTTCTCGTGATATAATTACAAATACACGGTTCCCGGATTGTTTCCTTTGGTTGTCCTGTGAAGCCTTCCTTTTTCCCAAATTTCATGATTTTAGACCAATGGGAAGTGCCCCACAGGTTTTGATGAGTGAATTTGCGAGTAGTACTAAAATATGTGACATTAATGGCTGTATCTTTTGACTGCATTGACTTAGAAGCTTTAGTTTTTTACCCCGTCAGGGGTCCATAGCTGTCAGCATGTGACATAAATTTCAATTTGATACGTTGACAGTTTCTTGAAATTTTTAACAGTCGGGCAGACAGACCGACAACGAGGCGATCCTATACGGCTTCGGTTTTTGCCCACACATGCAGGGAATCCTAAAAACCTGTGGGATAAATTATGTAGTTTTAGGATTTTATTTCCACATTATTTCTGATAACCTGGAGTTAGTCTACGACAGCGTCCATGCCTGTCTCTGTACTCATACACTGATCAGCCAGAACATTAAGTCTCCTGACCTACTATCGATACAAACCTGTGCAGGGAGTAGCAGCGTCACCTGCCGAGGAGTGAGTGCCAGCCAGACACACGCACGCTGCACGTGGTATCGGTGCGCGATCTACACTCCTGGAAATTGAAATAAGAACACCGTGAATTCATTGTCCCAGGAAGGGGAAACTTTATTGACACATTCCTGGGGTCAGATACATCACATGATCACACTGACAGAACCACAGGCACATAGACACAGGCAACAGAGCATGCACAATGTCGGCACTAGTACAGTGTATATCCACCTTTCGCAGCAATGCAGGCTGCTATTCTCCCATGGAGACGATCGTACAGATGCTGGATGTAGTCCTGTGGAACGGCTTGCCATGCCATTTCCACCTGGCGCCTCAGTTGGACCAGCGTTCGTGCTGGACGTGCAGACCGCGTGAGACGACGCTTCATCCAGTCCCAAACATGCTCAATGGGGGACAGATCCGGAGATCTTGCTGGCCAGGGTAGTTGACTTACACCTTCTAGAGCACGTTGGGTGGCACGGGATACATGCGGACGTGCATTGTCCTGATGGAACAGCAAGTTCCCTTGCCGGTCTGGGAATGGTAGAACGATGGGTTCGATGACGGTTTGGATGTACCGTGCACTATTCAGTGTCCCCTCGACGATCACCAGTGGTGTACGGCCAGTGTAGAAGATCGCTCCCCACACCATGATGCCGGGTGTTGGCCCTGTGTGCCTCGGTCGTATGCAGTCCTGATTGTGGCGCTCACCTGCACGGCGCCAAACACGCATACGACCATCATTGGCACCAAGGCAGAAGCGACTCTCATCGCTGAAGACGACACGTCTCCATTCGTCCCTCCATTCACGCCTGTCGCGACACCACTGGAGGCGGGCTGCACGATGTTGGGGCGTGAGCGGAAGACGGCCTAACGGTGTGCGGGACCGTAGCCCAGCTTCATGGAGACGGTTGCGAATGCTCCTCGCCGATACCCCAGGAGCAACAGTGTCCCTAATTTGCTGGGAAGTGGCGGTGCGGTCCCCTACGGCACTGCGTAGGATC
Organism: Schistocerca nitens; assembly: GCF_023898315.1. Classification (NCBI taxonomy): domain Eukaryota; kingdom Metazoa; phylum Arthropoda; class Insecta; order Orthoptera; family Acrididae; genus Schistocerca; species Schistocerca nitens. The sequence continues at coordinate 862,960,502 of NC_064617.1, forward strand.
CTACGGTCTTGGCGTGCATCCGTGCGTCGCTGCGGTCCGGTCCCAGGTCGACGGGCACGTGCACCTTCCGCCGACCACTGGCGACAACATCGATGTACTGTGGAGACCTCACGCCCCACGTGTTGAGCAATTCGGCGGTACGTCCACCCGGCCTCCCGCATGCCCACTATACGCCCTCGCTCAAAGTCCGTCAACTGCACATACGGTTCACGTCCACGCTGTCGCGGCATGCTACCAGTGTTAAAGACTGCGATGGAGCTCCGTATGCCACGGCAAACTGGCTGACACTGACGGCGGCGGTGCACAAATGCTGCGCAGCTAGCGCCATTCGACGGCCAACACCGCGGTTCCTGGTGTGTCCGCTGTGCCGTGCGTGAGATCATTGCTTGTACAGCCCTCTCGCAGTGTCCGGAGCAAGTATGGTGGGTCTGACACACCGGTGTCAATGTGTTCTTTTTTCCATTTCCAGGAGTGTATCTGAGTTTGGCCGAGGGCACGTTGTGGTGGTCAGGTAGCTCTGCACGAGCATTTCGGAAACTAGACGACTTGTCGGGTGTTGGAGGAATGCTGTGGTGAGTGCCTTCGACACGTGACGAAAGAAAGGTCAGACCACGTCCAGACGTCGTGGAATTGGTTCAAATGGTCCAAATGGCTCTGAGCACTATGCGACTTAACTTCTGAGGTCATCAGTCGCCTAGAACTTAGAACTAATTAAACCTAACTAACCTAAGGACATCACACACATCCATGCCCGAGGCAGGATTCGAACCTGCGACCGTAGCGGTCGCTCGGCTCCAGACTGTAGCGCCTAGAACCGCACGGCCACTCCGGCCGGCTCGTGGGATTGGGCGGCCACCCCTCATTACTCGTCTTAGGCTGGGCAGACTGATAAAACAGTCCAGACGGGGAACTGTGGCGGAACTAACACCAGACTTTAATGCCGAGCAGAGTACAAATGTGTCTGAACACACAGTGCACCGAGCACTCCTGACGATGGGCCTCCGCAGCCTATGATCAATGCATGTGCCGATGCTAACACCACGTTATCAGCAACTACGACTGGAATGGGTACGTGACCACCGGCGCCGGATGTTGGAGCAGTGGCAGAGCGTTGCACGGTCTCATGAATCCCGATACCTTCTTCATCACGCCGATGGGAGGGAGCGAATCCGTCGTCTTACAGAGGAACATCTTCTCGACACCTGTACTGCAGCATGGAGACAAGCTGGCGGCGGCTTCATTATGCTGTGGGGAACATTCACGAGAGCATCCGTGGGTCCAGTGGAGCTCGTGTAAGGCACTATGACGGTCAAGGAGTATCCTACACTGGTTGCAGACCACGTACACCCCTTCATGACGATCATGTTTCCCGACGGCAGTGGCATTTTCATCAAGATAATGCGCCAGTCTCGAGGCCAGGAGTGTGAAGGAGTGATTCGAGGAACACAGTGGCGAGTTGCAATTGATGTGCTGGTCCCCCAACTCGCCAGATCTGAACCCGATCAAACACATGTGGAATGTGATCAAACGTGGCGTCAGAGCTCATCGCCCACCTCCCAGTAATTTACGCGAATCAGATGACTTGTGTGTTTAGAAGTAGTACCAGCTCCCTCCAGCGACCTACCAAGGCCCCATTGCTTCCATGCCATGACGCGCTGCCGCTGTTATCCGTGTCAACAGTGCACATACCGGTTATTAGGTCTGTTGTAATGTTTTGGCTGATCAGTGTATGAGCAACCTATAACGCAACAGAATGTGATTTTCACTCTGCAGCGGAGTGTGCGCTGATATGAAACTTCCTGGCAGATTAAAACTGTGTGCCGGACCGAAACACGAACTCGGTACCTCGTGGCCTCGATCAATACACCCCAGTTTCACCACTGTACACGTGTGTTGTAAATTACCTTCCAAATCTAGATTGTAACTTTGAAATCAAAGTTACATTCCAATCCCAAAGAAAGCAGGTGTTGACAGATGTGAAAATTACCGAACTCTTTACAGACGAATGAAAAAACTGATAGAAGCCGACCTCGGGGAAGGTCAGTTTGGATTCCGTAGAAATGTTGGAACACGTGAGGAAATACTGACCCTACGACATATCTAAGAAGAAAGATTAAGGAAAGGCAAACGTACGTTTCTAGCATTTGTAGATTAACAGAAAGCTTTTGACAATGTTGACTGGAACAATCTCTTTCAAATTCTGAAGGTGGAAGGGGATAAAATACAGGGAGCGAAAGGCTATTTACAATTGGTACAGAAAGCAGATGGCAGTTATAAGAGTCGAGGGGCATGAAAGGGAAGCAGTGGTTGGGACGGGAGTGAGACAGGGTTGTAGCCTATCCCCGATGTTATTCAATCTGTATATTGAGCAAGCAATAAAGGAAACAAAAGAAAAGTTCGGAGTAGGTATTAAAATCCATGGAGAAGAAATAAAAACCTTGCGGTTCGCCGATGACATTGTAATTCTGTCAGAGACAGCAAAGGACTTGGAACAGCAGTTGAACGGAATAGACAGTGTCTTGAAAGTAGGGTATAAAATGAACATCAACAAAAACAAAACGAGGATAATGGAATGTAATCGAATTAAATCGGGTGATGCTGAGGGAATTAGATTAGGAAATGAGACACTTAAAGTAGTAAAGGAGTTTTGCTATTTGGGGAGCAAAATAACTGATGATGGTCGAAGTAGAGAGGATATAAAATGTAGACTGGCAATGGCAAGGAAAGCGTTTCTGAAGAAGAAAAATTTGTTAACAGCTAGTATAGATTTAAATGTCAGGAAGTCGTTTCTGAAAGTATTTGTATGGAGTGTAGCCATGTACGGAAGTGAAACGTGGACGATAAATAGTTTAGACAAAAAGAGAATAGAAGCTTTCGAAATGTGGTGCTACAGAAGAATGCTGAAGATTAGATGGGTAGATCACATAACTAATGAGGAGGTATTGAATAGAATTGGGGAGAAGAGGAGCTTGTGGCACAACTTGACTAGAAGAAGGGATCGGTTGGTAGGACATGTTCTGAGACATCGAGGGATCGCCAATTTAGTATTGGGCGGCAGCGTGGAGGGTAAAAATCGTAGAGGGAGACCAAGAGATGAGCAGATTCAGAAGGATGTAAGCTGCAGTAGGTACTGGGAGATGAAGAAGATTACACAGGTTAGAGTAGCATGGAGAGCTGCATCAGACCAGTCTCAGGACTAAAGACCATAACAACAATAATTCTCTTTCTTGGTTGAATGATAAACTAGTATGGGGATTGTATCCAGGAACACAAGGATGATTGGAAGCAGGTCATAATGCAGTAGGAAAAGTGAACAGGGCACAAATAAACGAAATCGTCGTTCCTGATATCTAATGCAGACAACTTAATAATATTTCCTCACAATTTCGGCATCCGGATGTTTCAAGTTCGACAGCGAGAACAGACACTACTGATAGGCATAGTTAGCAAATGAAAGATTTTGATAGAGAACAACCAATGTATTTACCTTAATAGTGCTCAAAAGTCATAATATATACAGGGTGTTACAAAAAGATACGGCCAAACTTTCAGGAAACATTCCTCGCACACAAAGAAAGAAAAGATGTTATGTGGACATATGTCCGGAAACGCTTAATTTCCATGTTAGAGCTCATTTTAGTTTCGTCAGTATGTACTGTACTTCCTCGATTCACCGCCAGCTGGCCCAATTGAAGGAAGGTAATGTTTACTTCGGTGCTTGTGTTGACTTGCGACTCGTTGCTCTACAGTACTAGCATCAAGCACATCAGTACGTAGCATCAACAGGTTAGTGTTCATCACGAACGTGGTTTTGCAGTCAGTGCAATGTTTACAAATGCGAAGTTGGCAGATGCCCATTTGATGTATGGATTAGCACGGGGCAATAGCCGTGGCGCAGTACGTTTCTATCGAGACAGATTTCCAGAAGGAAGGTGTCCCGACAGGAAGACGTTCGAAGCAATTGATCGGCGTCTTAGGGAGCACGGAACATTCCAGCCTATGACTCGCGACTGGGGAAGACCTAGAACGACGAGGACACCTGCAATGGACGAGGCAATTCTTAGTGCAATTGACGATAACCCTAATGTCAGCGTCAGAGAAGTTGCTGCTGTACAAGGTAACGTTGACCACGTCACTGTATGGAGAGTGCTACGCGAGAACCAGTTGTTTCCGTACCATGTACAGCGTGTGCAGGCACTATCAGCAGCTGATTGGCCTCCACGGGTACACTTCTGCGAATGGTTCATCCAACAATGTGTCAATCATCATTTCAGTGCAAATGTTCTCTTTACCGATGAGGCTTCATTCCAACGTGATCAAATTGCAAATTTTCACAATCAACATGTGTGGGCTGACGAGAATCCGCACGCAATTGTGCAATCACGTCATCAACACACATTTTCTGTGAACGTTTGGGCAGGCATTGTTGGTGATGTCTTGATTGGACCCCATGTTCTTCCACCTACGCTCAATGGAGCACGTCATCATGATTTCATACGAGATACTCTATCACAACATGTGGTTCATGCACGATGGACCTCCTGCACATATCAGTCGAAGTGTTCGTACGCTTCTCAACAACAGATTCGGTGACCGATGGATTGGTAGAGGCGGACCAATTCCATGGCCTCCACGCTCTCCTGACCTCAATCCTCTTGACTTTCATTTCTGGGGGCATTTGAAAGCTCTTGTCTACGCAACCCCGGTACCAAATGTAGAGACTCTTCGTGTTCGTATTGTGGACGGCTGTGATACAATACGCCATTCTCCAGGGCTGCGTCAGCGCATCAGGGATTCCATGCGACGGAGGGTGGATGCATGTATCCTCGCTAACGGAGGACATTTTGAACATATCCTGTAACAAAGTATTTGAAGTCACGCTGGTACTTTCTGTTGCTGTGTGTTTCCATTCCATGATTAATGTGATTTGAAGAGAAGTAATAAAATGAGCTGTAACATGGAAAGTAAGCGTTTCCGGACACATGTCCACATAACATATTTTCTTTCTTTGTGTGTGAGGAATGTTTCCTGAAAGTTTGGCTGTACCTTTTTGTAACACCCTGTATATCAGTTCATGACATCCAGTCTTACAAATCTCCTTTTTCTGACGGACACACGTCCAGATCGTCCTCTCATAGTAACCTCTCAAAACTCTGCCATCTCTCTTCCCACATCCACCACTGGTGGCGGCTCACCTCCAACTGCCCAACGCTACGCACTATTCACATCCAACTGCCCAGCACTCCAAAAGCGAATATACCAACAACGAGTGCAATCAGCCACAGACTGCACACAGCGCAGTCAGCGATTTTCATACAGAGCGCTACGTGGCGTTACCAACATAAAAACCTAAACAGCCTACTTACAGTATGCGATACTGAAACAAGTCAAAGGAATAAAAAAAGGATGCGAGCTACAGACAAGACGCATTTACTTTTTACAAACTCATCGTGACACAGCTTATTTTGTACGAATCACACAGTGCAATTAAAGAACACTGTCATATACAAACTGTGTTAGTAACTATTAGAGAGTCAGTTTCTGAGGTTTTAGTTATTGCTTTCAGGCAAACAGAATACTGGTAGAGAGGCTTCTTCTTCAGTACTCCAGCGCTTGTCATCATCAAATTTTGGTAAGCAAGCTGGTGTCGGCACTCAAGGCACATGAATGTTACAATATAACAGAATGTGAATGTGTTAACGCCTCTGACAAATGCATCCTTTGCAACTCTTGTCTCCGTAAGTCGTGACCTTTTCATACATTGTGACAGTTTAAAATCATCATAATTTCTGAGCGGTTTGCGTTAGGACGTTCAAACTGCACGGCTGGCCGCGGGACATGATGGGAATTAGTATGTATGCTCTGTATGGTTTGGTTTAGCGACGAAGCCATGTTTTATTTGGATGGGTTCGCCAATACACAAAATTAGCGCACTTGAGGGCCTGAGAAGCAGCATTTCGCGACCGAGAAGTCTCTTCACCCTCAACAGGTGACTGTGGTGTGCAATGTCCAGTCACGGAATAATCGGTGCCATATTCCTTGATGGCACGGTAACTACCGGACAGTACGTGAACGTTTTGGAAGATGACTTCGTCCCAATTATCCAAAGTGACCCTGATTTCTACAAAATGTGGTTCCACGGAAGACGGAGCTCGACCCCATCGAAGCAGGAGAGTGTTTGATATCCTGGAGGAGCGCTTTGGGAATCGCATTCTGGCTCTGTGGTATCCAGAGGCCACTGGCGTGGGTATCGATTGGCCGACATATTCTTCGGATCTGAACACATGCGACTTATTTTTGTGGGGCTACATTAAAGACAAGGTGTACAGCAATAACCGCAAAACCATTGCTGAGCTGAAAACAGCAATTCAGGGGGTCATCCTCAGCATCGATGTTCCGACACTTCAGCGGGTCATGCAGATTTTCGCAATTCGCCTGCCCCCACATCATGACCAATGATAGCAGCCATATCGAACATGTCATAACCTAAATCCCATTGTCTGTAGTGACGTTTAAATGCTGAATAAAGTGTGTGCACACCGTAATTTGTAACTAATTTATTTTTTTCATATAGTTCAATAATTATCAGCCTGTATGAACATCAGTGTGGACGGACGTAATATCGAGGTGTGTGTGTGTGTGTGTGTGTGTGTGTGTGTGTGTGTGTGTGTGTTTGTGTGTGCTTGTGCTTGTGCTCTCAAAGTTCAGAAAATGTTAGAATTTTGCTTATTACTTCGCGGAACATAAACTTCCTCAAAAACATAAAACAACACAGGATATTCGATGTAAGTAACAAAAAATGAGCTTATTTCTTATCCTAAAAATTATTTCTGTTTTTAGCTCATCGTTACATCTGATTACAGTAAAATAGTCATTTTTCTAATGTCGCATTTTGCAGTAAAGCACGTCATCTCAAGAAACATTCATACAGCCGAAAATATCTTGTGGTCAGCGTAAGCTAAGTGAAATCATACAGGCGAATAGGTGTCTGATGATAAACCTGTTGCCGGCCGCTGGTGGCCGAGCGGTTCTGGCGCTACAGTCTGGAACCGCGCGACCGCTACAGTCGCAGGTTCGAATCCTGCCTCGGGCATGGATGTGTGTGTTGTCCTTAGGTTAGTTAGGTTTAAGTAGTTCTAAGTTCTAGGGGACTGATGACCTCAGAAGTTGAGTCCCATAGTGCTCAGAGCCATTTGAACCATTTTTTTTTTTTTATATAAACCTGTTGTTTGAAACCGTCAACGGCGTTATTTCATTTTACTGAACAGCATTATTTAAAGAGACTGTTTTCTGCAATTTACTTTTTGCGCGAATTGACATGTTAGTTTACCTGGAGTTATGTAGTTCTGGTGTCTGCGCAGAAAAGTACAGAATGGTTTCCTTACTGTCCCTATGTAGGATCTGTGACTAGGAATGTCTGCAAGCCGATACAGTAAACCTAATGTGGTTCGCCCTTTTATCTCAGTTAGTGCAAGTGTCTACATCACCTAAAATTTGTACGTAATTACGATGTAATGTAACGTGTGTTTATACACTGAAGCGCCAAAGAAGCTGGTATAGACATGCGTATTCAAATACGATGATATGTAAACAGGCAGAATACGGCGATGTGGTCGGCAACGCCTATATAAGATAAGTGTCTGGCGCAGTTGATAAATCGGTCACTGCTGCTACAGTCGCAGGTTATCAACATCAAAGCGAGCTTCAACGTGGTGTTATAGTCGGCGCACGAGCGATGGGACACAGCATCTCCGACGCAGAGTTGACATCAGGATTTTCCGGTATCACCATTACACGAGTGTACTGTGAATATCAGGAATCGGGTGAAACATCAAATCTCCGACATCACTGCGGCCGGAAAAAGATCCTGCAGGAATGGGACCAACGACGGCTAAAGAGAATCGTTCAACTTGACAGAAGTGCAACCCTTCCGCAAACTTTTAGACATTTCATTGCTGGGCCATCAACAAGTGTCAGTGTGCGAACCATTGAACGGAACATCATCGATATGGGATTTCGGAGCCAAGGGCCCACTCGTGGACCCTTGATGACTGCACTACACAAAGCCTTACGCCTCGCCTGGGCCCGTCAACACCGACATTGGACTTTTGATGCCTGGAAACATGTTGCCTGGTCGGACGAGTCTCGTTGAAATTGTTCAAAAATGGCTCTGAGCACTATGGGACCTAACTTCTGAGGTCATCAGTTCCCTAGAACTTAGAACTACGTAAACCTAACTAACCTAAGGACATCGCACACACCCATGCCCGAGGCAGGTTTCGAAACTGCGACCGTAGAGGTCGCGCGGGTTGAAATTTTGTCGGGAGGATAGACGTGTAAGGGTATGGAGACAATCCCATGAGTCCATGGACCCTGCATGACAGCAGGAGACTGTTCAAGCTAGTGTAGACTCTGTTATAGAGTGGGATGTGTGTGGTTGGAGTGATATTGGACCCTGATACGTCTAGATACGACTCTGACAGGTGACACGTACGTAAGCATTCATCCATTCATGTACATTGCGCGTTCCGACGGACTTGGGCAATTCCAGCAGGATAACGCGACACCCCACACGTACAGAATTGTTACAGAGTGGCTCCAGGAGCACTCCTCTTAGTTTAAGCACTTGCGCTGCTCACCAGACGCCCCAGACATGAACATTATTGAGCATATCTGGGACGCCTTGCAACGTGCTGTTCAGAAGAGATCTCCACCCCCTTATACTCTTACGCATTTATGACAGCCCTGCAGGATTCATGGTGTCAGTTCCGTCCAGCACTACTTCGGACGTTAGTAGAGTCCATGTCACGTCGTATTGTGGCACTTCTGCGTGCTCGCGAGGGCCCTACATGATATTAGGCGGGTGTACCAGTTTCTTTGGCTCTTCAGTGTATATGGGATTCTGTTGATGATACACGTAGTGTTTGGAACATATCTAGTGCACGAAATAAAAGTATAATTTACGGTGAAGGCTTTGAAGTTAGTGTCGTTTAATAAGTCATGATCGCTTTAGGGCGTGGGTTATTCTTATCAATGTACTGACTAGCTGCAGATCTGTTACTCGTGGGTGACAGAAAGGTTTGCGAAGTAATGGTTCAAATGGCTCTGAGCACTATGGGACTCAACTGCTGAGGTCATTAGTCCCCTAGAACTTAGAACTAGTTAAACCTAACTAACCTAAGGACATCACACACATCCATGCCCGAGGCAGGATTCGAACCTGCGACCGTAGCGCTCTCGCGGCTCCAGACTGCAGCGCCAGAACCGCGCGGCCACTTCGGCCGGCTGCGAAGTAATATTTGCGCATTGATTACGTACGCTGTTTACCGAATTTGATGTGGGCCCTCTACAGTTTTCACTGAAAACAGCTAAATACTTTAGATCAGCTGTTTACGTCTTCCTCCCAGTTTGCGTTGCGTGTTGGCGGAGGTATTTCGGCGCCGAGAAGCAGCGTAAGCGTACATAGACCTTCCCTGTTTCAGCCACCGTGATACGTGTTTGTTCGATAGCTTTTGTGAGGTTTCACCGTGGAGGTCAGGCCAACTCTCCAATCACTGGTGAGGCCCATTCGCTGTGAGCCGGGGCCGGTAAGGGAGCTTGGAGGCTTCTTTGCAACAAGACTGGTCAACAAATTGGTTCTATTTTCTGCATCTGGTTCCTAAGTGGAGTGATTTTCTAATTTTGGAATGCTGAATTCAGAGGTCCGACCTGATTTCCTCTGTCACATTACAGTTATGAAATACAAAACAATAGTAAAATGCTATCGGCCTTGTTTCTAACATATGGTGATCATTAATGAAAGCAAAGATACGACACACAGAACCCGAAAATTATTCACTTACAAAAAAATCATCGAAACAGTCATGATACTATGGAAAGGGTCACATACTTTCAAAATAATAATAATAACAACAATTAGAAATTTTAATACAGAATTTTAACGTCAGTTTATTTGGATAAATGACATGAGGGTCCTTTTCTCCTAAGGAGTCTCTCCGCTATATCTAAATAAAAAACAACAGTAATTGTTCATCATTGGAGAGTTCCAGCGTCCTTGATGGTTAAAATCTTTTGGTTGAAGAGTTCACCTTGTTCATCGCTATCAATCCGGAAGTTTTGTGTGAAAAAATCAAGCTGCGAATGTAAAAGACGTATTTTTAGTGACATCCTACACACCACTTCTTGTAGTTGTCCAACTGTTTAGTCACTGTGGAAACATAGTTCTCTTCTCTCCTGTTACACAAAGAGGCGTGACAATGACGTTGAACGAAATCTGAGCGTTTAACTGGATATTCGCAAGTTTAGTATCAGAGTTCTCATCGACTAACAATTTTCCGATTTGTGAGCCAATAAACATACTTTCTTTAAACTTGATCCACTAAACTCAAGAAAAACTGCTGCGAAATGATTGAAATCTTCACCCTATTTACCAAGAGCATTTGAAAAATTCTTCAACAGTCCTAACAATACGAAGTGGAGTCAGTGTAACATTACTTGACAAGACTAATGGTTTGATCTTAACATTTTCCTTTCCTGTAACGAAAATTTTTCTCGTAGACCGTTCCTTTACATTATGGTGATTTTTGACGTGTTGCCAGTGCCAAAAACAAAATAACAAAATCAACTGGAAATGTGAGAAAATGGTAAGTAGTAGCTAATATTCTCGTCATTTTTTTGTTTCCCTTCGTTCCTTAGTAGCTTCCAAATTAGTGGAGGTATGTTCCGTCTACGCAACTAATTGAAGGCAGTTTGTTTTTTGCCATACGTGTTTCGCTTCTTTTATTTGTGAAGCATCTTCAGTGGCCTGTAATATATGTTTATTTTTATACATATAACGAATGTACAATTTAGTAGTTACAATATGTTACCATGTTACATTTCATCACGTTGTTCTCTTGTTTTTTAGGTTAGAATCGGGAGAAATCTTAGAGAAAAACATGACAAAATGTAACATGGTAATAATTGTAATTATGACATTACACATTTATTATATGTGTAAAAAGAAACATGTATTACAGGCCACTGAAGCTTCATAAATAAAAGAAGCGGAACGCGTATGGCTAATACAAACTGCCTTCAATTAGTTGCGTAGACGGAACATACCTCCACAAATATATAATATTCTTTTGCCTGTATGGGTCCATAGGTGTCGCAAATTTATTGAGCAAATTCGTTACCTGGCATAGGCTGTTTTTGACATAAACACTCTGTTTCAAGCTTTTGTGGTCTTAGCTAATTTCGCACCCCGCGTTATTTTCAAGCTACCTCCATCGCAGTGGAAAACTGTAGTCTCACATCTTATCTTTCATACAATAGTGTGGAGGAAGAACCATGGTTTCTCTAATAATGGTTCCTTACTAACGTGGAGGTAATGGACACAACCTGCATATACATCACTAGTTAGCAGAAGTCACATAAATAACATAAAAATATGTGTTATGTTTGGTATTATTGTCAGATGACGTTATAATTTACTTTCACAGATGTAAATTCATTACGTAAAATGATAAAAAACAACCCTTATGCAGTTCTCTCTCGCTGTGCCAATCTAAACAACATTAAAATCCGTTCGTTCACATTTCAAATAAAACACGACATACGATAACAGAGCAAAGGCATGAAGTAAGGGGTTTATTTCAAAAATACAAATAGCTTCTGCAGGACAATTACTTCCCTTAATAACGTCAAATATTTCGAAAACCCTAATTGATACCACATTTCTAAGGGTACATTTTTATTCTGCACCCAAAACTAAATAGCACTTGATATACCATCACGCCAGAAGTAGACTTGTTGAACATTGTAATTAGCTACAAATCAGACACAGAACAATTTGGAGTTAAGTGAAGAACGATAATCATCACGTTGGACGTTATTTCCCTTTCCTTTTCAATTCATCAGTCAGCTCACTCATTCTCTTACATTTCCTCGCGCACGAAAAAAATGTGCCCTCTGAACCATACGCAGCTATCTTTCTGAGACGCTTCATCAGAACACCTCATCATTTCGTCTTCCCAATTACGTAGACACTGATATGGCATGATTATGTCGAACGGAAAATCAACAAAGAAATCGTAGCCAATGTGGAGTAAGGAAGGTTAGGACATTCTGAACAACACGCTTTTTACATCAGTGCCAACGACCTTGCCACAGTGGCAACACCAGTTCCTGTCAGGTCACTGAAGTTAAGCGCTGTCGGTTTTGGCTAGCACTTGTATGGGTCATTGTCCGGTCTGCCAAGTGTTGTTGGCAATTGGGGTGCACTCAGCCCTTGTGAGGCCCATTGAGGAGCTACTTGACTGACAACTAGCGGCACCGGTCACGAAAAGTGACAACGGCCGGGAGAACAGTGTGCTGACCACGTGCCACCCCCCATATCCGCTTCCAGTGACATCTAAGGTCTGAGGATGACACGGCGGCCGGTCGGTGCCGTTGGGCCTTCAAGGCCTGTTCGGCCAGATTTTAGTTTTCTTTTGTTTACATGATTCTTTCACCAGCTCTATAGCGTATACAGGGTGTTACAAAAAGGTACGGCCAAACTATCAGGAAACATTCCTCACACACAAATAAAGAAAAGATGTTATGTGGACATGTGTCCGGAAACGCGTAATTTCCATGTTAGATCTCATTTTAGTTTCGTCAGTATGTACTGTACTTCCTCGATTCACCGCCATGATTTCTACCTGTGCTGCTAGAACATGTGCCTTTACAAGTACGACACAACATGTGGTTCATGCACGATGGACCTCCTGCACATTTCAGTCGAAGTGTTCGTACGCTTCTCAACAACAGATTCGGTGACCGATGGATTGGTAGAGGCGGACCAATTCCATGGCCTCCACGCTCTCCTGACCTCAATCCTCTTGACTTTCATTTATGGGGGCATTTGAAACCTCTTGTCTACGCAACCCCGGTACCAAATGTAGAGACTCTTCGTGCTCGTATTGTGGACGGCTGTGATAAAATACGCCATTCTCCAGGGCTGCATCAGCGCATCAGGGATTCCATGCGACGGAGGGTGGATGCATGTATCCTCGCTAACTGAGGACATTTTGAACATTTCCTGTAAGAAAGTGTTTGAAGTCAAGCTGGTACTTTCTGTTGCTGTGTGTTTCCATTCCATGCTTAATGTGATTTGAAGAGAAGTAATAAAATTAGCTCTAACATGGAAAGTAAGCGTTTCCGGACACATCTCCACATAACATATTTTCTTTCTTTGTGTGTGAGGAATGTTTCCTGAAAGTTTGGCCGTACCTTTTTGCAACACCCTGTATGGTATATGAAACAGCCGATAAATTCACAACGCCTCATGCAACTGCTCTTACACAAATTATCACAGGTTTGTACTACTGACTGGGTTATAATGTCCAACAATGCTCGAAAATGACTACATGACGAAACTGCAGTCGCAACAAATAATGTTGTAATTAAAAATTTCACGAAGGCTCTAGATCAGGGCTTCCCAACGTGTGGTCCGTGGACCCCTTAGGGGTCCGCCGGCTCTTTCTAGGGGGTCCTCAGCCACCTTTCACCAAATCGTGTAAAATAATGAGTAAAATTATTGAATAAAAATGTGAAAATCAAATTCATCACAATTGTATTTTTTTTTTTTTTCGCGTGTAAAACATGTGTACTTTTACTTCAGGTCGTATTCCCAAGCAGCGTTTGCGGTTCCTAAGTGAGAAGGCATACACAGTTTAGTGCCGGTGAATGCGGCTTCTCTGATCGACTGTTTAGCAACAATACGGGGGTCGTTTATGCGCCGGCTCACGGCGCTAGATGCGCTGAAACCTTTTACGCATGCGCGGAGCGAGCTTTGTCGACCGATCACAGCGCTCGCTGGCACGTATGCGGCCCCAGGCATCATTAAATGTTAAACTTGCTTTGTCAGTGCACTACCTGTTTCATAAGCCGATTTTTGACCAGCTTATTACTTCTAACATGGATCCGTGGCTGAAGTCAGGATCATTGAAGGATGCGGTTTCTCCATCGCCTTCACTACGTTTCCAGTTGAAATGAATGAGGAGGGAGGACGAGGAAAGGAAGAACAATCACAAGAAGCTCCAAAGACTATTGATACTTCGGGGGGGGGGGGGGGGAGAGGTCATTGGGAACATGGCACTGAAGCATTTAGTTCCCATGGGTTCTCTTGATTAACTAGGGGTCCGCCAAGGATTTTCGACTGTAGAAGGGATCCGCCAAGGATTTTAGACTGTAGAAGGGGTCCGCCAGCTGAAAAGGTTGGGAAGCCCTGCTCCCACTTATCATCAAACTTCTAGATGTGGAAACAACAGAAAGAAACAGACCTCCCTGTCCCCCCCCCCCCCCCTCATTTATAAGTTTTCACATCCATATTCTACAGACCAGTCTTCACAATCGTAGTACTGACTGAAATAACGGCAGTGGCGAGTGCACCTCATGGTTCTGTTGTTGTCGTGGTCTTCAGTCTCAACACTGGTTGATGCAGCTCTCCATGTTACTCTGCCCTGTGCGAACCTCTTCATCTCCCAATAACTACATCTGCCAACATCCGTTTGAACCTGCTTCCTCGGTTGCCAAATTGACAATTCCGTCGTGCCTCAGCTTGTCTCTTGTCAACCGATTTCGCCAGACACTATCAACTGCCGACCTGTAGCCAGTATTCAGTGTTGTGAGTGTTGGTTTATTCCGTTACCCATGCCTCAGTCCAAGCCTTTAAACTCGACGCCACGTAGGGGGCTAGCTGTGATTAACAGTCGCACCCACTGTAATGGTGTGTCCTTGTAACTGGGAATGGACATGAGAGAAAAGGGAAGAGATTAAATCCAGTGCCAACACATGCCCTCCTCCTCTACAGATGTATCAGTATGGCCGTCGAGCTTAGCTGGTTGACTGCCATTGTCTGCTGAGTGCCCATCTATGGACGTCGAAAATTATTTGCGCAAAATAATAAATTTTTCGATATAAACTTCCTAAAGATAGAACAATTCATGTTTCGAAACGCCCAAGAGCTGCTGATGAGGTAAATCTTTGTAAGTTAGTGGTTTTGATAACCTGACGATCATCAGGTAGCCTATCATAAAGTTATTTACAGCATCCTGTATGACACTATTCTCAGTGTGGCGTGATATTATATAAAATCATCCTGCGTCCTTGCTGTCAACAGTAAAATGCATTATACGGTCTAAAATTAAACACATTCATATGCAGGGTGGGCAAAATAACATTGGCAGTGGAAAAAATAAATAAATAAATAAATATTCATGCCCTTAAGGTAGGCAACACACATTACATCATCCACATCCAACTGCACATTATGTAAGTTGGGTTACCTATCTTAAGGCGCATAACTAATTACGTCACTAGGACTGAGTAATGCTAACTGCAACGACTGTGTTACACTTCTAAACTTACAACGGCCAGTTTGAACAGTGAATTTTGTGCGTATGTGCTCCAAGCGTTTTAACTGAGTCCTTTATGTTTCGACAATAGATCTCGTTACATTCCAATGGTCTACGTGGCTGATAAGCCAATAAATTACTACAGCGATTGTTTGATGCATTAGTTATAAACAGTCCAGCACAAAATTTAAGGTGCTGATTATCAAGATTCGTTTGGACTTTACCAGTTAACCTTGGAACTCAATGTGTGATTGTCTCCCCAACTTGCCACGTTGTAGGAGCAAATCTTTGCTTGACTGTGGAGAAGCAACACGACAGCCGCGTGGAAACCAGGTACATGAGGTTTAGGCATGCTGTCGTAAAATATTCAGCCCTCGTCCCTGTTTTTATGTGACTTGCGCTGTATGAACTGAGTAGTACCTAGCATCTGACAACGTGTAGTGTAAACGACTTTAGTACTTAGTTTGACAATATCTTTCAAAATCTGCAACCCCAATAAATTGTCGAGAGACTTCTACATATATACTCTGCAAGCCACCTTACGGTCTGTGGCTGATGGCACTTCGTGACTCACGCTCATTTCCAACCTTTCATGTTCCAGTTGCGAATGGTTCGTGGCGAGAACGATTGTTGGCAAGGCTTCGTGTGGGCTCGAACCTCTCTAATGTTGCGTTCATGGTCTCTATGGTCTTTTCTCCAGACGTACATAGGAGGAAGCAATATGCTGATTGAGCCGTGCGTCGCTCGTGTGCGTGCCATCTATTACTTAATACCCTGTTTTGAGCGTTATGCCACCTCGTTATGTTAATTTCTATTACTGGCGTCACTGACTTGCTGGCTTGCCTGGCCGTGAGCGGCAGAAGCAGCACTTATCGATATAAGCCCTACCGCATTATCTTTGCTAGACTGCTATTACTTCCCGGTCGTCGTGTGTACACGAGTCAGTTGGAACGTGCCAGCAGCAGTTCGGACCTGGCAGTGTTTGAGTTGGCACGCGGCACAAGTTCAGTCGGGGCGTGGCGGTAGTGACGTCCGGACCGTCTTGACTCGCCCGACGGTTGCCGACAGACATATTGGGGTGGGGACGACTTTGGTTGGTCGTCGGTCGGTCGTCTTGCCGGACGACGTGTATTTCGCCGGCGATCGCTTATGGGTTGGCTGTGTGTGCCGACTCATGATTCGTCCATGTTATTGTACAGTCACTGCCGTTAGCATTGTCTAGTTATTCGTGCAAGTGTTCGTGAAACTGTGTGTAGTTTGTGTGATTTTGACTGACAAGTTATTTTAAATGTTGTCGGCGTACTGGCTCTGAGGAGTCGGTCGACTGGCGTGGAGCTGTGACGAATTCTCGGCGGGGCGTAGTTTGGCCGGGCCCGCTGGCGGTCTCTACGCGGTGTCGGAGAGTGTGGCGCTGTTCCCATTGCTACGAGGTCCGCGGCTCACCGACCCTGGACACGACAGTTGAGATGGGTTCAAATGGCTCTGAGCGCTATGGGACTCAACTGCTGTGGTCATAAGTCCCCTAGAACTTAGAACTACTTAAACCTAACTAACCTAATGACAGCACACAACACCCAGCCATCACGAGGCAGAGAAAATCCCTGACCCCGCCGGGAATCGAACCCGGGAACCCGGGCGTGGGAAGCGAGACGACAGTTGAGTTTTGATTTAACCTACCAGAAATTCAAGACTGTTCACATTGTGTCGTTTGTTATCGGCTGTTGGGATATTCCCGCGAGCAACAACGTGGTTTTCAACTTGGAAAAACCGAGCGAGGTGGCGCAGTGTTTAGCACACTGGACTCGCGTTCGGGAGGACGACGGTTCAATCCCGCGTCCGGCCATCCTGATTTAGGTTTTCCGTGATTTCCCTAAATCGCTCCAGCAAATGCCGGGATGGTTCCTTTGAAAGGGCACGGCCGGCTTCCTTCCCCGCCCTTCCCTAATCCGATGAGACCGATGACCTCGCAATTTGGTCTCTTCCCCCAAACAACCCAGCCCAACCAAGTTCGAAAATTCTAGCCACCCTCTGGTGGAGTTTCACTGTATTTAATTATTTGAATTGAAGTGAACCAGCGGAATCTTCTGTCTTGTGGCCATTAACATACCGGTTACCTGCCTTGGGCGTTGACGTAAATTTCAGGCAGTGTAGTTTCCTCATCGTGTTGTTGCTGTCCAGCACGGTGTGTAGTTTGACAGCTCCGTGTGGGCGCCAATGTCTTCTACGTTGGTCGGTTGAACACTCTGTTGTGCCCTGGTTGGGTGAAGTGGAAGTTATCTTGTCGGTCGGGCCGCTGACTGTCGGTCGGTTGGGTTGTCGGGTCGTGAATGGTTGGCCCGACTGCCTGTCTCACCTAAGCGAGCGTTAGTGTTTGAATTACAGGCCGACCCTGGAACGTCTGGGCGCCCTTGTGTGTACTGCCTTTTTTTTTTTAATTCGTTCTTGTTCTTGGTACTTGTATGGCTTATAGCCGGTTTTGTGTTTTAAATTAGAGTTGTTTTACCCTTAAGGCCTACAGTCTAGTTTAAAGTACTGTTTCACATAAGCTCTTTGGCATTTAAAATTTTTTTTGAATTTTTTAAGTCTTCGGCCTTCAGCCGATTTGAATTTAACTTGTTTACTTTAACGTATTGAATTTTTAGGTTTTCGGCTTTCAGCCGGTTTGAATTTTAGTAGTTTGTTCTTAAGGCCTTCAGCCTATATTAAAGAACTGTTTCACGTAAGGACTTCGGTATTTTAAAAAAAATTAATGTTTTGGAGTTAATGTTTTAACTTATTTACTTCAGCCTAACTAAAGAACTGTTTTAAGACAAGGCTTGCCTTTTAAAATTCTGTTTATGCTTACGCTTTAAATTATTAGCCTTCAGCCGTTTTTAATTAAATTTAATTTTTAATTAAGTCGCAAAGATTAAAACTATGTGTTTAAAAAATTTTTTGGGTTCTTCTAATGTTTAATCAAATAATAAAGTTGTATGTTCGAGTGTAACTGACAGCCCCTTATTTTGACCCCTTTCCACAATTTAGTCTATCCGTCCTATTCTGCGGGTTAATCACGGCATTTCACTGGTGGACGCTTCTAGGAACGTACGTTCTCCGAACTTTAACAGTAAACTGCACTGTGTGATCCAGAGCGCCTCTCTTGCGGCGTCTGCCACTTGAATTGGCTTGCGAGGAAAACAAGGCTGGTGCCATAAGCCGATTTCCCAGAAACTTCGCTCAGTGGAAGAGGGATCAAAATAAGCGGACACGTGTCTCGGCTTAACCATAGACAATCGACAATTCCTCAGAAAATGATGGTTAAAGTTTTCGACGTACTTTACGTGCCTTTTAGCGAGTAAGTAGTTTGACCGAAGAGGTGGCACACTGGATAGTTTCGCAGTTTAACATTTTAGCGCCCCGTACTCGAATCGCGGTTAAGTTTTTGTTTATTTTTGTTTTTCATGTATCTACCCATGTCCATAGAAGATTTCTAAGCAAATGGTTTTCAATGTATATTGAAATAATGTTGTCCTTACTCGTATGTATGGTGAATGAATTAAAAAAAAACACTAAATGAAAGTAAAAATTATTTTAAATTGTTTTCGGTGAAATTCCTATGGTGTATCGTGATTCATAGTCAACTGCAAGCGCCAGAATGTCAGTCCTAAGGGCCCGGGTCCAATTCCCGGCTGGGTCGGAGATTTTCTCCGCTCAGGGACTGGGTGTCGTGTTGTCCTAATCATCATCATTTCATCCCCATCGACGCGCAAGTCGCTGAAGTGACATCAAATCGAAAGACTTGCACCCGACGAACGATCTGCCCGACGGGAGGCCCTCGTCACACGACCCTGATCCTGATCAAATCTTCCTGAAGACTACACATGAGAATAGAATATAAGTACTGAGAAGAATTAAATACAAGAAAACGAGAATTTAAAATGATTGTAATCCCTGAAAATACCGTATCACATATATTACACACTGAAGCGCCAAAGAAACTTGTATAGGCATACGTATTCAAATGCAGAGATATGTAAACAGCAGAATACGGCACTGCCATCGGCAACGCCTATATGAGACAACAAGTGTCTGGCGTAATTGTTACGTCGGTTACGGTTGCAACAATCGCAGGTTATCTTTTTAAGTTTGAACGTGGTATTACAGTCGGCGCACGAGCGATGGGACACAGCATCTCCGAGGTAGCGATGAAGTGGGGATTTTCCCGTACGAGCAATTCACGAGTGTACGGTGAATATCAGGAATCCGGTAAAACATCAAATCTCAGACATCGCTGCCGGAAAAAGATCTTACAAGAAAGGGACCAACGACGACTGAAGAGAATCGTTCAACATGACAGAAGTTCAACCCTTCGGCAAATTGCTGCTGATTTCAGTGCTGAGCTATCAACAAGTGTCACCGTGTGAAACATTCAACGAACCATCGTGGATATGGGCTTCCGGAGCTGAAGGCCCACACGTGTACCCTTGATGATACGACACGAAGCTTTACGTCTCGCCTTGGCTCATCAACACCGACGTTGGACTGTCGATGACTGGATACATGTTGCCTGGTCGGACGAGTCTAGTTTTAAAGTTTATCGAGCGGATGGACGTGTACGGGTATGGAGACAACCTCATGAATCCATGGAGACTGTTCAAGCTAGTGGAGGCTCTGTAATGGTGTGGGCCCTGCGCAGTAGGAGTGATATGGGACCCCTGATACGTCTAGATACGATTCTGACAGGTGACACGTACGTAAGCATCCTGTCTGATCGCCTGCATCCATTGATGTCCGTTGTGCATTTCGAGGGACTTTGGAATTCCAGCAGGACGATGCGACACCCCACCGTCCACAATTGCTACAGAGTGGCTCTAGGAACACTCTTCCGAGTTTAAACACTTCCTCTGGCCACCAAACTCCCGCGACATGAACATTATTGAGCATATCTAGGATGCCTTGCAACGTGTTGTTCAAAAGAGATCTCCACCCCCTCGTACTTTTACAGATTTATGGACAGCCCTACAGGATTTATGGTGTCAATTCCCTCCGGCACTACTTTAGACATTAGTCGGGTCCATGGCACGTCGTGTTGCGAGTTCACGGGGGTTCTACACTATATTAAGCAGTTTTTTCAGTGTATAATAAGTTTGGCATTGTGAATCACAGTTGCAATTTTACAGTTAACATAAAGCCTTCATATCCCCTAAGTTGATAAGAGACAGTCGTGTAGTAATCGTCTACTGCCATAGGTCGATAAATGAAAATCAAACAATAAAAACAATAATCGAGTATCGAATACGGGACTCGTTATTGAGAGGCCGCTACGCCAGCCAGTGCGCCACCAGTTGGCCTGAACTTCAGAGCGCGCTAAAAGGCATCTATGTTACGTCTGCAATTTCGACGGTCGTTTTCTCAGAAACAGTCGAGTATCTACGGATAAGCCGTGAACGTATTCGCTTTTTTTGCTTCCTCTTCTACTCAGCAAAGTTTCTAGAAAATTGGGGTATGGTACTTGCCGTATGCTCCTCCTGAGCATCTCCGTGACGCTTTCGCGCTTACTAAATGAACCTGTAACGAAACGTGCTGCTCTTCTTTGGACCTTCTCTAACCTCTCTATCAATCCCATCTGGTGTGGAACCCAGACTGACGAGCCATTTTGAAGTATTGGTCGAACGAGTGTTTTGTAAGCAGATTCACAAATTGAGCAAGACAATAACGCGTTGCTCCACCTCTGGCCTCAGTTATTCGGCGTGGTGCTGATTGATAGAGTGGTTGGACGTCGTCCTGCAGGATATCGTGCCAACTGGCGGGTTAGATCGTCAAAAGTCTCGAGATGGTTCGAGAGCACTGCCCATAATGCTCCAAACGTTCACAAGTGGGGAGAGATTCGGCGACCTTGCTGGTCAAGGTGAGTTTTGGCAAGCAGGAGGACAACCAATAGAAACTCTCGTCGTGTGTGGACGAGCATTATCTTGCTGAAATGCAAACCCAGTATGCTTTATCACGAAGGGCAACAAAACGGGGCGTAGAATACTGTCGACGAACCGCTGTGCTGTAAAGGTGCCACAGATGACGACCAGAGGGGTCTTGCTAATGAAACAAAGTGACATCCCAGACCATCACTCCTGGTTGTCGAGCCGTATGGGTGACGACAGTCAGGTTGATATCCCATCACTGTCTGGGGCGTGTCCAGACAGGTCTTCGCTAGTCATAGGGGCTCGGTTCGAAGCGGGACTCATCAGTGAAGGCATTGTACTCCATTCAAGGAGATTTCAGGTTGAAGACATGTCTGGAGACGCCCCAGACAGTGGTAGGATACCAACCTGACTGTCGCTACCCATACGGCTCGGCAGCCAGGAGTGATGGTCTGGGGTGACATTTCTTTTCATGGCAGGACCCGTTTGGTTGCCATCCGCGGCACGCTTACAGCAGAGCGGTACCTAGACAGTATTGTACACCCCGTTTCGTTATCCTTGCGGGCTTTCAAATAAAACGAAATGGTGTGGTGGCCCCCAACTACGCGCCCACAGACTCAGAGCTGAAATATTGAAAGTTTTGGCTGGTTTCGTTGTCTAGGGGCTGGGATACATAGTTGCCGCATTACAAGCCAAATACTGCTGAGTCTACAGTACACAATATGAATATACACATGAATCGAATGGTCGAAGGTTCCTATCACTCGGCAGTTGCGAATGTAACGTAGAAATATACAAGTTAAAGCTTGCAATTAAATAAAACCTGCAGGTACTATTTTTAACGACTTTAAATGATGAGTACGACAGTAGAAGTACCTTTGAGAATGTGGAATATTTCTGCAAAACGCTTACTGGTGTCGATGGTCCAGCAACTAAATAAAATATAAGTTGAATAACACGGAAACAATAGATTCCTACTTCACGTAATTAGTTATGAACAACAACATAGCTAGCAAGATATTCACTTCTAAATGCATACTACGTCTTCACTGCAGAAGCCACGGAGATCACACAAGAGCGCAAGTCGGCACTCCGAATCATTTCTATCTCCCACGACCACATGAAAACGTCTCCACACTCTTCAAGTCTCTCCAGCGACTGTGCGTCCCCGTCACGTCTCCGTGTCCAGCACTTACTCCAGTGTCCTCTCCCGTACTCCACGCCGTGCTGTTCAGAACTCCCCCCTCCATTCACTTCGGTAGTCGCCTCCCTTAGTAACGAGCGCTGTGATTGGCGATAGCGCTTCCGTCACGTCTCCAAGCCAAGCCAACGCAAATACTGGATTTACATTTAAATAACTTGAAATTAAATAAATATTCCTATTGCTGGACCATAAACACCCATAATATACATTATTAAATACATAAACAAATTAAATAAACATATATCAAAGGAATAGCAAGCAAAAGTAGGCCAGAAGCCTAATGTCTCCGTTCAAATGGTTCAAATGGCTCTGAGCACTATGGGACTCAACTGCTGAGGTCATTAGTCCCCTAGAACTTAGAACTAGTTAAACCTAACTAACCTAAGGACATCACAAACATCCATGCCCGAGGCAGGATTCGAACCTGCGACCGTAGCGGTCTTGCGGTTCCAGACTGCAGCGCCTTTAACCGCACGGCCACTTCGGCCGGCCAAGAATGTCTCCGTGCGTCTAAAACACAGTAAATATTTGACCAATTTATTCATGAATAGTATATATCGGATATAAACAAAGACATACATGAATAAATATATTTATAAGCATACTGCTACTGTTTTTTTTTTCTTGTAACTGTGGAGTTCTTACGGCCTGACGCGGTCGATAGTAATCGACCACTTTGACCTCCAATACCTCATTTACTATTCAAATTACATCCCTGTAATTTATACCAATTTAGATTTACACTTATACCTTTCTAAAGACATGTCGATCGACTAAATCGGATGAACCGTTTAGATTTTACAAATTCGTTGATGGGTGTTACTTGTATAATTTACTGTCAGATACTAATCTTTAAACTAATAAAGCTATTGAAGATCTGATGAACCCACCAGAATCGTCGTGCAAATAATAGTAATGTACATGTTTCTTTTTGAGGTATCATGATTCATCTGGCTACTATTAATTTCTATACGAACTGTGAAATGTCTGATGGTTTCACCATCTTTGGCACTCTCGGCATACAAGTCTCTTTCATCGACACAGCATCACCATGGAATTCCCAGCCACGCGCTCAGGCTGGACCGTTCTTGCTTCGGCCAACGTCGGGCACCACGTGGTCGGCCTGCCGAGCGGCCCGCGCCCGCCGAGCAGCCCGTGCGGCCACGCCAACTCCCAACTTAGAATATTTTCAGGGTGCCACAACTCTCCCGTTACCTCACACCCTTCATGACAAGCCATCCTGCGCTTACATTTCAGCAACATAATGCCTTCCGCGCTCAGCGAGAGTTTCTACTGCTTGTCTTCGTGTTTGCCAAAATCCACCTTGACCAGCATGCTCTTCGGATCGCTTCCCAAATGAGAACGTTTGGAGCATTATGGGTAGGACTCTCCAACCATCTCGGATCTTTTGACGATCAAACGCAGCCAATTGGACAGAATTTGTCACGGTATCCCTCAGGAGGACACCCAACAACTCTGTCATCAATGCTAACTGCCTGCATAAGGGCCAGAGGTGGACCCACGCGTACTTAACTCACTCAGTTTGTGTGGCACCTTCTCTTGAATAAATCATCCAATTTTTCGGAAAGTCTTCGGATATTTCAGCCAAGTAAAAATCATGTCTGTCATGTCAAGATGTAGCAATACCCAAGTTTTTAAGTTCACAACTTCATTTTTTTTAGTTTTGAATTTTTAATACGATTTTTAATGTTATTGTTGCAAACCAACTTTTCAGATTCGATACTGCTTAGGTACATCCACAAGACATAATTCAACAGTTCTGTCCATTCATTTTATGAAAAATGTTGTTAATTTACTTTCAGTATTTTTTCAAGGCTCAACCATAAATTTTCTTTAATTGTCGGTACATAAATATGAGACCAAAATAGACAAACTACATTTGCGATAATGTTAATACTGTATGCAAATACGTCTAGACCAGTTCCTGCAAAAATTTCATTGAGATTGGTAAATATTTAGGATAAAAAAGTCAACCTTGAACTTATGAAAGCAAACTTACAAGAAAACAGATTTTAAAATTTTATTACAAACTCAATTCTAGTACAAGACACACAGACAGCAAAATTCACCAGCACCATACATTTTCCCTTCCCGCTACTGTAAGGCTACTACTTCTTGTAATCTCAATCCCAGGGTTGCCTTCTTGAATTTTTCCTTCTCCAGCCAGAATCTCGTGGACTGCTACGTTGACCTCCAGATAAGCAGATCTTCTTCTAGGAGGGTGATAGAGGAGTGCCGGAAGTCCTCCTTTCTTCACTCTTCATACATCCCATACTGAACTCAGAAACAGCTTCTACGAGGTTCGAAAGTATCTTCTTTTAGGCATGAGAATTGCATGGAATACTTCGACGTTCATTTTAATTTTTCATCTTGCCGTCAGTGCCTCGCAAGTGTCTGAGAGACAGGTATTAATCTTGACCACAACATGCGTTCCCAGAGGACTGTGAGTTTCATCTCTGTAACGTCCTGGTACTTCACTTAGTACTTGTAATTCGCGTACAGCCAAGTCGTTTTGGCATCCAAGAGTAAACACTCCAAGGACGTGAAATGGGCATTAAATTGTTTTCTATGACAAACATTGAAGTTTTACGGTACAGTCTCCCCTTGAGTGTTCTGTTTCTTTCAACTCACATCACACTGTTGGCGATGTGTCGGTGGTAATACGTGAACTGTAAACAGCGAACAACACATAATCACATGTTTTGCAGTACCTTACAGAGTGAATAGCATCCAGTGCGTTATCTCCTCTGGGGATGTAGTTTTCCCATCGTCTACACCACTCTCATAAAACTTCCAGTACTTCTTGTTTGCCAGAGGACACTGCAGACATAATTGGAGCGCTTTGCCGTAGCAGAAGCGCTTCTCGAAAGTTAATAACTCCACAACAACGAGAGTCGTGTCTTTCTCGGTGATGAGGATAAAATCCGTTCGCCCCGAGTAACTTCACAGCATTATGTCCCGGTTTTTATGGCAGTATTACATTTCTAAATGAGATTTTGTTACCCTAATTGGTCGCCCGCAAATAATTTCTTCAAGTGAGTGTGTATTTAATTGATTCCAGAATCAATTTGTTGTTCTTTTTTTTTATTTGATGAGATTTATGACACGACGAATTACATGAAATGTAACTGCATCAGTTGCTAGTTCCCATTTCTGAACTCTTTCGTTCAAAATAGTGTTGCTATACTAGCAGTAATTTACTAACAATCCAGAAATTACGTTTCACTCAAGTTTGTTTGCTATGCGTTAAATACTTACTTCATCATGCAGTAGCAGCTTTATTAGAAATGCAGCTTTTCTGATTTACAGCCTGCATAGGCACCACCTGAATGAACGAGAGTAATGGTGTTTCATTGCTAACACAGCCTGAAGCGTAAGTTCTGACAGTTGCTTGTACCTCGGCTTGCATATCGTCGTCTGTTCTTCGCGACGGAATCTAGGAAACACGATGAATGAGTGAATACTAAATGAATGAATGAAAGGGTGTCGGACTGAGAAATTAGGTTAACCACAAGGTCTAAAATATGTCTTATGTCCAAGAATTGTAATACGAAAGCACTTCGCTGATTTCTCATGTACAGAATGATTCGGGAGGAATGTCACATAATTTGTGAGGTGATTCTAGATTGGAAAATAAACTAAAAAAGTCCTATGAACATGTGTCCAATTTTCAATCGTTACGGAATTGGAACAGGTTGTAGACTAGACACAT
This sequence comes from Schistocerca nitens, assembly GCF_023898315.1. Lineage (NCBI taxonomy): Eukaryota > Metazoa > Arthropoda > Insecta > Orthoptera > Acrididae > Schistocerca > Schistocerca nitens. The sequence continues at coordinate 862,986,713 of NC_064617.1, forward strand.
CCATATAATGGTGGGACAGATGACTGAGCCGTCGTACAAGTGATGTTCAAGATGTCCTCCACCCATCTCAAGGCACTTGTCAACGCGTTTTTTGTTCTCCTAATTGGTCGCCCGCAAAGAATTTCTTCAAGTGAGGGTGTGTTGTGTTGCACATCGAACGTCATCTCGGCGTTAGTGATGCGAGATCCATCTTCGTAGCGTACACATTCCCCTTTAACCAGCCCTATGAACAGAAGTCGAATGGGGTTAGGTCGGGCGCTCTGGCAGGCCAGTTAATGTGTCCGCCATGACCAATCCACCTTTGAAGAAATTTGTTATCCAGCTACTGGGATACTTGTCTGGCACAATATATGGGTGGTCCGTCGTGTTGCAGGTCCATATGCCCTCATTGCTCTAATGTCACGTCTTCCAAAAGTGCAGGTAGGTCTTCTGTCAGGAAATGTGCGGATTCTGCGGCTGTCAAGTTATTTGGCGGGAACACAACCTTTATCACCATGTCATCATAGCGGACCAGACGTTCACTGAGAATCTAACTTGGAATCTTGTTTCTCTAGTCCTAGTGTCACGTGGATTCTTCATTAGTCACGTACGATAACTGCATGTGTTCGTGATACCACTGCATGTAAATGTAGCCTCATCTTTAAATAAAGTGTATTGCACAACGACTGTGTGCGCAGTCAACAATTCACATACTTGTTGGCTGCTTACTGGGTCACCTGGAAGCAGATGTTGCACGGGCTGCACATGGAGCTGATACAAGTTCTCGGAATGTAAAGTACGCCACACTCACATTTTCGGAATATCGAGCTGATGGTTAATGTGCCGTTTACTGTTGGTGGGACTCCGTTGTACCTTTGTAGTAATGTCTTTCCTTTCCTCAACAGACTGTCGGCCTCGCGTTCTAGTGTTCCGTGTACTCTGCATAATGTTCTGGATTCAATTAATGAGTGAAAAACCGTGGTAGATACTCTCGAAAAGGGGGTTGGTTGTCGATCAGGGAAACTTCTTTGCTGTTTTGTCACAGCCACACAGGTACTGCCATTACAATACCTGTACAAAACAACATGTCTGCGTTTTCTGCACGGGTGAATATATGCGGCGTGTTGTTATTCACAGATACAGTGGACTTGCTCAGTTACAGAAGACTCAAGAACGACACGCACACGACCTCACAGCTACTCACTGATCCAGACCACAATTGCACGCTGAGCACACTTGCAGCTGTTGACTCGGTGTGACGTCACGGTGCTGCCATCTGTTGGAGAACCCCCACCAACTATTCTGTCCACCACAGCGCGTAGACAGCATTTCGGTAAATAATATTCACATCTGTCTTCATATTCATTCATGGATGTTTGTAGTCTTCAAGCCGCTCCAGTTCCATAACGATCGAAAATCGGACACATGTTTATAGGACATTTTAGGTTTGTTTTCACATGTAGAATCACCTCACAAATTACGTGACATTATTCCTGAACAACACTGTATATTTGCATGCGATGTCAACCAGACTGAGGCCTTGTTCTGTGCGAGCTTGGTTTGCTGTTACGAGAGCTCTCTCGCTATAGGTATGGCTTTACTCTCGCTGACAGGTCCGCTCCCAACTCTCCTTCTAAAAAAGCATCACTTGTGTAACTTTTTATGCCTCTTTCAAGCTGTCCTTTACACAACCTCCTCCCCTTCCCAACTCTCTCTCTCTCTCTCTCTCTCCCTCTGTCCCTGTTGTCTCTTTCTCTCACTACTGGGCTGAATCATAAAATTGAGTTGTTTCCTATGGCGTTGTCGAAGGACTGCTGACAAAGGGCCAAAGTATTGTGACTTAGTATGACAGTACGGTCCGAGCAGAGAGATTCGGTGTCGAGCTGTGTGCCTCCATCGAAGAGAGAGTCCGAACCCCTGCAGGGTTTGATGGGTCTGCAGGGAGAATGAGGTGAGCCACGTGTGGACGATTGTAAATAAACGGAGAATATGGGTGAGGCGGCAGAAATGGTGTATATTACAATAATACACATAGGGACAGCTATGTACAGTGTCTGACAAAAAAAAAGGGAAGCACCTAGAAGAGAAGGAGGAAGCTAAGTGAAGCGTCACAGGCGGAGAGTCCATCTGGTGTCATTTACAAAGAACTTGATGAAACAGACACCCAGCAAGGTGGCGCAGTGGTTAGCACACTGGACTCGTGTTCGGGAGGCCAATGGTTCAAACCTGCATCCAGCCATCCCGATTCAGGTTTTCCATTATTTCCATAAATAGCTTCAGGCAAATGCTGGAATGGTTTCTTTGAAAGGACATGGTTGACTTCCTTCCCCATTCTTCTCTTATCTGATGGGACCAATGACTCGCTGTTTGGTTCCCCTCTCCCAGAATCAACCAACCAACAATACAGCGCAGTTATCTGTATGACGTTGCATCCCCTCTGCCCTGTATGCATGGACTGATTCTCTTGGTAAGATTGTCATAAAGCCTTTGTGTGCTCACCTGAGGCAAGCTACCCAGCAACTGTTGTAACTCGTCTTCGATGTCCTGGATACCGGCAGTTGGACGGAGTTCATGTTCAAGCTGATCCCACACGTTTTATATTGATAAAAGATGTGGGGATCTTGCTGACCAGGGCTGTAACTCACAGTTCATACAGACACGTGCCATGTGTGCATGAGCATTGCACAGTTGGAGAACGGCACCACGATACTGTCACTTGAGAGTTAACCTATGAGGACGTAGGGTGTCTGTGATGCACTGTTTTGCCGTTAGAGACTGCCTCATCAGTACCAGCCATAGCCTGAAATCATACCCAAACCACGACACCAGCTGTAACACTGTTGCGCCTCTCCAAAACACTGGAGGAATGAGACTCCTCTGCACGTCACTGCCATACTCACCGATGATGGCCACCATTCGATGTCATTCATCAGAACCACACCAATCACCGCACCGCTCCAAACTCAGCCCTTAGTGTTGTGGTATTAACAGCCGCACGAGCGATAGACGGTAATTCCCTAGTTCGACTGCTGCTAGTTGTCGACCACTGGTGTGGGGATTACACAGGGTACAGCAGGGAGTCCACTACCTTCCCGCAGGGCAGACGCAGACCTGTTTGGGTTAAGGTATGCTTGGTGCACAGTATGGCGATCCTCCCTTGGGGTGGTCAGATGTGGTCGACTGGAACCTCGAAGATGGGTATGCCTACCCTCACGTTCCCACGCAGTTCCACATTGGAGTCACATCCGAATGTTCCAGAAATCTGCGTGTTTCAAGATTCGACCAGCCGACCAAATGGAGACTCACAATGAGGCCGCTTTCAAACTGTACCAGGTGCTTATAACGCTGTCTCACAAGTGTACACAGCGTCTGAATGTCCTTCACAGGGATCACGCAACATATGATGTTCACGCCCTCCTTATATACCACGCCAGACTTAGTAACAACACTAAATACGAACAAAACTAATGCATTTCGGTGGGTGTTCTACCTACAGAGAGTCGTAGCTGTAGTCATTTACACACGCAGTAGTAGTTAAGTTATCTGACCATGTCTTCCATGTGCTTCACTCTATCTGTCAGGCAGTGTTCTTGCGAGGAGTAATCATCTGGTTCAGTAAGGAGAGGTACCGCCTTGAAGCTGTTTTCAAGTCTACTCTTATGATATGAATGCCCATCTATGACGATTATGCTTTGGATACTACACGTTAAATTTTTAGTTCTTTGTAAATTAATAACAAGCTATAAAAATAGTGCTACAATAACATACGATGGCTCAAAAGAAAGACATTGAGGAGAACTTAATTTCGTCTCTGCATGGGTACTATAAAACCCTGCACACAGCTTCGAGAGATCGATAATTACACCAGTTAGTTACGAGCAATGTCGTACACAATTTAAACATCACTGCACAAACAAGCAATAGCACGTAGTACGTTATAATAGTTTTTGGATTGAAGTATTGAGATGCTTCTAGTTTTTTTAACCTTTTAAGTATATTTCGCACCTTTGCAGTTGTATTGTTTAAGCAATCGCTGTAGTTAATAATGGCACACAATGCGCAAAAGCTGACCGGGCCAGTGAAATTACTGAGAAGTCATTGTCGTTGTAGGTTAGCATTCAACACTCTTTATTATCATTGTACCTTTCTTCTGTTGTATAATTATTTGACGTAATTTCGTAACATTATAATTAAGGACGTTGGACAGTTGTTTTAATCATGAAATTATAAGCTACATAACATTTTAATCACTCCGTCAATGCGCATACGACGATGCTATGTCCATATTCTTAGGCTAATTTTATTACATAATGATAGCTAACACTTGCTTCAAGAACCATAAAAGAAGGTTGTATACATGGAAGAAGCCTGGAGATACTGACAGATTTCAGATAGTTTATAATATGGTAAGACAGAGATTTAGGAACCAGGTTTTAAATTGTAAGACATTTCCAGGGGCAGATGTGGACTCTGACCACAATCTATTGGTTATGAACTGCAGATTGAAACTGAAGAAACTGCAAAAAGGTGGGAATTTAAGGAGATGGAACCTGGATAAACTGAAAGAACCAGAGGTTGTACAGAGTTTCAGGGAGAGCATAAGGGAAGAATTGACAGGAATGGGGGAAAGAAATACAGTAGAAGAAGAATGGGTAGCTCTGAGGGATGAAGTAGTGAAGGCAGCAGACGATCAAGTAGGTAAAAAGACGAGGGCTAATAGAAATCCTTGGGTAACAGAAGAAATATTGAATTTAATTGATGAAAGGAGAAAATATAAAAATGCAGTAAATGAAGCAGGCAAAAGGGAATACAAACGTCTCAAAAATGAGATCGACAGGAAGTGCAAAATGGCTAAGCAGGGATGGCTAGAGGACAAATGTAAGGATGTAGAGGCTTGTCTCATTAGGGGTAAGATAGATACTGCCTACAGGAAAATTAAAGAGACCTTTGGAGAGAAGAGAACCACTTGTATGAATATCAAGAGCTCAGATGGCAACCCAGTTCTAAGCAAAGAAGGGAAGGTAGAAAGGTGGAAGGAGTATATACAGGGTTTATACAAGGGCGATGTACTTGAGGACAGTATTATGGAAATGGAAGAGGATGTAGATGAAGACGAAATGGGAGATAAGATACTGCGTGAAGAGTTTGACAGAGCACTGAAAGACCTGAGTCGAAACAAGGCCCCGGGAGTAGACAACATTCCATTAGAACTACTGATGGCCTTGGGAGAGCCAGTCATGACAAAACTCTACCATCTGGTGAGCAAGATGTATGAGACAGCTGAAATACCCTCAGACTTCAAGAAGAATATAATAATTCCAATACCAAAGAAAGCAGGTGTTGACAGATGTGAAAATTACCGAACTATCAGTTTAATAAGTCATGGCTGCAAAATACTAACGCGAATTCTTTACAGACGAATGGAAAAACTGGTAGAAGCGGACCTCGGGGAAGATCAGTTTGGATTCCGTAGAAATGTTGAAACACGTGAGACAATACTAACCTTACGACTTATCTTAGAAGAAAGATTAAGAAAAGGCAAACCTACGTTTCTAGCATTTGTAGACCTAGAGAAAGCTTTTGACAATGTTGACTGGAATACTCTCTTTCAAATTCTGAAGGTGGCAGGAAGAAAGGCTATTTACAATTTGTACAGAAACCAAATGGCAGTTATAAGAATCGAGGGGCATGAATGGGAAGCAGTGGTTGGGAAGGGAGTGAGACAGGGTTGTAGCCTCTCCCCGATGTTATTCGATCTGTATATTGAGCAAGCAGTGAAGGAAACAAAAGAAAAATTCGGTGTAGGTATTAAAATCCATGGAGAAGAAATAAAAATTTTGAGGTTCGCCGACGGCATTGTAATTCTGTCAGACACAACAAAGGACTTGGAAGAGCAGTTGAACGGAATGGATAGTGTCTTGAAACGAGGATATAAGATGAACATCAACAAAGGCAAAACGAGGATAATGGAATGTAGTCGAATTAAGTCAGGTGATGGTGAGGTAATTAAATTAGGAAATGAGACACTTAAAGTAGTAAAGGAGTTTTGCTATTTGGGGAGCAAAATAACTGATGATGGTCGAAGTAGAGAGGATATAAAATGTAGACTGGCAATGGCAAGGAAAGCGTTTCTGAAGAAAAGAAATTTGTTTACATCGAGTATAGATTTAAGCGTCAGGAAGTAGTTTCTGAAAGTATTTGTATGGAGTGTAGCCATGTAAGGAAGTGAAACATGGACGATAAATAGTTTGGACAAGAAGAGAATAGAAGCTTTTGAAATGTGGTGCTACAGAAGAATGCTGAAGATTAGACAGGTAGATCACGTAACTAATGAGGAGGTATTGAATAGGATTTGGGAGAAGAGAAGTTTGTGGCACAATTTGACTAGAAGAAGGGATCGGTTGGTAGGACATGTTCTGAGGCATCAAGGGATCACCAATTTAGTATTGGAGGGCAGCGTGGTGGGTAAAAATCGTAGAGGGAGACCAAGAGATGAATACACTAAGCAGTTTCAGATGGATGTAGGTTGCGGTAGGTACTGGGAGATGAAGAGGCTTGCACAGGATAGAGTAGCATGGAGAGCTGCATCAAACCAGTCTCAGGACTGAAGACCAAACAACAACAATGATATATTTACTGACTCGCAAAAAGATAAGGCCATTTCACCGCTAATGAAAACACTACAGCCAACTATTCAATGAGAGCCCACTGTCATAGCACACGTTCACTCTCAGTATGAAGAGAGCCGAAGTACCAGTTTCAGCATTACTCATGAAAATTATGTGAAAAACTCTACGAAACGAAACATGATTTTCTCGTAATCAACGAAGAACCATTCGTAGTAAGTGGGACAATATTATACCAAGTTATGCTCCAAAGCACAGTAAGTTTTAAGTAGGCGGCGTTGGGATGCCATGTGCCTTTTCAAAAAAGTCAGTGGAGCCAAATGACTCAGGACATTTTCTTTTCTCTTTCTTTTTTTTAAGACAAAGGTCGTGACGTATGAACATCTAACACTAGGTGGGAAAAAAACTGCAAGTGTTCTGATTCGCAGGGAAACAGTTTTGTTACACTTCACTTTTCTGTGTGTGCGGTGGGGGGGGGGGAGGGGGGGGTGAAAGAGCTGTCGATATTGCGCAAGAATTTCTACCTGACTGGTAGATTTCACCATTCGTACTCACAGAGTCACACTTTACAGAGTTTGTCTGAGGAAACGGTTTATATATGGCGAGAATGCTGGTTGACACACAATAAATATATGCACACACTGCATGTTCTCTTACCAAGCAAGCAGACACAGAAAAGCCATCTGTGCAACTTATGCAGAATAATTAAGTAACATCACACCTTCAGGAATGTGCAGACACTTTTCACACTAATCAGACACTGTTTTTGTTGTGCTCTGTAAGAGGTTTTAGGCATCCAACGAGCACACAGTTTTCGAAAATTCAGTTTTTCAGAAAGAAAGTCATGGTGAGGTTGCAATATTCTGGACTTCGAACACTTGCGCGAGAAATACGCGAGCATGTCGTTCATCCTCTATATTTACTAACACAATGGGTTTAACTCAAATGGTCTTCCTTGACCATCACAAACAAGTAACAAACTTTGTAACTAGTTCCTAACAGGATAATAAGTACACGACTAAACGCAAGTACTTGGAATACACGTTTTGGTTGAGGAAGCATCACAATGAAAGCATCTGCACTTGTTCTCCACTAGTTTGGCTACCAAATCTTTAAGTCTTCTCTAACCTTGAGCGGAGCACATTGGAAGAGACTAACATGTAAGTTACTCTCTGTAAGAGTTTGCAGATGAGTCTGACAGAAAACCAACATGCCCCCGAGCACGTTGCCGATGTCCCTTGGCGGCGAGGACTGCGTGCGGTCGAAGCGGCGCTGGATCCAGAGCAGACTTCATCTCTTGGCTGGCTGTGTCGAAACTGCCGTGATCGGCGCTGGTGCGGTCCTAAATACTCGCACGGCGGAGGTACACTTCCTCCAGAATGGCTGTACGTGACATTAGCGGATGCAGCAAAAGGTTCGTGGCAGGAGCGAACTCTCTCGCTGATTCACGAGCTCTCTGCGCTTTGGTCCTATGTACGCGAAGGCCCCCTGCAGGTCGCGTTGCAAATGGCGGAGCCGGAACGTCTTCTAGTTGCAGGGGCTGAGCTGACAACCAGCCCGACAGCGATGTGTTGCAGTGTGGCGTCGGCACCTGACGGCTTTTGCCATACGCCAGAGGTGACCTTGAAATTTGCAGATACAGGGTGGCGCACGAAATGTGTTACCATTTTGTTTTTGAATATAAACTTTATTGTCAATACAATCTGAAAGGAACATATACTACAATGAAGAGTCGTCCATGGAGATTTGTTCTAACTCAGCACATGCTCAATATGTCCACCATTTCGTTTCCTAAATTCCTTCAAACGAACACTGAAGTTAGTGATTACCCTACGGCACATGTCTTCCGTAATTTCACTGCAAGCTTGAAGAATAAGTCTTCTGAGCTCCATTAAATCACGTTGACGTTTCGGGAAATTTTTTTCCTTTAGGTACCCCCCAAAAAAACTTAATGGATTGAGGTCTCGACTATTGGGGAGCCAATTTTGTCCGTCATTGAAGCGAGCTGGAAACCTGAGTGAAATGATCCGCATGTCGAAATGCTCGTGTATAAACTCCAACACAGTGTTTGCAGTATGTGGCCTTGCTCCATTTTGCATGAACCACTGCGTGTAGAAGGGCAAGGCAGTAGCAAGAAGCTGTGAAATGAAGCTATTGCGACGCATGCTCAAATAACGCTCGCTGTTCAGTTTCTTCAAAGAAAAAGGGTCCACTAAGTCCGTAACTGGAAATTGCTGCCCATGCTGTAATTCTCGGAGCATAATGTTCATGAAGCACTTGTGGGTTTTCAGTGGCCCAAAAGCGTACATTTTGTTTGCTAACCACACCGTCTACATGAAAATGCGCCTCGTCTGAAAACCAAACGTTGTTCAGAGTTTCTTCCCTATCCTCCGCCCACTGAGCAAACAGTAATCTCTTTGCACAGGTCATCTTGTATGGGTACATATGGAGGTCACTTTTAAGAATGCGTTGAACGGAGCGTCTGGATATTCCCAGTTGCACTGCTGCTTTTCTACACGATTTCCCGGGACTTCTCTGTACAGCAACTCATACCGCTTCAATATTCTCCGGCGAACAAACAGGCTTAGGTCGAGGTCGCTTCGCTTCCAATACTGTTCCTTCCTGTACAAATTTATCGTACAACCTGTGGATGGTCTTCTTGCAAGGGACCCATCGTGTGTTAAACTGTTGTCGAAAACGCCTCTGAGTCACAACAAGGCTTTTCGTTTCATGAAAAAGTAACACAATTGACGATCGTTGCTGTGTCGTCAGTCTTCCATTGTCAGCCGTTGCTGTTTACTAGTCTCCTAGCGGCAGTATCGTGAATTACACGCCATTTCGTAACTCATTTGTTTTTCCAAGCTCTGATGGTGCTGCTGTAGAGATCCCAGCGGGATATCTAATGTGCGTCGTAAATTGTGAAAGAAACAATTGGTAACACATTTCGTGCGCCACCCTGTAGTTCTTAGAAAGAGCTGATACTACAGTGTTACGGTTTTCCATTAAGAGTTTTTCAACTGCACAAACCAGTTCTAGATTAACCAAACATGACTGCCTACTACATTCCTCATCGTGCACTCCATCACTTCCTTCACGGAGCTGTCGGGCTCCTCTCGCTACCACTGAATCACTCATCTCGTTTCCTCCGTAAACCTTGCAAATCTGTCGATAAATTCAGATCAGTTTAGTGTTCTTTGCACTTGGAAAATGAATTACTTATACAATCTCAAAAGCGGCAGTATTTTCAACCAACTTCGCCATTCTAAAGAAAGCAGTATATAGTATAAATAACGCAGAGAGAACTGAAAATGGTGTCATCGCCATCTCCTCGACACAAAGCAGTTACTTCGCATAGGCCAAAGTGCGATTGTAGCGTTGCTGCGGAAAGAAACAGAATTTAACTCTCTGGATCTACCTCGTATTAGCATTTCAATTTTTTGTCTGTGTCATACACACAACGCATCTCCGTTTTTGTTTTCTCTCCTTGGATTACAAATTGACCTTTTTAACCGAAGAGATGGTGCATCCACCGACGGTTTTTTAGTTAATTTTTTCTTTGTTATTTGTAATACAAGGCTAAAGTGGAGCTAGACGTTTACGTGATCCTTCTTTGGGGCGAGAATCTTTACCCCACACGTAGCTGTCAGACAGGTCCTCGACATGACTTCTGCCAGGTATGTCCAGCAACTGCGGCTCAGTCGTGAATCCGTTTCGGCATTCTAAACAACTGCAGCCGTACGTTTGTGACGAAGCCACCTCACAAAACTCTTTGAGTATCGCACAAATCGCAAATTCCTCAACCGAACAGAAAATGCTACGCACAACAGTTAGTGAGCACGAGGATGCAACAGGTAGTGATGGATATCAGATTACACCGTCCGTTTATGAATTCCTGTCGGAGACTGTTATATGATGGACCTCGTATTGTGAACAGTGTAGCATTGGTCTGTCATTTGGCGGTCCTCGTGAGTAACAAGTTGAAATTGGTATCCGTATTCGAGGCGAGAATTGAATCTACGACCTCGCTTTACCGCCCCCGAGCTTAAAGAAGCAGCCCTTTCTCCAAGACGTCGCTTTACAACACCGTGCATGCACAGTATTCAGGTCTGGTCGCTCCATTACAAATGCTTAACCTGTTACGGAGAGAATCCAACGCGTCCAAGCCTATTGCCTGCTGTTAAGCCAAGCAACAGGTGTCTGCCTGGATTAGCGCTGGACTCCCGAGACAGGTGAATGGCACGACTGCTGGAGCAGGTGTACGGGTGGAGGAGGGAGCAGATGCTGAAATACTGTCACATACGCGAAGCTCAGTGCGCAAATACTTCACGAAGAAATATTCAGAGCTAAGAGAAACTTCAGATTTGCCCCAAACGAGTACTATAAAAATCACTAGCTGGGGTAGACGGCTTCGCTCATTGATAAGAGATTTTGTGTTAGTTGGAATACAAGGATAATTCGCTGTTCTTTTCGTTTTCGCCGTTTTGCTTCTGGATTGGCAAGATCTCCGCCTCTTTAAGTTTGGGCAGTGTGTACAATATAAATCAAATCAACTTTTTATTAACAGATACACTAAGTACACTTTTCACACTTTATTTTCGATTTACATTCAGTCACTATACCACTTTGGCTACTCACACTTCACTGTTCGTTTTTATTCACTCACTGCACTACTTTTCCGGTTCCTCCCTTCGTCACTGATACGAAACTGACGTTCGAACACACGATGGATCTTGCTTTATATACCCCTACCAACGGGGGGCCGCACCAGTGGCGAATTCCACAACACACCAAAAAGGCTTCGAATGGTCCACAATGTTCCAAAACATTCCACAACATTCGAGAGTTCTGGAACGTTCCACAATGACCTGGAATGTTCCAGGATGTTCCCGAACATTCTGGAATCTTCCCGAATGTTCCAGACCATTCCCGAAGATTCCCGAACATACCGGAACATTTTGGAACATTCCGGAACATTCTGGAGTGTTGTGGAATGCCCTAGAATACTTGGAATGTTCTGGAATGTTTTAGAAATTTCTAGAGGGCGAAACTTCTCAGCCGTTACATCTTCAAAAGCACGCCCTTTAAGTAAAAATGGGAACCTTCTTCGTGGGTGGAGGACAGAGGGCTACCCCGCCATATCCGTTGATCGTACCGGGACTCTTTTCTGAGATTTAGTAGCACTCACACTGTACACTTACTTACTTTTCAAAATAAATGTAAATGACTTCAAGGTTACGAATGCAGTGGAGGTGCCACTGTTAAACGCATAGAAGAGACAGGATAGACGGAAACAGTATGTTGAAGGCCTCTACTAGGGATTGGAACTGTCTGATGTGATAGAAGAAATGGGTATCGATATGGAAGACATAGGGGAACTAATATCACAGTCAGAGTTTAACAAAGCTTTGTAAGGTTTGCCATCAAATAAGATAGGAGTAGATAACATTCCTTCATAATTTCTCAAATCATTGTGGCAACAAAACGACTATTCAAGTTGGTGAGTACAAATTATGATCCTGGAGACATACCACTAGACATTTAGAAAAATTTCATCCACACCGTTTCGACGATAGCTACGGCAGATAAGTGCGTGAACTATCGTGCAATCAGTCAGCTTAACAGCTCGTGTATTCAAGTTGCTGGCGAGAATACTGTACAGAAGAATGGAAAACAAAATTGATGATCTGCCAGATGACGGTCAGTTCGGCTTTAGAAAAGGCGAAGGCACCAGAGAGGCAGTTATGACGTTAAGATTCAAGAAAAATGAAGACACTTTCTTGGAGTTTGTAGATCCAGAAAAAGCCTTCGACTATGTAAAATAGTGCATGATGTTCGAAATTCTTGGGAAAATAGGTGTAAGCAATAGGGAAAGACGAAAAGTGCGCAACATATACAAGAACCACGAAGGAAAAGTAAGAATGTGAGTCTAAGAACGAAGTGCTCAAATTATATGTAGTCTTTCACCCCTACCGTTCAACCTATACATCTAAGAGGCAATAACGGAAGTAAAAGGAAGTTTCAGGAGTGGGATATATGGTTCAAATGGCTCTGAGCACTATGGGACTTAACTTCTGAGGTCATCAGTCCCCTAGAACTTAGAACTACTTAAACCTAACTAACCTAAGGACATCACACACATCCATGCCCGAGGAAGGATTCGAACCTGCGACCGTAGCGGTCGCGCGGTTCTAGACTGTAGCGCCTAGAACCGCTCGGCCACCCCGGCCGGCAGTGGTATATAATTCAGGATGAAAGGATAGGGTTCACTGATAATGTTGCTATCCTCAGTGAATGTCAAAAGGAATTACGGGATCTGCTAAATGAAATGAACAGTCTAATGCGCATATTAAGGACTGAATGTACACCGCAGAAAGACGAAAGAAATGCAGAATAGCTGAAATCAGATTAGCGTTAAACAACTATCAAAATTAGGAACTACGAAATAGACGAAGTAAAGTAATTCTGCTATCTTGGACGGAAAATGACACATGAGGGACGAAGCAAAGAGAATAAAAAGAAGGCAGAGTAACACAGACAAAGAGGGCATTCCTGGACAAAGGAAGTCGCTTAGCATCAAATATAGGTCTTAATATGAGGAAGAAATTTCTGAGAATTTACGTCTGAAGCACAGCATTGTATGGTAGCGAAATGTAGACTTTGGGAAAACCGGAAAAGAAGAGAACCGAATCACCTGAGATGTGGTGCTATCGAAATATGTTAAAAATGAGGTGGACTGATAAGAAATGAGAAGGTTCTGCGCAAAATCGGAGAGAACAGTAATACATGGAAAACACTGACAAGTAGAAGATGCAGCATGATAGGACATGTCCATGGTGCTAGAGGGAGCTGTAGAGGTTGAAAACTGTAGAGGAAGACTGAAATACCTACATCAATCGCGCTTTCTTTTTCCGTCGTTGGTCAAGGCGTCGATACAATGGCCTCTCTCGCCTTTCTGTCACGGTGCCAAAGTTCTTTAAATGTAAGCGCCCATTCACCACCGCCCAAGCACTTCGTATCTACGAAGGAATGGAACGACTTTTGTTCGTGAGCGAATTCATACGACACGGAGAGACTTGATAAGAACGGATCAGGAACTTTTGGACGTTTTCTATCAACTAAGTAGCAGAATGCATCGAGACGACTGGGACAAGATCGACAGCATCACTCAGAGTAGCATGCAGAACGAACTCGAGCGCTGCACCGAGCGACAGAAGAAAAAGTTTGAAAGATGCCGGAAGTAAACCGACAAGGCGATTTCCGACATGTCACACACAGTGGTCAACCTCACTGAATGACAACTGACCGAAGAGGAAGTGTCTGTTCTTCATAAAGGAGAGAATTTCGCTATCATCCCGAGAACTGTATCTATGGAGGACATAATTGCCAACACCAAAGCGGCCTTTCGGACCCTTCCTTGTGAAAGGGCAGAGGAAATACGCACTGAAACAGCCAGGATGCTGCGCCGAGCAAACCCACCAGCTTGCAACCTGAAGAAGGAAGAGGTACAAGCCATTAAGAATTTCAACGCCGACAAGAGAATATTGGAACTGCCTGCCGATAAGGGAAATGCGACCGTCGTAATGAAGACCGAAGATTATGAGCAAAAGATCCGAGACCTATTAGATCCGACGACGTACCGAAAACTAAGCGCAGATCCGACGTAGCGTATCATATGGAATACGAATCGATTAATCAAGGCGCCACCTCTGCCGGCGGACAAACAGAGAAACCTGCGCAACACAGAAGCCCCACCACCTCGGCTGTATGGATTACCCAAGATCCATAAGAACAACGTTCCACTAAGACCGATTGTTAGCGCTCCTGGCTCACCGACGTATAAACTGGCAAAACACTTGGCCTCTCTGCTCCAGCCACACGTGGGAAGACCGACGCATACATAAAGGACTCAGGACATTTCATTGAGAAGATGAATAAACTTAAACTTGCACCAAACGACATCCTGGCCAGCTTTGATGTTGTTTCTTTGTTTACGAAAGTGCCACTCAGTGACGCTCCGGAGCACATCGGTTCCATTTTCCCGCAAGATATCACAAAGCTCTTCCATGCATGTCTCACCACGAGCTATTTCACGTGGAATGGCGATTTCTACGAACAGCTGGAAGGTGTCGGCATGGGTAGTCCTCTTAGTCCAGTGGTAGCCAACTTCTTCATGGAACAATTCGAAGCACAGGCACTGGACATGGCGACTAGCAAACCTAAGGTGTGGTACAGATACGTCGATGATACTTTCTTTGTGTGGAGCCATGGTTAAGAACGGCTCGGTGACTTCCTAAGTCACTTGGAAAACCCTCATGCCAACATAAAATTTACCATGGAAGTAGAAAAGGACAAAAAACTGCCATTTATAGATGTGCTCGTCACAAGGGATGGCGAAAACCTGGGACACAGCTTGTATCGAAAACCGACACGCACGGACCGATACCTGCACAAACTATCAAACCACCACCCGAGCCAGAAAAGAGGCATGATTAATACGCTCGTAACGCGATCATGACAAATATGTGAGCCGCAGCACCTCAGACGCGAAATGCAACACCTGGAAAGTGTTCTGAGGAGCAATGGGTACTCCACAAATTATAGTAAGTGTAACAGAGCCAATCACTCGGCGAAGTAAGGAATCAGAAAAAGGAATGTCGGGTACGGCCTTCCTGCCATACATTCCCAGAGTGACGGACAGAATCGGCCGTATATGGCGTAAAGACGATTTTCAAACCGACAAGGAAGATCAAAGAGTGTCTTAGATCGGCAAAGGAGAAAAGGGACCCACTTGCAATGTCAGGGATATGCCGTATACCATGCACATGCGGAAAAGTCTGTGTCGGAATGACTGGACGATCAATGAACACCAGGATCAAGGAGCATAAGCGACATTGCAGGTTGGGGCAGGTGGAAAATCGGCCGTGGCAGAGCACGCACTGAGTGAGACCGACCACGTAATAAAATACGGCGACACGGAAGTTCTGGCAATAGAGAAGCACTATCACACGCGCTTGTTCAGAGAAGCTGTAGAAATACAAAAACACGCGAACAGCTTCAGCAAGAAAGAGAAAGCCTTAAGGTAAACGGAACCTGGCTTCGCGTACTGCAGCGAACGACCGTCGCAGGTAGCGGGAGGAGAACCGCACCGGAAATGACCGCGGAGAAGCCGTCGGATATTGGCGCGCCAGGTGGCCCCGAGCTCGGCTCCAGTTCACCACCGGCAGTGGAGGGTGAAGCTTTGACAATGCCAGCCACTGGTGCTGGCGAACCGTCAATAAAATCATTAGATGAAGGTCGGCCGAAGAACCCGAGACAGAACCCAACAAGCAGTTTGTCAACAAGTGGTCACGAAAGCCTTAACAATTTTGCATCCCAAATATGCTCAATAATGTTCATGTCTGGGGAGTTTGGTGGGCAGCGGAAGTGTTTAAAACCAGAAGAGTGTTCCTGGAGCTACTCTGTAGCAATTCTGGACGTGTGGGCTGTCGCAATGTCCTGCTAGAATGCACAATGGACATGAATGGACGCAGGCGATCAGACAGGATGCTTACGTACGTGTCACCTGTCAGTCGTATCCAGGCGTATCACGGGCCCCACATCACTACAGTTCCACACGCTCCACAGCATTACTGCGCTTCCACCAACTTCAACAGTCCCCTGTTCACATGCAGGGTCCATGGATTCATGCGGTTGTCTCCATACCTGTACACGTCCATCCGCTCGATACAATTTGAAACGAGACTCGTCCGACCAGGCAACATGTTTCCAGTCATCAACAGTTCAGTGCCGGTGTTGACGGGCCCAGGCGAGGCGTAAAGCTTCGTGTCATGCAGTCATCAAGAGTACACGAGTGGGCCTCCGGCTCCGGAAGCCCATATCGTTGATGTTTCGCTGAACGGTTCGCACGGTGACACTTGTTGATGGCGCAGCACTGAAATCTACAGCAATTTGCGGAAGGGTTGCGCTACTGTCACGTTGAACGATTCTCTTCAGTCGTCATTGCTCCCGTTCTTGCAGAATCTTTCTTCGGCTGCAGCGATGTCAGATTCCTGATATTCACGGTACACTCGTGAAATGGTCGTACAGGGAAATCCCCATTTTATCGCTACCTCGGACATGCTGGGTCCCATCGCTCGTGCGCCATCTGTGACACCACGTTCAAACTCACTTAAATCTTTATAACCTGCCATTGTAGCATCAGTACCCGGTCTAACAACTGCGCCAGACACCTTTTGTCTTACGAGTATATAGGCATTGTTGATCGCAGCGCTGTATTCTGGCTGTTTACATATCTCTGTATTTGAATCCGCATCGAATAACGGTACAGCATACCATGGCGAGTCGCGTCAACCCAGTCAGGACACTGATGATAAAAAAAAATTTTAAAATAAAACTGATGTAATATGCTCATAGATCTCTATAAAATACGTACTGATTTTAGAAAATGACTTACACATGTCGTCTCACGCAGAAAACCATTGTGCAACAAGACTGGTAAGAAGAGAGAACATGTTCCGGGTTTGCGGCAGGCACAGTGGTGGACCGATGCGGGTAACAGTTGGCCCACAGTATGTGAGTCTCACGGTGCTGCAGCTGGAAACCTGCTCCAGAGGTGAAGTAGGTGAGCCAAAGGTCTACAGTGGAATCACAGTGAAATTCTGGCGGTGTATGGACCAAATGTCGCTTCTCGCCGCTGTGAAATGGTACCAACAATCCGAGCAAGGTCACGCAGGGAGGAGAGGGGAAGTGACCCTTATCGAGAAGGTAGGCCATCAACATCGACCACAAACAATAAACAGGCAATCAAGGACCAGGCCTACAAATCATTCTTCCCACGCTCCAGCCATAAATAGAATGGAATGGGAAGAAAAATTTATGAGAAATAAATATGATACGCCGCCATGTACTTCAGAGATTTGCAGAACGTAGGTATAGATACCGTATGTCACAAAATGACTTATAGGACCAAGTCCGGGCACCTTATGTGGACAGCATTAGTCTGAAACTTCCTGTCAGATTAAAACTGTGCGCCTGACCGGAACTCGAAATCGAGACCTTTGCCTTTCGCGGGCAAGAGCTCTATGGAACAAGCTACCCATGCGCGACTCACGACCCTGTGTAACAGTTTTACATCCGCCAGTACGTCATCTCCTACCTTGCACAAATCTGCCAGGAAGCTTCATATCAGCGCACAATCCACTGCAGAGTGAAAACTCGTTCTGGAAATCTTAGCGTGAATCGTACATAAATCTCCAGTGATTATTGAAAGTACTCTGAATACAGAACACCGCCAATCCCATTCTCTTGCCGTCCCCAGCACCAGTAAGATGTAGTCTTCCAAGTGGATGCCGCTCGCGAAGAACTTCTATTGTTGCCCAACGCACCCTTTAACGTTGGTCAACGCTCCTGTCAAGCTCAATCACCTGACCCTCTAGCACACCATTCCAGAGTGCGCCCGTGGTCTCGTCCTTTCGCTATTGTGGACACCAGAGTCGGTTTCCGGTATCGGACGCAAGGGGGCTTTGTCCAGCCTGGAGCTGAGCGCTTTAGAGTCCCTGTAATCACCCCAAACGGATTGTGGTCCGGCATACTTCGCTGATTCATCTGCTAGCGAATTTCCCGTGACAACTACTTCCCAGCACCTTTGACAAATAACCTTTTCAAGAACTTGGACTGGGCAAGGCAGTGTTATTAACGTAAGCGGGAACTGGCCAATAAAACTGCCTGTAATTTACCCCTGAGGATGATTTTAAGCGCCTGAATGTTGAAACAGTTTCGTAAGTGTTGCAAGTTTGAAGAGAGGAGTTAGTGATCGGTAAAGTTTTTCCACTGATACGGAAGCTTACAGAAATTTGAAAGTGCATGGTCGTTCGTTTCCTGTGTTGCGATCTAGTAAGCGAGCACATGCCTGTAGACACAATTCTCATATCAGAACGTGTAGCCATTGGATAGCTGGAGATAACTCGAGCTTTACTCGCCTGACATTCTGGAAAAAAAATGGTTTAGTGCAGTCACGTAGATGAGGCGGAATCAAGCTAAATTTCTTAGTAGACAGGTCGCAGAATATTATCTTCGATAGAGACTCAGATGTAGATGTAATCTGAGACACTGAGGGATCCTTGCTGTTCATGTCGCATTGAATAACCATATGAAAATATTAACCGTAACCTCAGACTTATTCCATAGAGCTCTTGCCCGCGAAAGGCAAAGGTCTCGGTTTCGAGTTCCGGTCAGGCGCACAGTTTTAATCTGACAGGAAGTTTCAGACTAATGCTGTCCACATAAGGTGCCCGGACTTGGTCCTACAAGTCATTTTGTGACATACGGTATCTATACCTACGTTCTGCAAATCTCTGAAGTACATGGCGGCGTATCAGACTTTTCGCAGACAGTGCAGTTATCTATACTTAAGTATTGTCTAAAAAGAGTTGCACAGATATTTGGTCATATCTAGATAAGGTGTGAAGGTGGTGTAGAGATTGTTGACTTGTTTTAAATGTCCAGTAATTTTAAATTTAGTCCTTCACAAAACGTAAAACCGCAGTATCCCCTGACCACAATAGCTACGCGTTACAATTGCCATCACTAATCTCATACAAATAGCTAGGTGTAACAGATTGTAACGAGACGAAATTGAATGATCATTGAGGTAGTAGACTTCGTTTCACTGCTTAGAATACTGGGAATCTTCAATGTGTCTACAAGTGAGATTGCTTACCAATCACTCGTGCGGCCCATTTTACAATACTGCTCAAGTGTGTGTAGGATGAATACCAAATAGGACTAACAGGGGATATGGAAAGTACGAGATGGGATCCAAAATTTTCGGGACTGGTGCTGCCATCTGGAAAGTAGGAGTAGTAGATCTTTGCCCCACTAGGTGGCGAGAGCTGCATATCTGATGAGTCAGTGTGCGGAGTGGCGTTCAGCTGGGAGGACGTGTTGCGTGTCCACAGTGATTTCCGTAATACTCTGTGTTTGGTGCGTGGCGATTTTACGATGGATCCGCGAACAGAACATCGCGTGTGTATCAAATCTCGGGAAAAGTGCTACGGAGATCCTTGCAATGATTCAACAGTGTTTGGGGGACCCAGAGACAAAGCAACAATTGTCCCAGTGGAAGAGCCCGGGCTCTCCAAGACCCAAAAAAGTGAGACAGGTGAAGAGCAAAGTGGAGAGCATGATCATCGTTTTCTTTGATACCAAAGGCATTGTGCACAAAGAATTCGTCCCACCCAACCAGACAGTGAATTCCGCTTACTACTGTGACGTTTTGCGACGGCTCCGTGAAAACTTGGGGCGACGACGACCTGAAATTTAGCGTCAACGGAACTGGCTGCTGCATCACGACAACGCGCCCTGTCACACGTCCTTGCTCACCAGGACATTTTTGGCAAAAAACATGACGTTTGTACCCAAACCACCGCACTCGCCAGATTTGGTACCTTGCGACTTGGCGCTATACCCAAAACTGAAGCTCAAGTTTAAATTCCGTCGGTTCGACACTCTAGAGAGGATTCAAGAAGCATCGCTGTCGATGATAAACACCCTCAAAGAACAGGACTTCCAGAAAACGTTTGACCAGTGGCAGAAACACTGGGACCGATGTGTACGTGTGGATGGGAACTACTTCGAGGGTGATCGTGACCATTAGTCCAAAGGTAAGGTTTTCAACAGATGCCAGCACCAGTCCCGAAAATTTTGGATAGCACCTCGTACGCAGACGAGGACACCACGAATGGTCACAACTTTGTTTGGTTCACAGCTGAGCCTCACTGAGATGCTGAAAAAATCTTAACTGGCAGGCTCCATCTACCCCTCGGAAGCCTGCCTATAAAGTTTCGAGAAACAGTATTGAGTCATGAATATACCAATATCCCATCAATGCAAAAATTTTTCGGACGGGATTAATAAAAAAGAACGGAAAATTAAGATGGTGGTTTTAATGTTTCACGTGTTTTACATACTCCCAACCCCCTACTTAAGTACAACTCGCAGAACGTACATACAGCCATGTGAAACTGTCAGAAAAGATCTTGTTTGGAATGTTGTTCAACTCACTAATGACATTGGCTTGAATTTCGGTTATGTCGTCAAAGCGCTCACCCTTCATGTGAATTTCTGTTCTTCGTCGTTTTGTAGGTTCCTATTGATAACACCGATTCTCGTCACCCATGATGATTTTTTTTTCCAGAAAAGAACTGTCCGCGTTTTGCATCTCCATCAAGTCGCAGAAGCTGTCTACGCGTCGTTGGTTCAAATGGTTCAAATGGCTCTGAGCACTATGGGACTTAACATCTGAGGTCATCAATCCCCTAGAACTTAAAACTACTTAAACCTAACGAACCTAAGGACACCACACAAATCCATGCCCAAGGCAGGATTCGAACCTGCGGCCGTAGCGGTCGCGCGGTTCCGGACTGAAGCGCCTAGAACCGTTCGATCACACTGGCCGGCACGCGTCATTGTTTTTGTTCCAGATTCAAGGTACGCTGTACAAATTTCTCGTACACTTTTGTCTTCTTCAAAACATTCTTATGTATATATTGATCACTTGATTTGGAGATGTTGCTCCATTGCAGTTTTTGACAGATCATTGTTGACACACTTCATCAGCGCGTCCACTATTTAACGCTGTCTGCTCATAAGTGACTGGTCGAATGCACGTCTGTTGTTTACTGTTGTTAGTTGTGGCGCCTCCTATTGCTGCCTACTGGCGGTTCCACGAACGGCGAAAGTGTAATGTCCTTTTTCTATGTCCAGCCAGTATTCTTCACCTCGTCGACATAACGTGAAAGCGAAGCGACACAACAGTATCTGTTACTGCAGTCACTATTTGTTGATAATGTCCTCTCTTTGCACTAATTTGATTCCATATTCGGGGCTACACAAATCGTTGAAAGTATCTCCCGTTAATAAGTTTAGATTCAAATTATTACTATCGGACCGCTCCGTTGTTTAGCGATTGTCCCCGAAGATTTTCATTAACAGTTACTGGGCGATCGCTTTCGAAATTAGCCTAATTGATATCTTTGATTAGCTTAGCATATGTTCCACCGAATTAATTCCTTCAAAAGACACAGGGTTCATTTAGCACAGCACGATGTTTTGTCCGTTAAAAATTGTTCCTGTTAATATTAATGTGGAAGAAACTATTATTATTGTTGTTGTTGTTGTTGTTGTTGTTGTCCAGAGATAATCCAACATACGGTTCACTTATCGTGATACTCTGTTCGAAATCGTAAGACACTATAGTTTTTCCTTAACTCGATTTTTATTAGCACATTTTCTTTGATATCGTTCACTACTGTGAATGATCACACTTTAGCTCGATAATAAATGCCCCGACAGGGTCTACAATCGAAAGCCAAGTTGCGGCGCTATATTTGAATAGTAGCTTCGGCAACAACTGAAGTCCTCAAATTGAAATTAATGATATCGATCTTTTATCGATTGACATGTTCGCTGGATTTTAGCGTTATCTCATTTCTGTCAGTTTTCGTACTTATGACGATCAATTAAACGAACAGATATTTATTTTTAATTATCCCAGCTTCCAATGAAGTTAACTATTTCACGCAATGGCGCATGGGCTTAAGATACGCGAATACTCAGGACTCAAACGCTAAAATCTCGAACATAAAGATTCCCAGGTGTTAGAAAATCTGAAACGTTAAAGTCTCCTAGACGCTAAAGACAACAACAGGTGCGTGGGGTTTCTATATTACTTGCGAAACAAAGGGACGTTCGTTAGATACTCATAGAATAAAGCCCGTTGCTACTTTGCATATACCATGTGAAGTAGTATGGAACCGTGTTTTTCCTATAGATGGTGCTAGCCGTCAGTGTAGGGCCCGTGATATCGCGTCTGCAGCGCCATCTGCTTACTGTAAAGGCTGACGACGAATGTCAAAACACAGTGACCCAAGTTTCATAAATCGGTATTTGTTTCAAACGCGTAAACATGTCGACCTTTATACCAACGAACTACGATTTGCGGACAGCATTGGTTTTCTATTATCGTCTGAAGAAAACTGCTGCAGAATCGCATCGAATGGTTGTCGAAGCTTTTGCGAACATGCTTTTGGGGGAAACACAGTGCTTCGAGTGGTTCAAGAAATTCAAAAGTGGTGTTTTTTGACGTGGGAAACGACGAGCGCGGGAAATCACAAAAAAGTTCGAAGAAAACGAATTGCATGCTTTATTGGGTGAAGAACTCAACAGGAACTCGCGGAATAATTGGATGTGACGCAAAAGCCGCTTGTCTTCGGCTGAAAGCTATGGGAAAGGTGCAGAAAGTGGGAATATGAGTTCCGCGTGAACCGAATGAAAAACAGCAAGCAAATCGAAAGACCACTTGTGAAATGGTGCTCGCCAGATATTTAGAGAATACTAAGCATCGTAAATCATGGGTGAATCCAGGCAAACCATCGACATCCACTGCAAGACAAAATCGCTTTGGAAAGAAGACAATGCTCTGTGTTTGGTGGCATCAGAAGGGTGACATCTATTATGAGCTGCTAAAACCTGGTGAAACCGTTAACATTGATCGCTACCAACAGAAAAAGATCGATTTAAAGCCAACATTATGTTAAAAACGACCGGAATATGGAAAAAGGCAACACAGAGTCATGTTGCTCCATGATAACACCCTGATACACATAGCAAAACGCGTGAGGAAAATGATCTAGGCGTTCAGTTGGGAAATACTAGGGCATGCGGCTTATTCTCCAGACTTGGCTCCGTCCGATTATCATCTATTTGCATCACTGGGAGACGCTCTCGGTAAACAACGCCTCAGTTCGTGTGAATATGTACGAAAATGGCTGGCTGACTGGTTCGTTCAAAAGAATTACTTTTTTGCGTGGCATTCATAGCTTGTTGGAGAAACGTATAAATATCAATGGCGATTATTTTGAATAACATATTTTTCATGTTTCAAACAGACCTGTAATTATTGCAACCTAATTCCGGTTTCATTCTTCTACACCTGGCAATACTCTAGTCCATTGGGTCTTATTATTCTTTTATTTAATTTTCTCGTCTTTAAAACGGGAATTTACAATTTTATATGAAATATGGGAATTGTTCATGGCCAGTTCGAATAAATTTTGGTTTAAAAAAAGACCAGATATGTAACGAGGTGTCATATAGTTCAAGTTGCCACCGTGTTTATTATCAGTCACGGAACTTTTCCGACGGGCGGTGTATACTTGAACCACTTACATATGAATCTCGTAGCTATCGCGAAGACAAGAGTAGAGTACTTACATCTTGCACTGAGACGTTTAAACATTCATTCCTACCGCGTTCATCACGGAATGGGACGAGGCATGAATTAGTGCATGGCAGAACCCTATCACATGTACTTTACAGTGGTTTGCGTATATATTACCAATACATCAGTGATACATCTAGTTTACGATATTGCATAATCGAGAGGGGCACATTTATCAAACCTGCACTACAGTGACATTTTCAAGATCAAAGTAAATAAATAAACAGAAAACAAAAACGCCTGTTCCGAATCCCTGTAAAAGTAGGAGCCCGGGAGTGAGGTTTGTGTGCGGACGGCTTGGTTATCCTTCAGACGTAGGCCTAAATATCAGGTAACAAATCTTACTTGTGTGTCGATCGGTTGTAAGCTGTAATAAAACATTAGAAAAAGTTCTCACTTCCTAAAAAAAATTTGTTCTCACTCTACTGTATTCACTTTAAAGCTTTGCGAAATCACTGTAAAACATAACTCACATAGTTAAGCTAGAATAACACTTTCAGAAATTCTGCATGAAAAATGGACTGTAGCTACTGGTAATCTTCGCTGGTTATCACGTCTGTACACAGGGCTAGTCATTACACAAGGACTTGCGGCGTTCTGCTTGTTCATTGGTGTGTCAAGGGTGCAGAACTCTTGCGCTCTTCGTTGGTTGTGACCTTTGGACAGACGCTGTTATTCGCTTTTTGGCAGTTCGTTATATGCCTGTCTGTTTGTGGCGGCGCTGCATTCGCCACGCTCGTACTGCCGCGTCGTTCTTTTGTTACATTCGAGGAAAGTTACCGCCTACGTCTGTGCGCGCCGGAGAGGATCACTGTTCCTCCCACTGCCAAAGGCCGTCGCGGCGTAATGGCGGCGCCTTTGATGTGGAACTGCCGTCCTGTCTTCTCCGGCGACAGCAAAGCCGCTTTCTGATCGTCTAGCCTGAGAATGAGCAAAAGAAGAGCGCGGATGCACCGTCGCTGCGAGTGCTATTAAATCCTCCTGCCTTTCGCCGAGTTAATGGAGTTTCCTAGGCCACGCATTGTATCTGTTTCCACCGCTTTCAGTGGGTTCAGGGGCAGCTGTAGCACAAGCAGAAAGCTTTTACGGGGAATCGCGAGCACCTACAGGGCTCCATTATGTTCTTTGTGTGCACTACTGTTCGTAAGAACTAATATAGAGAGATTGGCAGAATAGAGGACTCGCCAAAGAAAATCTCACAAATGATTAATATTACACAAGAACGATAAAAGCAGTGGAAAATGAGTTCATACGACCATCAACTACCAGATCATAATTCAATAATGGTTTAAATATCTTAAACAACAACAAAGCGACTGGAAGAAATAACATCTCTGCTGTGTTATTAAAGTGTGCTGGAGATACGGAGAAAGAACAGCTGTACAAATTTATGAGGATGAAACACTAACAATGAAATTAATAAAAGTATCTGCGGAAGGTAATGCCAATGATTGTTCAAATTGTAGAACCTTTGAATTACTAAGTCGTGCTTTAAAAAATTCCACTCGATATTGTTAACGAAATACTAAAAGCTAAAATTAATCAACATCTGGGAGAAGTCCATATTGGATTTCAGAAAGGAAAAGGAAGCAGGGAAGCTATAATGGCGCTACGAATAATCTTAGAAAGAAGACGAGATGAACAGGAGAACGTATGCCGCATTCATTGGCCTAGAGAAGGCTTTTTATACAGTGGGCTGTAAGATACTGTGTTTGAAAATCTGAATATAATCGGAATAGACTGTCAATATACAGAAAAACCAGATATCAATGGCACTAAGAAAGAGTTTGGACGAGACAAGGTGTCGGACAAGGCTTTACTGTCTCTCCTTATTTATTCAGTTTATTTGTAGGAAGAATGAAAAGTAGCAAAATTAATTACTGCTAACCACATATGAAGGACATATTTCAATAATGGTACAAGTCCATTTTTGTTCATTTTGAGATACAGAGTCCTAAAGTTAAATGACTGCTGAAAAATCTGCAGTTGAGATACCAGAAATATTCAAGCATATGGCTTCTTGCTAGAGATGAACCTTTCTTTCTGTTTGTTTGGATAATTAATGTCAGAAGCATTATAGACAGAAAAGTGGGGGTGATGGACTTGTACCACTATTGAAATAAGCCCTTATATATTGTATGCTGATGATGCAGTAGTTTTATCAGATTGTGGAAAGGAAATGAACTATATGGTAAAAATTTTGTCTGGCGCCTTGGATACCCACAAACTGAAAATGAAGGCCAACAAGACTAAAATAATGCTGATGGATAAATTGGTCGGACAAATAAGGGCAAACATTAAGAAAGGAAATAAAATGCTGATGCAACTAAACGAATGTTGCTAGTTGGAATTACAGTAACAGATGACAATAAAAGTATAATGGGTATAAAATAAGAATTGCAGTGACTGAACAAGCATTCAGAAATGAGAGTAATTTATCAACAAACAACGACATTGATGTATAAACAAGACATAAATTCATCGGAACATTTATTTGCAACATTTTTAATCTATAATTGTGAAGGGTGGACTCTGGAGATCAAGAAAAGAAAAAAAATTAGAAGCAATAAAGATGTGGATACGGGGAAGACCCACAAAAACACCCTCGGCTGAAAGGAAATCTTAAACACTAAAAAAAAAAAAAAAATAGACAACTGCGAGTAGAACACGAACTCTGAGGGTTCCGTTCAAACTCAATTTATGTATGTAGATAACAATAATAATTTATTGTGTCTCAGTGGCGTGGTGCAAGTCTTCCTATTGAACGCCAATTGGGCGACTTGCTTGTTCCTAAACTACCCCAGTTATCCAACCGGGGAAAGGGGACCTACAGTTTAACGTGGAATCCGAACCAATGTTCTTTCTAGCGACAGCTCACATCGTTGAGTGTTCACTTATAGGTTTTAATGACTGAGTTTGGGACTATCAAAATATTAGACATTTGGTGCTGTATCTTTTGATAGCTTTGAATTAGAATCTTAAATTATTTGCACGGCGAAGGAATCTTTGACCTTAATATTTAACATAAATTTCAACTTGATACCTTTTCCCATATCTGAGAGAAAGGAGTCTTTATAGATGGACAGACCGAGAGAAAATGGCAAAAAAATATTATTTGCTACAAATACAAAAATGAACAAAAAAATGACTCTGAGCAATATGGGACTTAACATCTGAGGTCATCAGTCCCCTAGAACTTAGAACTACTTAAACCTAACTAACCTCAGGACATCACACACATCCATGCCCGAGGCAGGATTCGAACCTGCGACCGTAGCGGTCGCGCGGTTCCAGACTGAAGCGCCTAGAACCGCTCGGCCACACCGGCCGGCGAAAATGAACAATTGGTGGATATTTTCCTTTGCTTTTGCTGTGAAACCGTGCTTCTTGTCAAATTTCATGATTCTATGATGATGATGATGATTTTGGTTGAGGGAGCACTCGACATCATGGTCATCAGCGCTCTGGCGGAAAGTCAGCATGCAAATCTCATGGGTGGGGACGAAGGCTGTTCCCACATGCGGAGCAGTTTCTAACGTATTAAAGTCTGCCACCTTTCCCCACCAATATAGGGATGAGGCGTGACAGTTCATAAAATTTCACCACCCGTGTAACACTGGTATCGGAATCTGCGGAGATGGTAGGCAAATCACCAACGAGATTGAGGGCTGCCCTAATATCGGTATATAGGACACACGTAGACACAATATGCTGAACTGCAAGTAGCCCGCCGCAAACTTCACAGAGTCGTGGATCCTCCCGCCGGAGCAGAACTTCCTGCTAGCGGCGAGGCTGACATGTCCGCCAAGCGTTGTGGTCGATTAGGGCAACCGCAGTTCGTTGTCTGTCACCTGCAACCTTTCAGTCTGCATGATGCCTTTGTCAAAAAATGAGATGATGGCGTGCAACGGGATGGGACATTGTTGGACAGCATTATCCCAAGATGATTCCTTGTCGGCCGTGTCGTTGCCCTGTATCCCGATGTGGCCAGGTACCCAGCAAAAGATGGTCTCCTTGCTACGGTGTTGGAGCATCTGTGAGGACTCATGGATGAGCTGAATCAGCGGGTCTACTGGATGCATTTGGTGAAGTGCTTGCAGTGCACGAAGAGAATCGGAATAGACAAGAAACCTTGTACGATGATGTCTGTGAACCCTCTCTAGTGCCACCAGAATGCCATATAACTCAGCATTTTAGTTTGTAAATTGTTCTGGAAGACGCACTGTAAAAACCCTCCCAGGGAAAACAGCAGAACAACCGAGAGCATTCTCCTGCTGGGATCCATATCTATAAGTAACGATAAAGCTGTGGTACGTACTTCAAGTAGACGAAAACAAAGTTGTAAAAACAAAATCTGGAGTACAAGTTTTCTTGTTCAGTGTCAAACTTAAAATCACTTTGGGCCTCTGAAGACGCCAAGACGGCAGTGTGTTCCATCCCTTTCTGTGTATTTTGATGCCTGAGAGACCCAGAACCTTGAGACAGTCTGTAGCACGTATACCGAATGGCTGGGTCGCATGGGGCCGATTCTTGAACAGCCGTTCAAAGGTAGATTGGACCACTAAACTAAATGCCAAAGACTGAGGTGACGCTGAGATTTTCAGCGCCTGTCGAACCAAAAGGATACGTCACCGAATCCAGAGTGGTGGTTCAGCAGCCTCTGCATACAGACTCTGAACTGGGCTAGGACGAAAGGCTCAAGTCGATATTCGAATGCCTTCATGGTGGACAGCATCTAACATCCTGAATTAGGAAGGACGGGCCGATCCGTATACCACGCTGCCATAATCTAAACTTGATCGAATAAATGCCCTAAAACTGCAGGAGGTGCGACCTGTCAGCTCCCAATGTTTTTCCGCTAAGGCATTTCAAAATATTCAATGACTGTAAGCCCCTTGTTCGTAGGTATTTCAGGTGTAGGAGACAAGTTAATTTCGAGTCAAATATTAAACCCAAAAAACCCGCAGTGTCTCGAAAACGGAAAATAGTGTCCCCCCTTTTGAGAACTGGTTGGTTAAAACTCCGACGAGCACGATTAAAATTGACACGTGTTGTCTTCTCCGCTGAAAACCGAAAACCAGTTGTCCGGGCCCATGTTTCCAGCCTGTAATGGTCAGCTGTAGATGCCTCGTCGTCTTCATGATTCTAGGTCAACGGGAAGTACCCTATGGGTTTTGATTAGTATCGAAAAGTTTGACATAAGTGTTGTATCTTCTTGACTGCATTGACTTAGAAGCTTACAGCTTTCACACTGCTAAGCGACCGCAGATCTTAGTACGTGACGTAAATTTCAATTTTCTGCCTGTACCCGATCCTGAGAAAAAAGTGTCTTGGGAGTCGCACGGAAAGACAGACAATCAAACAGACAGACGGACAACAAAGTAATCCTATAAACTGTGTGCCCGACCGAGACTCCAACTCGGGAGCTTTGCCTTTCGCGGGCAAGTGCTCTACCATCTGAGCTACCGAAGCACGACTCACGCCCGGTACTCACAGCTTTACTTCTGCCAGTATCACGTCTCCTACCTTCCAAAGGTTCGCAGGAGAGCTTCTGTAAAGTTTGGAAGGTAGGAGACGAGATACTGGCAGAAGTAAAGCTGTGAGTACCGGGCGTGAGTCGTGCTTCGGTAGCTCAGATGGGAGAGCACTTGCCCGCGAAAGACAAAGGTCCCGAGTTCGAGTCTCGGTCGGGCACACAGTTTTAATCTGCCAGGAAATTTCATATCAGCGCACACTCCGCTGCAGAGTGAAAATCTCATTCTGGAAACCTCCCCCAGGCTGTGGCTAAGCCATGTCTCCGCAGTATCCTTTCTTTCAGGAGTGCTAGTTCTGCAAGGTTCGCAGGAGAGCTTCTGTAAAGTGTGGAAGGTAGGAGACGAGATACTGGCAGAAGTAAAGCTGTGAGTGCCGGGCTTGAGTCGTGCTTCGGTACCTCAGATGGTAGAGCACTTGCCCGCGAAAGGCAAAGGTCCCGAGTTCGAGTCTCGGTCGGGCACACAGTTTTAATCTGCCAGGAAGTTTAATCCTATAAAGTTTATACTGATTAAGCTACGGAACCCTAAAAAAAGAAAGAACTAAGAAGAAAAGGATACTGATTAACACAATACAGAGAGGAAAAACTACGTTCTTTGACAGCCTAATTGCATACTGGAGCACCTGTAGCCAAATGGTACAGATGGCGATGTTGGGAGAATGGTGCTACATAGTGATGATGATGATGTTGATGTCCTACATTGAGTCGAAGGGATAATAAAGTGAAATATCACGCTAGTTTAGCGCAGTAACGCAGGCTTTTGAAATGGAAACTGGCCACTAATGTTAATGGACATCTACGGACACAGGTGAATCGCCACGTCGTGTATCTCGTCACTTCAAAAGAGTACCATAAAGACAAAATTACGATTACAGCGAATGAAATACACACGCACTTCAAAACGTTCTCTGCGAACAACAACTTAGGAGAAGAAAATAGCTGGCCGCTGTGGCCGAGCGGTTCTAGGCATTTCAGTCCGGAACTGCGCTGTTGCTACAGTCGAAGGTACGAATCCTGCCTCGGACATAGATGTGTGTGATGTACTTAGGTTAGTTAGGTTTAAGTAGTTCTAAGTCTATGGGACTGATGACCTCAGATGTTAAGTCCCATAGTGCTCAGAGCCTTTTGAACCACTTTTTTTTTTAGAAGAAAATATAAATTAGAAATGTATTACTGCTACTCACGGCGAAAAGATTTCTCTCTCCTCTTCGGGAGGGACACGACACAAGTCGCTGTAAAGTTATTAACTTTTGAGTCGGGCTTCTTGAGCGGCAAGTCGTCCCAATTAGTTCTGCAGTGACCTCTGGCATACAAGAAGGAGCCGTCTAGACGAAGGGAGGAGTACGTCTCGAGATGAAGTAGTGTGACGTAGACGACGCAGTGTGCTTCGCACCGCATATACACTCCTGGAAATTGAAATAAGAACACCGTGAATTCATTGTCCCAGGAAGGGGAAACTTTATTGACACATTCCTGGGGTCAGATACATCACATGATCACACTGACAGAACCACAGGCACATAGACACAGGCAACAGAGCATGCACAATGTCGGCAGTAGTACAGTGTATATCCACCTTTCGCAGCAATGCAGGCTGCTATTCTCCCATGGAGACGATCGTACAGATGCTGGATGTAGTCCTGTGGAACGGCTTGCCATGCCATTTCCACCTGGCGCCTCAGTTGGACCAGCGTTCGTGCTGGACGTGCAGACCGCGTGAGACGACGCTTCATCCAGTCCCAAACATGCTCAATGGGGGACAGATCCGGAGATCTTGCTGGCCTGGGTAGTTGACTTACACCTTCTAGAGCACGTTGGGTGGCACGGGATACATGCGGACGTGCATTGTCCTGTTGGAACAGCAAGTTCCCTTGCCGGTCTAGGAATGGTAGAACGATGGGTTCGATGACGGTTTGGATGTACCGTGCACTATTCAGTGTCCCCTCGACGATCACCAGTGGTGTACGGCCAGTGTAGGAGATCGCTCCCCACACCATGATGCCGGGTGTTGGCCCTGTGTGCCTCGGTCGTATGCAGTCCTGATTGTGGCGCTCACCTGCACGGCGCCAAACACGCATACGACCATCATTGGCACCAAGGCAGAAGCGACTCTCATCGCTGAAGACGACACGTCTCCATTCGTCCCTCCATTCACGCCTGTCGCGACACCACTGGAGGCGGGCTGCACGATGTTGGGGCGTGAGCGGAAGACGGCCTAACGGTGTGCGGGACCGTAGCCCAGCTTCATGGAGACGGTTGCGAATGGTCCTCGCCGATACCCCAGGAGCAACAGTGTCCCTAATTTGCTGGGAAGTGGCGGTGCGGTCCCCTACGGCACTGCGTAGGATCCTACGGTCTTGGCGTGCATCCGTGCGTCGCTGCGGTCCGGTCCCAGGTCGACGGGCACGTGCACCTTCCGCCGACCACTGGCGACAACATCGATGTACTGTGGAGACCTCACGCCCCACGTGTTGAGCAATTCGGCGGTACGTCCACCCGGCCTCCCGCATGCCCACTATACGCCCTCGCTCAAAGTCCGTCAACTGCACATACGGCTCACGTCCACGCTGTCGCGGCATGCTACCAGTGTTAAAGACTGCGATGGAGCTCCGTATGCCACGGCAAACTGGCTGACACTGACGGCGGCGGTGCACAAATGCTGCGCAGCTAGCGCCATTCGACGGCCAACACCGCGGTTCCTGGTGTGTCCGCTGTGCCGTGCGTGTGATCATTGCTTGTACAGCCCTCTCGCAGTGTCCGGAGCAAGTATGGTGGGTCTGACACACCGGTGTCAATGTGTTCTTTTTTCCATTTCCAGGAGTGTAATTTCATAGCGTGTTGTTACCGCGGATCGCCCCTTACACGTCAATAATTGTGTCATTTAAGCTGCAAATCATTCTCCTGCCGGCACGCCACATCCAGATGAAGTCATTCATCGGTGATTAAATCCCGTAGAGTAACCAACTTGGGGGGAGGGGTTACTAATCGTTACGTTACACTAGCTAAGGAGAATTACAAGCAAGCATGATGCGTTCCTTGATGTCCTCTGGAGTTGTTGGGATATCGCGATGGACAACGTCTTTAATGCATCCCCAAAGAAAAAAGTCCAGAAGATTTAAATCAGGAGACCTAGCAGGCCAAGTTCCTCCTCGACCTGTTTCCCCTCGGCCAATCCATCTGGCAGGACACCTTCGGTTCAGGACACGACGTGCACACAAGGCATTATGTGCTGGACATCCATCGTGTTGACACCACATAAGCATTCTGGTTCTTAGCGGCAGTTCATCCAGAAGAGGAGGAAGAATTCGTCTGAGGAAGTTGGCATACGCTGTCCCGTTTAGGCCACAACTGATGGAATAAGAACCAATAATTGTAGTACCAAGCATCCCACACCAGACGTTAACTCTCCATTGACGCTGATGTTCCACCTGTCTAAGCCATCGTGGGTTGTCGCTGGACCAATAATGCATTTTCCTTGTATTTACCTGTCCTTTGTTTGAGAATGAACATTCATCGGTAAATAGAATATTGGAGAAGAAGTTCGGGTTGGCGAGGATTTACTGCTCTGCCCACTGACAGAACTGTACACGATTCTGGAAATCATTCCCATGCAATTCTTGATGTAGGTGTACATGGTAAGGATGGAACCGGTGACGTGTAAGAATACGATGTACACTGGTTTTAGTAATGCCTATCTCGTGTTCAAGCTGTTGTGTGCTCACATGTTGATTCATAGCAACGGAAGCGAGAACAGTAACTTCGGCAGCTTCGTCTGTGCGAGTGCTACGACGATTGCGTTGTCGTGCATTGAAACATCCCGTTTCCTGAAGTGTCGCAACAAGACGAGAAAACATCCGTCGGGAAGGTGGGTTCTTGTCAGGATATCGCTCTCTGTACAGTTCCGCTGCCTTCGTAGCATTTCGCCTACCTTCAACAACAACAACAACAATAAAAGAAAAGTTATGTCGATGCAGCTTGTAGGAAGGACAGCCTTTACTGTATGCCTACTCTACACAACAGTATATAAAAGGACTAAACTATTGTCCTAAATGTTCCCATACATAAGAAAACAATATTGCAATTACTGTTCTGTCCCCATAGATGAGTAGCATTTCTACCTTCTTTTCGTTGGTGTACATTCTACTTACACCACTCTTCAACTGACGATTGTTGACGGAATGAAGTGTGTACATTTTACTTATGGTTTCATTTGTCCTCTGTCAACGTCAGCACGTGGATGTGTGCCACTACCTCGAGTACCTGCACTAAGCGCTGGGAGCGTCAATGTCAATGTTGTGTTATGTAATTAATAACGTTGTGTTTCAGTCAATGGTACACTGTGATACATTTTTGAATAGGTCTTTAGGAGAGGAAATGAGTTACCAAATAAAAAATACAGGGTGTCATTTAAAAAAGTCATACCGCTATCCACATCTTTGGAGGAAACCTACAGCGAAGGCAATCATGCTGATCGATGTCCCCCTGATGGCTAAAGAACATTTGCTTGAAATATTTTGAAACTTACATATGGACAGTTATTTAGGGTGGTCAAGATAAATGGGACACCCTGTATAAACTTATCATTAGTAATGAATTACCTCTTTTGTAATAGAAGAACAAGGGCGGCACCACCCCACTCTCCATTCTTGCCAAACTTATTCAAGATGGCGGATCTAAGATGGCGGCGATAGATATGGCGACGTCGCAATGACGTCATGGCGGGAAGTTCAAATTTTGATGGCAAGATAGGTCAATTGGGCTACCTCCACTAACCTAAGTCATACGACCACCACCTCTGCCTAGGATTGACAGGAAAAGGACTCAGTCTGTGCTGGGTAGAATGGATGTAAGTCTTTATTTTGCAGGCAGTCATATTTAAACAATTAGAGGCAGTAGCTCTTCACGATGGGATCTGGAGTCCAACTGACCTAGTAGACAGTACTACCACCAGAGGGGCCTGTCATCCCTTCCGTGACATAA
Organism: Schistocerca nitens; assembly: GCF_023898315.1. NCBI lineage: Eukaryota > Metazoa > Arthropoda > Insecta > Orthoptera > Acrididae > Schistocerca > Schistocerca nitens. Next base: position 863,021,109 of record NC_064617.1, read on the forward strand.
TCCAAGATGGCGGTCTGGGGAGGAAAAATGGCGGGAAATGGACTCAACCAGTGTTCGGCTGGTGGATAGGATGGACATAAGCCTTTATTTTCAGTCTTAATTTAAACAATTTGAGGCAGTAGCTCCCCACCATGAGGTCTGGAGTCCAGTTGACGTATTACATGCTACTGTCACCAGAGTGTGCTTTCATCCCATGGCGGTCTGGGGGGGGGGGGGGGAAATGGCGGGAAATGACTCAGCCTGTGCTGGCCTGCTGGAGACAGGAAGGACTGTACTTTATTTATTTTGGAACAATTTATTTATGGACAGATTTCTTGTAGTTTATTTATTACACTAATACAAAACAAATGCTCTGATGTGCTTGGGGTCGCAATTCACAGCCTACAGACCTGCAAACTACTCGTGAATCACCGAAATAAAGCAGTATGCTGATGTTCAGGCACACAAACAAAACGTAAATTGTCAAAATAATGCATGTATAATGCTCTGCAAACATGCTTGCTAATCGTAAACTTTAGAAATAATGCATTGAACAGCCTACAGAACTGCAAACTACCCGTAAATCACCGAAATAATGCAGTTCACTGATCTGCAGAGACGCTCACTAATTATAAACTTTCGAAATAATACATACAATTTATTTAGGGACGGATTTAATCTGCTTTATTTATTACAATGATACAACATACTCCTCTGGCGTGCTTGAGGTCGTAGTAAATAGTCTACAGACCTGCAAACTACTCGTAAGTCACCGAAAGTCTTAGGGTCTGAATCAGAGGCCGAGACAGTTCTGCGACCGTGTGTGTTGCAGATTCCTCGACTTGCGCCATAGGGTGGTGGGGTTCCGCTGGATAGGTCAGGAGTCCACTACACGCAGCAAGTGGCTACACGGGTAGCAGGGGTTGTGTGGCGTGGACTGGGTGGTTTTTTAGGTTAGATGGCCTCTGGGAAGTACAGAAAGGGCAACAGCCTCAAAGGGTGTGGGGCAAAGTCAGGACATGCGGGGACCAAGCAGCAATCGATATTGTAATTGTAAACTGTGGAAGCTGCATTGGTAAAGTACCTGAACTTCAAGCGCTGATAGAAAGCACCGAAGCTGAAATCGTTATAGGTACAGAAAGCTGGCTGAAGCCAGAGATAAATTCTGCCGAAATTTTTACAAACGCACAGATGGTGTTTAGAAAGGATAAATCGCATGCAACCGGTGGTGGCGTGTTTGTCGCTGTTAGTAGTAGTTTATCCTGTAGTGAAGTAGAAGTGGATAGTTCCTGTGAATTATTATGGGTGGAGGTTACACTCAACAACCGAGCTAGGTTAATAGTTGGCTCCTTTTACCAACCTCCCGACTCAGCAGCGTTAGCGGCAGAACAACTGAGAGAAAATTTGGAATACATTTCACATAAATTTTCTCAGCATGTTATAGTCTTAGATGGAGATTTCAATTTACCAGATATAGACTGGGACACTCAGATGTTTAGGACGGGTGGTAGGGACAGAGCATTGAGTGACATTATACTGAGTGCACTATCCGAAAATTACCTCGAGCAATTAAACAGAGAACCGACCCATGGAGATAACATCTTGGACCTACTGATAAGAAACAGACCCGAACTTTTCGACTCTGTAAGTGCAGAACAGGCAATCAATGATCATAAGGCCGTTGCAGCATCTCTGAATATGGAAGTTAATAGGAATATAAAAAAAGGGAGGAAGGTTTATCTGTTTAGCAAGAGTAATAGAAGGCAGATTTCTGACTACCTAACAGATCAAAACTAAAATTTCTGTTCCGACACTGACAATGTTGAGTGTTTATGGAAAAAGTTCAAGGCAATCGTAAAATGTGTTTTAGACAGGTACGTGCCGAGTAAAACTGTGAGGGATGGGAAAAACCCACCGTGGTTCAACAACAAAGTTAGGAAACTACTGCGAAAGCAAAGAGAGCTTCACTCCAAGTTTAAACGCAGCCAAAACCTCTCAGACAAACAGAAGCTAAACGATGTCAAAGTTAGCGTAAGGAGGGCTATGCGTAAAGCGTTCAGTGAATTCGAAAGTAAAATTCTATGTACCGACTTGACAAAAAATCCCAGGATCTTCTGGTCTTACGTTAAATCAGTAAGCGGCTCGAAACAGCATATCCAGACACTCCGGGATGATGATGGCATTGAAACGCGAAATACTGAACACCTTTTTCCAGAGCTGTTTCACAGAGGAAGACCGCCCTGCAGTTACTTCTCTAAATCCTCGCACAAACGAAAAAATGGCTGACATCGAAATAAGTTCAAATGGTTCAAATGGCTCTGAGCACTATTCGACTTAACTTCTGGGGTCATCAGTCGCCTAGAACTTAGAACTACTTAAACCTAACTAACCTAAGGACATCACACACATCCATGCCCGAGGCAGGATTCGAACCTGCGACCGTAGCGGTCGCTCGGCTCCAGACTGTAGCGCCCAGAACCGCATGGCCATCGAAATAAGTGTCCAAGGAATAGAAAAGCAACTGGAATCACTCAACAGAGGAAAGTCCACTGGACCTGACGGGATACCAATTCGATTCTACACAGAGTACGCGAAAGAACTTGGCCCCCCTTCTAGCAGCCGTGTGCCGCAAGTCTCTAGAGGAACGGTAGGTTCCAAATGATTGGAAAAGAGCACAGGTAGTCCCAGTCTTCAAGAAGGGTTGTCGAGTAGATGCGCAAAACTATAGACCTATATCTCTGACGTCGATCTGTTGTAGAATTTTAGAACATTTTTTTGCTCGAGTATCATGTCGTTTTTGGAAACCCAGAATCTACTCTGTAGGAATCAACATGGATTCCGAAAACAGCGATCGTGTGAGACCCAACTCGCTTTATTTGTTCATGAGACCCAGAAAATATTAGATACAGGCTCCCAGGTAGATGCTATTTTCCTTGACTTCCGGAAGGCGTTCGATACAGTTCCGCACTGTCCCCTGATAAACAAAGTAAGAGCCTACGGAATAGCAGACCAGCTGTGTGGCTGGATTGAAGAGTTTTTAGCAAACAGAACACAGCATATTGTTATCAATGGAGAGACGTCTACAGACGTTAAGGTAACCTCCGGCGTGCCACAGGGGAGTGTTATGGGACCATTGCTTTTCACAATATATATAAATGACTTAGTAGATAGTGTCGGAAGTTCCATGCGGCTTTTCGCAGATGATGCTGTAGTATACAGAGAAGTTACAGCATTAGAGAATTGTAGCGAAACGCAGGAAGATCGGCAGCGGATAGGCACTTGGTGCAGGGAGTGCCAACTGACCCTTAACATAGATAAATGTAATGTATTGCGGATACATAGAAAGAAGGATCCTTTATTGTATGATTATATGATAGCGGAACAAACACTGGTAGCAGTTACTTCTGTAAAATATCTGGGAGTATGCGTGCGGAACGATTTGAAGTGGAATGATCACATAAAATTAATTGTTGGTAAGGCGGGTACCAGGTTGAGATTCATTGGGAGAGTCCATAGAAAATGTAGTCCATCAACAAAGGAGGTGGCTTACAAAACACTCTTTCGACCTATACTTGAGTATTGCTCATCAGTGTGGGATCCGTACCAGATCGGGTTGACGGAGGAGATAGAGAAGATCCAAAGAAGAGCGGCGCGTTTCGTCACAGGGTTGTTTGGTAACCGTGATAGCGTTACGGAGATGTTTAGCAAACTCAAGTGGCAGACTCTGCAAGAGAGGCGCTCTGCATCGCGGTGTAGCTTGCTCGCCAGGTTTAGAGAGGGTGCTTTTCTGGATGAGGTATCGAATATATTGCTTCCCCCTACTTATACCTCCAGAGGAGATCACGAATGTAAAATTAGAGAGATTCGAGCGCGCACGGAGGCTTTCAGACAGTCGTTCTTCCCGTGAACCATACGTGACTTGAACAGAAAAGGGAGGTAATGACAGTGGCACGTGAAGTGCCCTCCGCCACACACCGTTGGGTGGCTTGCGGAGTATAAATGTAGATGTAGAATGTAGAAATGTTGCAGTACACTGATGTGCAAAAATGGAAACAACTTGTAAATTGTCAAAATAATGCATGTAAAAGGCTCTGCAAACATGCTTGCTACTCGTCAACTGTCAAAATCATGCATAGCGCAGCCTACAGACCTGTTCACAAAATAATGCGACAGACACGAAAACAACTCGTAAATCACCAAAATAATGCATACATGATGCTCAGCCAACACGCTCACAACGCTTAAACAGCCGAAAATGCACTGCACTACACAAACACTCAGTGCACATAAAAAACACATTCGAACCATAGTCAACCGCAACGTATCGGCGAACTGCTCCCCTACATAACTCAAAGGTGTGCACAGCAGGTGGCTCGTTCACGCCAGTTGACTATGCGAGACGCCTCTGGGCACGCATGTTTACCATTGGCACGATACCTGTGGATACTGACATCACAGGTCGCGATAGCAATCTTTTCCAGAATAACATCGACTGCTTTCTCCCAAGCTCTCCTAACAGGACATGCTAGTTGCAATTAGGCGGGCACATGTGTTTACCTCCCCAGCATTGCTGACGCATTGCCACAAAGTGTCCGCTTGGTGACTCATGATCTAAAAGGTTCTCAATGTTATACTGACGTCACATTGCTATGTAAAATAAGAGCCAATCGACCTCTCTGAAATTGTATAGTGCCCAGGAATAGTTAACGGACGCTTTTGTAGGAGCTTTCGTACTGTCTCAGCTTCCCTGCCTGGAAATTCCTGTCCTAACAGATCCTGTTTACGAAAATAACACAGAACAACGCCGAATGCATTCCTCCTGATGGTCTTAACGTGGCACCACGTCCATTACGTGTTACCCTTCATGGAAATCGTTAAGTCCTGCTTTCAACAAACATCTCTGAAACACATTCTCACTGCAATGTTGAGGCTCCTATGTCCCAGCACAAAGGATGTCTTATGAATGAATGGAGCACTATGATTGGCTCTTATTGAAGTTACCTGCCGAATTCCTGATGCCGCCAGTGTGGAAGCACTGTCAGCCTTTTATTTTCTTTCTGCAGACAAGACTTCCAGCGGCAAAATACCATTTTGTACAAATCACTTATGCACCAACAATCAAACCCTGCAAAGTGGCCTACAGATCGTCAAATACGGAAAAACTCTTACTCAATTACACTGCTCTGCCACTGAGGACAGGAGCTTGAATATCAGAGCGTGAAACCCATCTCCAACGCAGCAATATATCACTGCGTACCGTGTCAATGTAGCAAACATACAATTCGTATCCTGCACCATACAAAATCGCCCCTGTTACCTAATTCGTATAGCTACCAGGCGCCAGACACTCGTGCATATACGGAAAAGACAGACAGCGTAAGTGCATGCACCATAGGTATATTCCTTGCTGTACTAGATATTTCCTGTGAGGTCGGGCAGTCATCCACTACCCATACGTGACCAGAGCTCCCTCAGCAGACCAAAGTCACTCTCAGAGCTGTTCTACAAATTCGGGGTCGGCCCCCTCAGCACAAAACGTTACTGCTTACCGCCCTGACCTGTTGCTTGCTTTTCTACACCCCTCTCCAGACTCTGGGATTACAAGAATATATGTAATTTCGCATGATTTGCCAGAGTATCATACCATTTTCGCGATACTTCTAGATATCAAGCATATAGCAATATCGCTTGCATAGCAGTACCACTCACGCAACATAATTCCGAAGATATAGACTGGAAATTAGTTCTCTAGAAACTCGAAACTTTAATGAGGTGGAGCATGCTGAAACCACTGAGTAACTAGAAACTTATACCGTCTGCAAAGACCTTTACATGAAAACTCGGAAAAAATAGAGGAAACTGATATTTCCACTCACGAATACTGATGTCGGTGATGTAACAGATTCCAAATCAGCCCTATAATTTACACTCAACTAAGGTGTTCCTCATATCTAGAGAACCAGCAAATGTGTCTTCCACCTGTCTTTCACCCTTCTCGTACATGGGAAGAAATAATGCTTCAGCAGAAACACACGTCCATATTAAATCTTCTCAAATTTCCACTCGATCACAAAAGCTGCACAACACATACTAAGTACTAGTTCGCTATACGGCCATCTATAGCCTGACACGGTTAAATCAGCTATATTCCTACACCCCAACATGCCTCTCCATTCGGACAGCTCCTGCCAGAAATGGGAAACGTGACTCATTCGCACCATAGTCCACCGGCATTGCCTGCCAAGCACGCATAGGTAGAATCATCATCCAACGAAATCTTTCACCCATATATTTGATCGCTATACTTAAAATTGAATGTTTCATTTGCGGTCTCAGTTGAACAACATTTGACAATGAGCGAAATATCGGAAGTACACCCTGTTTAAGCGTTGTGAGCGTGTTGGCACAGCGTTATATATGCATTATTTCGGAGATTTACGAGTTGTTTTCGTGTTTGTCGCTTTATTTTGTGAACAGGTTTGTAGATTGTTCAGTGCATTATTTCGAAAGTTTACAATTAGCAAGCGTGTTGCAGAGCATTATACATGCATTATTTTGACAATTTACGTGTTGTTTACGTTTCTGTACATCACTGTACTGCTTTATTTCGGTGATTCACGAGTAGTTCACTGGTCTGTAGGCTGTGAATTGCGACCCCAAGCACATCAGAGCATGTGTTTGTATCAGTGTAATAAATAAACTACGTGAAACCCGTCCCTAATAAATTGTTCCAAAATAAATATGAGTAAAGTATACACCTTCCTCTCTCCAGCGGCCCAGCACAAGCTGAGTAATTTCCCGCCATTGCCGGCCGCGGTGGTCTCGCGGTTCTAGGCGCGCAGTCCGGAACCGTGCGACTGCTACGGTTGCAGGTTCGAATCCTGCCTCGGGCATGGATGTGTGTGATGTCCTTAGGTTAGTTAGGTTTAAGTAGTTCTAAGTTCTAGGGGACTGATGACCACAGCAGTTGAGTCCCATAGTGCTCAGAGCCATTTGAACCAGCCATTTCCCGCCATTTTTCCCCCAGATCGCCATGGGATGAAAGCAGTAGTGTATACTAGGCCAGTTCGACTCCGAACATCATTTTGGACACACTGGATGGAGCTACTGCCGCTGATTGTTTAAATATGAGTGCAAGCAAAATAAAATCTTATGCCCATCCTATCCAGCATAGGCTGAATCCTCTTCCTGCCAATTCCTAGGAAGAGGTGGTGGTCGTATGACTTAGGTTAGTGGAGGTAGCCCAAGTGAACTATTTTCTCTCCATTTTCTTAGTGTATGTAGCCATGGTTTGTTGCATTGTTCTGATGAAATTTGGACTTCCTGTCATTTTCTGGGTTAGTGGGTGGGGGGAGGGGATGTGGGGGGGGGGGGGGGCAGGGAGAGGGTTTCGTTAGTGGAGGTAGCCCAATTGACCTATCTTACCAACAAAATTTGAAATTCCCACCGTGACAATTGCGACGTTCCAATATCTATTGCTGCCTTCTTGGATCCGCCATCTTGAATAATTTTGGTAACAATGGAGAGTGGGGTTTCTCTGCCTTTGTTGTACTACTGTTGTGTTCATATGTTTCATAAGTTTAAATATTATGTTCATTTGTTTTTCTTTAATATTTCAGGCACAGCCTGCATTTCCAGACCAATTTTTCAGTTTGATACTTAACTTTACTGTAGTACATCATTACCTATTTGTAATATTGCTGATTTTAATGTTTCCCAGTCTTCTTCAATATTGTCTTTAGTTTCAACCGTTTGCAGTTTCTGCGTGTCTTTGTTGATGTAAATTCTTTATGCTTTCCTCCTGAGGGAAGCGAAGTTTTATGTTCAAGTTTTGGCTTTGAGTTTTCTTTACATTTGTTTGTTTCCGCAGTCTGGCCCACATTTTAATGTTTGACATAACTTGGAAGTGATCAGAGTCTATATCATTACCTCTAAATAGAAATGTATCTCGAATTTGAGAGCTTACTTTTTTATTAGCAATTAGCATTTCTCAATAGTGTTCCCCAAAAGGAACGTCGGCTTCCCTCCAGGGATTTCCATGTGAGTTCCTGAAGCATCTCCGTAGCACTTGTGAGTTGTTAGAACCTACTGGTAACAAATCTAGCAGCCCGCCTCTGATTTTCTTCGATGTCTTCCTTCAATCCCACCTGGTGCGGATCCCAAATACTCGAGCAGTACTCAAGAATAGGTCACACCAGCGTCCTATATGCGGTCTCCCTTACAGATGAACCTCTCTTTCCTAAAATTCTCTCAATAAACTGAAGTCGACAATTCGACTTCCCTATTACAGTTGTCACATGCTCGTTCCACCTCATATCGCTGTCCAGCGCTACGTCCAGATATTTAAACGACTTCACTGTGTCGGAAAGGACACTAGTAATACTGTATCCGAACATTACAGGTTTGATCTTCCTATTCACCCGCATTACCTTACATTTTCCTATATTTAGGACCAGCTGGAATTTGGTCTAAGACGTCTTGTATCTTGCTACAGTCACTCAACTTCGACAACATACAGTACACCATGGCATCATCAGCAAACAACTGCAGATTGCAGCACACCCTGTCAGTCAAATTATTTATGTATATAGAGAACAAGAACGGTCCTATCACACTTCCCTGGGGCACTCCTGACGATACCCTGGTCTCTGATGAAAACTCGCTGTCGAGCACAACGTACTGTGTTTTTTCCATTCGGCCACCTGGCTGAATCGTGCAGAATCCAGATTTGTGGGACATTCAAGTGTGATAGTGGCCCAACGTTGGACGTCACGGGAACGTGAGGGTAGGCGTTCTCTTCGTCAAGGGTCCGGTCCGTCACCTGCGACCACATCGTAACCCTTTCACATCTGCGGCTGCCATCCGAGAACAAGTAATGGACTCCCTGTCATCTCGCACCATTGGTCAGAGACTGGCAGCAGCCGAACGAGGGAATTGCCGTTCCATACAGAGACTGCCAGTGACACCACAACACAAACGGCTGTGTTTGAAGTGGTCGTGTGACCAGGGAGCAGGAACTTCCGTTGGCTGGTGCTGTATTGTGTTCGGCAGTGAATTGCCGTCCTGCAGTACCTGGGATTCCCGTTGTTGACGACCTGGGAAGCAGTGACATTCTTCGAAAGCTTTGGACAAACACAGTGGTGGCATATCTGAGGTCATGGTATGGGCAACCGTTGGTGATGATTTTTAGTCTCAGCTGGTAATGACTGAAGGAACTCTGACTTCACAAGGATACGTCACGAACGTCCTGGGACCGAGTGAGGTGACGCAGTGGTTATCACACTGGACTCGCTTTCGGGAGGACAACGGTTCAAACCCGGGTCCGACCGTCCTGATTTAGGTCTTCCGTGATCTCCCTAAATCGCTTCAAGCAAATGTCAGGATAGTTCCCTTGAAAGGGCACGGCCATCTTCCTTCCCCATCCTTCCCTAATCCGATGGGACCAGTGACCTCACTGCTTGGTCCCCTCCCCCAATTCAACCAACCAACCAACCAACCAGCCAACAATTGGACAACTGGAGGAACATCCTGGGCCTAGATCTATCCTACATAGAACACATGTGGGACGAGTCTGGATGTCAATTCAGTACCAGTGCTATTCTCAGGTTATCAAGGACCAGATGCTGCAATTGTTGGCCATTTTGCCTCAGGGGAGAATACAAAGGCTTCAAGCAAATGTCAGGATAGTTCCTTTGAAAGGGTACAGCCGACTTCCTTCCCCGTCCTTCCCTAATCCGATGGGACCCGTGACCTCGCAGTTTGGTCTCCTCCCCTGAATCAACCAACCAACCAGGCAACAACTGGACAAACATCCTGGGCCTGGATCTATCCTAGGTAAAACACGTGTGGGACGAGTTTGAATGTCAATTCTGTACCAGTGCTATTCTCAGGTTATCAACGACCAGAAGCTACAATTGTTGGTCATTTTGCCTCAGGAGAGAATACAAAGGCTTTATGAAGCCCTTCGCAACATCATTGCAATGTCGTACTGAATAACGGGCTCATATTGCGAAGTTATTTGTAAACTTGACTACATATTGCAGTCACTGAAATAACATCACGTACCCTCTCACGCCATGGAGTTTCGTTTCGTTTTCCTCCTCCCATTCTGGGTTCATCTCTTTGTCAGGCAGTATATTTTTCCTGGAAACTGGGTTGTTTTGAAGTTCAGCCTTATGCAAACACAATTAATCTATTTTTTTGTTTACCCATATGTGTTTCGACACCTATGTGTCATCTTCTGTGGGTCAATTTTTTTTTATTTCTGTGAAGTACAGGGTGTTTATAAATGAATATCGGTGTTTTAACGCTTTATAGTATTTATTATATTAAACCTACAGTTATAAATGATGTGTCAAATGAAAGAGCAACTCAAAAAGTTTTACCAACCTTATAAATGTTCAATGTGAGCACCATTAGTCACACGGTACACATAAAGTTCATAGCCGAGTTCTTCATAAACGTTGATAAGCGTGTCTTCAGTGATTGTAGCAACAGCTGCTTCAATCCGGTTTCTTAATTCAGGGAGGTCTGCTGATAGCGGAGGCACGTACACACGATCCTTGATGAAGCCCCAAAGGAAAAAATCGTATAGCGTTAGGTCGGATGAACGTGGAGGCCATGCAAAGCACGCCCTGTCATTGGGCCCCTTGCGGCCTATCCAGCGTTTGCGTAGAGTGAAGTCCAACCAATGTGACAAATGATGCTCACATTGAACATTTATAAGGTCCTTGGTAAAACTGTTTGAGTTGCTCTTTCATTTCACATATCATTTATAACTGTAAGTTTAATGCAATAAATATTATAAAGTGTTAAAACCCCTATATTCATTTATAAACACCCTGTACAATATCAAATTAATAATAATTTATCTGTTGTAGGCCTAACACTTACAATATCTGCATTTTGCGTTTTTTTAAGCGCTCACCTTAGTTACATCGCTAAATGAACTGCAACATCGGTTTTTGTGCCCTTTTTCGTCTTTTTTTTTCAGAATGTCATCTGCCAACTAGCCATGAAGAAAGTTATTGTGTATTTGTGAAGAACTGTTTCGTGGGTAGAGGTGAAGTTACATTTTTCGTCCTGTTGCGTGTCTCTGGTTGATGTCTCGATGAACTGCTACTCAGTGTACTGTTACAACACAGCTATTCACAAGATTATCGCTCACTAGTTCACCTCACATGTACTTTCACAACATGCGGCGAAACGTGATCTGAGCAGACACATCTGCATACTCAGTGACACATGTTATGTCATTGTCGCTGCTCACTTGTTCACCGTTGCTCTTGTGTTTGTTACGGTGCTAATTTTGAATGTTTCGTCGGAAGTAGTGTGACGTGGCTGCTGGGAGAGGGCAGAATATATGTAATGTGTATGTGTGAGTGTGTGTGTGCGGAATAAGAGAGAGAGAGCTGGAAAGAGAGGTGGGGAGGAAACTGAGAAAACAGAAGATTTTTACCGATATTTGAGATTGTTTGATTATTATGTTCTATGTGAGGAGGTGTTTTCGTATAGTTCATTGAGTGTTCCAAACAGTGTTTTGTTGCAGAGTTGTATTTTCATTCGGGATGCTCTTTTCTTGTACACTACTGGCCATTAAAATTGCTACACCAAGAAGAAATGCAGATGATAAACGGGTATTCATTGGACAAATATATTATACTAGAACTGACATGTAATTACATTTTCACGAAATCTGGGTGCATAGATCCTGAGAAATCAGTACCCAGAACAACCACCTGTGGCCGTAATAACGGCCTTGATACGCCTGGGCACTGAGTCAAACAGAGCTTGGATAGCGTGTACAGGTACAGCTGCCCATGCAGCTTCAACACGATACCACAGTTCATCAAGAGTAGTGACTGGCGTATTGTGACGAGCCAGTTGCTCGGCCACCATTGACGAGACGTTTTCAATTGGTGAGAGATCTGGAGAATGTGATGGCCAGGGCAGCAGTCGAACATTTTCTGGACCCAGAAAGGTCCGTACAGGACCTGCAACATGCGGTGGTGCATTATCCTGCTGAAATGTAGGGTTTCGCAGGGATCGAATGAAGGGTAGAGCCACGGGTCGTAACATATCTGAAATGTATCGTCCACTGTTCAAAGTGCCGTCAGTGCGAACAAGAGGTGACCGAGACGTGTAACCAATAGCACCCCATACCATCACGCCGGGTGATACGCCAGTATGGCGATGACGAATACACGCTTCCAATGTGCGTTCACCGCGATTTCGCCAAACACAGATGCGACCATCATGAAGCTGTAAACAGAACCTGGATTCATCCGAAAAAATGACGTTTTGCCATTCGTGCACCCAGGTTCGTCGCTGAGTACACCACAGCAGGCGCTCCTGTCTGTGATGCAGCGTCAAGGGTAACCGCAGCCATGATCTCCGAGCTGATAGTCCATGCTGCTGCCAACGTCGTCGAACTGTTCGTGCAGATGGTTGTTGTCTTGCAAACGTCCCCATCTGTTGACTCAGAAATCGAGACGTGTCTGCACGATCCGTTACAGCCATGCGGATAAGATGCCTGCCATCTCGACTGCTAGTGATACGAGGCCGTTGAGATCCAGCACGGCGTTTCGTATTACGCTCCTGAACCCACCGATTCCATATTCTGCTAACAGTCATTGGATCTCGACCAACGCCAGCACTAATGTCGCGATACGATAAATCGCATTCGCGATAGCTTACAATCTGACCTTTATCAAAGTCGGAAACGTGATGGTACTCATTTCTCCTCCTTACACGAGGCATCACAACAACGTTTCACCAGGCAACGCCGGTCAACTGCTGTTTGTGTATGAGAAATCGGTTGGACACTTTCCTCATGTCAGCACGTTGTAGGTGTCGCCACCAGCGCCAACCTTATGATTTGCATATCACAGCATTTCCTTCCTGTCGGTTAAATTTCGCGTCTGTAGCACGTCATCTTCGTGGTGTAGCAATTGCAATGGCCAGTAGTGTATTATTGCTGTTTGCATGTGGTAGTTCTTCACTATTGTGATTTTTTGGTAGAGACTGTTGCCTTCTCTGAGGATCTTAAGATCAGTCTCCATGTTTTTTTGGTGGTGGCTTTCTTGTATTAGATGACATGCAAAATTGTAGTGTTTGGTAAATTGAAAATTTCTCAAATCACTGAAAAGGCCATAGTGGATGGTGCCTGGTATCAGTGCGTTACTTTGCTCGGCGCTTTTGTCGAGGTGGAGAAGGTAGCTAAGTAGGGAGCCTGGATGGACGGGAGAAGACATGAGATCGCGCCATATGTGGGATCGCTGGAGGTCGCTGCTTGACAACCACGCCCTGTCCTGGCCTGCTGGAGCGCGACAGCACAGTCGCGATCGATACGGAGGGCGCCTCCATCCCCTCCCCTCCATCCCTGCAGCCGACCCCTTCCCCTCTGCCCACCCCGCTCAGCAACAGCAGAGCGTCTGCCCGCCGTCTGCCAGCATGACGGGGGGGGGGGGGGGGGGAGTGGGGGCAGGGGTCACACCGGGCGACGCGACATGGCACTTGCTTCTCAGGCTGTCCGCCACACCTGTGTCTGCTGCCAGGGACGGCCTCCCACTGTGCGATGTGCAGTGTTTGGCGATCTTTACTACTGTGCATATTCTTTCCCACCTCGTTCTCTTTCTCAAAGGCTGGTCTCACTGGACATGTTAACTATCCTACTGCCCACAGCTCTCTCCATACTTTTGCCGCGCGGGATTACCCTAGCGGTCTTAGGCGCTGCAGTCGTGGACTGTGCGGCTGTGCCCGGCGGAGGTGCGAGTCCTCCCTCGGGCATGGGTGTGTGTGTTTGTCCTTAGGATAATTTATCTCAAGTAGTGTGTAAGCTTATGGAGTGATAACCTTAGCAGTTAAGGGGGATAGGACGTCAAATGGACCGTCTTGGAGCAGGAGAGACATCACAGGACATTTTTATTTCCACTGTCTATAATTTTACGAATAAATTCATAAAACTTTGTCGGCATGACCAGGAAGGATTCAGGATTCACACTCATTGCAGTGGAAGTTCAAAAACATAACAAAATTTTGTTTTATATGTGAAAGTTCATCATTTTTTCACTTATTATTGGCTGCGTTTGTTGCCGTAGGTACACGTTTCTTCATAAGTAAGAGAGATTCTTCGATGAATTTTGCACAGCATACAAACCATACTTGCAGATGTATGAAACTCAAGAAATTATTTAATTTATGAAAAAATGAATGTGCTGTTACATTTTAAACTTCATGTTTAGAAGAAACTCAAATTTTATAGTTAATTATCTCAATTTTTACCACAGTTCTTAATAGATTTGGGAAATTCTAGAGTTTCATACACCTGTAAGTATGGTTTGTATGCTGTGTAAAATTCACCGAAGAATCTCCCTTACTTATGAAGAAAAGTGTACCTCTAGCAACAAATGTAGCCAATGGTAAGTGAACAAAAGGCGAAATACAAATATATAAAAAAAAATTATTTTCTTATATTTTTGAACTTCCACCACTATAAGTGTAAATCCTGAATCCTTTCTGGTCATTCTGACAATGTTTTATGAATTTATTTTTAAAAGTATAGACAGTGGAAATTAAAAATTCCTGAGGTGTCTCTCCTGCTCCAATTCGTCCCGTTTGACGTCCTACCCCCCTTTAAGTCCCATAAGATTTCGCACACATTTGAATATTTTCTCTCCATACTTTCTACCTTCTACTTTATAACAAGCTACCCGTCCAGGCTTCGAACAGGTGGCATTAAGTACCTAACGCCGGACTACTTGTACACTATATACGCAAACCTCCCTTGTGAATCAGTCTCTCTGTTACTGAAAATCGTATCAAAATCCCTACAACAGTTTCCGACAGTCACCTTCACATACAGGCAGAGAAACGCTACAGGGGACTGTAATCGTTACAATGTGTTTTGGAGCAGTGTTGGTACTCTGTTCCTGCTTGAGATAGGAACATGAGGTAAAAACCTTTTGGTTTAACCTCGACCAGCGGCCATTTGTACAGTCATTCTAACATCTGTCTTACTGTAGCTCTGTCACAGTATATTAAGCTAGGGTTTAACGACGAAGAAGAGCCGGCGCCCAGGCAAGTTGTGCGAAGAGATTAATTCGTTTTTCAATAGATTTTAATTGGCCTGAAATTAATGCTGAACAAATGGAACCATTTTTATGTGCACCGTTTTGATTTTACGTGCAAAAATAATCACCTTTAAATAATTCCGGACTGGAGCGACACTGATGGTTCAAATTTAGTTCACCGGTGAATCGGAACTTGCTCTAAGATAAGTTTTAACCGTTTGAAAAAAATCTTGTTTCATTTGGATTTTTTGTGCAAAAAAACGCGTGTTTCTGAGAGGTTCCTGAAGTGCACCAGTTCTATACATTATACCTGTAAGAATCGCTTCAAACTTTATACGAAAGTAGATAAATGAATAAATTCAAAACGAATTTTTGTTTATCAATAATATTTATCTGTTGTCAAGATAC
Source organism: Schistocerca nitens (assembly GCF_023898315.1). Lineage (NCBI taxonomy): Eukaryota > Metazoa > Arthropoda > Insecta > Orthoptera > Acrididae > Schistocerca > Schistocerca nitens. The sequence continues at coordinate 863,036,567 of NC_064617.1, forward strand.
GATGCTTTAAAGTCGAGCTAAATGTAGTATGTAAAACTCATTCTTACATGAATTGAATACACGATAACGGTTTAAAATAAATCAGATAAATAAAAAATTCGTTCTTATTATAAAGTTTATAACTTGCTTTCTAAAATCTAGCTTCACTCGGAACTTACGTGCAAGAAACACGTTGTTTTTGAGTTTTTCTTTTCCTTTTCTTTATGTGCGCCACTTCTGCGTTTAAAAATTGTGCTAATCGGTTCAAATTATGTAAGAAGGTAGACAAATACTCGTAATTAATGGTCGTCCTGTTGCTTTTCGAAAGTTTTATCCGTTGCCACGATGTAAGCAGCGTGGTTCAAAGGACAGTAGAAAAATCTACACCACATCAGTCGTCATCTGAGTGAACAAAAATCTACATCGGTTGCCCAGCTATGGCGGTCTGATGTCAAAATTATGGTGGAGTAAAAGTTGGCAACCGGAATGAAAAATGTTCGTATCATAGGACAGAAAAAGGCGAATATGCCCCGGGCAGAGTTAGGGTTGTAAATAAAAGAAGGGAATTAGCTTTTCACTTATCTGGCAGTTTCAATGATATTTAAATCAAAACGTCTTGACATATTATAAAGCACGTATAGATTCAGGTCAAGCTTCTCCTCTCTCTGGAGTTGCTTTTCCCACCAGATACTGCCTCCTATGTAGCTGCCCAGGTCATAGCTGCCGTCATTGCCACGCCAGTTAAATATGGAGCAGATATTACACACTTATCATTGCTATAACGGATAAATTATAGCACCAGCACTGACGGTTTCTCGAAAGTGTCTCGTTTCTGGAACGATTTGCCATGATAATATTATGGTAAACGACGTATTGGTGGTTAAAGGCTTTGCATATTTGCTGCTTTTCATATTATAATTACCGTGCTCTGAAATTATGGTGTTTCACGTCACCGATGCCTTGAAGGCTTATCAGAAATGCGCCGTTTTTGGTATATTTTGTTATAATTAAATGTCAGAGAATGAGATAGCGGTCCGACTCTGTAGCTGACTGCTCAGTATAGCTGACTGCCATGTGAGAGCGGGGGGGGGGGGGGGGGGGAGGGGAGACCCGGGTTCGATTCCCGGCACTACCAGCGATTTTTCGTCGGTGGTAAGACAGAAACAGTGTGCAGTCAGCCTCCTGAGGAGCTGTTCGGTCCAGTAGTAGCGGTTCCAGGGTCACGAAACCCCATAAAGACTGGGAGAGTGGGGTACCGACCACATGTCACTCCATACTGCAAGCGATGCCGCCGTTGGCAGAGGATGACACGGCGGTCAGTCGCACCCGATTAGGCTGTTTAGGGCCAGAACGTGCAACTTCAACTAACTTTAATGACAGACTGCTGGTAAAGATCTTAGGGTATCGTAAGATCGACGTTTTTAGACTCAAATCACGTTTATAGGGTGTACTATACTGTATAGGGATGCGGGCTGTGAACGGTAAGTTCGTCAATTTGCATCTTGCTTTCTGCAACTCATGTATTTTGTAAAAGATTCTAGACCTGTGTTATTAGTTTAATAGAAGTATGTTCTGAAATATTCGATGTTATGTATAAATAAGAATGCTCTTCTATGATGAGGAGGAGGAGATTTCTGTTTAACGTCCTGTCGACAACGAGGTCGTTAGGGTCGGGGCACGAGCTCACATTAGGGAATGGAGCGGAAGGACATCGTCCAAGCCCTTGCAAAGGAACCATCCCGGCATGTGCCTGAAGCGGTTATAGGGAAATTACTAGACACCAAAATCAGGATGCCCGGAGGCGGATTTGAACCGTCGTCCTCCCGAATGCGAGTCCAGTGCGCTGCTCCCCTATGAGGAGTGAGTTTGTTTGATTTTGTGAACGTGCCAGGAAACATGGTCAAACGAAATGCAAGATTGTTATCTAAGTCGCTGGCTGACCCCTCGCAGTTCAATACAGTATTTACTACAGACAGGACAACTTGGTCAGAGTGTGAACAGGGGCGAAAATGTGTGTTTTACTGCAACAGACGCACTGAAACAGGAGTAGGTTCTGTGTAATGATAAAAGGAACAGTTATCGCAATAAATATTGCTCCGTTAAGGTTGTTTCTTAAGTATTTGAAAAAGTTAAATACCTTATGCCAGAGGCAATAACTCCGAAAGGATGTCGAATCATTTTTCGACGAAGTGTAATATGTTAATCGTTGTTGTTGTTGTTGTTGTTGTTGTTGTTGTGGTCTTCAGTCTTGAGACTGGTTTGATGCAGCTCTCCACGCTACCCTATCCTGTACAAGCTTCTTCATCTCCCAGTACCTACTGCAACCTACATCCTTCTAAATCTGCTTAGTGTATTTATCTCTTGGTCTCCCTCTACGATTTTTACCCTTCACGCTGCCCTCAGATACTAAATTTGTGATCCCTTGATGCCTCAGAACATGTCCTACCAACCGGTCCCTTCTTCTTGTAAAGTTGTGCCACAAACTCCTTTTCTCCCCAATTCTATTCAATACCTCCTCATTAGTTATGTGATCTACCCATCTACTCTTCAGCATTCTTCTGTAGCACCACATTTCGAAAGCTTCTATTCTCTTTTTGTCCAAACTATTTATCGTCCATGTTTCACTTCCATACATGGCTACACTCCATACAAATACTTTCAGAAACCACTTCCTGACACTTAAATCTATACTCGATGTTAATAAATTTCTCTACTTCGACCATCATCAGTTATTTTGCTCCCCAAATAGCAAAACTCCTTTACTACTTTAAGTGTCTCATTTCCTAATCTAATTCCCTCAGCATCGCCCGACTTAATTCGGCTACATTCCATTATCCTCGTTTTGCTTTTGCTGACGTTCATCTTATATCCTCCTTTCAAGACACTGTCCATTCCGTTCAACTGCTCTTCCAAGTCCTTTGATGTCTCTGACAGAATTACAATGTCATCGGCGAACCTCAAAGTTTTTACTTCTTCTCCATGAATTTTAATACCTACTCCGAATTTTTCTTTTGTTTCCTTTACTGCTTGCTCAATATACAGATTGAATAACATCGGGGAGAGGCTACAACCCAGTCACACTCCCTTCCCAACCACTGCTTCCCTTTCATGCCCCTCGACTCTTATAACTGCCATCTGGTTTCTGTACAAATTGTAAATAGCCTTTCGCTCCATATATTTTACCCCTGCCACGTTCATAATTTGAAAGAGTATTCCAGTCAACATTGTCAAAAGCTTTCTCTATGTCTACAAACGCTAGAAACGTAGGTTTGTCTTTCCTTAATCTTTCTTCTAAGATAAGCCGTAAGGTCAGTATTGCCTCACGTGTTCCAACATTTCTTCGGAATCCAAACTGATCTTCCCCGAGGTCGGTTTCTACCAGTTTTTCCATTCGTCTGTAAAGAATTCGCGTTAGTATTTTGCAGCTGTGGCTTATTAAACCGATAGTTCGGTAATTTTCACATCTGTCAACACCTGCTTTCTTTGGGATTGGAATTATTATATTCTTCTTGAAGTCTGAGGGTATTTCGCCTGTCTCGTACATCTTGCTCACCAAATGGTAGAGTTTTGTCAGGACTGGCTCTCCCAAGGCCATTAGTAGTTCTAATGGAATGTTGTCTACTCCCGGGGCCTTGTTTCGACTCAGGTCTTTCAGTGCTCTGTCAAACTCTTCACGCAGTATCGTATCACCCATTTCATCTTCATCTACATCCTCTTCCATTTCCACAATATTGTCCTCCAGTACATCGCACTTATATCCGAATGGGGGACTATTTTACCTCTGGTATATTTTACCCAAGAGGACTCCATCATCATTTAGCCATACAGTAAAGCTGCATGCCCTCGGGAAAAATTCCGGTCTAGTTTCCCCTTGCTTTCAGCCGTTCGCAGTACCATAACAGCAAGGCCGTTTTGGTTAGTGTTACATGGCCAGATCAGTCAATCATCCAGACTGTTGCCCCTGCAACTACTGAAAAGGCTGGTGCCCCTCTTCAGGAACCACACGTTTGTCTGGCCTCTCAACAGATACCCCTCCGTTGTGGTTGCACCTACGGTACGGCTATCTGTATCGTTGAGGCACGCAAGCCTCCCCACCAACGACAAGGTCCATGGTTCATGGGGGGAGGACAAACAGCTTACTGAAGTCAAAACGGGAAACATTTCAATTCTGACTACTTACAGCGCGTTATTTTCACATTGTCGCAGAAAGAGGACCTGTTATTTTTGCAACGTACTCCACGAGCGGACTGATTAATGACCACGCCTACGACGTTTCAGCGTCCTAAGGTGTATACAGCCCGCACTACAGCACTCGGAACACCCTCAGATTAATTACAGCCATCTGCTACATCGCCGTCCATCAAAATTGCAACACCATGAAGGCAGCGTGCTACAAACGCCAAATTTGCATGAAGTTCGCTACAAGCTTGGATATGCATATGATTAGTACCGTGTCTGCTTGGTGAATACAGTACACAGCCATACAGAGAGAGGAGTAACACAGCTGTATGGCCAGACGCACACAACACCGGCATATTATGCTCCCGTGTTACGTCACGCAAATAGCACCCAAGCGAGCATTCATCCGCCAAATGCGGATAGAGGCAGACACACGGCTCCACTCAGGCAGGGTATATCGAGTGTTAGTTCGATAGTATCCAGAGGTAAGACACATCTCTTCGTAGAGTAGTGGAGGGTGCAGTGTTACTTTATAAAACTTAATTTGAATTTTTTTTGTCTTATCTCTAAACTACATGTTTATGCCACAAATTTATATTTATCGCAATATATTGCTCACACTGCCTGTTCAATAGTTCCCAATTGTAACCTACCCCTCATTCCTACTTCCAACTATTGTCCACATTAATAAGCAAAGTACTTGATGAAGATATGTGAGGAGCGTAGATTACAATAAACTTTCTAGTTTACTTAGCTTGTCATGATGAGTTTGCTCCAGTTCTTCTTGTCAAGGGGTCTGATTCTTGAAGCTGTTAATCTCACATTATAGGTCCTCTCGAATAGACTGGACTAAATAAATTTGAAGATTTTTGTTGCAGAATTTTTATTTTTACATAAATACATTTTCATACATTTTAGTATATCATATGGTCTTTTCATTTTTCACGTTAACAAGGCCCAAATTATATTGTTCGCACAAAAATACGTCCGATCACATCAGAGGCATCTTACGGCCTCACACTCTGCGGAAATAACACTATTCCAAAGGGTTTACAATTTTTATGAACAAATGAATTTCTACTAGTTCCATTATATTATTAATTTCGATTATTATTTCATAAATGAATCCAGAAATAAACATAGTAAACAGTACAGGATTGCGTAATTAATAATAGAAATTTTTAAGTGTGCCAATAATTCGTAATTTCAAATGTTTCTAAGAAGAATAATCTTAACTGTACATTCAGAACTAGTGCTTCTCGATTAAAGCATCGAAACTAAAGTATTTTATAAAGTAATTCCTTTTCATAAAGTTTATTATGAAACATAACATACTGTGTATAAAATTATGTGAAAGTTTTCAGAAAAGCAGCTGAGAAAATACTGACCTGTTGAAAATTCGAAAAATAAAGCTGGTGTAGCCAACTACTGTTGACGAAAAGTAATGTTAGAGGAGGATGTGCACTGTACTGGTTCCCTCTTGCACCATTAAATTTAATGGCATTTATCTCCTTTGGACCCCGTTATTTCACTTTAGTGAATTTAATTCACTCGGTAAATAACCTGCGCAACACAACTGAAGGGGCAATTTTTCGAAGTCCCGGCACGGTATCCCATTGTGACGCGAAAGTTTGAAATTTAGCTCAAAGCTGCCCACAGCTGCCCTGTGTAATGGTGCAAAAACCTGGCGCCCTGCGACGTTACCCTCGGATACATGCAAGAAAAAGGTCGCAGTTCAGAAGTTCCTGTGAGGTATAAGGTGGGTTAATGATGTCACATAGGCACCAAATTTCACCACTATTCTGAAAAATACCACAGTCGGCGTGTAATGCGATGGGAAGGTCGTCACAGCCCCTCTCGTCTAAATTTCACACCTTATTTTGACACCTCTGTGATGGAGGTCAGAACGTTACGCCCAGCGTTGAAAACACGCGGCATTCTTATGGGTCGCCGAGGAAAGTGTTTCAGACACATCACCGCTCAGAATTGTCACGAAAAGGCCACAGGGAGTGGCATAAAGGGCGTGAATCAAAACGCACCTTCACTTGGGTCGTTTCTTCCCACACATTTCGCGCGCGAAAACGGTGGTTCGCAATGCGATGAGCAGCAGGTCGATGTTCTTGACAAATTTTCCTCTGCTGATGCCCCTCGAACGATTCAGCCCTTCTCTACAGAGATCGCGGTCTGCAACCCCTTGTACGTGATCTCAGCCTCTTGCAGTGTGGCGTGACCGCAGTTCTTCCTCTGGTGTACAGGGTAGAATCTCTAGGGACCGTTGAAAAGCATTCGACGAAATTTGAATGTGACCTGAAGCAGAAAAGAATGTTTATGCTTTTTCATCGATTCTTTTTCATGCCCTTCTTTGCCCTGTGCACCGGAGAGGGAGAGACAGATGGGAGGTGATGCGACATTGACACGCATTTGAATGAAGTAGCAAAAGGTCGCTCTAAGATGCCCAGTTCGGCAACATCCGTCGTGCCACTCGAGCATCTTCGCTAGGCACTTTAGAAATGTCTCTGCACGGAGATGTCATTCACTATGCCCTATCCACTTGCATGAAACGCAACCCACTTCACACTTGTGCCTGCTGGCTGCATTCCACACCACAGGGATGTCGAAAGGGTTGCCTATATAGCAGGTGGGTTGGGACTAGAAGGTGGCTGTCTCCGCACAGAAACATTTTTGAAGTGCCCGGCAAAGTTTCCCATGTTTCGCCGACAGTGTTACCGAAAATGGGATGTTAGAGGTACCATTTGTCGTTTTATTCACGTGTGTTTCAACGCAGCATCCTCCCTCCCCAGCTCACTCCCACCCCAACACCTGACACGTGTAGGCATAACAGAAGGGTGCGAAAAAGGAGGGATGAAAAAGCGTAAACACCATTTTGGTTCTGATCAGGTTGAAATTTTATCGAATGGTTTTGAACAGTCCCAAGTGATTCCAACCTGTACTCCAGATACTCACAATATACATAAATGACCTTGTGGATGTCATCGGAAGTTCACTGAGGCTTTTTGCGGATGATGCTGTGGTATATCGAGAGGTTGTAACAATGGAAAATTGTACTGAAATGCAGGAGGATCTGCAGCGAATTGACGCATGGTGCAGGGAATGGCAATTGAATCTCAATGTAAACAAGTGTAATGTGCTGCGAATACATAGAAAGAAAGATCCCTTATCATTTAGCTACAATATAGCAGGTCATCAATTGGAAGCAGTTAATGCCATAAATTATCTGAGAGTACGCGTTAGGAGTGATTTAAAATGGAATCATATAAAGTTGATCGTCGGTAAAGCAGATGCCAGACTGAGATTCATTGGAAGAATCCTAAGCAAATGCAATCCGAAAACAAAGGAAGTAGGTTACAGTACGCTTGTTCGCCCGCTGCTTGATTACTGCTCAGCAGTGTGCGATCCGTACCAGATAGGATTGATAGAAGATATAGGGAAGATCCAACGGAGAGCAGCGCGCTTCGTTACAGGATCATTTAGTAATCGCGAAAGCGTTACGGAGATGATAGATAAACTCCAGTGGAATACTCTGCAGGAGAGACGCTCAGTAGCTCGGTACGGGCTTTTGTTGAAGTTTCGAGAACATACCTTCACCGAAGAGTCAAGCAGTATATTGCTCCCTCCTACGTATATCTCACGAAGAGACCATGAGGATAAAATCAGAGAGATTAGAGCCCACACAGAAGCATACCGACAATCCTTCTTTCCACGAACAATACGAGACTCGAACAGAAGGGAGAACCGATAGAGGTACTCAAGGTACCCTCCGCCACACACCGTCAGGCGGCTTGCGGAGTATGGATGTAGATGTAGATGTAGAGCAAAGCTCGCAGTCACACTACACTCCAAAGGAGTGAGATCAAGTTCAATGGTTTTGCACCGCCACAGTGTCTTAGAAATGGAGTCCAGTCGATCTGGAGTAGTCAACAGTGGCAAAATTTGTCAAGAAGGTCGTCTTGTTGTACATCATTCTGCAAACTGTTGGTTCTAAGCACGAAATACGTGGCAATGAACGTCCCAAGTGAAGGGGTGGTTTCATTGATGCTCTTTATGCCGCCTACTGAGGTCTTTCTGTGTGGGTCTCAAATGTTTTCCTCGGCAACCCATAAGAAAACAGTACGATTTCAAGGCTGCGCATCGCAGTTCTGACTTCCGTCGAGGAGGCCTGAAACGAAAGAATCAAATGCGGTAAGATGGGGTGTGAGGGCATCGTGCGACATATCCACTGTGGCGTCGGGGAGAATTGTGATGAAAATTGGTGTCAGTGCGACATAATTAAACCACCTTACACCTAAAAAAAATGGTTCAAATGGCTCTGAGCACTATGGGACTTAACTGCTGTGGTCATCAGTCCCCTAGAACTTAGAACTACTTAAACCTAACTAACCTAAGGACATCACACACATCCATGCCCGAGGCATGAGTCGAACCTGCGACCGTTGCGGTTGCGTGGTTCCAGACTGTAGCGCCTAGAACCGCTCGGCCACTCCGGCCGGACCTTACACCTCACTTACATTTCTGAGTTGCGGTTTTTTTCTCGCACGTATCGACACCTTGCTGTTTGGAGAGTCGCCGAACCCGAGGGAGACATCGCAGGGCGTTACGCTTTTACACCATTAGACAGGGAGGCTGTAGGCACCTCCGAGCCACATTTCAAAACTCTGCATCGGAGTGGGAGATAATCACGGGGTTTCAGAAAAACGTCACTTTGATTGTGCTGCGGACTGTAGCTGTCGCAGTTGAAGCGGTGAGCGATCCTGACGGCAGATGTTCTTGTGTTCTATGCCCGCAGCTGGCGACGCGCTCCATCGAGCCGTCCTTCGGGCTGCTATTCGGCGACGAGCTCCGGGAGTTGGGCGTCGAGACGACGGGCGCCTCCGTCATCATGAGCGCCTACGACGCCACCATCAACTTCTCTGGTGAGTGCCCGCCGCTGCCCGCGCTTCGCTATCTGGCACAACTCGCGAGGTGGTCGCACTGTACGTACCGTTCCGCAACAAGCCATCTTCGTTTATGAATACTGAAGCGCAAAAGTAACTGGTATAGGCAAGCGTATTCAAAACAGAGATACGTAAGCAAGCATAATACGCCGCTGTGGTCGGCAGTGCTTCTATAAGATAACAAGTGTCTGGCGCAGTTGTTAGATCGGTTACTGCTGCTACAATGGCAGGTTATCGAGATGTAAGGGAGTTTGAACGTGGTGTCATAGTCGTCGCACGAGCGATGGGACACAGCACCTCCGAGGTAGCGATGTCAACGCATGAACCTGTGTTCAGTGTATGCCGCCTTTAGCATCTGAAGATGGTCATTGTATGGCCGCAACCGGTTATGACTGTGTCATAAACCTGTCATTGTGTCTATAAGTAAAGAAAAATTTTTACAATAGAATCAATCACGCACTCCATAGACAAAATGTTTTTTTTTTTTTTTTCAATTTCACGAGTATACTGTGAATATGAGAAATCCGTTAAATTATCAAATCTCCGACATTTCAACGGCCAGAAAAAGATGCTGCAAGAACGGGACCAACGACGACTGGAGAGAATCGTTCAACGTGACAGAAGTGCAACCCTTCCGCAAATATCTGCTTATTTCAATGCTGGGCCATCAAAAAGTGTCAGCGTGCGAAACATTCAGCGAAGCATCATCGATGTGGGCTTTCGGAGCCGAAGGCCCACTCGTATACCCTTGATGACTGCACGACACAAAGTTTTACGTCTCGCCTGGGCCCGTCAACACAGACATTGGATTTTTGATGACTGGAAACATGTTGCCTCGTCGGACGAGTCTCGTTTGAAAAGTGTATCGAGCGAACGGACGTGTACGGGTATGGAGACAATCAACAATGTTTCAAATGACTCTAAGCACTATGGGACTTAACATCTGAGGTCATCAGTCCCCTAGACTTAGAACTACTTAAACCTAACTAACCTAAGGACATCACACACACCCATGCCTGAGGCAGGATTCGAACCTGCGACCGTAGCAACAGCGCGGTTCCGGACTGAAGCGCCTAGAACCGCTCGGCCACAGTTGCCGGCTGGAGACAATCTCATGAATCCCTGCAGGTGACTGTTGAAGCTGGTGGAGGCTTTGTAAAGGTGTGGCGGCTGTGTAGTTGGAGAGATATGGGACCCTTGATAAGTCTAGATACGACTCTGACAGGTGACACGTATGTAAGAATCCTGTCTGATCACCTGCATCCATTCATGTCCATTGTGCATTCCGACGGACTTGGGCATTTCCAGCAGGACAATGCCACACACCACATGTCCAGAATTGCTACAGAGAGTCTCCAGAAACACTCTTGTGAGTTTAAACACTTCCGCTGGCCACCAAACTTCCCAGATATGTACATTATTGAGCATATCTAGAATGCCTTTAACGAGCTGTTCAGAAGAGATCTCCACCCCGTCGTTCTCTTAACGGATTTATGGACAGCCCTGCAGGATTCATGGTGTCAATTGCCTCCAGTACTACTTCAGACCGTAGTCGAGTCCATTCCACGTCCTGTTGCGGTACTTCTGCCTGCTCGTGTGGGCCGTACACGATATTAGGGAAGTATACCAGTGTCTCTGGCTCCTCAGTGTAAATCTGGTGAGGGCGTGCCTTTGTGCCGTACGACGTGAACGTCTGCCAATGAACCATTTACTAAATTACATATCTTAGTATCTAGTGTTGTACGTTTGTTTGATATGGTTTTTCTTCCGCTACCTCAGGATTAGTGTGTACAAAAATAATGATCTAAAATATATTCGTTGCAGGGATATGGAATCTACATCTACACAGACACTCCACAAGCCACGGTACGGTGCGTGGCGGAGGATACCCTGTTCCCCTACTTGTCATTTCCCCTCCTGTTCCACTCACAAAAATAGAGCGAGGGAAAAACGACTGTCTGTACGCCTCTTTATAAGTCCTAATTTCTCGTATTTTATCTTCATGGTCCTTATCCGCAATGTATGTTGGCAGCACTAGAATTGTTTAGTAGTCAGCATCAAATGCCGGTTCTCTAAATTATATCTATAGTGTTTCTTGAAAACAATGTCACTTTCCCTCCAGAGATTCCCAAAGCATCTCCGTAACACTTGCGTGTTGTTCGAACTTACCTGTAACAAACCTAACAGCCTGCCTACAAATTGCTTCAATGTCTTTCTTCAATCCAACCTGGTATGGATCCAAAACACTCGATCAGTACTCAAATATAGGTCGCACAAGCGTCGTATATGCGGTGTCCTTTACAGGTGAACCATTCTTTCCTAAAATTCTCTCAATAAACCGAAGTCGACCATTCGCCTTCGCTATGATAGTTTTCAAATGAACATTCCACCTCATATCGTTTTGCAACGTAACGCCCATGTATTTAAACAACTTGATTGTTTCAAGCAGGACTTAATACTGTATCCAAACATTACAGGTTTTATCTTCCACTTATCCGCATCAACTTATATTTTTCCACACTTACGGCTAGCTGCCATTTAGAGATAGATACTATTCATCCCTTTTTTTTCCTTTATTGAATTTAGATTCCTCCCGAAGGGGACGGGCTGGCAGCAGCTTAGTATGCTGCTCTGCAGCCTACAGTATTTTTAAAACACAAGAAGATAAGAAATAATAAAAGCAGGCAATGAAACGGTGACATAAATTGTAAAACGGCGGAAAATTGTGGAAAGTTAAAACATTAAACAACGGGTGAGCAATGCTAATAAAATACACAGGAAGCAGACAGGTAAAATAGTAGACAGACAATTAAAAAAACATGGCGACAGTCTGGTTTCTGTTCGCAAGAGACATAAAAATCACACCCAGGTACCGTATGATGTCCGATCGCAACACTTCAGAGAAGCCGCACAACACTAAACAATCACTGGAAACACTGCACTAAAAAGTCGGCACGAAGATGACACACCACAGCCAAGGGCAGATGGGAGGGGGGGGGGGGCGTTCCTGGACAGGTGAGGGGAAAAAGGGGGGAGGAGAGGAAAAGCGAAAGGGGGGAACCGATGGAGGGAGAGGACGCATAACGGGTGTGGGGAGGGGGGCAGGGGGGGGGGGAGGGCAGACGTGAGAGGGAAAGGCAGAGGAGGGAAATGCAAAAAGACTCAGGGGAGAGAAGGGTGGCAGAGAGAGGGGAAGAAAAACAGGATGGAAAGTGGGGGAGAGGGAGCCCAGGAAAAGGACAGATGAAGGGAGGGGGAGGTGAGGATCAGAGTTGATAGGAGGAATAAATGGAGGGAGAGAGGGCATCATCTGGGAGGGGGAGTCGACGGAAGCCACCTTGGGAAAAGAGATGAAGGGTCGAGAGATAGAGGGTAGGGGGGACACGTGAAAGCATGGCAGAAGGTGGGGGTTGGAGAGGAGAGGAGCAACCAGGGGATAAGTGGGATCAAGGCGGCGGGAGGTGTAGAGTATGTGGATATGTTCGAGGAATAGGAGCAGATGGGGGAAAGGAATCAGGTCGTAGAGGATCCGCCTGAGGGACGGGAGGTGTACACAGAAAACGAGGTGGAGTGCATGGCGCTCGAGGATCTGGAGGGACTTACAGAATTCTTTTTTTTTGGGGGGGGTGGGGTGGGGGGTGCTACAATTCATCACACCAACTGAAAATTTTGTTTGATTTTCTAGTCTTATATCTTCTCACAGTCACTCAACATTGACACCTTACCGTGCACCATGGCATCATCGGCAAACAGTCACAGACTGCTGCTTCCCCCCACTCCACCTTCCCCCACTCCAGCCCAGTCCGCCAAATCATTTAAGTGTATAGAGAACACCAGCGGTCCTATCACACTTCCCTGCGGCATTCCAGACGAGACCCTTGTGTCTGACGAACGCTCGCTTCCTTCTGATCGCCGGCCGCGGTGGTCTCGCGGTTCTAGGCGCGCAGACCGGAACCGCGCGACTGCTACGGTCGCAGGTTCGAATCCTGCCTCGGTCATGGATGTGTGTGATGTCCTTAGGTTAGTTAGGTTTAACTAGTTCTAAGTTCTAGGGGACTGATGACCTAAGATGTTAAGTCCCATAGTGCTCAGAGCCATTTGAACCATTTGAACCTTCTGATCGAAAGTGCCAGAAACAGCCATCTAAAGCGGAATTGACCACTAGATGTGACGAGAAGTGGACCTGCGAGTATGAAAGGCAGCGGGTATTAAACTTCCTGGCAGATTAAAACCGTGTGCCGGACCGAGACTCGAACTCGGGACCTTTGCCTTTCGCGAGCAAGTGCTCTACCAACTGAGCCACCCAAGCACACCCCGTCCTCACAGCTTTACTTCTGCCAGTACCTCGTCTCCTACCTCCCAAACTTTACAGAAGCTCTCCTCCGAACCTTGCAGAACTAGCACTCCTGAAAGAAAGGATTTTGCGGAGACATGTCTTAGCCACGGCCTTGGGGATGTTTCCAGAATGAGATTTTCACTGTGCAGCGGAGTGTGCGCTGATATGAAACTTCCTGACAGATTAAAACTGTGTGTCGGACCGAGACTCGAACTCGGGACCTTTGCCTTTCGTGGGCAAGTGCTCTACCAACTGAGCTACCCAAGCACGACTCACGCCCCATCCTCACAGCTTTACTTCTACCAGTACCTCGTTTCACATCAGCGCATACTCCGCTGCAGAGTGAAAATCTCATTCTGGAAACATCCCCAAGGCTGTGGCTAAGCCATGTCTTCGCAAAATCCTTTCTTTCAGGAGTGCTAGTTCTGCACGTTTCGCAGGAGAGCTTCTGTACAGTTTGGAAGGTAGGAGACGAGGTACTGGCAGAAGTAAAGCTGTGAGGACGGGCGTGAGTCGTGGTTGGGTAGCTCAGTTGGTAGCGCACTTGCTCGCGAAAGGCAAAGGTCCCGAGTTCGAGTCTCGGTCTGGCACACTTAATTTGCGAGGGAGTTTCATATCAGCACACACTCCGCTGCAGAGTGAAAATCTCTTTCACGCAGCGGGTATTGTCAGTAGAGACGCAGCAACAGCAGAATGGGTCGGTCAGCAGAGTTCCGTCGCTTCGAACGCTGACTACTCGCTGGATGTCGCCTGACTAATAGATCCATAAGGCACATATAAACCCTTCTAAAGCTGCCCTAGTCGACTGTCGGTGATGTGATTATGAAGTGGAACAGCGAAGGAACAACCGCAGCCGAACCAACAGCGGGCAGACCTCACTTACACACGGACACGGACCGTCAAACATAGCAGAAGGCGAATGCAAAAAGTAGCATGAAATCAGCGTAAAGAATCACTCGTGAATTCCAAAGTGTTACCAGCTGTTCAGCTACCACAATGCCCGTGCATGAAGAGTTAAAAAGAATGGAGTGCAATACTCGAAGCTTCCCACAAGCCACAGGTTTCGGCGCTCCAGGTGGTGCAAAGAGCGACGTCAGTGCACACTGGATGTCCATCGTACCTGGTCTTCCCAGAGTCCCGACTACTCACAAGGTCGGCTTCGCTCCAGAGACACGTCACTACGTTCTCCTGAGGAAGAATAGGCTGCCACTCGTCCACAGACATTCAGACACCTCACTGAAAGTGCACCCAGCTAGTTCAAGGCGAAGCGTGGACACACCTGACATTAATGTCCACTAATAATGTTCGCATGCAAGTGATCTGGTAGTTGGTGATGAGTCTTCTGGGCTGTATAACCGTGCTCGAAGGAACCTCTCCGCTCCTGACAGCCGGCAAGACTCAGTGTCGCTTGGAGCAATTCCGAAGATGTCCAGCGCAGCCTGGACGAAACATCACTAACCGAAAATTTTCTTGCAACACGGCGATGCAGCCCGGAAGATTCATCATGAAGTATGACGTCCGGTACTGAAAGCCTTCATTGTGTGATCTGATAGTGTTTGTTATGTCGGCAGTGGTTCAGAAACGCCTTGCTCATACATCATTTTTCATTTTCTTCAGCTCTCTATTGTACATCAAGCATGGCAAGCAGACATTAACAACGTACCAGCTTATCACATGAAACTCTTTCATACACTATATGTTTCAACTGCCTCTTCCATGTGCTTTCGGGTGTTCAGACGTCTAATTGGTTCCATTTTAGCTAATACTTTTTGAGACTGAGAAGCTTATGTCCAAAAATCAGCAAGGTTTCATAAAGCATCGCTCGTGCGAAACACAGCTTGCCATTTTCACTCACGACCTACTGCGAACTATGGATGAAGGGCAGTGGATGAAAGGCAACAGGATGATTCCATGTTCCTAGATCTCCGGAAAGCATTTGACACGGTGTCCCATAGCAGGCTGTTAAGGTGGGTACGAGCATATCGAATAAGTACACAGATATGTAATTGGGTCGAACACTTCTTAAGTAAAGAACCCAGTATGCTGTCCTCGACGCCTAGTGTTCATCAGAGACACAAGTATCGTCAGGAGGGGCTAGGGAAATGTGATACGAGCGCGCTTGTTCTTTATATATATGAATGATTTGGCGAACAGGATGGGCACCAGCCTTGGATTGTTTTTGCTGATTATGCCGTGGTGTCCACTAAGGTGTCGAAAAATGGTTCAAATAGCTCCAAACACTATGGGACTTAACATCTGAGGTTATCAGTCCCCTAGGCTTAGAATTACTTAAACCTAGCTAACCTAAGGACATCACACACATCCATGCCTGATGCAGGATTCGAACCTGCGACCATAGAAGCAGTGCGGTTCCGGACTGAATCGTCTAGAACCGCTCGGCCACAGCGGCCGGCTAAGGTGTCGAAGTTGAGTGGCTGTAGGAAGATACAAGGCGACTTAGACAAAATTTCCAGTTGATGTGATCAATGACATTTGGCTCTAAATGTGCAAAAAATCAAGGTAATGTGGATGAGTAGGAAGATCAAACCTGTAATTACTAGTGTAATTCATAGTGTCCTGCTTGACACAGTCAAGTCGTTTAAATATCTGGTCGTAACGTTTCAAAGCGATGTGAAATGGAACGAGCTTGTGAGAAATGTGGTAGGGAAGGCGAATGGTCGACTTCTGTTTATTGGGAGAATTTTGGGAAAAGAGTGGTTCACCCGTAAAGGAGACCGAATGTAGGACGCTGGTGCGACCTGTTCTTGAGCACTGCTCGAGTGTTTGGGGTCCGTACCAGATCGGATTGAAGGAGAACATCGAAGGAATTCAGAGGCAAGCTGCCAGATTTTTTCCGGTAGATTCGAACAACATGTAAGTCTTACGGAGATGCTTCGGGAACTCAAATGGGAATCCCTGCAAGGGAGGAGACGTTCTTTTCGAAGAACACTAATGACAAAATTTAGAGAACCGGCATCTGAAGGTGAAAGCCGGACGAGTCTATTGCCTCCAACATACATTGCGCGTAACGACCTCGAACGTAAGTTACGAAAAATTAGGTCTCAGATGGAAGCATGTAGATAGTCATTTTTCCCTCGCTCTGTGTGAGAGTGGAACAGGAAAAGAAGCGACTAGTATTGGTACATGGTACCCTCCATCAAGCTCCGTGCGGTGGCTTGCAGAATATCTGTGCAGATGTTGATGTATATGTAGACGACAGAACCAGCCCTCTATGCAGATGGTACAATCTGAGTTATTATGCGTACTTGCTGCTGGACTCCAACCAGACTGAAATATTGTTTGCATCGCGCCGCTATTTATAGTTGAGTTCGGAGCCAGCAGTGTTATTCCGCGAAACGCACATCCTCTCAGCGTTTCCCGGCCCTGGTGTATGAGGCAGCCGGCGACATCTGAATAAACTGACCGCCGTTCCCCAAGCATTGTTTAAATTGATATCTCTGTTCTGCTTTATTAGGTTCTCTGAGACAGTTACTTCGATAGACTCCTTAAGTAAACTGCCCCAGAAACGTAGTGTCTACGCCATATAACATTATGCGAGCTAACTGCCCGCCTAGAATTTCTGTGAGGTTTTGGAACATATATTGTGTTCCAACATTATGAATTACTTTGAAGAAAACGGTCTATTGACACACAGTCAACATGGTTTTAGGAAACATCGTTCTTGTGAAACACGACTAGCTCTTTATTCGCATGAAGCGTTGCGTGCTATTGACAAGGTATTTCAGACATTCGGTATTTCTGGATTTCCAGAAGGCTTTTGACACTGTATCACACAAGCGGTTTGTAGTGAAACTGCGTGATGATGGAATATCGTCTGTCATGTGACTGGATTTGTGATTTCCTGTCATAGAGGTCACAGTTCGTAGTGATTCTTTGTATCGCGTGTGTTAATTTTTCGATCATCTCGTTGAAGTCTGAACTATTTTGAGCTGGATAAGCTTTCGCGTATTGTGACCGAGAAATGGACTTACTTTTCACGATTCTTTCATTACTATGTAGTTTGGGGATGTTGGTACGATTCTAGTAACGCTCTCAACGTAAATTTACTGCTTTTGATAAGGGTATTTTCTGTCTACATTTTAACTGTATATCGTGCGGCCACTTCTCGTTTTCTTGAGGTGACCTTTCTTGAATAAAATTTATTCAACATAATTTTTGTTCAAAAAATGGTTCAAATGACTCTGAGCTCTACGGGACTTAACTTCTGAGGTCATCAGTCACCTAGAACTTAGAACTACGTAAACCTAACTAACCTAAGGACATCACACACATCCATGCCCGAGGCAGGATTCGAACCTGCGACCGTAGTGGTCGCGCGGTTCCAGACTGTAGCACCTAGAACCGCTCGGCCACCCCGACCGGCTAATTTTTGTCATCTACATCAATTAAAGAAGTGAGGACAATATCCCTGTTGTTAAATTAATCATTATCTTTTATTTTGTTGCTCTGTGTAAGTTATTAATTCGAAGTTCTAGCCAGTGCACAGACTCTTTGCTTGCAGAATTACAGCTACATGTTATTATTTGCAGCTAATTAGCTGCGGGGCATGAAAGCAGACGTGCGCGGCTCGACTCTATGACTACATCGAGGTATTCTTTTAAACAGAGCCATGCATAGCCTAAGTACCTAAAGTACGAGCAATATCAGGCAAAGTCGCAACTGATTTGCTCGGATGGGATGCTGTCTGGGAGGAGCAACAACTCAACAGTAACGCTTAGGTACCGCCGATAACTGTACCGACGTTTTTCATTTCAAGATTACACTCGAGGCAGTGTTTGGCGGCAGCTGATTTGCATCCTTGTTTTAGTCGGGTGTGTCGTTCCTGCCCTACTCGACTGTTCTGATAGCCTGCCCAGCGTAAGACATCCCACATTCGCACGGGACGCATACGTCCTGCTTCCGGCGACCTAGATCATCTTTAACATTTGTCGCGTCCCCGCACAGTATCCCTACACCAAACTTTTTTTTTCTTTTGGCTTCGGTGTTATCTGCATGGGCGCAGTCAGGACGTTAACGATAATATGGGTTTAGTTGGCTTGTTTGTCAAACTTTATAACGGACATGAGAGGGAGGACCTCTTCTTGGTTGGGATGGGTGTTGGGTTACTACAGGTTGGTAATTCTCGTGGAGCTGGCAGGACTGATCTGCTGAAGTAAAAAGGTATGACTTTTGCTCAATTCATTTTTTATTCTAACCAAATCATTTTTTTCTTGAGGTGTCAGGCCACAACCCGTTAATAGAACGTTAGATGCTTTCCATAATCACCGGAAAAGACCTTTATCGGAGACGAGTGCTTTCACTGTCACTCGATCTACTGGCCGCTTCTTAATCATAAATCGTCAGAACTTTGAAATAATTCACTATCAACCAAGAGCCACTTAACGCTATAGTACCAATCACCAACGCTCCTGCTGTCCACAGAAATTCCTCTAACTTCATTCTTCGAGACAGATACAGATACTCTCTGTTCAATGCTGTTCTAATGAATACTGAAAATTGCTACTTAGTTTGCAGCTGCCATGTGTCCATCAGAGTCTCACACAGTCTTCTCCTAACTGATGCGTCTACTCCTCCGTCAGGTGCTGATGAGGAGTGTCGCTGCACTCCAGCTGCTCTCATTACTCGCTGAATCCCTACTCTCCTTTAATTTACCCCCTCTGAGCTTTTATTCCCTTCAACATTGATTCTTCGTAACACCTATCGTGAATATTCCCTTGGATC
Source organism: Schistocerca nitens (assembly GCF_023898315.1). NCBI lineage: Eukaryota > Metazoa > Arthropoda > Insecta > Orthoptera > Acrididae > Schistocerca > Schistocerca nitens. Next base: position 863,055,755 of record NC_064617.1, read on the forward strand.
CTTTCGTCGACATATGATCATATTAATGTTTGCCTATCATTCTAACTTCCACTAGAAATTGCTGCATTACATGCATTGGAAACTTACCACTGACACCTGTGACCTCGACCTTTGTCACTTTGGCGAACCGTCAACAAAAATCCTCACTCCTGAGAAGCAGATTTCGGTTGCCTTGGGACTTGCTATCTCATCCTGTTTGTCATTGGTCTATTCCATGTGTCTGAAACGATGTGTTCACTCTAGCCATGATCTAACATGTAATTATAATTATTAACATATTCTGATCTGAAATGTAATTAAAATTATTAACATTTTCTGCTGTCATGGCACATCAGAGGACATTTACCTTTGTTGGAGGATGGATAAGGTCACCGCAGTATTGGGACAAAGCAAATTCTGGTGCACTCTGCATTGTTGTCAGATGTATCCAAGATGGCGGCGATGACTTCACCCAAGACGGTGGTATGTAGCCTTGGCAACAGCACATGACATCATCCAAGATGCCAGATTTTGGCGGTAAGTTTGAATTTTGGTTAGAAGATAGGTCAATTGGGCTACCCCCACTAACCTAACCCCCTCCTCCAGAAAATGGTGGGAAGTTCAAATTCCATCAGGATAATGCAATACACCACTGTTACCTCTACCAATCTAAGAAAATGGTGGGAAGATAGGTCACTTGGACTACCTCCACTAACCTAAGTCATCCAACTGCAACCTCGTCCTATGAACTGGGAGCAGTATGAATTTTGGCGGGAAAATAGGTCAATTGGGGTATCTCTACTAACCTAAGAAAATGGCAGGAAAGAAAGAGCACATGGGCTACATCCACTAACCTAAGTCACCTGACTGTCACCTCCTCCTATGGATTGGAGGGCACAGGACTCGACCTGTGCTGGACATAAGTCTTTATTATTTTGCATTTACCAGTATTTATTTAAACAATTTGATGCAGTACACGCATACAGTGTGTTCTCCAAGAAGTATAGACTCCAACTGACCTAGTACACAGCACTGCCACCAGAGGGTGCTCTCATCTGTGATGTAATCCGAGATGGCCACTGTGACAGCTGATGATGAGAGTACCATTATCCAAGATGGCGGGAAACAGTGTCAGCACCACGAGATCTGGACCTAGTACACAGTACCACCACCAGAGATTGCTGTCATCTGTTCCATGACATAATGGAAGATGGGGGGAAATGGCGACAAACAGTGTGGTTGCCATGGGGTCCGGAGTCCAACTAACCTAGTGCACAATATTGCCACCAGAGGGTGCTGTCGTCCATTCCATGATGTAACCCAAGATGGTGGTCTGTGGTGGGGGAAAATGGTGGGAAAACGACTCTGCCTGTGCTGTACATAAGTCTTTATTTTGCAGGCAATGTCTCCACCACCAGGTCTAGACTCCAAATGACCTACTACAGAGTACAGCCACCAGAGGGTGCTGTCATCCCTCCTGTGATGTAATCCAAGATGGTGGTCTGGAGTGGGAAAATGACACGAAAATTAATCAGCCTGCGCCAGGTTGTTGGAGAGAGTAAGGAAGGAGGTACTTTATTTATTTTGGAACTATTTATTTAGTGATGGATTTTGAGAGATAGTATATTTACCACACTGATACACAACACACGCTCTGACATGCTTGGGGTCACGCCACACAGCCCACAGATCTGTAAACTACTCCTAAATAATGCTCTGCAGACACACAAACAACTCCTAAATTACCGAAATAATTTCAGAACAAACATGCAGACTCCTCCTAAATAAGGCAGTACACTGATGTGCAGACACGAAATCAACTCGTAAACTGTCCAAATATTGCATAGTGCAGACCACAGACCCACTCACAAAATAATGCAACAGACATGCAAATATCATACACAGACTACCACTTGCCGCCCCCTGTCCTTTGGACTGCACGGGAGGCTATCGCACATGCTCCCAGAAGTCGGGATGCACCAACACCCCTCGCGAAGTGACGCACAGATGCCCGTTCGGGTCCCACATGCATGAGGCGGGGACATCCCTTTCATACTTGCTACCTGAGAAATTCCTCTCAAATTACATTTTCACCTAGGCACCGTTGCTGACTCTACCAGACGGGAGTGAAGACCTATTTGCAGAGCGCGCCGTTGTGAGCCAGCTTGAGCCATCACTCTGCTGCCAATGTCATGCGAAAGTTTGCCATTCCTGGCACAATGATGCATTGCTGCAGTGCAAGTCCAGTAGGAGCACCATTTGTCATTGTTTTCTGCAGATGAGAGTTTCAGCGCTAAAATTATTTTGCATAGATCCCTAAATTGCACTGACAGTTAAACCCACAAAAGTTGTCTATGGATCATCAAATACATACAATATTCACAAGAATATTGGAAGCCAGGAACATATTTACCAGTGTAACTACAATTAAATATTATGATTGCTGCTACATTCTGACACTGATCAATGTACAGGTAATGTCTCCTCTTGACGGCTGGGGTTCTGGAACGAATCTCAGTATCTATAGACACATCATTTTCCACGTGAAAAAATCTGTCTCATACCCTCGCAGTTATCGATGTGCTGAATCTATATATCCCTCACGATAGGACACACACTCATCTTCTCTGGTCATGCCACAACATAAGCCACAGTAACTTTATAATGCAATATACACACATTATACACAAACAGTGCCATTATCTTTTATATCTGTACAGCACCCAAAAAAATTATGGCATGCCTACACTCACATCGGCTACATGTCTCGATTCTCCTCAGTCCCAGGAAATTATCTGACAAAGTCTTACAATCAGCGCTTCTGGAAGGTGCTGCATCCTGCCAAGATTCTGTCAAACAAGTGTTTTGAAGGACAGGCATAAGGCGCTATGTGTGATAATGAATACCGCACCTGTGGATGTAATGCTTGGAAAGACATCACCGACGTGGGTTGGTGTACTGTTATCGTCATCACTATTGATAGAACAAAAAGGAAAATACGAATTGGTTCTTCCTCACGGTCCTAACGTGGCACCCCGTCCATCATGTGTTACCCTTCCTACTTTCAACATACACAAACGTTCTTACCGCTATGTAGATACTCCTGTATCCCAGCACAAAGGATTTTCTTTTTATTTCTGCAGATGAGACTTGCAGCAGCAAAAAACTATTTTACACTGATCGCCATATTGCACCGACAACTAAACCTCACAATGTGCCTTACATATCGTCAAATACAGAAAGACTCTTACTCAGTTACACTGACCTCCCACTGAGGAAATGAGCTTGAGTTTTAGAGCGTGAAACCCATCTCCAACCCAGAAATATATCACCACATTCCATGTTGATGTAGTAAACATACAATTCGTATCCTATGCCATACAAAAATCGTCCCTTTCACATCGTTCGTACATATACCGCAAAGACAGATAGCAGCATAGATATACTCACGGCAGTAAATATTTCCCTGCGAGGTCGGCGGTCATCCACTCCCGATGGTTGACCAGAATGCCCTCAGTGGGCTGAAGTCACTATCAGCACTATCAAATTTGGGTTCGTTCCCCCTCGACACAAACGCATTACCGTTTCTGGTCCAGAACTGCTTCTCTGCTCACTTTCTTCTACACCCATCTCCAGACTCTGTGATTACAAGAACAAATATATTTTCGCATGGTTTGCACACAGCAGTATCCTACCGATCGCTCACGCAACATAAATTGAAGATGCAGCGTGGGAATTATTTCTCAACAAACCCGAAACTTTAGCTACGTGGTGCGTGCTCTAGACCACTGAGTAACTAGAAACTTCTCTTCTGCGAAGACGTTTATGCGAGAACACAAAACAAATAGAGCAAATAGATATTTCCACCGATATCAGTGATGTAACAGATTCCAAATCATCCCTATAATTTCCAAAGTCAACTAAGGTGTTTCTCATGTCTAGAGAACCGGCTAACGTGTCCTCTACCTGCTAGATGCACACACCACAGTCGATATTCTCTCAACTAAATAAAGACAGGAAGTGTGAAGAAACAGTCAACGGAGTAATTTACATGGGAGGGAATAAAGGCCCAGCGCAAACACATGTCCATATTGAATCTTGTCAAATTTCCATTTGATCACGAAAGCTATCGAACACATTCTAAGTATTAGTTTGCTATTCGGCTGTCCCCATGCAGACAATCTCTGCCATTAGCTGGAAACGTGAATTATTTCCACCACAGGCCATACATAGACGGAATCATGCTACGAAATCGGTCACACACACACACATACACACACACACACACACACACATATATATATATATATATATATATATATATATATATATATATATATATATATATATATATATATATATGATCACTATACTTAAAATTAAATGTTACGATTGAGGTCTCAGTTGAACGACATTCGACAATGAGCGAAGTATCGGAAATACCTGCTGCTGACAGCTGTGGCTCTGGAAATAGAAACATCTATACCATCATTATCACTTTCGATACTCTTCCCTCTGCTATCACAGTATCCCACATCAAATCCATACCTTCCTTTTTGCACATGCCTGACCACAAACATATACTTTATAAGCCTGGTGATCAAGGTGAACCTATCACACATCCCCTACTACTACTAAGTATAATGCTTCACCAATAAATGGTTGCCTACGATACGAAATAATACTGAGACAAAATCAATGATGGGTGGGCGTGTCTCATAAGTTTTTCTTGCGAGTGGCACCACTCTGTCTTAGAAAGATAGGCGTAATCGGCCAGATGTTAAAAAACCCAATCGCAACAACTACTGCATGTTACTGTCACAAGCGGTCTTGGTTGTACAGGTGCACACTAGTATCCATGTTAAAAGCTATACTTGCTTTATAAATCTAGGTATGACATTATCTCTGAATGAGGTGGTTTTTCTATCTGGACAAATACCAAGACGGTGATTGCTGGAGTGTATATTATCAGACCAGCAGTCCAATTGCACGTAGCCCACGATGCAACCTCGTGATAAAACCGTTGAATTTTGAAAGTGATTCAGCTAGGAAATGTGGTATGTAACCGGTATTTGCAACTCCCTCATGCTGCTAGATATTTCTCCAGTATGTGTAATGTATATATCCAATGAGTTATAGACAATGACCGATTTAGAAGATCACAAACAGTAGTAGTTGGTGTGCTGATTGAGGTCATAAGGAATGTTTAATAGCTCTTCAGATGTCTAATGTTACGCTATCCACTAGATATGATGTCCTCCCATTCAACCACATACCTGCATTGGAGCACAGCCACAAGTGATATTCCTGGCACTCTCATATCTCGAAAAGAGACATCTTTCTCGAATCTGTCTGCTATAATAAAATCCCAATGTGGTTTTAGTGAGCCCCTACGCGTCTTGCAACTGATCCCATTTCTACAGCTTAGCGCATGTGATCGTTCCAATCTAAGTTGGAATTGAGCAGAAGTTGGAGAAAGCCATATCCTTGACCTTCTGCGACCCATGTAGAAACAGAACGACCTGAGCTAGCGCAGCAGGACCATGTTTTGAGCATTCTGTGGAAATGTATGCATTGTGGTGCGTCTCCAAACCAGATACATAGTACGGTCTGAAGCAGATCCGCATCAATTCACATCTATCAGCTCAACATGCTATCATCGTTATTCCGTACCATGCAACAGAGAAAAATTACGAACTATAAAAGTTCCATTAACTTCTTCTGATATAGAACTCAGCTAGGCACCAATGCTGGCACGATGATGCATAGCTGCGGTGGGGAGTCCAGCACAGATAGAGAGATGAAATGATTCCCAGAACAGTATTCCTCCTAGCATTCCTAACAGCCCATCCGTCACTAAATTTACCCATCAAACTGCTGCTGCTGTCGGTGTGGGACGATCCTATTAAACAAACAGCTTTCAATCCAGTGCAGAGGCCAGTTTAAGGTTTTATCACCTGTACTGTAGCGGGATGATGCTATCCCGTGGACTATACCGTAAATCGCAGGAGACGCTCCATGTTGCCCCGTCTCGTTGTTTGAAGCATTATTTGTTTCTGCTGTAGCACACTTCATACATCGCCATACATTTTGTTTTTCTGCCACGACTTCGAGGTCTGTGTCTGGTTTTCAGCTGACATTAACACGTTCTGATCCATGGCCTCTCGCAGAAAGCTAGATGTCATACCACGTAAATCAAGTTATTACTGAGGCTCCCATAACACGTCACACACACACACACACACACACACACACACACACACACACACAAACACTGGATGATTTTAAATATAAGAGAGTTACAACATAAGCAAATTGAGGGAGTTTTTGCAGCGTTGTGGATGGTTTCCAAACTACAGTCCGAAAGTGATTCACGAGCTCTATATTTAAACTCATCTGCCATAGTCACAGAATAGCTGATGACTCTACGTTCCGTTTCGACTGATTCATCATATTGCAGTCATGTACACGATCAGTGTTTCGGTGCTATCTGCCCCAGAAGGTGCTGTCCATCCACCAAAACTCTTTCTCCAACTGAAACAAGCGATATCAGCAGTCATTATATGCTAATCAACAGTGTGCCAGTGCGCAGATGGGATGAAAAATACACCATCGATGTACTCTAATAATAAGCATCACAGTTGATAGTGCAAACAGTTTTACAACCAATGATGTGACAGTACGTTTAAAAATTTCATCCCTTCTCTACTTTGCGAGTGTCATTGCGAATGTAGATAGATGACTGCGCAGTACGTCCATTCAGTGTTAATTCTCGAACACACAAATCATCAAAGTATACCAGACAGTGCTCTACATATTTCTAACACCTCGAGCATAGTGCTTAATTTACGATCTATCTCCTTGCGTATGGGAGTCACAGAGCATTCTCGCTGTCCTGTGGTAAATTTAGAGAGTGAAAGACCCTCCTCACACTGTCATTGACCAACCCGCCATGCAGCACTGTTACCGACTGAATCTGCAACCGACCAGAAGAAGACCGCTACATTCCACGTCTCGTGAATGAATGGAGCTCGCCGAGTCCTCACCCATCCAATTGCACAAGATTTATCGAGATGCGCCCATGTCGAGGAGGTTAGCACTCCTTATAGTAACAGGTTTGAAAGTGTCGTGATGAAATAGCAGACGGTTAAGAAAAACAAGAGACGGATGATTTTTATGCGTGATGGAGCTCCAGACAGACAGATTTCGTAGCATTTTTATGTAAACCAACCAAGCTATCAATTTTAAAGTATTATTCCAAAGTCTAGGATCAGGACCTAGAAGATATTAGTGAGAGAGAACATAAACACACGCACTCCTATGGCTACAACATTCTACACTTAAAACGGGCTATAATGTTAGATCGCCTGCGTTTCCGACCTATCAGTCGTATGGAATGTAGCGCTGTTAATATTCCAATGTAAGAAACATATTTCAACTGTCAGACATACATCCTTCTTCCTGGTTTCTCTACGATAAATTATGTTATCGAACAGTAAACGAAAAAACAACTTCCGTAAAACATTTGCTCTGCGTGATACGAGCACAATATAGCTTTCTGGAGACGTATAGCGTCCATTGTTCACATCCGATCATAGTCCAGAAATTATACGATGCCTGCATCAGCCATATATAAAATGATCGTTAGTAACGGAGGATACCTCTTACAAGGAAACAAATAAATGCATAGCAGCAGCTTCCCACATGTGAAAATTACAAATCATTCAACCTCTAACTCTGTAAACACCACATCTGTCAGGCAAATGTATACACAGGGATTGCAGTACCTCACAAGCACCTATCACTAACTCAGTTATAAGGCTGAAGTCTCGATTTTACACCCAAGATGCGACAGGGGGATGGAGTACATCGAATAAACCAAAATTCGTTTAGAGGAAAGTGTCACGTTTCATCACACATCAGATGAAAGTCCTCTGATGACCGACAGGTTTACCATTAATGATCGCAAGCAGACAGTGCTTTAAATCACATACAGAAGACGTGGCTGTATCTGAGTCAAACGCAGGTTATGTCACGTGGCTGTTGCATCCAGACAGAACAGTAGAAAAATTGACCTGTAGCAACTTCTCCCTCTCTAGAATGCATCATCAATTTACCATTAAATCGTACCTCATTACAGTTCCATCTCAATCGATGCAGATGCAAGTAAGTTTAGAGGCAGATGGTTCTCTGTCTTCCAGAAAAGCGTCAGATACTGCAGTCAACTCGCTTGTATTACTGGCACCTCAATAGATATGCAGTATAAAGCTAAATCGACAGAGAACAAATTGAATGCTTCCCAGATTCCCTTCGCTTCCATGTCGACGTTTTCTCGGATTCCCATTGCTGCCACATACTTGTCCCCGTGTACAAATTGTTCTGTGCGAACCAGAAGATATGCAAGTACTTCCTCAATTTCTCTGCATTTCGATGTATATTCGGTCAATTTATACCTAGTCCCTGTCATTTTTCGCAATTATATCGATTTTTTTACGTCAGTTCTATCCATGCGATCATGACATAACCTCTTATTCTGTGTTCTAAAACTGCTTGTAAATGTAGCACAGCTGCCAACACCAACCCAAATGCGTAGTATAGCACTGTAGTATACACTCGATCGTATCCAGTCACCTCCACATTTGGAGAGTATTTGTTTTTTGTATGTCTGTGTATATGCATGTGTCACGGACAGCTCCCAGGACCCAGTCCCCTCTGCTGGCGGACCAAACTTCGAACACAGACTACGTGTTCAGATGTAACATGTTGGACCACCTGCAAACCCTATCACAGATGTGACATGTGGTGGATCCGCCTCCAAACATCAGTCCGGATATATAGCCCACAGAACATCCACACTCGAACACTAACTCGGATCTGGTATATTGTGGATCTGTATCCCAACACCACTTCGTACATTGTGCGTGGTGGATCCACCTTCAAACCCTAATCCGTGCATGGCATATTGTGGATCCGCATCCCAACATCGCTCCAGATATAATGCTTGGTGGATCCACACTTGAACGCTAACTCGCGTCTACTATGGGTCCTGGGAGCCTTCCACAACACACGCATATACACAGACTCTTCTAGTTTCCATATGTTGCGATGTCTTTCACATTTTTGTCAGTGAGAAACGTTGTGACTGCGTTTTATTTCTACCAGCCTGTATTGTGGTAGCTGTACAGTTTATGTCATGCAATGTTCAGTTTTCTGAGGATCGAAACGTGTGAAACTCAGTTTACCACCACTGACACGGATCTCTAAGTCATGGTAGAAAAGAAAAGAAAAGAAAAGAAAGCAAAGTGTATCGCAGTGTACACTGATTGGGTGTGTTACAACCGACAAAAAGCAATGTATTAAATTACTTATAAAGGAGCAATACAGAAACCCTCTCGCGTGATTTATAGTCTGTTGGATATGGTCATCCTACAGTGCAGGTGATGAAACTTTACATCGTTCTGTGGAAGGGACTATGAGCACGAACCACCTGCTTCATTAAACCAATACCTGTATATTTAATAGGATCGTCACATATGTTTGAGTGATAGACATGAATGCACCCTGAGAGACAAAAATGGCTCTGAGCACTATGGGACTCAACTGCTGTGGTTATCAGTACCCTAGAACTTAGAACTACTTAAACCTAACTAACCTAAGGACAACACACACATCCATGCCCGAGGCAGGATTCGAACCTGCGACCGTAGCAGTCCCACGGTTCCGGACTGCGCGCCTAGAACCGCGAGACCACCGCGGCCGGCCCTGAGAGACACAGATCTCCTTTGGACTACCTGTATGTAGGTTGGAGACGTGTCGCAAACTCATCATCCTTCCTCCATGCCATGTATGATGTGTTGTCTTCCTAATTTTCCCAACAAGAAACACCACCATAACTGCTTATACTACCTCTTCTACTACCTCGTGTTGCAGGGGAAAGCTTCGTTTGGCGCTGGCCTTGCACACTGTACATGGTTGGCGGAACTATGACACCACGTTCTCATTTCCACAGAGTGGTCAAAACGCGCTCCTGGTGCATTAACTCACCTCGTCCTGTTTCTCCACAGGATGCAGAAGGTCTTAGATATAGCGCTCTCCGACTTCTGTACAGGTCAGACTTAAATTGGTAAGGTCGCATGGACTAAGCTGCAGGGAGGAGCTGTCACAAGATGTAGAGGGACTGTCTAAAACCAGCGCTGGAGTTCTTGGTGTATGGGATCCTTAGCAGATAGGTCAAAAAAAAAAAAAAAGAGACAGGATCCAATGCAAATATGTAGTTGAATGGATATACTTGATTCCAAATTACAGCAAGCATTTCGGACAACATTCCTGCCTGAAAGCATAACGCTATTAGCAACGGTGTGTGCCTGTAGACTCAAGACCGGTATTTATGCAGGGTGATGTAACATAGGCGTTATAATCGTGTTTTTTAATAGCTTGGCCCATACGCAAAATGTATGTTGTGGGCTGTAGAATCTCTCTGTGGTCAGCTTCAGATGTCATTTCTCAATAGTTTTCCTCAAAAAGAACGTCATGTTCCCTTCATGGATTCCCTGTTGTCCGACTTGACGAGTGTAATCCGACTGTTGGAAAAAAAAGTTACTCACCAGTCAAAGTCAGTCAAAGTGACTCTCATGATCAATTTAATTAATTAGCCGCCTGGCGGGTGGAAAGATGGCTATGGCACCACGGAATGATTTTTGACAATCTTTTTTTTTTTTTGGTTGCGGTGATATCTTTTAACGAAATTTCAATCTCCCACCTACACAGGGCGAGACAGGCTCTCATGATTTGTTTCGTAAACGCTAGTGTGTATAGAATCACATTGGTAAAAGTGGTCCTGTCGTAGTGTACAAAACTGCTACGTTCTCTTGGATTATCGCTTCTTGTTGTCAAACGTTAAATGAATGTGCTTTTTTATCTGCGACATGTGTGCCAATGGTGTGAAAGACTGTCTGCATTGTTTATAATACACTCGTGCATGAGAGTTTATTTGCAGATACTGAATGCGAGGAGACACTCTCAGGTCGTGTAATTTGTTCAACAAGCTGGAAGAAATTGCTTAATATAGATTTTTTTCTTTGGAGTTTAAATTCTTGCTTTTTCTTTACACTGATGACGGTTTCGAAATAACGAGGACATTCTGTGGTGATCAGTTGTTCTCGCATCAAAAGAGTCGAAGTTTTCCCTGTTTTTACACAGGGTGGGCATGTCTCTGCTGAGCATTTGTGAACGGTGGCGGTACACTTCGCCTGACGTCACAAGATAATGAGATGCGACTGCAGTCGAACGTAAAAACTATACCGATTTTGCTCATAATACTAAAATAAAGTGGACTTCACACATTTTCGTGGAAAGAGGACATTTATTATGCTCACGAATGTGTGTTTTTTTTTAATACATGCTTTATTATCGATGCGTTGACGTCAAATACAATTGTTCTCTATCGCCGAATGGGGGTCTGCTGCGGGCGACGGTGAGGATGGGGGGGGGGGGCGTGTCTGCTGTGGCGGTCCCTGGAGGGGGGGGGGCGTGTGGGGGCTCTGTCGTTGTATTTTAGACGAACAAGTTGCACTTGAGACGGCCGTCGTATCTCCTATTGTTTAGTTGACTAGGTGCAGGCGTAGGAGTGTCGCCTTAAGGCGGCCAGATGATTGAAAGCCGAGTGCGAGCAGTGGCCTTAGAGGGTGGTGGGAGATTAATTGATCAAGTTAATTGATTTGCATATCAAATTGATATCAAAATTGCGCTCATAGCCCCACTATACTATTACTTACAGATTCTTTGAGAGACACAGGTGCCTATCGACGCATGTACGAATGGGCAGCATGAAATTTGCTTCATATTTCGACGAGACAGATGCTCGTCATCTTCAGGAAGATGACGAGCAGCTGTCTCGTCGAATATATTGTGGCGATTTGCAAGTGGTTTGTGAGTACCAGCTCGTCATCTGTGGCGGATCTTTGAAACCACCGAGAGATTCTCACTTTTGTCGCGCAACATGCTGGAGTCATTGATGATTCGTTGTTTTTTCTGATTGAAGAAGCTCGCCTTCTGAGGACTGATTTCGAACCATCCGTCCAGCGGTCTAGTTTGGAGGGAACTAGAACTCCGCCAGCCATGCTTGGTATACGATCAATAGACGGGTTGCACCTGGACCAGCACCAGACATACCTCTGTAACAGATGGAGGACGCTCTGTTCAACGATTACCACCAGCTCCCCAAGGACTCATTCACACTCTCTGTGGATCGGTTGCCAAGCAGATGCGAAGTAGTATTGGCATCGCGGATAATCACACACTGTGCCAGAGAACTGTGGAGTCCTCCGTTTACTCTGCTATAAGTGTTTACACGGTATCTAGATCAAGCAAAGCATGCTCGTTCTGTGATATATGAACCAAATAAAACCTTGTAATTACATAACAGTTCTTTTATTTTCATATTATATCTGTCCTGTCGTTCTAACATTCATTTAAAGCGCCATGTTTCGATTTCTCGTATCGTTCTATCGGGCACGGCACTAAAAGTAAAATTCTTAGCAACAAATTATACACAACAACCTAGTTATTTTCAAATTTAAATGTTGGAGTCGTCGTTCTGCCTCTTGCATCTTCATTTTCTCTCTCTCTCTCTCTCTCTCTCTCTCTCTCTCTCTCTCACACACACACACACACACACACACACACGTTTTCCTTTTAAGTTATTTATTTAATAGCTGCTTCCTCTAGGCATTATTATTTACTTTTGTCTACTCTTTCCTGAGATTTGAACCCTATATCCATGCGTATATATTAACTCTATTGTTGTGGAAAGTATTGTGAACAGGGACAAATCAGCCTAAAATATGGTCGCGCATTGACGTTTACACTGATGTGACAAAAATAATCAGACAGCGATATACACATATGCAGATGATGGTAGTATCGCCTACTCAAGGTACAAAAGGGCAGCTCATTGACCAAGCTGTCATTTGCACTCATGTGTTTTATGTGGAAAGGTTTCCGGCGGAATTACGACCGCAGAACTGGAATTACCGGACTTTGAATGCTGATGGATAGTAGCAGCTAGACGCAGGGGACGTTTCATTTCGGAAATAGTGAGGGAGTTCCGCATTCCGGGATCGACGCTGTCAAGATTGTTCCTAGAATGCCAAATTTAGGCGTTACCTCTCACCACAGGCAATGCAATGACCGACGGCCTTCACTTAACGACCGAGAGCAGCGACGTTTGCGTTGAGTTGTCAGTGCTAACAGACAAGCAACACTGAGTGAAATAACAGCGGAAATAAATGTGGAACATACGACAAACGCGTCCATTAGGACAGTGCGGCAAAATCTGGCGTTAACTGGTTGTGGCAGCAGACGGCTTACTAACAGCGCGACATCGCCTGCAGCGCCTCTGCTCGACTCGTGACCATATGGGTTGGATCCTAGACGACTGGAAAACCGTGACCTTTCAGTTGGTAAGCGCTGATGGTAGGGTTCGAGAGTGGCGCAGACCTCAAGAAGCCATGGACCCAACTTGTCAACAAGGCACTGCGCAAGCTGGTGGTGGTTCCATAGTGCTGTGGGCTGTCTGTAAATGAAATAATCTGCGTCTTCTGGTCCAACTGGACACATCATTGACTGGAATGGCTGTGTTCGGCTACATGGAGACCATACGCAGCCATCTATGGACTTCATGTTCCCAAACAATGATGGAACCTTTATGGGATACACATTTGATAGGGCTGGTTTGAAGAATGTTTTGGACAATTCGAGCGAATTATCTAGCCACCCAGATCGCCCGACATGAATCCCATCGAAAATTTATGGGACATAACCGAAAAGTCAGTTCGTGCACAAAGTCTTGCACTGGCTACACTTTCACAATTATGGTCGGGTATAGAGGCAGCATGGCTCAATATTTCTGCAGGGTACTTCCAATGACTCGTTGCGTTTTCAGACATAGTCAATGTTTTTGACAAAATCTATCAATCTATCATCCATGATGTCTGCTTTTCACACATCACACTTAATCTTTCTTTCTTTCTTTTTTCTTTTTTTTACGTGAATACGTCTTTAAGACCAGAACCAGGTATCGAGGACCAGGCAGTGAAAGAGAAGCGAAACATGTACAGTTCCCATTTTACTTATCCTTTACTTATTTACAATACTGGCCATTAAAATTGCTACACCACGAAGATGACGTGCTACAGACGCGAAATTTTACCGACAGGAATAAGATGCTGTGATATGCAAATGATTAGCTTTTCAGAGCATTCGCACAAGGTTGGCGCTGGTGGCGACACCTATAACGTGCTGACATGAGGAAAGTGTCCAACCGATTTCTCATACGCAAACAGCAGTTGACCGGCGTTGCCTGGTGAAACGTTGTTGTGATGCCTCGCGTAAGGAGAAATGCGTACCATCACGTTTCCTACTATGATAAAGGTCGGATTGTAGCCTATCACGATTGCGGTTTATCGTATCGCGACATTGGTGCTCGCGTTGGTCGAGATCCAATGACTGTTGGCAGAATATGGAATCGGTGGGTTCAGGAGGGTAATACGGAACGCCGTGCTGGACCTCAACGGCCCCGTATCACTAGCAGTCCAGATGGCAGGCATCTTTTCCGCATGGCTGTAACGGATCGTGCAGCCACGTCTCGGTCCCTGAGTCAACAGATGGGGACGTTTGCAAGACAACAACAATCTGTACGAACAGTTCGACGACGTTTGCAGCAGCATGGACTATCAGCTCGGAGACCATGGCTGCGGTTACCCTTGACGCTGCATCACAGACAGGAGCGCCCGCGATGGTGTACTCAAAGACGAACCTGGGTGCACGAATGGCAAAACGTCACTTTTTAGGATGAATCCAGGTTCTGTTTACAGCATCATGATGGTTGCATCCGTGTTTGGCGACATCGCGATGAACGCAAATTGGAAGCGTGTATTCGTCATCGCCATATAGGCGTGTCACCCGGCTTGATGGTATGGGGTGCCATTGGTTACACGTCTTGGTCACCTCTTGTTCGTATTGACGGCACTTTGAACAGTGGACGTTACATTTCAGATGTGTTACGACCCCTGGCTCTACCCGTCATTCGATCCCTGTGAACCCCTACATTTTAGCAGGATAATGCACGACCGCATGTTGCACGTCCTGTACGGGTCTTTCTGGATACAGAAAATGTTTGACTGCTGCCCTGGCCAGCACATTCTCCAGATCTCACCGATTGAAAACGTCTGGTCAATGGTGTCGGAGCAACTGGCTCGTCACAATACGCCAGTCACTACTCTTGTTGAACAGTGGTATCGTGTTGAAGCTGCGTGGGCAGCTGTACCTGTACACGCCATCCAAACTCTGTTTGACTCAATGCCCAGGCGTATCAAGGCCGTTATTACGGCCAGAGGTGGTTGTTCTGTGTACTGATTTGTCAGGATCCATGCACCCAAATTGCGTGAAAATGTAATCACATGTCAGTTCTAGTATAATATATTTGTCCAATGAATATCCGTTTATCATCTTCATTTCTTCTTGGTGTAGCAATGTTACACGCTACAATTAGGAGCCCTCTAGCGACAGAGAGCTGGAAATATGGAGACATGAAGAATGAAGATCTGGAATGTTAATAGAGCTTTCACATAAAATATTCCAATACCTTTCAGCACGCACTCGTATAAAGTTTCTCGCTTCTGTCGGCAGGCATAGGTGCATTTCAAGTGTTGTGTAGCGTGCGAGAATAATTCAGTTGGCAATACTGCCACTAGTAAGCCTTGCTACTTTGAAAGACGCAGCCTAGATGACCAAATCCAGGACTTCATATGCCATCTGTTTCACATCTCCGCAGATAATTTCCGGTAAGAATTACTTGTGTTATTTTCACACTTCTATGTAAAATGTTTCACTGTCTTGCTTAATTCAGCCTTTTGGAAGCACATTATATCATAAGATTTTGTCGCTCCCAGAAATTCGCCGCCCTGAGCTGTGGCACGGTTCGCCTCTACATCTACATCTACGTACATACTCCGCAATCCACCATACGGTGCGTGGCGGAGGGTACCTCGTACCACAACTAGCATCTTCTCTCTCTGTTCCACTCCTAAACAGAACGAGGGAAAAATGACTACCTATATGCCTCTGTACGAGCTCTAATCTCTTATCTTTGTGGTCTTTCCGCAAAATGTATGTTGGCGGCAGTAAAATTGTACTGCAGTCATCCTCAAATGCTGGTTCTCTAAATTTCCTCAGTAGCGATTCACGAAAAGAACGTCTCCTTTCCTCTAGAGACTCCCACCCGAGTTCCAGAAGCATTTCCGTAACACTCGCGTGATGATCAAACCTACCAGTAACAAATGTAGCAGCCCGCCTCTGAATTGCTTCTATGTCCTCCCTCAATCCGACCTGATAGGGATCCCAAACGCTCGAGCAGCACTCAAGAACAGGTCGCACCAGCGTTCTATAAGCGGTCTCCTTTACAGATGAACCACATCTTCCCAAAATTCTACCAACGAACCGAAGACGACCATCCGCCTTCCCCACAACTGCCATTACATGCTTGTCCCACTTCATATCGCTCTGCAATGTTACGCCAAAATATTTAATCGACGTGACTGTGTCAAACGCTACACTACTAATGGAGTATTCAAACATTACAGGACTCTTTTTCCTATTCATCTGCATTAATTTACATTCATCTATATTCAGAGTTAGCTGCCATTCTTTACACCAGTCACAAATCCTGTCCAAGTCATCTTGTATCCTCCTACAGTCACTCAACGACAACACCTTCCCGTACACGACAGCATCATCAGCAAACAGCCGCACATTGCTATCCACCCTATCCAAAAGATCATTTATATAGATAGAAAACAACAGCGGACCTACCACACTTCCCTGGGGCACTTCAGATGATACCCTCACCTCCGATGAACACTCACCATCGAGGACAACGTACTGGGTTCTATTACTTAAGAAGTCTTCGAGCCACTCAAATATTTGGGAACCAATCCCATATGCTCGTACCTTAGTTAGGAGTCTGCAGTGGGGCACCGAGTCAAACGCTTTCCGGAAGTCAAGGAATAAGGCATCCGCCTGATACCCTTCATCCATGGTTCGCAAGATATCATGTGAAAAAAGGGCGAGTTGCGTTTCGCAGGAGCTGTGCTTTCTAAAGCCGTTCTGATGCATGGACAGTGTTGTGAATTGGCAGGAGCCAATTGACGGGGTTTGGAGGAAGCCGAAAGGCATGCGTTTAAGCTCACGCAGGCTGGCGTGAGGTCTGCAACAGGTAAAGTAATTATACTATCAAGAAAAGTACGTAGCTGCTGGAATACTTAACTTTAATCCATAATTTGTGAACATCGGTCTGCCTGTACATGCATCACAAGATTAATAGCAAATGATAATGGCGCCTTGCTAGGTCGTAGCAATTGACGTAGCTGAAGGCTATGCTAACTATCGCCTCGGCAAATGAGCGCGTAATTTGTCAGTGAATCATCGCTAGCAAAGTCGGCTGTACAACTGGGGCGAGTGCTAGGACGTCTCTCTAGACCTGCCGTGTGGCGGCGCTCGGTCTGCAATCACTGACAGTGGCGAGACGCGGGTCCGACGTATACTACCGGACCGCGGCCGATTTAAAGGCTACTACCTAGCAAATGTGGTGTCTGGCGGTGACACCACAGACAGCAACTTCTGTCTCAAGGAAATTCATTATATTCAACTGAGAATATATTCGAGAATCCTGCAACAAACCAATGTTAAGGATATTGGTCTGTAATTTTGAGGATCCGTCCTTCTACCCTTCTTATATACAGTCGGCCTTGGGATTATGTATCCGTATATTCTATGTGGTAACTCTTTATTTTTTCGTGTACCTCACGAAATTGTCAAATTTTAAGCAGAGCTGCAGCTTCCTGGTGCGGCTGGTTCGCAGTTTCTCACGTATGGGTGGCACACGCGCCAGGCAAGTCGAAAGTCACGTGACATTATTCGACGATTGCTCGACTGCATATCGAGTTCTGCAGCATATCGGAAAATCTCGGGCCCTTTCGAGTTCGAGTACCGTGTGCCCAGCCGCAACATCATCTGTACTCGACATATAACGCACTCGCGAAATCCGTACCTGGATTGCTCTGCAGAAAGAGCCAGGCGTATGCACACATATCAAAAGAAGGATGCGTGTGGAACGCATCTTAATGAAGTGACCACGGGAGCACAAGTGTGGCGGCCGTGACGCAACGTACACACACGGCGCTCAGCTAACGCGTGCGCTTTGCGTGCTGTGTACCACGGGAGAGGAGTCACGGCTCACTCCACACGGCACGCCTCGCCCACGTGACATAAGCAGCTGCTGACAGCCGGCCGTGTCTGAGGACCTGTTTTTTCTTTTGACGGGCCGAGGCGCTAACAGCGTCTTAAGTGGACACACTTGCCTACTGGCCTGTTTTCCGCGTGATTCTCTCTGAATTGCTTACAAGGGAACTACACACCCAATGAGTCGCCGATTTTGCCCATCTGTTATACGACTGTACCACTCGAATTAAAAAATCTTAGCAGTAAGCCACGCGCTCTCAAATCGAAACTGAAGAGTTCCTTGGTGAGTCACTCCTTCTATTCTGTCGTGGAGTTCCTTGAAAAGTTAAGCTGAGTCTTGCTGTATTATTGATTGCGTTTACTCAGACTTACAGACTGACTTTGATCGTGTTCATAAACATTTATTCTTTTCTATCATTAATTTTACGTTCTAATTTCAAGTACTGGCACGTTCCATGACCTTGGAGATTTGCTCCTCACCGGAAAAAGGCCCTGCAAGAACGGGACCAACTACGACTGAAGAGAATCGTTCAACGTGACAGGAGTGAAACCCTTCCGCAAATTGCTGCAGATTTCAATGCTGGGCCATCAACAAGTGTCAGCGTGCGAACAACTCAACGAAACATCATCGATATGGGCTTTCGGGGGAGAAGGCACACTCATCTACGCTTGATGACAGCACGACACAAGGCTTTATGCCTTGCCTGGGCCCGTCAACACCGTCATTGGCTGTTGATGACTGGACACATGTTGCCTGATCGGACGAGTCTCGTTTCAAATTGTATCGAGCAGCTGGACGTGTACGGATATGGAGACAACCTCATGAATCCATGGGCCCTGCATGTGAGCAGGGGACTGTTCAAGCTGGTGGAGGCTCTGTAATGGTGTGAGGCGTGTGCAGCTGAAGTGATATGCAACCTACGAGTCTGACAGGTGACACGTCCGTAAGCATCCTGTCTGATCACCTGCATTCATTCATGTCCATTGTGCATTTGGACGGACTTGGGCAATTCCAGCAGGACAATGCGACACCTCACACGCTCAGAATTGCTACAGAGATGCTCCAGGAACACTCTTCAGAGTTCAAAAACTTACGCTGGCCACCAAACTCCCCAGACATGAACATTATTGAGTATATCTGGGATGCCTTGCAACGTGTTGTTAGAAGAGATTTCTACCCCCTTGTACGCTTATGGATTTATCGACAGCCCTGGAGGATCCATGGTATCACTTCCCTCCAGCACTACTTTAGACATGCCACTTCGTGTTGCGGCACTTCTGCGTGCTCGCGGTGGCTCTACACGATATTAGGCAGGTGCACCAGTTTCTTTGTCTCTTCAGTGTAAATCTATAGAGAATTTTGAAGGATACTTCTTAGATATAAGAGGAGAAACAAGACAGAAAAATTTCTAGGTAACACGTTCGCAGATAACTTTAGAGATCGTCAGCTGAAATGCATTATCCACGGTAAGCTGTCACCTTTATTTATCTTGTCGGTCGGTTCAGTAGGTTACATCCGTATCATCAAGTGTGCTTGTATAGAATAATGCGAGAGACCGTTCGCCCATACATTTCACTGCGCAACATGCCCACGTTACATTAACCTTATTTTTTAAAAAAATAAATAAATAAAGGAAGAAAAGACGTGATGATGGTGTAACACCCGGAGAGACCACCGGAAAAAACGACTGTTTACAAATATTAGTGTACATGAGAACAGTTAATCCTAGTTTAACCTAAAATATTCGCATTCAAACAGAACTTTTATTTCATTTGCTCCCAGTCTGGTGAACCAATCCAGGATCCGTATATACAGTGTGAAGTAATTTCTAATTTACCGCGCTAATTGCAGGTCAGCCTCAGTAATATCTCGTGTGACACGAACATTTTGGAGAGATATCCCTATCCACAAAAGATATTCATCGTAACACTATAAAAAATAGTTACTTACCGAAGACTGTTTAATTTTGGCGACCATACCCGAAAACTAAACAAAAATCATAGTTTTGTTTCCAAAATAATCCTTTTATTGGTTCAAAATGGTTCAAATGGCTCTGAGCACTATGGGACTTAACTTCTGAGAGCATCAGTCCCCTAGAACGTAGAACTACTTAAACCTAACTAACCTAAGGACATCACACACATCCATGCCCGAAGCAGGATTCGAACCTGCGACCGTAGCGGTCGCATGGTTCCAGACTGTAATCCTTTTATTGTTTAAGACGTGCGAAATGAATCAGTTGTGACTTTGTAACGGTTGTTGACGGCTGACAGAAAATTGTTTCTCGTTCGTAATTGAGGATTTCATTAGGAAAACGCAAACAAGAGGAATGCGGACAGGCGCTTGTTAGTCACCTGTTTGTGCTTCCACCCCGTTAAGGAGGCATAAACTCAGTTACAAACCAAATGAATGCTTGAGCAACTCTGCACTCCTCGGGTCGCCAATGAGCGGAATAAAACTACGTCTCAGGCCGGCCGTAGCCGGCTTTCGCTACGTCCGTAGATAGCAAGCAGTGCGGCAGTGGAGTCACTGTTTCGGTTTCCGAGCTACCGGACAATGTAGCGCGGTAATTGACAGCTGATTGTTCGGCGGCTGAGTGCATGTCAGACTGCATACGAAAATGCTCAATTCTCCCAGGAACCCATCCGTCACTTTTCGTGTAACGATTCGTGCGCGTGATGAATCCTGAGTGCACAGTTATTCGACGCCCACGTAAGTTTATTAATGCCAAACTGTTGTACAAATCTAGAACATATTCTGAGCTCAAACGTAATGAGTTATCTTGAACAAAATCACTTTCTCTACTCCATCCAGCATGACAAAACCATCCCGCTTTTTTCTCAGATGACACGTGAAAGACATTGACCAAGACGGTCAGTCACGTGCCGCCTATCTTGACTTCCGAAAAGCTTTTGATTCGTTACGACGTCACAGATTGTTAAGTACTATCATATGAAGCATGAAACAAAATGTGTAACTTGATCGACTGGCGTGTCCCAGGGAAGTTTGTTGAGACCATTGCTGTTCACGTTGCATTTGAATGACCTTACACATAATGGCAACCTCAGAGGTTTAGCAGGTGATGTACATATCAGACAACGGATACTAACAGCTGGGTGTAACAATACGCATCCACATGAACTGCAATGATAGCATACAATGCATGATATACAATGGGTTGACAAATGTCATGTGATGGCGATATGCACATATACAGATGGCACTATTATTGCGTACAGAATGTGTAAAACGACAGCGCATTAGCAGAGACGTCATTCGTACTCAGGTCATTCACGTGAAAAGGTTTCCGTTGTGATTATGGCCGCATGACACAAATTAACAAACTTTGAACGCGCAATGGTAATTGGAGTCAGACACATTGGACATTCCATTTCGGAAATCATTACGGAATTCAATATTCTGAGATCAGAACTGTCAAGAGTGTCTCCAGAATACCAAATTCCAGGTATTACTTCTCACCACGGACAACTCAGTGGCCGTCGGCCTTCACTTAACGACCGAGAGCAGCGGCGTTAGCGTGGAGCTGTTAGTGCTGCGAGACAAGCAGCAATGCTTGAAATAACCAAAAATCAATGTGGGACGTACGACGAATGTACTGTTAGTGCAGTGTGGCGAAATTTGGTGTTAATGGGCTATGGCAGCAAACGACCGAAGCGAATGCTTTTGATAACAACACGACATCGCCTGCAACGCCTCTAATGGGTTCGTAACCGTATCGATTGGACCCTAGACGACTGGAAAACCGTGGCCTGGTCAGATGAGTCCCGTTTTCAGTTGGTAAGAGCTTGTGGTAGGGTTTGAGTGTGGTGCAGAACCCCCGAAGCCATGTATCTTAGTTGTCAACAAGACACTGTGTAAGCTGGTGGTGGCTCCGTAATGGTGTGGGTTGTGTTTACGTGGAACGGACTGGGTCTTCTTGTCAAACTGAAAAGATCATTGACTGGAAATGGTCGTATTCGGCTACTTGAAGACCATCTGCAGCCATTCATGGACTTCACGATCGCAAGCAACCGTGGAATTTTTATGGATGACAATGCGCCGTGTCACCCGGCCACGGTTATTCGCGACTAGTTTGAAGAACATTCTGAACAGTTTGAGCCAGTGATCTGTCCACTCAGATCGCCAATCATGAATCCCATCGAACATTTATGATACGTAATCGAGAGGTCAGTTCGTGCACAAAATCCTGCGCCGGCAACACTTTCGCAATTATGGTTGGCTATAGAGGCAGCGGGGCTCGATATTTCTGCAGGGGCTTCCAACGACTTGTTGAGTCGTGCCACGTCGAGTTGCTGCACTCCGCTGGGCAAAACGAGGTTCGACACGATATTAGAAGGTATGCCAAAACTTTTGACATCTCAGTGTATAAGAACAGACATAGAGCAGTTTGTACAGGAAAAAGATCCTAGAATCCAACAGTAAGATGAAAGGGGAAAGGCAACAACCAAACATATGGGAAGAATCTCACAAAAATCAAAACAACTAATATTACCGAAAAGTACTCGTATGGTAGAATTCAGAAAGTGAAGATGCAGCAGAGAGATGCAAACAGGTTTACCGGGAGAGCAACAGTAAAAATCATTCGGAAGCGTACTTCATTTTAACGATTGCAGAAAACAGGCTGCAAAAGTCATTAGGTACGCTAAGAGAATGTGCATAACTGGTCTCTATACAGGAAAATGTCCGCAATAACAAATCGATGGAATCAACCATAAAACGAAAGAATTCTACAGGTCTTTCGTAAGGAAGTTCCTCAGGTACACACCTCAGAAAATAAGATGCAAAACTCCCACTCACTAAACAAGAAGACTGTCATGAACTGAAATGTTATTTCTGTGGTCTCCTGAATTGTCCTGAATCTGATACAAGATTCCAGATACAGGAAGATTTCATGTTTTGCTGGATTCCTGATATTCACGTACACTCGTGAAATGGCTGTACAGAAAAATCCACACTTATTCTTACATCGCAAATGCTGTATTGTAGCACCAGTAACCGGTCTAACAAATGCGCCCGACGCTTGTTGTTTTATATAGGTGTTGCTCACCGTAACGCCGTATGCTGCCTGTTTACATACCTCTGTACTTGAATACGCGTGCTTATACCAGTTTCTTTGGCGCTTCAGTGTAGTATGACAGTCGTAATACAATAAAACAGAAGCGTAATCTTTATAAGCTTTTGAAAGTTAAGGGGCTCCGGAAAGGCTAAAAATCATGAAAAGTTTAATTTTTACTTTTTTGCGTTTTCTGAATCTGCAGACTCTTACCTTTTAATAGATATATAATTTATTCAATTCCGAAGACTACAACTATTTTTAAATTTTTTTTGAAATGTGTTCTACATGGGCGTGACCCACTGTGGCGCTGTTAAACTGCTGTCAAATGGTGTTATTATTAACGTCCGTGTTCATCAGGTACATTTTAGTGATGTGAGATAAAGTATGTGTTGTGGCTAACCTGTGATGGTTCAATATATATCGCTGGTGTGATTGTCGATTGTTTCATGTTTATTTACTCTGTCGTTATCTCGAAAATATTCGTAATTAATTCTGTTTCTTGAGTCTCTGTTTTGTTGAAGTATAATAATGAGTAAAAGCAAAGTTATTAGAAATCCTCTGAAGGCTTTTAAGAAAAGGAGAAATGTTGGAAAGCCAAAGGTATGTGTTATTACTGTAAACAATAAAGACGATGAAAATCCCCAACATAGCTTGTGTCCCAAAGAAGAAGACAGTTGGTGTAAATATAACAAAGGATTGCTAACTGGTGAAGTGTACACTCACAAGCATAGTCTGCCTCATGCAATAATGGAGGTGATAAAACCTATTTTCAGAGACTTAGCAGCACCTGAACTGTTGAGAAAGTGTATTCACGGAAAAACTCATAACCCCAATGAAAGTGTAAATAGTGTTATATGGTCGAGAATCCCCAAGACTGTATTTGTTGGAATAGAAACACTTCACTTTGGTGTGTATGATGCTGTTGCGACTTTCAATGATGGCAACATTGTAAGGTGCAAGGTATTTAGAAATATGGAAATGAAGATTCACAAAACTTTTATTTTCTCATACTAATTACATGTTTTCTAAGGATCTTCCAAACATATTTGTTTCAAACTTTCAGTAAATGTTACACAGTACCTTCTGCATAATTTAACACAGCCTTTTTCCAAAAAACTGTATATTTTTGAATATATAAATAAAAAATTGCAAAAAAAATGTTGTGAATTTTCATTACAATTGAAAAAAAAAATCATCTTTAATAACTGAACTAAAATTTTGTAAAATCCCTGTGTTAAGTTGCAGCCCATATTCCAATAAATAACCTGTAAAAAGTTCAACTTCCTACCTCAAATACTTTGTGAGGAAAGATGTAATTTATAAGCGTTATTTTAACATTGCAAGTATAGGGCGTTCCGGTGCCCCTTAAATCGAGAGAGTAACCGGATAAAAAATTATTTAAGAATTAGAAACTTCAAATGCTTTACACGTATTCAACCGTACTGCAAAGCTTGATTTTCAAAGTCAGCACTTTCGTTTTCGAGCGCATTAGTGTACGGGACAACATAAACAACAAACTTTGAAATCGAAGATGTAACATTCTAGCTGATTATTTGATTTCGTCAAACGTCTACTACAACTGGTTTGAACTGAACGAAATGCACGGCGACGCACTGAGCATATTGCCGAAAGCACCGAGTCCCGTTTTGACGAGCGTCCGGGGTGGTTCACCGATCCGGCGATCCGGCCCTCCAGGTGCACGTGGGACCGCAGCCCCCACAGTCTCCAACGCGCAGGGGTGGGCAAAGTCTCGCTCCCACGGGAGGGTGTCCACCTGCGACGCTTTATAGAGAAAACCATTCATGTTAATTTTATGGAGGCAAGTAATGGCACACCGATGATTAAAAGTCAACGTCGAATTTATAAATGGCGTATCCAAAGACGTACGAGGTATGCTTGAAAAGTAATGGGAATTTTATAATGTCTGCAATTCTGTCAGTGACAGCAAAGGACTTGGAAGAGCAGTTGAACGGAGTGGACAGTGTCTTGAAAGGAGGATATAAGAGGGACATAAACAAAAGCAAAGCGATGGCAATGGAACGTAGTTGAATTAAATCAGGTGATGCTGAGGGAATTAGATTAGCAAATGAGACACTTAAAGTAGTTCATGAGTTTTGCTATTTGGGCAGCAAAACAACTGATGATGGTCGCAGTAGAGAGGATATAAAACGTAGACTGGCTATGGCAAGGAAAGCGATTCTGAAGAACAGATATTTGTTTACATCGAGTATAGATTTAAGTGTCAGGAAGACTTTTCTGAAAGTATTTGTATGAAGTGTAGCCATATATGGAAGTGAAACGTGGACGATAAATAGTTTAGACAAGAAGAGAATACAAGCTTTCGAAATAAGGTGCTACAGAAGAATGGTGAAGATGAGATGGGTAGATCACGCAACTAACAAGGTGGTACTGAATAGAATTGGGGAGAAGAGGAATTTGTGGCACGATTAGAAGAAGGGATCAGTTGATAGGACACGTTCTGGGGCATCAGGGGATCACCAGCTTGGTACTTGAGGGAAGCAAGGAGGGTAAAAATCGTAGAGGGAGGCCAAGAGATAAATACACTAAGCAGATTCAGAAGGATGCAGGTTGCAGTAGTTACTCGGAAATGAAGAGGCTTGCACAGGATAGAGTAGCATGGAGAGCTGCATCAAACCAGTCTTTGGACTGAAGATCATAACACCACCACCACCAACAACAAGAACAGCAACATTGTCCGATTCGCGAGATTTTTTTCTTTTTTGTGTTGATAAACATGCCTTAGAAGTACCTACACAGTGTTAGCCTTAACGGACATTTAATCTGCTGCCAGTTATCAAAAAAGATTACATGCTTTCTGGTGGAATCCGCGATATTTCCTGTGGCTCAGTGGCCTCGTGAAAGTCTTTCTATTGGACACCACTTCAGAGACTTGCGCGTCCCTAATCCACCCCCCTAATCTGCCCTTGTCAACGAACGAGGGAGAGAGATTTACAGTTTAACGTGGAATTCTAACCATGTGTATTTCATGGGGACTTCTCATGTCGTTGACAAGCGTAGACCAGATTAAAGGTAGGCTGTCAGTTTTCGGGTTGGTGTTTAGGGTATGAAACGTTTGAGAGAAAAATTTGTTGAATTTCGAAGAAAAACAGCGCGAAGGCAAGTCGTCCAAGAGTCCTTGAATGAAGTCAGTAACAACGCAGACCTACTTACACGCGTCGTAACACGTGATGAAACATGGGTTTACGTATATAACGTCGAAACTAAAGTTCCATGTCCAGGTGAAAGCATTCTGCTTCGCCAATTCCGAAAGAAGTTCGACAAGTGCCATTAGATGGGAAGGATATATCCACTGTATTTTTTTATTTCACCGGCATACTGCAATTTGAGTTCTTGCCACGAGGTTTAACGAACAGGGAAGAGTCCTACATAAAAGTTCATCTCCGCTTTCGTGAAGCGGTCTGAAAAAAACACCCAGATTCGTGACGAAACAATTCACGACATTGGCACAAAGATGCTGCACCTGATCACAATTTGTTGCTTGTATCTTTAATTTCTGGCCAAAAACAATACTGTAATGACGCCTCGGACTCCATATTCGTCAGACGTCTCCCCATGTGACTTTTTCCCGTTCCCAAAAATGATGCAAATCTAAAAGTGCTGTAGTTTCACAAGCAGAGACTAGACACTGAGAGAGCTTAATGCTATCCCAAAGATAGAGTTCCAGATGTATTTTGGGGCTTTGAAAAAGCGCTGCTATAATTTTATATCACGTAATGGGGCTATTTTGTAGGGGATAATGTTGGTATAGACGAAGACATAAAACTCGCTCAAAAATACATTATTTTTTGAACATTTCTCATATTACGTTCCACAATGAAATATATTTTGTCACAGAAGAAAATAACCAGATATTTAGCGGGCGATGCTAACAAAAATGCAACGAAAGCAGATATATTGTATTGATAACACTGACATTTATGATGGAAAGAAATTCCAAAATAACATTAATAACAAGTAACAAGCTCAAAAAGGAGCTACACGAATACGAATTTGAAAATAATGGAAAGTACTTAAAAATTCATCTTTGGAACTAGTAAAAAATGCATATTTATATTACCATACACGTTTCGCTTTATCATTAAAATGAAATGCCAAAGGTAGAAATACGAAATTTTTTTAGTGGCTGCAGGAACGGATTTTAAATATTCTTAATAATAGGAATGCAGCTACGGACACCATGGCCACAGAAAAAGAAAAAAAAATAGTTTGGCGTACAAACTCATTATGAATGCCTACAACAAGAAGAACTTTTCGACTAATGCAGAATTAAAACATTACCGGACACTGCTACACCCTGAAGCCCTACATGCAGAAACTAGTCTAAAGCTTGTAAGAACAGAATTGCATATGAGGCTAGAATTTGCGGAACAAGCGATTCTCAGGAGGAAAGTCGCATCTCGAAGAGGACGAGACGGTAAATACAGAAGGTGAACGGACCAAGAACGGCATACCACAGTTGAGAGGAATTCAGATATCGTCAGGGAAAGGACTAACTTCTTATAATCGCCCAAGACAGGGTGACACGTCAGTTAATGAAGTTTCTTGTGAACAGGAGGACCACAGTGTACTGGACCCTATAGGCAGAAAATGGTCTGGAAGAAACAGGAGCACAGGAAACAGAGATTTACAACAGGGTGACTTTCGAATAAAAAAATCTGGGTTGTCATAGGTTTATAGAACAGAATTAAAGACAGGAGAAAACAACATCTACAGAAGAGCGAAGAAGGTTGTGAAGTAAGAATGTTGCAGAGGGATATAGAGTAGAAGAAATATAAAGGTGCCCCACGTTTAACTGGCCCTCATATGGCAAAACCAAAACAAAGAAGAATACATGTCTCTCTCCGAAGAGTCATCAGGCACATTTGATTTAGTGTTTCGGCAGATATTTGTATTTCGTTTTTTGTAATGTGTGGACGAAATCAGCCCAAACATATACTGCTACTGTGAGGTTGTTCCGTCCCCCATTGGGTGCCTCCCAGGGTGTGGGATAGGGGAAAGCCTCCCATATGTGGGTGGTACTGAAGAAATGAAATCTCCAGGGTGGACTAAATACTATCACAAAACCTATCAGTATCTGATCTGATATGCCAACGACTGTTGATCAGCTTTTGTTCATCTAGTTGGTGCGGCTGTTAGACATACGGCTTGATCGCAGCAATTAAGTCTTACAATCCTGTGATCTTCATCGGACATCACCAAAAAATTAAAGTGGTAGGAGGGGGGAGGCAGCGGTAAGGCGCTGGGCCGATATTACATTACACATTTTGCTTAAAATAATTTGCCACACATAAAGTCGGACTTCAATATTAAAACCCAAAGATCTTGTTTTAACTTTCACGGAAAAATAGCACATGCTCTGTATTTCATATTACAATTTCTGATGACACCATGCTGCAAGAAACAACAGTTTGATGGTGATCCAAATGAGAAACAAAGCTGTAATCACAAATTTCACACACTGACTTCAGATCAGGAAAAGAGGTGTCAGAACCTAACTGAGTTTCAAATACTTTAGATAACAACTATAAAATGATGGATCTATTTGATATACAAGTCGCGCCCTGAGTTGAGCAACGTAACTGTACGAACGAAATTTTGACATAATGTAATTGCTATATTTCCAACTGACCAAGTAAATATGAAATCGCAACTATAATACAAATTATTAAACCCTGTAAATCGCCTTTTGCCAAAATTCAATGCAGTGAACAGACTGTGAAAAAAATGCAACAGTAATTACATAATTTCAATTAGTGAAGAATTCTTAAAATTTAAAGCCTGAGTACACAAATACAAAATAATATTAATCGCAGGCACAGTGCCTCTTCGAAATGGTATCTACCTACACGAACAGATTTGCTGCATTACAAGGAACTCAATGGATAGACAGTTCAAAAAATACACTACTGGCCATTAAAATTGCTACAACAAAAACAAATGCAGATGATAAACGGGTATTCATTGGACAAATATATTACACTACAACTGACATGTGATTACATTTTCATGCAATTTGGGTGCATAGATCCTGAGAAATCAGTACCTAGAACAACCACCTCTGGCCGTAATAACGGCCTTGATACGCCTGGGCATTGAGTTAAACAGAGCTTGGATGGCGTGTACAGGTAGAGCTACCCATGCAGCTTCAACACGATACCACAGTTCATCAAGAGTACTGACTGGCGTATTGTGACGAGACAGTTGCTCGGCCACCATTGACCAGACATTTTCAATTGGTGAGAGATCTGGAGAATGTGCTGGCCAGGGCAGTAATCCAACATTTTATGTATCCAGAAAGGCCCGTACAGTACCTGCAACACGCGGTAGTGAATTATCCTGCTGATATGTAGGGTTTCGCACGGATCGAATTAAGTGTAGAGCCACGCGTCGTAACGTATCTGAAATGTAACGTCCACTGTTCAAAGTGCCGTCAGTGTGAACAAGAGGAGACCGAGACGAGTAACCAATGGCACCCCATACCATCACGCCGGGTAATATGCCAGTATGGCGATGACGAATACACGCTTCCAATGTGCGTTCATCGCGATGTCGCCAAACACGGATGCGACAATCATGATGCCGTAAACAGAACCTGGAATCATCCGAAAAAATGACGTTTTGCCATTTGTGCACCCAGGTTAGTCGTAGAGTACACCATCGCTGACGCTCCTGTCTGTGATGCAGCGTCAAGGGTAACCGCAGCCATGGTCTCCGAGCTGATAGTCCATGCTGCTGCAAACGTTGTCGAACTGTTCGTGAAGATGGTTGTTGTCTTGCAAATGTCCCCATCTGTTGACTCAGGGACCGAGACGTGGCAGCACGATCCGTTACAGCTATGCGGATAAGGTGACTGTCATCTCTATTGCTAGTGATACGAGGCCGTTGGGATCCAGCACGGCGTTCCGTATTACACTCCTGAACCCACCGATTTCATATTCTGCTAAGAGTCATTGGATCTCGACCATCGCGAGCACCAATGTCGCGATACGATAAACCGCAATCGCGATATGCTACAATCTGACCTTTATCAAAGTCGGAAACGTGAGGGTACGCATTTCTCCTCCTTACACGGGGCATCACAACAACGTTTCACCAGGCAACGCCGGTCAACTGCTGTTTGCGTATGAGAAATCGGTTGGAAAGTTTCCTCATGTCAGCAAGTTGTAGGTGTCGCCACCGGCGCCAACCTTGCGTGAATACTCTGAAAAGCTAATCTGCATATCACAGCATCTTTTTCCTGTCGGTTAAATTTCGCGTCTGTAGCACGTCATCTTCGTGGTGTAGCAATTTTTATGGCCAGTAGAGTATGAGGGCCTGGTGAGAGATTTCGCCTGATGTCGTGCAGCCCATATAACGTAACTGTCATACAGTTCCTTCTTCGTAACAATTCTCAACCGCATTCTGCAGGATCAATGAAGACGCTCCTGCAGCGTTCACGATGGGTAGTGTTTCATCACCCACAATACATCCCGTAATAGGCTTCCGCTGCGTTTCTACTCTGCTCACATGAAGCGCTGCCCATGATGACAACGCTTTAGCGAAGACAACGAGCTGCAGATAATCTTAAAAAATTGGCGGAAAGCACAGGTGTGTGCATTCTATAACGAGGTTGTTGGTACGTTGGTACAACGCTAAGACAAACGTGTAAGTCGGAGCAGCGACAATGTAGAGAAAAGGGTGGAAGGTGTAGCTAACTGTCGTAAAGAAAACATTTCTGGTTTTCGGAGAGGTTTCCATTTTGCGAGCGATCGTTCCTCACTTTCGGAATAGCCCTCGTAAGTGCCGTCCCCTACTTTTTTGTGTGTGGGTTCAAAATGGCTCTGAGCACTATGGGACTTAACATCTGAGGTCATCAGTCCCCTAGCACTTAGAACTACTTAAACCTAACTAACCTAAGGACATCACACACAACCATGCCCGAGGCAGGATTCGAACCTGCGACCTTAGTGGTCACGCGGTTCCATTCGTGTGTGGGTTTTGTAGTAACAAATTTAAGTTTCAGGTATTTCCATCGAAATTTTCTACTATGTTTAATGCACTGTAGAGGCAATGCTGGTGACTGATGTTTTAAAAAAGGTACGGAGCAACCATTTGACAGTGGGGATTGTACCTGAGTGTTATTGTTTGGACCAGGCTTTTACATTAAGTAATATGGTTTTCTTAATTTGTCATCCTCTTGTACGTTAATCAGTTGTAATTATTATTTCGAAAAGGTCTGTGTACTGTAGGGACTGTTAGTTGCAGAAATTTGCTATTTAGTTCCAAGTGGCCGGCCGAAGTGGCCGTGCGGTTAAAGGCGCTGCAGTCTGGAACCGCAAGACCGCTACGGTCGCAGGTTCGAATCCTGCCTCGGGCATGGCTGTTTGTGATGTCCTTAGGTTAGTTAGGTTTAACTAGTTCTAAGTTCTAGGGGACTAATGACCTCAGCAGTTGAGTCCCATAGTGCTCAGAGCCATTTTGAAGTTCCAAGATGCCATTAGTACACAACTGGCTATTAAAATCGATACACCACGAAGATGTGCTAGAGACGCGAAATTTGACCGATAGGAAGAAGATGCTGTGATATGCAAATTATTAGCTTTTCAGAGCATTCACACAAGGTTCGCGCCGGTGGCGACACCTAAAACGTGGCGACATGAGGAAAGTTTCCAGCCGATTTCTCATACGCAAACAGCAGTTGACCGGCGTTGCCTGATGAAACGTTGTTGTGATGCCTCGTGTAAGAAGGAGAAATGCGTATCATCACGTTTCCGACTTTGATAAAGGTCAGATTGTAGCTTATAGCGATTGCGGTTTATCGTATCGCGACATTGGTGCTCGCGTTGGTCGAGATCCAATGACTCTTAGCAGAATATGGAATCGGTGGGTTCAGGACGGTAATACGGAAGGCTGTGCTGGATCCCAACGGCCTCGCATCACTAGCAGTCGAGATGACAGACATCTTATTCGCATAGCTGTAGCGGATCGTGCAGCCACGTCTCGGTCCCTGAGTCAACAGATGGGGACATTTGCAAAACAACAACCATCTTCACGAACAGTTCGACAACGTTTGCAACAGCGTGGACTATCAGCTCGGAGACCATGGCTGCGGTTACCCTTGACGCTGCATCACAGACAGGAGCGCCTGCGGTGGTGTACTCAACGACGAACCTGGGTGCACGAATGGCAAAACGTCATTTTTTCGGATTATTCCAGGTTCTGTTTACGGCATCATTATGGTCGCATCCGTGTTTGGCGACATCGCGGTGAACGCACATTGGAAGCGTGTATTCGTCATCGCCATACTGGCGTATCACCCGGCGTGATGGTATGGGGTGCCATTGGTTACTCGTCTCGGTCTCCTCTTGTTCGCATTGGCGGCAATTTGAACAGTGGACGTTACATTTCAGATGTGTTACAACCCGTGGCTCTACCCTTCATTCGATCCGTGCGAAACCCTACATATCAGCAGGATAATGCACGACCGCATGTTGCAGGTCCTGTACGGGCCTTTCTGGATACAGAAATATTCGACTGCTGCCCTGGCCAGCACATTCTCCAGATCTCTCACCAATTGAAAATGTCTGGTCAATGGTGGCCGAGCAACTGGCTCGTCACAATACGCCAGTCACTACTCTTGATGAACTGTGGTATCG
This sequence comes from Schistocerca nitens, assembly GCF_023898315.1. Classification (NCBI taxonomy): domain Eukaryota; kingdom Metazoa; phylum Arthropoda; class Insecta; order Orthoptera; family Acrididae; genus Schistocerca; species Schistocerca nitens. The sequence goes on from NC_064617.1 coordinate 863,088,786, forward strand.
TGTTGAAGCTGCGTGGGCAACTGTAGCTGTACACACCATGCAAGCTCTGTTTGACTCAATGCCCAGGCGTATCAAGGCCGTTATTACGGCCAGAGGTCGTTGTTCCGGGTACTGATTTCTCAGGATCTATGAACCCAAATTGCGTGAAAATGTAATCACATGTCAGTTCTATTATAATATATTTGCCCAATCAATACCCGTTTATCGTCTGCATTTCTTCTTGGTGTAGCAATTTTAATTGCCAGGACCGTATTAAGCGGGTGGCACCGTTTCCTAGGCATCTTTACGTGCTCACTGTGCGGTCACAACTGAAGAGAGCGACTCGACACGATCGACCGGAATACTAGAGACACTAACCAACACATATGTGCAAAGCAGTTGTTTAAATTTCATGATCGATCGGAACTTACCTTTCGAATAGCCCTCGTATGCGCTAAACAAGGATAGAATTAGTGGTATGTGTTACGCACCTTAACAATACGCGACCAACTTGAGGTCACGACACTATAGAAAACTTGACGGGAGAATAAACACACTAGTCGGATCCCAGATGTAACCAGAACGCGGAAACAGTATGGTTCAAATGGCTCTGAGCACTATAGGACTTAACACCTGAGGTCATCAGTTCCATAGACTTAGAACTACATAAACCTAACTAACCTAAGGACATCACATACATCCATGCCCGAGGCAGGATTCGAACCTGTGACCGTAGCAGCCGCGTGGTTCCGGACTGAAGCGCCTAGACCGCTCGGCCACCGCGGCCGGCGGAAACAGTAATAAGCGCAATAATTCTCACTTGTTTCTGGAGAACCCGGCAGAAGAAAGCCACCTCGCCATAGCTTACCTGTAAAGACCACCTGAAGATAACACCGTGGCCACAGGTTGCCGGAGTGAAGAAGAACTGACAAGACTCCCGTAATAGTCCGCCACAGTGTCACCGACTCATTGCGGGCTCCGCAAGGCTTCGCGCCAGATAATTCCAGAAAACCACGTAGCAACACCTTGACCTGTTCCTCAGCACGCTGACAGGCACACCTGCCTCTAGCAATCGCAATGCGGCCCACGCTATTACCGCAGTGACGGCAACACCGAACGCACCACAGCCGACTGCTCCAGTCCCTGCCACCACGCTCTGCATCAGCGAGCACGCGCTCAAGTAGCCTCCAGCTCTCTGCACAAGAAACCCTCTGACTGGAAGCGTCGAGAGAGCAATCGAGTTAACCGAGGTGGTAGAAGACGATTTACTACAAGCTAACCACAGACGGCTCAAAAACAATCATCAACTTGAAGCGGTCATGGCAGACCAACAGGAAGGAATTCCACTACTCCTGGCCCGAGTCAAAAGACAGGATTCCCGTTCCTGTCATAGGGGACCAGACATGCCATGTAGAGACGTATCGGAGTTTCTCAAAACGTTTCCGAACAAAACAAAAATTTTCCATTGGTATACTGAAAGTAAACACATTATAGAAACCAGGAAAACTGAAACACCTAACGAATACGCTGGACAGATTTATCATCAAAATTATGACACTGCAAGAAACCCGGTCTACAGATGAAAATAATTTCGATTCTGAGAATTAGGGGTTCTATAGACGAAAACTTGCAGTGTATATCAACACAGGACTGAAAACATTTGGCACAGGTTTTGCGGTTCATAAGCCCGTCTCAGATTCAATCACTGACTTTACATTACCTTCAGAAAGACTCTGAAGATGTCAATAAAATCAAGGAATAAGGCATAAACACTGATTAACGCACATGCGCCAAGAAATGACTACGAGAGAAAAGACGCACAGGTGATGACGCTGTCCTAAGAGACGGAACTTGGTCCAATGACCCACCAAGGAACTCTAAAACAGAATCTCAAAGAAAAATATTAACATCGTTAATACAAGCAAATGAAATATTAATTGGCTGAAAGAAACACAAAGGTCTGTAACAATAGAGATTTTTAGAAGGAGAAATTGAGCACAGAAAACAATTCAGAAGTAAAATAAAAAACAGGAAACTTGAATAAGTCTCAACGGAAGAAACAACAGGGAAAAAACAGACAAACGAAAGAAAGACAAAAATACAGTGAATTAATGAAGAAGTCTTGTTGTTGTTGTTGTTGTTGTTGTGGTCTTCAGTCCTGAGACTGGTTTGATGCAGCTCTCCATGCTACTCTATCCTGTGCAAGCTTCATCTCCCAGTACCTACTGCAACCTACATCCTTCTGAATCTGCTTAGTGTATTGATCTCTTGGTCTCCCTCTACGATTTTTACCCTCCACGCTGCCCTCCAATGCTAAATTCGTGATCCCTTGATGCCTCAAAACATGTCCTACCAACCGATCCCTTCTTCTAGTCAAGTTGTGCCACAAACTTCTCTTCTCCCCAATCCTATTCAATACCTCCTCATTAGTTACGTGATCTACCCACCTTATCTTTAGCATTCTTCTGTAGCACCACATTTCGAAAGCTTCTATTCTCTTCTTGTCCAAACTGGTTATCGTCCATGTTTCACTTCCATACATGGCTACACTCCATACAAATACTTTCAGAAACGACTTCCTGACACTTAAATCTATACTCGATGTTAACAAATTTCTCTTCTTCAGAAACGATTTCCTTGCCATTGCCAGTCTACATTTTATATCCTCTCTACTTCGACCATCATCAGTTATTTTACTCCCTAAATAGCAAAACTCCTTTACTACTTTAAGTGTCTCATTTCCTAATCTAATTCCCTCAGCATCACCCGATTCAATTTGACTACATTCCATTATCCTCGTTTTGCTTTTGTTGATATTCATCTTATATCCTCCTTTCAAGACACTGTCCATTCCGTTCAATTGCTCTTCCAAGTCCTGTGCTGTCTCTGACAGAATTACAATGTCATCGGCGAACCTCAAAGTTTTTACTTTTCTCCATGAATTTTAATACCTACTCCGAATTTTTCTTTTGTTTCCTTTACTGCTTGCTCAATATTCAGATTGAATAACATCGGGGAGAGGCTACAACCCTGTCTCACTCCTTTCCCAACCACTGCTTCCCTTTCATGCCCCTCGACTCTTATAACTGCCATCTGGTTTCTGTACAAATTGTAAATAGCCTTTCGCTCCCTGTATTTTACCCCTGCCACCTTCAGAATTTGAAAGAGAGTATTCCAGTTAACGTTGTCAAAAGCTTTCTCTAAGTCTACAAATGCTAGAAACGTACGTTTGCCTTTTCTTAATCTTTCTTCTAAGATAAGTCGTAAGGTTAGTATTGCCTCACGTGTTCCAACATTTCTACGGAATCCAAACTGATCTTCCCCGAGGTCCTGGGGAGAAAAAAAAAGAAGGAAAGGAAGTGAAGCTGTGATTGAGTCAAGATCACACTCTCTCCCAAAGAGGAATAATCGAGAATACATACGTATATAAACCTTTTTGTATTCCATGAGCTGCACTTCAAAATCTATAACCATTAAATAGATTTTTTACGTGACGGACAGGTCGGTTGATGTGTTGTGGACAGCATATGGCACTGGTGATAAGTGGGATATACGCCTGAATATCGGTCTCGCAAATAAATGCAGGTCATGGTGTTCAACAAGATGTCTCTATCAGATACGTATAAGGTGGAGCACCGAAAATACAATATTTTCATATGTATTGCATCAATATAATTTTCAAGTGGAAAACTTCGAGATTTTTCTATAAGGCTCTCGAGTTTTTGCGAATGTTCTCAAATGTTAACGGATGTTCTAACATATAACTTGGAAACGACACATGTCGCATTGATCTGCTCTCTGGCAAAATCGTTTCAAAAGATGAGTTTTGAAACACAGTAAAAACAGAGGAACAACTCATCGAGAAAGTAAATTCGCTGGAGAGAATTTATGTTAACAAAGGAAATTATGTAAGCGAACAATTTTAGGAACGAAAAACATAGTTCAACAAATAAATCAGTGAATACAGAACATGATGCCAAGGAAAGAAAAAAAAAATATTTCATCCATTGATACAATGGTGAACCAAGACGAAAGTGTAAACTTACCAAGAGAATTCCTAAATTCGCTCAGTATCGTCGGTATAACCTCGCACATATGCTTCTAAACAACATAGAGGCGGAAACACTAACCGGGAAAGAGCAATACCACGATTCCAGTCATTTCAACTAACGTACCACGTAGCTTTTAAAGGCTTCTATTTCTGATAATATTAGCGTGGAGTATGACTATCAATAAAGCACAAGGGCAAACATCCCAATGCTGTGAAGTGAATTTAAAAGAATATTATTTATCACACGGACAGCTCTACGTACCCTCTTCGCTCGTTGGGCAACGGCAAAACTTATTCCTTATGTTCGCGAAAGCATAGCACCAGATGTAGTTCATAAGCATACACTTCGAATAAGTTTGATGATGTACGAATGAGATAATTAATTAATTTTTTTTCAATTCAGAAACAGTTGGAGTAAAAGATCAAGCGAAGCAGGTCCTTTTCAGCTAGTCACAGTTTCCGGCATCGTCATGTGGTAATCCATCCACGATCTCCCGGCAGAATGCCTCTCGCCACTGTCAAGTGGTACTTGACAGCCGTGTGGCTGCAGGCCTCATCCTCTTGCAACCGTAATACCGACTGTGACGTCACTGGTGCTCAGTGCATCGCCATACAAGGCAATGGTTTTTTCTTGTGTCTGCCGCGCTCGCTGCTTTAGCCTGGTGATGGCCGGGTTTCACTTTCACGCAGCTGCAAACATCGCGGATGTTATCACATACTTAGGATATCTATAGCTTCCTTGATTACACTGTCACAAAATAAATCATTGAGTTATAGCTGTGAAACTAAGAAATCTTATCTGTGCTTGTCCCAGATTCATTTCACTTTTTATATATAAAGTCATCGACTGTGGGAATTTCTCGGAATTTTGTTGCAGTTGCTCAAGCATACGTTGTTTTTGTAACATAGGAAATAGTCACTTTCTCCAGGAATTTGGATCATACTGTTAACATCGCGGGCAGTTTTTGTACACAACAGAAGAGGAAAAGAAAGAATATTACGATTTAAAGTCCTGCCTACGACGGTGTCACTAGGGACCGGACAATAAGCTTGGTTCAGTGAAAGGTGTGAAAGAAAATAGGGTGGCATTTACTCTAAGTGATTTAGCGACACAGTGGAAAATTATATCAGGATAGTCGATCGGGGGATCTGAAGCAACGTAATCCCGAATGCGCGTCCCTGTTTTATCCTCAGGGCCACCTCGTTCGGTATTTCTGTGAAGGCAGATTTAACGTGGCCGTCTCCGACGCGCCGTCGCTAGTGTATTGAGTTGCGTTGACAATATGGCTTCTGTTGCCGGTTGCTTTGACAGATGGAAGAGAAACTGGGTCGCAGCACAAAGTGTTCGCTTAAACGTCCTGCTTTCTGCTGTCGGCAGTGAAACGCCGCCTACGGCTGACGCAATACCGGTCAGACGCGGGCAATAGAGCGAGAGAAGCGTTCACTGAAATGTAGGCCACCCACCACGCATGAGTGTCCGGCGATGTGCAGTATTCACAGTGCGCACGGCGTAAGCACCGCTCGAAGACGTGCAGCGAAATTACGCAGCGAATAGCATACGATAGAAAAGACTCAAAGTTGCACATATGCTATGCAGTAGTGTCTCATGCATTTATTTATTGCTATCACCACCCATGTGGATCATGTCGCGGCAGAACGTGCACCTCATACAGACATCGAATTGCTCCTCCGTGTCCCATGTCTCGCTGGAAAATCGAGCATTTAGATGAAATAGAAGCAGGTGCTGATCCAGGGTTCTGATCTGGTAGGGGGTTACGGGTTGTTACCGTCTCCCTGTCCCCTCCAAACCCTAGTTTTCATCATCTCCGCATTGAAAATGCTAAACATGAACAGGATACTAACATTAGCAGAATTTATAAAATGTTTTAACATAATCATAATAATAATTATAATAATTTATTTACACAATGTCCTAGTGCATTACCTTAGAATAACTTCCAAGAAATTCCAGTACACTGGAATAATCATTTGAACAGCATTCGTTCAAAAACTCCACAAGTACATCTGGCGTGCTGTTGATTCAAAAGCTATAGTAGCAACAAACTCATACAATTTTGACGTCATACTCAGCATAATATAAAACCGAACTGTGCACGCATCATAATTAGTATATTACGTCTTCACAGTCGCAGTGTTAAGTATTTGCAAACTATGGCATACAATGGTCTAAACTGAGGTTCTTTGTTGTCGCTTAGCCTACATTAAGGGAAGAAAGTATTTCTACTGTACTTCTCTTAGTGGAAGGTCTTTTCCTATTTGTCTTGCCAAAAGGAGTAGTATACCTCTATTTACATAAACATGTACGCAAATGGAACAGGCAGTAATCTTAATTCGGGGACACTGGGGAGTACCCCCTGCCACGTACTTCACATTAGTTTATAGGGCATAGATGTAGATATACAAAACTGAGGTAAATTTCAGTTTAGTCAGTGTCCTCCATCCTTGCGCCTCTGTCAACATCTCCAAACACTCCATATCCCTCCCCAATGTAATTTCGCTCGCTTGCTCTCCCAGACCATGAAGTCATCCATGAAATCTACCCTTCCTTCTAACCATAACCTACCCAACCCTCCCCAGATAAAGCCTCCAACCCACTCTTTCCTTGTTCAGTTGGTACCTAACACCTACATCTGACCCATGAGGCCGTGAGGGATTAGCAGAGCGGTCTCAGGCGCTGCAGTCATGGACTGTGCGGCTGGTCCCGGCGGAGGTTCGAGACCTCCCTCTGGCATGGGTGTGTGTTTGTCCTTAGGATAATTTAGGTTAAGTTGTGTGTACGATTAGGGACTGATGACCTTAGTAGTTAAGTCCCATAAGATTTCACAAACATTTGAACATTTTTCACCCTCTAGTTCCTCCCCACATAACCATCCCACATCTTCCATACATATATTGCTGTACCACATGTTTTATGGTATGTGGCGCCGATTAAATCATAACCTGGCTTTTGTCTAATTGTCATACTCAGCATAGCGTGCAAAATTTTAGAAAGTATCACCCTCAACAGATTAGCCATGAATTGCTGGAATCAATTCCCTTTGGATAAGCCGGCTTGCGACCAAACAGAAGTTGCTCACTCCGTGTTCTCTCTTTAACTACTTACATTGAAGGCGGGCTTCAAGACCAACTGAATCATTTGTTAATTTTTAGATTGAAGACACTGTATGGAGATTGGAAACAAGAGCTAATACTGATTAGCTTCTCATGGCTGGGGTTCACAGTCATGTAGGCGTTTCTAAACGACGACATATTCGCCGTTGACTGAGGCGCGTCTTAATGTTTGACGTCTGTTGAAGCAAAATCTTTTGCAGTACCACTTTATAGTGATCTTAAGGCTGAAATTTCAGTTGTGAAATAAATTATTTCTACAGTCAACGGCAAATATGATGTCCTTAAACAAAAGGATTAACACGTAACTTCCTTCATATTATTCCCCGTCGTGTGATTGCAAGACTGCTAGAAAATATGCCTTGCAATAGAAGATTCCAAGTGACTGTTTGTACTAAATCGAGCAAGCAAATAAAGTTTAATAATGATCTTCCTTAAGACTCTGTTTTAGGTCCTCTGTTCTTTGCCATTTATATTGCTAGTATGCCTTCAACAACATCTCTAAAATTTGGATACGCTGATGTTTGGGCACTAGCGACAGAACATAAGGAAAGCGGAGGATGTTCTAATAAATAACTTGGCTGAAACGGGTAACTTTTTGTGTAAATGGAGGCTCCAGTCCATTCAATTTAAGACAGTGGTTTCGTGCAAACTTGGAACTTAAAATTCTTTTCAGCAATGTCACCTTAAATCGCAGCATAAAACTACAAGAAACATTAAGCTAACAGTGGTGCCTCATAATCAGAGCTGCAAAATAATATGATACATAAGGTATGTGGCACCACATGGGGCTCTTCGGCATCTGCTTTACGAGTAATAGCTTTAGCTCTGGTTTTTGCAGTAGCAAAATACTGCTGCCCCATCTGGGTTATCAGCACCTGTACCGAGAAAATAGATATCGAACTAAACCACACGGTGCTAATGATTTAGGCCACGGATGAGAGTTCTCCCACGGTCTGGCTACCAGTCCTAAGTTAAATACCTCCACAACAACGAATACTTCTTAGAGAATTTAGAAAAAAATCAAAACAAACAAGAACTTTCTTTTCATTCGTTTTCTGATAATATAAAAATCAAACGATTTCACTCCATAAATGCTTAGAAAATAAGAACTTTGATATTGAGCAATACTGCAATAGGCTGGGAAAGTACTGTAACTGCGGATCTGAAGAAATTTCGATGTACCGCTGAAAAGAAAGACTTGCTTTGACCTCGTAAGATATTCCAACGTAATTCTAAAACGAATTAGAACCAACCACGAAAAACGTGCTACTCGTTGTATAAATGAAATCTGAACACTCGTCCGACGTACGACAGACAGCAGAATGATAGACAGTCCAGCATATAGTGCAAACATCTCCACTGTGAGCCTACACGGGACAATTTGAAGACTTTCTGAGTAAGACTGATTGTTCCGTTAACTACATTTGTAACCTAGATGTCTCTTTATGGATTTACTCTTTGCTTATGTTCATTAGTGTGATATTCTTCTCCACATAGCCTTCTGTCAAATACTTCCCACGTTCAAGACCATGGGCTCATCTACGAAATCTACGCTTCCTTCCAACCTTAACCCATTCTACCCGTATCACCCCAAACGAAGGCTCGAACACGACCTTTCGCTTGCCCAGCTGGGATCCCACTCATCTCCTAACACTTATATCCTGCCCATCAGTTGCATCCCATACAGTCATTCCACACCCTTCTCCATATAACTTCATTACGTCTCACACCCAAGACGATGGACGCATTCCTGAACTCTAGTCTTCGTTATTATCATGACCTAGCATACCGATCCCATGCCAAACCAACACCCCTTGCTCAGCTGGCATTGCTCTCCTAACATGAACATCCCGACCCACCAGCTCCGTCTCGTCTAGTCATCTCACAACCTTCTCGATATAATCTCCTCTACAATACTTCGCACACCTCAGACCATGAACTCATCCATGAAATCTACCCTTCGATCCAACCTTGACCCATTCTTCTCATCTCGCCCAAATGAAGGCTCGAACCCACCATTTCCGTGCTTAGCTGGAATCCCACTCATCTCCTAACACTTATATCCTGACCATTAGTTCCATACCATACAGTCATTCCACACCATTCTCCGTATAACTTCATTACGTCTCACACCCACGACTATGAGCGCATTCCTGAACTCTAGTCTTTGTTATTACCATGACCTATCCTGCCCATTCCGTGCCAAACAAACACCCCTTGCTCAGCTGGTATTGGCCTCCTGACATAAACATCCCGATCCACCAGCTGCATCTGATATAATCATCTTAAAACCTTCTCAATTTAACCTCTTCTCCAATACTGTCCACGCCCCAGATCAAGAAATCATCCAAGATACCTACCCTTCGTTCCAACCTTGACCCATTCTTCCCATCTCATCCCCAACAAGGCTCGAACTCACCATTTTCTTGCCCGGCTGCGATCCCACGCGTCTCGTAACATCCTACTTACAATTTCCATCCTACACAGTCGTCCCACATCCTTCTTTACATAACATCCTCTGCGGTCACGCCCCAGTCACTACCCACAGTTGCAAGGAGCCGCCGTCAGCAGCGCAGCTCCAGGTGCTGACCCACGTACACTTTCTCGTTGTGTTTCAGGCTTGTTCGTGGGCCCGCTGATCAAGATGTACTCGTACCGCAAGGTGGCGCTCGTGGGCTGCGTGCTGAGCGCCGTGGGGCTCATCCTGACCGCGCCCGCCAACAGCATGGCGCACATCCTCGCCACCTACTCCATCGTGGGAGGTAAGCCCTAATCGTCAAGTACCCGCTAACTCCTGCTCACTCTGAAAACAAAGGTGAAGCAAAGCTGCATGAGACAATTAACTGTTATACGCTGCCTGACAAAAAAATTGAGAATTCAGAATGGGAGGGCGAAACGAAATGACACTTCATGGGTTCAGAGGGTACGTGACGTCATTTCAGTGGTTACAAAGTGGAGTCGATTTTACAAACAGAACTTTACAGCATGAGCCCACTTATCAGTAAGAAGCTGCACCCTCACTGGCGTGGATGCGTGCGCCGATTTAGTTGAGAATGGCGTCATAAAGCAGTTCCAACTTCTTCTGAGGCAAGTCAGCCCACAACTGTCGTAAATGGAGCATGATATCGTGGATACTGGCAATGGGACGGATTTGGCGTCTGAGCTGGTCGTACACCCTTTGTATTGGGGACATATCTGGGGATCTTGCTAGAAATGGAAGTACCTCAACATCACGCAGGCACTTCTCAGAGACACGTGCCATGTGACAGTTTTCTCTATATGAAAAAATGACCTGACGAACCGTGAGCAGCAGTCTGTGGCCTTTTGCTGGTGTCACTGTGATGTATGGGAAGGTGTCGTTGAGTGACTGTAGGAGGGTACCAGATGACTTGGACAAAATTTTTAGTTGGTGTGATGAATAGAAGTTGCTTTAAACGTAGAAAAATGTAAATTAATGCAGATGAGTGAGAAAAACAACCCGGTAATGTTCCAACACAGCATTGGTAGTGTCCTATCTTGAGACAGTCACTTTGTTTAAATATCTGGGTGTAACGCTGCAAAGCGATATCAAATGGAATGATCACATAAGGGCAGTAGTGGGGAAAACGATTGATCGACTTTGGTTTACTGGGATAATTTTAGGAAAGCGTAGCTCACCTGTAAAGGGGATAAATTCGTGAGTACTGCTCGAGTGTTTGAGATCCCCAGCAGGTCGGGTTAAATAAAGATGTCGGAACAGTTCAGAGGCGAGCCACTAGATTTGTTACCGGTAGGTTGCGGTCTTTCAAATAAAAATGTGAAATGTTGTGTGGTGTGTGGTGGCCCTCAACTACGTACTCTCAGACTCAGAGTTGAAATATTAAAAGTTTTGGCTGGTTTCGTTGTGTAGGGGCTGGGATGTGTAGTTGCTGCATTACCGGCCAAATACTGCTGAGTCTATAGTGTGGCCACGCGCAAACCGCTCCACACTCTCCAAGTCTCTCCTTGCGACTGTCGCGTCCAGCACCTCCCCTGTCCAGTGCGACTGTCCCTCGTGCCGCACTCTCCCATTCACTTCGGTAGTCGCCTCACTTAGTAACGAGCGCTGTGATTGGCGATAGCGCTTCTGTCGTATCTCCAAGCCAACGCACACTCACAAACATTTTGATACACTTTCGAAATACTGGATTTACATTTAAATAACTTGAAATTAAATAAACATTCCTACAGCTGGACCATAAACACGCTCTAACACACATTATGAAATCCATAAACAAATTAAATATACATATATCAAAGGAATAGCAAGCAAAAGTAGGCCAGTAGCCTAACGTCTATGCGCTTTCTACGTAAAACACAGTAAATATTTGACCAAGTTTTTCATGAATAGTATATATCGGATATAAACAAAGACATAAACGAATAAATACATTTATAAGCATGCACGTACTGTTTTTCGTGTAACTGTGGAGTACTTATGGCCTGATGCGATCGATAGTAATCGGCCACTTTGACCTCCAATAACTCATGTACTATTGAAGTTACATGCCTGTAATTCATACCAGTTTAGGCTTAAACCAATAGCTTTCTAAAGACGGACATCGGATGAAGCGTTTAGATTTTGAAAATTCGTTGCTGGGTGTTACTTGAATAATTTACTGTCAGATAGTAAACTTTAAACTAATAAAGACATTGAAAATCTGATTACACCATCAGAATCGTCGTACGAATAATAGTAATGTACATATATTTCTTTCTGAGATATCATTGAGGTATCGTAATTCATCTGGCTACTATTAATTTCTATAGGAACTGTGAAATGTCGGGGAATTCACATCTCCTTCATCGACACAAAGCACCGTTCTTGTCACAGCGTCAACATGGAATTCCCAGCCACATGACTGGCCTCGACCACTCTTGCTTCAGTCAACGTCCGGTACCACGTGGTCGGCCTGCCGAGCGGCCCACGCCCGCCGAGCGGCCCGTGCGACCATTCCAACTCCGAACTTAGAATATTTCCAGGGAACTCCGAACTTAGAATATTTCCAGGGCGCCACAATTCGCCGGTTACCTCACAAGGTACGCTCAACCGAGTGCTACGGAGATGCTTCGCGAATTCAGGACGTTTTTTTCGCAAAAAACTGTTGAGAAAACTTAGAGAACCTACATTTGAAGCTGACTGCAGAACGAGTCTACTGCCGATAACGTATATTTCGTGTAAGGACCACGAAGATAAGATACGAAAAATTAAGGTTCGTGTGGAGACATGTGGACCATGTAGGCAGTCGTGCTTCCCTCGGTCTATTTGTAAGTGGAACAGGAAATCAAAGACGAGCAGTGGTACACGATACCCTTGACCATGCACCGTACAGTGGCTTGCGGAGTATGTATGTGGATGGAGAAGTAGAAGTAGACCAGCATTGTCCTGTTGAAAAATAGCTTCATGATAGTGTCGCATGGCAGCTAACACATAAGGACGCAGGATGCGTGTGATGTACCATTGTGCCATCAGGGCTGCCTCAATCACTACCGGCTGTGAGCTGAAATCATACCCGATAGCCTACCACTCGTCAGCAGTTCATCTGGACATGGGACCTCTTCAAACGTAGTCGTTCGCGTTGTGGTGTTAACGGCCACCTACGTATGCGACGACAATTCACTAGCCCGGCTGCAGCTAGTCTTTGGCCAATGGTGTGGGATGACCCAGAATGTTGCACGGAGTCCTTAGGTTGTTCTCGGATGACTAGCAATTGTATGAAGGGGTTACATCGTGCTTGTTGGACTATTCAGCGATCCTCTCAGCTTTACAGCAGAAACTGCTATATATGCTTTCACAGATAAAATATTAAATGCTCTGAATAACCAAACATCGCCCGTTGGGCTATTTTGCGATCTCTCAAATGCTTTTGTCTATGTGAATCATGAAATTCTTCTAGGTAAGCTTAAGTATTGTGGTATGAGTGGGACAGTGCACAAATGGTTTAATTCATATTTAACTGGAAGACTGCAGAAGGTTGAAATTAACAGTATAGATGGTCTGCAAAAATCAACAGAGTCCTCTAACTGGGGATGTATCAAGAACTGTGTCCCACAGGGTTCAGTCTTGGGTCCCTTATTGTTCTTAATACATGTTAATGAATTGCCACTCTGTATTTGTGAACATGCAAAGTTAATTCTTTTTGCTGATTATTCAAGTGTAATTAACACATCCAACAAAAAAGAATTAGCTAAGTAAATTGTAAATAATGTCTTTCTGAAAATTATTACGTGGTTCTCTGCAAATGGACTCTCACTAAATTTTGAGAAAACACAGTACATGCAATTCAGTACATTAAATGACATAACGCCATTGATAAATATAGACATTGAACAGAAGTCAGTTGCTAAAGCAGAATAATCAAAATTTATGGGTGTGTGCACTGATGAGACATTGAATTAGAAGAAACACATGGATGATATGCCGAAAATGTTAGATTTCAGCTACTTGTGCTATTAGGGATATTGCAAATTTTGGTGATAAACGTATCAGTAAATTGGCCTACTACGCCTATTTTCATTCACTGCTTTCATATGGCATCATATTTTGGGGTAATTCATGATTAGGAGAAAAAATAATCATTTCACAAAAGAATGTAATGACAATAATTGCTGGAGACCACCCAAGATCACCTTGCAGACATTTGTTTAAAGAACTCGGGATTTGCACAGTACCTTCGCAATACATATACTCACTTTTGAAATTTGTTATTATCCCAGTTCAAAAATATTAGCTTAGTGCATAGCTACAACACTAGAAGAAAGGATGATCTTTATTATTCTGGGTTAAACCTGACTTTCGCACAGAAAGGGGTGAATTATACTCTCATAAATATCTTTGGTCATTTGCCAAATAGCGTTAAAAGTCTGACAGACAACCAACCAAAATTTAAAAAGAAATTAAAAGAATTTCTGTATGACAACTCCTTCTACTCAATAGGTCAATTTTTAGATCTGTAGTAGTAACTGTAAAAAAAGTATTGTGTAAAGAAAACTTATGTTAAACTCACACGTTCCACATCATTACGAAATGTAATATTCATGATCTATGGAACAAGTATTAATGTAATGTAATGGTGAGATGTGGTCGATCGGAGCCTTGACAGCGAGTACGCCTGCCCTGACGTTCCCATGTCTTACAATATCGGAGCACTGCCACCACACACACATCTGGGTATTGCAAGATTTGACCAGTCGGCGAATGGATACGAACAATGAGGCCCTTTTCAAACTCTTCAAGTGCTAAAATGGCTGACTCACACCAGTACGTGGCATCTCCACGTGCTTCAGTGATCACTTAACGTCTAACACTTACCACACCTCTTATACACGCTACCAGGCTTGGTAACAACACTAAATACCAACATCACTAATGCGCTCCAGTTTCCGTTCTACCTGTCGCAGAGAATTGCTCTCCTAATCAGTTACGTACCCGCGGATGGCGTGTATGTGTAGAGAGTTACATTTGCATCGGTTCCTGTCCTCTGGACGCATCACTTTTTTGTCTGACAGTGTTTTTGTGTCACTCTTCTCAAAGTCAAAATCTTATTCACTAGCTGCTTTCGCTGGTTCTTTCAGCTCGACGTAAAAGTTGTTTTACGTGAAATTTTCTACAGCGTTGCCCCTATTGGTGGGACTGGAAAGGCAGAAGGTATACCCCTTATACAATAATTACACGGTGTTTCAAACAGGCATCCGATTTCACAGGAGTATATCTCGTATTTGACTGAGGATGGAAGTAGACATCCTCGATGCAGCGAAAAAGCTTAAACCACTTAATAAAGGCAAGACCTGGGGTTGCAGGTATACCAGTCAGGTTCCTTTCAGAGTATGCTGATACAGTAGCTCCGTACTTTGCAATCATATACAACCGCTCGCTCACAGAAAGATCCATACCAAAAGACTGGAAAGTAGCACAAGTCACACCAAGAAATGAACTAGGAACAATCAGCTGAATTACAGACCCACATCACGAACCTAGATTTGCAGTAGGATTTTGGAACATGTACTGTGTTCGAACACAATGAATTAAGTCGAAGAAAACGATTTATTGACAAATAGTGAACACAGATTCAGAAAATATCGTTCTTGTGAAACACAGCAAGCTCTTTATTCTCACGGACTGAAAAGTGCTATCGATTGGGGATGTCAAACTGATTCAGTATTTTTATATTTCCAGAAATCTTTTAACACCGTTCCTCAAAAGCGACTTCTAATAAAATTGCTCGCCTATCGGGTATCGCCTCAGTTGTGCGACAGGATTCGTGATTTCCTGTCTGAAAGGTAACAGTTGGCCGTAACTGACGTAAATTCATCGAATAAAAAAAAGTGTAATATCTTACGTTCTCCAGGGAAGTTTTACAGGCCCTCTGTTGTTCTTGATCTACGTAAACGGTTTAGGAGACAATCAGAGCAGCCGTCTCTGATTCTCTGTATATGATGCCGTTATCAGACGATCAAAACAAACTGCAAAACGATTTATACCATGTATCTGTGTTGTGTAAAAAGTGACAATTGACTCTAAATAATAAAAAGTATGAAGTCATGCCAATGATCACTAAAGACAGTCAGCTAAATTTCGGTTACAGGATAAAGCGCACAAATCTAAAGTCGGTCAGTTCAACTAAATACTCAGGGATTAAAAACATGAATAACTTAAATTGGAATAAATAATGACATGCGGAAAGAAAACCAAAGACTGCGATTTATTGAGAAAACACTGAGGAAATGCAACAGATCTGCTAAGGAGACTGCTTTACACCATGCTTGTCCTCCCTCTTCTGCTGAGAGGTGTGGAATCCGAATCAGATAGGATCGACGGAGGACATCGATAAACTACAAAGAAGGGCAGCTCGTTTTGTACACACATCAAAAAAAGTTTTGCATCATCCCAGTTCCCAGAACTCCTTAAGATAGACGTTGACTGTGGATATTGTAACACAGACACAGTTCCTTTGACTGTTCGGAGATTTCACTAAACCCGCTCAAAGATGTTACGACTCAAACTGTGCGCAATAGGCTGCATGATGCGCAACTTGACTCCCGACGTCCATGGCAAGGTCCATCTTTGCAACCACAACACCATGCAGCGCGGTTCAGATGGGCCCAACGACATGCCGAATGGACCCCTCAGGATTGGCATCACGTTCTCTTCACCGATGAGTGTCGCATATGCCTTCAACCAGACAATCGTCGCAGACGTGTTTGGAGGCAACCCGGTCAGGCTGGACGTCTTGGACACATTGTCCACCGAGTGCAGGAAGGTGGAGGTTCCCTGCTGTTTTGGGGTGGCATTGTGTGGGGCCGACGTATGCCGCTGATGGTCATGGAAGGCGCCGTAACGACTGTACGATACGTGAATGCCATCCTCCGGCCGTTAGTGCAACCATATCGGCAGCATATTGGCGAGGCATTCGTCTTCATGGACGAAAATTCGGCCACCATCGTGCACATCTTGTGAATGACTTCCTTCAGGATAACGACATCGCTCGACTAAAGTGGCCAGCATGTTCTCCAAACATGAACTATATCGAACAAGCCTGAGATAGATTGAAAAAGGCTGTTTATGGACGACGTGGCCTATCAACCACTCTGAGGGATCTACGCCGAATCGCCGTCGAGGAGGGACAATCTGGACCAACAGCGCCTTGATGAACTTATTTTGTGCCACGACGAATACAGGCATGCATCAATGCAAGAGGACGTGCTACTGGGTATTAGAGAAACCGGTGTGTACAGCAGTCTGGACCACCACCTCTGAAGGTCTCGCTGTATGGTGATACAACATGCATTGGTGGTTTTCATTAGCAATAAAAAGGGCGGAAATGATGTTTATGTTGATGTCCATTCCAATTTTCTGTACGGGTTCCGGAACTCTCGGAACCGAGGTGATGCAAAGCTTTTTTTGATGTGTGTATTATTGTGAAATTGGTGAGAGGATACTATGGATACGATACGCGAATTGGGGTGGCAATCTTAAAAAGAAAGGCGTTTTTCCTTGCGACAAGATGATCTCGTGAAGTTTCAAACACTTTCTCCTCAGAGTGAAAATAGTTTGTTGGCGCCCTCCTACATAGGGAGGAATGATGATCGTAATAAAACAAAAGTAATAATCTAAGCTCCCACGGAAAGATTTAAGCGTTGGTTTTTCCCGCTCGCTGTTCAAGAGTGGAACGGTACAGAAGTATCTTAGAGGTGGTTCGGTAAAACCTCTGCCAGGCACTTAATTATGAATGGCACAGTAATCATGTAGATGTAGATGAAGATAAAAACTTCGAGTGAATTTCAATTTACGCATTGAAGCTAAAAGTCTTTCGGTGCCATATCTTAAATTCGCTGGCCGCTCTTATTAACCCATTGTGCGTCGAGGTAACGTGACGACAACAGCAAAAGGCGTTTCAACATCTCGGGTTCACAAGGCGCAATTCATTTCCATCTGTGCGTGTTCATTTCGTATTCGCGGGTTCTCGCTAGAGTTTCGTTGATTCTGGAGCTTTCAGCGAACCGTCAGAGGAAGTTCTCATGCGCTTCCCTTCAGAGCTCGAAGTGAAGAGGGCATTCACCTGCCGTTTCGTGCGCGAACTTCTGTCGTTATCGACGTGATTTGCGCGAGCGGTGAAGTCGACAGGAGTGAACGTGCTATCGCTGATAGAATAGGCACTTCAGATTCACAACACAAAGTACCGAACAAAGAGAAATATCAATTTGTTCACTGATGGTGCTTGTATTGCGAGTGTGCTCGAATGAATATTTGGATTAAGAAAACCTCTTTAGTCACTGTAATATTTTTTTTTTTCTTTTGCACAATGCATTTCGAAGGATGTGTCTTAATCATCAGATGGATTTTAGTTCATATGAGAAAGAGGATAATTTCATTACATCGTTGCCTCTGTCAGGTAGGAAAGTAATGAAGAGACAAAAGCCTTTTTACTTATTTTTCTTAAAAATGAACAGCAGGATAACTTCCTTCAGGCTAAATAAATACGAATATGTATTATTATGCTGATTAAAGTTGACTAAACATATACAAAAGACCTGCTTTTGTGGATTGCGTTCAAGGTAATTGTAACTTCTCCATAGAATTATCGGTATTATTTTAAGAGCTTTCAACGTAACACCTTAATAATTAAATATACTTTTTCCCGTGATTATGCTACTTCCACTTCAGCAGGCCAAACACATTTTATGAAGTAATCGTATGTGTGTGTTACATTACATTATTCGTACTTTGTGGAGGCTTCTTCCTTAGACGTACTTGAATAAAATCTTTAAGTGCTTCACTTGTCGCTCCAGACTTCAGGAAACATATGAGATTTAACAGTCATTGAAACACAAAACAAAACCTAACATAAATGTCTCCAGTTGCTGATAGTCAGAATTTAAATGCTGGCCATTCGACAGATTGTCCCGTTTATAAATTTCTCCCTTAGCTACAATGCGAAGCCAGCGAATAGCGTCAACCGACGTACATGCAAGGTTTTAGAGTAATCCTAAAGGGGGGTGTTAATTCCGTGCTAAGTTCCACGTTTGCTAAAAAAATTTCCTAAGTCATTTTGTTTGCTTTGTCAAAATGACGTACTCGCTTCATTGATGATTGTAACTAGCGTTGTATGAAGTGAAATGTGTGTATCGATTATCAGTTAAAATAATAATAATAACAATAAAGCAGCTTTCATGGGTTCTGATGGTTCGATAATATTCGCACCTGTCAGCATCTGATTTCTTTGCAGTTGAAGTCACTGCACGTTTCTTGAGTTGGAGGGTATTTCGCCTGTCTCATATAGCAGTTGGTATGATTTTATCATGACTAACTCTCCCAAGGACTTCAGTAATTCTGGCAGAATATTATCTACTCCAGGTGCCTAGTTTCGGTTTAGGTCTTTCAGGACTGAAAACTAAGGTGCCCATTGCTCTCTTTCTCCATCGCAAACTGAACTTTCACACTGATATTACAGAGATACGCCAGCAAGACATTCTACGAACGCTCGCTAGACTGTATTCGCTTTCATTCTTTTGGATGTAAACGAGCTATTTAGGTACCTGTGCCCCTCGAGCGGGTAATGAAAGCGGATGGAAAATCACCCGCACCGCTTTTCGCAAATCGCCAGCCGGGCTGGCGCGATCCAGATGTTGGCAAGTAGGCCGCCCGCGGGGCACGGTCCGCCGCCCCCCCTCCCCCTCCCCCTCCCCCTCCCCCTCCGCAAACGCACACCACGACCGTGATGGTGCCAGCAGCTGGAACAGCTGACAGCCGCGTCCGAGTCAAGGTCACGTGACGCGACCGCCACAGTCGGAGCCAGACGGCCCGGCTCCGCACTGACCTAGCTCAAGCGCATGCGCGCACGTGGCGACCAGCTGATCGCGCCATGCAAAGCTCCCGGCATGCCTCACTGGCGCAAGCGCGAAGCGTTCCTGGCAACCGCCGTCTCCTGTGAAGAGACGCCCTACACACGAGCAATAATCGCCGACGATCTCGATCGACAGAGATAACGCCTGCAATCGATTTTTCGAAACCGCTACACACGAGTCATTTACCAAGCAATTTCACCTAGTATTTCGAACGCCAGTGTGTTACGAAGTTCTGGTACGGAAAATGAACTAATATGTAAAGCAGCGGTAGCAACTGATCTGCTTATGTGGACAAAAACGTGTAAAAAATAAATTAAGCACAAAGCTAAAACGGAAGTTGAAATTTATCGGACTTGTTATGGAATGCTTTCCCTGGGAAGTGTAGCTGTCCAGGAACAGTTTTCAGACCCAAATAATCGCCTGCATATTAAAAAAATCCCTTCTGGAGAGTTCGGGAGCCTGGAGCAAGTCTTCTTTCTACTCTGACGCCATTTCGGCGATTGTGCCTCGACGATGATGATGATGATCTAAGCACAACACCAACACATACACAGCACCAACACATACACAGCATCAGGCGGAGAAAAACCTCGACCCTGCTAGGAATCAAACCGGTTCCCCATGATCGAGAGTCAGTATTGCTAACCACAAGACCACAAACTGATAACTTGCTACCAAAAACAAGTTGAAACTGTTTGGAATTTTATAGCTGTCTTTGGTCAGTTCATTATTTCACTCTGAAGAAATTTTCTTAGTTTCCTGATTCGCCGGCCGGCGTGGCCGTGCGGTTCTAGGCGCTTCAATCTGGAACCGCGTGAGTGCTACGGTCGCAAGTTCGAATCCTGCCTCGGGCATGGATGTGTGTGATGTCCTTAGGTTAGTTATGTTTAATTAGTTCTAAGTTCTAGGCGACTAATGAAGTTAAGTCGCATAGTGCTCAGAGCCATTTGA
Source organism: Schistocerca nitens (assembly GCF_023898315.1). Classification (NCBI taxonomy): domain Eukaryota; kingdom Metazoa; phylum Arthropoda; class Insecta; order Orthoptera; family Acrididae; genus Schistocerca; species Schistocerca nitens. Next base: position 863,109,262 of record NC_064617.1, read on the forward strand.
ACCATTTTAACAAATGGCTCTGGGCACTATACGACTTAACTTCTGAGGTCATCAGTCGCCTAGAACTTAGAACTAATTAAACCTAACTAACCTCAGGACATCACACACATCCAGGCCCGAGGCAGGATTCGAACCTGCGACCGTAACGGTCGCTCGGTTCCAGACTGCAGCGCCTAGAACCGCACGGCCACTCCGGCCAGCAGAATCAGTGACAGCAGATTGGGTCGGTCAGGAGAGGTCCGCGACTTCGAATGTGGACCAGCGATTGCATGTCACCCGACTAACAAATCCATTAAGGACATTTCAACCCTACTATGGCTGCAAAGGTTGATGGCTGGTGATGTGACTGCGAAGTGGAAACGCGATGGAACAGCCACAGGTAAACCGGGTCCAGGCAGAACAGGGACCTTCGACCATTGGGGAGGTTGGTTGCAAGAATCTCGAGACATCAGCGGAAGTAACCACTCGTGAGTTCCAAAGGGCTACCAGAAGTCCAGCTAGCACAGTGGCTGTGCATAGGGCGTCAGAAAGAATGGAGTTTAGTGGTGTAGCAGTTCCTCATAGGCCACTCATTTGTGCAGTCAGTGCTAAGCAATGATTTCGGTGGTGTAGAGAGCGGCGGCACTGGACAATGGATGACTGGAAACGAGTGATTTTGAGCAGTCAGTGACAAACCACTATGTATACGAAGGGCGGTCGAAACGTTTATAGCCCGAGATAGTTACCGTTATGTCTCACACTAACACCACCACCCTCTTTTATGGTGACCCTTTGTGGGTATGCAAGTCAAATTTCGCGACTCCAGGTTCGTTATTTTGCCGCTAGGATGCGTTGTACACCGTAGAGTAAGCAAAATGGCGAATATTGCGAGAATCAAGAACCGTGCTGTGATCGAATTGAAAAGCGTCAAAACTTTTCATGTTTTTAATTAAAGGAGATAATTGCTTTTAAAATGTCTTTAGTTTATTGCAATATATGAATTTTGGTGGAGGTGAATTATTGTGTCATTAAGCATCGGTAAAGGGCTATGATTCTTCTCTTTGAAGACTTGGTACATTTTGTGCATGAAAGAAATTCATCTGATACGTTCCTAGCTGGGAAGCCCGGCGACCAGGTGGACACAGGTAGAGCGCCCACGGGCGAGCGGCCGTCGCGCGCCTGTGTCGGCACGCTTCACAGAGGGCAGGCCCCCAGAGGATTAGCGACAGGCGAAGACGCTGCATACATCAACACGCTGCCAAGGGAAGCCGTGGACATTTGCACGTGTGCCCGAGGCAGCGGAAACTACAAACTTAGAGCTAAAAACAGCTTTGTCACGATTCTAGGTAACGCGGACAGAGCGGCGAGTTGAATAGCAACAACACGACTTGGGTGTCCAAGAAACTCAAGTGGCCCGGGGAATTTTGGCCGTTTCCCGAGATCAGAACACCTGGGAACGTAGCGGCAATACTCAGAGGGAGAAGTCTTGGTTTATTTGTATACTCTGTCTCCCACAGGGTATCGCTCTCTTTTCCTCATGGAATGCGACGGCAAGGAGGGAGGAAATTTTGAAACGGACCTCTTCATTGGCAAGAATCTCATGTTTGCTTTGAAAAATAGTACGAGCTACGTAATTTGCGGAAGGGCGGAGACAAGATGCTGAAGGGGCGCGGCTCTCTCTCTCCAGGTGCGAGAAGCGTACTAGTATTAGGGATTCGGAATATTGCACCTGAGGAGGCAGGAGTTCACTCTTGACTGCTTCCGATAAGTCGCAACCATTCTCTTATCGCTGTCATGAGACAATGCAATTGCATTCGTCGCAAACAGCGTAGAGTGCAAAGTTTGTTAGATCCAAGTAGGCGAGCTTCACTCACTGTGTGTGTTATCAAGAGCTTAACTAAGGATCATTTTGATTTAGTACATGTCCGATGACGGTAGTACTGTTAGAACAAAAAATGGCTCTGAGCACTATGGGACTTAACATCTGAGGTCATCAGTCCCCTAGAACTTAGAACTACTTAAACCCAACTAACCTAAGGACATCACACACATCCATGCCCGAGGCAGGATTCGAACCTGCGACCGTAGCGGTCGCGCGGTTCCAGACTGTAGCGCTTAGAACCGCTCGGCCACACCGACCGGCTACTGTTAGAACAGTTTTGAGCTTTGTTTAATGCAGTTCCACGTAGGTTTGCACTTGCAGACGGACGCATACCGTCGTCCAGTAATGATAACTTCCAGTAGCAGGTTTCGGTCACTATTTTCAGCGTAGGACATGTTAGAAGCTATCAACTACGACGCCGGCAGAGTCTTGATGCAGCCGCACGCAACCAGCCGACTCCACCGCCACGACGACCACGCTATGAGCACGGTAATACAGAAAACGCCTGTCTTCCTAGCTGCGCATTCTTCATTCGCTTTCTTCAATTTCTTTGCAACGTGTTAGATGCTGATACAGACGCAAGGCACAGTATGCACCGTTTGCCCTTTAAAAGAGTCATACGATCAGCTGTTTTTTTTTTTTTTTATTCCTTCTTCATTTAATACACCTGGTCAACCCGTCTCGCGTAATTTATTTATATGTTAAATTAGAATGAAGTCATACAATGCTCATGTTAAAAGGCGCATCTCGTGGTCGTGCGGTAGCGTTCTCGCTTCCCACGCCCGGGTTCCCGGGTTCGATTCCCGGCGGGGTCAGGGATTTTCTCTGCCTCGTGATGGCTGGGTGTTGTGTGCTGTCCTTAGGTTAGTTAGGTTTAAGTAGTTCTAAGTTCTAGGGGACTTATGACCACAGCAGTTGAGTCCCATAGTGCTCAGAGCCATTTGATTTGTTAAAAGGCAAATACCAGGGCAGGCACCTTATATAATTTACTTGTTGTGAGCTCTTTGTGCCAATTCAATTCTATTTGTTGTTTTTTAATTTGATACTTTTTACAGTATCTGGCAACCCAAATTTTTTATTTTTGGTTATCATTATTTGAATATTTTGTGATTGATTGTTAAATGAAATTGATAAAAATTCAATAATTATTGCATGTGCCGTTTAAGGCAGTTTCACTGAATAAACCACTTATCTGTTAAACAGCACTCCTTGCATTTCATTTATAGAATTTAAATCAAAACTCACACCTCTTTCTCCTCCCCCCACACGAGGTATCTTTCAGAATATCTTCATTTGAAGTGAATGATGCCCAAGGCAATTGCGGAGGACATGCGGAATACACTTAAGGACAGTCTTATGCAACAGCGAAAACCTGCGTGTCCGACTTCAAATGTGGAAGAACGAGTGTGGGATATGCGCCAAGGAGCGGAAGGCCTGTCACCGTTAGAGATGGGCAAACTTTTTCATCCTTGGGAACTAGTTCATTGGTGATCGCTCTTTTTTGGCAACCGTTCATTTTTACTCGTTCACCGTTCATTTGTGCTTGGTGTATGGTTCTTATGAAAAATTCAAAATTAGTAGCATCGATGACTGAAGATGGAAGGCGCCAAGAGGGGGCACTTGCCTTCCCCCTGGAGCACAGAGTTTTTATTCCTTACAGAATTCTCACACACTTGTAATTTTCCTGATTCTGCAAAACATCTAGTTTAGCCCTCTGTAGCGTTATGTGGCTGATCGCATTGAAATAATATAGGGTGGCGCCGTGTACAGGCTGCTCGCCAATTACACACTATTTGTTGACCGCTACGAGCAGAACAGATAAAGATGTAATAATTAGGCAGTGAAGAAATAACAAATAAGCTAATGCAAACAACAACTTCGAAACAATAGATGACGATCGGTAGGCGACAGTGAGCAGTCTAGTACTCGGGGCCGATTTTTCGTGCGCCACCCTGTACCACTGAAACAATATTGTAGAAATTATCGTACTGTCTTTACAAAATGTGACACCAGACACTCGATTATGGAGAGCGGGATTCATTCGGTTGTAAGTCGGTCTGCCTTCCATAACAATGAACATGCTGTATTACCTTGGATCAAAAAAGCAGGAAAATGGCCACTCGTGTGTGCCGTGCCGACTTCCTTTGCATGTGTAACATGAGTGTGTTTTTCGTGGTTAGGATGCAGTCCCCGTACTGCACTGAAGAAAACTCTAAATGCGGATCTGAACACATTTTACCATATCGTATACTGCGTACAGTACAGGAACACCTCAGAGGCTATTTATATCAGCATGACAATGCACAGCACCCTGTCATAAAGCAGCATCTGTGAGACAATGGTTTGTGGACAAGAACATTCCTGAAATTGACTGACCTGCCTAAGTCTGAAACTGTACCAGATGGAGCACCTTTGGGATGTGGCAGAACCTCGACTTCGCTCCAGACCCTAGAACCAGTATCACTACCTTCTCTGCTTTCGGCTCTTGAGGAAGAACAGGCTGACATTCCTTCACAGATATTCAGATACCTCATCGAGTTCAAGTCGTCACAAAGGCGAGGGGTGGACGCATTCCCTATTAATAATAAGTGTCTGGGTCCCTTTGATCACATTCTATATACAAAGTATTCGCGGTATAAGTGTAGATATTTTTATATGTTGTATTTTAATATCTACACACATCAGTGTGTCCGTTGTTTTTTCTCTGTGTTGAACAGTCTTCCCACAGACACATGTTTTTTGCATGGCCGTACCTGCACAGCGAAGTGAACGACGCCTGGCAATATAGATCACCCATTTTGCGTCTACGCGTCCTGCTTCCCAAGGGAGAAAAAGCATTAATGGATTGCTCTTACCACATGTACTTGGAGGTACTGTACAAGCTAAAAACATGTGGAATGTATTAGCTATAATTGTCTGCGAATGACGTAAATACTGATATAATGTCGTTCGGGAAATCACCCTCAGTCTCCAATTGACATATGTCCACTTACACCCATTACAGCCTGTACACTGGATGTATCACAATTAATATCGAAAACTGGCACAGCTGAAAGTGTACAATAATAGCAGCAAAAACGTTCCAGTAAACATGAGTCTCCGAGATAACTGAGAACGTGTGGTTACGAGCCAATGTACGAAATATTGTCCTAGTCAGTAAAAATGCAATTGAAAGGTAAATTTTTCGATTACAGTAAGTCCAAATCTAAATGGATTTAAATTTCGCCCGTGGTCTACTTCTACAAGAGATACATGACCACTCCAGCACGTCACATGCTACAGTTTACTGTATACTCCTTTTTATTAAGGTGTTCGCATTTGGTTGCAAAGCAGCACTCGTCGCTGCAGTACGTTATGCATTCTATCATAAATACCTCCCTATCATTTTATGAAGCTTGAGTGCGCTGCCCAGTTCCATTTCTTCAACTGAATCCGTGCGTGTGCAGCATATTTCATTTTTGAGATGATATCAGACAGAAAGATCCATAGATTTGAGGCCAAGTGGTGTTGGAGGCAAAAGTACAGGTTCTACTCGATATCTCCATCCTGAACAATACTGGCACGTTATATGTCGTCTTTCATGAGCAGCAAAATGTACCAGTGTCCCATCAGATACGTATCACGTTCCCCAATGTTTCGCAAGGGACACGTCCTCAGGCAGTCCTGGTAGATACGTCAGCAGAGACTGAATGAGTGGCCCAATGAGGTGATCGACTAGTATTCTCCAAAACATGCATTTAGAAAGAAATGTTGGTGATGTATTGACTGATCAACTAGTACCTCTAAACACGCATTCAGTAAGAAATGTTGCTCGTGTGTTGACTCACGATCAGCATGAAGCTTTACGCAACGTTTGAGCCCAATCATATGGGGACATAATCGCGGTTAATTACGACATATCGTGTGTATGCACTGATGAGCAAAATGTGACCCCTGCTTAACATCCTGTTGGTCCACCTTTGCAACGCAATACAGCAGCCATCCTGCGTGACGAGGTTTCGTCAAGTCCTTAGTAGGTTTCCTGACGTATGTGGCACAGGTTATACAATTACCACAAATTACGGGTCGGTGGTTTGTGGGTCCGCAGCTGTCAAGCGAAAGCGTCTCACAAATGTTCCATTAGGTTCATACCGGTCGAATTTCGTGGCCAAGACATGAACGTGAGTTCCCGATCATCTTCCTGAAACCACTGTAGGACGATAGTGATCCTGTGACACGGACAGTCACCTTGCTGCAAGGTGGCATCGCCATCGGGGAAAACATCAAGCATGAAGAGATGCAGGTGGTCTCATCATCAACAACGTGCTCTGGGCTGTGTGGTCCGAAACACATTTCCCTGCACTATTATTGTACTCTGTCGCCAGATCTGCCACTGGTCATCACGTGTCCTGGATTACAGAAGAGACAAGCTTCTGGCGTCCACGTTCTCTGATGAGCCTTCCACGTCCAGCACCTTGCCACCTACCTGCGGTTTCGCCGTGTATCAACCACTTTCTACAGCTACTCACGGCAGTAGTATGTGAACACTAGACGACTTCTTCCTTTTCGAGATGCTCGTTCGCGGTTGATAACCACCTGTCCTTTTCCAGTGTCGCTTATGTAAGTGGATTTCCACAATTGCGGCCCCTATCGTCGCTAGAACGATTCCCCATTCATCTACGGGGTGTTCCCATAAGAGTGTGCAAAACTTTAACAGGACATAGAGGATGCTCCACTGAACAATTTGAGGTAAGGAACCCGGGGTCGGAGAAGCCAGCTTAAAGTGATAATAGGAATGAAATCACATTGCTGTGTACTTCTTTATTTACATTAGTTAACTGCCAATACCATCACTGACACAATGAACCTGCAGTTTGTACTGTATCTTACAAAATGTGCTGAAACTGACAACCATCAACCTCAATGCAAGCGTGACGTCGGCGAACAAGTTTCTGACGCACCCTGACAGATATCCGTGGTGTGTTTCGAATCACATCACAGCGGCTATAATTCTGGCAACTAATTCCACCTCGGATTCCGTAGAAATATTGGAACACGTGAGGCAATACTGACCCTACTACTCATCTTGCAAGATAGATTAAGGAAAGGCAAACCTACGTTTCTAGCATTTGTAGACTTAGAGAAAGCTTTTGACAATGTTGAATAGAATACTCTCTTTCAAATTCTGAAGGTGGCAGGGGTAAAATACAGGGAGCGAAAGGCTATTTACAATTTGTACAGAAACCAGATGCCGGTTATAAGAGTCGAGGGGCATGAAAGGGAAGCAGTGGTTGGGAAGGGAGTGTGACTGGGTTGTAGCCTATCCCCGATGTTATTCAATCTGTATATTGAGCAAGCAGTAAAGGAAACAAAAGGAAAATTCGGAGTAGGTATTAAAATACATGGAGAAGAAATAAAAACTTTGGGGTTCGCCGATGACATTGTAATTCTGTCAGAGACAGCAAAGGACTTGGAAGAGCAGTTGAACGGAATGGACGGTGTCTTGAAAGGAGGATATAAGATGAACATCAACAAAAGCAAAACGAGGATAATGGAATATAGTCGAAATAAGTCGGGTGATTCTGAGGGAATTAGATTAGGAAATGATGCGCTTAAAGTAGTAAAGAAGTTTTGCTATTTGGGGAGAAAAATAACTGATGATGGTTGAAGTAAAGAGGATATAAAATGTAGACTGGCAATGGCAAGGAAAGTCTTTCTGAAGAAGAGAAATTTGTTAACATCGAGTATAGATTTAAGTGTCAGGAAGTCGTTTCTGAAAGTATTTGTATGGAGTGTAGCCATGTATGGAAGTGAAACATGAACAATAAATAGTTTTGACAAGAAGAGAATAGAAGCTTTCGAAATGTGGTGCTACAGAAGAATGCTGAAGATTGGATGGGTAGATCACATAACTAATGAGGGGGTATTGAATAGAATAAGGGAGAAGAGAAATTTGTGGCACACCTTCACTAGAAGAAGGGATCGGTTGGAAGGACATGTTCTGAGGCATCAAGGGATCACCAATTTAGTATTGGAGAGCAGCGTGCAGGGTAAAAATCGTAGAGGGAGACCAAGAGATGAATACACTAAGCAGATTCAGAAAGATGTATGTTGCAGTACGACTGTGAGATGAAGAAGCTTGCACACGATAGAGTAGCATGGAGAGCTGTATCAAACCAGTCTCAGGACTGAAGACCACAACAAATTCCATCTCTGTATTCACTGGGGTCCAATACACTAGTGACTTTAGATATCCGCTTAGATAATAATAATCACGAAGATTCAGGTCAGTTAACCTAGCAGGCCATTGAAGAGGACCTCCCCTTCCAATCCAACGAACCGGAAATTCTTCCTAGTAATCAGGCTCGTCCTCCTCGTTTCCTTGCAGCAAATAAAGAATTTACGTGTCAGTAAACAGCACTGTAAGTGTAAACATTTACGCATGTTAGTTGTAAGTAAGCAGGAAAACAGTAATGCTAGGCGAAGCCGCAGGCAAATTTACTTCCATATCTCCTTAAGCTAGCTTCTTCGGCCCCAGGTTCCCAACCTCAAAATTATTCAGTGGAACATTCTCTATCTCTTGTTACATTTTTACACGCTCTTACGCAAACAACCTGTACACTTCGTGTATACAGGGTGGTCCATTGATCGTGACCGGGCCAAATATCTCACGAAATAAGCGTCAAACGAAAAAACTACAAAGAACGAAACTTGCCTAGCTTGAAGGGGGAAACCAGATGACGCTATGGTTGGCCCGCTAGATGGCGCTGCCATAAGTCAAACGGATATCAACTGCGTTTTTTTAAATAGGAACCCCCACTTTTATTACGTATTCGTGTGGTACGTAAAGAAATATGAATGTTTTAGTTGGACCACTTTGTGATAGATGGCACAGTAATAGTCACAAACATATGGCTCACAATTTTAGACGAACAGTTGGTAACAGGTAGGTTTTTTAAATTAAATAAATTAAATTAAAATACAGAACGTAAGTACGTTTGAACATTTTGTTTCGGTTGTTCCAATGTGATACATGTACCTTTGTGAACTTATCATTTCTGAGAACGCATGCTGTTACAGCGTGATTACCTGTAACTACAACATTAATGCAATAAATGCTCAAAATGATGTCCGTCAACCTCAATGCATTTGGCAATACGTGTAACGACATTCCTCTCAACAGCGAATAGTTCGCCTTCTGTAATGTTCGCACACGCATTGACAATGCGCTGACGCATGTTGTCAGGCGTTTTCGGTGGATCACGATAGCAAATATCCTTCAACTTTCCCCACAGAAAGAAATCCGGCGACGTCAGATCTGGTGAACGTGCCGGCCATGGTATGGTGCTTCGACGACCAATCCACCTGTCATGAAATATGCTATTCAATACCGCTTCAACCGCACGTGAGCTATGTACCGGACATCCAACATGTTGGAAGTACATCGCCATTCTGTCATGCAGTGAAACATCTTGTAGTAACATCGGTAGAACATTACGTAGGAAATCAGCATACATTGCACCATTTTATTGCCATCGATAAAATGGGGGCCAATTATCCTTCCTCCCATAATGCCACACCATACATTAACCCGCCAAGGTCGCTGATGTTCCACTTGTCGCAGCCATCTTGGATTTTCCGTTGCCCAATAGTGCATATTATATGCCGGTTTACGTTACCGCTGTTGGTGAATGACGCTTCGTCGCTAAACAGAACGCGTGCAAAAATACTGTCATCTTCTGGTAATTTCTCTTGTGCCCTGTGGCAGAACTGCACACGACGTTCAAAATCGTCACCATACAATTCCTGGTGCACAGAAACATGGTACGGATGCAATCGATGCTGATGTAGCATTCTCAAAACCGACGTTTTTGAGATTCCCGATTCTCGCGGAATTTGTCTGCTACTGATGTGCGGATTAGCGGCGACAACAGCTAAAACAGCTACTTGGGCATCGTCATTTGTTGCAGGTCGTGGCTGACATTCCACATGTGGCTGAACACTTCCTGTTTCCTTAAATAACGTAAGTATCCGGACACTTGGATGATCTCGTCCAGGATACCGAGCAGCATACATAGCACACGCCCGTTGGGCATTTTGATCACAATAGCCATACATCAACACGATATCGACCTTTTCCGCCATTTGTAAACGGTCCATTTTAACACGAAGGAAATACCGTCCGCACTGGCGGAATGTTACGTGATACCATTTGCTTACACGTTTGTGACTATTAGAGCGCCATCTATCACAAAGGGAAAAAGTGGTCCAACTAAAACATTCATATTTCCTTACGTACTACACGAATATTTAATAAAAATGAGGTTTGCTATTTTTAAAAAAACGCAGTTAATATCCGTTTGATCTATGGCAGCGCCATCTAGCGGGCCAACCATAGCGCCTTGTGATTTCCCCCTTCAAGCTAGACGAGTTTCGTTCTTTGTAGTTTCTTCGTTTGATGCTTACTTCGTGAGATATTTGGCCCGGTCACTATCAATGGACCAACCTGTATACTTTCCCGAGGCCCACGAGAAAGACAGGCCGCACCGCATATGTCACGTTTCCGACGAGTTCAATGATACCCGAGTGCGCGTTTAAACGCACGCAAGCCCTCGATAGCACACGATAAAGCTGAGATCTGTAGTGGGTATCTTTCCATTGACATTCGACAAGGCGCCTAGTGTGACGTCACGAGATCTATCCGGCGGTGGAGGGGGGGGGGGGGGCGCTTACTTCTAGTGCGACGCGTACTTTCCTTGCCAGCGTCACGCGTACGCGGGGCACCAGCCGACATTTAAAATCGCGGTGGGCAGTGGTAATAATGAAACTTACTGGCAGATTAAAACTGTGTGCCGGACCGAGACTCGAACTCGGGACATTCGCCTTTCGCGGGCAAGTGCTCTACCAACTGAGCTACCCAAGCACGACTCACGCCCCGTCCTCACAGCTTTACTTCTGCCAGTACCTCGTCTCCTACCTTCCAAAGTTTACAGAAGTTCTCCTGCGAACCTTTCAGAGTTAGCACTCCTGAAAGAAAGGATATTGCGGAGACATGGCTTAGCCACAGTCTGGGGGATGTTTCCAGAATGAGATTTTCACTCTGCGGGAGAGCTTCTCTAAAGTTTGGAAGGTAGGAGACGAGGTACTGGCAGAAGTAAATCTGTGAGGACGGGGCGTGAGTCGTGCTTGGGTATCTCAGTTGGTAGAGCACTTGCCCGCGAAAGGCAAAGGTCCCGAGTTCGAGTCTCGGTCCGGCACACAGTTTTAATCAGCCAGGAAGTTTCATATCAGCGCACACTCCGCTGCAGAGTGAAAATCTGATTCTGGGAAGTGGTAATAATGTTTTGACTCGTCATTGTAAATGTAAATATAGATGTCAACCAAGTTGAAGAGACTTAAAATTACTGTAGTGTACGATGTCGATGTGTGAGCGCCAAAGAAATGGGAACAGCTAAGTTCTTGTAGCCTTTCTGGTTGCTGCAATTGACAGAACACTGTCGCTGCGAAAGAAGGGAGAGAGACGTGACGTCGTTATTCTGAAACCCGAGTGCGCAGCTAGGACAGCTGCACCGTTCGTCCCACACAGAGGGCAGCCTTCTGCTGGTGGTGTGAGCTGCCTGCCGGCGACCACGTGCCTGCAGCCGCCTTGTTTGTGCGGAAGTGGAGCGTGGAGCGCGTGGCGGCCGTCCTGGCGATAAGGCGCGGGCAGCTGCGGCGCGAGATACGTCCCGTCGCCGGGCGCGCTCCCCGCGTGTTTACGCCGAGTTGCTGGGACCGCGGGAGGAGAGACAACCAACGCTGGTGCCGTATTTACTGCCGCTTTTCACAATATATATAAATGACCTAGTAGATAGTGTCGGAAGTTCCATGCGGCTTTTCGCGGATGGTGCTGTAGTATACAGAAAAGTTGCAGCATTAGAAAATTTCAGCGAAGTGCAGGAAGATATGCAGCGGATAGGCACTTGGTGCAGGGGTGGCAACTGACCCTTAACATAGACAAATATAATGTATTGCGAATACATAGAAAGAAGGATCCTTTATTGTATGATTATATGATAGCGGAACAAACACTGGTAGCAGTTACTTGCCGTTGGTGGGGAGGCTTGCGTGCCTCAACGATACAGATGGCCGTACCGTAGATGCAATCACAACGGAGGGGTATCTGTTGAGAGGCCAGACAAATGTGTGGTTCCTGAAGAGGGGCAGCAGCCTTTTCAGTAGTTGCAGGGGCAACAGTCTGGATGATTGACTGATCTGGCCTTGTAACATTAACCAAAACGGCCTTGCTGTGCTGGTACTGCGAACGGCTGAAAGCAAGGGGAAACTATAGCCGTAATTTTTCCCGAGGGCATGCAGCTTTACTGTATGGTTAATTGATGATGGCGTCCTCTAGGGTAAAATATTCCGGAGGTAAAATAGTCCCCCATTCGGGGACTACTCAAGAGGACGTCGTTATCAGGAGAAAGAAAACTGGCATTCAACGGATCGGAGCGTGGAATGTCAGATCCCTTAATCGGGCAGGTAGGTTAGAAACCTTAAAAAGGGAAATGGATAGGTTAAAGTTAGATATAGTGGAAATTAGTGAAGTTCGGTGGCAGGAGGAACAAGACTTCTGGTCAGGTGAATACAGGGTTATAAATACGAAATCAAATAGGGGTAATGCAGGAGTAGGTTTAATAATGAACAAATATAGCAGTGCGGGTAAGCTACTACAAACAGCATAGTGAACGTATTATAGTGGCCAAGATAGACACGAAGCCCATGCCTACTACAGTAGTACAAGTTTATATGCCAACTAGCTCTGCAGATGACGAAGAAATCGAAGAAATGTACGATGAGATAAAAGAAATTATTCAGGTAGTGAAGGGAGACGAAAATTTAATAGTCATGGGTGACTGGAATTCGACAGTAGGAAAAGGGAGAGAAGGAAACATAGTAGGTGAATATGGATTGGGGCTAAGAAATGAAAGAGGAAGCCGTCTGTTAGAATTTTGCACAGAGCATAACTTAATCATAGCTAACACTTGGTTCAAGAATCATAAAAGAAGGTTGTATACATAGAAGAATCCTGGAGATACTAAAAGGTATCAGATAGATTATATAATGGTAATACAGAGATTTAGGAACCAGGTTTTAAATTGTAAGACATTTCCAGGGGCAGATGTGGACTCTGACCACAATCTATTGGTTATGAACTGTAGATTAAAACTGAAGAAACTGCAAAAAGATGGGAATTTAAGGAGATGGGACCTGGATAAACTGACTAAACCAGAGGTTGTACAGAGTTTCAGGGAGAGCATAAGGGAACAATTGACAGGAATGGGGGAAAGAAATACAGTAGAAGAAGAATGGGTAGCTCTGAGGGATGAAGTAGTGAAGGCAGCAGAGGAGCAAGTAGGTAAAAAGACGAGGGCTGGTAGAAATCCTTGGGTAACAGAAGAAATATTGAATTTAATTGATGAAAGGAGAAAATATAAAAAATGCAGTAAATGAAGCAGGCAAAAAGGAATACAAACGTCTCAAAAATGAGATCGACAGGAAATGCAAAATGGCTAAGCAGGAATGGCTAGAGGACAAATGTAAGGATGTAGAGGCTTATCTCACTAGGGGTAAGATAGATACAGCCTACAGGAAAATTAAAGAGACCTTTGGAGAAAAGAGAGCCACTTGTATGAATATCAAGAGCTCAGATGGAAACCCAGTTCTAAGCAAAGAGGGGAAAGCAGAAAGGTGGAAGGAGTATATAGAGGGTCTATACAAGGGCGATGTACTTGAGGACAATATTATGGAAATGGAAGAGGATGTAGATGAAGATGAAATGGTAGACAGGATACTACGTGAAGAGTTTGACAGAGCACTAAAAGACCTGAGTCGAAACAAGGCCCCGGGAGTACACAACATTCCATTAGAACTACTGACGGTCTTGGGAGAGCCAGTCCCGACAAAACTCTACCATCTGGTGAAAAAGATGTACGAGGCAGGCGAAATACCCTCAGACTTCAAGAAGAATATAATAATTCCAATCCCAAAGAAAGCAGGTGTTGACAGATGTGAAAATTACCGAACTATCAGTTTAATAAGTCACAGCTGAAAAATACTAACACGAATTATTTACAGGCGAATGGAAAAACTGGTAGAAGCCGACCTCGGGGAAGATCAGTTTGGATTCCGTAGAAATGTTGGAACACGTGGGGCAATACTGACCTTACGACTTATTTTAGAAGCTAGATTAAGAAAAGGCAAATCTACGTTTCTAGCATTTGTAGACTTAGAGAAAGCTTTTGACAATGTTGACTGGAATACTCTCTTTCATATTCTAAAGGTGGCAAGGGTAAAATACAGGGAGCGAAAGGCTATTTACAATTTGTACAGAAACCAGATGGCAGTTATGAGTCGAGGGGCATGAAAGGGAAGCAGTGGTTGGGAAGGGAGTGAGACAGGGTCGTAGCCTCTCCCCGATGTTATTCAATCTGTATATTGAGCAAGCAGTAAAGGAAACAAAAGAAAAATTTGGAGTAGGTATTAAAATCCAGGGAGAAGAAATAAAAACTTTGAGGTTCGCCGATGACATTGTAATTCTGTCAGAGACAGCAAAGGACTTGGAAGAGCAGTTGAACGGAATGGACAGTGTCTTGAAAGGAGGATATAAGATGAACATCAACAAAAGCAAAACGAGGGTAATGGAATGTAGTCAAATTAAGTCGGGTGATGCTGAGGGAATTAGATTAGGAAATGAGACACTTAAAGTAGTAAAGGAGTTTTGCTATTTGGGGAGCAAAATAACTGATGATGGTCGAAGTAGAGAGGATATAAAACGTAGACTGGCAATGGCAAGGAAAGCGTTTCTGAAGAAGAGAAATTTGTTAACATCGAGTGTAGATTTAAGTGTCAGGAAGTCGTTTCTGAAAGTATTTGTATGGAGTGTAGCCATGTATCTAAGTGAAACATGGACAATAAATAGTTTGGACAAGAAGAGAATAGAAGCTTTCGAAATGTGGTGCTACAGAAGAATGTTGAAGATTAGATGGGTAGATCACGTAACTAATGAGGAGGTATTGAATAGGATTGGGGAGAAGAGAAGTTTGTGGCACAACTTGACTAGAAGAAGGGATCGGTTGGTAGGACATGTCGTGAGGCATCAAGGGATCACAAATTTAGCATTGGAGGGCAGCGTGGAGGGTAATAATTATAGAGGGAGACCAAGAGATGGATACACTAAGGAGATTCAGAAGTATGTAGGTTGCAGTAGGTACTGGGAGATGAAGGAGCTTTCACAGGATAGATTAGCATGGAGAGCTGCATCAAACCAGTCTCAGGACTAAGGACCACAACAACAACATGCGTACGGAACGATTTGAAGTGGAATGATCATATAAAATTAATTGTTGGTAAGGCGGGTGCCAGGTTGAGATTCATTGGGAGAGTCCTTAGAAAATGTAGTCCGTCAACGAAGGAGGTGGCTTACAAAACACTCGTTCGATCTATACTTGAGTACTGCTCATCAGTGTGGGATCCGTACCAGGTCGGGTTGACAGAGGAGGTAAGATCGAAAGAAGAGCGGCGCGTTTCGTCACAGGATTATTTGGTAAGCGTGATAGCGCTACGCAGATGTTCAGCAAACTCAAGTGACACAGCCGGCCGGTGTGGCCGAGCGGTTCTAGGCGCTACAGTCCGGAACCGCGAGACCGCTACGGTCGCAGGTTCGAATCCTGCCTCGAGCATGGATGTGTGTGATGTTCTTAGGTTAGTTAGGTTTGAGTAGTTCTAAGTTCTAGGGGACTGATGACCAGAGCAGTTAAGTCCCATAGTGCTCAGAGCC
The DNA here is from genome assembly GCF_023898315.1 of Schistocerca nitens. NCBI lineage: Eukaryota > Metazoa > Arthropoda > Insecta > Orthoptera > Acrididae > Schistocerca > Schistocerca nitens. The sequence continues at coordinate 863,124,921 of NC_064617.1, forward strand.
ATTTGAGCCAAGTGGTAGACTCTGCAAGAAGGCGCTCTGCATCGCGGTGTAGCTTGCTGTCCAGGTTTCGAGAGGGTGCGTTTCTGGTTCGTTCAAATGGCTCTGAGCACTATGGGACTTAACATCTGAGGTCATCAGTACCCTAGAACTTAGAACTACTTAAACCTAACTAACCTTAGCACATCACACACATCCATGCCCGAGGCAGGATTCGAATCTGCGACCGCAGCACCAGCGCGGTTCCGGACTGATGCGTCTAGAACCACTCGGCCACAACAGCCGGCGACTGGAACAGGAAACGGAGGTAATGAAGTGGCATGTAATGTGCCCTCCGCCACACACCGTTGGGTGGCTTGCGGAGTATAAATGTAGATGTAGATGTAGAAAGAATTCTGTAATACTCTCCCTGAGAAAAATGGTGAAGCCCCCAAAAGATATGGTCGAATGTGAACGTAGCTTCGTACACGTACTCACCATCAGGGGCATGTAAATGGTTACAGGTGCAGTTCTCTGTGACAAGTAGAACGGCGACCGGAGAACACTGGTGTTGTCATCAGACCTGGTGGGATATAGAAGGTGCGTGAATAGAGTCAGATGTTGGATGACCACTGTGTAGGTCACACAGGCGCTGTGTACTAGTGTGAGACACCGTTATCAGCACCTGACAGACTTTGGAATGGGCCTAATTGTGGATAGCCATTCGGCTATCTGGTCGAATCTTGCAACATCCAGATTTTTGGGGCATTTAGATGTGACAGTCTACATCCACATTTTCATCTACATGTATACGCTGCAAATCACATTTGAGGGTTCATCGAACCAACTTCACAATTCTCTGTTATTCCTATCTCGTATAGCGAGCGGAAAAAACGAACACTTGCATCTTTCCGTGCTAGCTCTGATTTCACTTATTTTATCATGATGATCGTTTCTCCCTATGTAGATCGTCGTCAACAAAATATTTTCGCAGTCGAAAGAGAAAGTTGGTGATTAGAATTTCGTGAGAAGATTCCGCCGCAAATCCTGTATCATTTCAGTGACACTCTCTCCTCTGTTTCGCGATAATACAAAATGTACTGACCTTCTTTGAACGTTCTCGATGTACTCGGTCAATCCTATCTGGTAAGGATCCCACACGGCGCAGCAGTATTCTAAAAGAGGACGGACACGCGTAGTACATGCTGTCTCTTTACTAAATCTCTCTTTAGTAGATCTGTACATTTTCTAAGTGTCCTACCAATAAAGCAAAGTCTTCGGTTAGCTTTCCGCACAACATATTCTACGTGTTCTTTCCAGTTTAAGTTATTTGTTATTGTAATTCCTAAGTACTTAGTTGAATTTTCGGCCTTTATATTCGGCCTTTACATTGATTCACAGTGTAAGCAAAGTTTAACGGATTCCTTTTAGCACTCATGTGGATGACCTCACACTTTTCGTTATTTAGGGTCAACTGCCAATTTTCGCACCATACACTAGTCGATAAACGATAGCGTCATCTGCAAACAACCTAAGACGGCTGCTCAGATTGTCTCCTAAATCATTTATGTAGATAAGGAGCAGCAACTCGTGAGAACAACTTGTTGGGACTCCTAGCAGCAAACAGAGCAAAACCTTTCGAATCAGCTGCCGCAGAGAGGTCATTAGTGACCATAAGGCTATGAGAACATCAATGACTACAGTAGTTGTTTGGGCAGGATACACACTGCGGAGTATTTGAGCTGTGAACATCAAATACTCTGCACTGAGGTCGAAGACGTGGAGCACAAAAGAAAAAAATTCAAAAGTACTTTTCAGCATGCCTTGGACCAGTACGTGCTGGGCAGGTTTTAAAGGGATCGAAAGGCCCACTGTGGTGTAATAGCCGTGTTAAGAAGTCACTACAAAAGCGAAAAGAGATTCATCGCAGATGTAAGTGAAGTCATAGCCCTGAAAGAAGCGGAAGTGAGCGGAAGGAGATCAATGCTAGAAGCATTCAATGAATTTTAAAGTAAAATTTTGCTAACTGGAGTGATTAAAAACGCTTATGTAAAACCAGTAAACGGATTTATTGAGTCGCACAATGATCATATTGGCACTGGGACGGAAGATGACAGACAGAACACCGAACCACTGAAATAGGTCTTCCAAACTGTTTCACCATGGAAGATCCTCCTTTCAATCATCGGACGAATGCTGAAATGGCAGATATTGAGAAAATTAACTAAAATCATTCCATAGCGGAAAAGGCATCTGGAACGGATGAGATACTTGTGAGGCTTTAGAGACATCATGCGAAAGAATTTGTTCCGCGTTTAGCAGTAGTGTATCAGAGGATGCTGGAGGGAAAAGAGGTACCTCGCGACTGGAAAAAGGCGCAGGTCCTTCTCGTTTTCAAGAAGAGCCTTATGACAAATGCACATAATTATAGGCCTATATTTCTGATGTCAGTCTGTTGCGGAATTATGGAACAGTTTGACGCTAATTTATTATGACATTTCCGTAGAACGAAAATCTCCTCTATAAAAATCAAAATGGTTTCCCACAAGCAAAGATACTGCGAAACTCAGCTCGCTTTGTTCCTCCATGAGACATCGGCTTCCAGGTTGACGCCACTTTCCTTGACTTCATGAAGGCCTTTGATAGGGTTCCGCACAATCGTTTAATGAAGAAAATACGAGCTGACCAAATATCGGACCAGGCTTGCGGTTAGCTTCAGGATTTCGTTACCAATAAACCTTGACACGCCGTTCTTAACGAAACAGAATCACAGATGTAAATGTAATTTTAGCAGTACCTCAAAACACATACAAATGGTCTGGATGATAACGTCGAAAGCTCCGCGAGGCTGTTTGCAGACTACGGAGATCGTTATAGAAAGGTGCAAATCCCAGTGCTGTGACCCGACGAAACTACAATGGTCGGTCCACAACTGTGGGTTGTTCGGCTGCTTTGGGAGATGGTTCGTTTTTAACTACAATAGATGAAATATTAATTCACTTCATTACGTGAACGAATAAAAAGATTTACTGAGCTTGCGACAGTTCTTTTTCAAAGGATAGCGTAGAATATTTGCAGTTGTCATTGACTGCGAAAACACCAGTTGATGCACAGGTTAACAAACTGTTCTCTTGCAGTACAAAAGCTAACCTTTACAAATATACTGTTCATCAGAAACTTTAACTATCACTGCCCTACACGCTGATGTTGACTGCTCCAGTGCGCTCTCGGACTGGGCTGAGGTCTCGCATTCTCCACACAATACTCACCTCGAAGTGAGGGCGCTCCTATTGCTGAAACGTAGGCGTGCTCTTCTGGAGCGCGTTCCATATGTCGTCGCGGATTGCAGCGAACCCTTGCTAATGTCTGTGGTAGCGATTCGCGTTACTGACTTTGGTGCGCCACCGCGATCTCTGCACAGTGCCACACACAGAATACTGTAGCAAATTGTGAGAAGATCTGAAGCGGATTGATGATTGGTTCAGGATCTAGCAGTTGACCTTGAACATAATTAAACGTAATGTATTGTGCATAAACAGTCGAAGAGATCCATTACCGTTCGATTACTTATTGACAGCATATGACTGGAAATAGTAACTACCGTAAAATATCTAGGAGTAACTACACAGAGCGATGTAAAGTGGAAAGACCGCATGAAACATACTGTAGGAAAAGCAGATAGCAGTCTGAGATTTATTGGAAGAATAATAAGGAAATGCAATTATCTACAAAGGAAGTAGCTTACAAAACATATATTTCACCGATTCTTGAGTGACTGTTGCCCATCATTCTGGGCCGTTACCAAGTTGGACTGGTGGAAGAGATAGAGAAGATCAAATGTGAAGTGCTGTGTCGTCAGAACAAGACACAGCCTGGAAAAAAGCACCACAGGCGCGAAGATGCGAGCTGGTGGCAGTGCCATAGAGACTCGCCACTCGCGCAAATTCCACCACAGCCACGGGCGGCCCTGAGGATGAAGATGTCGACTTCGCGTCGGCCAATTGCCGGCCGAGTACGATACGCCAATGTTCCGACGACAGCGGACGGAAGCCTACTCGGAAGAGAGACGAGCAGCTCTAACCCACTTGGTCATGACCATCGTCCAGGGCTGAATGGACATGGAACGTCGTTTAGTGAACCCTTAGATGGGAACAGACAGTTGTTGTAATTGCATTTGCTATGTACTGTGAGGTCTGATGATGCTGATGCCGCATAGTCCGAGGAGCGTAGGGGCGATGCAGGAGACCCGCACCGCCGCACTAGGCAAGGTCCTAGCGGAGGTGGTTTGCCGTTGCCTTCCTCCGACTGTAATGGGGATGCATGATGATGAAGAAGACGACACAACAACACCCAGCCATCTAGAGGTAGGACAAATCCCTGACCCTGCCGGGAATCGAACCCGGGACCCCGTGCGCGGGAAGCGAGAATGCTACAACAGGACCGCGACCTACGATTATTTGCACTTAGCCATTGAGGGCCTCTTTTGTGTTATATTACAAGCAGTGTTGCAGACTTAATTATTAAACTAGTCTAGAAGATAAGTAAACCTTTTAACTTGTTTGTGTGACTTCGTTACTAATTTGTTAGCGTGTTGTAGAACCTTTGTTCTCCTATCCTGTAGCTTAAGCCTGGGGCATAGCTGTGTAATAGTCGCAGGCAGGGAGAAATTGTCATAGCGGTGTAATGCAGCAGAAGCTGTTTCACGAACACACAGACTCGGCCTACCGCAACAGCAGTGGCAACTCGGCCTCCACAGCAGTAGCGACGAGGCCTTTACAAAACTGGCGACGAGCGTTTACAAAATAAGTATTCAACAGCATCAAGTGGTCAGTGGTTCGATGGCTTGAGTTGTACCTTAAAGGCAATGGCACATACATGAAGCATTTACAGGGTGTTTCAAAAATGACCGGTATATTTGAAACGGCAATAAAAACTAAACGATCAGCGATAGAAATACACCGTTTGTTGCAATATGCTTGGGACAACAGTACATTTTCAGGCGGATAAACTTTCGAAATTACAGTCGTTACAATTTTCAACAACAGATGGCGCTGCAAGTGATGTGAACGATATAGAAGACAACGCAGTCTGTGGGTGCGCCATTCTGTACGTCGTCTTTCTGCTGTAAGCGTGTGCTGTTCACAACGTGCAAGTGTGCTGTAGACAACATGGTTTATTCCTTAGAACAGAGGATTTTTCTGGTGTTAGAATTCCACCGCCTAGAACACAGTGTTGTTGCAACAAGACGAAGCTTTCAACGGAGGTTTAATGTAACCAAGGGACCGAAAAGCGATACAATAAAGGATCTGTTTGAAAAATTTCAACGGACTGGGAACGTGACGGATGAACGTGCTGGAAAGGTAGGGCGACCGCGTACGGCAACCACAGAGGGCAACGCGCAGCTAGTGCAGCAGGTGATCCAACAGCGGCCTCGGGTTTCCGTTCGCCGTGTTGCAGCTGCGGTCCAAATGACGCCAACGTCCACGTATCGTCTCATGCGCCAGAGTTTACACCTCTACCCATACACAATTCAAACGCGGCAACCCCTCAGCGCCGCTACCATTGCTTCACGAGAGACATTCGCTAACGATATAGTGCACAGAATTGATGATGGCGATATGCATGTGGGCAGCATTTGGTTTACTGACGAAGCTTATTTTTACCTGGACGGCTTCGTCAATAAACAGAACTGGCGCATATGGGGAACCGAAAAGCCCCATGTTGCAGGTTCAAATGGTTCAAATGGCTCTGAGCACTATGGGACTCAACTGCTGTGGTCATAAGTCCCCTAGAACTTAGAACTACTTAAACCTAACTAACCTAAGGACAGCACACAACACCCAGCCATCACGAGGCAGAGAAAATCCCTGACCCCGCCGGGAATCGAACCCGGGAACCCGGGCGTGGGAAGCGAGAACGCTACCGCACGACCACGAGATGCGGGCCCCATGTTGCAGTCCCATCGTCCCTGCATCCTCAAAAAGTACTGGTCTGGGCCGCCATTTCATCCAAAGGAATCATTGGCCCATTTTTCAGATCCGAAACGATTACTCCATCACGCTATCTGGACATTCTTCGTGAATTTGTGGCGGTACAAACTGCCTTAGACGACACTGCGAACACCTCATGGTTTATGCAAGATGGTGCCCGGCCACATCGCACGGCCGATGTCTTTAATTTCCTGAATGAATATTTCGATGATCGTGTGATTGCTTTGGGCAATCCGAAACATACAGGAGGCGGCGTGGATTGGCCTCCCTATTCGCCAGACATGAACCCCTGTGACTTCTTTCTGTGGGGACACTTGAAAGACCAGGTGTACCGCCAGACTCCAGAAACAATTGAACAGCTGAAGCAGTACATCTCATCTGCATGTGAAGCCATTCCGCCAGACACGTTGTCAAAGGTTTCGGGTAATTTCATTCAGACACTACGACATATTATTGCTACGCATGGTGGATATGTGGAAAATATCGTACTATAGAGTTTCCCAGACCGCAGCGCCATCTGTTGTTGAAAATTGTAACTACTGTAATTTCCAAAGTTTGTCTGCCTGAAAATGTACTGTTGTCCCAAGCATATTGCAACAAATGGTGTATTTCTATCGCTGCTCGTTTAGTTTTTATTGCCGTTTCAAATATACCGGTCATTTTTGAAACACCCTGTATTATAAGATTTATTACAACTGATACAAAATTGACAATTAAAATAACTGTAAAAAGTAAAATGAAAGCTAGCCTGATTTATACGTGACGATAACTTATGCACATTATAGCATCCATGGTATTGTTTTGTCCATCTCCACTTTCGTGACAGAATAGACGTAACAGCAGTCACATGATAATGATGATACTTCTGTCTGAGTGCCCAATATCCAAATCATTAGCCACTGTATTAAAACGTTTTACTAGACGAGCGTGGTTAGAGTTAGTAATACAGTAAAAAGTCAACAAGGACTAAATATGACAACACACACGGGAATACTAAAATCATGTTATAATCCATTCTAAAACTTATTATTAAAAATACACTACTGGCCATTAAAATTGCTACAACACGAAGATGACGTGCAACAGACGCGAAATTTAACCGACAGGAAGAAGATGCTGTGATATGCAAATGATTAGCTTTTCAGAGCATTCACACAAGGTTGGCGCCAGTGGCGACACCTACAACGTGCTGACATGAGGAAAGTTTCCAACCGATTTCTCACACACAAACAGCAGTTGACCGGCGTTGGCTGGTGAAACGTTGTTGTGATGCCTCGTGTAAGGAGGAGAAATGCGTATCATCACGTTTCCGACTTTGATGAAGGTCGGATTGTAGCCTATCGCGATTGCGGTTTATCTTATCGCGACATTGCTGCTCGCATTGGTCGAGATCCAATGACTGTTGGTAGAATATGGAATCGGTGGGTTCAGGAGGGTAATACGGAACGCCGTGCTGGATTCCAACGGACTCGTATCACTAGCAGTCGAGATGACAGGCATCGTATACGCATGGCTGTAACACATCGTGCAGCCACGTCTCGATCCCTGAGTCAACAGATGGGGACGTTTGCAAGACAACAAGCATCTGCACGAACAGTTCGACGACGTTTGCAGTAGCATGGACTATCAGCTCGGAGCCCATGGCTGCGGTTACCCTTGACGCTGCATCACAGACAGGAGCGCCTGCGATGTTGTACTCAACGACTAACCTGGGTGCACGAATGGCAAAACGTCATTTTTTTGGATGAATCCAGGTTCTGTTTACAGCATCATGATGGCCGCCTCCGTGCTTGGCGACATGGATGTAAACGCACATTGGAAGTGTGTATTCGTCATCGTCATACAGGCGTATTACCCGGCCTGGTGGTATGCGGTGCCATTGGTTACACGACTCGGTCATGTCTTATTCGCATTGACGGCACTTTGTACAGTGGACGTTACATTCCAGATGTATTACGACCCGTGGTTCTACCCTTCATTCGATCCCTGTGATACCCTACATTTCAGCAGGATAATGCACGACCGCATGTTGCAGGGCCTGTACGGGCCTTTCTGGATACAGAAAATATTCGCCTGGTCCCCTGGCCAGCACATTCTCCAGATCTCTCACCAATTGAAAACGTCTGGTCAATGGTGGCCGAGCAACTGCCTCGTCATAATACGCCAGTCACTACTCTTGATGAACTGTGGTATCGTGTTGAAGCTGCATGGGCAACTGTACCTGTACACGAAATCCAAGCTCTGTTTGACTCAATGACCAGGCGTGTGAAGGCCGTTATTACGGCCAGAGGTGGTTGTTCTGGGTACTGATTTATCAGGTTATTTGTCCCCAAAATTGCGTGAAAATGTAATCACATATCAGTTCTAGTATAATATATTTGTCCAATGAATACCCGTTTATCATCTGCATTTCTTCTTGGTGTAGCAATTTTAATGGCCAGTAGTGTGTAAATTCATTGGATTGATATTAATTACTTTAATACTTAGGGTGGCCCAGAAATGTTGCGACAGACTTCGATGGGGTGTAAAGGGTGTCTCGAGGAACAAATCGAGGATTGGAACCCGTGTGCGGAAACGTCATCCAACGACGCTACAGAGGGTCGAAGCTGTAGGCGCCGGCGCCTGCCACTAGGCAAACATGACTTTGTACGCTGACGGACTGCAGGGGGAACGTCTCGCAATGTTGTTGGTAATTCAGTGATTGCGACTGATTGTCTCGATCGAATATGGAGAAGACGGAACTAGCTACTACGTAGGCAGGTCTTGTCTCCTGTGAATGTGATGCTGTGTTGCCTCAGTAAATGACAGTTTCGTGCATAGGTTTCCGTCAGCAGTCTGTTTTTCTGCCATATACCGAAAAACAATGGAGATTTTAGAGGGTTCAAGGAAAAAAAAATAATCTGCAGATGGAAATCCATTCCTGAAACCATCTTCCACCGAGGAAACACATCATATTCATAGGAGAAAAGGCTATCTACACAATAGCTAGCTCCATCATCTCAACTGCCGATCGTGGCAATCAGTCGCCATCACTGAATAACAAACAAAAAATGGTTCAAATGGCTCTGAGCACTTTGGGACTTAACATCTGAGGTCATCAGTCCCCTAGACTTAGAACTACTTAAACCTAACTAACCTAAGGGCGGCACACACATCCCTGCCCGAGGCAGGATCCGAACCTGCGACCGTAGCAGCAGCGCGGTTCCGGACTGAAGCGCCTAGAACCGCTCGGCCACAACAATAACAAACAACACGGCAAGAAGTTTCGTCTGTGGTCTGTCAGTGTACAATGTAGCGTCGTTAGATGACGTTTCTGGACACGGGTTCTTATCCTCGAATTGTTCCTCGAGACACCCTTTACATCCCATCGAAGTCTGTCGCAACATTTCTCAGATACCCTGTATAAGTGTGGCAGGACTGAAAAATACGTGCGATCCATTCCGCAAAATGGTTACAACAATAGTATAGATAGCAATAATATTTTATTAATGACCGGTTTAGACTTCATGTAGAAGTCGTCATCAGAAAATGAGGACCATCAGGCTGCTGCTGGCAGATCGTCAGATGCTCACGTGCTAATACTATCGTTCTTATTTTTCTGTAACATGTTGACCAAATTTATGCAGTCTGCAACACAATTACACCACATAAATTTGTAAATATCTGACTACACTTGTCTCGTAATTCAATGTAAGCTTTCACAGCTCGTATTTACAGCCTGGATGATTCTTGTTATACGAGCATAAGGCGATGCGATGGCTAATTTTCACACCAGTCAGTCACCTACCGACGAAGCAGACGACGAGTATCTTCGAAAACTATATTTGCAACTCGTTTTAGGTGGTTAGAACACCAAGAAAATTTTGTATGATACAGACAACTGCATAACGTTTTCTGGAATTAGGATGATTTTTTCAGAAATCTAAACGGAATCTCCCTCCAGTCATATACAAACATTCCACAACATCGACGACATAATTCCATGGCGGTTGCGAACGGTCGTTTAGGAGTCTATTTTGACTACTGGAAAATCGTTGATGGAATAATGTCATGCGTGAACAATGTGCGACGACTGAGTGTGTCTTCGGATAGAACCAAAAATCTCTAGGAGCAGAGCCAGATGAGTAAGGAGCATGAAAAACTACTTGAAAGCAGTGTTCACGAAGAAACTTCTGTATATGTTCCTCCTGAGCCCTGGTGAATTGTCTTGATGAAAGAGCACAACTGCAGCGCTTTCCGACAGTATTCTTGCAATCGTCGAAGGAGCTTGTGCTTCAAACATCTTTGTATCTTGCACCGGTCACTGGAGTGTCCTTTGCCCTTTGGAACACAATGCGTTCATATTAAGCCATCACTCTCCCAGCAAACGGTCATCATATTTTGCAACACTGGTCCTTACCCGAAATCTTTTTTAATGTGATAAATCTTTGTGCTTCCACTGAGCTGACTGGCCCTTCGTTTCAAGATTGACAACGGTATCTGTGTCTCATCCATTATCATAACTGAAGTAAAGAGAGCCCCATTCATGCCGTCATCATGTGTGAACATCGCCTGGCTAATTTCCAGGTGCACATTCTTGCAACCGCTCGTCAGCTTTCGTGGCACTCGCCGGTAGAAGCCTTCTCACATTTTCAGGTCATGGTGCAGGATTGTGTGCACAGATCCCGAAGGAGTGCTTACCATGGAAGCGATATCTTTCACACTCGATTGTTAATCCTCCAAAAGAGCTGTTTCCACTCGTGTGGCCACGATGTGGGACCCCCTGCTGCGAGGCCGAGAGACTTTTCCAAAATTTTAGGTAACATTTGCGGGAAGCAGCGGTCTTGTAACGTATATAAAATAAAATCAGTGAAAAAACAGTCTAGAACGAGATGGTACTTTATTAAAATGACCGGTTTCGGCCTATACTTAGGCCATCTTCAGACAACACCATCAGCTGAAATTGACAATGCGTACAATAGCCAGTTGACCTCAGTTGCTGAAACGACTCTATTGGTAGTTTCAGCGACTGAGGTCAACTGGCTGTTGTACGCATTGCCAACTTCTTGCTGAATATGGCCTAAGTATAGGCCGAAACCGGTCATTTTAATAAAGTATCATCGCGATCTAGATCGTTTTTTCACTGATTTGATCGAGATTGTTTTGGTTCACTGTCACACTTATATACATTCGTGACGCCATCACCGCTCGTCCGACTCAGCTGGCGATGAATTCCGGTGTGTGTCACACAACACTCGGGGAGAAAACTAATGGTTATCCGATGTTTTGTTACGAAAATGTCCCCATTTCTGCTGCTCGGCGCCCCTGCTTCCCCCATCGCTGCGCTATTTTGAGCAGGTGTGTGAGTGAGACCGTTACATGTTGAAGGTTACACATGCTGGGAAATTTAGGAACACGTGTCTGCAACACAGTGCGACTACTAAGAGGCGAATATTGCACAATACTATTACAAGTACGATATTATCGCTACTGTTTATTTTCAAAATCTTAGTTTCCTGCCAAAACGTTAATGTTATTAATTAATTAAATGAGCACATTAAATAGTGCTGATACGGCGAATAGAACTACAACAACCTTTCCATACATGCTTTTGACACTAATCTGTGATGTTTATAAAGTTAAACACACATCGAGTTTAGAATATTTGGCTGTGCTTCGGAAGACAGTCAAACACATGGAGTTTCACAGTATGATATCTGTTAAACTCGAACGATGGCTGCATTTTGTCAGTTTCATAACATAAAAAAATGTTCGCAGACACCATGTTGAAACAGACACTGAATTCACTTTAGCGACTTGTCTGCCCAGTCGAGGACATTGACTGAGGGATTTATATAAAGTGGAAAAAAACTTTATTCAACATGTAAACGTCACTACAAATATTCAGATTTAGGTTGTGAAATGTTAGATATGCCTGCCATCATTGGCGACGATGTGGCGCACACGAATAGCGAAATTCTGAATGACCCGCGGAAGTGTCTGAACATCGATGCTGTCGATTGCCTCCTGAGTGGCTGTTTTAGCTCAGCAATGGTTTTGGGGTTATTGCTGTGGACCTTGTCTTCAATAGAGGCCCCACAAAAAGCAGTCGCATGTGTTCAGACGCGGAGAATATGGCGGCCAATCGAGGCCCATGCCAGTGGCCCCTGGGTACCCCAGCGGCAGAATGCGGTCCCAAAAAGTGCTCCTCCAGAATATCAAACACTCTCCTGCTCCGATGGGGTCGAACTCCGTCTTGCATGAACCACATCTTGTCGAAATCAGGGTAACTTTGGATAATGGGGATGAAATCGGCCCTCAAGACATTCATGTACCGTTCAGTAGTCACCGTGTCATTAAGTAATATCGCACCGATTATTCCGTGACTGGAAATTGCATACCACAAAGTCACTCGCCGAGGGTGAAGAGACTTCTCGATCGCGAAATGCGGATTCTCAGTCCCCCCAAATGCGCCAATTTTGCTTATTGACGGACCCATCCAAATGAAAGTGGGCTTCATCAGAAAACCAAACCATGCATGCGCATAGTAATTGACATCACGCCCAACGTGTAGCTTGAACGTCCTAACGCAAATCGTTCAGAAATTTTATTTCATATAGTTTAATAATTGTCACCTTGTACGTTACCAAATGATTCTCTCCTTCTATTAAGAGAAGCAATGAATTGAAATAATTGGTCATGCCGACCATAAAAGATTTTGTCACAACCCTATTTCCCAGAACTCAGTTCTTCCCTGATGGCCACCTTCGCTTCATCCTGCATTCAGTCTCATTCGTCAGAAGACAAGGGTGTCACTTCGTTTTTGTGGCTGTGATGTAATGAGGTTCCAGTGAGTGTTGTTCCATCTCATAATAGCGTGTGGGCGAAAAGTAAAGAATTTCTGCATTGAATGATGCAATACCTGGACTTTTTTGCTTTTTTGGTCAATGACGCAGACGCCATCGTATTCCTAATGCAGAACAGAAATTTAATGTAACACAAGTATCCTTGCTATCAAAGTGCTTGGCGTTTGACGAGGCGACTGCTTGATCCAGTGGCGTCTGATTGCAGCCTCTTCCTGCCCCTCCTCACCCCTCATCGCCATTCCCTGTTGAACTCAGAGCGCTAGGCAGGGGTGCGACCGGTGCATTGTTCGGCCAGGTGTACGCTAGAGTTTTGTGTACCGTATAGTGGTGCCATCTGTGTCTGCAATATACACTACTAGCCACTGAAATTGCTACACCTCGAAGATGACGTGCTACAGACGCGAAGTTCAACCGGCAGGAAGAAGATGCTGTGATACGCAAATGATTAGCTTTTCAGAGCATTCACACAAGGTTGGCGCCGGTGGCGACACCTACAACGTGCTGACATGAGGAAAGTTTCCAACCGATTTCTCATACACAAACGGCAGTTGATCGGCGTTGCCTGGTGAAACGTTGTTGTCATGAGAAATGCGTACCATCACGTTTCCGACTTTGATAAAGGTAGGATTGTAACCTATCGCGACTGCGGTTTATCGTATCGTATCGCGACATTGCTGCTCGCGTTGGTCGAGATCCAATGACTGTTAGCAGAATATGGAATCGGTGGATTCAGGAGGGTAATACGGAACGCCGTGCTGGATCCCAACGGCCTCGTATCACTAGCAGTCGAGATTATAGGCATCATATCCGCATGGCTGTAACGGATCGTGCAGCCACGTCTCGATCCCTGAGTCAACAGATGGGGACGTTTGCAAGACAACAACCACCTGCACGAACAGTTCGAAGACGTTTGCAGCAGCATGGACTATCAGCTCGGAGACCATGGCTGCGGTTACCCTTGACGCTGCGTCACAGATAGGAGCCCCTGCGATGGTGTACTCAACGACGAACCTGGGTGCACGAATGGCAAAACGTCATTTTTTTGGATGAATCCAGGTTCTGTTTACAGCATCATGATGGTCGCATCCGTGTTTGGCGACATCGCGGTGAACGCACATTGGAAGCGTGTATTCGTCATCGCCATACTGGCGTATCACCCGGCGTGATGGTATGGGGTGCCATTGGTTACACGTCTCGGTCACCTCTTGTTCGCATTGCTGGTGCTTTGAACAGTGGACGTTACATTTCAGATGTGTTACGGCCCGTGGCTCTACCCATCATTCGATCCCTGCGAAACCCTACATTTCAGCAGGATAATGCGCTACCGCATGTTGCAGGGCCTGTACGGGCCTTTCTGGATACAGAAAATGTTCAACTGCTTCCCTGGCCAGCACATTCTCCAGATCTCTCACCAACTGAAAACGTCTCGTCAATGGTGGCCGAGCAACTGGCTCGTCACAATACGCCAGTCACTACTCTTGATGAACTGTGGTATCGTGTTGAAGCTGCATGGGCAGCTGTACCTGCACACGCCATCCAAGCACTGTTTGACCCAATGCCCAGGCGTATCAAGGCCGTTATTACGGCCAGAGGTGGTTGTTCTGGGTACTGATTTCTCAGGATCTATGCACCCAAATTGCCTGAAAATGTAATCACATGTCACTGGATCAGCCAGTTTTTCGCCTGCCGTTTATCGACGACTATGTCTGGAGTTGATTCTGTACATTAGACTTAATCTTTGTCGAAACTGTTGTACATCGTGTTCGATAAGCGAGATGTGTACCACGTGTCAAGTGGGTCACAAATACAGAATGTTGTGACTAGACGAAATTACTTTCGTCCGGCCGTAACTGTGGGTTCTCTGATTGCTGTGGGAGAAGGCTCATCACTAGAACATATGAAATATTCCTTCACTTCTTTACATAAACGAATAAAGATTTACTTAACTCAGACACAGCTCTTTGCCATAGGATTACTTAATAATTTACAAGTGCCATTACTACGGAGCATCACTCGATGCACTTATTAACAAACTGTTTTCTCGAGCTACGAGGGCTGTTCGGAAAGTAAGGTCCAGTCGGTCTCGAAATGGAAGCTGCTGTGAAAATCAAAAATGTTTTAGCAGCAACAGCTAGCTACACTTTCCAACTACATGGACGCTGCTTCGACTTAGATATTTAGCGTTGTAGCAACTTCCCAATATCCTCGTCATAGAAGGCAGCCGCCTGTGCATTTCGCCATTTCTCTAAGCTTGTCCACAGTTCGTTGTCTTTGCCAAAATGTTGTCTTCATAGCCCGCGTTTCACCTGAGCAGAGATGAAAATAAGAGAGAGCCACATCCGGCCTGTACGGTGGGTGACCAAACACTTTCGGTCACAAACGCTGCAGGAGCGTCCTCATTGCCCTTGAAGTGTGCGGCCGAGAATTGTCATGAAGAATGATAAGCATGACAATTATGTTATGTGGATCACATAACATCAGGCGAAATCTGTTAGAAGCAGTCATACTTGGCAGGAGTCCGCCCCAATAGCTGAGTGGTCAGCGTGACGGATTGCCGTCCTACGGGCCCGGCGTCGATTCCCACCTGGATCAGGGATTTTCTCCACTCAGGGACTGGTTGTTGCGCTGTCTTCATCATCATTTCATCCCCATCCGTCGCGCAGGTCGCCCAATGTGGCGCCGAATGTAATGAGAGCTGCACCAAGGCGGCCAGACCTGCCCCGCAAGGGGCCTCCCGGCCAATGACGCCAAACGCTCATTTCCATTTGCATACTTGGCAGGAGACACTACTTGTCTAGGCATCTTTACACCCTCACCGTGCGCTCAGAACTGTAAAGAGCGATGTGACGCGATCGACAGACGTACAAGAGACACTGCCCAACACATCTGTGCAAAGTTCCGTCAGGTTTTTCACTGTGGTTTCCTTATCGCGCCTGATCGGGCCTTACTTTCTGAATAGCCCTCGTTTGACATTTGCAAAAGTAAAATTCATGAGAAACTGTAAATGTAATTATTGTACGAGATGACATAGACTGCCGCGCGGAGTGACCGCGCGTTTTGAGGCGTCATGTCACGGACTGCGCGGCCCCTCCCGCCGGAGGTTCGAGTCCTCCCTAGGGTATGGGTGTGTGTGTTGTTCTTAGCATAAGTTACACTACTGGCCATTAAAATTGCTACACCAAGAAGAAATGCAGATGATAAACGGGTATTCATTGGACAAATATATTATACTAGAACTGATATGTGATTACATTTTCACGCAATTTTGGGGGCATATAACCTGAGAAATCAGTACCCAGAACAACCACCTCTGGTCGTAATAACGGCCTTCACACGCCTGGTCATTGAGTCAAACAGAGCTTGGATTTCGTGTACAGGTACAGTTGCCCATGCAGCTTCAACACGATACCACAGTTCATCGAGAGTAGTGTCTGGTGTATTGTGACGAGCCAGTTGCTCGGCCACCATTGACCAGACGTTTTCAGTTGGTGAGAGATCTGGAGAATGTGCTGGCCAGGGGACTAGGCGAATATTTTCTGTATCCAGAAAGGCCCGTACAGGACCTTCAACATGCGGTCGTGCATTATCCTGCTGAAATGTAGGGTATCGCAGGGATCGAATGAAGGGTAGAGCCACGGGCCGTAACACATCTGAAATGTAACGTCCACTGTACAAAGTGCCATCATTGGGAACAAAAGGTGACTGAGTCGTGTAACCAATGGTACCCCATACCATCACGTCGGGGGATACGGCAGTATGGCGATAACGAATACACGCTTCCAATGGGCGTTCACCCCGATGTCGCCCAACACGAATGCGACCATCATGATGCTGTTATGCAGCTGTCCGTGATACAGCGTCAAGGGTAACCGCAGCCATGGTCTCCGGGCTGATAGTCCATGCTGATGCAAACATCGTCGAACTGTTCGTGCAGATGCTTGTTGTCTTGCAAACGTCCCCATCTGTTGACTCGACGACGTAGCTGCACGATCCGTTACAACCATACGGATAAGATGCCTGTCATCTCGACTGCTAGTGATACGAGGCCATTGGGATCCAGCACGGCGTTCCGTATTAACCTCCTGAACCCACCGATTCCATATTCTGCTAACAGTCATTGGATCTCGATCAACTCGAGCAGCAATGTCGTGATACGATAAACCGCAATCGCGATAGGCTAGAATCCGACCTTTATCAAAGTCGAAAACGTGGTGGTACGCATTTCTCCTCCTTACACGAGGCATCACAACAACATTGCACCAGGCAACCCCGGTCAACTGCCGTTTGTGTATGAGAAATCGGTTGGAAACTTTCCTCATGTTAGTACGTTTTAGATGTCGCCACCGGCGCCAACCTTGTGTGAATGCTCTCAAAAGCTAATCATTTGCGTATCACAACATCTTCTTTCTGTCGGTTAAATTTCGCGTCCTTAGCACGTCATCTTCGTAGTGTAGCAATTATAATGGCCAGCAGTGTAGTTTAAGTAGTGTGTAAGTCTAGGGACCGATGACCTAAGCAGTTTGGTCCCTCAGGAATTCACACATTTGAACATTTTGACGTAGACTGCTGTAGCTGAGGTCTCGAATGGCGCTGAGCTCTTGCGTGCTCGCTTCTATATTGACATCAGTGTCAGGATGCTGCTAATGCTGAGAGGGGAGGCGTGGTGTTCGTACATCACTGCGGGTTGCAGCGAGCCCTCGCTAATGACTTTTCTGTCGCACCATTATCTCTTGACGGTACCACAGAGAAGGAATGCGTCTCTTCTGTCTGCTCCAAGTCCTTAGAAGATCAGAGGCCTCAGAGCTTGAATGCCCCTCGTATTTATTGTTAAGCTGTTTTTGATGTTGCTGAGCAAGAGTCATAGAATAATTTTTAAATGATCACACCGCCATTTGACTGTATTGATGTTTATGTAATTACGGCCCAGCTTTCGGCCTTTTACGCCATTTTCAAGTGATAGAGTTTGTCATTAACACATATACTGCAGGACATCAGGCTCAAAACTGGTCGTAAATTAAGATAAATATTGGCTCTCCCACGAAATGCCATGGCTCTGAGCACTATGGGACTCAACTGCTGAGGTCATTAGTCCCCTAGAACTTAGAACTAGTTAAACCTAACTAACCTAAGGACATCACACACATCCATGCCCGAGGCAGGATTCGAACCTGCGACCGTAGCGGTCTCGCGGTTCCAGACTGCAGCGCCAGAACCGCGCGGCCACTTCGGCCGGCTGAAATGCCATGTGCGGCAGGTTTTTTTTTTTCCTTTTTTTAAGCAGTTCGCTAATGTTTGCTCGCAGGACTGGGCGTGGGCTTCGCGTGGTCGTCGACGTTCGTGTCGCTCAACTACTACTTCAGCAAGTACCGCGGCCAGGCGATCGGGCTGTCGATGGCGGGCACGGCGGTGGGCATGATGCTGATGCCGCAGGCGGTGCAGCTGCTGCTGGCCGAGTTCCAGTTCCGCGGGGCCGTGCTCGTGCTGGGCGGCATCGCGCTGCACTCGGTGGCCGGCGCCGCCCTGCTGCAGCCCGTGCGCTGGCACCTGCGGCCCGCCGCCCACCCGCCACCCCTGGCGCTGCCGGCCGCCGCCGCCGCCGCCGTCGACGTCGAGAAGGGCGCAGTGCCCACCGCCATCGTCGTCACCAGGGTCAGTGCAGAGCGCGCGCCAGCTTCCGCAGTTGGAGTCACAAATGAGAGCTGTCGAGTTTAGCCTCGCTCTGTCTACGTCACGGATTCTCCGACACTCAATGAGGGTTCAATAGTGTACTGACATCTCTGCTGTGAACGTCATACCAGCAGGTGACTGTTCGAGCTGGTGGAGGCTCTGAAATGGTCTGGGGCATGTGCAGTGGAGTGATATGGGACCCCTGATACGTCTAGATACGACTCAGACAGGTGACACGTGCGTAAGCGTCCTGTCTGATACCAGCATCCATTCACGTCCACTGTGGATCCCGACGGATTTGGACAATTCCAGCAATGCGACACCCCAAACATCCAGAATTGCTATAGTGTGGCTCCAGAAACACTCTTCTGAGTATAAATACTTCCGCTAGCCACCAAACTCCCTAGACCTGAACGTTATTGAGCATATCTGGGATGCCTTCCAACATGCTCTTCAAAAGAGATCACCACCCCGTCGTACTCTTACGGATTCATGGACAGCCCTGCAGGATTCATGGTGTCACTTCCCTGCAGCACTGCTTCAGACATTAGTCGAGTCCATGCCACGTCGTGTTGCGGCACTTCTGCGTGCTAGCGGGGGCCCTACACTATATTAGGCACGTGTATCAGTTTCTTCGGATCTTCAGTGTAACAATCTCCTCTTAAATCACCGCACTGATTTCAACGAAGCTCGGTACACATATCCATTACTGTCAACTAACAATTGCTGTCGGTGTAAGAATCACCTATCTGTCACATTTCAGGAGATATAACGCCATAAACAGTGAAATGAGTGAAAAACTGCCGCATTCTGCATAACTTTTAAATTCATTACTCTATTCGCAACACGTTTCGCAGATATAGGCTGCAGAATGTACCTACACAAATACATCATTGAGCAACACATAGTTCAACAGACATGACGTCATAAACAAGGAGGTGCATGAAAACGTCACGCGTCAAGTTCTAATAAATTTATTCTCTACTACTAAGACACTCCTGCAGTCGAATTAACTTAAGGAAATACCTGAACTTGGCAGCGCTTTTGATAGCTTTCAACTCCGAGGGGCAGATGGCTGTAAGCGAAAACAATAGCCGTTTTTAGAGCTATCAAGAGCCATTGCCATAGAGACGTCTATAAAATCACATTGTGGAGACTCGAAGCAGCTATACTTATACACTTGTACATTATGCATATTCCGTTGTACAGCTGTTTCATAGATTCTGAGGTATTTTCATGGATACCTGGAAATGAATTTTCTTCGATATTACACTACACACATAGCTGACCTTTGGTTTCCGTTTCTAATAGAAAATTGGTAAAATGGACACCCTGGTGATGCCGGCTTTCTCAGCAAGTAAGTCATAATTATAAATCATAACTAGATATCACTCTGTAACGAGCCACCGGAGACAAGGGTCCCTTACACTAAAATACTCAGAAAATATCTCTCAACAACCTGTGAAAGTTTCTCAGTGGATCTCATATTCACACAGTAGACATCCAAACAAACGTGTCGGGATCAGTGTAATTCGAACTGATCGACTACTGAATAATCTGACGCCCAACAATTAAGTATGACAGCAACTCTTAATTCAATGCGTGCAGGAAGCTACCTGAACTGTAACCGAGAATGACAGTACAGAATATGAAACGCAAAAACATGGAACATAAAAAACGCAGGAATAAACATCGCGCATCGAGAAAGCACAAGCACACGCGTGTGGAAAAGAAAACGGCGCTCTTGGCGGCAATGTGCGGAACTCTGACAACTGCGATTCAGCTGTTACAGCACGCGACGCTGCAACGTACACACACCATGCAGACACTTAAAACTCCTCAGCACTCGCGCGTAACAGCTGTCGTGTCGGACGCTATAAAAGCGTTTCCGTATGAATTAAGACTTCATCTGACAATTACACTACTAGCCATTAAAATTGCTACACCGCGAAGATGACCTGCTACAGACGCGAAATTTAATCGACAGGAAGAAGATGCTATGATATGCAAATGATTAGCTTTTCAGAGCATTCACACAAGATTGGCGCCGGTGGCGACACCTACAACGTCCTGACATGAGGAAAGTTTCCAACCCATTTCTCATACACAAACAGCAGTTGACCGGCGTTGCCTGGTGAAACGTTGTTGTGATTCCTCGTGTAAGGAGGAGAAATGCTTACCATCGCGTTTCCGACTTTGATAAAGGTCGGATTGTAGCCTATCGCGATTGCGGTTTATCGTATCGCGACATTGCTGCTCGCGTTGATCGAGATGGAGTGACTGTTAAAAGAATAAGGAATCGGTGGGTTCAGGAGGGTAATACGGAACGCCGTGCTGGATCCCAACGGCCTTGTCATCACTAGCAGTCGAGATGACAGGCATCTTATCCGCATGGCTGTAATGGATCGTGCAGCCACGTCTCGATCCCTGAGTCAACAGTTTGCAAGACAACAACCATCTGCACGAACAGTTCGACGACGTTTGCAGCAGCACCGACTATCAGCTCGGAGACCGTGGCTGCGGTTACCCTTGACGTT
The DNA here is from genome assembly GCF_023898315.1 of Schistocerca nitens. NCBI lineage: Eukaryota > Metazoa > Arthropoda > Insecta > Orthoptera > Acrididae > Schistocerca > Schistocerca nitens. The sequence continues at coordinate 863,145,936 of NC_064617.1, forward strand.
GCATCACAGACAGGAGCGCCTGCGATGGTGTACTCAACGACGAACCTGGGTGCACGAATGGCAAAACTTCATTTTTTCGGATGAATCCAGGTTCTGTTTACAGCATCATGATGGTCGCATCCGTGTTTGGCGACATCGCGTTGAACGAACATTGGAAGCATGTATTCGTCATCGCCATACTGGCGTTATCACCCGGCGTGATGGTATGGGGTGCCATTGGTTACACGTCTCGGTCACCTCTTGTTCGCATTGACGCCACTTTGAATAGTGGACGTTACATTTCAGATGTGCTACGACCCGTGGCTCTACCCTTCATTCGATCCCTGCGAAACCCTACATTTCAGCAGGAAAATGCACGACCGCATGTTGCACGTCGTGCACGGGCCTTCGTGGATAGACAGAATGTTGGACTGCTGCCCTGGCCAGAAAATTCTCCAGATGTCTCACTAATTGAAAACGTCTGGTCAATGGTGGTCGAGCAACTGGCTCGTCACAATACGCCAGTCACTACTCTTGATGAACTGTGGTATTGCGTTGAAGCTGCAGGGGCAGCTGTACCTGTACACGCCATCCAAGCTCTGTTTGACTCACTGCCCAGGCGTATCAAGGGTGTTATTACGGCCAGAGGTGGTTGTTCTGGGTACTGATTTCTCAGGATCTATTCACCCTGATTGCGTGAAAATGTAATCACATGTCAGTTCTAGTATAATATATTTGTCCAATGAATACCCGTTTATCATCTCCATTTCTTCTTGGTGTAGCAATTTTAATGGCCAGTAGTGTAGCTTAGTGCAAGAAGCCGCAGCATTTGGTTAGTGGATCCAGAAGGGTAGCTGCGCTTGACCTTGGCGAACAGTGCCAGAGAGACATTTTAAGACAGGGAAACGGAATGCAGTGCAGCCAGCTGCAGCAAAAAGGCGAGCCGGTCGATTCCGTGGCGACGCAGCTCGCTGGTACCGGCGTGCAGCCGCTTTGTGTGTGCCTCCACGTGGCGGGCATTCCGTGCTGTCTCAAAAGTGCGCCGCTACTGCTGCTATACTTGGGTCGTGGGAACTTGTTCCAGTCCGTACCGAGGGAGTGGTGAGGTACGCCCCTGCTAAGGGCGCAGGCACACGGGAGGTGCAAAAACTGACAGGGTAAAATAACAAAGAAACTTCTAACTGGGATAGCTCCCCATCTTACCACCCTCAGATTTAGTGGTAAAATTACCCAGTGGATATCCCGTCAAAAACTGAACACAGATCAAGCATGAAAACAAGAAGAAGGTGTACTGATCTCTGAAAGAACAAGTGAAACAGAAACAGTAAACGGCCCAAGCTTAAGATGTGCATCATCGAGCGACTTGCAAGAACCGCGGCGTCATGCTTGTGTGGTCACGGTGTTGGACTGCAAAGCGGGAGACCTGTGTTCAAACCTCCCCCATGCCCCATTTATTTTTTCACAAATTTATGAACTTTCTGTCCGGCCATTGAGGTGTCCGTTCCCCTTCTATAGTCTTGGCAACTGTCGTACTATGCACTGGTTATAGAATGTGAGTCACGTGGTAAGAATATAGTACCGTCGCAAGTAAATGTGATGAATAGTGAGAGCAGTCGAGGTGTCTCATAGAACTCTCACAGAAATGAAAACAACAAATAAACAGGTGTGAACTACGTTACAACGAAGGAATTCAAGAGTCTAAGCTTCCAAAACGGAACGCAAGAGTCGTAACATGTGGTACCTGTGTAGAACAAGTAGGAGTTACGTACGTCTGGATGTCCCTACCTTACACCTCGCTGTTGCAAACGGACGTTACACCACGAAGACACAATTTTGAATACAGCGAGCAGACACGTCAATAACCAGACAGAGTTCGTAATTTTATGAAAAACAGTGGGGAATGTTGCAGGTCTGAACACTGGTCTCCCGCAACGCAGTCCAACATCGTGACCACATAACCAAGACGCCATTCCATTCCAGTTTCATTCGATATTGTACCTCTTTCAGTTGGAGCGTACACTGTTTCCATTTTGCTTCTTTTTTTCCGCAGTTCAGTACAAGTTCTTCCTGTTTTCATATTTGATCTGTTTTCAGTTATTCGGGGTATTTCTGTTTTCATGCTTCAACTGTGTTCATTTTTTGATGGGCTATTCAATGGACCATCTTATCTGTACCAGTAAATCTGAGGAGGGTGCGATAAGAGTGTCCCTCGTAAGCGACACCATATATGGATACCTACTCGAACATTCGAAGATTACCGTCTTCTTCCACTTAAAAATAAAAAAGGCGCCAACAGCTAACAAGTTTTCTGGAAGCCTTCCTGTAAATATGTATGTTCTGTGGCCGTTTCCTGATTCGAGAGGTAGATCATGTTTTAATGAACATATTTAAAAAATTACATCACGCAACTTTTTTTGGAAATGTTTCAACCTAATCCAGATGCTTTCTTTAGCTGCCTAATCCTCATGGACGAGGGTTGGGTATGTTTCTATGACCTTGAAACAGGGGAACAAAGTGAACATTAGAATTGTGTGAATCCACACCACTAATCTGAGCAGAGACCCAACAATCGTCGGGCACTTTGATGCTGAATTTTTTTTTTTTTGCTCATAGGGACATACCTTTCACAGTAGCACACTACCGAAATCTCCTGAGTAGATTACAAGAGGATATCAAGACGAAGCGTTGCGGAAAATTTGCAAGAGATTGTTTTTGCTCCACTAACCCGTCCCCGTTGCGAATCCAATCACGTCCTTAGTTGTCCTTACTTGGAAATCCCCACCCCAGTGTAATATTTGAAATGTACCCCACACTGCTACAAGTGCAAGTCCAAATCAGCTCACACAAAATAGAAACGACTGTCCCCATCTGCCTCCTAATAATTCCCTCCGTTCTACCCAACTACAGAACACACTATCCTTTTCACTACAACTGTTCGCCAAATATCCAGCCAACTCAAATGCTTCATCAAGTCACACTGACTACTCGTTGTGCAGTTTACCTGAATGTCACTGCCATATACTCCCAAAACGAGTTCCATTCCACTTTCTCCCAATTACATACCCTTGTACAGGGTGAGAATTATTGGAATATACGAAATAAAATCGTCATAACTTTTGAAAGGTTTGCGTTAGCAGGTTCAAACTGCACGATTGGCCGTGGGGCATGATGGGAATTAGTACGCGCGGTATGGTTTGGTTTAGCGACGAAGCCATGTTTTATTTGGATGGGTCCGCCAATAAGAAAAATTGGAGCATTTGGGGGACTGAGAATCCGCGTTTCGCGATCGAGAAGTCTCTTCACCCTCGACGAGTGACTGTGTGGTATGCAATTTCCAGTCACGGAATAATCGGTGCGATACTACTTTATGGCACGGTGACTACTGAACGGTACATGAAGGTCTTGAGGGGCAATTTCATCCCCATTATCCAAAGGTACCCTGATTTCGACAAGATGTGGTTCATGCAAGATGGAGCTCGACCACATGGAAGCAGGAGAGTGTTGATGTCCTGGAGGAAAACTTTGGGTAGCGCATTCCGGCTATGGGGTACCCAGAGGCCCTGGTATGAGCCTCATTGGCCGCCATCCGGATCTGACCATATGCGACTCCTTTGTGTGGGGCTATATTAAAGACAAGGTGTACAGAAATAAGCCCAAGACCCTTGCTGACTTGAAAACAGCCATTCAGGAGATCGACAGCATCGATATTCCGACACTTCAGCGGGTCAATGGTAGGCATATAACATGTCATAATCTAAATCCTAATATATGTAGTGACGTTTACATGTTGCATAAAGTGTGTGCACGCCGTAATTTACAACTAATTTACGTTTTTTTCATATAGTTCAATAACTGTTACTCTGAATGATCCAGCTCCTGCAATAACATGTACAGCGTATCTAGCTGTACGCCTACTGCAAACAGGTCCCCCTAATAAGCATAATACTATCCTGTCCACTTACCCCAGCCCTCTGAACGAAAGGCCGGCCGGAGTGGCCGAGCTGTTCTAGGCGCTACAGCCTGGATGCGCGACCGCTACGGTCGCAGGTTCGAATCCTGCCTCGGGCATGGATGTGTGTGATGTACTTAGGTTAGTTAGGTTAGTTAGGTTTAAGTAGTTCTAAGTTCTAGGGGACTGATGACCTCAGAAGTTAAGTCCCATAGTGCTCAGAGCCATTTGAGCCATCTGAACGAAAGTTGAAAAATTTCCAATTTTCCTTTCCTGCTGCCGCTCAATCACACTATCGCTTTAGCGTGCTATTTGTTTATAACCTGACGTGAATGATGAAGAGGGGGGTCTATAACTTGTTAAAAAGAATCTCTCACGTTGTTGCGTCCTGACATAGATGGGAGAGGGAGAAAATGTGTTACTGGTCAGCCTGCGCTCCCGAGCGGTACAGAGCAGAAGGCAGAAGGACAATTCACAGTGAAGACATTTGATTGTTTTCTTCTATCTGAGCCAACACTGGAACAGGCATTTACTAGAAATGCAGGTGGTGAGTCTTGGTAGGGAACTCGTTGTGGAGACTCTTGGACAGACAGGGTTTTGAAATAGTTGTTTATTCCAGACAGGACTAACTAATTCACTGGAGGCTAGTTCCAGGGTTAGAAAAAGCATGAATAACACTGTTACAACAGAACCCAGTGCATAAGTCCCAGGAGTAGATGCTAGCCACAGTAGCAAACTCTAGCAGCATCTCAAGGCAACAACTTAGTTGCAAAACAAAACATACTGAATGTGACACTGTTCACTGAGGCACTCCAAGTGAGAGAGCAGACTTTCACGGAGATGGACCGAGGTTGGAGTCGACGGACGCGCATTCGGCGCCCAGATCGTCTGACTGAGAACTTCGCCAAAATGCGGATTCTAGGGGTTTTAAAGAGTCGGGTGGGGCCTCTGTTTTTCCCACTTAAAGCCACCCAGCCAATCCTGCAGGTCTCTTGCAGACGCCTGCCAATCACGGTTTAGTTAGGTCCCCTCTACTGCTCCTAAGGCGGGGATGTTAATGCAGTTGCACTAAGTCCGTATTTGGTATGAACATTGTTCAGCTGAAAGCTAAACGTATCTGCTCTCCCAAATAAGGCTTGCAACATTATTGTTATACGTCATTTAGCCCCGCCCCTCGGGCTCCCCGGAGTAGGGACTGCTAGGTCAACAGTGTGCTTTTTTTTTTGCGGCGTTTTCGCTCTCTTTCTAACCCTTGTGAGCCTATTGACGTTGCTGTTCTCAGGGCTGGTATCAAGCTGGCTTTATACGCCAGTACGTGCCTGTTGGTTACAAAGTTCTACGGTGGCAATCTACCACATAGTCTAGACGACATATGAAGTTACATGTTAATTCCTTGAAGAGTAAGTAGCTCCCTGGGACCGCGTCTGGGGGCGTCTGCATTTTCGCAAGGCTCTCCCCTTACGGTTTACTTCACGTAACAATATCTCTTCTAGTTTCGTCTGACCTCAGCATCGTCTCTGCTTCCGCACCTTGGAACGCCTGTCCTCATCCTCACAGCTTCAAGATAACACTATTGTAGCAATGAATAATCAATATACTACAACCTTAGGATGCGTCTTCAATTGACTTTACAGTCAGTGCCGATGATTTCAACCGAAATCACGCGTGCTCAATACTAGCCCCAGCTTCAAACTGTCGCAACAGTTCTAAAAGTTTCTTCCAGCAGAAACGTTTTTGTGCGCCTGAAAGCGCAGCAGACAGCCTTAAATTCAGTTGTGTAAATCGGGCAAAAAGCAGTGGCCAGCGGAGACAAGTGAAGAACGACGTACCGGAAATCCCCGGAAATCGATACTCCGCGCTGCAGGCGCCCCAGGCCTCTCCGTGAGGTCCTCGGTTCGCAGCCAATCGACGCGCTGTGGAAAATACCCCGCGCTTGCACCAACAAATACCCGAACATTCTATCTGTGTAAACATTCATGCGGGGACGGAGGGAGTCAGTGGCGAGAAGATACTTACTCGTTAATTCACACCAGCATGCAATAAATTCAGATCCATTCCGTAAGTAACTCGGCTACTATTCGTTTTTATTCTGTCTCAGAACATCTCTGAGGCGCTTTTTCTTTTCGTGCGACAGTCGAGCTGTTGAATTTTTGAGGTTGTTCATGGCCGTTGCCAAAGAGGACAAGTGCTGATAGGTATAACAGTTGCAAAATACTGGCACGAATCAGTTGAGTGAAACGGCAGACAGAAACTAGCCCTAGGTAACATCAGTTTGGGTTCTGCTGAAATGTAGGAACGCGCGAGAGAATACTGATCCTACAACTTTTCTTAGAAGACGCACTGCACAAAGGAAAACCTACGTTCATGTAATTTGTAGATTTAGAGAAGGCTTTTGACTATACTGACTGCAATAATTTGTTTAGAATTATGAAGGTAGCAGGGATAAACTAAACGGAGGAAAAGGTTATATACAAACTGTACAAAACCAGACTACAGTCGTAAGAGTCGTTGGATATGAAAGGGAAGCAGTAGCTGAGAAGATAGTGAGACAAGACTGTAGTATGTCCCTGGCGTTATTCAGTCTTTGCTATGGGCAAGGAGACATTTAAACTTTACGGAGAAGAAATAAAACTTGCATCGATGAGAAATTGAATTGGAAGAAACACATTGATGATCTGATCAATACTGGAGCAAATTAAACCAGATTTCTCCCTGGAAGGTCTAATGTTAAAACAAAAGCTGACCTACTTTGGACACACAATGCGAAGGCATGCCTCACTGGAAAAAAACCTTAATGCTGGGGAAGATTGAAGGAACTAGAAGAAGAGGACGTCAGAGGATGAGATGGATCGATGGCATCACAGAAGCAATGTGTTCCAACCTGGAAGGTCTACGGGAGAAAGTGCAAGACAGGAAAAAGTGGCGTGATTTGGTTAAAAAAAATGGTTCAAATGGCTCTGAGCACTATGGGACTCAACTGCTGAGGTCATTAGTCCCCTAGAACTTAGAACTAGTGAAACCTAACTAACCTAAGGACATCACAAACATCCATGCCCGAGGCAGGATTCGAACCTGCGACCGTAGCGGTCTTGCGGTTCCAGACTGCAGCGCCTTTAACCGCACGGCCACTTCGGCCGGCTGATTTGGTTCATGGGGTCACGAAGAGTCGGAACAGACTAAACGAATAGAGAGAGAGAGAGAGAGATGGGTCGCATTATAGTGGGCAAGTTATTTAGTTAATTTAATGAGTACGACAATGTTTATGCTGTAAATAATCCGCAGTTGCGCAGCTTGAAGTGATACGGCACATTGGGCTGTGACTGTAGTGTGCTCAATGACTGCCAGAAGTTTCTGGGAGACTGAGCTGTCGGTGCGGGGCTTTTGATTTGCAGGTGAGGCTAGCGAGCGCTAGGCAGGCCGACGCGAGGCAAGGTTAGGCGCCGGTGATCAATAACGCCGCTAGGCGCCACCCGCTGCCGCTGCCGCCGCCGTCGCCGTGGACTAGACCTGCTGCGAACCTCGCAGACACTCTGCCGGCGGAAGATGATGCCACTCCCCCACGTCAAACTGCGCCATATGCAATCAAATATTACGCAAACATAGTAAAGTTTGAGAAACTGTTAATCGTGTACGGTAGTCTTCAGTTGCTGCACTGCTGTCAGTTTACACGGGAACAATATCAATGCTGTGAGGGATAGTCGCGCGGTCTCGGGCGCCTTGCCACAGTTCGCGCAGCTCCCCCCCCCCCCCCCCCCCCCACACCCGTCTCGGGCATGGGTGCGTGTGTTGTCCTTAGCGTAAGTTAGTTTAAGTTAGATTAAGTAGTGTGGCAGCCTATGGATCGACGACCTCAGCAGTTTGGTCCCATAGGAACTTGCCACAAATTTCCAATAATATCAATGTTTTTTCTAACCGCCTTACGTGCGGTTGCAAGCCAGACAAATTTTCTTGTGCCAACTTCCGCAACGATTTTGCTTTGCTTTGCTGCATAGAGTCAGAAACACCCAACAGCTACCGTTCGTTTATTTTTGCTGGTCTTCCATTTCGTTCGGCATGTAACACTGATCCTGTCTCTCGAAATTTCTCAATAAATCCAAGAACCACATTAAAATGTGGTACACATGTTCCCAGAATTTTTTCAGCAACTGCCTCCCGCAATAAGTCTGTGCCTTGTCGAAACACATGTTTAACAAGAAAAATACGTTCGACAGTTGAAATAATCGTAATTTAAAAGCAAGTCACACATCGAAGCACTATACTTTTCATTAATAGCTTTCATCAACTAGACCGAACAGTTAAATGTTACGCAACAGTAGAACAAATTAAAAACAATCCCATATCTATGCACATCTACACTCCTGGAAATGGAAAAAAGAACACATTGACACCGGTGTGTCAGACCCACCATACTTGCTCCGGACACTGCGAGAGGGCTGTACAAGCAATGATCACACGCACGGCACAGCGGACACACCAGGAACCGCGGAGTTGGCCGTCGAATGGCGCTAGCTGCGCAGCATTTGTGCACCGCCACCGTCATGTCAGCCAGTTTGCCGTGGCATACGGAGCTCCATCGGAGACTTTAACACTGGTAGCATGCCGCGACAGCGTGTACGTGAACCGTATGTGCAGTTACCGGACTTTGAGCGAGGGCGTATAGTGGGCATGCGGGAGGCCAGGTGGACGTACCGCCGAATTGCTCAACACGTGGGGCGTGAGGTCTCCACAGTACATCGATGTTGTCGCCAGTGGTCGGCGGAAGGTGCACGTGCCCGTCGACCTGGGACCGGACCGCAGCGACGCACGGATGCACGCCAAGACCGTAGGATCCTACGCAGTGCCGTAGGGGACCGCACCGCCACTTCCCAGCAAATTAGGGACACTGGTGCTCCTGGGGTATCGGCGAGTACCATTCGCAACCGTCTCCATGAAGCTGGGCTACGGTCCCGCACACCGTTAGGCCGTCTTCCGCTCACGCCCCAACATCGTGCAGCCCGCCTCCAGTGGTGTCGCGACAGGCGTGAATGGAGGGACGAATGGAGACGTGTCGTCTTCAGCGATGAGAGTCGCTTCTGCCTTGGTGCCAATGATGGTCGTATGCGTGTTTGGCGCCGTGCAGGTGAGCGCCACAATCAGGACTGCATACGACCGAGGCACACAGGGCCAACACCCGGCATCATGGTGTGGAGAGCGATCTCCTACACTGGCCGTACACCACTGGTGATCGTCGAGGGGACACTGAATAGTGCACGGTACATCCAAACCGTCATCGAACCCATCGTTCTACCATTCCTAGACCGGCAAGGGAACTTGCTGTTCCAACAGGACAATGCACGTCCGCATGTATCCCGTGCCACCCAACGTGCTCTAGAAGGTGTAAGTCAACTACCCTGGCCAGCAAGATCTCCGGATCTGTCCCCCATTGAGCATGTTTGGGACTGGATGAAGCGTCGTCTCACGCGGTCTGCACGTCCAGCACGAACGCTGGTCCAACTGAGGCGCCAGGTGGAAATGGCATGGCAAGCCGTTCCACAGGACTACATCCAGCATCTCTACGATCGTCTCCATGGGAGAATAGCAGCCTGCATTGCTGCGAAAGGTGGATATACACTGTACTAGTGCCGACATTGTGCATGCTCTGTTGCCTGTGTCTATGTGCCTGTGGTTCTGTCAGTGTGATCATGTGATGTATCTGACCCCAGGAATGTGTCAATAAAGTTTCCCCCTCCTGGGACAATGAATTCACGGTGTTCTTATTTCAATTTCCAGGAGTGTATATTTGAAAATGAAAAACTCGCATTATTTTATCTACTAATTAGTGTTTGGCTTAAAAGACCGTAATCAAGCCGAAGTAGACTGCCAAAAAACTTAGTTCGCGTTTACGTAGATGCATGTTGCGCAACGCTTCTAATGTTTGTAGCGCATTTCGTGGAGGATTTACAGATTTTCTCCCAAATACTCTTCTACAGGCGTGCTTTGTTTTGTACCAACTCTCAACAGACTGTAACCATAGAGAAATATTGCCAGCCTGTTAAAACTTTGCAAACAGATCCTAATGGCTGCACAAACTTTAACAATACATAGTCGAACTGCTGGCTAAATGACTCGTTGGAAAACAACTTCGTGCTACGGTCTACTTTTTGTGCTTGCTTGGGAAAGTGGAAAATTTCCCGGTCTGTTACAGAACACTGTGTCGCCCAAGTAATAAATGCACTTAATTTTTCATGTAATTCCCTCACGCAATATTTATCCAGTGAGCAGATTTTATCCTCTAAGTCCAGTTTTGTGAAATTACTCATTAGCAACTGGCCTAGTATCTTCTATAAACAAACCGATGCATAATACATAATGTGAAAAGGTTTTATGCATTGCATTCTAAATCTTGATGTGCTTGTAAGTATATATTTTCTCGCGGAAAGGAATGTCGATGTTTTGAAGTATTTGTACGTCGCTTTACCTATTCTTTCATTTGACAGCAGCGTAGAAAATTTGCAGTACAACATTTGTCAAGAAACTCAGTTTAGCCATTAATAAGCCCATTCACTCCTAGTTCATTAAATCCTCTACTATATTTTGACTTTTTGTATCAACTACCGCATCTGAGGACAACGCATCCACCATTCAAACTGTGCTAAGCGAAGTGTCATCTAGAGTGCGCTATTCGCCTATTCTTTCGGTCAAGGCAACTTTTGTTTATGGGCCAATAACGAGTTTGCAGATTTGTCGAAGACTGCTGCAAATTTATTTTAGTGATTAATTACCATTTGGAGAATACACTTCATCCTCATGTCCTGTTTTCTTGTACTGTCTCCACATACTCGATAACGTGACGAAAGTGTGTGTATATTGATGAAATTGTTAGCTGTTCTCTGAATAGAGACTAAATATTAAAATAAATTTACAGTAGCCATCGAAAAAGTCCACCTGTCCAAACTTTGTTCCTCCTATTTGGCACTCAATCCGTTTATATCTCTTTCCCACTGAAATTACTTTCGTTAGCATCTCCAAAACGAAAGTAATGTCAGTGGGAAAGAGATATAAACGGATTGAGTGCCAAATAGGAGGAACAAAGTTAGAACAGGTGGACGGTTTCAAGTACTTAGGATGCATATTCTCACAGGATGGCAACATAATGAAAGAACTGGAAGCGAGGTGTAGCAAAGCTAATGCAGTGAGCGCTCAGCTAGGATCTACTCTCTTCTGCAAGAAGGAAGTCAGTACCAAGACTAAGCTATCTGTGCACCGTTCAATCTTTCGACCAACTTTGTTGTATGGGAGCGAAGGCTGGGTGGATTCAGGTTACCTTATCAATAAGATTGAGGTTATGGATATGAAAGTAGCTAGCATGATTGCAAGTACTGTAAGATGGGAACAATGGCAGGAGGGTGTCCACAATGAGGAAATCAAAGAAAAACTGGGAATGAACTCTATAGATGTAGCAGTCAGGCTTAGATGGTGGGGTCATGTTACACGCATGGGAGAAGCAAGGTTACCCAAGAGACTCATGGCTTCAGTAGTAGAGGGTAGGAGGAGTCGGGGTAGACCAAGGAAAAGGTACCTGGATTCGGTTAAGAATAACTTACAAGTAATAGGCTTAACATCAGAAGAGGCACCAATGTTAGCACTGAATAGGGGATCATGGAGGAATTTTATAAGGGGGCTATGGTCCAGACTGAACGCTGAAAGGCATAATCAGTCTTAAATGATGATGATGATGATAATGATGATGATGATGATGATGATGATGATCTAAAAAGTTTTATACATATGCATACAAACAAACATATATACAACCACACTCTACATCTGTCAGTCATTTTCAACAGAAACTCATGTTGTTGTTGTGGTCTTTAGTCCAAAGACTGGTTTGTTGCAACTCCTATGCTACTCTATTCTGTGCAAGCCTCTTCATCTTCTTATGACTCTGCTTACTGTAATCATCTCTTGGTCTCCCTCTACGACTCCCCCCCCCCTCCCCACACACACACACACTTCCCTCAAATACTAAATTAGTGATCGCCTGATGTCTCAGAATGTGTTCTACCAACCGATCCCTTCTTCTAGTCAGGTTGTGCCACAAATTTCTTTTCTCGTCAGTTCTTTTCGGCACCTCCCATCATCTGTAGCACCACATTTCAAAAGGTTCTATTTTCTTCCTGTCTAAACTGTATATCGTCCATGTTTCACTTACGTACCTAACTACACCCCAGACAAATACTTTCAGAAAAGACTTCCCAACAGTTAAATCTATATTCGATGTTAACAAATTTCTCTTCTTCAGAAACACTTTTCTTGCCATTACCGGCCTACATTTCATAGGCACTCTACTTCGGCCATCACCACTTATTTTGCTGCCAAAATACCATAACTTATCTACTAGTGTTAGTGTCTCGTTTCCTAATTTAATTACCTCAGCATCGCCTGTTTTAATTCGATTGCATTCCATTGCCCTTTTTTTATATTCATCGCCGCGCCGGATTAGCCGAGCGGTCTGGCGCGCTGTAGTCATGGACTGTGCGGCTGGTCTCGGCGGAGGTTCGAGTTCTCCCTCGGGCATAGGTGTGTGCGTTTGTCCTTAGGATAATTTAGGTTAAGTAGTGTGTAAGCTTAGGGACTGATGACCTTAGCAATTAAGTCCCATAAGATTTTACACACATTTGAACATTTTTTTATATTCACCTTGTATTCTCCTTTCAAGACCCTGCCCATTCCGTTCAGCTGCTCTTCCAAGTTCTTTGCTGTCCCTGATATAATTACAATGTCATAGGCAAACCTCAAAGATTTTATTTCTTCCCCCTGAATTTTAATTCATACTCCAAATTTTGCTTTGGTTTTCTTTACTGTTAGCTCAATATACAGATTGAATAACATTCGGGACATCCTACAACCCTGTCTCATCGCCTTCTCAACCACTGTTGATGCCCCTCAACTCTTATAACTGCTGTCTGGTTTTTGTACACGTTGTAAACAGCCATTAGCTCCCTGTATTTTACCCATGCTACCTTCAGAATTTCAAAGCAGAAATTCATACAGACAAAAAATTAGCAGATAGGAAATACTGCCTGAAAATGAGGACACCATCGACCAGGGGTAAAGCGGACTGAAGAAAGAGAAAGAAAAGACGGAGAAAAAGAACATGTGAGCAGCTTCGAAACTCTGAAGATTAAAACATACACTCCTGGAAATTGAAATAAGAACACCGTGAATTCATTGTCCCAGGAAGGGGAAACTTTATTGACACATTCCTGGGGTCAGATACATCACATGATCACACTGACAGAACCACAGGCACATAGACACAGGCAACAGAGCATGCACAATGTCGGCACTAGTACAGTGTATATCCACCTTTCGCAGCAATGCAGGCTGCTATTCTCCCATGGAGACGATCGTAGAGATGCTGGATGTAGTCCTGTGGAACGGCTTGCCATGCCATTTCCACCTGGCGCCTCAGTTGGACCAGCGTTCGTGCTGGACGTGCAGACCGCGTGAGACGACGCTTCATCCAGTCCCAAACATGCTCAATGGGGGACAGATCCGGAGATCTTGCTGGCCAGGGTAGTTGACTTACACCTTCTAGAGCACGTTGGGTGGCACGGGATACATGCGGACGTGCATTGTCCTGTTGGAACAGCAAGTTCCCTTGCCGGTCTAGGAATGGTAGAACGATGGGTTCGATGACGGTTTGGATGTACCGTGCACTATTCAGTGTCCCCTCGACGATCACCAGTGGTGTACGGCCAGTGTAGGAGATCGCTCCCCACACCATGATGCCGGGTGTTGGCCCTGTGTGCCTCGGTCGTATGCAGTCCTGATTGTGGCGCTCACCTGCACGGCGCCAAACACGCATACGACCATCATTGGCACCAAGGCAGAAGCGACTCTCATCGCTGAAGACGACACGTCTCCATTCGTCCCTCCATTCACGCCTGTCGCGACACCACTGGAGGCGGGCTGCACGATGTTGGGGCGTGAGCGGAAGACGGCCTAACGGTGTGCGGGACCGTAGCCCAGCTTCATGGAGACGGTTGCGAATGGTCCTCGCCGATACCCCAGGAGCACCAGTGTCTCTAATTTGCTGGGAAGTGGCGGTGCGGTCCCCTACGACACTGCGTAGGATCCTACGGTCTTGGCATGCATCCGTGCGTCGCTGCGGTCCGGTCCCAGGTCGACGGGCACGTGCACCTTCCGCCGACCACTGGCGACAACATCGATGTACTGTGGAGACCTCACGCCCCACGTGTTGAGCAGTTCGGCGGTACGTCCACCCGGCCTCCCGCATGCCCACTATACGCCCTCGCTCAAAGTCCGTCAACTGCACATACGGTTCACGTCCACGCTGTCGCGGCATGCTACCAGTGTTAAAGACTGCGATGGAGCTCCGTATGCCACGGCAAACTGGCTGACACTGACGGCGGCGGTGCTCAAATGCTGCGCAGCTAGCGCCATTCGACGGCCAACACCGCGGTTCCTGGTGTGTCCGCTGTGCCGTGCGTGTGATCATTGCTTGTACAGCCCTCTCGCAGTGTCCGGAGCAAGTGTGGTGGGTCTGACACACCGGTGTCAATGTGTTCTTTTTTCCATTTCCAGGAGTGTATATATTTGCGTAATTCGCTGTTAACCGATCATTTATTATATTGGTATATACACTGTAGCGTCAAATAAACTGGTATAGGCATGTGTAATCAAATACAGAGAGATGTAAAAAGGCAGAATACGGCGCTGCGGTCGGCAACGCCTATATAAGCTGTCAGATTAGTTACTGCTCTTACAATGGCAGGTTATCAACAGTTTAAGTGAGTTTGAAAGTGCTGATATAGTCGGTGCCTACGACCATTTCACGAGTGCGCGAATATCAGGAATCTGGTAAAACATTAAATCTCCGACACCGTGCGGTCGGAAAAAGATCTTGCAAGAACGGGACCAACGACGACTGAAGAAAATCGTTCAGCGTGACAGAAGTGCAACCCTTCCGCAAATTTCTTCAGATTTGAATGCTGGGCCATCAACAAGTGTCATCGTGCGGACCATTTAACGAAAATTCATCGATATGGGCTTTCGGAGCCGAAGGCCCACCCGTGTACCCCTGATGACTCTACGACACAAAGCTTTACGCCTCACCTGGGCCCGTAAACACCGACATTGGACTGCTGATGACTGGAAACATGTTGCCTGGTCGACAAGTCTCGTTTCAAATCGAATCGATCGGATGGACGTGTACGGATATGGAGGCGACCTCATGAATCCATGAACCCTGCATGTCAGCAGGGGACTGTTCAAGCTGGTGGAGGCTCTGTAATGGTGTGGGGCGTGTGTAGTTGGAGTGATATTGGATCCCTGATACTTCTAGATACGACTCTGACATGTTACACGTACTTAAGCATCGTATCTCATCACCTGCATTCATTCATGTCCATTGCGCATTCCGATGGACTTGGGCAATTCCAGCAGGACAATGCGACACCCCACACGTCGAGAAGTGCTGCAGAGTGGCCCCAGAAATACACTTCCACTGGTCACCAAAATCCCCAGACATGAACATTATAGAGAATATCTGGGATGCGTTTAACGTGCAGTTCAGAAGAGATCTCTACTCCCTCGTACTCTTACGGATTTATGGACAGCCTGGCAGGATTCATGGTGTTAGTTGCCTCCAGCACTACTTCAGACAGAGCGAGGTGGCGCAGTGGTTAGCACACTGGACTCGGATTCGGGAGGACGACGGTTCAATCCCGCGTCCGGCCATCCTGATTTAGGTTTTCCGTGATTTCCCTAAATCGCTCCAGGCAAATGCCGGGATGGAACCTTTCAAAGGGTACGGCTGACTTCCTTCCCCGTCCTTCCCTAATCCGATGAGACCGATGACCTCGCAGTTTGGTCTCTTCCCCCAAACAACCCAGCCCAACCCACTACTTCAGACATTAGTCGAGTCCATGCCACATCGTGTTGTGGCACTTCTGCATTCTCGCGGAGGCCCTACACGATATTAAGCAGGTGTACCAGTTTCTTTGGTTCGTCAGTTTCATACGGTAATCTTTTTGGATAACAGTTGCGTAAATAGCGGCAAAGTCGCAATTCCTCGATTGTACTCGCGTACACGCACTCCCTTGTACGCTGGTAGCGTCCACTTCCACGAGACAAAACTCAATAGACGAGATCACTGTTATAAATCAGCAATGGCTGAGACTTGCAAGTGGTGTCTCCTAACGTACGAAGACGGAGAGTTCGGTGATGACGTCATAGGACCTGCTGGCGAATTTAGAGCGAGTGCACGGAATTCATTTCTGATCACTAGTGTGAACATCTCGGCAGAGTGACGTCGCCTCCCGCACTGTTTCATTCCGTTGACCCCCGGATTGGATCGACGTGAATAAAGCGATGTAACTGTTGCGCAGGTCCCGCAGGACAAGAAGAAGGAGGAGGTGCAGACGGCGTTGCTTTCGGCGCCCAAGATCGAGGTGACGTCGGAGGCGGACGAGAAGCTGGCGCGTGCCGTGGCGGCGGTCGTGGCTGCTGGGGGCACGGTGAGGCCGCGGTCACAGATGCCGCGCATCACCTCGCTCACCAACATGGAGGCGGCGCGAAAGCGCAAGGCCTCCATCATCTCCAACATCTCCAGCATGGACTTTCACGGCAGCTCCCTGCACATACACACGGTAAGCGCCAACACCACCGCCGTCGAAACATTTCTAGCAACTGAAATTCTCTTCGTCTTTCTTGTTTCCTGTTTTCCAGTACTTTTTCACCTTCTCCCCATGTTGTCTTTTTTCTGTCCATATTGTTCCTAATTTGTATTTTATCTGCCTCAAAAGTCCTAAAAATTTTGTAATTGATTCTTAACTAAGTTTCTTTCCGTTATTACCGATTCTTTGATGTGATCAAAAAGTCAGTATAAATTTGAAAACCTAATAAACCACGCAATAATGTAGATAGAGAGGTAAAAATTGACACACGTGCTTGGAATGACATGGGGTTTCATTAGAACAACAACAACAACAACAAAAACAAAGTTTACAAAATGTCCATGAGATGGCGCTGGACAGCAAAACATCAGTGACTGCGCATGACAATCATGTATAAAACGAGCTGTAATGAGAGAGAGAATGTACCTTTTGTATACGGCGGACATGCCGCCGCCGTCACCCCCCGTCCACCTTCTCCAGTTTGCCGATGACACCGCCTTCCTTGCCCTTGCCCCCACCCTGCAGTGCTCCCAACACTTTCTCCAATCCCATCTTGACCGGTTCACCACTTGGTGCAACCAGTGGTTGCTCAAGGTCAATCCCTCCAAAACCCAGGCGATCGTTGTAGGCAAAACCACCCCTTCCTTCCGCCTCCTTGATTTCTATCTCACCGTCTATGGCCGTCCTATCGCCCTCACCCCCACCCTCAAGTACCTTGGCGTCACCCTCGACCGTCGCCTCTCCTGGACCCCCTATCTCCGGACAATCCAAGCCGAGGCACACTCCCGACTCCGTCTCCTCAAGCTCCTTTCCGGCCGTACGTGGGGTCTGGACCCCTCCACCATCCTCCACACCTATAAATCCCTCATCCGCCCTATCCTTTGTTACGCCCATCCAGCCTGGATCTCCGCCACCCCCCCCCTACCTTTTATAAATCCCTTCAAATCCTTGAACGCCATGCTCTCCGCCTCGCCTATCGCATCCGTCTCCCCTCCCCCAAGCGGATCCTGTACGATCTCATTCCGTTCCCCCACCTCCTTCTTTTCCTTGAAAGGATACGGATCCTGTACACCTCCTGCAAACTCGATCCTCCTCACCCGCTTGTCTCGCCCATCCTTTCCCACCCCCACCCGCTGCTGCGCCTGTATTCCCATGTCCCACCCGGTCTCTATCTCTCCACCTTCCTTACCCTCTCCCAAGGTGGCTTCCGCCAACTCCCCCTCCCTGATGATGTCCTCCTCCCCTCCATCTACCCCTCCTATCAACTTTGATCCCCCTCCATCCCTTCTCTTTCCTTTTCCCCTGTCCCCTTCCTCCATCCCTCTTCCCCCGGGCTTCCCTTCCCCCTTCCTCCCTTCCCCCTATCTCCCCTGCCCATGGCATCTGCTCTCCCACTTCCACCCCCCCTCCAACTCTCTTGGCAGGTCCCCGAACTTGTACACGATTAGTGAACATTCGCGCGCCGGAGATCAACGCTTCGTGGTCCTGTGTGTGCCGTCGTTTTGTGCTTAAGTGGTTCAGTTTTATTCGTTTTGTGCACCTACGTTCACGTGTGACAATTTTCGTCTATGTATGTGTCCAAGTGTCTGAACAAATTTTATCTTGGACTCTACGCCCGTGAACGGCTCCATGTATTTTAAAAAGTGTTTGTCTCCGTTTATATGTCCACAATATTTTTTTCTCTAATTGCCTTCATTTGTATCTTCTGTGTTTCTCTGAGGCCAAAGAGCGGCGTAGTATGCTGCTGCTGGCCTGCCTGTAAACAGATTTAAAAATAACAATAAAGAAAAAGAGAGAGAGAGAGAGAGAGAGAGAATCAGATGCGCCAGCAGTCGCAGCATGTTGACGTTTCCTGAAAAGGCGCTTTTAGTGAAGCTGTATTATCAGAATGGGGAATGTGCTAGTTCAGCGCTACGATCCTATCGCCATAGGAAGGGAATTCGAACGGGTAAAGGTCCGTTGACAAAAAGCAGCTGTGGCGAGAATGTTTTTCGATGTTCGAAGCCACAGGTTGGTTAGACGATAGACCCCGTAGTGGCCGACCGAGCACAAGGCGTAATGCTACTGAGACAGTTCAGGAAGAAATGGAGACTGTAGCGGGTTCGTCTATGCACGGGGAAGTCAGCGCTCGTGCCGTCGCACGTCGCACCGGCATTCCATACACTACTGTTTGGTTGTCACTGAGGCGTACACTCCGATGCTATCCGTACAAAATCCACCGGCATCATGAACTGTTACCTGGCGATTTAGTGAAGCGGAGGGTATTTGCGCTGTGGGCGTTTCAAAAGATGGCGGAAGATGACGATTGGTTGACTAACGTGTTGTGGACCGACGCTCCGAGGGTCTGTCAACGCCCACAACTGCAGAATTTGGGCTACCGAACGTCCTACAACTGTCGTGGAAACTCCATTTCACGTCGAGAAAGTCACGGTATGGGTTGGATTTACCACATCTACCGTTATAGGGCCTTTTTTCTTCGAGGAAATGCGTGATTCTGGTTTTGTAACTGCTACCGTGACGGGTGAGAGGTACGCCGATATTTTACAGAACCGCATCATCCCCGGACTGACTGATAAACACCTGCTGGAACGTACGATGTTTATGCAGGATGGCGCTCCACCCCATATTGCTAGACGCGTGAAAGACCTCATGCGCGCGTCGTTTGGTGATGATCGTGTGCTCAGCCGTGCGATTATTGGCTTTGGGGTTACCTGAAGTCGCAAGTGTATCGTGATCGACCGACATCTCTAGGGATGCTGAAAGACAACATCCGACGCCAATGCCTCACCATAACTCCGGACATGCTTTACAGAGCTGTTCACAATATTATTCCTCGACTACAGCTATTGTTGAGGAATGATGGTGAAAATATTGAGCATTTCCTGTAAAGAACATCATCTTTGCTTTGTCTTACTTTGTTATGCTAATTATTGCTATTCTGAACAGATGAAGCTCCATCTGTCGGACATTTTTGAACTTTTGTATTTTTTTGGTTCTAATAAAACCCCATGTCAGTCCAAGCATGTGTGTCAATTTGTACCTCTCTATCTTCATTATTCCGTGATTTATTCAGTTTTCAAATTTATACTGACTTTTTGATCACCCGGTACATTTTTTATTCATCTAATCTATACTATTATTGACTTCTTTTGTCAGGAATGCAATAATATTTGTTTCGTTAGCTTGTTAATTCGGTAGAGAGGTTGAAAGATGGCTAATCTTCACTTCCAGTATTTTCTGTATACTTTGCTATATTTCTTCAATACTTCCCATTTTCCAGTGAAATGTAGTCTTCAGTTTGTATTGCACCCATTAATTTTCTAATAATCTGACTTGCAATTATCTCTGTTCTGTCCAATATATAGTTCATTGTTAAGCATGTACATGCATATAAACGTTCTAGTCTTACCACTGTGGTATAGTGTCTTAGCATTGTAATTCTAGAGTCGAATTTCTCGATGTAGATATTATTTGTTAACCATATACTCTTCCCATTGTACTAACTTTTTCGTCTATTGCAAATTTTTCTAGTCCATTCTCCATTCTGCTGTATGATTTTCCCGATGTATTTAAATTGCTTAACTTCTTCTATTTTTGCTATTTGTGTTTCTGTGTATTTTGGTCCACCTTTTATATTTGTCAGTGTTATGAAAAGGAAAGATTGCTACTCACCGTACAGCGGAGATATTAAGTCACAGATAGACACAACAAAAAGACTATTAAACCAAATAGGCTTTCAGCCAAAAATGCCTTGATCTGAATTAGACAACACGCATTTATATTTGTCATGAATTCTGTTTTTTTTTTCAGTTAAAATTCTAAGACCAGTCAAAGTATTTTATTTATTTTATTTGTTATTGTTGTGGTCTTCAGTCCTGAGATGCAGCTCTCCATGCTACTCTATCCTGTGCAAGCTGCTTCATCTCCCAGTACCTACTGCATCCTACATCCTCTGGACTCGCATTCGGGAGGACGACGGTTCAATCCCGTCTCCGGCCATCCTGATTTAGGTTTTCCGTGATTTTCCTAAATCGTTTCAGGCAAATGCCGGGATGGTTCCTTTGAAAGGGCGCGGCCGATTTCCTTCCCAATCCTTCCCTAACCCGAGCTTGCGCTCCGTCTCTAATGACCTCGTTGTCGACGGGACGTTAAACACTAACCACCACCACCACCATCCTACATCCTTCTGAATCTGCTTAGTGTATTCATCTCTTGGTCTCCTTCTTCGATTTTTACCCTCCACGCTGCCCTCCAGTACTAAACTGGTGACCCTTTGATGCCTCAGAACATGTCCTACCAACCGGTCCCTTCTTCTAGTCAAGTTGTGCCACAAACTCCTCTTCTCCCCAATTCTGTTCAATACTTCCTCATTAGTTATGTGATCTACCCATCTAATCTTCAGCATTCTTCTGTAGCACCACATTTCGAAAGCTTCTATTCTCTTCTTGTCCGAACTATTTATCGTCCATGTTTCACTTCCATACATGGCTACACTCCACACAAATACTTTCAGAAACGACTTCCTGACATTTGAATCTATACCTGATGTTAACAAATATCTCTTCTTCAGAAACGCTTTCCTTGCCATTGCCAGTCTACATTTTATATCCTCTCTACTTCGAACATTTTATTTATATATGTATTTATTTTGTTTCAAATTGTTTTGAGTAGTCACGCTAATCGTTATAGATCTTCTTTTAAGAATGTATAAATACATCTACAGATCTGATAGAATTAGTTCTAGAGAATTAATCAACAATATTGAGTGCTTCATACACAGTTCGCTTTTTTGTATACTACACACACTACAATACAAAATGTCGGATGTCATCTTCAGTTGTACCATAATCGCAATTTGGAGAGGATATTAACTTTCAGGAGTTTCATTTTTTTGGTAGTTATATGCCCTGCTCCTAATCTGTTGGCGGAGACGATTTCCTTCAGCTTAACATCATTATTAAGGAACCTTGAAGTACGTTGAATAGCACATATCTTTCTTTTCCGTTTAATGTGTTCATTACATAATGTTTATCACCTCTCTTTTGCCTTAACTGCAAGCTGGCGATAGTAATTTCTGTACAAAGTAGATGTCATAGTGGGTTCGAGTTGTTTCTCCTTTCGGTAAGCTGGTCAGCGCATACATAGTCCCATTATGACGATGTGACCCGCTATCCGTTGGAAATAGAACGATGTATGAAGGTGTCTCGACGTCGTAAGATGTCATAGGAAATCTTGTCCGCCCACGGTAGCTGAATGGTCAGCGTGACGGATTGTCAATCCTCTGGGCCCAGGTTCGATTCCCAGCTGGGATGGGGAATTTTCTCCGCCCAGGGACTAGGTGTTGTCCTGTCCTCATCATCATCCTATCACCCCCTTTTACTGCAGGTCACCGAAGTGGTGTCAAATTAAAAGACCGGCACGCGGCGAACGGTCTGCCCGACAGGGGCCCTAGCCATACGATTAAATAAGTAGGAAATCCTGCGCTACATAATTTGTGGTTTTCTCGGAAGGTGCACGTGCAAGGGACGACAGAGCACTGATGGAATCTAGACGTTTAATTCTGTTGCATGCAGTATAGCCTGTAACATAGCAAATAACTTAGCTGTTAGCACAGACGTTTCTATAGGTAGTAAGAAGGGTCGACTGTGCCCATCTGCCTCAACACAGAATGTAGCTTCTACAGAGATGCGTGGTATTTTCGATCCATCAGTAAGCAAAACATCTTCTAGTTACTCATTAATACCTGTCCTACGCCTTGCTGCATCCAGGAACCGGCTACGATACTCATTTACAAATGTAAAGGAGCTTTCGTTCTCTCATATGCACTGTCACTACTAACGTCAATCGTCAGACATCGTCCACAGTTGTAGACTTAACTATAACTAACGAAAATAAAACATAGTGGAAAGGACATACAACCTATCGGCCGAGCAAAGATGTTCTCTGCTGGATTCCAAGAGATGACGAAAGACCTAACAGAAAGCTGTTAGATGACGTAAGAAAACTCGTATTGTAGTAGCGACTTGGATGTTTGTGGCTAAAGAAAGTAACGATTGAGAATGCTAGAAGAAACCTTTACTCAGCACTGTATGCCAGACGGTTGACTACATAATATCATCTATATGAAATAAAATAAAAACTTGCTCTGAATTTCAACGTTCGAGACTCGACTTCGCTCAATACTTCTCGGAAGTACTCGGTTCACCATGACATTTCATTCACTACTTTTCGTATATGGAGTCACATTTCACCCGAAGTTGATGGAACGGGGCTCTCTCTCACAAACCCGCACAACAACAACAAAATCAAATGCAGTGAGATCAGATCCAACCAACGTGTCGCGCTGGTGACTTAGTCAGATGCTTTGAATTGTAGAAGGCACAGTGTTGTAATTGAGACAGAGAGCGAAAAATGGCTTTTGTTGCTGTGTTATTGACGACTTCAATCGACACACGATGGGTAATGAATAAATTGGTTCTATAACTTGATTGTTAATTTGAACTATATTCTTTCCAATATGATGGTTATACATCATTTTTGCTTTATTGCAATTATTTTTCAGGTCATCTTCCAAACTTGCACTATTCATTTCTCCCATTAGTTGTTCCCCCACAAGCAAACTATATGATCTCATTAAAAGATCGAAGCTAGTTCACATACGTTCTGTTAACATATAATCCTTA
This sequence comes from Schistocerca nitens, assembly GCF_023898315.1. Lineage (NCBI taxonomy): Eukaryota > Metazoa > Arthropoda > Insecta > Orthoptera > Acrididae > Schistocerca > Schistocerca nitens. Next base: position 863,169,230 of record NC_064617.1, read on the forward strand.
TTGGTTAACATGTAATCCTTATTGGTTTTCCCACTTGAAGAATATGAAACCGTTCTCTACGTCTGCTGGAAATATTTTTAGTGATTTTACGTCTCCTTGCTTCCTCTTTCAGTTTTGAAGTTCTCACTATTCTAGTAAAGTCTAATGTAAACTGTAATATGTTGGGTATTATTCAGCTTATTGACGGTGTCTGAATCAGTGTCTCTTTTTCCAAGGAATAGGCGTAGATTTTGTTGAAATTGAGTCAGAAGCTTTCTCAAAATCTATGAATATCAATTTCTTTTCTTTTTTTTTTTCATAATCTGTTTTGAACAGCTTCTCCTTTACAAGTTTTATTCTATCTTCTCACAGCATTTTGAAAATATTTTCGAATTGTTTTGTTTGACTCTGCGTTTTCTATCATGTTCATGTTATCGTCCGCTTCAAACTCAATTATCCTACATAGCTGCAGTGTTCCATTTGTGATTTTCTTCTCTTTGGTTTCCTTCTGACCAACAATCAAATAATTAGCAATAATTTACCGAGATGATTAATGCTGTACGGTCGCAGGTTCGAATCCTGCCTCGGGCATGGATGTGTGTGATGTCCTTTGGTAAGTTAGGTTTAAGTAGTTCTAAGTTCTAGGGGACTGATGACCTCAGATGTTAAGACCCATAGTGCTCAGAGCCATTTGAACCATTTTTTAATATTGTTGATACATCAACTCTCAGTTAATAAGGACTCTGACAGCAATCAAACCATTTTTCTGCTCAATGAGCAACACCTTTCATAATGTAGTCTCCATAGATAAGGTGAGCGGTCACTACTTCTATTGTGCCATAGTTTAGGCGACTCTGTTGATTTCACTTTTCACTGAAAATTCCACTTCCCGTAACCCAGTAACTTCAAATGGCTACAGCATCTATGCGAAGAAGGCGCAAGTCTACACTTTCTTAATTCAAAGTTACGCATATTTGCATATTTCCAGTTATTTATGGTTTCTTCCAAAAAGAAACTTATGTTTGCAAGAGTGCCACAAGGTACACATGGCCCGACGTGGTTGACCTTAGTGGTATGTAAACCACGTAAAGAGAAGGATGGAGGAAAATGTGCAGCATTGCTAAAGCTGTGGAATGCAGCTGAAACAGAAAACTACGGAACAACCAGAAATGACAGAAATCCGCTGAGGAGACACTGGAAGAAATGAAGGTTCAAAGCTGCCAGAATTTGTTTACAATACAATGAAGTTTTACGGGCATTAAATCAACAACGCATATGCTTGAAAATTCGAGAAGAGTATGAATCAAGAAAGTAGGACATAGATTAAAATCAACACGACCATCGTTAAAAATTAAATGCGATGTTACCTGTCGAGTAAATGACGCCTTCATACGAATGCTGACACTAGAAATGCAAATAAAAACACAGATCTCTAAACGAAACTACAAAGCGGATGTAACTAATATTTAAAAAAAATACTGCCAATGAACTACAGGAAGTTTATTTTACACTAACCAGAAGAACACGCGAATCAAATATTTTCAAGGAATGGTGCCGAGTAAATATCAAACAGCTCTCTTTAGCTTCTAGGAGAAATGAAAATATAAGAAATTGACGAAGATAAAGAAAGGCACGAACGGTAGTTCAAACATAAAAGAAATAACTGAATGCGAGAATACAGTTCCAGTGGGTGATCGAAAATAGATGGTAGTAGTCGGACAGATGACAAAAATACTATGCGCTCTACGTACTGACGTATGTAGGGGAGTGTGACAACTTAAGTCACTGCACGCTTGCGCACTTCCACTCTTCGGTTATGCCACTAGGTGTGAGCTTGACGACACGTGTATTGATCTGTCATGTGTAATCGAGGGTAAGAAGCAGAACGAAGCCATTTGAAGTTAGGCCACTATGGATATTAAAAGACAAGCTGATGGTAGTTCTGAAACAGCAACAATGCGATCTCGCTCGTAGAACATTCTTGGACGGTATGTTCCGAAAATTTGAGATCTGCACACTCCGGCCACTACGAGAACCAACTCGCTGTAAACAGTTATGGCTACACCAGAATAGACACAATAATCTGAACTCGAGTAGAAACAAACCACATATCTTTAAAAGCAGTGCCAAATCGTTTCAAAATTCAGAAAGTATGTCGTCCACTTGGCCATCTGTGATGTACTAAATATGGTGTTGACATAGAAGCAAGATTGAATGAGAATTGTAACATAATTTCAGACTTTTACGAGACTCTTTCTCGCTTAAACCCCCACAGAATGATGAAAGGAAAAAGTTTATCGCTTACTACATTTTGATGATGATGATGATGATGATGATGATGTGATGATTTATGGTGGAAGACACTAAACATTTAGGTCATCAGCGCCCTTGCATTAATGTTATGCCGAAGATGATTTTCATAATCTATGGAAGGACATCAATAAACTGGAAAACTACGTTTGGTCCCACCACAGGAAACGTAAAGCAACACCAGGCAGGTGAGGTTCAGAAAAGCCCGTAATAAAACCCCAGCGAGACACAGCGGGATAACTAAATGAAATCATGGAGAAAATACCTGTAAATATGCTGTTAAGAAAGGGACAAATAATCGTGGCTGGATGACGACTTATAAATAATACGTGACCCAGCCACTGTGTGACACATTAAGATTGCACACCAAGTATTTTGGGAAGAATTCCGGACACCGCACAAAATTTTAAGACACAAACAACACTCGCCTCGTTATCAGTTAAAATAGAGGGAAGATCCTGTGAGAGACCCAGTTGTCATATAAAACACACTCGGTTAAAAGATATCGTACTGACAGCTGTGTCCCGCATCTCTGACATACTGGGGGCTCTTCCCGACGTAAGAGGAAGCCGCGTGTCAGTGGACAATGTCCCACTCTAAGCCGAGTAAGGGCTACTTCTTCACACCGTCGCGGGCAGAAGGAGCTGATCCGTGGTCGCTCTGAAGTTTTGATGGAATGTAGATGATTGTTCCTCACTTCCAGCCACTGGGACTCCCACCAGCATATAGCCTTCTTGGTCACAAATGAAGTGAAAGCCCGCAGAGGGAGTGAACAGCGGGCAGGAGGAGGAAGGGAGTATGCCTCCTTAGCAGCAGCATCAGCGAGTTCGTTTTCCTGGATGCCTATGTACCCTGGAACCCAGCAAAAAATGATTTCCTTGTTTTGCCTGTGCAACAGAAGGAGAGCGTCCTGTATCTGTTGCACCATCCGATCTGCTGGGTACATCTGTCCAACAGCGAGAAGGGCACTTTGAGTATCAGAGCAGATGAGAAATTTTTTGTCACGACGCCTTCTCATCTGCTCCATTGCCCTCAGGATAGCAAAAAGTTCCGCGTAATAAACTGAAAAATGCTCTGGGAGCCCTATCCTGAGGACAATGTCGGACAACACGACAGAACAACCGAAAACATCTCCCTGCTTATAATCATCCATGTAGATATGTAGATGATAGTAAAATCTCGGTGGCTACATAAAATTTCATTAAACTTAATTTTAAAAACATAGTCTGGGGTACAATGCTTCTTGTAAGCAGTCAGTTCTAAAAGCAATCTGGGCCTTGGTAGTAGCCAAGGGGACGCCCTACTCTACCCCTAGCTTAGGACCTTAATGCCCCCCACCCGTAATAACACAAGGCTCTCCTTTGCACGGATCCCAAATGGCCGTGTTGCCTGTGGTCGATGATCGAACAGCCGTTCCAGTGGCGGCTGAACAACGTAACTGAATGCTGGCGATGTAGGAACAGACAGTTCCCCTATATGCTTGGCGTATCGCGAGAAGAAGACGTCGAATAGACAGCGGAGGCTCACCAGCCTCCGCACACAAACTAACAACAGGGCTCGTGCGATAGGCCCCTGTCGACAGCTTAATGCCCTCGTGGTGTGCTGCATCCAACATTTTAAGGTATGAAGTCCTTGCTGACACATAAATCTGACATCCGTATTCAAGCCGTGGTCGCACAAAGGCCTTATAAAGTTAGAGCAGACGTGCTCTGTCGGCTCCCCAAGACCTATGACTGACACATTTAAGAATGTTTAACGCCTTGAGACATCTCAGTTTCAGTTCTTTAAGGTGTGGCAACCATGTTAACTTCTCGTCAAAGGTAAGACCCAGATACTTCGCCTTTTCCTTAAAAGTGAGAACGGTGTCCCCCAGTTCTAAAACGGGCAAATTAAACAGACAGTGGGAACGATTAAAATCAACACAAACTGTTTACTTCGCCTTTTCCTTAAAAGTGAGAACGGTGTCCCCCAGTTCTAAAACGGGCAAATTAAACAGACAGTGGGAACGATTAAAATCAACACAAACTGTTTTCTCTCATGAGAATCTAAAACTTGTTGTGCAAGACCATTCCTCCAACCGCCTGATCGTCAGTTGCAATTGCCGAGTAGCTGTGGTGAGGCTGGAGAATGCACAGAAGATGGAGAACTCGTCCACAAACGAGGAACATAGTACTGGACGTCGCACTGTGGTTGTAATACAATTGATTTCAATGACGAAAGCTGTGACACTTAAAACACTCCCTTGAGGGACACCATTCTCCTGCTTAAATGGTCAGACAGAGCATTCCCAACCCTGTATCTAAAATATCTGTTAGATAGAAAGGGCCGTATGAAGGTCGGTAGACGTCCACCGAATACCCAGATGGAGCTGCGACAAAATATTATGCCTCCAGGTAGTGTCGTAGACCTTTTTCAAATTGAAGAAAACACCGACCGATAAGGTGTCGCTTACGAAGGAAAGCTTTTTGAATTGCAGCTTCGAGCACTGTCAGGTTATCGAAAGTGGAGCGATTCCTCCTGAACCCACAATGAGAGTGACTGTGTAGGGACCTGGTATCAAGAACCCACACTAGGCGCCAACTGTCCATACGCTCCAGTGTCTTTCCTACCCAGTTTCTCAGACTAATACTACTATAACTACCAGGGTCTGTCCGATCCTTGGGATTAAAATAGATTCCTTCCACGAGTTGGGAAAGTCGCCAGTTATCCAAATTTTATTGAAGAGATGAAGGAGGACTTCCTTTGACAGTCGGTCCAACGGTTGCAACATGCTGTAGGTTATCAGGTCGTTTCCAGGGTTTGTATCTCAAGCAACTTACAATGCAGCCTCCAGCTCCCACAGAGAGAAAGACTGGTTGTAGTCTTCCATGTTGGTGGAACAGAAATCAAGATCAGCCTTCTCCTGGACCTCCCGATATCGATGGAAGGTGGGATTCTGGCTGGAATCAGCTGTAATGGATTTATATGATTCAGCCATTGTCTGAGCTATATCCCTCATCAATGTTACAAGAGACCCCTGTATTTGTACAGCTGCTATTGGCGGTGGAGAGTTGTGCCTTGAGATCCTCCTGATGGCTTCCCATACTTTACTTGCGGATGTGGACTTATTGATGGAGTTCAAGAACTCTTGCCAAGACTTGTTCTTACTCTCCCGAATTATTCTCCTCGCCTTTGCGTGCGCCATTCTGAAGTATGCAAGATTCGAATCTGTAGGGCATCGATTGAATCTGCGCATAGCTGCCCTCGTGTGCCTGACTGCAAAACAACAGTCATCGCTCCACCAAGGGACAGGTCGCCTCCTAGGCACTTCCACAGACTTTGGGACGGATGCATCGGCGGCATGGTGTATCACAGCTGTAATGTGATCCACCCCGTCCTGGACGCCATCACATTGCTCGAAAACAGCTAACTGCCTGTAAAGCATCCTGTTAACCTTCTTGAATAACCATCTTCGTAGCTTTCTTTCAGGGTCTGCTCCATCGGGCAGATGGATCCAGATTGGGAAATGGTCACTACCGTGAAGTGCATCGTCTACTGTCCACTGAGCAGTGTCCCCAAGAGCAGGCGGGCAGAAGGAGAGGTCTATGGCTATAGACGAACCTGTAGCGATGCTAAAATATGTGGCTTGACCCATGTTCAGCAGTATAAGATCTGTTGTGTGTTGCATATCTTCAAGCACTCGACCCTTTGGGCATGTGGTGTTAGAACCCCACAGTGCACTGTGTGCATTGAAGTCCCCCAAAAGGAGAAAGGGTCAGGGTAGTTCATCAAGAAGTTGAGTGAGGACCCCACTATCAAGAGGCTCATGGGGTGGTAAGTACACAGAGCACACTGTGATGTCAACATGGGCCACTATCCGAACAGCAACCGCTTGTAGTGTTGTTGTTAAGGGAATAGGTGAGGAGTGAAAAGTGTCCTTTAAGAACACTGCAACCCCTCCTTTTGCATTGTCTCCAGTAAGGTCGTCATTTCTATAAAGGTGATAACCTCCAAGTACAGCTGTGACAATCTCTTTAAAATGAGTCTCTTGAAGGCAGAGGCAAAAGGGTCTATCCTGTACAAGAAGTCTTAATTTTGCCAGATGAGTCCTGTATCCATTTGCATTCCACTGAAGTATGGGAGCCATTTCGTCAATGTGGTCTTGATTTACCCCCGTCTTTGCACCAAGGTGGTGAGGCACTTGTAGAGTGAGGTGGGGTTTTGGGGCTGACGGGGTCTGTTGATGAGGCATCAAAATCCTAGATGTCCTCATCATCAGTCAGACATGCCAGAATGACGTCTGATGGTGCCCGAGTCAGCTTTTGACCCAAATGTTGGGATCCTTGGGATCCTCTCCCTGCTCCCTTTCCCAGAAACAGTGAGGTGGATAGGGGGCAGCGAGAGCCACTTTTCTTAGAAGAAACTTGGCGTTGAGGGACACACTGTTTATGGGGTGCCTTCGAGCTGTGCACTATGGAAGCATTACTGGTCTCTTCCATCGTAGCTCTTTGAATCGCTATGTCTTTCACTTTACTTTTTCACATACAGGTACAGTACAAGTGCTAGAGGTGTATAATGGAACATTGGATGTTGTCTGAGTCCTTAGTAACAGGTTTCTGCACTGACAAAGCATAAGAAGTGGCAAAGACAGGAGTTTCATCTCCTGATAGTCCTTTCTGGCTTCTGCATATGGGATCTGCTTGGTCACTTTGATTTCCTGAATTTTGCATTCCTCTGCAAAAACAGGGCAGGCTCGGCTCCAGATTAGGTGGCTTCCAGAGCAGTTGATACAAACTGCTGGAGATGGACAGTCCATCCCAGCTTCATCAGTTGCTTTTCCACACTTCCCACAAGTTGATTCGCCTCTGCAACTCAGCGTTGTATGGCCGAAATGCTGGCATCTGCAGCATCGCATAGGGCTGGGTTCATAGGGTCGAACCCTAAGTCGGAGGAGACCTGCCATGACGTGTTCAGGTAGCGTTGGAGAACTGAAGGTCACAATAAAAGTGGCCATCTGTGATGTACTAAATATAGTGTTGACATAGAAGCCAGTCTGACTGAGAATTGAAACATACTTTCAGACCTTTACGAGACTCTTTCTTGCTTACAACCCCCACAGAATGATGAAAGGAAAAAGTTTGCCAAATACTACATTTTCACTTTTCATGCAGTAAGACTGCTGCATCAGACATGATGTTTTATTAGTTTTATTACTTCATTACTACTAACACTCTCTGCAACATTTTTCAAAGACAATATTACATATACTACTGAACATACCTGCAAAATTATGTGATTGTACAACACATAACTTAGGTATGACATCACGAACATTGAGTTGCGTGGAAACAAAACTGCAGGGTCTAGAGATACAGGTGAAATACAAATATATGTGAAATACATTAAATATAGGTGATACAAATGTAACTTGCAAAACTGCAGGTAAAAAGCTACTCCTAAACTTCTGGATCGATTTCAACCAAACTTGGTACAAGTTTGTTGTTACTGTGGAATGTTGATCAGTAATAACACACTTTAAATGTAGTAAATGCATTTATTAGACACGAAGCATGAAGAACGAAACATGGTATTACAAGTTGCGCGCTGAGAGACATAGAGAACAAAGCAGTTCAAAGAGGTCGGAGTCAAAGATAGGGTTCTCCATGCCAGAGAGCCACAAGTGTTACTTACTACAGTATCTAGAAAGAAATACTTTGGGGGGAGATCCACCAACTTCCTGTTGGGGTGGGTAAAACAATGTGGTGATGGAGAGAGAATGTCCAAGGAGGAGATGGACAAAGAGAGGGGGACAAGGAAATAGACAGAAAAATGGAAGAGGAGGATGTGGGGCAGGAGGAGATGGATGGAGAAAGGGAAAAGGACAGACAGAGGGAGAGGAAGATATGGACAGAGAGGGGAGAGAAGACAGACAGAGAAAGGATGGAGGAGGATATGGACAGAGAGAGGGGAGATGATGGACAGAGAAAGAGGAGAAGAATGGCATAGAGAGGGGGAGGAGGAGATGGACATAGAGAGGGGGAAGAAGCAGATGGGCAGAGAGATGGAGAAGGATTCGATGGACAGAGGAGGAGCAGATGGGCAGAGGGATGGGGAGGAGCTGATGGACAGAGGGAGGGGCAGGAGGAGATGGTCAGAGAGGGGGTTGGAGAAGATGGGAGGGGAAGGCAGAATGAGGAGGTGGACTAATACATATATACCCAGGCAACATTGGGTATTCAACTAGTATGGTAATAGAAGCAAAAGCCCTCCAGTAAATGTGGAATCACAAATGAGCATTTAGAAATATAATTGCAAATGTACAGTTACAAGCCACTGCTGGTTATAGTATGAAAAACAACCCTAGTTAATACAAATGTATTTGAAACGTCAACTTCCAATCAGGTCCCTATTGAATTGGGCTTAAATTTTACCCAAGCCCCTTGTGCAATGTGGGGAATGTGGTACATGCATGATGGGGCATTGGAACATCTTGCTGCTGATGTAAGGCTTATGGTCTAAGACAATTAAGTCTTTCAAGGCCTCTACTTTGATCTATAAGATCACCTTATCTCATTCCTCTGGATTTTTCTGTGTGGATTCATCTCAAAAGTGAAGTGTTCAGGACTCACTCCTCCCACTGATATGGCTGAAGAACTGGGGCAGCAAAATGTACAGTGTTGTCAAGCTTTTCTACATTATCTGGAAGTGTTTGAAAGAATTCACAACTCACTGCAGAGATGAGTGCAGTATTGTGTCCAAATGTGAGAACAAAATGTGAAACATCTCCTTTAAAAGGCACGAGTGTAAACTGAAACATGTAACTTGCTGAAATAGCACTGTACTGTATTTCTTGTTGAGATAGGTGAAGCATGAAATTTCAGTCCAGTTATAAAGGGCTTCATAATTTGCACTAGAGTATTTCATATGGTATTTCAGTCTGGATTCAGCGATGGGTCATAACTACACATTCACAGTTATCTCTCAAATGGCTTGTTTGTGAGTTCATGTTTACTGGTGAATTTTGTCTTTTGCTCTTGTATACTTTCACCTGCATCACTTTCTGCTGTTAATTAAGATACTCCTTGTTTAGATCATACTGCTATCTGTGTTTTCCAACTATTTCCCTCTATGCTTTTTAAAATCATGTTAATGTGTGAAGTGCAGCCCATTTCAGACTGATGGCCAGAGTATACTGATGTCATAAAAATTCAGGTGAGAAAGTATTGATATGAGTGCTGATCCCAGCTGACCATTTTGTGCTCTTCTGTTTCAATGGGCTATATGCCATAGTCAATTTTCACTCTATATTTCTTGGCTAAAAGTTGACTACCCCAAAAAATTATACCATATGACATTATCAAGCGAAAATAGCCGAAATAAGCAGCTTTGATAGCATTCATATCATTAACAGAGGTCATTACATAAAGGACATAAGTTGCCACACTGAATCTTTTTTGAAGGTCCAGGATATGCCCAGACCAATTTAACATGCCACCAATTAGAATGCTCAGGAACTTATCAGATTCACAATGTAATATATTTTGGTTATCGACGTTACAGTGGATTACTTCATTCTCTTGTCAAGATGCACAAAACTGCATATATTGCTGCTTTTTCAATATTCGAGTTAATTCATTCGACTTAAACCAGTGGAAGGTGCCTACAAGTAAAGTATTACATTTATTTTCTAGTTCACTGTTTGTACAAAATGAGAGATTGTTGATGAAGGTAAGAAACAGTATTGGTCCCAAAATGGCTCCTTGTGGTACTTCACATTTTAGTGTGACCCAGTCAGATGAAACAGGACAGGCATCAGTTTCATTAAGAATCATTGTGTCGATATGATTCAATCCATCTATCTTTGCTACCATTCAAATCAGCGCTCCTTAAGAGTATGTTGTGATCTTCACAGTCAAAGGCCTTTGACAAGGCACAGAAAATTCCAATACATGACATTTTGTTATTTACTGACTCAAGAATTTCATTTGTGTGTGAGAGAAAATGGTCTGTTTTGCTTGTGCAGTATTAACTTTTAACAAATTATCATTTTCCTACAATTACATTTCTTGTTTCCCACGAATTTCTGTATGAGGTTACCTTCTTGGTCCAGTATATACTGACAGTAGTTTTCTTCCTGGAAATCTCCATGCAAACTTTTTCTAAAGATTCTCACTAATAATTTTATTCCTGTACATCATCCAACATTCAAACTCTGTTTCCATATTTCACATTATAACATATTTCTCTTATCACTAGCCTGAGATCTGTTGTATTTCTGCAGTGAAAAGTGAATGGCTGAGATTTGTGATTTGTCTCTCTGTTTACCTTTCTGCAGCCACGACATCGTCCGCTTTCCTCTGTGGTGAGTGGTAGTAGCTGTCTTCCATTTGAACTTTGTCGACATTTCTGCTTTTTGGTTTTTATTCATATTTGTAGGATTATACAATATTTCATCACAAAATGCATATTTTTTTCTGTTTCAATTATTTCCGCTATGCACACACAGAAGCATAAGCACTCATCATGTTCACTCGCTGTATTGTGCAGATTTTAATCTATATTTAACCTAAAAGCACCAGATTTTTCGTGCTTCATCTAGAATTTCACCTATTTCTTTCGTTTTGAACTTCTGCCAGTGGATGTGAAGAATGGCAACATTGGATCACACTTGCAATGCTTTCTGTAGACTGCACATGCATGAATACTACCAGATTCCTTCCTTTTTGTGGCTTTGTTCGTTCTTGGCATGATCTTTGCAAAGTGGTACACCAGTACATGTAAAAATGTGGAATCGCCTCAAAATGGTCTGTCCCACGGTGAGTCCAGTGTTTCATCGATGCACAGTTTTTTTTATTTCCTTGGCCATTTATGGGAGATACTCCTTAAAACTGGTTTCACAAGTGCAGAAATAATGCTTCAATTCATTATTATGATGGATTAGAAGAAGTATTCAGCACATATGGTAAACAATAACAAGACTGTTACAGAATTAATTTCTTAAATCTAATTCATGGTGTTACAGGTTTGTAGAACAAATTCAACTGGTAGACATTTGAAGAAATATGCTCCCTGTCTCACAAAATGCACTGATACAATATTGATAATAGGTGTTAACTGAGGAATATAGGTCAGCCCTATAGCTCTATATGATGTTTACTACAGTTGTGAAGAAAAAAAACTTAGAGTACGTATGAAGCCATAATAGGTCTATTATCCCATCCATGTTAAATCCACATTGGATTGGGAAGAACAAATCATGATCTCTGAGTGGAACTCTCAGGGATGCCGACTTCACAACATTTTACTTGAATAGCTGTAGCTACAGTAAGCATGTAATCAAAAATGGTCACCATTCAGAAATATCCAGATGGAATGCTGTACAAAATAGTAAGCCTAGTAAATAATTTAATTAAAACTTGGATTCCAGTAGTGATATTCCAAAACTCAAGTCTCCTTTTCTAGTGCATAAAAGGCATCGGATATTTATGAAACCATAATATGTTTTGTGTATTGCTTTGCAAATAAAAATATGGCACTACTATTAAACTGACAGTGACAAATTGTCATCATCCCAAAGTCTGATGAAAATAATACCAAAACTGAGTAAAAGTAGCACAACTAATCTATTAAATGGTCACAGTTCTCATGGAGAGAGGAAATCTGATACTGCACTGTGTATATATATTTTTCACTTTCTTAATTTTGTTAGCAATTACTTACTCTGGTGTGCCACATTTGCAACCTGCCAGTAATAATGAACTGCTGGCCACTTCAGACTGTATGATTATTATCCTCACTCTGACTCGTCCGCCAGTCTCCGTGATTAATCATCCAACAACAGCAATGCTTCCCATTTGCATTAGATAAATTTGTAGCAGGGGCTACTTTTGCTTGATTTGATTTATATTTGATCCTTTTCATTATTTTTTGTACAAGTTAAGTGAAAGAAAACTTAATGGTAGGGCACGCCATCTCAGGCAGTGATGTCAACACTTTCCAGCTAATGAGCTTAACTATTGTGCCAATGTCCAAGACAAAGTTTCTACAACAAAAACAGTCTAACTTCATTAAGGAATGACAAATATAAATATTCTACTTTCAAGTTTGTCTAATTAATTCTTGCTGTAACCTGAAGAGATTGCAGTTGCTTAGGCTTTCTGACCTGGTCTTCCTGAAATCCACATTAGCAGTGTGCTCAGAGGCAGTGTTCCCTCATAAGACCAGTACAGACACACCAAAGCCTGTAAAATAGTATTAGTGCAGATACCACAACCCGATGTGGGAGGCTTCTACACAATATGCGTCATTGGCTGTCTGGCAGTTTCCATGTAAGCCCACAGTTTATCAATACTGTTGCTGAAGACTGGCCAGCCGAAATTGGTATGGCCATAAGTGATGGATGGGCCCAGCAAAATGTAGTCTAACAGAGAACCTCTCATTGCTGCTATGTGGATCATGAGCTTTGTGGTTGGCTTTGTTTTGTTCCAATTTAGCTCTACGAATGTGCCGAAGTAAGAATGAAACTTTAGTTTTTGCTAGTTGTTGAGGTAAAAAAAAAATACAATAATTTCTATACACAAGATTGAATGGCACCACACTTTCCCTTTTTTTCAGCCAAGTGCTAGTGGTATACATTCTTGTTTGTATTAAAGTGTTTCAATCATGTGTTTGTAACATTAGTGGTGTATGACTTTTATTTTATGCCTTGCTGATTTATTCATGGCATTAAAACGTTTTGTCCCATTGTGAATAAAAAAGGTACAGCACATTTTTATTCCCATCTTGAAGGAAGTCTCCCAGTTTTTGAGGACACCAAGATGTGAGAATGAAGGTGGTACTGTTTGAAACAGCTTGACATATTACTGGATAATCTCTCATGCTTAAGAGATAGATAACAATGTTGGAGATATTTGTTTTCTGAAAATGAGCTCAAACTGTGTGTATGATGTTAAACACAAAGGTGCTAGTTCTGAAAAATGTGCAATTGGAGGATGCTGATACTTATCATATGTGAACTGTAATTACATCTCGTACCACCAGGCACTGGACAGATACACACCAAGTAAAATGGATCATGATGGGAGGGACCTTCCATGGTATTCAGTGACTGTAAAGAAATTTCTAAGGAAATGGTGACTACTTCATAATATGTGGAATACAATGTATGGGGTTGGAGATACAGAAACACTGAATGTAGTGTGTTTGGCTGTCTAAAGGCCAATGACTAGTGTATCAAAATCTTAACAAAAGACATTTTACAAAACCAAAAGAAATTCTAGTCACATGTAATGGCTTACATTAGTACCAAAGTTACTTTCCAGACATTCATGACATGAACTGAAACTGAGGTTAGCAAAAGAAAAACTGATATGCTATCACAGTTTTCAAATGTTTCTGTACAAAGAAAATTACAGAAAAATTAGATTAAAGAAGCATGCAACATCTGTTGGAACTCTTGTCTGTTGAGTATGATGGAAAATGTTGTGGTTTTAGGAATTGTGGCATAACTTGTTTGTTTTCATTTTCATGTATACCATTAGAGATCTGCTAAAGTTTTGATGGATGAATAAAAATAAAAAATTCTTGTATCAAAGCTCGGGAAGGCAATCTAAAGAATAACAGATTTGTTTGGTTTTCAGAATGCTCTCAGAAATACAATATTTTTTCCTGTGTGGAGATGATTTCAGTAATGTCCTGTGATCAATGGAGATGCAGTCCTTGTCAAAATGAAGTCTCTCATTTTTTCTCTTTCACTTGCTCATGCAGACCTTATTGAGCTGCAGAGAGGGAAATTTCAATATCCAGGTGCATGGATTCCAGTACCAGTTCCCAGAATACATTAAGCTTGGCTGCTTTACACTCCCTGACATCTGTCCCTAATTCCCACAAGGATGCCCCTCCCCACAGCTGCATGACTTATTCACACAGTACACAACATGTAACTGAATAGAAAAATATCTACTCAAACAGTGGCAGGAGAACACATATAAAAAAGGTATTACATATGCAAGCTTTTGGAGCCAGTGGCTCCTTCTTCTGGCAGAAGGGTTGAAGGGGAAGGAAGAGGGGTTAAGGAAAAGGACTTGTGAGGTTTAAGAAAAGATGTAGAGTTTGGAAAAGTCACTCAGCACCCTGCGTCAGGGGGGACTTACTGGACGGGACTTCTCATCCCGTGTGGTAAGTCTCCCCTCACTGGAGGTTCTGGGTAACGTTTCCAAACTCTACCCCTTTTCCTAAACCGCACCAGTCCTTTTCCTTCACTCCTCTTCCTTCTCCTTCAACCCTTCTGCCAGAAGAAGGAGTCACTGACTCCAAAAGATTGCATATGTAATACCTTCTATACATATGTACCCCTTCTGCTGCTTGCTGAGTAGATTATTTTCTGTCCAATTACTTTACTTTTGTTATATACAAAGTCCGAGGTTCAAAGTTGAAAACATTTCTTCTCCAAGAGTTGCAGGCCTTCTAAAATTCTATGGGATGGCACACAACACAATGTGCACAAGGCAGTTTGAATGTTGACCTTTGGGTACACTTTACCCAAATAACCCAAAAAATCTAACATTCAACTTTAATTATTCCAGTCAACATTAAAAAGTAGATGGCATGAATATAATGTAATAAATCAATTAATATGATCAGACATTATGTTTTGTAATCAAGTAGTGTTATTGTTGGCACCAGTGTTGAAGAAATGTATAAATGTTATATATTTTTTAAAGTTTTTCCTGTTTTTCCAATTTTAGGAGTATTAATCAGTGGCATTTTATACTGGATATGCTGCATTTAATCATAGGAACATATACCTGTTTGTTAAACTAAAAAAAAAGTGGCAACCCCATTCATATTAATAGAATAAAACTTACTTTGGATACAACTAACAAAATGTGTTTAGCTATGAAGTGTTAATTTAATCTATCTTTCAGAAAATATACAGAGTAGATATCTAAAAATCCTTTGAGATACAATAAAATTTGTTCATATCATATGAAATTTTATTCATGGAACATGATACATTCACCAACTTTCATGTAATGAGTAACATAGAAATGGAAATATTAGAATGTTGCCCCTCTTGAATAAATTAGATTTGATGGCTGCTTGTGTTGGACTATCAATGTTATCCCTCAAACACATTATTGCTATTCTCTTCCATACACTTAAATCAGTTACATAGATTAACAATAAATCTGTTCACTAACTAACATACCTCCTTATAAATATTAAATACACTCCTGGAAATGGAAAAAAGAACACATTGACACCGGTGTGTCAGACCCACCATACTTGCTCCGGACACTGCGAGAGGGCTGTACAAGCAATGATCACACGCACGGCACAGCGGACACACCAGGAACCGCGGTGTTGGCCGTCGAATGGCGCTAGCTGCGCAGCATTTGTGCACCACCGCCGTCAGTGTCAGCCAGTTTGCCGTGGCATACGGAGCTCCATCGCAGTCTTTAACACTGGTAGCATGTCGCGACAGCGTGGACGTGAACCGTATGTGCAGTTGACGGACTTTGAGCGAGGGCGTATAGTGGGCATGCGGGAGGCCGGGTGGACGTACCGCCAAATTGCTCAACACGTGGGGCGTGAGGTCTCCACAGTACATCGATGTTGTCGCCAGTGGTCGGCGGAAGGTGCACGTGCCCGTCGACCTGGGACCGGACCGCAGCGACGCACGGATGCACGCCAAGACCGTAGGATCCTACGCAGTGCCGTAGGGGACCGCACCGCCACTTCCCAGCAAATTAGGGACACTGTTGCTCCTGGGGTATCGGTGAGGACCATTCGCAACCGTCTCCATGAAGCTGGGCTACGGTCCCGCACACCGTTAGGCCGTCTTCCGCTCACGCCCCAACATCGTGCAGCCCGCCTCCAGTGGTGTCGCGACAGGCGTGAATGGAGGGACGAATGGAGACGTGTCGTCTTCAGCGATGAGAGTCGCTTCTGCCTTGGTGCCAATGATGGTCGTATGCATGTTTGGCGCCGTGCAAGTGAGCGGCACAATCAGGACTGTATACGACCGAGGCACACAGGGCCAACACCCGGCATCATGGTGTGGGGAGCGATCTCCTACACTGGCCGTACACCACTGGTGATCGTCGAGGGGACACTGAATAGTGCACGGTACATCCAAACCGTCATCGAACCCATCGTTCTACCATTCCTAGACCGGCAAGGGAACTTGCTGTTCCAACAGGACAATGCACGTCCGCATGTATCCCGTGCCACCCAACGTGCTCTAGAAGGTGTAAGTCAACTACCCTGGCCAGCAAGATCTCCGGATCTGTCCCCCATTGAGCATGTTTGGGACTGGATGAAGCGTCGTCTCACGCGGTCTGCACGTCCAGCACGAACGCTGGTTCAACTGAGGCGCCAGGTGGAAATGGCATGGCAAGCCGTTCCACAGGACTACATCCAGCATCTCTACGATCGTCTCCATGGGAGAATAGCAGCCTGCATTGCTGCGAAAGGTGGATATACACTGTACTAGTGCCGACATTGTGCATGCTCTGTTGCCTGTGTCTATGTGCCTGTGGTTCTGTCAGTGTGATCATGTGATGTATCTGACCCCAGGAATGTGTCAATAAAGTTTCCCCTTCCTGGGACAATGAATTCACGGTGTTCTTATTTCAATTTCCAGGAGTGTATGTGTGGAAGGATAGACTTCTGCTCACCAAATAGAGGAATGTTTAGCAGTGGGTAGAACTGTAGTAAAGCCAGAAATTTGTTTAGCCTTTGGTCAAAGTCCTTCTTCAGAGATGACTACACACACACACACACACACACACACACACACACACACACACATGCTGTGCACACACAAAGAGAGAGGATGGGGGGGAGGAGAGGGGGGGGGAGAGAGAGAGAGACAGAGAGACAGAGAGACAGAAAGAGAATGTTTAAGCTCTGAAGAAAGACTTTGTCAAAAAGTGAATGCAAATTTTATCTTTTGACTATCTTCTCGTCCTTTTCTATTTAGTGATCACTGAATCCATCTTCACATACAGATTGTATATCTTCCTGCATTTTCCATCAGTCAACAGTATAATTAAGATTTTTTTCTATAGACCAACAATAAAAGAGTGACATACAGAGAGAATGTTACAGCAATAGGGTTCAGCAATGAAACAGGCATAATAGAGAGACTTTCTTGGATCTAGAAATCTAAATGTAATCCAGAATTTGACGTAACTTTTCCTTCTTTTTAACACCTGTCCAACTTTCCCTTTACCATGGCCAACAAATTATTTAAACTTGAAACCTTGAGACTAAAATGAAAGTAAGAAAGTGAACATCAACACAATTTGAGACAGGTGAAGAGTATGTAATGACTCACAATTGAACAGGAGCTTTTGGAGCAGTGGTGACAGATAAACATGTCTCCAGCTTTTGAATTTCTTTATAATTTCAAAAGAAAAATTCAATCAGAAAAGCTATAAAATTCAGACAGACCTGCAGCCAGATATTTACTTTCAGGAGGAAAAAAATTAGTAGTAGATTAATATTCATATCCTCACACTAGGAGAATCACTCTCAATCTGGGGCATGAGGGACTTGCCCCTCATTCTTACTCTAATCCCCTCTAAGGAAAGAGGATAGTTCACACGCAGTGAGTAGTTGATGTATCTCATAATTTTGTTATCAAACAACAGAAAATCAAGGCTGTAATGTAAAAATATTATGAAAAGGAGAGTTGTTACTCACCATATAGTGGAGACACTGAGTCACAGATAGGCACAACTAAAATACTGTCACAAATAAAGCTTTCGGCTAGTAAGGCCTTCATCAACAACACACACACACACACACACACACACACATACACACACACACACACATACACACACACACACACACACACACACACACACACACACAAATGCAACTCACACACGTGACTGCAGTCTTAGGTAACATAAACCATATTATTTGTCATAATATTGTTATGTTGAATGGAAAAAAGAACAGGAGAGATACACGGTGTAAAAATAATCACAGGTAACAACTAGCAACAAATAGTTGAATTCTGAAGCATTACAGACTTCTAGAAATCTGATCTGTATATAATCAGTTGTCTGTCAGTACAGGCTTCTCTTCTGTCACAAATATTGTTAATTTTCATTTATGTGTATCACAAAATCAATCATTTTTATGTGATAAATGTTGATTTTTGTTACTTCATCAGAAAATTAAGAAATTGGTTTTACTTTCGTAAAATCATTAGAAAGACCCTTTACTTTACAGCAGTGTAGTTTAAGTGTAGTTACAATAAAGCATTTTTGTTCACAGCCTCTTGAAAGTGAAGATGAAGATGAAGATGATTATATTACTTTTAAGCCCAAAGTTGAAACTCAAACAAATAAACAGAATGATATAAACAAGAATATAAAGGAAGCAACAAAACCCAAAGTGATCAAGGCAGCTAAGAAAAGAAGTTACTGGAGGAGAGTTATAAATTTTATGGACTTAGATCTTCTAAAAGATCCAATATTCCTGAACATTTTGTTTGGATTGTCTATATTTTATGTGGCTGAACTGAACTTTAAAATGATTGTGCCATTTTTCCTTGCAAATCTTGGATATTCCAAATCAGATACAGCATTCTATTTATCAATGACAGCTGTGGCAGATATATTTGCACGTGTGGTTCTCCCACCAATATGTGACCGGATTAAAGTACAGAGACGAAGTGTCTTTATGATTGCAACTGTTTTCCTTGGACTTGCAAGATCTGGTAGGTATTGATGTTATTAGTATTATTATTGTCATTATTGTAGTTACTATTATTAATGCTGTTGTTTAATCCTTACAACCACAATACTATATTGTAGTATTTAACAAATATTTCAAAGTTTAAGTTCAATTTTTAATGTTACTGCTGGATTATAGACTGCAAGCAATGCAGACAGAACACTCCACATTCTCAGTAATGTGTAATAAATTAGCAATGCAAGTTCAGTAACACAGAAAAGTAAAATTTTGGCAATTACATATATTAGGATGGAATCATACCCTATTTACCAAGCAGAATCATTTATTCATCATGCCTTCTTTTGGTGACAAAAAACAAATAAGTTATTCATTTGAGAAAAAAAAATTAAAACCAAGTGAAACATAATTCAAAGAACATGTTATGTTCCCTTAGAGAGTACATCACCACAAATTAATATAACATAGAGAAATATGAGAGAGTGTGGTAATAGTATGCTTCATCACAGTTGTTATTTTGGAATGTAAAAATAAGAGAGGAAAAAGTCACATAAATCAGATGGTAGAATTATACAGTAGGTTTTGAACATAAATATTACTACTACTGATAAGTTTATTGCTGTAATAATTTTACCTCAGCTAGTATGTAAATTTTGTCCAACTTCAAAGTATTTATTCAAAATAAGAGTAAGAAATACATGCAACCATTATTGGATGAAAGGGTAGCTTACAAGTCTTCAAAACAAGGATGGCTGGAAAAGAGCATGTTGCTCCATCATAAGTACTAGTGTCACTCACAGTGACTTATGACACATAATGAGCTATGGAATGAACAAATCTAACTGAACAAACTATTTTTAAAAAGTTAACCATGAGAGAGGTTAGTATAAGCCCACTGTTCAATAGATCACATATACAAGTTAAAACTACTACAAGAAATTAATCCAAATAACAACCTAAAGAAACTTTCCTTTGTCCAGACAGAAAGAAGTTTTTATTGATCAAATGTTTCTATCAGTGTCTTTTCCATGTGCCCTAACATCTCTCTATCGGGATATGTTATCATAGGGATTGGAGAGCCTAAGTTCACATGTTAAGATTTTTAGTGTAGTACAATCAATATTTGTGAATATGTGGTATACTGATACTCATTACGAAATAACAGAGCTTTTCTCCAAAAGCAATCTGCAGCAGTAAATGTGTTCTTATATGAAATAAAAATAGTCTCCATCTCCCATAAAATCATGTGACTGCCTTAACGATATTGAAACTGTACACATTTTCACTACTTTGTAGTCACTGTCAGATGGGACTACATGAATGGATTTATAAAATATTGGATTTATGATGGAGAGAAATTTTCCTTGATACTTTCTTGTGCACCTGTTCTAGCTCTGTAGAGGTTCATCTAGATATAAACTTTAGATACAGAGTATCGTGAAGCACCTATCCTCAACTGAAGTACAACTTCAGGACTGGAATTTGATTCACTGACACTTGTGACACTGTTGACAATGATTGAATGAAGGGAATTCCTATCATCAAAATCTCTTATAGAACATTATGTCTGAGTTGCTATACTTCTGCCTCCTGAGACAGCTGACTGTAGTGATCTGTAGTTTCTTATCAATGTAGGTTAAATTTACCCATTTAAGAATACGATCTCTATCTATTAGTATCTTCATCACCACAGATTTTAGTGTTACCTTTCCTTTTGAGAAGGTATGATATCCAATTTCAGTAAGAGCACTCTTGATGCTTTACTTTAGTAGGTGCCTTTTTCCCAGTTTTTTTAAAATAAAAAAAACACACACACACACACAGGAACACAATTCCTCAGTTGGTCTACAAAGGCGCCTAAATTAAAGTTGATAAAGTAATTGTGAGCCAGTTTGAAGGGTTCACAAGATGCAATTGATCATTTGATTCTCCATGGACAGGAATTTGTGTGCTCTGTGCTTGGAAGATGTTACTATGAAACAGAAGTATTTCTCTAATGTGGTGGCATTAGTGCTGGATCTGTTAGCTCATATTGGTGATGTCTGAGCCAAATATTAGTCAAAACTGGCTGGTAGTATTAACTAAAGCAAAAAGTGCAGCATTAAAATCAGTCTTAAAATTGAAATTACAAAGTATGTAAGTTCTAGTGTATGTGTATTAATTTTCTATTAGAAACATGCCAATGGGAGGTACACAAGATCCTACAGCATGTACTTTAGTAATAGTGAGGTCTATACACATTTTTGTTTTGCTGTGGTCATTGATGGGAATATGGAGTTTCATGAAAGAGGTATGTTACAGGTTCTGTACTTTTGTTTGTATATGTGCAATGGTAATGTAGAAAGAGATTACCTCAGTGACAACTGCTAATGTGGGGACTAGAAATGGAGAGGGCTCATATTACAGTCAGTGCAGAAAATGGTTAGTCTTTTTAAAATATTCAAAAAGTTTTGGGCAGTAGTTTGCAGATGAACTCTTAGAAGAAGCGTGCAGCTGTTAAGAGTTTTTGAAAGTCTGACTGAAGCATGAGGATGGGATTATAGTGTGGTCATTTTAATTATAAGCATCAGTGAACCAGAGTAAGCCTCATACATCCTCTCCCTTTAGACAAGCAGTACAGCTTTTAACTAGCACCAATAAGAGAGTTTTTAGCTATGACAGTTTGAATAACTTTATCTGTCAGTGACATGAGTAGACACTGATATTTAGTCATTACTTGCACCGTGTACCATGCAGAGCATGTTCTGTTACGCAACACTACTGACCTTTGTGCCTAGTTCATTACAAAACTAACTGGCATTCTTTCTTCACACTAGTATTTAACTGTTGTGCCAATGGGAGCTTACCTGACAGCATGTTGATGGCATCCCAAACTATACTATCTTGGTGTGATTCCTCTTCCTCTCTTACCCATTTTCTCTTGTTTCTGCCACTATTTTTACATTTATTTATTGTCTCTTTCTTTCTCTCCTTGATATTTTATAGTTTCTTTAATTAATACACCTTTACATTGTTGCTTCTTCTTAGACGTCTGTATCTTATTACTGTTTTTCTATACTCTTCCCTACTTCTATATCATTAACACTTCTATCTTTACTTCATTCCTTCCTTATCTCTGATTTGTTTAATAACAACATATCCAACCTTCCTGTCAACTGACTTACATTTTGCCTGTCATTGTTGGTCTTGTAAATTTAATTTAATTTTGAAAACCATTGTAGCTAAATGTCTTACATTACAATTGAAATGCTTAACCTTAGATGCATATTACAGACATCAAACTTCAAGGTAACCATTACACTGAATATCTGTATTTCTTATTTGCAGCACTAGCAGAGCAAACAGAGTATGCTCCTTTAATGGTGGCACTAGTAATGAATGGATTTTTGCGAGGAGCAGCTCTCATCAACTTCAACTTGACTATTTCAGAGTATTGCAGCCTGGAGAAATTACCAGCAGGTTTTGGTCTTCATATGGTTGGAAAAGGAATATTTATTGTTGCTCTTGGTCCAGTTCTGGGTATGTATAATAAGTACACTGATAATTAATTAATATAAAATATTTCAGATGTTTATAAGACAGTACAGCTAATAGACACACATAAATCGAAACAATGACAGCACTCTAACTTTCAGAGCCACGTCTTCCTTGTCGAGAACAAGAAACAGAAAATTCTTTGGGGATGTCATAGGTGGCAGATCATTTAGAACCAAGGTTATGAGAGAACAGTTTCTTCCGAGGAGCAAAAGGAGACAAATATAATGGAAAAGGTGTTTGAGAAAAACAAAACATAAGTTAGTGCTCCCGTAACAGTTGGTAAAATTTCAGTGCAAAGGTGATAAAATGGATATATAGGGTGAGCAACAAAGACAGATATAAAAGAAAAGAAAAGAAAATGGCAGTTGGTGAGAATAAAACAAATAAAGTGTGATAAATAGCAGAAAAGGGGACAACTCAATCGGAAAAAAGGTGAGGTCCAAAAATCCCATCAAACACTAAAAGGAGAGAGGAATAGGCTAACTTGAGTTCAGTCCATGAGGGTGGCAATATACGATGATAAGTTGGAGAGGAAGTTCACGTCTTGAGAGTTAGGAAAACTGGTGCTGGCTGGAAAAATTCAAATGACACATTTCGTATAGCAGGGTCTGAGGTCTCTCAATTTATGCTGTTTACCATGTTCAGTAAATAGGTATTGAATGTGAGTTTGTAAAGGTACTTACATTGAATGAGCTATGCTGTGGTAAAATTGAACCCTTACTTTTCTCTACCAACCTTTGATGGCAGGATATGCGCACATCATTCTGCACTAGTAGTGGAGTATTAATTTACTTTAATTTTTTTGTTCTAAGGAAAAAGGTAAAATAGTGTATAAGCAGCCATCAGGGAGTGTGGTACTGTCAATGAAACAGAGAGTTTCTGGTAATCCAGTATGAGATTGGCGAAAAATGTTCTGGACAATGATACACTTGATCTATTTTTGATTCTATCAAATATAAAGATCCCAATTGTAAAACTACATAATCCGGATGTTTCCATAAGGATGTACAAAAATTTAATAGCACATAGAGGATGCTCCACTGAACAATTTGAAGTAGGGAACCTGGGGTTGGAGAAGCCAGCTTAAGGAGAGGGTAACAACAAAATCTCATTACTGTGTAGTGTTTTATTTACATTATTTGCAATTAGCTGCAAATACCATCACTGACACCATGAATGTACCATTGGTATTGTACCTCACAAAATGTGCTGAAACTGATGGCCATCAACATCAATGCAAGCATGACAATGGTGAACAAGATTCTGGTGTGTTCTGAATCACATCACAGGCAGCTACAATTCTGGGAACTAATTCCATCTCCTTATCCACTGGGGTCTCATACACAACTGCCCATAGGAAATAATCAAAGGGATTCAGGTTATCTTACCTTGCAGGCCATGGAATAGTAGCTCCCCTTCTAATCCACCAACCGGGAAATACAGCATTGAGATGGTTGCAGTTCCACACTGAAGTGAGGCAGTGCACTGTCATGTTGTATCCACACCCTCTCATGAACAGCCGAGGGTACGTTCTCCAGCTCAGGTAGAACCTCAATTACTGGTAGCCATTCAGACAGCCAGGTAGAAGATATACCCATTGAGATTGTAGCCTACAATGCTGGCCCAGATATTCACAGCAAAACATACTTGATGGTGTGACTCCACGACAGCATGAAGGTTTTCCTCATCTCACACATGCCTATCCCTGCTGTTTGAAACACCATCATGATCAATTGAGGCCTCATCAGTAAACAGCACAATTTGGAGGAAATCTGGTTGATCAATCCATTGTTGGAGCACCCACTGACACAGTACGACCCTTGGTGCAGTCAGTCACAAGCATTGCATGGACTTGTTGTGGGTGATATGGTTGTAATTGCTGTTCGTGGAGTGCTTGCCACATGCTAGTATGCGCAGCACCCATTTCACATGCAGTACGACAATCACTTGTAGTGGGGTCCACTGCAACTCGTTCCAGCAATTCCTCTTCAAAATCGGATGTGTGAGTGGTCTTCATCATGCCAGGTCCCTCGTTTCTTCTTTCCAATGAACCAGTCCCCCACATTCATTGATCAAGAGAAATAAACACCCATTGTGACAGATGATGTCAGTTAGGAAATTATTCCCTGTACAGCCTTTCAGCAGTGAGAGCATTGCAACATACCTCCCCATACACAACGTGCATGTCAGTGAGTTCTGTGAAACTGTACCAGTACTGCTAAATCATATTGTACTGTACACCTCTGAATGCCACTGAGTAATGAATGGGTCTGTCGTTGTTTCATAGCATGTTCTGTCATGGGACAATGTAAATACAACAGAGCCATCTTACGGACAAGTAAAGTGAACAAAACCCGCATCGTGACTCCCTGGTAATCAGGCTTGTCCTTCTTGTTTCCTTGCAGGAAATAAAGAATTTACTTGTAAATAAACAGCACAGTACATGTAAACTTGTACACATGTTGGTTGTAAATAAGCTGGAAAATGGTAATGCTAGACAAAGCAGTAGGCACCTTTACTTCTGTATCTCCTTAAGTTGGCTTCTCCGACTGCAGGTTCCCTGCCTCAAATTGTTCAGAGGAGCATTCTCTATGTCCTGTTACATTTCTTCATGCTCTTATGGAAACACTCTTTAGGCTATGATTCAGTTCAGTAAATATGAGCAACAGAGTTCATTACAGTGCGATACACAACTTCAGGGAGCAGACAGATTGATGCTGCCCCAATGTGTCCAAGAGATCAAATTGTTGTAAAGGCAAGAATGGTTAATAAATTCTTAAAGCTGTTTCAGACCAGCAACACATATTGTATAACAAAGTAATGGTTAACTCTGAAGTAAACTAAGCAATGAATAGCCATTAGTGTGAGTGCACTTTCCGGAATTCCTCTATGTGTTGCTGAACAGTAAATCACCTTATTTATATCACCTTATTTCTATAGATTGTCTTGTTTCAAATCACTCATTCATGATTTTATGTCTATGCAAACAGAAATATTAGTTGTATTAAGAGAACCATGTTGCTGTCAGGTACACAGTCAGCAAAATATGCACCCATCATAAATGTCTGATCACCAAAGTTGAAATAATTCAATTTAAGAGAATGAAGAATAGCAGATAAACCAAGGAGGGGTGTTACATCTCCTGCCATTTTGAAGGTGGTCTTGCTGACTGAAAGCTGTGCAGTGTGTAGATGTGATCTGGTAACTGATATGAGTAGTTTTACATATGCTTCTGCTTTTAATGTTATATCCTTGACAGCAGTTGAGCTGTAGCAGGCAGTAACATGTGGTCTCATGGATCAGATTTCACTGTGGGAATTGTAGGAAGGGGGCTGCAATATTTGGATATCAATGACAGTCAGAGAATATTATAAGGACTGATAAGGATTTTGTGAACATTATGAGAAAGACCCCCAACCATGTACCATAGACCTCAGGAAAGGTTAAAGGTGGGAGGAGTGTATAGAAAGTCTGGACAAGGGAGATGTACTTAAGAGCAATATTAGAGAAATGGAAGAGGACGTAGATGAACTTGAAATGGGAGATAGGATACTGCGAGATGAATTTGACACAGCACTGAAACATCTAAGTCGAAACAAGGCCCTGGGAGTAGATAATATTCTGTCAGAATTACTGATAGCCTTGGGAGAGCCAGCCATGAAAAAAATCTTTCCTCTGGTGTGTAAGATGAATGAGACATGCAAAATACCTTCAGACTTCAAGAAGAATATAATAATTCCAATTCCAAAGAAAGCAGGGGCTGAAAGATCTGGGTACTACCAATCTATCAGTTTAATAAGTCATGGTTGCAAAATACTAACACAAATTCTTTACAGAAGAATGGAAAAACTGGTAGGACCTGGCCTCAGGGAATGTCAGTTTGGATTCCAGAGAAATGTAGAAACATTCGAGGAAATACTGACCATAAGGCTTCTTTTAGAGGATAGGTCAAGGAAAGGCAAACCTACATTTATAGCATTTGTAGACTTAGAGAAAGTTTTTGTCAGTGTTGAGTGTAATACTGTCTTTGAAATTCTGAAGGTAGCAGAGATAAAATAGAAGGAGTGAAAGGCTACTTACAATTTGCACAGAAACCAGATGGCAGTTATAAGAGTCAAGGGGCATGGAAAGGAAACAGTGGTTCAGAAGGGAGTGAGACAGGGTTGTAGCCTATCTCCAAAGCTATTCAATCTGCACACTGAGCAAGCAATGGAAGAAACCAAAGAAAAATTAGGACTAGGAGTTAAAGTCCAGGGAGAAGAAATAGAAACTATGACATTTGTCGATGGCATTGTAATTCTCTCAGAGATGGCAAAGGACTTCGAAGAGCAGCTGAGCAGAATGGTCATGATCTTGGAAGGAGGATATAAAATGAACATCAACAAAAGTAATACAAGGATAGTGGAATGTACTTGAATTAAATCAGGTGGTGCTGAGGGAATTAGGTTACGAAACAAGACACTTAAAGTAGTAGATGAGTTTTGCTATTTGGGCAGCAAAATAATTGCTGATGGCAGAAGCAGAGAGGATATAAAATGTCAACTGGCAAGGGTAAGAAAAGAAGGTTATTGACATTGAATGTAGGTTTAAGTGTCAGGAAGACTGTTCTGAAAGTATTTGTATGGAGTAGTATAGTTATGAATGGAACTGAAACATGGACAATAAATGGTTTAGACCAGAAGAGAATAGAAGCTTTTGAAATGTGGTAATGCAGAAGAATGCTGAAGATTAGATGAGAAGATCGTGTAACTAATGGGGAGGTACTGAATATTATTGGGGAGAAGAGAAATTTCAGAGACCTCATGGGATCACCAATTTAGTACTGAAGGGAAGTGTGTGTGTGTGTTGGGGGGGGGGGCATAAAAATAATACAGAGAGACCAAGAAATGAATACAGTAAGCAAATTCAGAAGGACGTAGATTTCATTAGTTATTTGGCAACAAAGGGGCTTGCACACGATAAGGTAGCATGGAGAGCTGCATAAAACCATTCTTTGGACTGAATACGACAACAACAACAGTATGAGGAAGACAGAAGTACACTGTAGTTGGTGTGGATAGGAGATCAGGGAAGTACAGTAAACTTGAGAAAGGAATAGCACTGCCAGGTTAATGTTTTGAGACATCAAGGCTAAGATGATACTCGGTACAAAGAGGGTGTCCTGTCGAGTAGTAGTAAGTACTGCTAACAAGGGTGAGGCAGGGGGTGACTGTTTTTGAATAGATGAGTAGCATAGTTGTGGAAAAGGAAACCATACTGGAGAGAGGTTGTCGAAACAGGTACTGAGGGTTTCATTGTCGGAGCATGTTTATTCAGCAGGAGTGTCTAGGCTGTAGGGAAGGGAGCAATTGGCATGGAATGGATGGCAGCTTTTGAAGTGAAGACACTGTGTTGTTCATTGGAGAGTATGAAGTTGATCAATATTTGGCTCCACATCACAATAAAATAGTGCTTAACATCCAGGAAGATTGCTTGGAATTTGGAGAAACACAAAGTACATTAGTGTTCAGAAAAGAATTTGAGCTTTTAATGGAAATAGAGTTTTTTTCTCCCATCAGCTCATAGTTCAGGGTGTCTCATCTTATTCTGCAATCTCATATATAAGGGTTGCCCAAAAAGTAATGCACCACATTTTTTTCTTCAACAATTATTTATTGAACATAATGAGAATTACACACGCGAAAGAATAGTATTTTATCTACACACCCTATTATTCCATGTAATCTCCATCCTGCTCTATGGCCTTCATCCAGTGTGAAACAATGGAATGTATGCCCTGTTGGTACCAATCCTTGTTCTGGTGGCAGAGCCAGTGCTTCACTGTGTGAATCACCTCCTCATTGTCCTCAAAATGTCCTCCATGAATGGCATCCTTTAATGGCCCAAGCAAGTGGAAGTCCAACGGGGCTAGGTCAGGGCATGTAGGGTGGATGGGGTAACACTGCCCAACCCTGTTTTGCGATGCTTTTAGCAGTCCTCAGACTTGTGTAGGGCCCAGCATTATCTTGTTGCAGCAAAACACCTCTGGTTGCTGTGGTGACAAAGTCGCCAGAAGCACCTCTCGAGTTTTGTTAACGTTTTGACATATGCTTCTGAATTAATGGTACTGCCTCTTGGCATCACATCAATGAGAATCAAAACTTCAAAGTCCAAGAACACGGTGATCATGACCTTTTCGGCACAAGAAGTTGCTTTGAATTTTTCTTCTGTGGGGAGTGGGATTGGTGCCATTCCATCAACTGTCATTTTTGTTCGGGCTCTAAATGGTGAACCCAGGTTTCATCACCTGACACAATCTGGGAGAAGAAGGCCTCTCCATCAACTTCAACTTCAAAACATTGCAACTAATCAAGACAAATGTTTCTTCTGTGTGATTTGTGATCCACCATTAGACACCATGGGCCCCATCTTGCATACACTTTTGAATATCCAAGAGTGTGGATAACTGCATCCACACTTCCTTTGCTGATTGACAGATGCAGTGCCAACTGCTGAGTCATAATGTATATCCTCATGAATGACATCAGCTCACTGCAACATGTCAGGTATGACAGCTGTGGATGGTCTCCCCGACCACTGCAAATCATGGAGCTCCGCCGAACCACCTTCTGATGACCTCATACTCCATGCCCAACAACTAACTGTACTTCTGTTGACAGCAGATGCTCCATAGACTTTGCACAAGTTTGTTTGCACAGTTTGTTTCTCTGTAGTGAGAAATTCAATGACAGCACATTTCTTGTAATGTACATCACCTAGAGACGCCATTTTGAAACTGTCCTGCAGCACGCTATCTGTTGGAAGTGACAGAAACTTGGTGTGCTCACTCAGGAGACTGTAAATAATACATAAGTAATATTTCACATCCATATCATTGTTTTTGGCTGAGAAAAAAAGTGGGGTGCATTACTTTCTGGGCAACCCTCATTTTTTGTAAGTGAAACAAAATGTGAAAGAGAGAATTGGTCAGGGATGTAGCTATGTCAGGGGCACACACAATGTGCAGGAATGTACAATCTATAAAACTGAACAAACATCACTTTCAATACAAAGTTCAATTTTTCTTAAATGGTACATGTAGGTTTTTCCTACTGAAATGAAAACTAGAGGTACAATTAGTGGTGGTAAACTTGGTTTAACTGCTCTAAACCTTGTACCTTTTAGAGTATTTAGACTTTAATGGGTGGCAACAGCACCACAGTTTCTGTACATCCCTGGCCAATTGTATTTCTCACATTATTTCATTTCAGAAATACATTATGTCACAGTGCTAGGAGGGACACAGTATTTGACCAGTACCAGTAAATTTGATCTTTTTTATTTAGCATGGTTTCATTATTTTGGGAGTTAATGTATTTGCTTTACTATATATAAGTATTGACATTTTACAACAATTATTGTATTACTTTATAAATAAAAGTAAGTTCTATTTTTTTACTTTTCTACTTTCTTCAAAGTCATTTCACTAACATCAATGTATCTATTCTATTGTAATCCAATATCTCTGGGAAAAGAGGTGGTGGGGAAGGTGGGGTATGTATTGTGATGTCTAGTACAAGAATTTTGCATTTGTTTTGTAAATAAATATTCCACAGACAAATTTTGTTTTTATTTCATTTAATTATATTTAACTTTTTAGTCAAATAAAAATTTAATGTAAAACAAGGTGTACCTGTGGAATTTATATTTCCAAAGTAAATACTTCATCAGCTGCAGACCTGCAAAAATAAATCTCCACCTAAAATAATGGAGAAGATCATGAAAAAGAATTCTGCATATTAGTAAAGTGTTCAAATCAGTTCCTTTCTTACAAGCTATGTTAAATATTGTGCACATACAGAAAGTAAAAGGTATGTAGGATGAAACAAATTCAAGAGAACCACTATACCTGTGGCACACAATTTAAGACAACTACTAAGAAATGTTCTGTGCTGTTAACATTAATATAAATACTGCATGCTCAATAATTTTGACAACAGTGGTAAACTAAGGTGAGAAAATGTTTGTTTTTAAGACAAGCTGTCCTGTTAATGATGTAATTAAGATGAGCAGAGTACCTATCAGTTAAAATACTTATTTTTGTTTCAGGTGTTATTCGAGATGTAACAGGAAGCTACCCACTGTGTATACATGCGCAAACAGTCTGTGTCTTCCTGTGCATAATTGCTTGGGGGATTGAATATATAGTTGTATATCTTCATTCGAAAACCAAGAAAAATGAAGAGCCTCAGGTAGCAGAAACGTAACATATGAAGGAAATGTTGCACAAACCAAAAGAGCCTTAGTTGCTCTCAATTTGCAATAGTAAAATATTTCTCAAATTGGCAAGGTTTATTGAAAAT
This sequence comes from Schistocerca nitens, assembly GCF_023898315.1. NCBI lineage: Eukaryota > Metazoa > Arthropoda > Insecta > Orthoptera > Acrididae > Schistocerca > Schistocerca nitens. The sequence continues at coordinate 863,200,093 of NC_064617.1, forward strand.
CTTGTGAGAAATGTAGATGAGATGAAGAAATATGATGGTAGGACAATGTATGTAAGATTTATTTGCAGTAGTGAAAGAGATGAGGTCAGATGATGTTATAAGAAAGAAAGCTGAAAAAGTACTGAGAAAAGCTTGACAGCATTGGTCTAAATGTGTTCCTACCAGACTGTATATCTTTCAGTAGGTGAAAATGATTTGTTTTATTTAAAATGTGTTAAATGAGTTTACATTTTAATTCATGAATGTAATTTGAGACAAGAGTGATATGTATTTTAAAGTGGAAGTGAATGGTTGGGCTAAGATTTCTTGTGAGATGAATGAATTCCATACTGATGAGAGGATGATATTTCAGTATTCCTTGATGTAATGAAAGTACAATTACTGTGAAGACTGTTATTAGGCATTTTAAAGACAATAGAGGTGATTGTTTGTGGAATTATCTCATACAAGAGATGTCTTCATGTGTTGATGTGTTGTGATAATCCTATGAGCTATTATGTTCATAATACTTGTTCATTTTTACTTCTGCTGTTGTTTATACAAAACTCAGTTATAATGAAACTGTATGTACTCAGTTTTAACATAAGAAGGTTGACTCCAGAAAATTATTTACGCCAAAATCTACTTCCAGTTTCCAGAATTTTGGTTTTAATCATTTTACTGCTCAACAGTGAAGCTTCTATCATATGATGGTTGATTGCTTTGAGAAGTCATATTATTAGCTTTTGAAACTGTTTATGAACTCCATGCCTGTCATGGTGGCACTGAACAAAGTAACAGCTGTATTTTTTACTCTATAATAATGAAAAATTTTATGTACTTATTTTTTTATGCTCAACTCTCAGGATTTAAGTGCATTGTCACAAAACTTGTATGAATGTGTAACATAATTAATTGTGTGATATAAGAGATGTTAAGACCAAACTTTCCCAGATTTAACTACAGTTGCAGACTGTCATGTTCCATTTTATGAACACTGTTATAGCTCTTTTTAATAAATTAAACTGTTGCTATTCTTGAGAATGGTATACAGGCACAATTTACATGTGGTGAACTGAAGACATTGGTGAAGGAAGGATGATCATTATTGGAGTACTTATAAAAATATTTTTCAATGAAATATTTTTGTAATCATATATGCAACTGATTGCATTACGTTAATGTTTTGTAAAATGCAACAAATAAAATAAACTGGATGTAAAATGCAGGATCAAATACCTAAAAATCTTATTTAACATTCCACACATTGGTTCACAAGTATAGCCTTTTTTGTTAATGTGTTATTTATAGATGACAAGAAAAAAATAACTGGTTAGTAAAATTTTAGAAGTAAATGTTTGATTCATAAATGTTTTGTGCAGTTAATTACAACAGATTGAAGTATAGTTGTAAAAATGATAAACTTTGTCAAAAATTCTGTCCTGTCTCAACTGCAAGTAAATATTACAAGGTTTTTCAAGCTTGTGTAACATTATATTGAATGGAACATGGAAATACAATGAACTACTGAGAGTTCATTTAAGTCGTTAGTTCTTTGTAGAGCTGTTAGTAGCAAAATATTTACCATTTTACCCTGTGTCCCATGCCCACTTCCTTTTTAAGATTTATTGTTAAATCAGTAATCCTGATACCCAAGAAGGCAGGTGCATATGGGTTTGAGTTACAAAAATCAGTTTGTGTCATGTTTGCAAAATACTGATGTGAATTACCTAAAGAAGGGCAGACTAACTAGCAGAAGCTGATATCAGGGGAAATCAGTTTGGGTTCCTTCTAGAGCAATACAGGAACATGCAAAGTAATCACAGCCCTATAACTTACCTTAGAAGACAAATTGAAGAAAGGCAAACCTACATTTATAGATTTGTAGACTTAGGAAAAGATTTGATGAATGATGGCTGAAATATGGCCTCTGGGATTCTTAAGTTATTGGGGATTCCAGAAAGCAGACTGCAGTTACAAGTGATATAACATGAAAGGAAGGCAGTAGCTGAGACAGAATTGTATCCTATCTTCCATGTCTGTGCATTGAAGAGGCAGCAAAGGAATTGAAGTACAGAGGGACAAATGAAAACTTTAACATTTACTGATGATGTATTTCTGTCAGAGATGGCAATGATAGGGAGATCAGTTGAACAGGATGTAAAGTGTCTTGAAAACAGGTTATGAGTTGAATACCAACAAAAGTAAAAGAAAGGAAAAGTAGTGTAGATGAATTGAGTCAGGTTATACTGAGGTAATTAAATAAGGAAATGAACTGCTGAAATCAGATGAGTTTTGCGAATTGGGAAGAAAAATAACTAAGAATGGATAAAGTAAAGAGTACATGAAACATAGACTCTCAATAGCAAGATGAGCTCTCCTGGGAAAGAGACTTGTGTTACAGAACATAAATTTCAGCATTAAGAAGTCATTTCTGAAAGTTTTGTTTATAGTGGAGCATTATACAAAAGTTTAACTTTTATAGTAAATGGTACAGACATAAAGAGAATATAACCTTTTGATATGTGGCGTTATCAAAGAATGCTCAAGATTAGATGGGTAGATTGGGTAATTAATGAATAGGTACTGCTTCTGAATGGGGAGAAAAGTTCTGTATGTCTCAACTTAGCAAAGCGAAGGGGTAGTCTGATAGTACATTCCCTGCAGTTTCAATGAATAATTAATTTGGCAGTGGAGTGAAGTGTGTGGGGGGAGGGGGGGGGATAAAAATTGTAGAGTGAGACCAAAGCTTCACTGTAGCAAATGGGATCAAGTGGTTGTAGGTTCCACCTGTTATGCAGAGATGAAGATATTGCACATGACAGACTAGTGTGGAGAGCTGCAAAAACCAGTCTTCAGACTGATGACTGCAAGAAGACAGTTGTTAAATCAATAAGTTCATACATACTGAAGTGTTACATGTGGCAGTGAATGTACATCACTCTCCACTGTCACAAAACGGAAATAAGGTTTTACTGTTTGTGAGCAAGACAACACATTTTTGTTAAATACTCATGTGTGTTATGCTACATGAGACCAGTACCAAATACTACTACAGGTAAAGTAAGTACATCACCCACAGAAAAGTAATTTGTACTTAATGGCAGCAGACTAAATACAGCCATCTCCCTATACATAATTTAATTACAAGTGGTATTTTAAATTGTCAAAATAGATACATAATAAAAAGTGGTGATGCGTTCTAAGCTATAATTCAGAATACAGATATGGAATATCATTGGAAGTTTTATTTAAGTGCTTGAACAGAAACTGAACTCTAACTTTTTTTTCCACCAGAAAGGCATACACTGTTAGAGACATTGATATACCTGAAGCTCATCTAGTTGCTTTCATTCAGTACCTTATTCTCAATGGGTTCTAACTGTTCAGCCACATTAATATGACCACCTGCCAAAAGCCTGAATAACCATCTTTTGCGGTGCAGACTGCTTTGAGATGTGGATGAAGAGACTCAATGATATTCTGGAGCCATGCCAATTCCAGTGCTGTGGCCAGCTGTACAAGATTTCTTGTTTAAGGATCCATGCCATGAACAGCCCAACTGACGTTCTCCCATGGATTCTTGATTAAGTTTAAATTCTGGGAGCTTTGTGGCCATGAGAGTATGGTTAACTCATCCTAGTGCTCTTCAAATCACACACATACACTGTGAGCTGTGTGACACAGTGCATTGTCCTGCTGATAGATCCCATCCTGCTGAGGAAAAACAAACTGCATGTAGGGGTTTACATGGTCCCCAAGGATATATGCATACTTGTATTGATTCACTATGCCTTCCAGAATGATAAAATCACCCAGGGAATAACAAAGAACATTCCCTAGAAAATAACGCTCCCTCCTCTGGCACAGATCATTCTGACGATCGTTGCAGGGAGTTTGATTTCAGACATTTGACACCATACACACCAATGGCCACCTGTCTGAGGAGGTTAGAACATGATTCATTTGAGATAGCCACCTGCCACCACTCAGTGGGCATGCAGTTGCAGTATTGGTATGCAAATTCAAACCTTCATTGCTGATGAACAGCTGTTATCATAGGTACAGGTACCAGCCACCTACTGTGGAGCCCCATATATAGCAATGTTTACTGAACAGGCATTGAAGAGATGCTGTCAGTAGTCACTTGGTTCACCTGGGTGGTCAGCTGCTCATCAGTTGCACATCTATTCACCTGTACACATCTCTGTAGCTGTCATTCACCCTAGTCATCTGTGGCTCATGGTACACCACAGTTGCCTCACCAGCAGTTTTGGATAGCCCCATTTTGCCTTGCATGGCATGCTTTGTCCATAGCAGCATGTGAACAGTTCACAAATTTAGCCATTTTCGAAATGTTTGCAGCCAATGATCATGCCCTTTTCAGTGTCAGATAAATAATTCCATTTTCACATTATGATGAAGACTGCACTGTCTTCCACATCCACCCTCCACATCTAGTTCTACCACCAGCTGTCCATAAGTGATTATTGCACATTGACTTGAACATAGGTGGTGGACACATTAATGTGACTGGGTCGTCTATTACCTGCCCTTTGACTTAAATCAAAGCCATGTCTCAGAACTTCCAACCAAGAAATTAATATTTTTGAATCTGCTGATCAAGGTTAACTGTTCCAGTGTTATCTGGCAGTGTGTAGTGACATTTATTCTCTCTTAAGCAATAGCAGCATCATTTGTGTTTGTTAGGTTTCACAATGTTCATGAGAAATTATGGCAATCCCTTTGCTGCAACAGTGACTTTTATAGTGACAAACAATAAAGGCATATATGAACCTTTTCAGAGATTAACTGAGAAAGGGTCTTTTCTGTCACACATGCCCTTATGACACTGCAAGAAGGGCCTGAACCAACACCATGGCATACTGCAGCTACAGGGTGTTCAGGAATTCCCACTATAAACTTCTAGGACTTGTAGAGGGGAGTGAGTACATAATATTTTGAATAGGAACCCATGTACATAAATGTACCATTTTCTGTCCTATAACAGTTCCAGTTCAGATATGTAATGCATGCACGTCCACTGAAGTAAAGAGAAAAGTCTCAGAGTTGCTTTTCCTGGATGCAGTAGCGTAGACAGGATTATGTGTACTACATCAAATGGTCACCTGGTGTCATTTAATATCTGCCTTGCTGCTGGACCTGTTCAGTGCCTGTGTATCTCGAGTACAGTCAACATGGTTTGGTACACATCTTTGAAATACACAGATATGACCCTTGCGTATGGCGAAGCTCACAGTAATGGAAAAGCTGCCAATCGGCTGCATCACAAATGTTCTCCACGATGTAGTACACCATCCCACAAACCTTTTGCCAAAATTACATAACAGCTCAAAGAAACAGGTACCTCCACTGTGAGGAGGCAAAACTGTGGTGCTCCACAGAAATACTGCACACCCTAATTTGAGGAAGATGTACTGCATCATGTTGAAGAGAACTCGTCAATGAGTTAGTCACAGTATCATCTGAGACTTTCTGCGTGAGCAATAATTGCATCTGTACCTCTTACAAAGGGTATACACTATGAGTCCAGTCAATTTTCCACAACGCGTTGCCTACTGCATGTGGTCCCTGCACCACTGCATTAACACACTCCTGTTTCCACGTTGTGTTCTGTTCACAGATGATCATAAGTTCACTAGGGACTGTTTCTGAATTTATGAAACAGCCATGTCTGGGCAGACAAAGACACTCATGCCATGCTTGTTCAGGCTTGGTATTAACACCTGGGCAGGTATTCTGGACAGTCGTGACTGGACCATACCTCTTCAACTCGAGCTAGCTGATTCTGCATACCTGATCTTCCTACACATCATATTGGATCCATGCTTGGAAGCTGTGCCACTGAATGTTCATCAGGAAATGTGATTTCAGCATGATGGTGCACCACTGCACTTCTCACATGTGGTTCAGAGACATCTCAACAGATGAAGGGCATGATCAGGGGATTTAACTCCTATGGACTACTTTTTGTGGGGTTGTATGCAAAGTTTATTTTACAAAGACTCCTGTAGAGACAGAGGAAGATCTGCTGTCACAAGTTCTGCCTGCTGCACTAGAAATTGAAGAGACACCAGGTGGGATGGAGAGTGTGTACAACAACAGGCTTTTTAGTTACAATGTCTGTACGAATGTTGGTGGTCGCCATATCAACCTGCTGTCGAAATGCATCAGTACTGTTCTGTACATACAGTATACTGGGTTCTCTTTTCTTCTGGAATGATGTAAACATGTAATGTGTTAAGACAAATAAATGTGCTTCAGTAATAAGTGGATGTTTCATTATGTTTCCTTTCAAACTGTTACCCAATAATTATAGTGAGTAATGCCTAATTCAGTTCTTCAAGCAGAAGTGGATGAGTTAAACATTTGCATGTCATAGAACAGAAACAGTATGTTTCTGAACATTCAGAATATTATGTACTCACTTTTCTCTACAAGTCTTAGAAGTCTGTAATGGGAATTTCCAAACACTCTGAGTAAACAAGACTCAGATAAAGACTTCCTCTTAACCTGCACAATTTAATCACCATAGTAGTTTGGACAAGAAGAGAATAGAAGCTTTCGAAATGTGGTGCTACAGAAGAATGCTGAAGATTAGATGGGTAGATCATATAACTAATGAGGAGGTATTGAATAGGATTGGGGAGAAGAGGAGTTTGTGGCACAACTTGACTAGAAGAAGGGATCGGTTGGTAGGACATGTTCTGAGGCATCAAGGGATCACCAATTTAGTATTAGAGGGCAGCATGGAGGGTAAAAATCGTAGAGGGAGACCAAGAGATTAGTACACTAAACAGATACAGAAGGATGTAAGCTGCAGTGGGTACTGGGAGATGAAGCTTGCACAGGATAGAGTAGCATGGAGAGCTGCATCAAACCAGTCTCAGGACTGAAGACCACAACAACAGTAGTATACCTTTCATCTGAGCACAGAATAGATCTGAGGCAGCTTGTTGAGACTACATTCAATTTTATAAATAACAGTAATATAACACTATAACATTTCATAAAGTTAAGTAATACTGTTGTGCAGTAATCAGATAAACCCTACACAGTTACAAATTCCATGGGTTGGTTGCATCATATTTCATAATGACATGGAATGTGTCAATTTTCCTAATTTCATATGTTTTTAAATGTGGCTGCCTAAAAGCTGGAACACCACAGTGCTTTACCTTCTATTGAGTGCTTTACTAGCTATTGGACTGCTGAAGGTGGTATGCCCTTGCCTTTCTCCAATCTCTGAGAAGACTTCTCTGTCAATTATAGGTGACCACACCTACTCATCTTCCCAGATTTCGTTCAGAGTTATGGTATATGCAGGGCTTGCCAGAAATGAAAGTGACACAAGTGAGTGCTCCAGATGGCCAAGTGTTTAGAAAAAATAGTATTCTTGGCATGGGTCAGGTGATGTGTGATCCATTTATACGAGGGCGGTTCAGAAAGTAACCTCTGATTGGTCACAGTGCGGGTTGTGGGGGGAGTAGCGACGCCATCTGTGCGTTCACGCACTCAACAGGTCAGTCGGCATCAAGCCGTGGTCGAGTGAACGTCGTACCTGCGCTAGTTTAGTTTTTGTGGCAGTTTGAAATGTGTGCTGCAATAGAAAACCCCGCCAAATGTGAAGTGCGTGCTGTCATAAGGTTTTTTACAGCCAAAGAATATTCTGCAGCAGCTATTCATCGTGAGCTTTGTGCCGTGTACGGACCAAGAGTTATGAGTGAAGGAGTTGTCCATGAATGGGTACGTTTATTTAAAAGTGGACGAGAAAACGTTCATGATGAAGAGAGGAGTGGTAGACCATCATTGGTGACTGACGAACTCGTTCAGACAGTTGATGCAAAAGTTCGTGAAAATCGACGTTTCTCAATGTCGGATTTGTCTACTGGTTTTCCACAGATTTCTAAGACTCTCTTGTACAAGATAGTGACAGCAAGATTGAGTTACCGTAAGTTCTGTGCACGATGGGTGCCCAAAATTCTTACCGACCACCACAAAACTCAAAGAATGGCCTCTGCATTAGACTTTCTGTCACGTTATGAGGACGAAGGAGAACCATTGTTAAACAGAATCGTGACCGGTGACGAAACCTGGATTAAGTACGTGAACCCTGAGACAAAAGAACAATCAAAGATGTGGGCACATTCAAATTCGCCTACCAAACCAAGAAAAGCCTCGCAAGATTTTTCTGCCAGAAAACTGATGGCAACGGTGTTTTGGGATGCCAAAGGGGTGTTGTTGGTTGAATTCATGGAACGTGGTACGACCATTAATCAAGACGTGTACTGTGAAACAATAAAAAAGTTATGACGGGCTATACAGAACAAACGCCGTGGTATGCTGACTTCCGGTATCGTTTTTTTGCACGATAACGCCCGTCCTCACTCTGCTCTCAGAACAACGGCCCTTCTTGAGTCCTTCAAGTGGGACGTTATCAACCATCCACTTTACAGCCCAGACCTGGCGCCAAGTGATTATCACCTCTTCATGCATTTGAAGAAATGGCTCAGGTCACAGCGGTTTGATGACGACGAAGAGCTCAAAGATGCGGTCACAGGCTGGCTCCAGGCACAAGCGGGTGATTTTTATGCAGAAGGAATTTCAAAGCTTGTGAAGAGATATGATAAGTGCCTCAATCGCTATGGAGACTATGTAGAAAAATAGTGCAAAGATGTAGTTGTAAGATGTATATATTAAAATATTTTTATTTAACTTGGTGTATTTTTTTAAATCAACCGGAGGTTACTTTCTGAACGGCCCTCGTATTAGCCATTTCCAGGTAGCAGCTGGCACAGTGGAAGGACTGTGGGATCAAATCTGTAAACAGAAAGTTTTTTTCTTTATTTTCACTTTCTATGTTATTTACCCCCCCCCCCCCCCATGAACCATGGACCTTCCCGTTGGTGGGGAGGCTTGCGTGCCTCAGCGATACAGATGGCCGTACCGTAGGTGCAACCACAACGGAGGGGTATCTGTTGAGAGGCCAGACAAACATGTGGTTCCTGAAGAGGGGCAGCAGCCTTTTCAGTAGTTGCAGGGGCAACAGTCTGGATGATTGACTGATCTGGCCTTGTAACACTAACCAAAACGGCCTTGCTGTGCTGGTACTGTGAACGGCTGAAAGCAAGGGGAAACTACAGCCGTAATTTTTCCCAAGGACATGCAGCTTTACTGTATGATTAAATGATGATGGCGTCCTCTTGGGTAAAATATTCCGGAGGTAAAATAGTCCCCCATTCGGATCTCCGGGCGGGGACTACTCAAGAGGACGTCGTTATCAGGAGAAAGAAAACTGGCATTCTACGGATTGGAGCATGGAATGTCAGATCCCTTAATTTGGCAGGTAGGTTAGAAAATTTAAAAAGGAAAAAGGATAGGTTAAAGTTAGATATAGTGGGAACTAGTGAAGTTCGGTGGCAGGAGGAACAAGACTTTTGGCCAGGTGATTACTGCGTTATAAATACAAAATCAAATAGGGGTAATGCAGGAGTAGGTTTAATAATGAATAAACAAATAGGAGTGCGGGTTAGCTACTACAAACAGCATAGTGAACGCATTATTGTGGCCAAGATAGACACAAAGCCCATGCCTACTACAGTAGTACAAGTTTATATGCCAACTATTTCTGCAGATGATGAAGAAATTGATGAAATGTATGACGAGATAAAAGAAATTATTCATGTAGTGAAGGGAGACAAAAATTTAATAGTCATGGGTGACTGGAATTAGTCAGTAGGAAAAGGGAGAGAAGAAAACATAGTAGGTGAATATGGATTGGGGGTAAGAAATGAAAGAGGAAGCCGCCTTGTAGAATTTTGCACAGAGCATAACTTAATCATAGCTAACACTTGGTTCAAGAATCATAAAAGAAGGTTGTATACGTGGAAGAAGCCTGGAGATACTAAAAGGTATCAGATAGATTATATAATGGTAAGACAGAGATTTAGGAACCAGGTTTTAAATTGTAAGACATTTCCAGGGGCAGATGTGGATTCTGACCACAATCTATTGGTTATGAACTGCAGATTGAAACTGAAGAAACTGCAAAAAGGTGGAATTTAAGGAGATGGGACCTGGATAAACTGAAAGAACCAGAGGTTGTAGAGAGTTTCAGGGAGAGCATAAGGGAACAATTGACAGGAATGGGGGAACGAAATACAGTAGAAGAAGAATGGGTAGCTCTGAGGGATGAAGTAGTGAAGGCAGCAGAGGATCAAGTAGGTAAAAAGACGAGGGCTAATAGAAATCCTTGGGTAACAGAAGAAATATTGAATTTAATTGATGAAAGGAGAAAATATAAAAATGCAGTAAATGAAGCAGGCAAAAAGGAATACAAACGTCTCAGAAATGAGATCGACAGGAAGTGCAAAATGGCTAAGCAGGCATGGCTAGAGGACAAATGTAAGGATGTAGAGGCTTGTCTCACTAGGGGTAAGATAGATACTGCATACAGGAAAATTAAAGAGACCTTTGGAGAGAAGAGAACCACTTCTAAGAACATCAAGAGCTCAGATGGCAACCCAGTTCTAAGCAAAGAAGGGAAGGCAGAAAGGTGGAAGGAGTATATAGAGGGTTTATACAAGGGCGATGTACTTGAGGACAATATTATGGAAATGGAAGAGGATGTAAATGAAGATGAAATGGGATATAAGATACTGCGTGAAGAGTTTGACAGAGCACTGAAAGACCTGAGTCGAAACAAGGCTCCAGGAGTAGACTACATTCCATTAGAACTACTGATGGCCTTGGGAGAGCCAGTCATGACAAAACTCTACCATCTAGTGAGCAAGATGTATGAGACAGCCGAAATACCCACAGACTTCAAGAAGAATATAATAATTCCAATCCCAAAGAAAGCAGGTGTTGACAGATGTGAAAATTACCGAACTACACTCCTGGAAATTGAAATAAGAACACCGTGAATTCATTGTCCCAGGAAGGGGAAACTTTATTGACACATTCCTGGGGTCAGATACATCACATGATCACACTGACAGAACCACAGGCACATAGACACAGGCAACAGAGCATGCACAATGTCGGCACTAGTACAGTGTATATCCACCTTTCGCAGCAATGCAGGCTGCTATTCTCCCATGGAGACGATCATAGAGATGCTGGATGTAGTCCTGTGGAACGGCTTGCCATGCCATTTCCACCTGGCGCCTCAGTTGGACCAGCGTTCGTGCTGGACGTGCAGACCGCGTGAGACGACGCTTCATCCAGTCCCAAACATGCTCAATGGGGGACAGATCTGGAGATCTTGCTGGCCAGGGTAGTTGACTTACACCTTCTAGAGCACGTTGGGTGGCACGGGATACATGCGGACGTGCATTGTCCTGTTGGAACAGCAAGTTCCCTTGCCGGTCTAGGAATGGTAGAACGATGGGTTCGATGACGGTTTGGATGTACCGTGCACTATTCAGTGTCCCCTCGACGATCACCAGTGGTGTACGGCCAGTGTAGGAGATCGCTCTCCACACCATGATGCCGGGTGTTGGCCCTGTGTGCCTCGGTCGTATGCAGTCCTGATTGTGGCGCTCACCTGCACAGCGCCAAACACGCATACGACCATCATTGGCACCAAGGCAGAAGCGACTCTCATCGCTGAAGACGACACGTCTCCATTCGTCCCTCTATTCACACCTGTCGCGACACCACTGGAGGCGGGCTGCACGATGTTGGGGCGTGAGCGGAAGACGGCCTAACGGTGTGCGGGACCGTAGCCCAGCTTCATGGAGACGGTTGCGAATGGTCCTCGCCGATACCCCAGGAGCAACAGTGTCCCTAATTTGCTGGGAAGTGGCGGTGCGGTCCCCTATGGCACTGCGTAGGATCCTACGGTCTTGGCGTGCATCCGTGCGTCGCTGCGGTCCGGTCCCAGGTCGACGGGCACGTGCACCTTCCGCCAACCACTGGCGACAACATCGATGTACTGTGGAGACCTCACGCCCCACATGTTGAGCAATTCAGCGGTACGTCCACCCGGCCTCCCGCATGCCCACTATATGCCCTCGCTCAAAGTCCGTCAACTGCACATACGGTTCACGTCCACGCTGTTGCGGCATGCTACCAGTGTTAAAGACTGCGATGGAGCTCCGTATGCCACGGCAAACTGGCTGACACTGACGGCGGCGGTGCACAAATGCTGCGCAGCTAGCGCCATTCGACGGCCAACACCGCGGTTCCTGGTGTGTCCGCTGTGCCGTGCGTGTGATCATTGCTTGTACAGCCCTCTCGCAGTGTCCGGAGCAAGTATGGTGGGTCTGACACACCGGTGTCAATGTGTTCTTTTTTCCATTTCCAGGAGTGTATCAGTTTAATAAGTCACAGCTGCAAAATACTAATGTGAATTATTTACAGACAAATGGAAAAACTGGTAGAAGCCGACCTCAGGGAAGATCAGTTTGGATTCCGTAGAAATGTTGGAACACGTGAGGCAATACTAACCTTACGACTTATCTTAGAAGAAAGATTAAGAAAAGGCAAACCTACGTTTCTAGCATTTGTAGACTTAGAGAAAGCTTTTGACAACGTTAACTGGAATACTCTCTTTCAAATTCTGAAGGTGGCAGGGGTAAAATACAGGGAGCGAAAGGCTATTTACAATTTGTACACAAACCAGATGGCAGTTATAAGAGTCGAGGGGCATGAAAGGGAAGCAGTGGTTGGGAAAGGAGTGAGACAGGGTTGTAGCCTCTCCTTGATGTTATTCAATCTGTATATTGAGCAAGCAGTAAAGGAAACAAAAGAAAAATTCGGAGTAGGTATTAAAAGTCATGGAGAAGAAGTAAAAACTTTGAGGTTCGCCGATGACATTGTAATTCTGTCAGAGACAGCAAAAGACTTGGAAGAGCAGTTGAACGGAATGGACAGTGTCTTGAAAGGAGGATATAAGATGAACATCAACAAAAGCAAAATGAGGATAATGGAATGTAGTCAAATTAAATCGGGTGATGCTGAGGGGATTAGATTAGGAAATGAGACACTTAAAGCAGTAAAGGAGTTTTGCTATTTAGGGAGCAAAATAACTGATGATGGTCGAAGTAGAGAGGATATAAAATGTAGACTGGCAATGGCAAGGAAATCGTTTCTGAAGAAGAGAAATTTGTTAACATTGAGTATAGATTTAAGTGTCAGGAAGTCATTTCTGAAAGTATTTGTATGGAGTGTAGCCATGTATGGATGTGAAACATGGACGATAACCAGTTTGGACAAGAAGAGAATAGAAGCTTTCGAAATGTGGTGCTACAGAAGAATGCTGAAGATTAGATGGGTAGATTACATAACTAATGAGGAGGTACTGAATAGGATTGGGGAGAAGAGGAGATTGTGGCACAACTTGACCAGAAGAAGGGATCGGTTGGTAGGACATGTTTTGAGGCATCAAGGGATCACAAATTTAGCATTGGAGGGCAGCGTGGAGGGTAAAAATCATAGAGGGAGGCCAAGAGATCAATACACTAAGCAGATTCAGAAATATGTAGGTAGCAGTAGGTACTGGGAGATGAAGAAGCTTGCACAGGATAGAGTAGCATGGAGAGCTGCATCAAACCAGTCTCAGGACTGAAGACCACAACAACAACAACAACATGTTATTTACACAGCAAGTAAACTGAAATAATATTCAAGATACTGTATTTATAAATATTTCCCTATACAGCATGAGAAGGAAAGGCACAGTAAAAGGAAAGTTTGAGATTGCAAATGCGCTGGCCAGTGTGGCCGAGCGGTTCTAGGCGCTTCAGTCTGGAACTGAGTGACCGCTACGGTCGTAGGTTCGAATCCTGCCTCGGGCATGGATGTGTGTGATGTCCTTAGGTTAGTTAGGTTTAAGTAGTTCTAAATTCTAGGGGACTGATGACCTCAGATGTTAAGTCCCATAGTGGTCAGAGCCATTTGAACCATTTGAGATTGCAAATAAATTTCCAGAAAGGAACTGTAAGGAGTACACAAGAATTTGGTATGCAAAATCAGCTACTTTTATTATTTTATAGTTGACTTACACATTCTGGAAGTGATATTCTTGGTTGAAACAGGGTAGACAGTAATTTTCTCTGCATCTTGCACATGTTATAAATGCTGCATGTTTACAGTTATGTGGTTGTTTCAGAGTTTTTACAGAGAAACAAACTTGGTTTCATTCAAGAAGGAACTCTCTCTCTTCACACAATTTGGCAGCAAATCTGGCATAACACATCATTTGGCCAAATATTTGTGAGGACAGCTGGTGATATATAATTGATGCAGTCTTCTCAGAATGTTATTCCTTCTTCCTTTTCTTGTCTCTCTCTCACTCTCTCTCAATGAGATAAAAGTAGTTGCTAAGCTTTTTGATCAGATTCCTTATCTGATAGCATAGCGAGTAGAAGAGAAGGTGTGCTGTCTCCCCACCCGTTAACACAGGCAGCATAGGACAATGGGAACAATGAGCAGCACTGTCACTTGAGACTCAAGTTCATGTGGTTTTGTTTTATCTGAAGGTGTGTTTCGCTATTGTCTGTGCTTATTTTGTGAGAGTATTTATGGTGCTGTGAGTGAACGTTGAAGAGTTGAAATCTGTGGTAAATAAGTGGTGTTTAGGGATATAGTTACTCGTATTTGAAGAAGGATAAAAAATGGTGCCTTGTTTTGTTCCAGAGTGCATATCTGGCTATTGAGAAAGTAAAGGTGAACATTTTTTTAGGCCTCCAAAAAACGAAGCAGAATTTGCAAAATGGGTCAGAGCAATTCCTCGGAAAGACAGAATTCCAACTCACAATTGTTTGGTGTGTGATTCACATTTCTGTGAGGAACTTATTATAATTATTATAAAAGCTGATGTGTTTATCATTGAGGGTAAACAAGTTAAAATTCCAAGACAAATGTGGTCTCTAAAATCAGGGGCAGTTCCTCATTTATTTCAAAATGTTCTAAAATATCTATCGAAAATATTACACAAAAGAAAACCACCACCAGTAAAATACTCACAAAAGAGTAGCCGCTGTAAAGAAAATGTTCAACAAGAAGTTCCAATGTTTCTCAGTGTTTCAGCTGTCGAGGAAAATGTATGTAAGGTACCAGGTGCAGTGCTCATTTCACTAAAGAGAACATTAAAGTGTAAGAAGTTGTACGGTTATGTAATAAACTAAGAACAGCAAATGCAGAAATCCACCTACTGTGAAAGCAGCTCTCATACGAAAAGCGTAAGACAGCTCAATCAAATCTCCTAGATTGTTCTGAACTGAGTAAGAAACATAAAATGATAGTAGACGCTATGATAAAGAAATGCCAATTAAAAAGCACTAAGGGAATGTGGTATGATGACAAGTTTCTTCTGGACAGCATGCTCTTAAAAATTAAGTCGCCCAAAGGGTACAGACGTTGTTTGAAGCATGGTTTGTTGCCACTTCCTTCTGAAACACATCTTCGAAATTTAGTAAAGGGTCTCAGATGCTCATATGGAATCAATACACACAATGTGGAGGCCATTAAGAATTATTTTTGGGAAGAATAAGATGAAAACAAATGCTTAGGTGTGCTGATTTTTGATGAAATTAAGCTCCAAGAAGAACTACAATTTAATAACAATTCCCTGAAAGTTGATGGTTTCGCCAATTTAGGAGAGTATACTCTGGACGACTGTAAGAATAATCTTGTCAATCATGCTCTCATGTTCATGTTTGCTCCTCAGTTGCATAACTGGATCCAACCTGTTGCTGTGTATGCAAGTCACAATGGAACTCCAGACAATGTCATCTTGAAGATATCAATTCAAGGGATTATCCAGCTGGAACAAGCCGGAACAAAAATTATTGCATTCACTTGTGATGGCAGTCAACCTAGTAAAAAGGTCTAGCAATGTCTTGGAATTAGTGGCAAAAAAAGTAACTTGCTCTATATCAAATCCTGTTGACAAAACCAGAAGAATTTGGGCATTTTCAGAAGCTGTTCACGCAATAAAGTGTGTAAGAAATAAATTTCTGTGATAAAATTAAAAGAATGATATCATCAACTATAATTTTTATTGCAGAGTCTATCAATAAGATAATTTCCTAGGATTGGCCGGATTAAAAGTTTGCCACAAGTTAACTTCCATCCACTTGAACCTTACGTCATTTCAACAAATGAATGTGAGATTAGCCCTGCAGTTATTCAATAATTCAGTAGCCAACGGCATAAAATTCTTCAGGGAAATTAAAGCAACAGGATTCAAAGGCAGTGAATCAACGGAATCATTTACTAGATGTATGAACAATGTAGTGGACGCATTTAATTCTTTGTTTCCTAAGGATACATTGTACAAAAACTCAGAGACTCACAAAACATCAATGAAATGGAAAAGCATTCTCGCCGAAGCTTTGCTTCCAAAAGAACTCTCCAGTCTCTAAGAGTAACCATTGAAATTACATTGGAGTTATCTGAATATTTGTGGGAAAAAGGTTTCAGCTATGTCTTGACCGCAAAATTTAATCAGGACCAACTTGAACTGTATTTTGGTATCGTAAGGTCTCTGAGTTGCAATGATCACCCGTCAGTAATAGACTTCTTGAGTTTGCACACGTTACAGTGCATCTACATTCCTGTAAAACTAGCCCTATCTTCCAGCGGAAACTGCGAACATAAATGTGAATTTTCAATGATGTAATACGTACCCCAAATGCAGACGTTAGCCAGACATTTGCAGCAAAAGAACAGAGACAGAGTTCTGGAAATGGAAGATGTAATTAAAAAAAAAAACGCTGTGTGTTCCACATAACTTCACAGAGGCTCATCCCAATCCAGAACATATTCTGGAGAGTCTTGAAAGCACCACAGGAAAGGAATGTTTAGTTTATCATCTGGCAGGTTATGTGGTGCATCAAGCAAGAAAAGCCATAAAATGCCATAAGTGTTTGTGCCTTCTAAGTGGAAATTCGTCTGACATCCCATTCTCTTTACTTACATCTATTAGAGATTACGGCTCTTCTACAGAAAATACATTGCTCACATATCCATCGAAAGGCGTCTTCAGTGTTCTTATGCAGGTGGAAAATATAGTCACGGTTAAACTCCGTGAGGACAGTTTATGGGGTGACATTTTTTTATGATTGCCTCAATAGTTTGGACCACATAAGTGTTGAAATATCTAATGTTGGATACTGCAAAGATCATGTGATGGACATCATTCCCAAGCTGATTCTTCATTATATGAAATGCCGGTTTTTCACTGGCATTGAACAAATTCGGAAGGAGTTGAAGTCTTCCAAAACTTCCAAGACTGCCTGGAAACTATCCAAACTAACTGACAACTGATGATTACTGAGGTAAGTTAATTAAATCCATCTACTTTTCATATGATTAGATAAATTTTTTGAATGAAGAAATTCATGTGCAGTGTTTGGCATAATAACATGTATTTCCGTGAGTCACAAGCGGAGCAACTAACCTCTTGCGGTGGAACCTGTGAATTACCGGAGATGGCACACTTTTTCTTCTACTCGCTATGCTGGTAGTAAAACAGATATTGCAGGATTGCATTAGCTGCCATGGGCTGCTCAAATGTCAAAATGAAACTAACGGAATACGAACTCCTTCACTGTTTAATTACAATCTCTTCTTGGAAAGTTATTTGCAGAGTCCTTGTGGACACTGTAAGTACAATCCTTTCTTAAAAATTTATTTGCAATACCACATTTTCCTTTGCCTTTCCTTTTCATGCCTTTTGAGAAAATATTAATATAAAAGAATATGTTGAACATTGTTTCAATTTATCTGAGGTGTAAATAACATAAAAGTGAAAATAAAAATGTTTCTACATATGAAATCAATACCGCAACTTTTGGATTACCATTCTGTCCTCTTCCCACTGCACCCGTTGCTGCCTAGAAACAACACTAATGTGAATAGCTCATGCCTTGCCCGACCTGTTGTTTTTTTAATGCTTCATCATCTGGAGCTCTCATTTCTGTCACTTTCATTTCTGACCAGCTTATATCATAAATCTCAACAAAATTGGTGATTACAAGTAGGTATGGTCCCCTTGTCAACATTCCTCATGTCACCAGTGGAAAAGGAATGATAAGTGATAGATAAAACTCCTAGAATTGATCAAGAATTTAACCTCAGACCTTTGTCTCCAAGGTGTGGCACTCAACCACTGTGCTATGTTTTTTTCATGATTTTCCAAGTCACGTTTCAGGGGGTCATGCTAAACCATTCATGTATCATTCCAATTTCAGTATATGAACAACTGAAGCAAGTACAGCCACTGAGCCACTGTCCATATACTGGTGGGTTCACCTAACAGAAATGATTATGTAGTTTAATAACAGAAATAAGCAGTGCCACCGTAACATTTTTTCATTCAATAATCTATAAGTTTCTAAATAACAATTATTTTATGGAATAGAAGTTCCTCAGCAGGAACATTTCTATCAAATTTTCAAATATAACTTTACTACCCGGCAGGGTCTTTTATATCACTGGATTTGTGACTGCACTCAACAGTGAGGTTATCAGCACCCTTACAAGCACAAAAACAATTGAATGTGGTTAAAATCTTCAAAACTGTTCCACACTCATGCACTCAAATTGACTAAAAAATCATTCTATCTCACACGCACTAAAAGAACGGAGAAAAAGTAAAAGTAGCTATACACGAGATAAAAACACAAGTAAAGTGACAAAGAAGCTAAAAGAAAATCACAGGGAAACATCACTGGCTGGCCACTTACAAAAATCACAGGTGATCCAGTCACCCTGTTAACACATTAAAAACATCTAAAATCTTGGAAAAAATGTTGGACAATTCAATAAACTTTAAAACACAAACCATACTTGGTTGAATGTTACTTAAAATAGAGGGCACATCCATCGATAAATCTGCTTCAGCCTGCTGGTCAGAATGTAAAACACAGTCCAATAAAATATGGTGTATAGTTATCTGGACACCACAAGCACCAAACATTGGCGGAACCTCGCACTAGCACAAGAAGCCAAGCATCATAGGGCCGTAGCTATGCAAATATGAATAAAGAGGACCTCGTCCCACTGACATGGCAGGCAGGAAGTATGCCATGGCCATGTTGTGGGCTTCACTAAATGGAGCTTATTGTCTGTTACTTCCAGCCACTCATCTTTCCATTGACACATGACTTTGTACCTCAACTGTGAGGTGATAGCACGCAGGGGGCTGGCCCACTGAAATAACTGAGGATCACAAAATGCCTGCTTGGCTGCTAGATCCACATTTTCATTCCCCACAGTTCCCATGAATCCTGGTGCCCAGCAGAAAGACACCTCCTTCCCCAGTCGCTGTATTTGGAGGAGAGCATCCTGGATATTCTGGACTACTTTATCTGCTGGGTACAAACCTTGTAGAGAGTGAAGAGCTCTCTGAGAATCAGAACAGACAAGAAATTCAGCACTGGAAGAATGACTCATCTGATCTAGTGCCTCAAGATTACATTTAGTTCTGTGACAAAGATGGTGAAGTCTCGAAGGTGTCAGTCCTTGAGAACAAGATCTGGGAAAACCACAGAGCAGCCAACAGAGTCATCTTGCTTAGATCTGCCTGTAAAGACTGGTACATAGTTGTGGTGCTCATTTCAAAAACTGTAGCAAGAGTGCCATCTCTCCAGTAATCCACCAAATCTAAAATTAGTCTAGACCTGCGCAGCAACCAGGGTGGCAGACAGTTAAAACCCTGGACTTGGGGTTGTACTTGCTTCACAATGAGTGACTCCAGCAGGTGTGACACATGGATCTCAAATGGCATTGTGGCTTGAGGATGGTTGGAGAAAAGGCATTCCAGAGGTGGACAAGCAACACTCCCCAAGACCTGTGGCTAAGGCACTTTGTAATGTTCAGTGTCTTCACAGTTCTGGCTTTCAGGTCTGTCAGCTTTGGAAACCACAACAATTTCGAGTTAACAATGGTGCCCAGAAACCTCTCTTAGTCTCTAAGATGTAGAATGGTGACCCTCATATGCAAGTCAGATAGATTAAAAATACAACTAGAATGATTAAAATGACACACTTATCTGCAGAAAACTAAATACCCATCTTTCCAGCCCACACCTCTAACATCTGTAATGTAAGCTGAAACTGACAGCTTGCTTTGCGGCACTGAAGGAGGAACAGAAAACAGAAAAATCATCCACAAATAAGAAGCACTGTCCAGAACTTCTTACTGCAGATGTGATAATGATGGCTATGGCAAAGAGGGTAACAATTAAAACACTGCCCTGAGGACACCATTCTCCTGCTCAAAACAGTTGGACAGCATGTCACCAACGTAGGTTCTGAATAACTGCTGAGACAGAAAAGACTTTAGGAAGATGCGGAGGTGGCCACAAAAGCCCCATTGACGCAGATGTGCAAGAATATTGAGTCTCCAAGTAGTATCGTACACTTTACTGGTATCAAAGGATATGTTGATTCGGTGATGTTTACTTAGGAAAGCCTGCTGAACAGCTGCCTCTTGCAATGTCAGGTAGTCTACAGTGGACCGAATCTCCGGAATTCCCACTGAAAGCAGCTAAGAAGTTGCCTGGTCTCTAACAACCAGACCACACTGATTAACCATTCCCTACAGGGTCTTTGCTACACAACTCATTAAGATGATACTCCTGTAATTACTGGGAAATGTGGGGTCCTTTCCTGGTTCAAGGAGAGGTACTAGAATTGCTTCCCTCCACGAGTTGGCGAAGCTGCAGGTCTGCCATATAACAACATTTGAGGAAGATTTCCTATGATGCCGCTGGCAAATGTCGAAGCACACAGTACTGGATTTGGTCATGACCGAGTGCAGTGTTAAAGAGTCTCAGACAGTGCCTATTCCAGCTCCATCATGGAGACAGAGGAGTTGTAGGACTCAGAACTGTTTAATCTGAAGTACAACATGCCGCTGTAGACAGTTGCACAGTAGCAATCAAATGCGGAATCCTAGCTTGCATTGGCAGTAGTTTTTGCAAAACTCTCAGCCAGCATCTTTGCCATGTCTCCGGGTGTTGTTTGGAGAGACCCCTGTTTCAGCACTGCTGCTATTAGTAAACGACTGACTGTGTTTACTGGAATACTCTGGATGGCTTCCCATACTTTAGCAGAACAAGGAGACAGTTCATTGAGTCCATGAACGCCTGCCATGAGGTTTTCTTGCTCTCATTAATTACATGTCGAGCCTTGGCTTTCATGACTCAAAAGGCTATGAGGTTGTCTGCTATAGAGTGATATTTAAATCTTCAAAGAGCTGCACGCCTGTCCTGGATTGCTGAATGGCTCTCATCTGTCCACCAAGATACAGGTCGCCTTCTGAAATGACAAATGGACTTTGGGATGGAAAAGTCAGTGTGTGATGTATGATGTGGTCCACTCATTTCTGAACATTGTCACAATGTTCAAAGACAGCCAGCTGGCTGAACGGCATCCAGTTAGCCTTACTGATCATCCATTTTGGTGTGTTCTGTTGAAGCAATCCTCCATCCAGTGGGTTAATGCAAAATGGGAAGTGGTCATTGGAATGAAGGCTGTCAGTGACTTTCCACTGAACACCGTCTGCAAGGGTTGGAGAGCAGTGAGATAGGCCAATGGCTGACAATGACCAAATTGCAGCACAGAAATGAGTGGGAATACTAGAGCTCAGGAAGCACAGCTCATTAGACGCCACAAGGCTCTCTAATACTCAACCCTAAGAGCAAGTAGAGGGCGAGACCCACAAGACATGACGAGCACTGAAGTCTTCCAAAGGTGAAATGTGTGGGAGGAGATGTTCTGTAAGGTTTGTGGGTGCCTCAGACTCTATTGCATCACGCAGAAGTAAATACAGTGTACAAACTGTGATCTCTCGACATGTATGAATTTCAATTGCAACTGCTTGATGGTCAGTAGCCAGTGGGATAGAAGAGGAGTGGTGTGTGTTATTTGAAAATGCAGGAGTCCCTCCCTTGGCCCTTTCCCCAGGAAGGTCATCGTTGTGATAGATTGTATAGGAAAGTAGTACAGGCGCATCAGACACTTTAAAATATGTTTCCTGCAAACAGATGCACATTGGGCATTCCTGTGCAGAAGCTTCAGTTCCTCCACATGTGTCCAGAACCGGTTAATGTTCCACAGGAGGGTAGGAGCCATTTATCATCCGGGTTGCACTTTCACCCTATCTTTCTGCCTGGGAGTGGAGCCTAACATATGTGGGGGTACAGCTTTGGTGGGAGATGATTGCCCCAGTCCAACATCAAGGCTCATTATCTTTGATGAATCAACGTATATCAACTTCAGACTCTCATCCCAAAAACAAGAAATGCTCAATGTGATTCTAAATAACCAAGAGTTTGCGTGTCTGGACTCTGTCAAGATTCTTGGCCTATGGCTTGAAGAAAATCTTAAGTGGGAGAGACACACAAATTATATCTCAAAAAAACTATCAATTGTGTATTACATTTTAAGGATACTCAAAAAATCAGTCACAAAATCTGTTCTCAAACATGTATATTGTGCTTATTCCACTCTACATTACAGTATGGAATCATATTTTGGGGGAACTCACCTGGGGGTAGAAATATTTTCAAAATACAAAAAAAGGCAATACGCATAATATGTAACCTAAGACATAATGAATCATGCAGACAACATTTCAAAACAAATGGCATTATGACACTGCCCTCTGCTTACATTTATAATATCGTCTCATTTGTAAAGTCATATCTGTTAAACAATGACTTCACATTAAAGTTCAATGGAGATATTCATAAATATGCAACAAGGCAGCATATGATTCAGTCCAGAACTACCTGCTACCAAAAAAGTGTTTTAAATGTTGGGATACAAATGTATAATAATTTACCAAATGAAATCAAAGCAACAAGGAACCCAAGAGCCTTCACACATAAGTTAAAAAAATATCTCTTGGACCAATGCTTTTATGCAGTTGATCATTTTTTTGAAGGGTGTTAATATTGTAAACAATTTTATAATAAATGTTCAGTCACGTCTGAAAATTAAATACTGTGCATGTCTATGAAATATACTGGATTATTTTACTATTACATTTGTATTGGCTGTTTGTATTTTACTATACAACATTTGTATTTACTGTTTTGTTAAAGATAGACAATTTCCTCATTACAAAATAATGTAAAATCAATTTATTGAAAATTTCTTGCAAATATGTTCTCTTGACCTGTCCAGTATCATATGTACAACTGTACAATTCTATGATTTGTATTGACTATTTTGTTTAAGACAGATAATTTCCTCACTACAAAATAATGTAAAAATCAATTTGTAAAAATTACTTGTAAATATGGTGTCTTGACCTATCCAATATCGTATGTACAACTGTACAATACTATGATTGCCTGGATCAATATAATACAATACAATACAAGAGATACATCACACAGGATGAATTCAACATCGCCAGACAGTTGACTTCCCGTCACTGTCAGTGGTTGACACTTTGTCTTGGATTTTTTGCCCTGAGTGGGCTTTGGGGCCACAACCATGGCTGTGGTAGTAGCAGCACTGGCTGGTGGACCAGGCTGAATATTTGAAGGGGCCAGGAGCTCCGCAATAGTGGCAAACAGAGACTTGTCTGAAGTCCTGGGTGGAGGTATGAGCTTCAAAGTAACTGCATCAGAACTGTGCACTGGCAGACCCAGATACTAGTGCTGACACTGGAAACCTCCATTTGTGCAGTAGCATTGGTTTTTGGGACTGGCTGTTTGAGAATAGAGCAAAGGAGGTAACAAACATCGGGGACTGCATGGCCTTACAGATCTTTTTGGCGTCTCCATCTGAGATTCATTGAGTTGTCTTTATTTCCTGTATCTTCCTTAGATTAGATTATATTAATACTAGTTCCATGGATCATGAATACGATATTTCGTAATGATGTGGAACGAGTCGAATTTTCCAATACATGACATAATTAGGTTAATTTAACAACTTACTTAAGTTAATATAACAACTTTATGTTATTGTGGTTTTTTTGTTTTTCTTTATTTTTATTTTTTTTATTTTTTTTTTAATATTTTTTTTTCTTAATTTATATCTAAAAATTCCTCTATGGAGTAGAAGGAGTTGTCATTCAGAAATTCTTTTAATTTCTTCTTAAATACTTGTTGGTTATCTGTCAGACTTTTGATACTATTTGGTAAGTGACCAAAGACTTTAGTGCCAGTATAATTCACCCCTTTCTGTGCCAAAGTTAGATTTAATCCTGAATAGTGAAGATCATCCTTTCTCCTAGTATTGCAGTTATGCACACTGCTATTACTTTTGAATTGGGTTTGGTTGTTAATAAAAAATTTCATAAGAGAGTATATATACTGAGAAGCTACTGTGAATATCCCTAGATCCTTAAATAAATGTCTGCAGGATGATCTTGGGTGGACTCCAGCTATTATTCTGATTACACGCTTTTGTGCAATAAATACTTTATTCCTCAGTGATGAATTACCCCAAAATATGATGCCATATGAAAGCAATGAGTGAAAATAGGCGTAGTAAGCTAATTTACTAAGATGTTTATCACCAAAATTTGCAATGACCCTTATTGCATAAGTAGCTGAACTCAAACGTTTCAGCAGATCATCAACGTGTTTCTTCCAATTTAATCTCTCATCAATGGACACACCTAAAAATTTGGAATATTCTACCTTAGCTATATGCTTCTGATTAAGGTCTATATTTATTAATGGCATCATACCATTCACTGTACGCAACTGTATGTACTGTGTCTTACCAAAATTCAGTGAGAGTCCGTTTACAAGGAACCACTTAGTAATTTTCTGAAAGACAGTATTGACAATTTCATCAGTTAATTCTTGTTTGTCAGGTGTGATTACTATACTTGTATCATCAGCAAAGAGAACTAACTTTGCCTCTTCATGAATATAGAATGGCAAGTCATTAATATATAATAAGAACAACAAAGGACCCAAGACTGACCCTTGTGGAACCCCATTCTTGATAGTTCCCCAGTTTGAGGAATGTGCTGATCTTTGCATGTTACGAGAACTACTTATTTCTACTTTCTGCACTCTTCCAGTTAGGTACGAATTAAACCATTTGTGCACTGTCCCACTCATGCCACAATACTTGAGCTTGTCTAGCAGAATTTCATGATTTACACAATCAAAAGCCTTTGAGAGATCACAAAAAATCCCAATGGGTGGTGTTCGGTTATTCAGATCATTCAAAATTTGGCTGGTGAAAGCATATATGGCATTTTCTGTTGAAAAACCTTTCTGGAAACCAAACTGACATTTTGTTAGTACTTCATTTTTACAGATATGTGAAGCTACTCTTGAATACATTACTTTCTCAAAAATTTTGGATAAAGCTGTTAGAAGGGAGATTGGACGGTAATTGTTGACATCAGATCTATCCCCCTTTTTATGCAAAGGTATAACAATAGCATATTTCAGTCTATCAGGGAAAATGCCCTGTTCCAGAGAGCTATTACACAGGTGGCTGAGAATCTTACTTATCTGTTGAGAACAAGCTTTTAGTATTTTGCTGGAAATGCCATCAATTCCATGTGAGTTTTTGCTTTTAAGTAAGTTTATTATTTTCCTAATTTCAGAGGGAGAAGTGGGTGAGATTTCAATTGTATCAAATTGCATAGGTATGGCCTCTTCCATTAACAGCCTAGCATCTTCTAATGAACACCTGGATCCTACTATATCCACAACATTTAGAAAATGATTATTAAAAATATTTTCAACTTCTGACTTTTTGTTCGTCAAGTTTTCATTCAATTTGATGGTAATACTGTCTTCCTGTGCTCTTGGTTGACCTGTTTCTCTTTTAATAATATTCCAAATTGTTTTAATTTTATTATCAGAGTTGCTGATTTCAGACATGATACACATACTCCTGGATTTTTTAATAACTTTTCTTAATATAACACAGTATTTTTTATAATTTTTGATAGTTTCTGGGTCACTACTCTTTCTTGCTGTCAGATACATTTCCCTTTTCCGGTTACAAGATATTTTTATACCCTTAGTAAGCCATGGTTTGTTACAAGGTTTCTTACGAGTATATTTAACTATTTTCTTGGGGAAGCAGTTTTCAAATGCATTTACAAAAATGTCATGAAATAAATTATATTTTAAATTGGCATCAGGTTCATGGTACACCTCATCCCAGTCTAACTGCTGTAGGCTTTCCCTGAAATTTGCAATTGTTAAATCGTTGACTGGACGTACTACTTTGGAGGACTGTTTAGTATTGCTGAATGGAGCTATGTCATATATTGTAACTAGCTGTGCACCATGATCAGAAAGACCATTCTCAACAGGCTGAGCATTTATCTGGTTAAACTTATCTTGGTCTATAAAGAAGTTATCTATCAGTGAGCTGCTATCCTTTACCACCCGAGTAGGAAAATCAATAACGGGTGTCAAATTGAAAGAACCGTGTAATACTTCAAGGTAATTTTTCCTATTACCCTCTTTCAGAGAATCTACATTGAAGTCCCCACAAATAATAATTTGCTTCCCCCTGTCTGACAGATAGCACAACAAGGAGTCCAAATTTTTCAGAAATAGATGAACATTTCCTGATGGGGACCTATATACAGTTACAATTATAAATGTGCCTTTATTTAATTTAAGCCCACAGGCACATGCTTCTATATGTTTCTCTATGCAAAACTTTTTTGTTTCTATACTTTTTGCACAATGAAAACTTTTGACATATATACTTTCTTCAAGAAAGACACTGCAGTCCCTATTCCAGACAGAGTGATCCCCAGAACAGTTGACACATTTCACAGGAGATGAACAACCAACTCCTTCATGGGCAGCCTTCCCACATTTGCCACAAGTGGCTTTTCCCCTCACATCCGACTGTAGTGACCCCAGACTTCTGACACTGAAAACAGTGCATTGGGTTGAGGAAATGAGACTGCACACAGAGGCGAAGGAAACCTGCCTTGACATGCTTTGGAAGTTTTGTGCTGTTCAACATAGCCTCACTGCAAGATGGCGCCTAGTGTAGATTGGTAGTATGTTAGTTCCGTACAAAAGTCAAAAAATAACGAGGAAAAGTGTTCGATATGCAACAAATTCTGTGTGTATTATGACAGTACATGTATGCCATGTTATATTATCGCAAAAGTAGATGCCAAAAAAAACCTGGTAACAGGAAAATGTTATAATCAGGCATCTCATCCAGCAAGTACTTCGACTCATTCGTGGGAAATGATGAACTCTGATACAACATGTCATTGCAAGAAACGTGTTATAAAAGGTATAATGTGCTTAAATTGTAAAATGGTTTTTCATTATTCGTGTGTTAATGTCAGTCCTAAAAGGAAACTATGGTTCTGCAATAGCTGTTTCAAAGGCGACTTAGGCCAAAAAACCTAATATGAGAAACACCAAAGACGAAGTTATCAGTGCTCTACTGGAAGAGTTTTCAGTTATAAAACATCACAAACACGAACAGTATGAAAAAGAAGCAAAGAGGCTTAGCGTTTTACCTCAAGATACTGTAACTTTTGTTAATAACAGTTCTGTTGTTTATGTTTGTAGAAAGTGCGGGAAAAACACAAACAGTGGTGTAACCTGTTGCGAGTGTGAAAGAAAACATCAGTCTAAAACTCCCGACCATGTTCCAAAACTTTACATTTTAGGCGATAGCCACAGCCGTGGTATTGTCTCACACATAAATAAAGCTTCAAATGTGAAATCAATGAGCTTTGTAAAGCCTGGGGCGCCCTTCTCAGAAATAAGAAAACTAGTTTTTCTGAAGAAATAAAAAAGCTGTCTTCGAAAGATTTTGTTGTCCTCTTTGGTGGATCTAATGACATTTATCAAAATGATACATATAAAGCCTGCTGCGAATTAAACAAGTGTTTATCTGAACTAAGTCATACAAACGTTATCCTCGTAAATATACCACAAAGGTAAGACTTGATGTCCTGGTCATGTGTAAACAAGGAAATTAGTGCCGCCAATGAACTTTTTTCCAGTATATGCAAACAATATAGAAATGTTTCTGTTGTTAATATTAATACAATTGGACGAAGATTCCACACTACTCACGGGCTGCACTTAAATGGCCTTGGAAAGCAACCTGTTACATTAAAGCTAATGGAAATTATTCAGAGACTGCAATACTTACCAACAACATCATCAATGGTACCTGTATCATCATCACAGAAAGTATCTCTAGGAGTGACTAATGCAGAATCAGATACAGTAACATAAAATGCAGCAGAAGTACCTAAAGAAGCAATACTAACAGAAGTAGAATCAACAGCAGCGTCAGAAGAACCACGTTCAGTAACAGCAGAAGTAACTCCTCCAGCATTAGAACCAGCTCCTACAGCAGTAACACCATCTCCCTCACCAGCAGTAGCAGCACAAACTACTTCACCAGCAATAGCAGAAGAAACACCATCAGCAACAGCAGAAGCAACTCCTCCAGCAGTAGAACCAGTTCCTATAGCAGCAGCACCATCTCCCACACCAGCAGTAGCAGAACTAACTCCTTTACCAGTAATAGCAGAAACAACTCCTCCACCAACAGCAACTAAGCCAACTTCACCAATAGCAGAAACAGTACCAGCTCCTCCTCCATCACCTTCAAGAGTAGCAGAAAAGAATAGACCAGTCACAGTAAGTAAAGTATCATCTTTGTCTCATGATGAAGTGATACCAAATGATTTGGGAAAACATGTTCCTATAAAACTTGTGGACAGTAAAGTGAAACAAACTTCCAACCGTGTTTCAAACAGACCCAAAAAATTACCAAAGAGAAATGAAGATTTTTTATGGTTTATCCCAAGGAAGTCCAACCGCCACCTAACATAGATTCCAGGGCTGAAAAAACAATTAAATGTTCTCCATTGCCCCATAATACTGTACTCCTCCCCTCCTGTGACAGTAACTCTATCTTATTTCTGCACTTAAATGTCAGGTCTCTGAAAAATAAAGCTGATGAGCTTGGTATACTATTAAAAGTAACAAAAGAATGATTTTATGTACAAACGAACATTGGTTAAAGGAAGAGGATATAAAACTGTATGTACCATCAGGTTTCAGATTAGCTACATACTTCTGCAGACCCAGTGAATCCTATGCGGGTTCATCCATATACACTCCTGGAAATTGAAATAAGATCACCATGAATTCATTGTCCCAGGAAGGGGAAACTTTATTGACACATTCCCGGGGTCAGATACATCACATGATCACACTGACAGAACCACAGGCACATAGACACAGGCAACAGAGCTTGCACAATGTCGGCACTAGTACAGTGTATATCCACCTTTCGCAGCAATGCAGGCTGCTATTCTCCCATGAAGACGATCGTAGAGATACTGGATGTAGTCCTGTGGAACGGCTTGCCATGCCATTTCCACCTGGCGCCTCAGTTGGACCAGCGTTCGTGCTGGACGTGCAGACCGCGTGAGACGACGCTTCATCCAGTCCCAAACATGCTCAATGGGGGACAGATCCAGAGATCTTGCTGGCCAGGGTAGTTGACTTACACCTTCTAGAGCACGTTGGGTGGCACAGGATACATGCGGACGTGCATTGTCCTGTTGGAACAGCAAGTTCCCTTGCCGGTCTAGGAATGGTAGAACGATGGGTTCGATGACGGTTTGGATGTACCGTGCACTATTCAGTGTCCCCTCAACGATCACCAGTGGTGTACGGCCAGTGTAGGAGATCGCTCCCCACACCATGATGCCGGGTGTTGGCCCTGTGTGCCTCGGTCGTATGCAGTCCTGATTGTGGCACTCACCTGCACGGCGCCAAACACACATACGACCATCATTGGCACCAAGGCAGAAGCGACTCTCATCGCTGAAGACGACACGTCTCCATTCGTCCCTCCATTCACGCCTGTCGCGACACCACTGGAGGCGGGCTGCACGATGTTGGGGCGTGAGCGGAAGATGGCCTAACGGTGTGCGGGACCGTAGCCCAGCTTCATGGAGACGGTTGCGAATGGTCCTCGCCGATACCCCAGGAGCAACAGTGTCCCTAATTTGCTGGGAAGTGGCGGTGCGGTCCCCTACGGCACTGCGTAGGATCCTACGGTCTTGGCGTGCATCCGTGCGTCGCTGCGGTCCGGTCCCAGGTCGACGGGCACGTGCACCTTCCGCCGACCACTGGCGACAACATCAATGTACTGTGGAGACCTCACGCCCCACGTGTTGAGCAATTCAGCGGTACGTCCACCCGGCCTTCCGCATGCCCACTATACGCCCTCGCTCAAAGTCCGTCAACTGCACATACGGTTCACGTCCACGCTGTCGCGGCATGCTACCAGTGTTAAAGACTGCGATGGAGCTCCGTATGCCACGGCAAACTGGCTGACACTGACGGCGGCGGTGCACAAATGCTGCGCAGCTAGCGCCAACTGACGGCCAACACCGTGGTTCCTGGTGTGTCCGCTGTGCCGTGCGTGTGATCATTGCTTGTACAGCCCTCTCGCAGTGTCCGGAGCAAGTATGGTGGGTCTGACACACCGGTGTCAATGTGTTCTTTTTTCCATTTCCAGGAGTGTATATTAGCAATGATCTAGACTTAAAGTTTTCTGTTCTTGAAGTTAGTGACCTATGCATTAAAGGTGTTTTTGAAGCAGCTGATTTTATTATACCTAGTATACAGCTCATAACTGTGTCTTTATATCACACTCCTGAAAGTAATGTAGAACAATTTATAGAACATTTAGAAAACCTTGTGATCAGTATACAAAAATATGCTAAATACAAAATTTTAATCTTTGGGGATCTAAACATAGACATTAGGAAAATGACAGCCAGAAATGTTAATTTAGTAAACATGTTAAGATCCTATAATCTCTTTTGTGCTAATGAAATTCCTACAAGGCACTCCTCCTGTCTTGACAATCTAATAACAAATGTATACAAATGTGATTTTGAGCTAGGCTTATTTAATGTCGATTACCTGTCAGACCATAGAGGTATATGGGTGAAACTAATTACTAAAAAACCAAAAGAAGATGAGGAACAAACTCAGTGTGTCAGACTATCTACAGATACAAATACACTAGCAAGTATAGAGAAGAACTTAAGTCTATAGATTGGAATACTGTTATACATTCCTCCAGAAATGTTGATGAAGCCTTCAACACATTCCTCAAAATCATTTCTGAAATCTTCCACACATGCTGTCCACTGGTTAAAAAACAAAAAAAACAAAAAGTTAGGAAACCTAGTCACTCAACTTTACAGAAGTGGTTTTCACCCCAATTACAAAAACTGAGACTATTGGTAATTACTTGTCACGATAAGGTCAATAAGGGAGCAGTAGATAAAGAAACTTACAAAAACCTGAAAAGAAAATATAGATCTGAAATTAAAATAGCCAAGTGTAAGGCAAATGGTGATTTAATTAAAAAATCACACAATAAATGTAAGGCTGCATGGAAAGTAATAAAAGCAGAGCTAGGTATGGATATAAACTACAAAGACAACACAAATGCTGCTAACGTCACTGCTGATGATTTCAATCACTTTTTTGTCAACTCTGCCAATCTTAGCCTTCCAACCCACAGCAACAAGAATTCCAATTCAACACACACACCTATTTCTCACCCCATATCTGGCAGAAATTTTCAACAAAACATTACAAACATAGTGTCAGCTTGTAAATGGAGAGAAGTACAAGTAACTGATATAATTAAAGCAACCTCTAAATTAGGATACTCTAGATCTGAAGATGTGTATGGCCTGTCAAACTATGTAATTAAAAAAGTTGTAGATCTCATAACATATCCTCTTTGCATACTGATAAACTGGATGCTCTCGAGTGGACACTTTCCAGAATGTCTCAAAAAAACAGTTGTCATACCATTATACAAAAAGGGTGACAAGTCCTGTATCAATAATTATAGACCAATTTCATTTGTGCCTATTCTCTCAAAAATAATAGAACATTGCATACTGCAGCAAATATGCATACACCTATCAGACAATAATATATTAAATGATTCTCAGTATGGATTCAGATCAAACTTATCAACAGTCAAAGCAGTTGAAAATCTTATCTCTTTTGTACTAAGCGCATTTGAGTCAGAATTATCTGCTGAAGCCATTCTAATTGACTTGAGTAAGGCTTTCGACTCAGTTAACCACAAATTATTATTAGATAAACTGTGTTGCTATGGAATCAAACACTTGGAACTCTCACTAATTGAATCATACCTCAGCAATAGAAAACAAATAGTAAAGCATAATGACCAACAGTCACAGACTTTAAGTATAAAACGAGGTGTTCCTCAGGGCTCAGTGCTTGGCCCTCTACTATTTATATTGTTTGTAAATGACTTTCCGAATAACTTACCCTGTAAATCCATCCTCTATGCTGATGACACAACATTAGCTAATTCTGGAAAGGATATAAACATATTGAAGGAGGAAAGTGAAGAGTGTCTCACAATATCTAATATCTGGTTTAAAGATAATGACTTATCTATGAACCATGAAAAGACTGTCAAGATAATCTTCAGTTTATCAAACAGTAACATGGAGTTACTATCTGTTAAACTACTAGGAATACACATTGACTCAAAATTAACTTGGGACACACATACAGATTATGTATGTCGAAAGCTATCACGAGTTATGTACCTACTGGCCAAACTACAAACATGTGTTACACAAGATTTATTGCTTCAGTCATACTATGCCTTCTTTCATTGCCATCTACAATATGGCATTCTTTTATGGGGTAACTCTCCAGGAGCCAAAAAAATTTTCACTTGGCAGAAGAAAGCAATTAGACGTTTTTATGGAATCACTGACAACAAGGCCTCTTGTAGACCTTATTTCAGAGACTTAAAAATTCTCACAGTCCCATCTCTTTACATATATTGTTGCCTATTAAACATAAAAGAAAACGTAAACCAATACACTATAAGGAAATCAGTTCATCAACACAATACTCGAGAAACAAATATGATTGATATACCCACAACCAGACTTAAGAAAACCCAATCTAGCTATGAATACATAGGCATAAAATTATTCAACACTTTACCTGTACAGGCTCAATTGGTTTCAATGGATATTTTCAAAACTAAAACCAAAGTGTGGATGAAGAAAAATACTTTCTACAGAGTAGAAGAATTTCAGAATAGTTGTAAAGATGATCTAATTTATTGATAAACTAAGGCTTACTGTTATGTATAGTTATGGATGTAGAGGCAGCTAGCTATAAGCTAATAGGGTACAACACTGTCTTTTTTTTCCATGTAATATTTTTGTTATGTGAAACATAATGTACAAATAGCTATAATACTTCTGACAAGATTGATTGCATGTTAATGCTGATAAATTATGGCTTACTGTTATGTATGGATCTAGGTGTAGAGGCTGTTTTAAGCTAATAATTTACAACATTGCTATATTTTTACTATGTAATATTTTGGTATGTAAAACGTAATGTACAAATAGCTGTAACTCTTCTGACGACATTGATTGCATGTTAGTGCTGAAAGATGGATTAAATAAATAAATAAAAGAGTCTAATTTCACTACACTGCCACCCACCCTTTTCATTATTTATATATTTTTTTGCACATCAACAATGCCTTCTTGGACCCACTCATTTTTCAGTTTTTCTCTGGAAATGTCAACGAGATCCCTAGAAGTCACAACACCTTTGGTGTAATTCAAGGTGCTGTTCAAAAATGGTTCAAATGGCTCTGAGCGCTATGGGACTTAACATCTGAGGTCATCAGTCCCCTAGAACTTAGAACTACTTAAACCTAACTAACCTAAGGACATCACACACATCCATGCCTGAGGCAGGATTCGAACCTGCGACCATAGCGGTCACGCGGTTCCAGACTGAAGCGCCTAGAACTGCACAGCTACTCTGGCCGGCTTCAAGGTGCTGTGAAGCTGTGTCTCTATCACACACCCACCAAGACATGTAGCTTTTTGGAGGTTAACTGCTTGCTGGGAATGTCCGCATGTCGCGTCCCAATTTGCGCGGCCCCATTTGAACCTGTGATGTCACAAAAACGAGCGCTATGTGCATCTCAATTTGCGCCTGCACTGGGTTGCACGGTTTTGTGGTTGAGGCACAGTTTCTTGCGCCGCGTGCTACATGAGCACTGCGGGAGGGGTGAGGTGGGGAGCGGGAAGGCAGTCCTGCCATATGCATAATTCGGCATGGCACATATGGGCAGTGGAAGTATTGCCCGTTCGAAAAATAAAGCCTTATGGTATACTGAGTAGTGCTTCGTTTTTCGCCATTTAAGCGCTCCATCTATTTTCGTTAGTACGTAATAGTTTTCAGCTACAAATATCTGTACAGT
This sequence comes from Schistocerca nitens, assembly GCF_023898315.1. Taxonomy (NCBI): domain Eukaryota; kingdom Metazoa; phylum Arthropoda; class Insecta; order Orthoptera; family Acrididae; genus Schistocerca; species Schistocerca nitens. The sequence continues at coordinate 863,234,373 of NC_064617.1, forward strand.
TCTTTTGTTTTGTTTCTTCTTTTGTCCAGAACAATGCACAGTTCAGTAACTGGTGATCCTTAGCCACTGGGATTATATCTTCTGCCTTCACAATGTTTCCAGATCGTAAGAAGGGACAGACGGTTCATTGTGAGGATAGTGAATAAGGAAGGAATATTACAAAATCACATGATTTAGAAGCAAGGCTGGAAAGTAAAACAAGGTTACTTACTTGCTGCCTGTTATGCTGGCGTATCTCTACGATCTGTTGCAAAAAGTTGAAAAGGTGTAATTTCCACAGATATTACCCGTTTTTGCTTCTGGTAAAAAGCGTCCAAGATATGAAGTACATAAGTTTCACTATCGTTACTTGGATACAGATGTAATAAGAGACGTTATACTATGTACATGTGGACATCACATTTCCACTGCAAGCTAGAAATAGTCGAAAATCAGTCACAAATAACAATGTTTTAATTGCCTCGCCGTGATGAGGAAAAGCATTTCAATTCTTGCATGCACATTATCAGCATTAATAAACTAATTATACAACAGGCTACACAAATGAAAAAAAATGGTCGGCATTATTACGAAAGTAGGAATATCCTAAAAAAGTGTGGTGATTACATATATTTAATTTGTTGAAATGTACTGCTGACAAAGGCAGATCTACTTTCATGACAATGTTTTCCGAACTCCAGCTCACAAGGCACACATTGCTAGCTTGTGTATTCCTGTCACACGCATTATCGTCTGCTGCTGACAATACACTGACCATTGTGTTGTGCGACAGATCAATTGTTTATTTTTCTCAATAACAACTATTTTATTCGCTATCACACATTGTCAGTTTGTCAAGTCGTAAGTGAGTAACCAGCATGTGGCATATTCCTATCATTCCGCCTGAAGGAACGCTCATCATCATTTGAATACTGCTCAGATCAAGAGAAGGAATAAAATCCTTTGGTAAGTTTCCATTCCTCTCGCTCAGTGTTAAAAATATGATGGGTTACGGGGATTCAACCAAAACTCCAACTGAATTGGCAATTTATTTTTGTGTGAGTTGTTAACCTTTTCTCTTTCTAAGAAGCATCACCATTTATGAGTAATGACCACATTCCTCTTGTCGGCAGGTTTAATTGTTCTTCCTTTGCCAAAACACAGTATAATTAGTATGTACTCAGCTATTGCGACACAATTCCGAAACAGAGTGCCTCATTAAACAAGTAATTGGCAATCACAGAGCTCACCAGTTTATGAGAAACATCATAGTGTCGGCTTGCAGTAACATAAGAGAAGAAATTTCATATTTATTTTCATACTAGGAAACTCTTGCTTCGCTAGCTGTCGGTAACTCAAAAAATTACAGTCACTGGAGTGAAAAAAATAAAATGGGACTTATAAGTACTGATATGTCGCCATAAATAAGAAAGTTCTGTGTGTTTACGAATTGACAAATTACTCTCCTCCTTGTGTGCTATCATTCGCCAAACGTTGTTTAGTAGATATGAGAGATGTTGCGAGTATTTCATTCTCGTGGGCGTGAGATCGGAAGTGAGCGCGCTACATAGGATCCACTTGCTGGAGATCGGAGGCAGATAAAGACATCCTCCCAAGTCCAAACAAAAATTCAACATGTTAGCTAAATTTCATATGCAGCAACATATGGTGTAATACGCACCAAACGCAAAATCATGGTGACCACGATTTTTCATTGCAAAATTTTCGAATTTTGCGTAGCGTCTTACTAAAATGTGTATACCACAATAAGTATGACCATTAGCGAGATGATGGGCACTTCGCCATAAAGCTGACATATAACGCTACAAGCAAGATAAAAATGAAATATTTTTCCTGAATAGTTTCTGTAAAATCGTTTGAGAAGGATTAAAGTGTGCGCGCGCTTCGTTTCTGTCAGCGCAGAGCGTCATCAACCGGCGCGTGCTAATACGTGTAAGCATCTCAATATGCGTTGGACCCATGCGACATGTGCGGAACGTGTGCGTCGCGCTGTAGTGTCGCGTCGCGTCTCAAGTGCTATACACGTCTCAAAGACTTTCGGCGTGTTCCAACTTTGGTGACACTAGTTGCATGAGTTTTGAGGTTATGTGTGTTCATAGGGTGTAGACAAACTGAAATATGAAGTAGGGAATGGAGAATAATGTTCGCTTCTTGGATATCTATGCTTTGGATAGGTGTTTGTGGGATTTCAGTGATGCTGATTACAAAAATAAGCAACATATTGCTGCCACTGAGACCTTCATGTGCAATCATTACATAGATGGTTTGGCAATACCTGAGCTGCAGGGCAAAATTCATTGAGTTAGGAGCACATATACAACTGAATTAAGAAAAATACAAGCAAGTGTAATTCTAGCTGTGGAATGCTCTCGTCTGCAAGACTAAAATTCCATCATTCGAGTTGTCTAACTCTTTGTTAAGGAATATTGTTGACAGGACAGAAGACTATACAAATTCAACAAGCTGCGTTCTTTATTCAATATTCATCTATTTGAAACGTCGCTGCAGTGCTCCCCATTCATGTATGTTAGAATTTTGAAATATTGTCACTATACAGATATATCTTCAAGAGAGTAGTTTGCAAACCATTCTCTTCTTAATGCGGCCTGCTTCGAATAATTGTTGTTGCTAATATTAATAATTATTACTGTTAATGTAAGTAATTATTGGTGTTAATGAAATAATGTCATCACCAAGTAAAATGTACCTTATACCATGCCGAGTGTTCTCGATTGTAATGCACGCAATATATACAGGGTGTTACAAAAAGGTACAGCCAAACTTTCAGGAAACATTCCTCACACACAAAGAAAGAAAATATGTTATGTGGACATGTGTCTGGAAACGCTTACTTTCCATTTTAGAGCTCATTTTATTAGTTCTCTTCAAATCACATTAATCATGGAATGGAAACACACAGCAACAGAATGTACCAGCATGACTTCAAACACTTTGTTACAGGAAATGTTCAAAATGTCCTCCGTTAGCGAGGATACATGCATCCACCCTCCCTGATGCGCTGATGCAGCCCTGGAGAATGTCGTATTGTATCACAGCCGTCCACAATACGAGCACAAAGAGTCTCTACATTTGGTACCGGCATTGTGTAGACAAGAGCTTTCAAATGCCCCCATAAATGAAAGTCAAGAGGGTTGAGGTCAGGAGAGCATGGAGGCCATGGAATTGGTCCGCCTCTACCAATCCATCGGTCACCAAATCTGTTGTTGAGAATCGTACGAACACTTCGACTGAAATGTGCAGGAGCTCCATCGTGCATGAACCACATGTTGTGTCGTACTTGTAAAGGCGCATGTTCTAGCAGCACAGGTAGAGTATCACATATGAAATCATGATAACGTGCTCCATTGAGCATAGGATGAAGAACATGGGGCCCAATCAAGACATCACCAACAATGCCTGTCTGTGTTGATGACGTGATTGCACAATTGCGTGCGGATTCTCGTCAGCCCACACATGTTGATTGTGAAAATTTACAATTTGATCATGTTGGAATGAAGCCTCATCCATAAAGAGAACATTTGCACTGAAATGAGGACTGACACATTGTTGGATGAACCATTCGCAGAAGTGTACCCGTGGAGGCCAATCAGCTGCTCATAGTGCTTGCACATGCTGTACATGGTACGGAAACAACTGGTTCTCCCGTAGCACTCTCCATACAGTGACGTGGTCAATTTTACCTTGTACAGCAGCAACGTCTCTGACACAGACATTAGGGTTATCGTCAACTGCACGAAGAATTGCCTCGTCCATTGCAGGTGTCCTCATCTTTCTAGGTCTTCCCCAGTCGTGAGTCATAGGCTGGAATGTTCCGTGCTCCCTAAGACACCGATCAATTGCTTCAAACGTCTTCCTGTCAGGTGTCGGGACACACGGCTATTGCCCCATGCTAATCCATACATCAGATGGGCATCTGCCAACTCCGCATTTGTAAACATTGCACTGACTGCAAAACCACGTTCGTGATGAACACTAACGTGTTGATGCTACGTACTGATGTGCTTGATGCTAGTACTATAGAGCAATGAGTCGCATGTCAACACAAGCACCGAAGTCAACATTACCTTCCTTCAATTGGGCCAACTGGTGGTGAATCGAGGAAGTACAGTACATACTGACGAAACTAAAATGAGCTCTAACATGGAAATTAAGCGTTTCCGGACACATGTCCATATAACATCTTTTCTTTATTTGTGTGTGAGGAATGTTTCCTGAAAGTTTGGCAGTACCTTTTTGTAACACCCTGCATATATGTAATTTAAGTTCTAGTGGCAGTGCTTCATGCACTACAATATCTTTATTCCTTATCGCATAATTAACTCTATTTAGAAAAAACGTGAACAGTTCTGGTGACATTCTAAGATAATTAAAAGAATTTCTTGGATATTGTGTTATAAATTATTTCAGCAAGGATGCTGAGCAACCGAGCTGACGTCTTTTCTTCATCCAGTCACGAATTGAAACACATTTCTTATTCTTTTTTTTTTATGTAACGATTCCACGCAACAAGCTTTAACTACACCACAACCCGTGCGACGTGCAGCTGCCAAAACTTGCATTTCAGACACGGCTCAGGGACCCACAAAACAACAAAACTGAAGTGTATACTGGTGTCGCTGTGTCTACAGTCAATGAAACCACTTACGTGCAACTCATTCCACGCAACGAGTGGTGCGACCCAATGTTGTCGTGTAAACTAGGCTTAACCTTCATTCCCCATTCTGCTGCTTCGGTTGTGACCACAATATCATTCACTGGGTGGAATCTCTTTGCGACTACATCGATTATTCTTCATATTTTTGCGCCTAGGTGCCTGACTTTACCCCAGAAAATGGCAACAAAATTTATAAACCTATAGCCCAACAGTAATTCACATAAAAATCCTGGTCATTGTCTTGCAGTTTCTTGACAGAGGCACTGACTCCTGAACTGCTCTCAGCCTCATATCAGTTCTCTGGAAGCTTTGAAAGTTGAAAGACATACTGCTTCAATGCCACGTTTGCTACAATGTTTCCATTCCTTCTTTGCCCATATGTTCTCTTAACCACTTCACAGCTGTGTACTACATCACAAATAAATTATCAAAAGTAAATGCCGCACACAAAAATCAATATTCGCTGCGAAAGAATTTCCTTTTCCGTACATGAACTGACGCCAAGCTAATCTATTGTTATTCTGAAATGCCTTGAAGTATACCCTAACATTAAAGGGGTGCTTTATCTGAAAACTACCTTGAGCAGTTAAACAGAGAACCGACTCGTGGCGATAACATATTAGACCTTCTGGTGACCCGAACTATTTGAAACAGTTAACGCAGAACAGGGAATCAGCGATCATAAAGCGGTTACTGCATCGATGATTTCAGCCGTAAATAGAAATATTAGAAAAGATAGGAAGATTTTTCTGTTTAACAAAAGTGACAAAAAGCAGATTACAGAGTACCTGACGGCTCAACACAAAAGATTTGTCTCCAGGACAGATAGTGTTGAGGATCAGTGGACAAAGTTCAAAACCATCGTACAATATGTGTTAGATGAGTATGTGCCAAGCAAGATCATAAGAGATGGAAAAGAGCCACCGTGGTACAACAACCGAGTTAGAAAACTGCTGCAGAAGCAAAGGGAACTTCACAGCAAACATAAACATAGCCAAAGCCTAGCAGACAAACAAAAATTACGTGAAGCGAAATGTAGTGTGAGGAGGGCTATGCGAGAGGTGTTCAACGAATTCGAAAGTAAAGTTCTATGTACTGACTTGGCAGAAAATCCTAAGAAATTTTGGTCTTATGTCAAAGTGGTAGGTGGATCAAAACAAAATGTCTAGATACTCTGTGACCAAAATGGTACTGAAACAGAGGATGACAGACTAAAGGCCGAAATACTAAATGTCTTTTTCCAAAGCAGTTTCACAGAGGAAGACTGCACTATAGTTCCCTCTCTAGATTGTCGCACAGATGACAAAATGGCAGATATCGAAATAGATGACAGAGGGTTAGAGAAACAATTAAAATCGCTCAAAAGAGGAAAGGCCGCTGGACCTGATGGGATACCAGTTCGATTTTACACAAAGTACACGAAGGAACTTGCCCCCCTTCTTGCAGCGGTGTACCGTAGGTCTCTAGAAGAGCGTAGCGTTCCAAAGAATTGGAAAAGGGCACAGGTCATCCCCGTTTTCAAGAAGGGACGTCGAACAGATGTGCAGAACTATAGACCTATATCTCTAACGTCGATCAGTTGTAGAATTTTGGAACACGTATAATGTTCGAGTATAATGACTTTTCTGGAGACTAGAAATCTACTCTGTAGGAATCAGCATGGGTTTCGAAAAAGATGGTCGTGTGAAACCCAGCTCGTGCTATTCGTCCATGAGACTCAGAGGGCCATGGACACGGGTTCACAGGTAGATGCTGTGTTTCTTGACTTCCGCAAGGTATTCAATACAGTTCCCCACAGTCGTGTAATGAACAAAGTAAGAGCATATGGACTATCAGACCAATTGCGTGATTGGATTGAAGAGTTCCTAGATAACAGAACACAGCATGTCATTCTCAATGGAGAGAAGTCTTCCAAAGTAAGAGTGATTTCAGGTGTGCCGCAGGGAAGTGTCATAGGACTGTTGCTATTCACAATATACATAAATGACCTTGTGGATGACATCGGAAGTTCACTGAGGCTTTTTGTAGATGATGCTGTGGTATATCGAGAAGTTGTAACAATGGAAAATTGTACTGAAATGCAGGAGGATCTGCACCGAATTGACGCATGGTGCAGGGAATGGAAATTGAATCTCAATGTAGACAAGTGTAATGTGCTGCGAATACATAGAAAGATACATCCTTTATCATTTAGCTACAATATAGCAGGTCAGCAACTTGGAAGCAGTTAATTCCATAAATTATCTGGGAGTATGCATTAGGAGTGATTTAAAATGGAATGATCATATAAAGCTGATCATCGCTAAAGCAGATGCCAGACTGAGATTCATTGGAAGAATCCTAAGGAAATGAAATCCGAAAACAAAGGAAGTAGGTTACAGTACACTTGTTCGCCCACTGCTTGAATACTGCTCAGCAGTATGGGATCCGTACCAGATAGGTTTGATAGAAGAGATAGAGAAGATCCAACAGAGAGCAGCGCGCTTTGTTACAGGATCATTTAGTAATCGTGAAAGCGTTACAGAGATGATAGATAAACTCTAGTGGAAGACTCTGCAGGAGAGATGCTCAGTAGCTCGGTACGGGCTTTTGTTAAAGTTTTGAGAACATACCTTCACCGAGGAGTCAAGCAGTATATTGCTCCCTCCTACGTATATCTCGCGAAGAGACCATGAGGATAAAATCAAAGAGATTAGAGCCCACACAGAAGTATACCGAAAATCCTTCTTTCCACGAACAATACGAGACTGGAATAGAAGGGAGAACCAATAGAGGTACTCAGGGTACCCTCCACCACACACCGTCAGGTGGCTTGCGGAGTATGGATGTAGATGTAGATGTAGATCGAGTTGGCGCAGGTAGGCTGTGTCAGGTTATCCGAGGCGCTAGAGGCGGATCTAATAATTCCACAGAATATTTTTTTTCAGGAATTAGACTTTTTGCCTCATATTTTAGAAGGTTCAGCACGTCTTTTAAACAAAATAGGTTCTTGTTTTTTAAATTCTACAATAGTGTTAGAGTCAACTACGTAATGTTAGCGACAGCCCCAGACGCTGCACAAGTCCCACCCAATCACCCCCCTCCACACCAATCCATATCATAAACTGCGCCCATGGTCTGCCGCATGTTCCAACATCAAAGTTGTTCGTATCACAGATATGCCAGTCATAACAAGGGAGAAATCAGTAGTTAGTACGAATTACAGTTTTTCCGGTACCATTGTGAAAAGAATTAGAAATATGTCAATTAATATGCGAGTTGAAAAATCATCAATAAGAAAGAAAAATAAAAATGGTATCCGCACTGTCTTTTTTATTTCATGAGCTTTCATCTGCACTATATCAAAAAATGTGATATTTGTTAACTGCAGTGAGCAAAAAATTTCCGTCACCTCATGTAGTGTAAGAAATTCTTTTGGGAAATATTGATTGGTAGTATCGCCAAGGATGTGGTCCATTATATCGATGTTGTGCATAAACAAGGCAAAGGCTATGTCTTAGTTTGTTTCTGATTACCTCATGAAGACTAAAGAATATAAGAGTGGGATAATGTAGAAATGCGTAATGCAAGCAGTCAGATATTTATACAGTGACATTCTTCATTAATATTTGCCTGTGTAATGGGTGAATTTTTACTTGTGAACTGTTATGAGTGCTTGCTTATAGCAGACACAAGATTACTTTGAGTTCTTCTTCAGTGTTTGAGAGCTTTAGAGCTGCCTATTGTTAAAATATGTACATAATTTCGTCAGTGTCATTCCAACACATCTTACCGTACTTTGATGTCTGTTAGATATCTGTTTTGACAGCAGTTGGCCACAACAGACAAGATTAGGTACCTTGTGTATGATAACTTTATTGAGAGTGCATATCTATGTTTCATTTTGACAGTATTACACAAACTGCTAAGAAGTACTAACAGCACAACACTGCTAGTATGAACAACCGCGGTAAAGAAAAAAAAAAAAAAAAAGACGAACAAAAACACGACAGCGACGAGGACTACCAAAGATCATATTGATGTGCTCTTGGTTGGTGTGGCGAGGGGTAGGTGCGGAGGGGGTAAATGGGCGGGGCTTGTGCAAATGTACGGGGCTGTCGCTAATGTTTCCTGAGTCACATATTGATGCGCTCTTGGTTGGTGTGGTGGGGGGTAGGTGCGGAGGGGGTAAATGGGCAGGGCTTGTGCAAATGTCCGGGGCTGTTGCTAACATTTCCTGAGTCAACTGGGGTAACTTAGCATCACTTTTTATCAGTTCTTGAAACACTAGGTGCAAGGTAAACTACACATCGCAACAGACACAATGACATTTTACATCTATATTTACTGAGTATTTGGAAAAAGTGAATATGTATACTAACTGTGCCCTTCTAGAGTGAAATTCCAATTTTTATTCTAGTAGAAAGATACACTGTCAGTCAGGATAACGGGGAGACCAGTAAAAAAAAAGAAAAAAAAAAAGAATCTCTTGCATTTAACGCACAAAGTAATGGAAGTAGGTGGAGCAGCAGACATTTGAAACAAAATTGGTAAGTTATACAAAAATACCGTGATCGATAAAATGTTGCACTGACTGATTGTACCCCTTAAGGGTGTATTACACTAACCAGAGCATTTGCAAGGGCGCCTATAAAGACCGTGCTCTCACTGGTAAGTGCACTTATACATTTGATATACAACTGGACTCAGACCAAAACCAATTTTGACACTAGGCCATTGACCCCCACTTCCTTTCGAGTACTTCATTCAGTGGACCGATTTGAGAACATTTTTCTACACAAGTGACACATCATTTGGTCCCCATGCCCTCCCTCAGATCCATTTTTCCACACAAATGACATACCATTTTGCACCCCGCTTACCTTTCCCTCATATATTAGTTGCCATTCCTTGGGTTCTTGGAAAGGCCTTTAAAAATAAATCTAAATGGGGTGAGCATGAAAATGGGTCATCGTTGCTACAAATTATGATACACTGTGTGTACAAACTTGGCACCAGAAGCACCTCTGGAACCCCTCTCAGCCTGGCACACAAACAGCCATTTGCATTGTTTGGACCTTAAACTTGCCCATACTTAGTTGTTTCTCACTATTTATATGCAGTCTGAGTTCACAGAATTGCTATCTTCTACAGCGTTACGTTGAGAAATTGTTGGTTCCGTGTTGCCACCCTACTCATGGGCTAAAATACGAGCAGCCTCCTTTGCCACAGAGCCACATTAGTCTCTTAGGCCAAGTTAATTACTCCTGTAGTAAATGTTTTAGTTTATTGCACATAATGCTACAATGTTCAGTGCAGTGACACTGTATTGTGCTCACAATACACTCACAGTTCACACATTGGTACATTTATACCATACACCAAACCATACACCAACGAGGTGTACGTCAGTGTCTGGGTAAATATAAATCACATTACAAAATAGTACTAATTCGTGTAAGGTTCTCTGCTTACCACCAGTCTGTGTGGAAAGCATGGCACAATGCTGACACTCCATAGATCAGGGATTCCCAAATTTTTTCTCTGATGGAATAGTTTTAGAATCCTGGTACTTTAATGGAACACTTTGTTTACTTTTAAGGTTTGTGAAATTTTAAAAAATTAGAAAGACTAATCTTACTCAGTGAATAATTCAGTTTTAAATCATAACTAATAACAAATAACCCATAATAAAATTTTTAAAAAATAATTAGTATCGGAAAAATATCAAAGAAAAGCATCATGTTACTAATAGCTTTCCTTGCAGCACTTATTCTTTTTCCGTAGAACACAGATTGGGAAACCCTATGCTAGAGAAACGGTAAGTTTGCTGTGTTCCACTAGGCTTTGTCTCTCTCTGAGGAATGAATTTTATCTGTACCTTATAGTCTCTGATAAGGCAAAGTTGCCACTAACCCAAAGGTTGGTTTGAACACCATAGTGATTTAGGGATGGCCTTTTTAGAGGTGGTATTCCATCCCCTTCCTCCAACTTCTGAACTTACTTATCCCATCTGTTATAGGATAACCTACAGGATTCCAAATCATACTGCAACTCTGCATTTTTCACATTAACAAGCTTTGTTATAGATGAAAGAAGATAAAAGTGACAGATAAAAATGCAAGAGCTGATTAGGGATCAAATCTGAGAGCATTGGACTCATGCACTGGCACTTAACCACTTGCCTTTTCTTTATTTTATTTTTTTATTTTAGAAAAAGCTTTCCACCCTACTCATGGGCTAAAATACGAGCAGCCTCCTTTGCCACAGAGCCACTTTAGTCTCTGACCATCATCATCATCTTGGACAGTTTCCAGCCTCTGGCCAGGTCTGTGTGGAACATAGGCCTCTCCATCGTCTTCTGTCTTGCCACCATCTCTCTGTCTTAACCTTGGTCCAGTCTTCTCCTTTCATCTGTACACATTCCTCTACTTCTTTCAGCCATCTGTCTCTTGGTCTCTTTCCTTTCAATTTCTTCTCTTGTATCCTCAGTTTCTCTATCTCCTCCTGTAATGGTTCCACCTTCATTATCTCTCTGCTCCTCTCATTTCTTAACCTGTCTATCTTTGTCCCTCCAATACTGTTTCTCAAGAATACCATCTCACTAGCTTGTACTTTGCTTTTCTCTCTTCCTTTCGTAACCCAGGTTTCTGATGCATATGTCAGGATTGGGGCATAGTATTACTGGTATATAACCTTTTTAATGATTTGGGGTACATCCTTGTTCCATATCAGGTTTCTGACACTCTTCCAAAATGCTTTTGCTTTTCTCCCCCACTTGTTTATTTCTCTGTCATTTTTTCCATCTTCCTGTATCAGGCTTCCTAGTTACTTGAAACTCACCATTCTCCTCAGTCGTTCCCCACCAATTGTTATTCCAGTTGTTCTTCTCTCCTTCTTTCTTGTTGTGATAATCACCTCACTCTTACTTATAACAAATTTCATCCCATATTCTTATACTGTTTGTTCCCATCGTCCAACTGCTCTTGTACTTCCTCCTCCTTATTCCCCCAATCATCAGATCATCTGCAAACACCATAGCTTTCATCTTCCTTTCACCAATTACTTGTGCCACTGTACTCATTATATCATCCATCACTACAGTGAAGAGTAATAGTGAAAGTGCACTTCCCTGCCTCAAGCCATTCTTCTGTTCAATCCAAGCTGATCTCTCTCCTCCCACTTTCACACAGCTCACACTTCCATGGTACATTTCCCTTATCCTCCAAATAATCTATGATATTATTTATTTATTTATTTGTCCATGAGACCTTGTTGGTATATAGAATGTACATAAGATGATGGATATCATTTAACACAATATTATTTCTATCATTTTAACATCATTAATCTCTTACAATAACAATACTTATTATTGGTACAGTATTTGTATTTGTTAAGTGGTTACAATGTTACTTTGGTTTTATTGGATAAGACTGGTACCTTATTATTCATACTGGCACATTATTATTTATCAAAAAACTCTTTCAGACTGTAGAAGCAGTGATCAATTACATACACCTGAACCCTGCTATGCTGTTTATTGATTGTGTGAAACTTTTTTCAAGGTGTAGAACTCCATTTTGGCAGAGCTTTGTTTTTGTATGGTGCATACGGAGTTCCATTTTTTGCCTTGTGTTGTGAGTGTCTACATCTTCATTTTTGAGGAAGAGTGCAGGCTTTTCAGTCGCTTACTGCTGCGTGAATGCTATGGTTTCGTATACTGTGTATGAAGCCATAGAAGTGGGAGGATTTGCAGGTTTCTGAAGAGTGGCTTGCGAGATTTTCTGTGTTTGGCACCTTCAATGATTCTTATGATTCTTTTTTGGATTCTAAATAGCTTTAAGGCGTTTGGAGAAGCTCTCCAGAAAATGAATCCATACTTCAGGATTCATTGCACACTTTCATAGTACACACTTTTTAGGCAGTTTTGCTACAGCAGCTTTCGGATCCTCATCACATAGCAGAGTGAGTTCAAATTTTTGCTGAGATTGTCAATATGAGTTCCCCACATGACGTTATCCTGGATCCAGAGCCCAAGAAACTTTGTCAGGTCAACTCTATCTACAGCTTTCCAAGTCGCGGCAGGAGAACACACACAAAAAGATTTAATGTTTGCAATCTTTTGGAGCCAGTGGCCCTTCTTCTGGCAGAAGAATTTTACTTTCATTTTTACCTAATTACCATTAACATGCATGAGTATAATCTGCATTTCCATAAAAGAGAAGGGTTGGCACTCAGTTTTAAGGAATATAGAACTAGATCTAATTTTGTGCTTAGTTTTGTGTATGTAGTTAAACTACTAATTTATTTTGAACACTTCTAGTTAATATCTTTCGCTACAGATCATTATAGGGTGAAATCAGTAATTGTTTCTTGACTTAGATCCTATTGTTGACTCATAAACAAATATACATTCTGTACTAATTATAAACATTTGGAAGAAGAACTACTAGGATTCTGAAAGTATTTATTTGGCTCTATTCGAAAGCATGTTAGCAAAGCCAGCGCTTAATTAATTCCAAAATAATTACCAGGTTTGTCAAAAGTATTGTCTGTGTAACTATATCTGTTAATTTCATTATTTAAACAAATAATTCAGCAGCCTAACCTCTGTTGTAGTAGAAGGAACTGTTAAAAAGAAGGAATTTCTCAATGTATTCAGTTAGTTGAATGAGTTATGTTTTAATTGCAATTTCTGTAACTTAAAAATTGAACAATGTATAGTTTCAGTGCTATTATTGTGAGGATGTATAAAGGACCGATTTTTGGTACTAAGTCAGTCAGTCAGTCAGTCAGTCACGGCAGATTTTCAGACGTGAAATATGTCTTGGTTACATTAACCGCAATGCATCAACTTAAAAGTGGAATAAATGTAACTCAAATAGGCCGTGTGTTAGAACTATTATTAATGACAGTGTCTGTTTAATTTATTTGAAAATACTGTCACACATACCGTATTATTCTGTAATAACTGTGAACTGTGTGGTTAGGTTTTTATTGCTCATAGATGTTCAACAGCAAACTATTGTAGTGGTATGCTGATGTTGCCTCCAACTTACACTCCTGGAAATTGAAATAAGAACACCGTGAATTCATTGTCCCAGGAAGGGGAAACTTTATTGACACATTCCTGGGGTCAGATACATCACATGATCACACTGACAGAACCACAGGCACATAGACACAGGCAACAGAGCATGCACAATGTCGGCACTAGTACAGTGTATATCCACCTTTCGCAGCAATGCAGGCTGCTATTCTCCCATGGAGACGATCGTAGAGATGCTGGATGTAGTCCTGTGGAACGGCTTGCCATGCCATTTCCACCTGGCGCCTCCGTTGGACCAGCGTTCGTGCTCGACGTGCAGACCGCGTGAGACGACGCTTCATCCAGTCCCAAACATGCTCAATGGGGGACAGATCCGGAGATCTTGCTGGCCAGGGTAGTTGACTTACACCTTCTAGAGCACGTTGGGTGGCACGGGATACATGCGGACGTGCATTGTCCTGTTGGAACAGCAAGTTCCCTTGCCGGTCTAGGAATGGTAGAACGATGGGTTCGATGACGGTTTGGATGTACCGTGCACTATTCAGTGTCCCCTCGACGATCACCAGTGGTGTACGGCCAGTGTAGGAGATCGCTCCCCACACCATGATGCCGGGTGTTGGCCCTGTGTGCCTCGGTCGTATGCAGTCCTGATTGTGGCGCTCACCTGCACAGCGCCAAACACACATACGACCATCATTGGCACCAAGGCAGAAGCGACTCTCATCGCTGAAGATGACACGTCTCCATTCGTCCCTCCATTCACGCCTGTGGCGACACCACTGGAGGCGGGCTGCACGATGTTGGGGCATGAGCGGAAGACGGCCTAACGGTGTGCGGGACCGTAGCCCAGCTTCATGGAGACGGTTGCGAACGGTCCTCGCCAATACCCCAGGAGCAACAGTGTCCCTAATTTGCTGGGAAGTGGCGGTGCGGTCCCCTATGGCACTGCGTAGGATCCTACGGTCTTGGCGTGCATCCGTGCATCGCTGCGGTCCGGTCCCAGGTCGACGGGCACGTGCACCTTCCGCCGACCACTGGCGACAACATCGATGTACTGTGGAGACCTCACGCCCCACGTGTTGAGCAATTCGGCGGTACGTCCACCCGGCCTCCCGCATGCCCACTATAAGCCCTCGCTCAAAGTCCGTCAACTGCACATACGGTTCACGTCCACGCTGTCGCGGCATGCTACCAGTGTTAAAGACTACGATGGAGCTCCGTATGCCACGGCAAACTGGCTGACACTGACGGCGGCGGTGCACAAATGCTGTGCAGCTAGCGCCATTCGACGGCCAACACCGCGGTTCCTGGTGTGTCCGCTGTGCCGTGCGTGTGATCATTGCTTGTACAGCCCTCTCGCAGTGTCCGGAGCAAGTATGGTGGGTCTGACACACCGGTGTCAATGTGTTCTTTTTTCCATTTCCAGGAGTGTATTAATGAAGCTTATCAACATTGCCCGATAGTGAACTGGCTATATAAATGTGAAAGTAAAGACCTGTGAAACGCAATTGTGCAACTGTTGGATACATCATTTACAGTAGTCCGTGTTGAACTTCCATCTTCCTCCCTCCCTCCCCCCCCCCCCCCCCATTTTTCTGCCAGCGTAGTGGTGCAGTACATCGATACCAAGGACTATTAACGAAGAAATAAAGCAGGTGAATGTCGCAGTCTGAGTAATGGTTTGTGACTTTATTGCAATCAGTGTGTTGTATTTCCACTTTTTGTTTCCATCTGCAAAGGTCATTAGGTATGCCTCTAATGCCTAGTTCATTTAATTTCTGTAGGAGTGCTTCATGATCTATAATATCAAATGCTTTTGACAAGTCAAGGCATACACCAGTGATATATTCATCACAATCCACATTCTGGTAAATTTTGCTCCCGAATTACAAAAAGATTTTCACACTTAAAGCTTTTGGCCAATGGCCTTTGTCAACAATAGACACACACACACACACACACACACACACACACACACACGCTCACACAAATGCAACTCACACACATGATTGCAGTCTCAGGTAACTGAAACCACACAGCAAGCAGCAGCACCAGTGAATGATGGAGTGGTGACTGGATGGGGGAAAGGAGGAGACTGTGGTGGAGGGGGTGGAGAGGGATAATATGGTGGGGATGGTGGACAGTGAAGTGCTGCAGGTTGGGTGGTGGGCAGGGGAGAGTTGGGGAGGGGGGGGGGGGGAGTCATGGAAAAGGAGCTTCCTGTCTTGTAGGTGCGAAAAAGCAGTGAACTCATCACCAAATTCAATAAGGAGGTTGCTATGTCTGTGTAAGCAGAAGAAACTAATGATCAAAGTCCAAAAACAATTTATTGGACTGTTCAAATAACCAAAACAAATTCTCCAAGTATAACACCAACACAAAACAGTGATCCATCTTCGAATCACAACTACATACAAGAATAATATATAAAACAACTGAAATAATTTCCTACTAGTCTCTGCCAGAGACTTCTCCGATATACCAAGCCTAATCCAGAGATCAGCGAGAAGATCCAAGCCAGGCTGCCGGGGCGGCAGCTATCCACATCTGCTGGCAGTCGATGAACTGCCGATGTGCGGCCGAGCACCGGCCTTTATAGTGCTTTGGCGAATGAATACCTCGGAACTATTTTCCATCACGTGGTTTGACGTGTGAAAATAGTTCCGGGATCTGCAGAGACCTCTTCCTTATGTTTATGTGGGCTGGTAGTGGCCCCTGGTGGCCGCTGGTGTCTTTGCTGTGTTGTTGTTGTTGTTGTTGTTGTGGCCATTCATCAATATTGCCTGTCGGTTGTGTAGTGCTTCGGTGTGCCTGTGAAGCGGGCAACCTGCGGCTGCAGGCTGTCAGTTAGGTTGCTGATACTCTAGGCACCGTGATGTCTGGTGGAGAAGGCCACAGCAGAGGTCATTAGGGGTTACACATTGTTGGTGTACATATTTGTCATTGGTGTAATCCACCATATGACATGGTAGGGTGTCACTTTCATGTTTCACATACAATGTAGACTTATCCAGGTAGTGGAAAACATTAAACAGCCTATGATAGGCACTTTCTTGTACCTGTTGTTCACAGGAGTGGCAGTTGTGCCACAGCTTCATTGTTATAGTAAAGGCTGTCAGGCAAAGTACACGGATTAATTTGTAGGTGCTGTTGTTCATTGTGGGAATTCCTGATCGGAAAGCTAGTGAAATGCAGAGAACAGATTAATGGAACTCATGCACACTTTATTGATTAATATGGAGATACCATGAGATACATGTACTCATTACAACAGCATACAGCAGACTGGCATCATCAAAGATGCTCTCCGTGCAGGAACTCAACAACTGACCAGAGAGTTTTATTATCTCACATTTGTGTTATCAATGGTGAGATCCCCAAACATGGTTAATAAGTTTTTCATTCTGATCATGCAAAAGCACATATGCAAATTGTTGATCAAACTAGCAATTGAGAATTCATGATTGAGTTGGTGTCATTCACAATCTGATGTGAAAGTTCAATAATTGTTGCTGAATGGCTCAAAAGCTTTTGATACTTTCCTGTTCAAAGATTGTACTACATATGTATGGTCTCCACCTATGTTAGTTAATTTCGGAAGAGAGCTTGTTATCCAAAGCAATAACTTTTTCAGACATCAGGCTTTCCAACTACTCTTTATGTTCAGAAAATTGCTTACTTAGGCTCATAGTTAATTCTCTAAATGACTGTGAGACTTCACTTGAAATTAGTAACTAATTCATAAGACCTTTCAGCACTTGCTTTTAGTTCCTCTTACAAATCAGTTATCACATAACAAAAATATTCTCAACTAGACTTAAGTTCAGTTTGCAAATTGCTTGACATTAAAAAGAACTTGGCTTTCCAATCACTGAATTCTGCCTTCTGTGTCTTTTTATGTTATACTTTCTCAGTGAGAACATGGGTATCATCTAACTGTGATCTAAAAGAATCATCAACATTCTCACTTTCAATACATCCTTTTATTGTAAGATCTTTCTGTATAGTCAACCCTGGCTGTGATTTCCTTTGTGCATCTGCATTTTCTGAAGATGGGAACTCCAAATCCAGTGGACTGTGCGTCATGGTTAGCCACTGCAACTGAACTACTTTTCCAACAAAACACAGCAGGAGTGGAAAAGTTAGCTTTGAGGTTCTGCAATGATGTAGAGAATGATGCTGCACTGAGATGACCAGCAAAACTGCCTGTAACAACACAGTGGCTGCTGTTACACTCCTACAGTTACGAAGGCCTATAAGACCCCCTGGAGTTCCTCTGTGATGCCACTCCTGAAAAATCTGTGACAATCAGTAACTCAGGAATGTGAGAGTGAATGTTTCCCCAGAGACAGTATGTTTTGTTGCAAGCCCTGCCTGTTGGACAAGGAAGAGATAGCTTTTTGTGACACAGCTGGCTGCCTGTTTGCTTATTCTCATCAAAAGCCCCTAGTGGCTGCTTTGCTATATTTCCCAAAAATAGCTAAAAGTGCTCAATATAGTTTTTCTAACCACACCAGAATAGATCTCCAGTTCACCAGTAATGGGCCAGTCAATTACTCACTCATATGACTTGTATGTTTGTGACACAAAATTCCACATCCATGTGGTGTGGAAACATTTATTCATAGAAAGCATAAAATATGAAAACAATGAATTAGTGTTTGCTTGCTGAGATATTAAATTACACCACAGTGTACTTCATCCTGTGAGGTAGGCTGAGTGATCAAAGCACCTAACCATACGGTTTTGTTAGTGCCCAGATAGTGCGCTTATCAAGCCATGCTTATATGTCCTTACCTTGCCTATTGTGTATCAGCCTGTTGATTAAAGGGCTGGAGTCCTGCAACACCTAACTGTTTGTCATTTACAAAAAGCAAGAGTGTAAAATGCACTCTCTCCATAACAAAGTTAAAGAAGGAAAAATGCTTGCTTTTTTGTGGAAAGGTTTTTATCATTGGGACAATTTGAAAAAATTTTCTTTCAACAGGAAACCTTTCACTTGGAAGCACTGTGCCATCCTAAAACAATACAAAGAACAAAGCAGTTCCTCAAGTACAATTACAAAGCAGAGAGAGCCAAATCATAGTCTTGCCACAGGGTTTTCCATGTTGCTTCATGGCTCACAAAATTCCACTTTAGCACTTTAGAACAGAACTTTGTTTTTCATGACCCAGTGGCCCTCTGTGCTTGTAATACTATTGTCAGGAACAGGCAAACACAAATGGTTTGTGTTTTGGAAACTTGTGAAACATGACACCAGTTACAAAGCTGTTTTCCCATCACTATCACCAAGGGACAATGTTACAGTTGCTACTGGGTTGAAACACCTATGCTTAAGGTGCCCTCAGTGTAATACAACATGTAAAGCACAGAATAGTGTGGTAGCTTCTCTGTAACTTTTGTTTTGATTAACTCCACACTACCTATTTCAGCTACATCATCACTTTTATTGAGTACACACATTGGCCTCTGCCAAGTTCCCAGTCACTACGCCTCTCCCTGGAAATCAGAAGGTGCACTTACTTATAGCCTTGGTTCAGAAAGGAGCAACTATTATTTTGAATGGATCTCTTTCTATAAATACCAAGAGAGCTTAATAAAGTGAATTCCTGCATCTTGCCTCACATTCCTCTGTCTAACTCAAAGAAGAACGTTTGTAAGATCTAAGAATGCTTCACACTACTACTTCACATCTTCCCCCAACCAGGTAAAACAGATGGTCTCATACTTGGAGGGCAGGTGTGTTCTCGCAGGAAATCTGCACCGTAAGCTACAGAACCAGTGACAGTATTACTCTTCCAACATGTCTAGATGCTTTCTGACAGTCACATAACTCTTTCCATCACAAATACACCTCAAAGTGGGCCACATTGGTACTCAATTTGTGCATATACCGTCCCCTGGTGCATAAATCAAGCCCACATAAGCTCATAAAATAAATAGTATGCAAATAAAATATTCAATACAGGCTTCCTACCACATCGTTGTATCTGAATTTGAGTAATTAAAGCTCACATTAGTTCATGAAATCAATTATTCAATAATTATTATCAAAGCAGAATGAAATGAAATGAAGTATGGGCCCCATCTTGGTGCAATGCTTCAGTGCTAATACACTACTGGCCATTAAAATTGCTACACCAAGAAGAAATGCAGATGATAAACGGGTATTCATTGGAAAAATATATTATACTAGAACTGACATGTGATTACATTTTCATGCAATTTAGGTGCATAGATCCTGAGAAATCAGTATGCAGAACAACCACCTCTGGCCGTAATAACGGCCTTGATACGCCTGGGCATTGACTCAAACAGAGCTCGGATGGCGTGTACAGGTACAGCTGCCCATGCAGCTTCAACACGATACCACAGTTCATCAAGAGTAGTGACTGGCATATTGTGACGAGCCAGTTGCTCAGCCACCATTGACCAGACGTTTTCAATTGGTGAGAGATCTGGAGAATGTGCTGGCCAGGGGACCAGGCGAATATTTTCTGTATCCAGATAGGCCCGTACAGGACCTGCAACATGCGGTTGTGCATTATCCTGCTGATATGTAGGGTTTCGCTGGGATCAAATGAAGGGTAGAGCCACGGGTCGTAACACATCTGAAATGTAACCTCCACTGTTCAAAGTGCCATCAATGCGAACAAGAAGTGACCGAGACGTGTAACCAATGGCACCCCATACCATCATGCCGGGTGATACCTGGATTCATCCAAAAAAAATGACATTTTGTCATTCGTGCTCCCAGGTTCATCATTGAGTACACCATCACAGGCACTCCTGTCTGTGATGCAGCGTCAAGGGTAACCGCAGCCATGGTCTCCGAGCTGGTAGTCCATGCTGCTGCAAAACGTCGTCGAACTGTTCATGCAAATGGTTGTTGTCTTGAAAACGTTCCCATCTGTTGACTCAGGGATCAAGACATGCTGCACGATCCATTACAGCCATGTGGATAAGATGCCTGTCATTTCGACTGCTAGTGATACTAGGCCGCTGGGATGCAGCACGGCGTTCTGTATTACCCTCCTGAACCCACTGATTCCATATTCTGCTAGCAGTCATTGGATTTCGACCAACGCAAGCAGCAATATCGCAATACGATAAACCGCAATCGCAATAGGCTACAATCCGACCTTTATCAAAGTCAGAAATGTGATGGTACGCATTTCTCCCCCTTACATGAGGCATCGCAATAACATTTCACCAGGCAATGCCGGTCAAATGCTATTTGTGTATGAGAAATCGGTTGGAAACTTTACTCATGTCAGCACATTGTAAGTGTCGCCACCAGTGCCAACCATGTGTGAATGCTCTGAAAAGCTAATCATTTGCATAACACAGCATCTTCTTCCTGTTGGTTAAATTTTGCGTCTGTAGCACGACATCTTTGTGGTGTAGCAATTTTAATGGCCAGTAGCATAATTGTGTCAAGATTCCAGAGCTTATTAGTTAATTACTTTCATGTTCCATGGATCATTTTCACAATAAATCATAATGAATTAGTAATTTCTATCCACCATCTTTTATACATTTCAGTAATAGGAATTCTTCTGTGGAACTGAAGAGAAATTTTTCAGTTTGTTTTCAGATTTTCCTTAGCTGTGTGTCAGACTTTTTATACCACTGGATAAGTAACAGATAAATGCAGCTGAGAGGTCTAATGTCTTGCCATACAGGACCTCAGCAAGCAATACCTGGAGGTCTGCTTTATAAGACATGTGCATTCCTAGCATGACACAGAGAAGTGTGTCAAACCAGTCACCACCATGGCACATGAGGACTGCTTTTGGTGTCCTGTGCCAAAGCTCAATGAGCCCATTGCTCTGAGGGTGGTACACTGTAGTGTGAAATTTATCCACACCACAGAGTGTGCAGAGTTTGTTAAACAAGAGCAATTCGAACTGCCTATCCTGATAGGTCATGATGGATCTAGCTATCCAGATAAAAATGCTCGTGCTACAGAATCCACCATAATGACCACAAGAGGGATTGCTTCCACCCACCATGTAAAAAGTCAAGATATATCTGAAACTATCAGAGATGGTAATAGTCTGAAGATATCTAGGTGCACATGTTGGAAACAGACTCTTGGGGTATCAAATTTGCCTAGAGGGGTCTGCGTATGTCTTCCAACTTTGCTGCACTGACAATGTACTCAGGCATGAGCTCACATGGTAGTCCTTCTTCATTCCTGGCCAGGGTGTGAAAGATTATGCAAAGCAGCAAAAACTTGGTGACTTTAAGCAGCTGGGACAACAGACCAAGCAACACCCATGGACGTATCCCACCAAAACAGCCTGACCAAGCCCAGTAGGTTGCAAGAAACTATCTGTATGAAAATAAAAGAGGCCTGACGTATGTTCTGAAGCCTGATATCATTGTCCTGTAACTGGGCCAGTTTGTTAAGATTAATAGGAGATGAAACAGCATTGACATGTGTTAGGTAATCAGCCACTACGTTTTCTGAGCCACAGGTATATCGCATGTCTGTTGTGTACTGACAGATGAGACATATCTGCTGAAACCTATATGGAGGAATGTCAATGGCAGGATCATGAGTAGCATCTGTGATGGGATGATGATCCATGAAAATTGTTTAATTTCTTCCATCAATGTCTACACGGAAATATTTGATGGCCTTGTACACCACAAGAAGTTCCCTGTCGAAAACCAACCATTTACAATGAGTCATTTGGAAAAGAAATTAAGTGGCTGAGTTGTGTCACCAACATGCTGTTGAAGAACTGCATCTATTTTGAAATCAATTGCGTCTGCCATAATAGAGACACAAGCATCTGGCAAAGGGTGGGCAAATGTGATGGCATGTTTTAAAGCTATTTTGAGATTCCCAAAACTGTTGTGACAATTTTGTGAGTCATCCTATTCATAACAGTGTTCATTTGAACCAATGAACATGACAAGGGGAGGTCTTGAGCAGGAGTCAGTAGCAAACCAGAGTCACTAACCTGAGATGCCATCAGTGCAGTTCAACAAGGTGAGTGCACCAGAGTCTTAAGAGGTGCCTCGCTAGTTTTGAGATATGGCGGCATAGACAGGCAGCGTATGAGGCGTCGCACATCAGCAAGGGTGTGCATAGCCATCGAGATGGTGCAGTTCAGTTTTGCATTATGAGCATCAAGGTCATTGACTGCAGAGTGCTGAGATTGGAGCCAAGCGACGGAAGCAGCAAGGCAGTTCGTCAGAGAAGAGCACTCGATGAGAGCTGTGTCAGCATCATTGAAGGGCTGAGGGAGAGAGGGAGATAAGGGTGTGAGGGAGCTAAGGGAGTTACTGAGCATGCAGTATGTGTACCGAAGCATGGTGCACTAGAGCAGATGATAGGAGGTCAGGCGAGAGGCAGAAATGAATCGAGAAATCAATTCAAAGTACTGGGTCTTCGACTTTGGCCACTTGGAAAGACCACATGAATGGTTCACCAGGTATGAGTTTAATAGGTAACACGACCATACTGTCAATGCAAAGTGTGAATTTATTTGCCATTTAAAGGAAAAGTTTAGCTGGTATCAGGACTGCTAGAGTGAATGAAAGTGGAACAACACTATGTCAGTTCCAGTGTCTGCAAGGAAATGACAATGCGAGCTTTAATCCAAGGCATACAAACTGCCTTGTGGAGTAGAAGATGGAACAGAATGCAATGTCTGTAGGCACCCTTCATCATCCTCGAGAGCTGTGGTACCTACTACAGCCCATGTGAAGCACTTGGGAATGCACAAGGCATTCTGCACTTAGGGGCATCATCTACAAAAGTTGTATGGAACCATTATAGTGGATACACTGGTTGGGGTGCTGTGTGTGGGTCAGCTGGGACTGCTATGCCTCCCATGGTAGAAGTAGAAGGGAGCAGAGGAGGGCAAGTGGTAGCTCGGCTGTAGTTGGAAAAGTTCAGTGAGAAGTGGCTAGTGGTTCCCATTGCTGGCTGCTAGATGGCTGCAGTTCATTGCATTGCCCAAGATAAGCCAGCGTCCACCCTCTACCATCCGACGGAGGAAGTATAGGTGCTGGCATGCCAACCTCAGTAGCAATGCTGCACTGCATGAGAGAAGTAGGTGGCAGTGCCGAATAATGGCATATGCCTGGTCAGCCATCTGTAGTTCATCCTCATGAGATGATGAGGTATGAGGAAACAATTGTAATTGTACTTCCTGTGGCAGTTCAAATAACCACAATGCCCACAGCACTAAGTCAGGCACTACCTCTGATGTGACCTGAGCATGTAAGTGTTGCCACAGTTGGTAAATAATGCTCTGGATTGCATTTGCTGCCACATGTGGAAGCCGCTCAATGAGGATTGCATGAGCAGAAGCATATTTGTTATGGTTGGGTGGGTTTCACAACAGGTCACTAATAAGATCTGGGCGGTCACGCAGATGCTTCACCAAACAAACATAATCAGTGCCACCATCTACAATATCGTGTATGTCCAACAAGTTGTTCACCAATGCAAATCACATCACGGTGTTATCCATTTATATTGGCAGCAGCTTCAGAAAACAACTTGGAGGCAGAGCTTGCAGCAGAGGCTGTAGGGCACAAACCATGTGAGTGTTTGGAGAAGTGGCATCCACTGGCTTCAATTGTGCAACAGCTACAGGTACAATGTTCTCAGGAAAGTATGGCACTTGTGTTGATGCAATATGATGCCCAGCACTCACAGGTCATGTAGAGAAGGGCCTGTATGGTCACACAATTAACACAGTGTGGCTGGCGTGGAAGAATCATGAAGCAAGGCAGGTGAAAAGAAAGCAGCAGTGTGAAGTCTGCTGCCAGAGGTCCATTGTCCATGGTCTGTGTAGGAGGGGAGCAGCACATGACCATGAGCAGAACCTGATGTGGAAGTTGTGGAAGTATTAATGACCAATGTGAATGGATTCCTGAAGGAAGGCATGAAATTGTGACTAAGTGCTGAGTGGTGGGGTGGTCTGAGGTCTGTGCAGTGCGATAGGTTGGGTAGCTGTAGGGGTATCCCATCACGGTTGACTCAAGTGTTCCGTAATTAGGCACATTAAATGGTAGAGTGCGGCAGGGTGCAATTTGTGCTTCTACCAGTGGGGGGGATGTCTTAGGGGGTTAGTAGAATTATATATGTTACTAGCTTGGACCGTGGTGTTACGCATGGTTAAACAGCTATTTATAAATAAATGTTAATGCCGAAACTCACTATTGACATGTATGCATTATCAGAAAAGCCATCCCTTGTTATATCTTTAAAAGTACATTATAGGTAAAGCTTATTTACAAAATCATCTACATGCGGGTACAGATATACGAGGGGAATTCAAAACGTAGAAGCACATTTGTGAACAGTTGTACTTATTCTGATGATAGAAAACTGAAACATATTAATAGTGTTAACAGTAAGACTTATTAAAAACTTTCAGTGTTCGGCTTCACAAATTTACATTATATGTAAAGTTTTACCCCAGTGCATGGGAAATAAACATCCCAGGTTGGGATACATAAACTAAAACCAGAGGAGGGGATGGTCTGGTGCAGAGGGGGGGGGGGGGGGAAATCCCCCCCCACCCCCCACCCCCCGGCAAATCGCACACGGGAGTGCAGTCAGCAAGAAAGTCAGCGTTGACGGTGTGCAACATGTGTAATAGCAAACCACAATGGGGAGAGGACAGCCATGTATGTAGACCCTGAAACTTCACAGCTGAGTGATCCATAGTGGAGTGAGGTAGAAACTCTGACGAGTGGAAACACAATCTCATGCTGAAGAAACTTTCTGGTGAATGTTGAATCCAGTAGCAGATATCAGTGCAGGTGTGTGCTGCAACCAGTGTGGTGTGACAGAGGAGGCTTCAGTCATCTATTCCAGCAGAGAAATCACTTGAGAAACAAGCATTCTCACTGTGTTGGTAGCACCCACAGAAAAATATTGCACTTCACAATCGAAAGTCACTTCCTTGTTAGTGACATCCTCCACTGTCGGGAAGGCTGGAGATTGAGTCATTGTTTGAGCTGGCATGAAACTGGTAAGAAGTAATGCACAAATTGAAGCTTATTCACATGACTCAAGACAACCAATGTGGGTTTTCTGTCAGTGCTGATGAATACCATGGATAGAAATAACCAACCTTTTATAGCCAAATACACTTCATTAATGCACAATCACATGAAACATAGCAGAGCATTTGAAACAATGACAAGAGTCCCAGAGTCATAGGTAATCGATAATCGCCACACTGTGAAGCAATAGTCAAAATGCCTAACTCCTTAAACAGATGTCTACAAGATGATCATGGGTGACTACCACACAATATTCATACAGCATGTTTTTGAGCAATGAAGAATATCTTCCTTGAAGATTCGTTACCTGATAATATTATTCCATGTGACATTATTGAATGAAAATAAGTAAAATATTTCAGCTTACTGATTTGTTTCTCCCAAGATTCCCATTGATAATATGTGTGAATTTGGCTGGACTAATTTGATTTAGGAGTTCCAAAATGTGCCTTTTTCCATTTCAAATTCTTGTAAATATGGTCACCTAAGAATTTGAAGTTTCCACCCTACTTATTATTTCCTCACCATGTGTTACACTTATCATTCCTGTAGCACCCCTAGATTTGCAGAACTGAATACATTGTGTATTTTTAAAACTGAGGATCAAACCTATCACAGAAAATGAGTCAATGATCCTTTTAAGAACATTGTTCACCATTTCTTCTATTGCTGCATGTATGCATGAACTGATTACAATATTAGTGTCATCTGCAAAAAGCACTAATTCCGCTTGTTGTATATTAGATGGAAGGTCATTTACATATACGAGCAATAATAGCAGAACTAAGATTGAGTCATAGGGAATTCCATACCTGATTTCTCCCCAATTAGAATAATGTCCACAGACTACACTGGGTGAATTACTAAGTATAATTTTCTAT
This sequence comes from Schistocerca nitens, assembly GCF_023898315.1. Taxonomy (NCBI): domain Eukaryota; kingdom Metazoa; phylum Arthropoda; class Insecta; order Orthoptera; family Acrididae; genus Schistocerca; species Schistocerca nitens. The sequence goes on from NC_064617.1 coordinate 863,261,002, forward strand.
GTTATTTTGGTTAGATATGATATTCACCGCTTCGCTATACCACCAATCCCATAAAACTCCAATTTATCTAGGGATATATTGAGATTCACACAGTAAGATGCCCTAGATAGGTCACAGAAAATACCAACCACTGTTGTTTTGTTATTTAATGCATGTAAAAATTGCTGAGTGAACTTGAAATGGTGTTCTTTGTAGAGAAACTCTTCTGAAACCCAAACTGTGATTTGCTCAGGATATTGTTGTTGCTCAGGTGAGATACTATTCTAGAAAACACCACCTTCTCAAAAATTAAAACAAAATGATACCTTTAGTGAAACTAGTAGTTATTGGCACCTCTCCTGTCTCCCTTCTTAGAGATGTATTTAACAACAGCTTATTTCAGTTCTCTGAAAAAGTGCCTTGCGTTAGGAAAGCATTAAATATTTCAGAAAAGACAGGGCTCATTGTAAAGAAACAAATCTTTACTACTCTGTTGGAAACACCATCAAATCCAGATGAGCTTTTATTTTTGAGAAAATATGTAACTTCCTTCATTTCAGGAGGAGAAGTTGGTGATACATTCATATGATTGAATTTTATGGGAGCTGCTTTCTGAGCTTACTGCTGTGGTTTATTTCTTGAACTCTTTGTCCACATACTTTCTATTATATTTAAGAAACAATTATTAAATATATTTGCTACATGTGACTCATTATTTATAGCCCTTCCATTCAGGTCAATAGTGATGTCATCCTGTTCCATGGCTGTTTGTCCTATCTTGTTTCACTACATTCCATATAGCTTTAATCTGTTGTTGCAATTACTGATTCTGACATTATGTGCATGTTCCTTGATTTATTAATAACTTTTCTTATTAGCTCTGTGTAGTGTTTGTAACATGCAAATATTCAGGATCTCTAGCTTGTTCTTGCCCAGAGATACATTTCCCTTTTCCTTTCACATTCTTTCCTCTAGCCCTTTTCTTTCACATCCTTTCTTCTAGTGCTCCACAGATTTTTTTTTTACATGGCTGTTTAATGTCCTTTCTTATTAGCTTATGCAGAAACCTATTTTCAAATAATGATATGAATTTACGATAGAATAGATTAAGTTCTATGTTAACGTTTGGTTCATTATAAATTTCTTCCCAAGCCATCTGTTGTAAGCTATTCTTTAAAAAACTGTTCTGGGATAATTAATTATTCAAACTGATTTCCACTGAGGAATATCAGTACTGTGAGACACAATCTTATTTATCCTAAGTTTGCATTATGATCAGACAGAGCAAATGTTACTAGATGAACAGTTATTTTCCTGTTTTGAGCTTCACTGAAGGAAACATTATCAATTAGGATCTAACTGTCTTTAAGCACACATATTGGAAAGAAAATTATTGAGATCATATGGTAGGATCCAAATAAGGTTTCAGGATTATTTTTCCTATCAGAATCCCTCAGAAAATGTACATTCAGGTCACTATGGACTATTAACTGCATACTGCTGTCTGACAAGTAGCAAGTAAGGAATCCAAACTCTTATAAACAGTTCGAAGCCCTCATTTTCCTTATCCAAACATACATTTCATTTTTCCAGATATCAGATACTTCATAAGTTATTTGCATTCAAAATTTTCGAATCTTAAAATGCAATCCTGTCAAAATCACAATGTTATAGCTTCGTAGCCATGATTTTTCTGATTCAAAATATCCATGACTTACCTAAAATGACATTTTAGGTTATGAAATTCAGGCTACAGAAATTAACTTTCTAGAAAAATTTTAGTGGGTGTTGAAATTCCCAGTACATGTTAAAACTACCACATCATAAAATAGTACACATTATTTTGCCATTTTCTAGTTATACAGCTTATAGTTAATTAAGATCATCTCCCTGCCTACTTTGTTTTTTATAATTTTTTCACTTTTTCTGTTTTTTCACTAATATCTGAATTTAACAGTCTCATATTTTCCTGTTTTATCACTTCTGTACTATGTACATTTTTGTACAGTTGTCATACACAAAGCAGTAGTTAACATCATCTGTTACTCATTAAACAAATTTCCATGTCAGTCACTCAGAGGTGGAGATACCCCAGGAAAGTGTATTGTGACCCTTGCTGTTCATTTTTTATATTAAAGACCTTGCAGACAATATTAATAGTGAAATCAGGCTTTTTGCAGATGATGCAGTTGTCTGTAATGAAGTACTATCTGAAAGAAGCTGCTTAAATATTCAGTCAGATATTGATGAGATATCAAAGTGGTGCAGAGATTGCCAGCTTGCTTTAAGTGATTAAAGTTGTTGAACTGTGCAGTTCACAAAATGAAAGATTGTAGTATCCTTTGATATAAATGAGTCACTGCTGGAATTGGCCAACTCATACAAATACCTGGGTTAACAGTTAGTAGAGATATGAAATGGAATAATCACATAGTTTCAGTCATGGTTAAAGTAGGTGGTAGACTTCAGTTTATTGGTAGAATACTGGGGAAGTGCAATCAATCTATGAAGGAAATTGCTTACAAGTCTCTTTGGTGAGCAATTCTAGAATATTGCTCAAGTGTGTGGGACCCTTACAGGTAGGGGATATTGAATGTGTACAGAGAAGAGCAGCACAAATGGTCACAGGTTTGTTTAATGTGTGGGAGAGTGTCACAGAGATACTGTGGGAACTGAGCTGGAAGACTCTTGAAGACAGACATAAAGTGTCCCAAGAAAGTCTGTTAACAAAGTTTCAAGAACCAGCTTTAAATGATTACTCTAGGAATATACTACAACCCCCTATGTATCGCTCACATAGAGATCATGAGGATAATATTAGAATAGTTACTGCACACACAGAGACATTCAAACAATCATTCTTCCTGCACTCCATACGTGAATGGAACAGGAAGCAACCCTAATAACTGGTACAATGGGATGTATCCTCTGCTGTGCACCTCATGGTGGTTTGCAGAGTATAGATGTAGATGTAGTCATGCATTCAATGCACAAACATCTATGTTCCTAGTTGTTTAATTACTGGTTTTTGCTGTTCATCAATTTTGTAGTCTATGCAGCTTACCAGTCTTGGTTGTGAAATCTTTAAAATCACATTACAAGCAAGCTGTTCATCATGTGTTTAATAATAATAAATATGAATGAACTGTGTTGTGTTGCATTACTGTTAACTATCTGAGTCATTTACTAATTATTAGTATTGGGCTGATAATATTATATGGTTCTTATTAGGCATAGTAATGAGGTTAGTAATGCTTCACACCGACAAATGTTTCTCGATGGTTCCTCACCTGCTCTCTTAGGATGCTGTTATACAATAACAGAGAGCTCTGTTGGTGCAAAGTTTGTAGGTGTCATCACTGCTGTTACACATGGTTCTGCAACTGCTGAAATATGAGATATACCTAATGTGATAGAATAATAACTGATGCACAGATTGTTGGTTGTTTGGTTGATTTGAGGGAGGGGGCCAAACAGCAATGCCATTGGTCCCATCGGATTAAGGAAGGGTGGAAAAAGAAGTTGCCCATGCTCTTGCAAAGGAACCATCCTAGCATTTGCCTGAAGCGATTTAGGGAAATCATGGAAAACCTGAACCAGGATGGACGGATGCGGGTTTGAACCGTCGTCCTCCTGATTTCAAATCCAGTGTGCTAACCACTGTGCCACCTCGCTCTGTGCATAGATCATTGTGTGAATTGGATATAAATTGTGAGGAAATACAGATAACCATGATAGTTGGTTATGAAAAATTTGTTTACTTCCATTAACTACTATTTGAGCTCTTTTCATGCTCGTCTTTAGATGATGCATGCAGAAGTTATATATTCGTGGTTGTTACATGTTCATGGTTTGCACACACTGTGAAGGTTGGGAGGGCAACAGAGTGGTACAGCAACTGACATCATAGTAAAACTGAACTGGAGCAGAAATGGTTTGCGAACATGTCAACACAGCAAACATAAGGTTTACTTAACTTGTATTGCTCCAAGCAAATGAAGACTCATTGCAGATGTTGCAGCAAGAAATGAAGTCCAGCTCTCAATGTCAACAAGGGGAAGACTCTCTGAACTAAGCATGAACAAAGGTGCCAGAGCCATGGCAAGGTGCCACAGACATAGCATCACATAGCAAAGAGGCTTAAAGTGGGAGTGGAGTGAGTGGCTGCCACTGGCTATCCTATATCACAGTGACAAAGGACGATCACGGTACAGAACCACAAGAGGCATAGCTCAGCGGGCACTCTTCACTGGGTCTGCCAGATACTGCATGACTGCTATTGACATGTGAGGGGAATCTTGCAATTCCATTGCCAACTTTGATGGTCATGGTGTGGTATTGATATGTGATACCACAGTTGTATTGTGATTATGCATACAGGAGCTTGCTTGTTGTGGCAGAAAGTCAGTATTGATGATAATATCCCCCTCTCACCTTCCATGTCCATTGCCTGTCAGCCACAGAATTAACCTCTGTTCAATACAAACGCTGAGTGTCATCAGAAGTCAGTCACCATCCAGCATTCCAGTACTCACCATCACACCACAAATATGACTATGTAACAGCTGAATGCATTATCTGAAGATCACTCTGAAAAGGGTTGTAAAGTAATAACAGAAATAAACAAATCTTTCATAGGTAACTGGTCAGTGTAATCTGTATTTATATTAAATTAATACATACTCACAGTGTTCCATAATGTCCACAATGAACAAGTTTAATTCATGAGTGAAGTTCTATACTTGGTTTCCCAGTGACCCAAAATGATATGAAGGAGTGAGTAGTGTTATTGGTTATGCAGTAGAATTATAGAGGCTGTACATTTCATTGATACTTTATTAAAATTTCATTTATGTTGTATAATTATTTTCATACTTTCTGGAAGTAGTATATCTACAAAGTGTTTCATTTAATGTATAATTCTTGAGAGTTATTGAGACACATTTCTGATAGCATCATTAAATGCCTTTGCAACATAATTGACATTGTGTGTGTTTATTCCACACATATTTGCTCTCCCACTCCGCATAAGATAAACATGCCATTTATCCTTCAGGTAGTCAACTTGCTGGGCTGCAATAAAGCAAAATATTTTACCTTCATTTGTTAACGACAATATTATTTTTATTAGTAACAGATACACTCTCAGAAGAGAAGAAGAAGAAGAAGAAGAAAATGCATGATGAAGGAATTATCAAAATGGGATGGAAATCGATAGATGTGATGTACATGTACAGACAAACAAATTATCACACTTTCAGAAAAAAGTTGATTATTTATTCAAGAGAGAGCTTCACAAATTAAGCAGGTCATTAATGTATTGTCCCACCTCCGACCCTTATGCAAGCAGTTATTCAGCTTGGCACTGATTGATAGGGTTCTCGGGATATCATGCCAAATTCTGTCCAGTTCATGCATTGCATCATAAAATTCTGAGCTGATTTGAGGGCCCTATCCATTATGCTCCAAATGTTCTCAATTGGGGAGTGATACCATTACCTTGCTGGACAAGTTCGGATTTGGCAACCACAAAGACAAGCAGCAGAAACTCACGCTGCGTGCGGGCAGGCATTATATTGCTGAAATGTAAGCCTAGGATGATTTGCTATGAAGAACAGGGTGCAGACTACCATCAATGTACCACTGTGCTGTAAAGTTGCCAGATGACAACCAAAGGGGTCTTGCTATGAAATGAAATGGTACCACAGACTATCATTTCTAATTGTCAGGCCATACGTTTGGTGACAGTCAGATTGGTATATCACTGCTGTCTGGACCATGTCCAGACACATCTTCACTGATCATTGGGCTTCAGTTTGAAGTGGGACATATCACTGAAGACAAATCTACCCCATTCAATAATATTTGAGCACAAATGTGCCCAACACTACTGCAAATGGGCTTGTTGCTATACAGAGATGTTACATAGATGATAATGTTGAACTTGGTGTCTTGAGTGGCTCTCTGACAATTGCTCAGTCCTCTTGTTGTGTCATCTCTCTTGCCTGAACACTTGGTTTTTGATGCTCTGTTTAGCTATGGTTCACCCACTCCTGCCAACACAATCAAACAGTGGTATCATCCCTATTCAAATGTTGAACAGTTTGCAGATTACTCCATTTGGGTTTTTTGAGCCCACCATATTTCCTCTTTCAAATGCTGATATGCATATATTATTCACATGCCTGTGTGCAAGGTGTAGTTACTGTCCAACTGAGTGTATGGAATGAAATTCCTGAAGGCTTTATGCCCTGGTCTGAAAATGTCCATTGCTTGCTATCCTTGCCAGCTGCACAGTGAAATTGCACTGCAGCATCATACATTCATCCAATGGCTGCCACAGATTACAATGTTACATTTTGAGTTGACACATGTATGAATATCAATTTGTGACCAATTTGCATAACCCTTTCATGGTGCATGGTGTTAGTGTGCGCAATGACACACTCAGTACCAACATATAAAGTATAAAACTTAAACCATACAGACTGTTGAATCCATATGGACAGATACTTTAAAGAATGGACTGAAGATGTTTTGATGTTTACTTTTAACTGACTTATGCTTCAGCAGTTATGTGTCCATTAGTTACACCATATGTTCACTAATGGTGTGGAATTTGTGATTATGACAAAGAGAGTTTTCTAAATTGGCACTTAATGTACTGACTGCTGTCTGACATAAAAGATTCTACGGAAGTTACAGCAGATTTGGTATATGACATGGTTGTTTACATAGGTGGCTCCACTTCTGATGGGATGTTATAATGCCTTTGACAGAAAATGAACACTAATAATGATACAAACACAGTCAAAGAGATAAAAAATAGTAGGAAAGTAGTAGAGAAGTAATTATGATGATATGCATGGGGAAACTAGTGAAATCAGCCATATCAGCTATTGAAATCTAATTACTACTTCATTTTGCAAAGTGAAATAATGTTATAATTTTATGTCATTGCTATCAGTTTAGGGAATATGCAGGTGTATATAATGCTCACTCTTTTCTGAGTGACAATGTAGTGCACTAAAAAAGTATACTTCATCACAGAGTCTTTAGGAACTTACACTTACTTCATTCCAGCTCATAAGACAATAGCTACTACAAATCAACAAATGTTCATCTATGTGCTACCAATTTGCTGTGGGAAAAGAGAAGAGTAGAGCAAACTGGACAGATGTTGGCAGTTTGAACATCTAATATACTGCTCCTGCCTTATTTATATATCTATGAAGCACTAATCTTCGCAAAAGGAATCATGTTAAAAGTAGAAATTATACTTAAACATAGCTATGATTTTCACTTTTATGATTCTAGGCAGAAGCATAAGGTACATCTCCATGTAGTAAGTATAAGCATTTGTGAAGAAGGAGTAATTCATAATGGCACTATGCTGTGTAACCACATGCCATCCTGTTTCAAACAGATACCAATGTTACATATGTTTAAAGTGAAACTGAAATAGTAATTGCTTGACTACTGTTTCTGCTCTGTTTCTGATTTTTTGGAATACCATACAAATTTGTATAATGGAGCACACATTCTTAAGCACACTTATTGTGTACGATCATTTTATTTGTATTTATAAATATGTTACCAATATGCAACATTTACTGAAATATCATTTCAGATTCAGAGTAAATATAAATTGCATTTACAATCTGAAACCTGGCTTGCACTGTATCACTTGTGCAGACTATGCACCAAACTATGGATTATGGGACCAATAAAGAATACAAACACAAATACCAATATAAATAACGAGCATAGGAAAGGAGATGCAACAGAGTCAATGCCGGTCCACATTGGTTTGTAGAGGAGATTTGAATCCTTTAATCCCCCTATGTTACAAGTCTATGTTGTGAAGCAAGTCCTCAGAACAGAAATCAAAGATAGTTTATTATATCGGCTGTTTGAATACAGGGATTATGAAAATAGCTGCTAAAATGTACTTCATTGTGGCATCATATTAATAAAAACTGTATAATTTATTCTAAAATGTACATTCAGCATATTCTATTCTTTTGTTTATTTTGTAATTACTTACTATATTGTGCTACCAACATTTGCCATTTGACTTCTGTTATAAGATGAAGGCCTCCTCTAGATGCTTCTGTACATTACAGTCATTGGCAAATGTATCCATGACCTTCTTGTAGGCTTCCTGGTGCCATTCACCCACCTTCCATTGGGTCATCACCTTGGTCCTTTCTTATCACTTGGAGTTTAGTGAAGATTGTCTTTGGCCAACCTACCACTCATTTATCTGGTGGCAACATGTTTCACTAACTTCCATTTAATTTTCATTATAGTCATAAATACATATTTCCCCTCCGTCTGTTCTCAGATCCATTTGTTTGCTTTCTTGTACCTCTGACTCATTCCCACCACCCATATCTCTAAATTAATGACTCTATTTTAATTTGAACACCATATTGCTTCCCCCAGTAAAATATGATAATACATACTGATTGTACACTTTTCTTTTCAGACATATCAGAAACTTAGTTACTGAAACCTATTTATTTTATCAAAAGCACTCTAGGCTAATTTTACCCTGGTGTTTATTTATTTTCTCACTCAACCAGATGCTGTTTTCAATTCTCCTTGTAACACCATAGCTCTAATGCTCTACTGATTTATTTTGCCTTTTGTTTTATTTAATGTTACATCACTGAGCTTCTGTAAATGTGTTTGATTGAATCGATAACACAAAATTGTATACTCCTTTCTTTGTAAAAACTTTTATGTCTTTTAGAGTGTAGGAAGTGTAATCTCTGTAATATGTACAATATGAGCAAATTATATGTTTTGTCTTTGTCGTATAATCTCTTTGGTTATCTTTAAAATTAAATAATTTTATTTAAATAATTTTTTGTAGAAATGTCAATATGTGCAAATGTTTTGTTTTATTTAATATGTTTGGTTGCTGTTATGTAAACTGCTGATCTTCACTTAGGGTTCTTAGTTATTTTGTATGTAAAAGATGGTGTGGTTCCCCTCCAGAACGGAACTTAGTAGCACACGCATAATGTGGTTGGCCTAGGTAGAAAAGGTGGAATTGAGAGTCAGTCGGGGATGAGCTACCAAACTGTCAACCGCTCATGTAAAAGTTGTATATTGTGCTGGTGCTGAGAGAGGCTTTCTGTGTCATTTTACAATGCCTCGGATGGGTGGATAAAGAGCTGGAACTATTCTGGAACTGATATCTATCATTGCCACCAAGAAATAACAGAGTCCAGCAATTCTATCCGTAAATCCACCTACCAACATGCAATCGCCACCACATTGTGCAATCACTGAAAAGGAACCAAGGAATAGTATAAATGTATGGTGAAGGATCAGCATTGGATGTTTTAGTGTGCACAAATATAAGGTAAAATATATGTAAAAACAAAGATGATGTGGCTTACCAAACGAAAGTGCTGGCAGGTCGATAGACACACAAACAAACACAAACATAAACACAAAATTCTAGCTTTTGCAACCAACAGTTGCCTTGTCAGGAAAGAGGGAAGGAGAGGGAAAGACGAAAGGATGTGGGTTTTAAGGGAAAGGGTAAGGAGTCATTCCAATCCCAGGAGCGGAAAGACTTACCTTAGGGGGAAAAAAGGACAGGTATACACTCGCACACACACACATATCCATCCACACATATACAGACACAAGCAGACATATTCAAAGAATATAAAATATTGGTCTTTGAATATGTCTGCTTGTGTCTGTATATGTGTGGATGGATATGTGTGTGTGTGCGAGTGTATACCCGTCCTTTTTTCCCCCTAAGGTAAGTCTTTCCACTCCCGGGATTGGAATGACTCCTTACCCTCTCCATTGAAACCCACATCCTTTCGTTTTTACCTCTCCTTCCCTCTTTCCTGACGAGGCAACCGTTGGTTGCGAAAGCTAGAATTTTGTGTGTATGTTTGTGTTTGTGTGTCTATCGACCTGCCAGCGCTTTCATTTGGTAAGTCACATCATCTTTGTTTTTACATATATTTTTCCCACGTGGAATGTTTCCCTCTATTATATTCAAATATAAGGTAACTTATACTCGAACTCTTATACCTACCTCGATTTTTTTTATCGCTAGTCCCACAGCCACTTAGGGTCCTTCCCATGTCAAAAATGCTTACCAAGTGTCCATATTGTGAAAATAGAAAAGCCAGTGTTTTACTAATTAATGCCACTTGAACATAGTAAAATGAAAGTTACAGTTAATGTGGCAAGAGAGTGAGCTAAAGTACATGATGCTTGCTGAACATAATTTTTGTATTAAAACTGCTTATTAATATGTTGTTGCCAACTTCAAAATTAAAAGTTCTTAAAACTGAGGCTTATAAAGTTTTGCTTAGTAAATGATCACATTGCTGCATGTTGTAAATCACAAAAGGTGAGTCAGTATCTCACAAATATGTCAATTTTGTGTCTCACTGTAGTAAAAGTTGAAAACTGCAATTGTGGAAAGTTATATACTCATGCTTGCTAAGCACTTGTTTCTCTTACGTATTGAAAGTGCATATTAATAGTGTAATAGGATCCACAGTGTATTCTTTATGTTCATGATAAATAACAATTAATAGAAAGACCACTATCTATGAAAATGGTAACTTCTTTATTCAAAAGACAGTGAGAAGTAATTTGTTAGTGAACTCCATTTAATTTTCATTCTAAGTAGAAAGGTGTTAGTAGTGAGAGACTAAATCTATGCACAGTTACTAAATTTGCTGTGAACCATATCCATATTTCATGTCAGATAGGAATTTGTTTGAAATGTAATACTAAACCTATGTCCCATTTACGATTCTACAGTGAATATTAAGAGTAAAGTTATTGAGACCATTCAGTTTGACTAAGTCCTCAAGATAATAGTGTGTTTTGTTATCTGTTTATATTTATGCAAATAGTTTGTTCTGATCTGTTAGCTCCAACCTTAACGTGAACATACTGTATTCAGGTGCCAGAGTTCATTGCACTCGAGTGTGGCAGAGTATAGGTTGTGTTTGTCCGTTAAAGTTACTCATACCTATTTTCTTGAACAAGAATGTCAATCATTCTCATGCCTAATTAGGTTGGCAACCATTTTCTTTATTTTTTGAACAGTGTAGATAGAAAAAATATTGTTTGTTATTGTTTAAATATTTACGTAATTCTGACTTTCACTTCTGATAAGCCACCTCCGTTAGATATATCATGGTCAACACAACTAAATTCCTTTCAGAGGGTAACACTGCTCTGCTTCTTTATACTGTAATTGCTTTAATAAAAATAATTTCATTATACGAACTGCATCCAACTTAGAGGTTATGGTATAGTAGTAGCAGACAGTAGTGTTATATCCTGAATACGGAAACTGATAACTGGTACTATGATTTCATTGCTAATCAGTACTATTTTCTTTTCACTATAATTGCTGTATATTTTTGTGTTATTTCAATTATACTCAGGATTACTTTCAAACTTACTCTGCAAACTTCTTCCAGTAGCTGTTGAAGTTTATCTACTTTAGAGGTGAATAGTTTAATCACTGTAGTTGATATATTCTTCATGAGAGAGCGGCAAGTGTATTGTGTGGTGTAAACATATCACATTTGATAAAGCAATGTGTTCCACAGTGTCTGTCTAGCTGACAAATCATAATTGTCACAGTAAAAGTACTTGCTATTAGTCAGTTTGTTTAGAAAAGTACAGTGTTATTGTTTGTGGATGTATGCTAGCCTTCACGGATGCTGTGCATCTCCAAGGTGGACAATGACAGCAGTTATTCTTTGCATGAGGTACTGGTTCAGAGAAGCAGAATGTGCCATCATGAAAATAGGCAAGTCACAACAGTTTGAGTGTGGTCTCAGCTCTCTGAGACTGCAGACGTGTGCAAGTTGCATTTATGTGTGTGAGTGTGTGTGTGTGTGTGTGTGTGTGTGTGTGTGTGTGTGTGTGTATGTGTGTGTCTACTGCTGACAAAGGCCTTCATGGCCAAAAGCTTTAGTTGTGTGAATCTTTTTGTTGTGCCTATCGCGGTCAGCATCTCTGCTATATGGTGAGTAGCAACTTTCCTTCTCTGGTATTGTCACAACAATTTTTCTTACATCAGGGGGATGGCATGCTTACATGCCATCGTAGGATGCTAAAATCACATTGCCTCTCTGCATGTGACTGATTGTCTAATGCATCTTTTTAAGCAGTTGCAGTCAGAGCTCTTCTGAACAAAGGTGGAAGAACAACTCAAAAATTTGGAGTCTCTTTTTCAAATTTTAACTGAGAAAGGGCTCAAGTGTAATTTGCAGAAATGCTCATTTTTCAATACCGAAACAGAATATTTAGGTCATGCCACTGATGTCTGCAGCACTCATCCCTCAGCTAAGCATCTAGAGGCCATACAGTGATTACCTTTTCCTGCAAAGCAGCAACTCCAACTACAATATCAGCAAAATCTTTCTCCACCACACCCAGCTCACTGCTGACAGCTATGCAAGAGATGCACTTTTAAACCTTCCACCAGCACACCACTGAGTGAGCAGCACTCTTCCATTTCTCACAGTTTCTGATGAGGGGTTGCCACGCATGTGCCACAAGCGGATGCTAAAATTACTTGACCTTACTGTGTGCATCTATGATTGTCCTTCACATTTTTTTAAGCAGCCACACTCGGAGCATTGCCCTGAGATTCATTGTATTGATAAACTTATCAACATTAGTGTGGAAGACAGCATTGAGAGCAATGCATCAGTGTGCCATGTCACTAGTAAACTTTACTATTTGTCAGTGACTCCTATAAGTGCTATAAGTGTACTGACATTCAAAATCATTACTACTATGAAGAAAAGTTGTATTGTCAGCAATTAGCATATATAGGACTTAATAAATGATGGGAGGTCATTATAAGAAGCAAAATGTGGCCCTGTACAGATCACTGTGGAATACCTACCTTGTTCTGTACTGGACATGTCTCTGCCAACACACAAAACCTGCTTATGATTCTTTCAATACTAATTTACAGTCAAGAGATTCGCTTAGATCACAAAAAGTGTCTTGAGGAAAATCTTTATCCTGGAATACTCGAAGCAGGTATTTGGCTACAGAGTCAATAGCATCAACAGTTGACAAGTTTTTTTCTAAAACCATATTGTGACCCACTAATTATTCATAGATTTTCAAATTATACAGACAACTGTTGATAAATTACACATTACAGTACTTTATAAAAAAAAACTAGGACAATGGAAATTGGTCTGTAGCTTGAAGGTGAGTCTATATCTACTTTTTTATATTTTGGAACTACCCTCTAACATTAGGAAAATATCCTTTGGATATACATTTTTTTATACAGTACCTTAAAAGATACAACACAATCTATTACTTTCTATAGTATGCTGTAAGATATGTCATTTATATTTACATTGTCCGATAATTTCAGCTGCTTTACTATTCTTAGGACAAAACCAGGTGAGAAATCAGTGAAGCTAAACATTAACTGATCAGCCAGAACATTATGACCACCAACCTACTATCTATATAAACCCATCCAGGTTATAGCAGCATCATCTAACAAGGAACGACTACTAGTCAGATGCATGCATGGTGCATGTAGTATAAGGGGACATTCTGTCCATATGTAGAATGGGAAAGACATGCAATCTGTCTGAGTTTGACCAAGGGTAGATTGTGGTGGCCAGAGGCTTGGCATGAGCATTTCAGAAACTGCATGACTTGTCGGGTATTCAAGAAGCGCTGTGATGAGTGTCTTCAACATGTGGTGAGACCAAGGTAAAACCATGTCCAAACTTCATGGAATTTGACAGCCACCCCTCATTACAGATGTCAGATGTCATAGGCTGGTCAGACTGGTGAAACAGGACAGGTGGCGAACTGTGGTGGAACTAACATCAGACTTTAATGCGGGGAAGAATCCAAGTGTGTCTGAATACACGGTGCAACAAGCACTCCTAATGATGGGCCTTCACAGCAGACAACCCATGCATGTGCCAACGTTAACATCATGACATCGGTAACTGCAACTGAAATGGGCACGTGACCATTGATACTGGACATTGGCGCACTGGCAGAGTGTTGCATGGTCTGATGATTCCTGATACCTTCTTCATTATGTGATGGGATGATGCGAATCTGTGGTCCTCTGGAGGAACAGCTCCTTGTCACCTGTACTGCAGGATGGAGGCAAGCTGGCTGTGACTCCATTATGCTCTGAGGAACATTCATGTGAGCATCCATGGGTCCAGTGGAGCTTATGCAAGGCACCATGATGGCCAAGGAGTGTTGAACACTGGTTGCAGACCATATATACCTCTTCATGCAGTGGCAGTGGCATTTTTCAACAAGATAATGCACCATGTCACAAGGCCAGGAGTGTGATGGAGTAGTTAGGGAACACAGTGGTGAGCTCAAATTGATGTGCCACACTGTAGATGTTTAAGGTTGCTAAGCAACTTTAGAGAGGTTACATTACCTAAATAAGACTGTTTCAGGAGCTTAAGTGGAGCATTGCAGGATGTTAGCATCAAGTCTTTGAGGATTGGAAGAATGTTAAGAGAAAATGTGCCCTGATACATTACTATTTCTTAATTTCCTAAAAGCATTTGACTCAGTAACACATCTACCCTTATTATCAAAAGTACAATCTTCTGGGGTATCAAGTAAAACTTGTGACTGGAATGAGGATTTCTTGATATGGAAATTGTCTTGGATACAGAGCCATCGACAGATGTAGAAGTAACTGGGTCTTCCCCAGGAAAGTGTATTAGGATCCTTACTGTTCACACTGTATATTAACAACCTTGTGGACAATTTTAATAGTAATCTCAGACATTTTGCAGATGATGCAGTTGTCTGTAATGAATTACTGTTTGAAAGAAGCTGCATAAATATTCAATCAGATCTTGATAACGTTTCAAAGTAGAGCAAGATTGACAAGTTGCTTTAAATGTTCAGAAAGGTAAACCTGTGCACTTCACAAAATGAAAAAAAAAAACATAGTATCCTTTGATTATAGTACCAATGAGTCACAGTTGGAATTGGTCAACTCATACAAATATCTGGGTGTAGCACTTCATATGGATATGAAATGGAATGATCACATAGACTCAGTAATGGGTATAGCAGGTTATAGACTTCAGTCTACTAGTAGAATCCTGTGACTTATTCTAGAGTACTGCTCAAGTCCATACAGGACTAATGGTGGATATTGAACATATGCAGAGAAGGGCAGCATGAATGGTCACAGGTTCATTTGTTCTGTGGAAGAGTGTCACAGAGATGCTGAAGAAACTGAACTGGCAGACTCTAGGCGATAGATGTAAACCTACTCGAAACATTTCGAAAACTGGTTTTAAATGATAATATTTGGAACGTACTACAACTTCCTACATATCAATCCTATAGAGATCATGAAAACAAGATTAGGTTGATTACAGCACATATGGAGAAATTTAAACAATCATTCTTCCCATGTTCCATATGTGAATGGTACTCGTAAAGTGGTACACACCCTATGTAATGCACTTCACAGTGGTTTGCAGAGTACAGAGGCAAATGTACTCATAGATGTAGATATTTAGAGCCACAGCAGCATAATGTTCTTGCAATAAGCAAAAATCAACTTGGGTCACGTTCAATGGAATACAGAGGAGTACGCTTAAGAGACAGCAGATGGGAAATCTCAGTAATCTGGTAGTGATTCTAAGTAAAATAGTAACAATTTATCTCAAGGTATAGGGATAGAGAGATAAGTGCCGTATAATATTAAACAGGATACTGTACCCTTATATAAAAATCATGTAATGAATAGGATAGGTGTACCAAAGCAAGGAGGACCTACACCTAAAGAGGGATGAAAAAGATTATACATATAATCTGATAAGCCTCCTTGTTTCACAACTTTGGAGAAAGCCTCCACACTAGCAGTATTCTACTTCTGTAGAAACTTTCAATTACACATTGACCTCCTTTCTCAAAAGGCCATCTTGTAGCCACCAGCAAATTTTCACAGAAATAAAGATAGAGGGGAGAGAGATAGAGAGAGGTCATTGAAAGCTTCTATAGAATAGAAATGGAATACTGTTCATTTTGAATCTACTCCAAAGTTGTGTAATAGAGGGGCTTACCTGATTTGTAGCAGGTGAATTTCTATACTGATTTACTAAATGAATAATAGTGATGAAAGCTGTTGAACTTTGTGCACTGTCCATAATGTAGGTAATAAGGATTAAAGAAGTGTAGTATACAAGGCAACAAAAGATTGCTAGTCGTTCCAAAGTTGTAACACATCTTGATTGGCAGTAGCAATGAAATCAACACAATCATATGTATACTACTAACTGCACCTGTACAGTATCCTCAATATGTTGCAAGCTGTAATGATTGTAGTCCTATCGGAACCATCACTCAGTTACTAAAATGTTCAATACCATCTAAATTTTAGACAGACTTAGTTGATTTTCTTATGTAAATTACATAGTTTTAATCTGTGAATGTTCATATTGATTTCTGATTGTCAGAGACAACATTTCTCACAATACAAGATGCCCCACTCAAACCTCCCTGATTTCAAGGACCCAGGAGAGAAAAACCACAGTAGGTGCGACAATGAAAAATGCACCACATTGTAGAGCATCTCAAAGAATTTATATTCCCATGTCAGAAGTGAACAGTATTGTCGGCAGAGTGCAGCATGGTTGCAAACTAAATGTCTGGCGCGGGGTAATGCATGACAGGATTGTTGGACCATTCTTCTTTTTGCGGAAAAAACGGTGAATGGGTCAGTGTATCTGGACATGCTGAAGCAGTTTATGTACCATCAGATACAAGCCTTGCAATCTAACATCATTTTTCAGCAAGATGGAGCTCCACCGCATTGGTCAATAGTGGCTCGCAGGTTGCTGGATAGGAAATTTCCCAATCGTTATATCGGATGCGGAGGACCCATTGCCTGGCCACCATGTTCATCTGACATTATGCCACTTGATTTCTTCATGTGGGGATTTGTGAAGAATTGCATGTATGCAACCAAAATGGACGATATTCCTACATTGCGACATCGTACCACTAATGTGATAGTCTGCCCCTGGTAGCTGAGTGGTCAGCATGACGGAATGTCGTACCTAACGGCCCAGTTTCAATTCCTGGCTGGGTTGGAGATTTTCTCCGCTCAGGGACTGTGTGTTGTGTTGTCTTTACCATCATCATTTTCTCCCTATCAACACACAAGTTGCTGAAGTGGCGTCAACTCGAAAAACTTGCATCAGGCAAACGGTCTACCCGATGGGAGGCCCAAGCCAAATGGCATTTCCATTTGCTAATGCGGTTGCAACACTAACAGAGGAAATGTTACAAGAACTTGGCAAGTAATTGAACATAGACTCGATATTCTTTGTGCTACAAATGGTTTACATGTAGAGGTGTATCAATGATAAATAAATAAATTCTTTGAGATGCTCTATAGAGTGGCGCATTTTTCACTGTCGTATCTACTGTGGTTTTTTTCCTGGGTCTTTGAAATCCGGAGGTTGGAATGGGACACCCTGTATACTTATATTGTTTATATATTGATGTATTATCAGGTATTGATCTTAAATCATGGAAATTAGTAGTCATAATTTTAAAAGTAAGTGATCTGAAAAGAAGTCTACATTAGGTACAATAATTTCTATTGTTAGTGTTATATACGAACAAAATATCTGTCTCCATTTATGATTTTATTAATTTTACTATTGATAATGTAATCTATGTTATAAAAAAAAGGAAGATCCAATTTTTCACATTTTCAAAATCTGTAACCTTTGTTACTTACCATTAGACCTGTAA
The DNA here is from genome assembly GCF_023898315.1 of Schistocerca nitens. NCBI lineage: Eukaryota > Metazoa > Arthropoda > Insecta > Orthoptera > Acrididae > Schistocerca > Schistocerca nitens. The sequence continues at coordinate 863,278,798 of NC_064617.1, forward strand.
ATCTTCATTTTAACAATAAATTAATAAATAAAAAATTAAAACTAATAAACAGTTTCAGTAACAAAAGCTATCCTAACAGTAACTTAGTTTACTACCTGTTCTCAAAACTTCTGTAATGTATGGTTATAACATATGTAAATACAATTTTTTTGTGCCGAGCGTGTTAGAGTTTTGTATTACACTTCATGAGATTGGTCCAGGCTACTCTCAGATTGCTATCAGACAGTTTTCAATGATGTTATTTGAAAGGCATCAAAATACATATTTTCTACAGTGTGTATTTGAAAAACTGTATGTAGTAATTATGGAAGCATGTGTGTTCAAATTTGAAGGGGCAAATGAACACTAATTGTGAACTGAAATCATTAATTCTTCAGCCAAAGTTAATGGTAACACCCAGGACCTCTTTGCATAGAACATTACACAGCAGGTGCAGAGATCTAGACACTGAGGCCATATTGAAAAGATAAGTAAAGTTTCTCAACTTAATGTAATGCAATCTATGTTAAACCTAGGAAATCATTGTTAGAACATGAGAGAAATTACATAGCAGTGTTATTACAATGAAGTAATTCAACATTTTAATTGTGGAACATATAAGGTGGGGTCATTAAAAGTGTCAGTCATACTCAGAACAGTGTTCCATGTAGTTGCGAGTGCATTATATCAGAGCTAAAGGGATTCAAACATGGGAAAACTGTCAGTGCTCACGTGGAGGGTGCTTCTATAACCAAGGGGGCCCAATTGTATGGAGTTTCAAGACATACTGCATTGAAGATCTTTACTGTATAGAGGAAAAGTGGAAAAACACCATTTGCTAAGTCACAGTGCAGACAAAAGTGTGTGTTGAGTGGTCATGACAGATATTCACTGAAGAGACTTGTGATGAAAAGTAAAGGGTGAGTCAAAAAGGACTTTTGGAATGATTTAGAAATTTATTGAGATAACTTACAGAATCGGTAGATGTGTCAATTTGCAAGAAACAACCTCAAGTCTGTTGATTTACATAATGTATCAGTACCCCATTCTGCCACCAGGAACACCAGCATAGTGCACATTTAATATGGATACTCTCACTGTTTTGAAATGAGCTTATTGTGCATTTTGGTTTCGTGAAACAGACTCTGCAACAATGGTTTGGCTTAAATTTCACATCATATATGCTAAAGAACCTCAAAATAGGCCTATAATTTATTCTTGGCACAAGAACTTTATTGAGACGAGTTGTTCACTGTGGCAGGATAAATCACCAGGATTATTACATCAAACAGGTTAGGGAGAGTTTTTCCTGTAGTCTGCAAAAATCAATGCAAAGTACATCTTGTGAGACTGGCATTCCACAAAAGACTGTTTGGCAAGTAGTGCATAGATTTTTGCACTTGAAACAATGCAGATTCACAATAGCACAGCCCATTAGTGATTCTCATGGGGAATTCTGAGCAGAAATGTTGTGTTGGATAAAGGACAATAAGACATTCCTGAACAAAATAGTCTTCAGCAATGATTCAACATTTCATATCAGTGGGATGGTAAACACCCTCAGTTACAAAATATTGGACAGTGAAAATCCATATGCAACCCTGACACACATTTGTAAGATCCCCAAAGTTAATGTGTTTTGTGCCCTTAGCAATGCGTTCAGTTCATAGTGCTGTGGAATGTGGGGAAAAAAACTGCAAATTGGCATTCATAAGAAGAAGAACAACACCAAAAATGCAACAGGAGCATAATTGTATTAAAACAAGCGTTCAGTTCATAGTGCTGTGGAATGTGGGAAAAAAAAACGCAAATTGGCATTCATAAGAAGAAGAACAACACCAAAAATGCAACAGGAGCATAATATGTAAGAAATTGTCCACGCAACCTGCCACTGATGATGCCTTGCAGAAAATAAAGGCGAAACGCGTATGGCACTAAAATTATGTTTTATTCAGTTGCTGTCAGATGGTCCATAAGTAAAAATTATCAATATACCATAATATTACACACAACTGAGGAAGACAGGACTACAAAAGTTGAAAATCTTAAAGTCTCTATTTGGCTCTATTCGAAAACATGTTAGCAAAGCCAGCCCTTCATTAATTCTAAAGTAATTAACACTTTTGTCAAAAGTATTGTTTATGTATCTATATATGTTAATTTCATCATTTAAATAAATAATTTGCCTTAACCTTGTAGTAGAAGAAACTGTTAAGAGGAATGAATTTTTTCATGTATTCAGTTAATTTAATGAGTTAAATTTTGATTGTAAGTGTAGTTTAAGTACCTATTATTGTGAGGATATATAAGGGCCTGATTTTTTGTCCCAAGACAGTCAGTCCATGGCCAAGTTTCAGATGAGAAACCTGCGTTGATTAGAACAAGAACAATGCTTCAACTTAACTGTGAAATAACTGTTGCACAATTAGGCCATGTGTTAAAACAATGAGAGTGTCTGCTCCATATGTACCTTTTCATTCTTCAAGAAATCTTAATTATTTGGTTATGTTTTTTTACTGCTCATAGACATTCAACAGTAAGCTATTGTAGCAGCATGTGGATGTTTGCCTGAAAACTATTAATGAGGGCTATCGAAAGTTAAACAATAGTGCACTGGCCATATTAAATGTGTATGTGGGGGGTTGTGAAAAGTGAAAGTAAACAACTGTGAAATGCAAATGTGTCCCTGTCAGCTACATTATTTACAGTAGACAGTACTGCATTTCCACCCCCTATTTTTTCAGCCAGTACATTGACACTGAGGACAACAAACAAAGAAACAAATCAGGGAATGTCATCACAACATCACAAATGGCAGTCACATGAAACCAAAATGACACTTGACATCTTTATGTGAAACTTGAGGTTATTCACTACAAACTAACACATCTATCAATTCTCTAAGTTATCTCAATAAATTTCTTTCTCGATCCAAAATTGTAAAGTCCTTTTTGACTCACCTTGTATGGGGACAGCAGTTGCAAAAGTCACTGCAAAACTGAATGTCAAACTCATGTACCCTGTCAACACCAAAGCTACATGAAGGAGCTCTGTGAGCAGGGAACTGAAGAATTCCAGGGCAAGCTGGAGTTCCAAAACCACTCATCAGTGATGCAAATGCTTGTATCAGGGGAAAATGCATAAAACCTGGACTATGTGGCAATGGAAGAAAGCCATTTGGTCAGACAAGTCTTGTTTCACACTGTTTCCAACTTTTGTCTGAGTTTAGGTCCCAGGAGTGAAACATGGTGAGGGTTTTTTGATGGAGGGGATTTTGGCAGCCACAGTGTATTATTGCATGGGCATAATAAGCCACAAATTGATGGAACACAGCTTTCATTACGAAACAAGCTTCAGAATTTGTTTGTTAAGTGCATAAACTTGTAATCTATTTTTAAAATAAAAATTTAAAATACAACCAGAGAATTACCAAAGAATTCACTCAAGTGCATATAATTCTGAAGCAATTAACTTTGGTTTAGTTAGCAACTCTCATTCAGTATTTTCTGGTCAGTAAATCTATACTGAGCATTGATTGAGTTTTTATTCTGTGTAAGTTAATATCAAACTGACAAATATTATTAACTCCCTCAATACCACACATATCTGAAAGTAAAAAAGGCCATAGAAAGGTATTGAACAGAGATAACATATTCTAAGTGAATGATGTACCTGTGAGGCCAGTGTAAGAGAACATTCCTTTATGTTCAGTTATGTGGTCCCAGTTACCTGGGGTCTTCAGCCTTTCAAGAGACAGCTTAAACTCTGATCTAATGCTCTGCAAACGTTTTGTCATGCTCTGCAAACATTCTTTCCTGAAACACATACAGAAAATGGAACACAGCTGATTTGAACTACATTATATCTGTTGACAGACACTATACATTTCCATTAAATCTACTAACCACTCTTTAGTCAGCTCTGGGTCATTAAGTATACGATCAACTACTCGAGCTCCATGAGCTGGTGGAGTCAGATACATTGCTCTGACGATAGTGTGCAAGTGAGATTGTATTTTTAATTTGTCTTGGATGTTTTTGGGTACTACTGCCAGATTTCCAACCCTTTCACCTAAAATATTGACATAAAAGAAGTATTAGGTTTTAAGAGCCATGTGCAGACTATATCCTCATCTAGTGATTGTGCTTAATACATACTGTATAGGCCAAAATTTTTTGAAAATGATTGTGCACAAAACAGTTCGAAACCTCTCTCTTCAAAGTATCTAACAGGCCAAGCATCTTCATCCAAGTCCCCAGATGCAAAGCCAAGATAAGCTCCATCAAAGAAAGGGAAGAGCTTGTTCTCCTACATGAATAAAAATGCATCATAGTTCACTTTACAATAAAAACTTTTAAAAATTGAAAAGAACATCGCTTTCATTTGTCATAAATCATGAAGCACTTTGTATTTCATCTAAATGCAAAATCTTTATATTTACCTGCATGACATCAGCAATTTTAATCCACTGTTCCTTTGTAGGATCACAACCAGTTGGATTATGAGCACACAAATGTAACACAATGACAGAATTTTCTGGTGCAGTAGAAAGATCACTTATCAGACCATTAATATCCAAAGATCTTGTTGCATTGTCCCAGTATCGGTACTGCCGTATATCACCAAAGCCAGAGAATTGTAGAATTTTTTGATGGTTATCTGAAATTCAGATTTGGCCTCATTCAAATTGACTTTTCAAAAAGCAGTTTTCTAAGATTCTAATTGTGACATATCAAGTCATGTCACTGACTGTTTTGTGAAATAATTTATATTGAAATGTTATACAGAAAGTAAATATTTTCAATAGCCTTTTTATGATTCCAACAATAAGGCTAAATATATCATAAAAATCTCATTAGAAGGGCAAATACAACATACCCCATGTTGGAGTGGGAACGTAAGCAATATTGAAGTTTAGTATTTTTGACAGAAACTCTGATCCAATTCTGAATGACCCAGTCCCACTGAGTGAATGCACACCAAAGGCCTTGAAAAGATTTAATGGAAAATTATTTTTGTATAAAACCAATAAAAAATACAGTGGCAACTACTGTAACTGCCACTTCAAAAAAAGTAACAGTAATTAATAACAAATAAAATATGAACTCTTTGAAAGAGAAAAACATTTATTCAACTGTTAATGATGCTATTTATAATTAATATCATAGTCAATAATATTTTACACAGAAGGATAAAGTCTACTTACCAGCAGCTGAAAAATAAATAGCTTAAGTTACTATGGTTGTGCATCATTAAATGGCTGTTAGTACGCATCCCTCTCCTGTCTTCAAGACTACTTTTAATATTCAAATTTTTCTTTAATGGTAGTAATGTATTTTATGGTATTCTCAAACAAATACAGTATTTGTATTCATATTCCATATATTGTAAAGTTCAAAGCAGAAACTCTCTCATCATTCTGCTTGATTGCCCTATTTACAAATGACGAAGGAATGGTAATTTCCTACATACGTCTGGTAAGTTCAATGATTTCTCTGATATTATCATTGTGGTCTATATGTGATTTCTATGTCATTGGCAGTAGTTACCCTACTGTTTGAATGATTCTCTGGCACAACACTGGATGTTGTTGTGAAAACTGTATAACATTGCAACAGGACGGCTGCTCTTGAACCACTACCTTATTAAACCCACTTTTATTGACTAGTGGATTATAGCCTAACAGTTTAGAATAGTTTGACCACGTGCAACTGTTGAAGGCTGATCGGTTAATATTTGCACGGGAGTTGTCTCGTATCAAATCCAATAAAGCTAATTAGGATGTCAGGTAGCAATAATTGGTACATACTTGGTGTTAATTTTCTTTATTTATTGTCTAAACAGCATGAATGAGGCAGTTACTCCCTACATCTGACAAAATAATAATGGCTAACTCATGACAGGTCACCTATTAATGTCGCTACTTGCCATTATTCTTCATGTGGCATTGAATGCACAATCCTCACTGCAGTCCAAATCGTGGGTGTCTGACACGGTTGTTGCATAATCACAGCACACAAATGAACACTTATACACATCAACAAATCACTCAATTAATGCCATTTACGTATTTGCTGGAGGTCAGGCCCATGTGACACACACAGCAGATAAACAATTGTAACTGCAGTCGGTCATCCTGCCAAAATCTGCCCTGTTCACTTAGCAGCCAACAACTTACTTGCTTGTAGTCTCAACGCTGACTACTCTCTGCTGCACTCAGCGCTTGACTATCCATAGTACCTACTGTGACCTGTGTGAGGCAATGATATATTGTTCTCAATACATAAGGGGCGGTTGACCCCTTACACTCTCCATCTTGAGGTGCACCTGTGGAAGCTGCAGTGGAGAGTCAGTTCAAATTCTAGCTTGCTAGAAATGCACTGGCAGGGGAAGCTGACATTCATAACACCCTGCTGAAGAAACAAGCAATGGATATCACCACACTGCACAGCTGGGGAAGCCTGGCTGCAAGCTGCAGGTCTTGGCATAAGTGCTCCAGAAAGTTGCTGATACCTTAACCAGCTGTCCTGAATTCGAACCCCCATCAGTGTGTCCTCTTTCAATTTGTTTCTCTCCAATTGATGATGACTTAGCGCACAGTCATGGCTGGTTCCCATGCTTTGTTGAGCCTCTTTAATGATCAAGTCATTCTCCATATAAGGAGTAGTTATAAAGTTTCAATTGTCACCTTAAAAATAAAATTACAGTTTTATTCTTTTCATTTTTGTAGGTACATATCTGCAGTCCTAGTACACATTGAACTCTCCATGCCTAAGTACCATAGCACACTGCTAGGGGAGCCAAAACAAAATTGTGCTGCCACTGATAAGTGGAGTGTTGTTCGGTAATCTGGTGGCCTACATAAGATTCCACAGCCGTGATTCTGGCATGCAGATGTATGAGTGCCACGGAAGTCAGAAGATGACAGCACTGGCAGAAACCCCCTATTCTTGGATGTGTATGCAACCCCTCCAGAGTGCACTTGACCAGCTGGCCAGCGACCTATCTAGAGCTGAGTCTGGCCAGTTTCACACACAGTCTGATATTTACTTCAGCTGATGTGACAAGAGCCAGCAGTGCAGCCACTCCATGGCTTCCAGCTGCCAACTATTGGTGTGTGAGACCTCATGCAACTGGGTAATGGACAGCACTTCATTGAGGGAAGGGTTTTCCAATTGTATGGCTTGTTGCTGGACTTCCTTGTCAGAAGTGGTGTGGATTATAACATTGCAAACCACATTGTCGTGTGCAACTCTTTTGACTTGGACACGACGAAACGGCACTTGCTACTAAGGCCATGGAGAGTTGTGTTCCAGGCATGATAAGATGATGGGACTGTTTCTTGCATTGGTAGAATTCAACCCTAACAGCCACAACATGTGAGCAGCAGTGATAATAGGAAGACAACAGCAAGCACAAACTGTCAAAAGACAACAAAGAAGGTTCCTGTAATGGGGCCCACTGCCACAACATCTGATATGAGGTGGGAGAAATCTAGGAGTGAAACAGTGCATGAAATACCTCTGGATCTATGGAAGGCATGTAAATGTTGCTGTAGGTGGTGTCCATGTGCTTCCCAATTTTCTGCTGCCCTATCAAACAGAGGGAACAGAGGAGGAAAAACAGCCAGAGATGAAGTGGGAGAGAGCAACATTGGCATAGCCTGTCCAGGATTGTGAGAAGTTCTGTCTGTTGTTGAACTAACATTTGAAGCAGAGATTCCATATCACAACAAGAAAAATATCACAACCAAATCCAGAAAGCAACCACAATATGAGGGTTGGAACTTACATAGTGGCAACTATTTATTCACAACTGATACAAAAGAGTTACATGTAGTAATATTGGTAATTTTTGCCTCACAAACTGTAGTATACGCTCAATAGTAAATGCCTGATGGCCTGAAGTTATCAAACAATTGTAATGTAAAAGAAATGAACCGTCGCATAGCAGCAACAGAATCTATTATTCTTTATCTTTGCCGCTCCTGCATGGTGGCTGTAAATCTCTATGTACACATATCAATTAATGATTTAAAAAGAATTCTGTTGTTTCAAGGTTGCATAAAAATGGAGGATGATGACAACACTTTGCAACCGAGCAGCAGTAAGATGACAGGTGCTCTGCAAGATCAACAGCCTCAGCACACAGCACACAGGGCAAGAATGTGAAAAGCAGTAAACTGCTGGCATTCTGGATGTCAAGGCCAGAATTCTGGTTCTGCACATGGAAAGCGGTTTCTGCCAACATGATGTACAGGATGATACATTACTGTTCCATTGTGTTGTTGCCCACTTAAGTGAAGTTCAGTCATTGCAGAAGGGACTTTATGCATGCTTAGTTATGCAGCACTTAAGGTCTGCCTAATTGAGTACTTGGCATAGTCACCAGAATACAGGCTCTGCAGCATAATGGCAGTTGATGGCTTAGGAAACATGTCCACCACCCAGCTACTTTGCAACCTGCACTTGCTAGTGGGACTGACTTATTTTTCAAACAGTCCCTCCATATAATACAGCTCAGCAGTCTTCCAGAGAACATGAGACTTATCCTCACAGCGGATAAAAATGCTGCACTGCATATGGTGGCAGACAAAGCTGAAAACACGGTGGCTAGCATAAAAGGATAGTGCAAGAGTAGTCATTCTGCCAGCAGCCCAGGCCCGAGTTTTCAGCAGCCACCAGAAACTTTTGCCCTGATGCAAGTGTGCTGGGTGAAGCATTGGCCCCTACATCTGATCAACTAGCCCTAGAAGTTAAAGCACTTGCAGAATAGGTGGGAGCACTACACAGAGCACAGTATTCAGGAGAACAAAGCCAGGGCAGGCAACAGGATTGTGATTAACTAGATGGTGGATGGCACCAGAACAATATGAGTAGCTGGTGCTGATATCACTGCAGTTCCACAACAAAGCACACACTTGCTCAGCCCTGCATCAGTAACTGAACTCACCCAACAGCTGCTAAAGGGCTTAGCTCAACATTCAAGCCACTCTCCCTCTGCCACAACCACCTTGCTCATTTTTAAGGACTCTCATACCCACACTTTTGTTTATAGCATGCACCCAGGTGAACGATGTGCAAAAATGTCTGTGTTGTATTCCACATTGACATCTCAGTTCATTGACTCAGTGGCTTCTCCGTGTGCGTCTTCAACAATGGGATTTCAGGCTCATAATGGACAGGAGTAGCAGGATGACACACATGCATATAAGGAGAACAACACTTTTCCACTGGTCGCATGCACAGACACAATACACATGCGCTGCAACTACATTACCACCTTTCCTGGCTATGAAACCTTCAACTTTGAAGAACTGAGTTTTTATGGCAGTCCTATGCAGATCCTCACCCATGGATCACTTTTGGTCAGTTTCACCGACTCACAGAAAATTTAAAAGAGGCTCTTTGTGACAGACAAAATATCACAGTTTTTAGAGATCACTGGCTCTAACATCAGTGTTTTACCAAGTAAATTGTTTCAACCGGACTGTATGAACACTCCCTTCTACATCACGGCAGCTAATAACACATCCATTTTGGCATATGCTGAGAAGAGATTGTTCATTGGCATAGGTCTACAGGATCCAATCATAAGGAATTCATAACTGCATACGTCGGGAAACCTACCGTTGAGGCGGACATACTACACCATTTCCAGTTACTCATGGATGTACTCATGCCTGACAGCTCAGGCATGTTGTTATATGGACAATTTCCTAATATTTTTTCAATCACTGACACAGCATGCTAAGCACCTATGACTTCTTTTTGAATGACTCCAACAAGCAGGGGTTGTGATAAACACAGCTAAGTATGTTTTTGGCCAGGGTAATGTCACGTTCCTAGGGTTTGAGATGTCAACAGCAGCCGTTTTGCCTCTAGTGGAATGAGACAGACTGATTTAGGAAATGACATGACCAAGGAAATTCAAGGACCTATGTTGGTTTTTAGGTATGCTCAACTACTGTCTATGCCACCTACCTCTTGTGGCGTCATTGCTCACACCTCTCGCCATGTTGCTTAAGGGAAAACACATGGTGACTTGGAGTGAGGAAGCAATAGCCACATTTCAGTCATTGAAAGAGTATGTCATACAAACTGTACTGCTGAGTCATCCACACAAAAACATGCAGACAGCTATTATGGTGGATGCAAGCCAGGTCGTGGTAGGCACTGCCCTCCAAGAGCACACTGATGGCACATGGCAACCCTGACATTCTTTTCCATGCTGTTAACAGAGAACTGAAGAAACTTAAGTGCCATAGATCAGGATATGTATGCCACTTATGCAGCTGTAAAGCACTTCCATGAGTGTGTGGAAGGCATAGGGTTCATGATTTTCATGGACCACATCCTTGTCACCACACTGTTTAAAAAAGGATCACCTAACAGTGTGTTTGGATAGATCAGACAGGTGGAATTTATTTCTCAGTTTTCCATTGATGTCTGCCATGTAAGTGGCTGCATGACTATCATTGCTAACTGTTTATTCAAACATTTCACCAGTTCTAGGGCCATGTAATGGAATCACATTGCACATGCCCAGGTGCTGGACAGGGGAGTCAGACATTAGAAAATTGCTCCGTAAACTACGAGTTTTTATCATCAGTGAAGTGTCGCTCATGTGGTGAAAAAGTGAAAACCGGTGTTAGAACATGTCCAGTAAAACATATATGGTATCATTCAAGCTGCTTCGTGAAAGTAAATCGCAATAATGTATTTTCGTGTGACTGTAATCATCCGTGTAATGGCCGAGAAGCTGCCACAGAGATGTGTAACTCTGAACTCGAACTAAGTGTGAAAAATGAAGTACTCAAAGACTTAAAAGCAGCTATAAAGTACATTAAATTATTAGAAAACATGATTCAGCTTCTTACTGAACCTGCTGAAACATCAGTTTTTACGCCAAAAACATCATACTCTGCCAACAGCACAGAAAATGAGGTAGGCCTAAATATTTACTCTGATAGTCATGGACGCGGTCTTGCGGAAATTCTCAATAATCATCATGACTTAAAAGCCTACAGTTGCGTATAACCAGGTGCTCAAATGCAGGAAATTATAAAGGACGTCATAAAAGACAATAACAAAAGCACAAATCATAATATTTTTTTAATTGGAGGTGCCAATAATGTGTACAGTAATGAGTCACTGAATGCTGTGCACAACTTAAGGAAATTTCTGGACAGTACTAAGAAGCAGTACGTGATTGTCACTAGCATTCCTTGTAGACATGACCTTATCCCCACTTTGTGTGTAAACGCTGAAAGTAGGGGAGTGAACTCACAATTTCAGGAAATATGCAAAATGTATCCAAATACAAACTTTCTTTGTACAGATTTTCTTAAGAGAGACTGCTTCACGAAACATGGGATGCATCTGAACAAAAAGGGCAAGAAACTTTTGTGTGGGAAAATCAGTGAACTGTTAGAAAGACTGAACAAACATAGTGACAGCACATCATTACCGTTAGCTCCAACAGTTTTAAAGCAAGCACCAGCAGAAGTATTTCCACAAAAAATGCTAAAAGCATCAGAAACAATCACAGCAACAACAACAACAAAAGCAGCAACAGCAGCTACATCAACAGCAGAGCCACCTCTGCTACCAGCAATGGCAACAGAATCAATGGTAGCTGGACCAACTCAGCCAAAAGTAGTAAAAGCATCAAGAACGGTTACACTAACAACAACAAATGCAGTAACAGCTCCATCAACTACAGAGCCAGCCCTAATACCAGCAGGAAAATCAACAGCAAAAGCAACAGAACCATCATTAGCAACAGCAGAACCATCCACAATAGCAGCAGAATCAACTCCAACATTAGCAGAACCAGTACTGTCAACAAAAAAAACTTCAGACAGCAGACGGAAGCCAGTGCCTCCATCCCATCTAAATGATTTTTTAGTGGAAACCAGAAAGAGGAGGAAGCCCACAAGAGAAACAGAGATTTGACCTTATTTAAGTCAGTAAAGCAGAGAAATCTACAACAAGGTATTTACAACTTTAAAATAATCCACCAGAATGTACAGGGCTTGAGCAAGAAATATGAACAATTAGACGTCTTTGTAAATGAAACTATGCCTGATGTGCTTGGTATTAGTGAACACTGGCTATCTGATGCCAAATTAGAACTTTTTAAACCTCTAAACATGGTACTAGCTAATAAGTTTTGCAGATCTACTATCAGAGGTGGGAGTGTATCAATGTATGTAAAGAGCACATTTGATTTTAATTCTGTAAATGTAAGTAAATATTCATTAGAAGGAACAATTGAATTATGTGCAGCACGTATAAAGATACCAAATGATGAAATTTATGTTATATGTTTATATAGACCGCCAGGTGGAAACTTCGAAGTTTTCTTAACAAAGTTTTGTGACATAATAGAGAATGTTTTTATATCACACCTGAACAAGTTAGTAATTATAGGAGATTTCAACATAAATATATTAGCAGATAAGTTACACACTAGACTATTCAAGAATACTCTGCCTGAATATAATGTAAGATACTTGATAAACACTGCAACCAGGGAGACTGAAACATGCCAGTCTGCAATAGATAACATAATCACTGGTATTTACGATCTTACATCTTCTGTTATTCTAAGTGCTTTGTCAGACCACCATGCAGTAGAACTAAGTGTGCACATAAAAAAGGTTCCTACACACAGTTGCTATAGATATATTAGGATGAATATAGACCAAAATATAACTCAGTTGAATAATATGCTAAGGAATTTGGATTGGAACATTGTTCTAACGACACTTCATAGTTATGGAAAATTCTCAAGTGAACTGTTCTACATTCTTAACCAAGCCTGACCATTAATAAAAAAGAGAATTCAGTCACATGCTGTAACCCGAAACTGGATACCAAGTTCAGTCACTGAGGCTAGAGAAAAACTAAGATGGTATGAGTATGCTACGTTAAATGACTTGAGCAATAAAAAATTAAAAGAAGAGTTCAAAAAGTATCAGAAATACTATGTAGAGCTCCTAATTTCAGAAAAACAGAAACATTTTGGAAGTGTCACTCAGAACTCAAATAATACTCCAAAACATCATGGTCACTAGTAAATAGAGAAATAGGTAAATCTGGGAACCATACAACTGAAAATCACTTGCTGATAAACGGTACAATAGAAACTGATCAGAATAAGATAGAAGATCTATTTAACAATTACTTTGCTTCTGTTGGCTCCAGCATAAACAATCAGCTTAAAAATCATAAATACAAATTCAGAGGAACACCAGTGTCAGGAAGTATATTTTTGATGCCAACAAGTAAAGAAGAAATAATTAAAATAGTGAGTAGCTTAAAGAATTCCCATGCAGCAGGATATGATGGTCTTAGTCGGGACACTCTTAAGAAATGTATACATAAAATTGCATCACCTTTATCAACAGTTATCAATTCTCATATGGAAGATGGTCTATTTCCAGATGAGTTGAAAATTGCCCGAGTTGTGCCTGTTTTTAAGAAAGGAAACAGGAATTTAGTAGAAAACTTTCGACCCATTTCTGTTCTTCCAATAATATCCAAAATCTTTGAGAAAGTAATATAGACAAGAATCTGGAACTTCCTGGTATGCAAAAAAGTGATTTCTAAGGGGCAGTATGGGTTTGTCAAGGGGTCATCCACCATTGCAGCGGCATCCAACTTAATCGAAGGTGTCACTCAAGCAATAGATAATAAAGAACATGTCTGTGGCATCTTTCTAGACTTACAAAAAGCGTTTGTCTGTGTTGATACGACCATATTGCTGGACAAACTGTGGATCTATGGCATTCGAGGCACAGCCCATAATCTGATGAGGTCCTACTTGACAAATAGGAAGCAGTTTGTGTCTATTAGCACTACAGAGGATGCATACAAATCAAACACCACTGACATAAATTTTGGTATTACACAGGGGTCAATATTAGGACCACTTCTTTTTATTATCTATGTAAATGATATTCAGTCCATAACAAACCATGCAACAGCTATCTTATATGCAGATGATACCACGTTAATATGCAGCAATCCAAGCTATTCACAGCTCAAAGTGGAATCCAATACTGCAGCAGGCTTAATTCTGCAGTATTTTAGTGAAAACAAACTAAAATTAAACACAAAAAAATCTGTCTATATTGAATTTGATCTTGGGAGGCAAAAAACTCATGAAAACCAAATCTTAATGGGTGGCAAATACATTAAAAAACAATATTCGACCAAATTTCTTGGCCTGACACTAGATGCAGAGTTAAACTGGTCTGATCATGTGAATGATATTTGCAAAAAGCTATGTGCTACCATATATGTCCTAAGAAAACTGACACCTTTTTGTAACATCACCACTCTGAGGCAAATATATTTTGCACTATTTGAATCCCATCTAAGTTATGGGACAGAGGTATGGGGATCCAGCAGTAAAGGTAATATGAAAAGTGTACTTACCTTACAAAAGAAGGCACTTAGAATTATGGGAAAGAAATGTGCCAGGGAGTCCTGCAGAAATTTGTTTAAAGAATTTAAAATACTAACTGTTCATAACCTGTAAGTGCTGAAGATAATCATTATGGCAGTAAACAGTAACAAAACACTTAATAAAGAAATACACGATCACAACACTAGAGGTAGAGAGAGACCCCACATTATCTCTCATAGAACAACACTTTATGAGAAAAGCCCTCACTATGCAGGCATAAAACTACTGAATTGCTTCCATCCTGATATCTCCAAATTGCCCATTACAAAACTAAAAATGAAATTAAAATTATGGCTCCTAAACAATCCTGTATATTCAATAGATGAGTTTCTAGATTTAGTACACTCATATGGTGGAAGACCATCTATCTAAAAATATATGTAATCTCAGATCTTAGACGGTGTCACAAACTGTAAATATTTGAATGTCAGATATGAATACTGTGTTACAAACTGTAGATTTCTTAATCTAAGTATGGCAATAACAATTTTTTTATGCATAGTCCATATATGTAACTCTGTTCTCTCAACTAAATTTAGAAAAAGTTGTGTAGATAAAAGTGCCAGCCAATAATATGTAACCTTAGTAAGTAAGGCTCTGACTTATCCAGAAGACAGGAACAAAAAAAACCTTTTTTTGTAATCAGTTGGTGTTGGATCAAAATAAATAAAATAAAAATAAAACAACATAAAAGTAATAACAGATAAAAATAAAATGTTTATGAACCCGAAAAAAGTCAATCCATAAGTTTAAGTAAACACAATCAACAATACAACAAGAATCAGCTTAATTTTTCAAGGAACTCCTCGACAGAATAGAAGGAGTGACCCATGAGGAAACTCTTCAGTTTCAATTTGAAAGTGCATGAATTACTGCTAAGATTTTTGAATTTGAACAGTAGCTTATTGAAAATGGATGCAACAGTATACTGCACACCTTTCTGCACAAGAAGCAAGGAAGTGCAATTCAAATGTAGATTGGATTTCTGCCAAGTATTAACTTTGTGAAAGCTGCTTATTCTTGGGAATAAGCTAATATTGTTAACAAGAAATGACAGTAAGGAATATGTGTACTGAGAGGCTAATGTCAAAATACCCAGACTCATGAACAGGGGTCCTTACTTCAGGAAAGCCTACAACTATAGGTGTTCTCACCATCAGCTGCCCTCCACCCAGCAACAGTATGATGGAGAGGTTGCATCATAACTTGAAGGTGTCATTGTTATGTGTCAACACTACATGAACAGATGCACTGCTGCTTGTCCTGTTGGGCCCACATTTGGCAATCCAAGGGGGTCTACAACATTCAGCAGCACAGCCGTATAAGGCAAAGAGCTATGCCTGCCAGTGGAACTAATTACCAACAAGCTTTATGACCTACCTCCACCAGCCTCCGTCACCAAGTTCAGTTAACACCGCAGAAAAAAGATGACCCATATCCATTCTCCACGCCACAGTTACATGGACACAGGAACATCTTCAAGCACAAGGAGCTCTCAGTATATCTTTCATCTGGTTGCAGGATGACTCAGTCCGCCCACCACTCATGCCATAGTATGGTGGCCTGTACGAGGATCTGTAGTGTGAACCACACACTTTTAAAATTTAATACTGGGAATGAGACAAAATGGTTTCCATTAAGTCACTGCCGTTGGCACTCTTGGACATGAAGGCAGCAGAGGAGACCGCTCCAGTACCATCCACAATGCTGCTAGCCACCGCCAAGCAGTGCAGTGCAAAAGTACCACACCCTGACTGGCTGTCACCAGTGGGAACTGCCACTAGTTCCGATTCCAGAGACTATGAAATCTGACTGTGCTGAAAAACACCAGTTCCCCGACATACATGGTGCCCAAGTATTTTTTTTAAACTGATGTAGTGACATGATCAACAAACAAGTGACAAAATACAGTCAGTGTTAAATATCTGTAACTGAAGGACTTTGGGTCACCCTCTATTGGCAAAATTCCTTATCTTGTGATGTTGTATGTTGTTCTGAGATATATAGTGAAATGAAAGATGTTATGGTGTCTAATCTGTGTTCTCCATTGGATTATCTCCACTTTCGATGAGATCCCTACAAACCTATAACGAATGTTTTGAGAATAGTTCAGTTTTCATATATATTGTAATGTTAAATGACGCATTATAGTTAGATTATACAAAACAAAAATATTCAATAACAGGATTCTAGCACAATATAATGTTGCAATTTACTGTTGGGGAGAGTGTTGTATATAGAGGATAGTGTACCTAGAAAAAGTGATGCTTTTTGGCTGGTACTTCAGTGTAATGACTAATTTTAGAATGACTCAAAGGAATGCATACTAGCAACTGCCATAAGCAGTTTCCTCCATTTTCTAGAGTTTTTTTTTTCACATTTAACTCCTGTATAATATATTAGAGCTATTTGGTATATATTGTCAATTATTCTTTTATGGTAAGAAAATTCTACACATTTTTAGAAATATTTATGTAACATGTGGACAAGTAAGCCATACTTTGTCAGTCATACAGCATCTTGCAGCTTGAAACAGAAGAAGGTCTTTTACCATGGACTGAATTTCTTTAATGTCTTAACCATTTTACCTGTACTGAAAATGGAAATCTGTGTTAATTTCCAACAGTATACTTAAAAAGCATTGAACTTGTAACTAGTTTTTGATAATACTTGTGCTTAATTTGGTTTCGGATACTGATTATTGATGTATAATAGAGTAATAATGTAACAGATATATGATTAAATACAGTATTGACAAGGTTTTCTCAATTGTAGTACTTTTAAATTTCATTAGAATATTTGTTCCTAGATACCTGAAATGTTATGTTTTAGAACTGCTTTGACATTTGTAAAAACCTGAATTTTTCAGACTAATTTTTATAATTTCAGAAGACAGACTGCAGCACATACAAAGTGAGTGCCGTCATTTAAAAATGAAAAATGAAAATACATGAAATTTCTGTTACAGGACTGGCTAGATGCAAAAGTTTGAAATGCAAATCAATGTCTACTCTCCCCTTGCTGTTACAATGAGGTTTCATGGTACTGTTGATGCCACTTCCCTATTTATAGTCAAGTTTGATTCCTGGCTTAGAGTCAGAAAACACCAAGAAAATGTCCATTTCATGGAATAATGATGCAGCTGGAGACAAATGAAAACAATACCCTGGTGACTACAAAGCTGTCAAACAACTCACAATAAAAAATTGTCTGGGTACTAAGATGTTGTGGCAGATGTGTTTCTGCTACACTGCCCCTGTACAGTCCTCTTGTCTGTGGATTTTCCAGCAGTTTTATAGTTACACTGTTTTTCAAGTGAATTTGGTATACACTGATGAGCCAAAACATTATGACCATCTGCTTAATTGCTGGTTTGTCCATCTTTGGAATGAAATACATAACTGATTATGCACACCAAGGATCCAGGTTTATGGAGGTACATGGCAGTAGGTTTCTGTGCACAGGTCATGTAATTTGTGCAAATAACGGGCTGCTGATTTGCGTATGCGGTGATGGTGCCCGATAGCAACCCAGATAGGTTTCTTAGGATTTATATCAGGCAAATCTGGTCACTGAGATAGCAATATGAGTTCGCTATAACATTCCTCAAACCACTGTAGCACAATTCTGGCTCTCAGACACAGGAAATTATAATGCTGAAAGATGACATCACTAGCGGTGAAGATATCAAGCATGAAAGTATGCAGAAGATTGACAGTTGTCAGCGTGCCTTCAGTTACTACCACAGGTACCATGCGAGTGCAGGAGAATGTCTCTCTTAGAATAATACTGCTCTCACTAGCCTGTTCCCATGGAGCACTGCAGGTTTTGAGGCACCATTCAGCTTGATGACAGCATTTGTGGAGACAACCACGGATCTAGTTTAGCAAAAATGTAATTCACCTGAAGAGCCAACATGTTTCCATTGATTGATGGTTGAATCTTGATAGTCTTGTGCCCACTGCAATCATAATTGACAATTTCATTGGGTCAACATGTGAACACGTAATGGGTGGTCTGCTGTGGAGGTCCATTTTCAACAATGTACCTTGAACCATGTGCTCTGAAGCACTTGTGCTTGCACCACCATTGTGCTCTTTTAGCAGAGATGCCACAGATCACTGTCTATCCTTCTTTACAGAGCAGACAAACATCCAAACTCCACATTCTGTGAAGAGTCATGGATGTCCAACCATTTAGCACACAGTGGTAATTTCACTGTCCTCTTACCTCTTTCTGCAGATGCTTATGACAGTAGCTCTGAACATTCAACTAGCTACACCATTTTTGAGATATCGTTCACAGGTTCTGTGTAAAAATAATCTATCCTTTGTCCAACTCACTTATTTCAACAGATTTCCCTTTCGCAACCTATATCTTCACTAGGGTGATCCCTGATCCATGTCTGATCTGCTTACATTCTTTTGTTACCATGTCACATGTCTTCTCCTCCATCAGATGGCATCCAGTGTCATGGAGGGTAGTGGTCATAATGTTTTGGCTTATCAGTGTATGCAGATGAAGAATGTATACCCTACTTATGTATGAGAAAGCACAACTTGCAGATCTTGATTGATGTATGCATCGTTTACAGACACCTGAAGGTGAAACCATCTAATTTCAAAATGACAATTGCTGCTGAGTGTTTGAGTGTCTGTTTAGTTCTGCATGTGCATGTGAAGAGACTGAGCGTAATAGCTAGCGAACACTGTTTTCTGCTACAGGTATCTATGTACCACACGTCAGTCTGCTATAGACGAGTGGTCATCTTTCACATATTATTCCATCCAGAAATATTCATTATTATAATAATTTCAGAACTGACAGGATGTAAAAATTACACAAATAAATGCAGCAGAAGAAAAATTTAGAAAATTATAATTTGCCAACAATCTTATATGTTCTACAATGCAAATACAAAAATAGTATTGTAGACAGTATTGCCATACCCGGTTTTCAAGAACAGCTCTTGATTTTTCACCCAACAGGAGTTTAGTGGCAGCAGAACTGAGTGACTCAATCCCAAGAAGCATTAGATATTCATGGTTCAGGCTTTTGTCAGCAGCCACTTTCTCTCCAATTCTTTGCACTATTGGTAAGACCCACGGCTTGCCTTCATTGTCCTTGTAAGCTAAACAATGATAAGTTCTGTGACGTTTTGAAATAAAAGTAAAATTTAAACTTGTCAAAAACAGCACATAAAAATATTGACATATTTGTATTGGAATGTGGTATAGTCTCTCATACAGATCATCAACATTAAGCATATAAAATAGTTATGTCCATACCAAGCATATAACTTTATTTTTTGTACTCTACAAATGTGATGCATTAGCTACTTCAGACAGTATTACAAAATATCCTTCCAGATAGTCCACTTGCTGTTTTGGAAACAATAACTCTTTATTATACTTATTGCTAACTAGCATTTTTATGTGATATCGCATTGCTGATGTTCTTCAGGAGGACGATGCAACAGGCACTGAAGTAAATACAGCCTCATGAAATATATGAATTGCGAATATGGACAACCATCAGCTGTATAATGGAATGACGACAATGAAAATTTGTGCTGGACTGAGACACGGACCAGGATTTCACACTTATCATGGGCAATTGCTTACCATTAGGCTATCTGATCATGTCACACAGCCAGACCAAACTTGGTTATTGATATATGTGAGTTTGGATATGGCCATGAACTAGCTTGGATGCCTAATGGTAAAGTGACCACTTGTGATAAGAAGGAAACCAGGGTTTGAATCACAGTCCAGCACAAATTTTCAGTGTTGTCATTCCATTATACAGCTGACGGTTGTCCATGTTAACAACTGTGAATGCATTTTGTGTAAGCAATTTTATGTGTATAATAGATCAGTCAATTTGGCCTGTCATTCTGCAGTGAATTTTCCCAGAAATGATAGAAACAGGATCTTCCCTTACACAGCACTTTGTTCTTAACCTGCTCTCATGATGCTGCTCTCTCTATGCACTTATCAATGTACAATGGTCAGTAGTTTTCTACACCTTTCTTTAACTGCACTCCAGCTTTTGACCCAACTTCACAATACTACTTCATATTCTCAATCATTATTAATGATCACAGGAACTAGAACTGGTGGTTGTAATGATAAAAAATACATGCTGAATTCTATGTTCAAATGTACCTTTACAAAGGTAGATCCAGGAGTACTACACATTTTAACTCTTGCAGCACCTTGGACATGAATGATATAGTTACTAATGTCAGTGGTACTGACAAGCAGTTGAAGTTGTTAAAACTGAATGAGTCTCTTGGGTCCATTGTCATCTCTGTCAGATTCTATATAGAATTTGCAGGTGAGCTACTGTTTTTCTTAACCATAGTTTATCATGTATCTCCCAAACAAAAAATTATGTCCAGTGTTTGGAGGAAAGTACAGATCACAATCTCTGGAATGTCAACAAAACAACTGTCCAATATAATTGAAATCTATCTATTGTAAAATCATAGAACATATGACTGAGCTGAAACATAATGAGGTATCTTGAACAGAATGACTTCCTTTATGCTTTATGCTGAAAATATAGCTCACTCATGATCCTCTCATATAATAACTTGAAAGACTTGGGTCAAGGGAATCAGGTGGATGACGTTTTCTTCTTTTATTTCTGAATACTTCTTGACTCATAATCACACCAACATACATTAACAAAGGATGATTATATGGGGTACTGAATTGAACAAAATTGTAATTGGATTTGATTAGATGCTTTAATATTCAAAAATCTAAAACTATACACTACACAAAGTGCAAAAACATAATAGCTAGGAGAGAAATATGTGGCATAGAGTGCCATAAATATCGATATTTGTTCAGTGCGAAAGTGTGCTATCTTCGAGGAGAGGGTTTTGGGAAGCATGTTGGACGCTAATGGCAGTTAGCCTCCGGACTTGTATCTGTGTAGAAGCTAAGTGTGAATAAATCTGTATCTGAGAGAATTCTAGTTGTTTACCTACAACTATTCCATATTCCCTCACTGGTGACCCCATTTTTTGTGTAATACGCGTCCGAGTTACCGCCCGAAGGTTATTTATGCGCCTACCGCGTCGGGTTTCTCCGCAATCGCGAGGGCCTTTGTTCAGCTCCAGACAATGGCCTTTCAGCACTCACCGCCACCTGCATTTCAGCAATATCTCTCCAGCACTCCTGTTGTCGTAGTGGACATGCCGCAAGAATCTTTGGAATCCTTCAGTCAGAACATGCAGTGGAATTCATCGAGTGCCGCCAGTTTCTTCGAACTGCCAACGGTCGTGGACTCTGGCTTTGTTGGCCTAGACCTTCCCATGTGTTCTCCACAGAGTGTTGGTCAGAACATTCCTGCTCCTGTGTCGAACGCACAATTCAATACAGTTCATGGCGTCGAGCGAGGTTTTGCTACTTTGGAAAATCCAGTAGTAAATTCAAACTCGAATCAGTTCCCGCCACGTGTGTATCCTTCCGTGCCGGCTAGTCAACAGGTGTTCAATGCTCGCCAAACAGCAAATATCACACCGAGTGTGCATCCTAGTGGCGGTGTGTGGGATCCTTGTGTTGCTTCTAATCAAGTCAACAATTCTGTGCTGGACAGTAATTACTCCGACATCTACAACCAGCCCCACCACTCACGGTCGAGCGAATACTGTGTGCGTAACGGACGTTCACCGGCGTACTTAAGTACTTGTGGCTTCTCTCCGAGATACCACATCGATGAGAATGCACATTTTGACTACAATCCTCACACCGTTCGAGCGTCCGTCGCTTCTCAGACACCCCCCCCCCCCCCCCGGTGTCAAGTGAATTTCGCGATTCCTCGCGATTCCCGCATTATGGGACGCCAATAATTCGGACTCGCTATCTTCTGCATGCTCTACTTCCATCCGAAGTAATAGGCGCACCTCCGCAGTGACTGCAGTGCCGAATCTGCCGAAACTACCAGACTTCAAACCCGCTCACCCAGAGTTCTGGTTTAACCTAGTTGAGCAAACATTCAATGTCTGTGCTTTGGACGACGACGCACGCTTCGCCTGCCTCATGAACCATCTTCACGACTGCGTCGATTTAATTTACGATCTGGTCAAAGCACACCCCTAGCAGGGAAGTATGCTGTGGCGAAACAGACGATACTGGAGCACGTATCTAAAACCAGGAGAGAAAATGTGCGACAGCTCATCTACGAAGAGCGTCTCGGCAACAGGTCTCCGTCCCAGCTGTGGCGGTGCATACATCTTCTCGTTGATGAGCAAGTTATGCCTGATGACACGCTCGCAGAAATCTGGACTGAAAAGCTGCCTTTGCCTGTCCAGACTGCAATCTCTGCGTATGAAGATAGGCCAGTAAATGAACGTTTACACGCCACCGACAGAGGATACTCCGCCAGGCAACGTGAGCTCAGTGCACTGCATTCTGGACGTGACCGCACTAAGACGCTTTCTGACGCCACACCCTTGTCTGGTGCTGCTAATAACAAGTTTGTTAAACTAGCCGCCCTGCCTGCACCTTCAGCTCCCCACAACGACAGTGCATCGGCCTCTGTGGAAGACTCTGGGGCACATACTCCGTCACCTAGCAACTACCCACAGGAGCACAGGCCCGCCCAACCTTACTGTTTCTTCCACGCGAGATTTGGGGAGCAAGCTCACAAATGCCAGTCACCGTGTTCTTACACAAACTCCAACCGCAGCTAGGCTACGGTGCCACCTCCTGCGATGTAAACAATGGGCACCATCCCACGTTGCACTCCGTTTCGGACAGCAACAGTAAGTGTGGTCGAGTCTATGTTCGCGATTTATGATCAGGTGTATGTTTTCTGGTAGACACTGGCGCAGACGTCTCTTTGCTGCCGGTTCACCTAGCAACAAATAAAGTCCAACCACACAAAACAATACTTCGTGTAGTGAACTTGTCTACCCTACAGTGTTTGGGTTCCACTTTGTATACAGTGAAACTTTCGCCTGAGTGCAAGCTGGAGTGGACGTTTCTAGTGTCAACAACTGAAGAACCTATTCTCGGAATTGATTTCCTCAAGCCCTATCAGTTGTCACTAGATTTTGTGCAAAATACTGTGTTTTACCCCCCCCCCCCCCTTAACAAACATATTCCTTTCACTCCGTTGAGTGACAGTTCGGCTAACACCAAACATGTGTGCTGTGCTAAGAAGTGTGTAAACCTATACTTGGAGCTGCAATCTTGGACAAACAAGTGGCTAGTGAAGTGCGCCAAGTCTTCGAAGTTGCGGATGGAACGTACAGAAATGCTGCTGCATCCTCGCAAAATACACCACGAGTTGGCCTCCAATCAACAACGCCTCGCGGCACTACAAGCAGACGACTCGTCGGCTACAGACAAGGTCATCCATGCCAATCTGGTGTTCCCGTGCCCGCGCACTTTAACGACAATGTTGTGAACTCTATAAACTGTGTCAGCACCCCCAATTGTAATGATAGTGTATGCCCGAGTGCTCATGCTCCTTGCGTTCTGAATGGACAATTAACTTGCCAAGTTTGTGGCAATGAACTACGGCCATCTGCTGTTCGGCCACGCCCACTCGTGCCTACAGCGCTCGTAGCGGCACGGCCCGCTACCAAGAACCAGTGTACCAACCTCGCCCATGTTAACACGCGCGCGGCCGTTACGCAGCCTACGAGCAGTTGGCACACCTGTACTTCCTTGCCCTCAGCGCCACAGCTCTGCCCATCCGCCACTGCCTGCTCCGCTTCACGGACATCTGACTGTCGTGCCGCACCACGTATTGCAGTGATCACTAATGGCACAGTTCATCGGTTACATCTAACTGATGGGCCGCACATATTGCAACACCCATGCCGCCTCAAGCCGGAATTTATGAAAATTGCAAAAGAACAATTGGATGATCTATTGCAAAAGGGAATAATCGAACCTTCATCCCGTTGCTGGGCTAGTCCTATCCTGTTTGACCAAAAGAAAGATGGTACTTGGCGTATGGTTGGAGACTATAGGCATTTAAATGCCCGCACAATCATTGATAAATATCCGGTCCCACACATTGCAGACTTCAATCATGCGCTCGCAGTTGCAAAGTACTTCTCTGTTTTGGACTGTAAGCACGCATTTCATCAGATTCCTATGGCTCCAGAGGATATTGAAAAGACTGCCATAACCACTCCCTTTGGGCTGTTTCAATACAAATTTATGCTGTTTGGGTTGAAAAACGCCCCCCAAATGTGGCAGCGTTTCATCAATCAAACTTTATCCCATCTAGACTTTTGTTTCGTATACATGGACGACATATTGGTTTTTGCTTCTACTTTGGAACAGAGTGAGGAGCGTGTTCAAGTCGTGACAGATATTTTAGCAGCCGCTGGTATTGAACTGAACGATAAAAAGACTCAATTGCACCAGTCATCCATCACATTTCTAAGTTATGTTGTGTCATCGGATGGTCTGACACCACCGCAGGACAAGATCAAGCCGGTTCTCGAGATGCTACGCCCTCAGACCTATAGGGAATTATGCAGGTTCATCGGAACAGTTAATTATTACCGAAAACATCTGCCAGCCACTTCTGTGGTGCAGGCTCCTCTCACAGATGCTCTCGCTGGCCCACAAACTTCTGGCACCCACCAGGTACCATGGACACCAGACATGGACAAGGCATTTAACGAACTCAAACAGCTGTTGGCCTCCGCTGTCACTATTTCTCACCCACATGCGGACGCCACAATTTTTATCACTACTGATGCTAGTGACAATGCTATCGGTGCAGTACTGAGTCAGACATACAACGATGTTACGACCCCCCTGCAGTTTTTCTCAAAAAAGCTAAACAACGCGCAGAAGGAATACTCAGCATTCGACAGAGAATTACTTGCAGTTTATGAGGCCATAAGACACTTCAGAACTGATGTTGAGGGACGAGATTTCTATGTGCTCACTGATCACAAGCCGTTGGTTCCTGCCATAAAAAATCGTGCGGCTGATCTGCCCCCACGACGCTTTCGTCACATCGATTACATCTTGCAATTTACAAATGACATTCGCTACATCCGAGGAGCGGACAATGTGGTTGCTGATTTTCTCTCGGGTGTTGGTGCTGTCACAACCTTAATTGACTTAACGGACCTACCTCGGTTGCAATCGGCAGACCCCAATACCATTCAGTTAATTTCGGACCACAGTTCCTCTCTCCAACCGGTACGCTCTACTTTCCCTGGCATATCTGACTTAGTGTGGTGTGATGAATCGACTGGTACGTTGTTGCCATTCATTCCTAAGCCCCTTCAACGCCAGGTCTTTGACAAACTACACACATTAGCACACCCCGGTGTCAAAGCTTTCACCCGTCTGGTATCTGAACAGTTTGTCTGGAGAGACATGCGTCGCGACTGTCAGTCTTGGGCAAGGGCATGCATGTTGTGTCAACAGAACAAAGTTTCCAGGCACACTTCCCCACCCCTTGGCTGTTTTGCCCAACCGCCAGGCCGGTTTCACCATGTTCGTGTCGATCTCGTAGGCCCTTTGCCCCCCTCCGAGGGTTTCCGTTACCTGTTTACAGCTATTGACAGGATGACTCGGTGGGCTGAGGCTGTGCCTATTGTGAACCTTACCTCTGAGACAGTAAGTCGAGCATTCTTAGATTCGTGGATCTCTAGATTTGGCTCACCTGTTTACCTCACCACTGACCAGGGGCGACAATTCGAGTCTTCAGTTTTCTCTGACTTATGTAAAATGTGTGGTATTGTCAAAATTCATACTTCTGCATACCCCAAAGCAATGGGCTTGTCGAGCGATGGCATCGCACCTTAAAGTCTGCCCTGCATTGCCATGACTCACTATGGACAGAGGCACTGCCTTCGTGCTTCTTGGCCTTCATGTGACTTTCAAGGAAGACCTCAAGGGTTCCGTAGCTGAGTTTGTGTATGGCCAACCTCTGGTTTTGCCTGGATAATTAGTCACTCCCACCCCACTTCCACGGCCCTCTGAACTCCCTTCACTTCTCGAGCGGGTGCGCTTGCACTGCAGCAAAATTCAGCCGCCACCTGCGGCTGCTCATACACCTCCGTGCGTGTACATACCGCGCACGCTAGACTCTTGTGAGTACGTGTTTCTCAGAGATGACTCAGTCAAAGCCCCACTTCAGTCGCCCTGCATAGGTCCTTACAAGGTCGTCAAACGCTCTGAGAATAACATGGATCTCCTCATAAAAGACTCTGTAACCACGGTCTCACTCAACCGAGTGAAACCAGCTTTCATTGAGCCTCCGGTGAACCTCCCTGATTCTGCTCCTATTTCTCCCACTCCTGCTTCGAGTGGCCATTCATCTTCCCATACCATGCATTTGGGTATTGATTCTCCATAGTGTGCTTCTCTGCCGAGCACTGCTCCTTCTCCGCGTTCATCTAATTCGAGTGGCCAATCTTTTCGGGGCTTCACTCCTCACAGCCCTCGCAGTCAAACTGCCAATCACTCGGATTCTACCATTGTGTTACCATCTTCATGTGACAGCTCTTTGTCACACCATTCAATCCACGCTGGCTCCTCGTTGCCTTCGGTCACGCTCCCTCATCTGTCAGCTGATCGCCCGAGGCTGTCTCCTGCGCAGTCCAGTGCACCTGCCACCCCCCTCTTAGCAGATGCTTCCCCCTGCCATGGCTTTCCCACACCTCCCTGCCTCTCTACCATTGCTCGTACAGGTGCCACCCAATTATTCACAACACATGTACACCCTGATGACATACATAAATTATCTGTTGTCATAGATGGCTATACGGTGTGTGTGGTACTCGCGTGTGACAATGTTGAGGGAGGAAGTGCAGAATCTCGTGTGGTGCGCCGCTTTAAATTGAGCAGAAGTGCTGCGTGTGGCAATTTGCATGCCTTTGTTAGGCCTTCTGGCAAGGTGATTCTCTGCCTGCCGGCTGCCGAAGTGCTACACCTCCACTCCAGGACGGGACGTCGTCTTCAGCCGCCAGCGTCGCTTGCTGACTTCGCCGTCGACATACCGGGTTTCACCCCCCGGTCTCCTACCAGTCGACCGCTTCCGCCTGACGCAGAAGAACTGTACGTTACCTTCCTAACTTCTCAACCCCCCGCCCCATTCACTGGGACGTACTCCATACGGTGCAGGGGGGGGGGGGGGGGGTTCTATGTGGCATAGAGCGCCATAAGTATCAATAATTGTTCAGTGCGTGAGTGTGCTATCTTTGAGGAGAGGGCTTTGGGCAGGATGTTGGACGCTAATGGCAGTTAGCATCTGGACTTGTATCTGTGTAGAAGCTAAGTGTGAATAAATCTATATCCAAGAGAATTATAGTTGTTTACCTACAACTATTCCATATTCCCTCAAATATAATATCAAGGAGTCACAGATGGAATCAGTTAGCTGATACAAAGGATCACATGGTATCAATAATAAGTAAAGGAAGTGGCAGACTGTATCATCTGTAGGATATTGGGAAACATGCTGTTTATTTATGAAGGGAATTGTGTACAAACATATGTGTGACCCATCCTAGAATACTGGCTAAGTGTGTGAAACACATACCAAATAAGATAACATATTGGACATAGGTCAAGGAGGTCAGCACAGATGGTAACAGGTTTGTCTGACTTGTAGTAGAGCATCATAGAAATAGCAAAAAACCTGAACTAGGAGGCTTTCGGCTTCATTTCACAAATTCTATTAGACTTTGTCAGTTTCAGACATAGAAAAAAAACTCTTGTAGAGAGTCACACAACTGTTCATCATATTCCATCTAATAATGTCCCATGTGTCCTAAACAAATATGATTACTTAGTTTACTCATATCAACCTTAAAGGGGTGATATGTAGTGATTACCTAGGAGAAGAAGAACTTCTTATCCAAGATTACTAAAAAAAATCTTTATTGTTGATAACAGGTTTCAGTAAAGCTAAGTTACCATCTTCAGATCTTCATAAAGGTTATTACAAACATCTTGTGCCAGTGTGTAGCTAGCACAAGATGTTTGTAATAATCTTTATGAAGTTCTGAAGATGGTAACTTCATTTTACTGAAACAGGTTACCAACAATAAAGTTTTTTGTAGTGATCTCAGCTAATAAGTTCTTCTTCTCCTAAGAAATATGATCACATTTAAAATTCCAAAACAAAATTCTATACTATATTACCAGAAGATTTGAAATGAGGAAAGTTTGTAACATAAGCCTGACTGCTGTATTTTGAATTTATTCACAAAGCGCAAGCTCAATTTTTAATTGGAAAAGTTGTTATAAAATTTTATCACCTCAAAAATATAAAGTTACATAATTAATATTTTGTTTTGTGGTGATCACTTGATAGCAATGAAGCAATAGCGCTGGCCGGAGTGGCCGTGCAGTTCTAGGCACTACAGTCTGGAACTGAGCGACCGCTACGCTCGCAGGTTCGAATCCTACCTCGGGCATGGATGTGTGTGAGGTCCTTAAGTTACTTAGGTTTAATTAGTTCTAAGTTCTAGGTGACTGATGACCTCAGAAGTTAAGTCACATAGTGCTCAGAGCCATTTGAACCATTTTTTGAAGCAATAGCCAACCTGTGAAGTATGTTGCTCTGCATGAACAGTGTGCTTTAGTTTCCTGTCTGGGTGATACACATACTTGTTATTATTTATACTAATGACATAGTTCAGTGAATAATCGTGAATATAGTCAGCTGTATTCAGGTGTTGGAGTAGATGGTAACATGTATTGCTATCACTGTATGGGCATACCACAGTCACCGAGCGAGGTGGCGCAGTGGCTAGCACACTGGACTCACATTCGGGAGGACGACGGTTCAATCCAGCATCAGGCCATCCTGATTTAGGTTTTCCGTGATATCCCTAAATCGCTCCAGGCAAATGCCAGGATGGTTCCTTTGAAAGGGCACGGCCAACTTCCTTCCCCGTCCTTCTCTAATCCGATGAGACCAATGAACTCGCTGTTTGGTCTCCTCCCCCAAACAACCCAACCCCAAACCCATACCACGGTTGGTAATGGAATGGCAAGTTTCCATCCAAGGCTGATAACAGTCATGCAGGATCCAGTGGACCCAAAGTAGCACATCCAGTACGGCACACCACCATGTGCGCCTTCTTATGATGATGATGATGATCTTTGGTTTGGGGGGCACTCAACTGCACATTCATCATCACCCAACAAAGCACCAGTTTTTACACAGTCCAATTTTGTTCACAGTCCAATCTAGTCTCTGTCATAAATGATGATGATGATGATTAGGAGGAGGAGGAGGAGGAGGACAACTCAGACACCCAGTCCCAAGGCAGAGAAAATCCCCAACCTGGCCGGGAATCAAGCACAGGACCCCGTAATCCAGTAGCAGCAATGCTAGCCACTAGACCACAAGCTGTGATGCAGACACATGCACCTTCTGCTGCCACAATATCGGATGGCCAGCAGCAGCAGTGACTCACCCACTCGCACTCAGAGTCACTTCACTACAGGATGCTAAGCAAATGCCACTTAGTCACGGCATCGACACCATCAGTTATGCTTCAGTACAATGAGCTTCTTCCTAATGGACATTGTGATAGCTGGTCTCTGCTCTTTAATCATTTCTTTGTAATGAATCTTTATTTGCTTGGAGAAAAACAAGTTAAAGTAAACCTGTTTGCTGTGTTAACCTGTCCACTAATCATTTCTGCTCTTGTCCAGCTTTCCTGTAATGACAGTTGCTGCACCACTCTGCAGCACACCTCTCCTTACCATTGTGTATGAAGCTGTACACAACAGACTATTCCTGTCTCTTAGTGAATAATTTTACAATGGTGACCCCAAGTCAAGTTTATTTGGTGTAATCTATACTGTGTGCAGTTATCATGTGACACTGTTCAACATGGATCATTTATCATTTTGCACAGTCGGCACAGTGGCACAACAGCCGATTACATCTGATGACACTTTTGCAAGTGATTCGGTTCATCAGGCAGGTTTTGTACACCAGATGGTCAACATAACCTCCCACAGACAGCAGTGGTGGGAACCATACAAGGTGACACATACACGTCTGCCCAGAGCACACCAAGTACGGAACCACGCTGAGTGCTCTGGACAATGACATTTCATGCACAAAATCTGAGCCTCCACCTCAATGTTTTGTAGATGTTTCTCACACTAACATGGCGGATCCATACTGCCAGTATCAAACTGAAAATTTCCCACCACTAGTGTCACACATGGTTTCATGGCAGCTCATTTTATTTCTCAAATAAGTTCTGTGTCATTTCCCAATGACCACAGTCAATTTTGCCATGCCAGTTGCCCATGTATCTGTGCCTACTGCATCGTGCAGCGTGTGCAGTCATCATTTTGTCCCTTCTATGTGGACCTTGGGTAATATACCACAGGAGGACAGCACTACATTGAGCCATTTCAACTGAGATTTCGTCTCCAGTGCACTGGATGCCCCTTCTCCTCAGCTCCCACTGACTTGTTCTTTACTTCTGTCAGTCATCCCACAACGTACTAGCTGACTGGTTTCCAAAATTACTACAGCTGCAGAAGTACAGCCTGACAGCATGGTTCATGCTTGTGGATAGCCTTCTGGATGTCCATGGAATCATCGATGATGACACGCTTTTGATGTGTCTGGTTAGTCACTTACAAGACTGCACAGACCTAATTAGTGATCTGCTGAACCCACTGTCATTTTGTAAATAAGACACCACCAAAGCCATCATCACTGAATGCCTCTCCCACCTCCCTGCAGACACCATTTACCACACAATCCATGAGGAACATTTGGAAAACAGATCTCCATCATACCTACAGCATTGCCCGTGTACACAGGTGAGGCTGGATACATGCTGGTTCTCACCTTATACACACTTTGATTGGTGGAGCTACTTCAGGGGCTACAATTACAACTTTTATCACATGCAGCTGACCCCTTGAACATTAAACTCTGGCTGGTTGCTGAGGTACACAATATTATCTGACATCGCTGTATGGTTCTGATGATGATTGAGCCAAAGATTTTTGCAGGTGGCAAAAATGATTCCACCCTTCTGCCACTGGGCAGCAGAAGTCAGGTCAGAGCAGGTACAACATGCCTACACAAATCACAACCAACTGGTGGAGAGCACCAATACTTCTCTCTATCCACTTGCCGAGCTGTTCCAACTTTTCCTGGCATGTCACCCTGTGACAGTTCTCCTGCTTTATTTCTTCGTTGATTGTCCTCAGTGTTGACGTACTTCATTGTGATACTGGCTGAAAAAATAGGGGGTGGAAGTGCAATTGTGTCTACTGTAAATGATGTAGCCAACAGATGCACAGTTGCATTTCACAGTAGTTTACTTTCACTGTTCACAACCCTCCATATACACATTTAATATGGTCACTGCTCTGTTGTTTAACTTTTGATAAGCCTCATTAATAGTTTTCAAGTGAACATCCACATACTGCTACAATAGTTTACTATTGAACTTCTATGAGCAATAAAAAACATAACCATATAATTCACAGTTCTTTCGGAACAATCAGGTACGTATGGAATAGACACTGTCATTGTTTTAACAAACGGCCTAATTGTGTTACACTTATTTCACAGTTAAGTTGATGCATTGTTATTGTTCTAACCAACACATGTTTCTCGTCTGAAACTCGGCTGTGGACTGACTGTCTCATGACCAAAAATTGGGTCCTTATATATTCTCACAATAATAGGTACTGAAACTACACATCGTTCAAAGTTAAATTTACAGAAATTACAATTAAAACTTAACTCATTAAATTAACTGAATGCATCAAAAATTTGCTAACATGTTTTCAAATAGAGCCAAATAAATGATTTAAGAATACTATTAGTTGTTCCTCCAAATGTTTATAAGTAGTATAGATTTATATTTGTTTATAAGTCAACAATAGAATTTAAGTTGTGAAACAATTACTGATTTCACCCTATAACAAAAGATGCTAGCTAGGAATAGTCAAAATAAATTAGAAAATCAATTACATAAAACTAAGCACAAAATTAGATCTGTTATTATGTTCTTTAAAACTGAGGTCCAACCTTTCTCTTTTATGAAAAATGTATATTATACCCAGGTATGTTAATGGTAATTAGTTAAAATTGAAAAAACTAATTTTTAAGGAGGCAGATGGCAAAACAAGAGGGAAAGTAAAAATATCCCAGCTTGCTTCATTACAACCCAACCACCCCAGGAAAACCCACTCTGACCCAATTTACCCTCTTAGCTGGTTTCACAGCACATTCGGGGATGTGGCAAGAAACTGAAGACCACTTTGCCCATAGACAAATGTCTCATGTGATCCAGTTTAGGCACCATGACCTGCAAAGACAAGGATGGGTGCCACACAATACTTTGGTCTGTTGATTCTACATCCTCACTTGGATGACTATATGTATGGGGCACCTCATCCCATCACTAGCTTCTAGGGGGCACAGTGCTCAAACAATCATAATACCAATGTCCATTGCCCCACCCGATACACACACTTCACCAGTGTAACTCTCCTTATGTGCGCTGAACAAGACTAACATCTCAGTACAGAGTGTGGTCAAACTACCAATCTAACTGTCGGATATCAGTAATTCCTGCCACAATATTTCGGCGCAGAGTCTTCTGGCCATCTTCAGGTGAATGCCATTGTAGTAGTACTACAGTGCAGTACTACTACAGTGGCATTCACCTGAAGATGGCCAGAAGACTCTGCGCCGAAATATTGTGGCAGGAAGTTACTGATATCCGGCAGTTCTCCCCTGTTTTTATGGAACAATCAGTACGCCGGGAAAGCTTTAAACATCATACCAATCTAACTGTTTCCTGGCATGTATTTTAAATGTACCTTACACATTACTGATGTTGATGACCCTGTCCTCATTAATGACTTCCTACAGTTTTTCGACCTCTCCCCAGACCTGCAAACGATGTCTTCACTTCACCACAAGACGAGCACTTGAATCATGTGTGCTGGCTGCAAAACAGACTCTCTCCAATCCACTCTCTCCAGCTGCCTCTCTATCGACATGGCTGGCCTCCTCGCTCATTGACCCTACCACCAAATGCTTCGAGATCGATGCTCTCCACATGCAAAAGGAAGAGACAAAACACCCTACAGATACTGCTTCACAAGAACTGGTACTCACACAACACCTACTCCATTGGCTCAAATCCTTGCAGCCGTCATCTGGTGCAGAACTTACCTTGGCAGCTGTTCAACGTCATCCTGACCTGTAGCTCTCAATATCTCACATTAGTGACAGTGTTATCTCCAGGAATAGCAACCACACCCCTTCTCTGCTGTTATGTCATGGTAAAGCAGACACAATAATGAGTGGCACATGTCATTGGATCAGTACCTCAGATGACCTATAAAACTTCACAAATCATGTGAAACAAGTGTTCCATGAACTCCTTCAGATGGGCATTATTTGCCCTTCAGAAACCAATTGATTGTCCCCTATTCACTTGATACTGAAGAAAGACTTTTCATTTCAGCTGTGTGTTGACTACAGGCACCTTCACACTCGCATTTTAATTGACAACTTTCCAATCCTCCATATTCAGGACTTTACACAACTTCCTAATTGTGCATGTGTTTTCAGTGCCCTCAGTTGCTGTAAGACATATCTACACATCTCTATGTTCCTGGGTGACATTGTTAAGACTTCACTGATTACTCCATTTGGCTTGTTTGAGTTTTGTTTCAGGCCCTATGGCCGTCAATACTTTCCTTGAAATCCACCTGCAACAAGTCAAGATGGTTTTACTATACAATGGCTTGGAGAGCAACCATGACAAATCTCAACTGAACTGTAAATCCATCACCTTTCTTCAACATACTGTGGGTGCCAATGGTATCTGACCACCAGCAGATCAGGAGGACTTTATTCACAACCTCCCTCACCCTTCTACTTTTTGGGAATTGTGCCAGTCCCTTGGCACCATCAATTTTTATGTGACATCTTCCCAAAGCTGCCATCATCCATGCCCCCCTCACAAATCTCTTGGTTGAAAAGCAAACTTCTGGTAAACATCGGAGCAGTGATCAGACAAACTGATCCAATCAGGCACTGAAAGTTACATTAGCTAATGGCATCACAATCATGCACCCAATTCTGGATTCGTGTACCTCTATCACCATGGATGCAGTGATTTCATGATAGGTGCTGCCCTCCAACAACATACAGGCAATTCCATTCTGCCATTATGCTTCTTTTCCAAGAAACTGTCAGGTTCACAACCAAAGTAGTCCACATTTGATTGTGGCCAGCTTATGGTTTATGAAGCAGTTATATACTTCCATGATGCCATTGATGGTTGTGAAGTCACCATATTTACTGACCATAAACTCCTGGTGGGTGCTATTGTAGCTGTCTGGTGGATGAGATCTGCAGCCCGGTATTGGATGTACCCCTAAGAAGCTTTTGACACATGGACTTGATTGGCCAATATACAACAGATGTACATTAGGGGAGCAGACAATTTAGTTCCAGATTGCCTGTCCAGAGCGACAGTGATTACTTTTCCTTTGGACTTCAAAGAGATAGCTCAACTGCAGACAGAGGACATAGAATTACAGGAATTGGAACAAAATATGGCTGCAAACCTTACAGTGGTTCCTCAGTGTCTACCAGATTCAGCTACCCCAATTGTGTGTGACATTGTCATGGGTAGCCTGCACCAGATTGTACCAGCTGTTCTTCAGAGGAAGGTGTTTTCAGCCACACATGACCTTGCACATCCCATTATTAAGGCCTCCACATGTCCCATGACTTCTTCTGCCAAATGTACAGAATGACTGCCAGACATGGAGTAATTTGTGTATTCCTTGTCAATAGAGTGAGGTTGGCCATCATAACCACCTCCACTACACAAATTTGGGTTACGGAAAGGGTGACTGCATCACACCTACCTTGGCATCATAGGCCCCCTTTCCTTGTCTGAGGGATAAGGCCATCAATAGAGTAAGTCCAAGCTGTACCACTCACATAAATTACTGCTGATACTGTCTAAACACGCTTGTTAGTATGTTTATTGAACAATTTGGCTGCCCCTCTTCAGTTATGACTGACAAGGGCCACCAATTTGAGTCCCAGCTTTCTTCAAAACTGTCAGCACTGACAAGTTCTGTATTACCGCTGACCATCCCCAGAGCAATAGACTCATTGAATGTTGGCACTGCAAGTTTAAAGTGTCCCTCATATGCCATCAGGAATCTGGACTGAGACATTACACTGTGTCTTGCTTGGCATTTGTTCAGCATTCAAAGAAGATTTAAGGGCTTCAACCACACAGGTTCTTTACAGTGAGCCCCTCATGCTACCTACTGAGTTCATGCAATATTCACCACTTACACATCCAGCTGAGCTTCCTGGTCTGGTTGAGTATGTTAGATTGCATATTTCCCAAGGTGTGCATGCCTACACATTGGCCACATTCAGCATCCTGAGATTTTGTTCACAGTGAGCTGCCTCATTCTGAATTCATTATGCTGTGTGACAACACTATGTGGAACACTACAGCCTCCCTGCTTGGGTCCTCACCGGGTGTTAGCCAGGGTGAACAATATTATGGACATTTTACAGAATGGCAAACAACAGACCTTTTCAGTCAACAGGGTCAAAAAGCCTGCTTGGCCTTTGGATGATGACTCACCTGCAGGCATTTCGCAGTGTTGTGTGAAAGATCTTCACTAGCCTGTGTTCATTCTCCCCTGTTTTCTGTCTCCTCCTCTGTTGAGGTTGACTCTAGCTCAGCTCCCCCCCCCCTCCCCCCTGATGACGTCAGTGTTCCAGTTGATCAACCCATGCTCACTCTGCCACCACCCACCCAACACACACATGGCATTCACTATTGACATATCTTACCATCACATCGAGGACCACAACACCATCTTCACATTGGTACACCACCTTCCAACTGTGATGAGACTATCATGTTGCATGTGACACTTTTGTGTTCATTCCAGATACTCCTGGATGCAGACAAAGATCCCATTGCCATAGTTGATGTTGGTGAGCATCTCACCATCACCTTGCCTGTTCCTTTGGCCTTCCCAAAACTCTGCTCTCATGTGTGGGCTGCCACCTGTGTCCCCCTTAGTGGTTACATGACTATGTTGTCTCTGGGGTCCATGCCCACAATAACAGCGATCCACTGAGAAACGGTCAAACCATACCCTCCTTCAGGATCTGCAATCACATGTTTGGTCACACAAACTTCCTCCCACAGCAGGTCAGTACCAATGGACTCCCCCTCATCTCAACTCCGGTATGCTCCAGTGTCACTTTAGACTCCCTTCCATCATGCTCTGCACTACTGGGGGAATGGCAACCACCAACAACAATGAACAATGATCAATCAATGAAACATGTTGCTCTGGCTGAACAGTGTACTTTGGTTTTCTGTCTGGGTGATCCACATGGTAGTTACTGTTCATATTAACGACATAGTTCAGTGAATAAAGTCAGTTGTAACCAAGTGCTGGAGTATTCCCATCTGCTCTTTTACCAGTAGGATAGTGAATAATTTCTGTAGTTTGTTTCAAGGTATATGTCTGCAGTCCTGGTACACGTTAAAATCTCTGCATTTCAGTACGGTAGCACACAGCCAGACGAGCAAAAAGAAAGTGGAGGAGCTAAATGATTAAGTGGGATATTATGTGATAATTATTTTCTACATTTGCAAGAGAACAATGCTGCAGCAGTCCATGCTAAGTTGCTATGGCAGCAATTCACTGTCATATAACACAGTGATTAGGTTGGACAGATGCTTTCAGTGTGGTCAAGCATGTCCGAATGATGAAGAACAAAGCAACAGAAAATCTCTCTGTGGAGAACTGGGAATCACTGGATAAGAGGAGGCCTTGGTGCTCAAAGACCAGCAGACCTCCATCGAGGCAAGAAGTGAAATACTGAAAATCAGTAATGGATCAGTTTTTAGCATATTATGTGATATTTTAAAGGCAACAAAAGTTGCTGCCTGCTGCGTTCCATGACAGTATATCCCCATTCAAAAGGCCTGTCAAACAAAGGCTGCAGTGGAAGTGTTGCAGTTGTGTCAGACCAATTTAGATGACTTGTTTAGCAGCTTAATCACCATTGATGAGCTCTGGTTCTACTATTATAATCCTGAGACATATAATCATAACAAGCTGTTTACATTTGGATTCCCCACTGCCAAAAAAAGGCAAAGAGTCAACTATTATATGGTAAGGCAATTCTATGTGTTTTGTGGGACTGCCATGGGGTGGTGCTCACAGACTATCCTTGAAGGGGAGAACTGCCACAAGAGCATACTAATGAAATCTCCTGGTGAGGCTGCTGCTGTCAGTTATGACAAAGTGCCATGAGAAGCTTGATACAAAGTGATTTTCATTTTGCTGGCCCTGGCTATTACTGAATATTATGAGGGCTATCCAGAAAGTACATACCATTTCTGCCTGCAGCAACAATGATCTGAGCTAGCATAGCCATTTTGCTATCTGAGCTTATGTTCCTTTCAATGAGCATCCAGCCATGCCCATGTGAGGTTCATGTCATTTCCCATTATTTCACAATAAAAGTTTTAAATCCGCACCATCATTGAAAATCCTGTGAGTTGTGCAGTGCAGTCAGTAATAAGGTTATTGTTGGCAAAAAATCATAAACCAACTGAAATACAGGAGATTATAACTAAAGTTAAACCTTGAAACCTCTGTAGAAGTAACACAACTGGTCAGAATGACATCAAATTGCGACAGAATATTATCAAAGAAGGGGGAAAACATATGGCAGATGAAAAATAAATAGTTACAAAATGTAGCAATATATGGCACTGTAAGCATCATAATTTAATAGTGGTCAACTACAAATGACAAATGAATCACACAGCAATGCCTAAGGTGTATGTTTGATGTTAAACAAACTGTACTACTCAGTGTGCATGGGTGTACAGGTGTAATACTGTTAGTTATGTAAGCTTATCAACCCTGGCAAGGTCATATCACATTGGATTGGAAAAATCTGTTTTTAATTGTCCAGAGGCCAAAAAGTGCATAAAAAGCATGAATCAAAATCGAATCAGTTTATTAATTCCTGTGTGACTGGTGCAAAACATGTTCAATATGCTGTCCAGTGTTTTCTGCAACAAGTTAAAATCGAGAAACAGCATGTTCCACAACTGATCAAAGTTTTTCTGGGGTCACATTCAGAATGTGTTGCACAATGTGTGCCTTCAATGCAGCTAAGTTTGCAGCATAACATCTTTCAGATAGCCACACAACCAGATGTCACAAGCATTAAGATCAGGTGATCAACATGGCCAGGCTGTAGGAAAATGGCAGCTGATAATTCTAGCATATCCAAAACAGCACTTCAGCAGCTACTTAACTGGATTTGCAATGTGTGGAGGTGTGCCATCCTGAATAAAAATGATCCCATCCACGCATCCACACTGTTGGAGAGCTGGAATGATGTAGGTTGCTCAAAAGACACTCATTGTGCTTACCAATGACGGCACAGGTAACAGGACAAGAAGCTCCCGTCTCTGGCCCTGTAATAAATGATGCCATAAACCTGCACCACACAGTGACCTTTTCAGGATGAAGTGGTACTGGTTGATTTGTGTGTGGATTTCCTGTTGCCCATATTCAACAATTCTGTGTATTGACTTATCCTGTCAGATGGAAGTGGGCTTTGTCTGTCCACAAAATCTTCCATGGCCAATCATTGTCCACTTCTACATGAGCAAGAAATTCTAGCAGGTCAACAGGAAGCAACTCGTGCACATGGGTAATTTTGAATGGATAGCAAAGAAGGACGTTTCATAGGATTTTACACACTGTGCTCACAGTTATGTCCAATGTTCGGGTAATTCTTCATGCACTATATGTTTGCACACCACCACTTGTCTCCTCCTGCATTGCTGTGGCCACTGCTTCCACTAATGTTGAATCAATTTGTTTCCTCCCTCTACCAGGTTGCACACCAAAAGAACCTGTCTTTTTGAATCTGAATCATTTTCTCCAGATCCATGGCAGTCATCAGACAAATGCTTTTTTTTTCAAACCCGTCAGTGTCCGGAACTTCTGCAGAGTGAGGTGTGCACAGTCGTCATTTGTGTAATACAGCTTTACAAGCAGCATTGAGACAGTCAAGGCAAACATCGCAGACATGAAAGGAGGAAAAACCATGTATCTGGCATTTTTATACCAACTTCAGTGGATTTTGAACATGACAGGTGTTTCTATTTAACTATTCTGACACATACAGCACCATATATTGATCAATTTTCACACTATTTTTTTTCTTCTGCCATACGTTTCCCCCCTTCTCCAATAATATTCCATTGCAATTTGACATCATTTTGATCAGTGGTGTTATTTCTACAGCGTTTTGAAGGTTTAACTTTAATTATGATCACCCTGTAGATCAGCAACTGTGTGAAATGTGTGAAACAAGTAATCATTGAAGGTGGAGTGCACCAATGGTGCATTAGTTTTGAAAGTGACTGAACTAATGTTCACAATGAAGAGTGAGGTGGATAACCAAGCATTGTGACTGATGACCTGGGCACAAAAGTCAATGAGAAGATTCAAGAAAACTACCAGTTTACAATAACAGAGCTCTTGTTTAGTTCTGTAGTGAAGAAGCTACGAAGAAAGAGAAGAATGACTATTTTTGGGACAGGAAGGTGTGCTTCTTTCCAGTTTTCTTCAGTATGGTGCAACAATAAACTCTGTAATGTATTGGCAAACTTTGACAAACTTAAGAAGAACAGTTCAGAATAAGCAATCAGGAAAGTTGAGTCCAAAAATTTTCTTCTTGCATGACAACACTTGACCACACAGCAATTTTTCACTCAGGAAGTACTCAATACTTTCAAGTGGGAGACACTTCTTCATCCATCATGCAGTC
This sequence comes from Schistocerca nitens, assembly GCF_023898315.1. Classification (NCBI taxonomy): domain Eukaryota; kingdom Metazoa; phylum Arthropoda; class Insecta; order Orthoptera; family Acrididae; genus Schistocerca; species Schistocerca nitens. The sequence continues at coordinate 863,319,136 of NC_064617.1, forward strand.
GAGATCTTACACCCGGTGGCTACTAACTGTTTCCAATGATAAAGATCTGGCTTGCAACCTAGCACTTTCATGACTATGGTCAACTGTTACAGGGCATGACTAACTGGTTGAAGTCTTATCTGGCAGAATTTTATGACAATGGAATTTCAGAGCTGGTTCACCACTAGACAAGTGCCTAAATTTGCGTGCAGACTATGTTGAAAAGTAGTATTTAAGTGTTGCCTTCAAATGATTAAAATATCCTTCTTTTTATATGTTGTCTATTTTTGTAATACAAAAAAGTAATCTACTTTCTGGATAGCCCTCATACATTATATAATGTTGTAAATTAAGTTAAGGAATAAATTACTGCATACTATGCAGGAAAATATGCAGTGGGAAATTTGTGATTAATTGATGCAATCCACATCTAAATCAAACTCATGGTTCACTTTCTATGCAGTTTTTAAGTGAGTGCAAGGTAGCCATTGTTGCCACTGTTCTGGATGGTGAGAGGGGAAATGACCAAGTGAGCTTCAGGGATGCTATAATGGGCAGAAGCTGTATAGTATAGAGAGAATAACACATGTCTTTCTCACACCTTCTTTAAGGCTGGTGTATGGATACACTTGCAGCAAAACGAAAAGTAAGATACTTTTTCAGCACAGAGATACCCATTGGGTCCAGAGGGAAGGGTTTGTCCATGCGCCTGAAGTGGAGAGAGACATGAAATTATTCACCAATAAAGGTGCAGTTTGAAAATATAAATATTGACTTTCTCATAACAGTTGATCTGAGTGTGTGTAAGTGTTTGTCACATATGATGCTAACAAAATAATTTGTGATATGAATATAATAGAGGGAAACATTCCATGTGGGAAAAATATATCTAAAAACAAAGATGATGTGACTTACCGAACGAAAGTGCTGGCAGGTCGATAGATACACAAACAAACACAAACATACACATGAAATTCAAGCTTTCGCAACAAATGGTTGCTTCATCAGGAAAGAGGGAAGGAGAGGGAAAGACAAAAGGATGTGGGTTTTAAGGGAGAGGGTAAGGAGTCATTCCAATCCCGGGAGTGGAAAGACTTACCTTAGGGGGAAAAAAAGGACAGGTATACACTCGCACACACACACATATCCATCCCGCACATACACAGACACAAGCAGACATGGATATGTGTGTGTGTGTGCGAGTGTATACCTGTCCTTTTTTCCCCCTAAGGTAAGTCTTTCCACTCCCGGGACTGGAATGACTCCTTACCCTCTCCCTTAAAACCCACATCCTTTCGTCTTTCCCTCTCCTTCCCTCTTTCCTGATGAAGCAACCATTTGTTGTGAAAGCTTGAATTTCATGTGTATGTTTGTGTTTGTTTGTGTGTCTATCGACCTGCCAGCACTTTCATTCGGTAAGTCACATCATCTTTGTTTTTAGATATAACAAAATAATTTCTATTACATTTGCTATGAAAACTGATGCATCTGACACCACAGGCAGGGAAGAGTTTACCTGCACATGTAGTGGTCCATTCTTTGGAAGAGACTGTGATCAGATTTGGCTGAGTGTAGATCATGTCACTGGTGCCAGTCAGATCTCAATGCTGTAATAAGCTGAATTATCAGTTTATTTCATGTTTCAGGTCAAATATTTACAGTCACATTGAGTGTGACTTTTATGAGTGCACAAAAGTTTTATTTTGATTGATGATAATAATTACAGGACTTAGATATGGTTAGATGAGATGGACATGCTACTCCACTACATCATGGCTCCCCATTGTGCTGGTAAGTAGGGCTACACTAACCAACCCACTGCAGATATTCTCAGTGTTGCTTTAGGAATCACAGTTGGCCTTACAATCATGACTGAATGCGTTAAGGTAGGTATGGGGAATTCTTTGGTGAATGGTGCCCGGCAGTATTTCAGTATTCTGGTGTTTAGTGCAGGAAGTCCCACATGGGAGAATATTCTGCATAGCCATTGATGAATGTTTGTGAGTAATGCTTGCCTGGGTATTTATCCACCACTGTTGTTTTAGGTTGAGATATGGAGTGTCCATAATTAAAGTTACAGTTTCAAAACACTGTAGAAAGAGAAAAGAGAGCCACTGCTCAAAATGATGTCAAATTTGAACAGCATATTGTTGGTGCTGGGAGAAACATCATGGGAAAAAATCCACGAAAATTTGACCATGAAATGGCGCTGTAAGCATCAGAATATGCACATCGACAGACACACAACACACAGCTGTTCCTCACTTTGTGTCCGAGGCACCCAACATGCCTCTCTCCAGGAAGATCACATGGTACTGGTAAAGCTCTTTTAAAAGAGCTGTGACTGTGTGCCAGTAGCTCTGGAGAACTGCTGGACACTCAGTGATATGTAAAAAGGCATTGGCCCAATGTCTGCTAAGGGTCTGGAGAAAATAATTACAAAATTCAAAAAGACAGGTTCATACAAAGTGCAATGTGGCAGAGGGAGAAAAGCAGTTGATCCAATGAATGTAGAAGATGTGGCCACAGCATTGCAGGAGGGGGTCAGGTGATGCTGTGTCAACATGCAGTGTATGAGGAATTGCCAAAACATTGTACATGCCTGTGAGCATAGTGCATAAAATACTGCAAATCATCCTGCATTGCTATCTATACAAAATCAGACATGTTCAGGAGTTGCATCCCGCTGACCTGCCAGTAAGACAAACATTCACTCTGGAATTTCTTGCTTGCATGGAAGTGGACAATGAATGGCTGTGGAACATTCTGTGGACAGAGAAAGCCCATTTCCATCTCCAAAGACATGTCAATATGCAGAATTGCAGAATATGGGCAACAGAAAATCTGCACACTCACTGAACGGTGCCACTTCATTCTGCAAAAGTGACTTTATGGTGTGAGCTGATGGCATCATTCACTGTAGAGCCACATTTTTTCGTGGAGTTGAGTCCTGTTACCTGTATCATAATTCGTAAATGCTGTGAGTGTATTTTGTGCACCAATGCTATTCCAACCCTTCAACAGTTTGGATTTTGGATGCATGGGGAAGATCATTTTCATGCAAGATGGTGCTGCTTCACACATTGTGCAGCCAGCAAAGTCACTACTGCAGAGGCGTTTTGGAAATTCTAAAATTATCTAGCATCATTTCTCTACTACCTGGCCATCCGGATCATCTGATCTTACCCTGTTTGACTTCAGGCTGTGGGATTATTGGAAAGATGTTGTGTTCAATGCTCCAATTATGAATGTGGTTTGATTGGAGACATCTACCAAGTAACACATTCTGAATGTGAGCCCCAAGACACTCCTATCTGTTGTGGAACATGCTCTTTCTCAATTTCACCTTGCAGCAGAAAACAGTGGACAGCAAATTGAACATGTCCTGTGACAGTCTCATGACAATTAGAAATTGATGTCATTTTGCTTACTACAAGTTAGTGGCATCCATGAAGGCCCCTTGAATTCTAGTGTTGCATGTATATCAGTTTGATTGTGAATATGATACACTGACTTAATTACAGATCACAGGGCGTAAACAATATAGTCTCCCTTTAACAGGTAAGTTTGATATTTATTTGCTATCTAGCCAATGGCTTGCCTGGCCTGTTATTTCATTCAATGTGTACAGGCAAGTCACCAGAAGGGCCACAGTGCACCGCATCTTATGCTGTGAAAGCAAATCTGGTGAGATTTACAGGCTGCATTGTTGATGACCTCACAACTCATTGACTCAAACAGGTGGGTGTGAGTCAGAGAATGACTGTGCATCCATGTAGCTTGGCTAACTCCCAAGGCAGGGTTCTCTTTTTCATTGAGACATTGTACTTTTTTACTTTTCACTTAACTAGTAAAACTGTTGCAGCATTGGGAATCAGGTGAATACATTACAAGTTGTCAAATGGAATATTTTTTCTCTACCACAACACCTCAGCTCTTTCCACTCAGGACACAATCACACATGCTGCTTCTTCAGAGTAACAAATTTCATCTCACCCTCAGTGATCTCCTAACAAGGCACCCAGTGACTTCTTATTTCTTCAGATGAATAAGTCATTGCAAGGCAGGCATTTCTGGAATGATGATGAGGTGATTTTTCAGGTGGTGTTTTCCCTGAACAACCAAAAATGCAGACTTCTACAATCTAAGTCTGTGACAAGTCATCCACTGTTGTGTAAAATGTATCAGATTGAAGGGCCAATGCATATAGAAGGACTAGCATCACTACTTAGATTCATGACTGCAGCTTGATTTTTTGAGATGATTATTAAAACTTCGTGACCACCTGTCAAAAGTTGGAGTGACACACACTTGACATGAAAATCATTACTGTATTTTCACGCAGATTAGTCACTTACTAAAAATATAACTTCAGCCATAAGGTCATATCAATTAATTTAAAGTTTGCTTCTCTTAATGATCACAAAATCCAGCTGTAAGCGGTAAAACTCAAGTTTATCATCATTCCACACTCTTATGACAGTAAAATCCTAAGTAAATACTATAAAATCTGTCACTCCACAATATCTTACAACACTTCTCACTTCTCATTACACATATTTCCCATATGTTGACCATTTAATATGAATACAAGCTGCTGACTAATTTTGCAAATCAACCATGTGCATAACTCTCAAAACTGGCATTGTAGTTCTGTGAAACAACAGTGCCCAAGACAAACCAACCATGCAACAGCTGAAAGAAGACTACTGGTGGGGGAAAAAATGGCTCTGAGCACTATGGGACTTAACATCTGAGGTCATCAGTCCCCTAGATCTTAGAGCTACTTAAACCTAACTAACCTAAGGACATCACACACATCCATGCCTGAGGCAGGATTCAAACCTGCGACTGTAGCAGTCGCACGGTTCCAGACCGAAGTGCCTAGAACCGCTCATTCACCAGCGGCCGACAGTGGGAAAAAAGAAAGAAAGTAAATCACCTAGGCTAAGAATGAGTGTACACATTACCCTCATAAGATGCTTGAAGACAGATACCAGCTGTCCTGTAAAAGATTACTTACAAAGCTTCAGAAACTAGTACTAAGTGAGGAGCCTAGGAATATACACAGTCCAGTCACATTATTCATACCTTTTGTACTGCATAATGTAACTTCAGTGTTACTTTTGTAAAGGAGTTACATTATGTTGTGGTTTATTGGTCTGTATCTTTGTCTACATCTACATACATACTCCACAAGTCACAATGTGGTGCCTGGTGGAGGGTACTCTGTACCCCTACTAAACAGTTCCTTTCCTGTTCCACTCACAAATACAGTGGGGAAAATGAATATCTATATACCTCCAAATGAGTCCTAACCTCTCCAATCTTGTCTTCAGGGTCCTTGTGTTAAATGTATATTGGTGGCAGTAGAATTGTTCTGCAGTGAGCCTCAAATGCTGGTTCTCCATAAATTTTCTCATTATTTCTACTTGAAAAGAATATTGCCTTCCCTCCAGTGACTCCCATTTGAGTTCCCGAAGTATCTCTGTAATACCTGCATGTTGTTTGAACCTGCCAGTAACAAATCTAGCAGTCCCCCTTTGAATTACTTCAGTGTCTTCCTTTAATCTGACCTGGAGCAGATCCGAAACACTTGAACAATACTCAACAATAGGTCATACTACTGCCCTATATGCAGTGTCCTATACAGATGAATGACACTTTCCTAAAATTCTCCCAATAAACCAACATCATCTACTTGCTGTCCCTACTATAATCTTTACATGCTCATTCCATTTCATATTGCTTTTCAATGTTATGCATAGATCTTTAAGCAATGTGACTGTGTCAAGCAGGACACCACCAATGCTGTATTCAAACATTATGGGTTTGTTTTTCCTATTCATCTCCATCAACTTACATTTTTCTTCTACATTTAAAGCCAGCTGCCATTCATTACACCAACTAGAAATTTTGTCTAAGTCATCTCATATCATCATATTGGCACTCATTTTCAACTCTTTCCCTTACACCACAGCATCATCAGCAAACAGCTGCATATTGTTGCTTACCCTGTCATTTACGTATATAGAAAATAACAGCAGTCCTATCACACTTCCGTGTGGCGCTCCTGTTGACATCCTTGTCTCTGATGAACACTTGCCATCGAGGATGACATACTCGGTTCTGCTGCTTAAGACGTCTTCAAGCCACTCACATACCTGGGAACCTATTCATTATGGTTGTACTTCCATTAACAGTCAGCATTGTGGCATCATGTCAGATGCTTTATGAAAGTCTAGGAATAAAGCATCCACCTGTTGCCCTTCATCCATGGTTTGCAGGATCTCATAAGAGGAAAAGGTAAGCTGAGTTTCACATGAATGATGCATTCTAAAACCATTCTGATTTGTGGACTGAAGCTTTTCCCTCTCAAGGAGATTTATTATATTCAAACTGAGGATATGTTCAAGGATTCTGCAGCAAACCAATGTTACAAATGTGTGTCCCTGTTCTTTTACCCTTCTTATATACAGGAGTCACCTGCACTTTTTTCCAGTCACTTGGGATCTCGCACTGGATGAGAGATTCATGATAAATGCAAGTCAGGGGCAGGTGCTGTGGAGTACTCTTTGTAGATTAGATTAGTTTTCGTTCCATAGATCCATGCTGAGGAGATCCTCGTGGATGTGGAACATGTCAATTTTTTTTTTAAAGCTGAAATAACAATACTAATAGTATGAATATATACAATACATCATTTGTTTCTATTAAAAAATTCGTCAATGGAGTAGGCCACTAGTAAGTCTTTCAGGCTCCTTTTAAACTAATCTTTATTTGTAACTAAATTTTTTATGTTTACTGGCAAATTATTGAAGATGAGTGTTCCTGAGTAGTGGACCCCTTTTTGAACTAAAGTAAGTGCTTTTAAGTCCTTGTGCAGATCATTTTTGTTCCTGGTATTGTATGTATGAACTGAGCTGTTTGTTGGACAAAGAGACATATTATTTAGAACAAATTTCATTAATGAGTAAATATACTGAGAGGCAGTAGTTAGTATACCCAGTTCTTTGAAGAGGTTTCTACAGGACGTCCGTGAATTTACTCCACAAATAATACGTATTACACACTTTTGGACTCTGAAAACTTTTGTTTGACTTGAAGAGTTACCCCAAAATATTATACCATATGACATTATGGAATGAAAGTAGGCAAAGTATGCAAGCTTTTTCATTTTTATGTCGCCTATGTCTGCTAACACTCAAATTGCAAATACAGATTTGTTAAGGTGTTTCTACAGTTCTGTGGTGTGCTCTTCCCAACTGAATTTATTATCAAGTTGTAATCCCAGGAATTAAAGACTGTCAATCTCTTCTATCTGCTCTTCTTTGTATTTTATGCATATGCTGGGTGGAAACCTCTTACAGGTTCTGAATTGCATATAGTGAGTCTTTTCGAAGTTTAATGTCAGTGAGTTGGCTTTAAACCATTTATTAATATCCATGAAAATATCATTAGCAGATCTTTCTAGAACTACACTTGACATACTATTTATTGCAATACTTGCGTCATCTGCAAACAAAACGAACTCTGCTTCTGTAAAACTGAACTGGGATTTCACCATGACCTGACGATTTATTTGCTTTCAACTCTTTCATTTGTTTCTCTGTGCCATGGATGCTTATTACTATATCCTCCACATGGAAGTCTGTGCAATGATCAAATGTTTAAATGTTTGTATGATTCTCCATGTCAGAGGTTTTTTAAATGTGAAATTTAAAACTTTGGCTTTAATTTTGCTGTCTTCTGCTGTCACACCAGATTGGTCAAAGAGTGTATATTTCACAAGCCACTGCATAAATAGTACTTAAAACCATTACTAGCTGCTGTCATTCAGTTTTCATGTATGCATTAAGCAAGAGATAACATACTCACTCTTGCATTTTCCATCCATCTATATTAGTAATATATGTAATACCTTTATGCAAATGCTGTGCTATGGTTAAGACAAACCCATTACAAATTCTGCCCATTTTATGATGCTTGCGTATAGCAGTGAAAGAAGTTTTTCATGTCCTCCAGTACATTTTGAAAAGTTAATGATAATTATTGGATTAATTTTTACCTGAAAATTGCTCTTTTCCTTCAAATCCCTTAAGACTACTTCATTTAGGACCTCTAGAATGAACATTAAATCTAAATTTATTGATTTTTGCATCATGTGTACTTTCTATGTAATGTTTTCTGATATATTATGACTGTATGATATACACTGGAGACTAAAATTTCCTTATGTGATATCTGAAATAGCCATACTCTAAATTTAACTAACAGTCATTTGTGATGAGACCACTATAATCTTTCAGAAATTTTGTTCTATATTTTCATAGTTCTGTCGTAACTGGTGCCAAGCCCAGATGCAAAATGAGGAGGAAGGGCAATGCAAAAGAACCAGTCGTCATCTGACTCCAAATGACAGCATCTTGTAAGGGTCTAGGATTACACGTGAAGAAGACCAAAAACTTCAATGGTGGAAGAAGATGACAATCTCAACTGCAGAGAAAGCCAAAGAGCCATCCTTCCTGATGGCAACAGCATTGCTGTCAGTGCTGTATCTGTAGCAGTGGAGACAAAATGCAAACAATATTCCTCAATCTGTTTTTATTAAGAAAAACTAATAAACAAGAACACTGCTGATTTCAACGAAGTAGTCAAACCAAAATGCAATTTAAGCAAGAAACAAAGCATGGATCCCACTGCAGATCTTATAACAGAAGAATAATGAAATAAAATATTTTCCTCACAAGTCTCTCAACTGAGAAAGTCCACCAAAGAAAAGTCAGAAACGAAACTACTGTGGAATGGTCAGCACTGCATTACCACAAAGCTGTCCATGGGAGGCCAGACCACCATTACACAACACTCTTGAGTCACAGTCCAAAGCTACCACTGCTGGCGATCCAGGACTACCAGTAGATGAAGCGTGTGGATGTTGTGGCCGGGATGGCAGATACCTGCAAGTCGGGGTGGCATGTGGAACTGTCTTCTGGCCAGTGGTTGCCAACTTATAAGGCCAGTTGGCAGATGGATCTTCTGGGACTATTTTCGATCACATGAGTGGCGTAGGAAAATAGGCTGCTTGTTGACTGAGACCTCTGGTGCTGTTGTCAATCCGCGATGCACAGATAGTGGGCCCTGGCAGCTGTTGGCTGAGGCACCAGGCTGTGTTTTTGTCTCCAGCACCACCCTCAGTCATACTGTAAACATCTGTTTTGGTTTAACTCACTGTGATGAAAGTATCCCATATCTCTGTTTTGTCATGCAGGATGCAGGATGCTGCTGCAATCACTATCATGTCAAAGCAGAAGACAAGGGCTGTGTACCTGGATTGTTACCAAATATTTACTGGCATGGTCAAGACATCTTTAATGGCAGTAAAACAGTGATTTGAAAGGCAAAAGGATATCAGCAGATTGTTTTGTAAGCACAGCAACTGTGGAGAAATAGTGGAGAATGGTTGCAGTGACGAAGCATCGAAGCATGGCATTCAGAGTATGATGATGATGATGATCATATTAAACAGATACATGTAGAGGAATAAAACACAGCATCATACTATTGCAGAACAAAATTAAGAACTGGGTGTGTGTGGGGGGGAGGGGGGGGGGAGGGGGGGGGGGGGGGAGAGAAGAAGAGAGAACTGTATACTACGAAATCACTGTTAAGTCCAAGGCACTACATGTTAATTAGCTATGTGTGCTTTCTGCAACACAGTGGGACTTGCAACACACCAGACTGTATTACTAATAGGTTATTGGCTGACAACAGGAACAGCTTAAGTGTCCTCAAGCAATTAGAGATAGTACTGATAAGATTATGCAACTTTAATAAGAGGCTCATTGTTTGTAAAGACTTTGATGTTTATATTATCTCCAGTGGCACTAACTGATGATTTGAGTGTTTGATGTGCAGCTTTAGATTATTTCCTGCAGTCAAGTTCCCAAACAATCAGCCAGTGTCAACTTATTTTCTGGCATATCAACTTTCATTTATTTAGATATATTTCTTCAACATTATTTGTTCTTCCAAATTTCAAGTCTGACATAAAATGGTGTACTAGTTAAAATATTAGCACATCATTTTATAAACAGTACAATATGTGAGCACATTTGCTCTTTCTCTTCCTTCACCTTTGTGCTATACAAACAGGTGGGACTGATTTTATTAAAATTTTTGTTACCGATATTAAAGATGAAGTTATATGCTGTACCTTCTGACTGTGATATAGTCTCAAAACAGACTATTTCTGGCACAGTAATATATTCTGCATATTTATTATTGCTACTACAGTAGTTTTGGGAGCACAAGCAACATCATTGGCATTAGCAGCAAATTCATTATCTTTCCTCCACTCATGCAAGAAGTCTTTTTCCTTCTTCCAAATCAGATTTCTTGATTGGAACACAAATGTCAAACTAATCTCTTTGGAGTTGTAACAAGGATTCCTCTTTACTCCAAAAACTTCAAAAGTATCTTTCTTTCAAGCCAGTTGGATCATTCCTTGCAGAACAGTGTTCTGTCTAGTTGTGAGTGCGTCATGTTGGAGCTAAAGTGAAACTGAAAGTGGGCAAAGTGTTGGTGCTCATATGGTGGATGCTTTCATAACCAAGGTAGCCAAAGTATTTGGTGTTTCAAGAGGCACCCTATCGAACATTTATACCACATACAGGGAAAGTGAAAAAAAATCATCCACTCACTTACAACACAGACAAAAGTGAGTGTGACGGTCATTAAAGAGGATTGTGATAAAAAATAATAGGACTACAGCTGCAATACTCAATGCAGAAATATATGTCACACTCACAAACCTTGTGAGCATTAAAAAAACACAAAGGGAACTTCATAAGCTGGGAACTGCAGGGTGAGCTGAAATTCCAAAACCACTCATCCGTAATGTAAACTCCCACAACAGGAAAATGTGATTCTGAATCCATAACACCAAGACTATGTATTTGATGGGACATTAAGCTCTAATCTTCCTTCCTTTTTCTTTTTTTGTACTCAGTAGCAATGGAAGAAACTCATTTGCTTCAATGAGTGTTTTACACCATTTCCAACTTCTGGCCAATTTTACATCCCAAGACTGGAACAAAGTGGGGATCCACTGTTGATTTGGGCAGCCATGTCATGATACTCCATAGGCCCCATGGTTACTGTACAATGTCACATTGCTGCCATGCATTATGTGACCATTTTGGCTGATCAGGTCCATACCATGGCACAGTGTTAGTTCCCCAAAGATGATACTGCATTCCAAGATGATAGGGGCCCTGTTCCCATAGCTTGCATAATCCAGGACTGTTTTGTGAGCACAAGGATGAATCGTTGCATCTTCTCTGGCCACAGTCACCATATCTCAATATTGTTGATTCTTTTTGGTCTACTTTGGAGAGAAGGGAGTTTGATCTCCATCTGCCTCCATGATCAATTGACTGAACCTGCCACTATTTTGCACGAATAATGATATAAAATTCCCTTGAAAACCATCCAGGACTTGTATTTATCCATTCCAAGAAGACTGTAAGCTGTCTTGAATGCCAATGGTTTTCCTGCATGACAGTGTGTTATGTTTTTGGTGTTTCCATACTTATGTGATGGTGGTGGTAAGTTCCTATGGAACCAAAATGCTGAGGTCATCGGTCCCTAAATACTTTTGTCCACCCCTGGATATATACAAATGATTTAAAAGACCTGATAGGCTGATGCCCAGTACAGTAGATTGTGAGGCAGGGACATGAGGCAAACCTAGACTGAATCTTCATGATGGATTACCAGATGATTATCTGGTACTCCAGATAGCTTGCATATGGTTTTTAGGTGCCATTCCACACTCATTTTGGCAAATACTGGGCTTGTCTCTAATCTTCACTTCAGAAAGTGTAACACACAAACAGCTAAAATGAGATAACAGACAAAGCGATGTTTATACAATTCAGAGACTGGTGGCAAAGTGACTTGTCTCCTTATGTTATTGTGGTGACAGGAAAGGCGTCCAGGGACAAAGTTAGTAAAATAAAATTTCCACAATCATGGAAACTAAGGATCCCATACAATAGGATAAATGCTAGTAAAGAGAGGTACAAGTAATTCAAAAATACAGTCTGACAAAGAAAGTGAAGCACCCAGAAATGGAGGAGGAAATGAAATGAAACTTCACGTGTTGAAAGGGTATATCACATTATTTCATTGATTACAAATCATTTCAAATTGACACACAACTTAGCAGTATGAGCCCTCTTATCAGTACAATGACATACCCCTGCCCCACCCTCAGGCCAGGATACAGGCACTGATTTGATTGGGAAGAGTGTTATAAAGCCACTGTATCTTCTCATGAGGCAAGCTGGCCTACAATTGTTGTAACTGGTCATTGATATCCTGGATACTGGCACAGGGACAGAGTTTGACATCCAAGCTGGTCCAATACATGTTCTATCAGCTAAAGATCTGAGAACTGTGATAGCCTTGGGAGTACCTCAGATCATACAGACTGTTGACAGAGACACGTGTCATGTGTGGACAAGCATCTGTACATTTCTCAAAGCATTTGTGGTGTGACTACAGATGCTGAACATCACAGAATCTCACTAAATGTCCCTGTTGAATCTGCTTCTAAATCAGGGAAGTCAATGTTGTCTGTGGTATAGACTCAGACTCTAAATGATGCATGAGAACTTTAGTCCTTCTGAGAGGACCAGTGCCTACACTATTGGCCACACTGTTGTCATGTGTCCATCTCATCACCACTCATTCTGTGCTCATTGCACTACAGCAGACTGTCTGAGTGATCTGTCAGTATGATACTCCCATGATTTGACCTTTCTCAAAGACTGAATAAAGTCTATAAAGTCGATGTAAATGTCATCTGGGTGTGCTGTGTTGCATTCCGGTACAATTAGAGATATATCCCTTTCCATCAGTGTACTTGTCTGGCATGAGAGACTAGTTGTGACTCATTAATAAAATAGTCAATAGCCAATACAGTTCAATATCTAGCTTTTACATTTCATGTAGCACACAACTTTACATTTCTCTCCATTAAGAGCTGGTTGTCAGTCTTTGCAACATTATGTTGAGATCTACCTGCAAATTTTTGCCAATAGATCTTGCTCATGGATAACGGCACCATATATGAAAAGCCTGAGATTGCAACTAATACTATCCACTGACAATGAGTCATCTGTATTAGGAAATAGCTCTCATGTACTCCCTGTTTCGGGTTGTCCACCTAACAGCCTCCTGAGAGCTCAGAAATTTGGTTTTCAGTACTTCATACAATTACAGGCTAAATTTAAAACACTGCTATAATTTCCTCATGAAGAGGTATGATCTCATGTTAAAGGTCTAACGCAAAACTTGAAGTCTTGAAATACGAAACTGCATATAGTTTCTAAGTCTTGAGGCAGCATTCACTCAGGGCAAAAAAATTATCCAGGCTATATTTCTCCAGTATTTGAGAATGAGAGCACTTAGTGATATCCAACAAACTTTACACATAAATGCAAAACTTTACGAAATTTTTCTCACTGACGGCCTCCACAAAATAATGAAAGGAAAAACATTTATCACTTACTACGTTTTCGCTGTTCATACAGCAGACCTTCAGCATCAGGCATGACTTTTTCCAATTTATTACTTCTTTAGTACTAACTATTCCCTATACATTTTGCTGATAGTGTCCACATTTATTGCTGAATGTACCTACCAGGAGAACTGTACCATTGTACGACAGATATTTCTACATCTACATCTATACTTTGCAAACCACCATGAGAAGCCTGGCAGAGGGTATGTCCCATTGCAGCAGTTATTAGGATTTCTTCCTCTTCCATTCACGTATGGAGCACGGGAAGAATGACTGTTTGAATAGCTCTGTGCATGCAGTAATTATCCTAATCTTATCCTCACAATCCCTATGTGAGTGATATGTAGGGGGTTGTACTATATTCCTAGAGTACTCATTTAAAGACAGTTCTTGAAACTTTGTTTCACAAGATAATTAGGGTGTTGTGTCTTCAACCACAAAAACTGCACATCAAACATTAATTTATTTCTAAAGAAATTAGACTCTGAAGCTGTTCTATAGACAGAAGTTCATTTATTTAAAGAATCTGGGGTTAGTTTATGTAGGGGCCTATAACATGCACAGCAAAGTTTCACTCACATTTCCCTGTGGCACAACAGATTTTGCTCCACTGACAGTAAATGGCTATTCATCCAGGATAACGTAGTGCTTCCTGCCTATCGGGAAATTTTTGATCTATTACAAAAACCTGGATATTTATGCCATAGGAATGTATTTTCTTTAGAAGGTGTCGATGTGGCACTGAATCTAAAGCTTTCCCAAGAAGTCCTCAGTTTTTTGAAAGGTACCAGGTGAGTTCTGGAACAGATCCTTCAAAATGGCCTTCATCGTTCTCCAACTGAATTTGTGCTGTCTCCAATGGCATTGATCATTATGGACTATTAAGCACCAACCTTCCTTCCTTACTTCCTCCCTTCCTGATGTACTTCTCAAGTCAGTAGTTCAATGCAGTTCTGTGATTGGATTCAGAAGTTTCTAGCAGTTTGAACTTCACATAGTTCTTAATGAGATAAAATTGTCAGTAACTTCGGAAGGTCCCATGGGATCATTTCCTGGCCATTACTGTTTACAATATACACTGATCAGCCAAAACATCAAGGCTGCCATCTTTATAGCACATTGGTTCAACTTTGGAAACAATACAGCAACAATTCTGTGTAGCATGAATTCTACAAGCCCTTGGTAGATTTCTGAAACTATGTGGCACTAAATGTCTATGCATAGATCACACAATTCCCATAAATTGTGGGTCATTGTTTTTTGTGTGCATAGCTGCCACCTGATCATGTCCCAGATGTGTTCCATCAGGTTCAGATTGGGCTAATTTGGTGGCCAAGATATCAATGTGAGTTCAATGTCCTTCTCTTCAAACCACTGTAGACTGTAGGATGATTCTGATCCTGTGCCCAGACAGTTGCCCTGGTGGAAGATGACATTGCCATCAGGGAACATGTCGACCATGAAAAGATGCAGGTGGTCTGCAGTAGTATTCACATAGACCACAGCTGTCATGATAACTTTGGTTACTACCACAGGGCTCATGGAAGTCTTTGTTAATGACACCCATAATGTACTGCCACCAATGGCCTGCATTCATGGTGCAATGTGTGGTCCAAGCAGCCATTTGCCTGGATGACCATGTCCAGACATGATAAACGATCTGGAGTAGCAAGAAAATGAAATGTGATTGATTCACTCAACCAGGTGACAGGTTTTCATTGATCCATGATCCAATCTTGACGGTGCTCTCATAATTGCCAATGTTGTTGGGTCAACAAGGGAACAAGTAGAAATCATTTACTGCAGAGCCCCATGTTCAACAGTATGTGCCGAATTGTATCCTCTGAAACACTTGTGCGTGTACCAGCATTGTACTCTGTTCTTCAGACTTGTCACTGATCATCACCTATCCTGCTCTAAAGCTACATTCTGTGATAAGGCATTAACATCCAACACCCAACACCTTGTTTCCTACCCTTGGGTTCAGTGTCCTTCAACCACTATCCATAGACATTGAAGACAGTAACATGCCAACAGCCGAGCACTTTCGCCATTTCCAAGATGTATGTTGCTAATCACTGGCCAGAACAATCTGAATTTTGTTAGAATCGTTTATGTTAGTGGATTTCCCCCTTTGGACCCTGTAACCTCATTTTACTGATTCCCCTTTCATCTTTGTTCCACTTATGTCACATGTGGTTATGATTAAACAAACGGTTTTCTGAGTGCTGCAGTGCGGGTGGGCTGTGTACATCACAGGACGCTGAAACATTGTAGGTATTTTCATTAATTGGTGCACTCATGGAGTATGTGGAAAAATAGTAGTACCACTTTCTGCCACCAGGTGAAAATATGACTCTGTAAGCAGTGAGAATGTGAAATGTTTGCTGTTTTGAAGTCAGTATGCTGTTTGTCACTAGGCAACATGTGTTATTTTCTTTTATGAAGTGATTGTTGGTGTAAAGGTTTAACAAGTTATAAAATGCATTGGCAATTGAGAAGAAAAACTGTGCACTACTGGTAAAGTAGTTTTATGAGAAAGGCAGCAATAGCAGCACTGCATTAGGGGAATTGCTGATAGAAACAGCTGCAAAGAGGCCCCATGTCAATAAACGGGCTGAAGAATATGATCAAGAATTTGAATTAGGAGGTGCTGCAGGGAGAAGGAGGAGGCCCATTCCCATAGAGGTTGTTAATGTAGCTATAGCTGACCATGCAGCACACACCTCAGATTCAGCAACCAGTGCTCAAGCTGTGTCAAGGGAATTGTCTTTCACCTGATCAACAGTTCCAAAGTTTTTGTAGTGCATTTTACATCAATATCCCATAAGATTCAGGATGTGCACCAAATGAAGCCAAAGGATAGGTGGCAATACTATGGCTATACCCTTAGCTTTTTGGCAGGCATGGAAATGGATGACATGAGACTGGGGAATACTCTTCGAATGGATGAGGCACATTTTAGTCTGCACAGTGCTGTGAATGGACAGAACTGTTGCCTATGCAGTTCTACACCACCACATGTTGTGCAGGATCACCCACTACACTCAGCTTATGTGATTGTGTGGTGCAGTTTCACAAGCATGTTCATTCTCTGTGCGTTTTTCCTCAAGGAGATGACACCTCAGGAGCCTGTTTGGATGTACAGTGACATTTGGACATTGTAAAGACCTTCTTGTTGTGAGCATAGAATTGTATCATTGACTATCGAGAGTCGCCTCTCTGCCGAGCGCAGAGCAACAGTGGGGGGTCATGGCATAGTTTTCGTGGAGTGCGGGTTGAGTGTTGTGTTGATGCTGTGGCTGCAGCACATACCTTAAAAGTTTAGGTGAAGTAATTGAAAATGTTTGCCACATAATTTTTGCATTTAGTTTCAGTGTTCACAATGTGGTGTCAATTTTTATCCAAAAGGTGATGTTTCTCGGTTTCATGTGCTGTGTTGGGAGAACAGTTAACTACATCATGATGTTTATGGAAAAATAATGTGGACTGGTCTGATTCTAGTTGCAAGTAATATGTTCTAAGTGAAAGGAACACATGTCGTATAACTGGCTGAATATCATGAGTGCAGGTACATTCTTGTTCGTATATTGTACCTGAAATTTTATGGACTATCCACGTCGCGATTTAGTCATGCGCACACTCATGTTATAAGCTATTGAATTGTTTTGTACTGCAGGAAAACTGTGCCAATTGTCAACTGATAAAACATCCATTGAACAGTGATTACTTTGTGTTCTATGCACCTAGTTTTTGCATTGGATGCCATCATTTAGACAGCAACCTTAGACATCACAACGTACACGTACTTGGAGTGCAAATAGTGATCACATCCATTGTGGAATAATGTTAGTTGTGAAGAGTGCAGCCCCACCCTGTGTTTAACAGAATACAGTGAATTCTACTAGATCAACTTGGTATCATTGGAGTGAGTGGCTCCTCCCTGCTAGACAATAGTTATTACAGGACACATCATAGCAGGCAGTACAGAGAGGAGCAGATCAAGTGCCACGGGAAGGACCACGTATGTGGGTTAAGGCACATGGTCATTAAATATCCTGCCCCATTCCAGTGTCTAGGGAGTGTTGTACTGTCTTGAGTGCTAAAGGCTAGCTCTTATTAGTGCTGCATATCTGTCCCCTTTCCTCCAGGGTGTGTTACGTATGATTTCAGCTTTGAAAAAACACTAGTGTGTCCACATCAAATCACTTGCCAGGTGAAAGATTTGCTTCGGGTAACCTTTGGTAATAAATGAACCATTTCCAGGAAATTTCAAGTTGTGTGGCCTTCCAGACCTCCTGACCTAAATCAAATGGTTCAAATGGTTCTGAGCACTGTGGGACTTAACTGCTGAGGTCATCAGTCCCCTAGAACTTAGAACTATCTTAGAACTATTTAAACCAAACTAACCTAAGGACATCACATACATCCATGCCCGAGGCAGGATTCGAACCTGCGACCGTAGTAGTCGTGCGGTTCCAGACGGTAGCACCTAGAACCGCTCGGCCAGTCCGGCCGGCTGACCTAAATCCATGTGACTTCTGGTTGTGCAGATATCAGATGGTTGATTGGTTGGTTGGTTGATTTGGGGGAGGGGACCAAACAGTGAGGTCATTGGTTCCATCAGATTAGGGGAGGATGGGGAAGGAAGATGACTGTGCCCTTTCAAAGGAAACATCCTGACATTTGCCTGAAGCGATTTAGGGAAATCACGGATGCAGGTTTGAACCATCATCCTCCTGAACCACTGCACCATCTCACTCGGTATATCAAAAGGATTGTGTCTATCAGTGATGTTTCCAGGCCCTTCTTGATCTGAAGGATAGTGTACAATGACATATTACTCTGACTGCTGCAAGCAACTGTCGACTGTGCAGTGTTATGGATGCAGCTTATTGCTGAGTTAAGAGACCATATCAAAAAACCATATTGAGTAAATGTGCAAGAACAACCACTATCATGTGTTTCATCATTTCCCCTCTTTTTCCACATACACACTGCATTCTGACTGCTTACAGAGTCATATTTTCAACTGGTAGTAGAAAGCGGAACAATTAGTTCTTTTTCAGCATATTCCACAAACGCAGCATGAACATACATGCGATGTTTCAGCATCCTGCAATGTATACACCCACACTACAGCTCTCAGGACACAGTCAGTCTAATTATAATCATCTGGTACTTTCCTCACTGCCATGACATGCTCACAATGCCAACACACAGCATTTATTCTCGTGGTCGGCATTGGACATCATTGTTTTGGCTCATCAGTGCAAATAAATGAACTGCATGGAAGTGAGTTATGGACTGTGCAAAACCCAGATAAGATGAGATGTGGTGTTGTAGCTAAAGGATATTGAAATTAAATGGACTGTTAATTTAATAAGGAGGTGCTTCACAGAATCGGCGAGCACAGGAATAGGTGTCAACCACAGACTGGAAGAATGAATACTGAGGTGCTACATGGAGCCATGGAGTTCAAATAGTGTAGGGGAAGACAAAGACTGGAATATTCACAACAAATAACTCAGGAAGATGGGCGATAGTGCTCTGTTGAGATGTAAAGACTGGAACAAGAGAGGATGCCATGGTGAGTTCTATCAAGCCAGTTAGGAGACTGATGAGCCGAAAAAACAAAATGTCTGGTCAATATCACAGGTAGCTCCTAGAGACCATACCCAGATGATGTACTACTGCTTACAGGACATATGCAACTCCTGAAAACTATAGCAAAATGCAGAAACATGGGCAGAAAATCCAGGTTGATACAGAAGCTGGCAGTTGGTCCTCGACATAAGTAAATGCAACATGTTGTTGCTGTTGTGTCAGGTTCAGTGAACAGTACAATGGAATGTCTGAGACTAGTCTTTAAAAATTACTTCAGTAAAATGGAAATGATACTCATGTCTCCCAAAGAAGTAGCATCCATCATAAATCCTTAAAATCTAACTATTCCAGTGGGTATGATAACATATCAACAAAGATAATCAGAGAGTGCTCATGCGAGTTGTGTTCTATCTTAAGTTATTTGTGTAATCAATCTCTTATCAGTGGAAAATATCCAGAATGGCTAAAATATGCTGAAGTTAAGCTTCTTTACAAGAAGGGGGATAAAGAGCTATCACCAAACTATTGACCAGTTTCACTTTTGCCAGCTTTCTCAAAAATATTTGAGAAGGTTGTGTTCAAGCATCTCCTTAAGCATCTGACTGTAAATAATATATTTTCTGAGTCACAGTTTGGATTTATTAAGGGTTCTGATACAGAGAAATCCATTTACACTTACAGCAAGAACATACTTAATTCATTAGATAATAAGTTAGAGGCTACTGGCATTTTCTGTGACCTGTCAAAAGTCTTTGACTGTGTGTACCACAGCATTCTCTCAATTAAATTAGAATATTATGGTGTAACTGGCAATGCAGCGAAATTGTTTGAGTCTTATCTATCTAACAGGAAACAAAGGGCATTGCTGCGAAATACCTGTGCAGCAAGCAGCCAGTCTCCATCTGACTGGGAATTAATTACATGTGGTGTTCCTTAAGGTTCCATCTTGGGTCCACTGCTTTTTCTTGTGTACATTAATGACCTCTTATCTGTTACATTGCCAGATACTAAGTTTGTGTTGTTAACAGATGATACAAACATTGCAATAAGTAGCAAGTCAAGTAAATATTTAGAGATAGCAGCTAATCAAATTTTCACTGACATTAATAAGTGGTTTAAAGCTAATTCACTGTCATTAAACTATGAGAAGGACCACTAAATGCAGTTCAGAACCTGTAAGAGACTTCCTTCCAGCATGTGTATAACATATGAAGACATGCAGATCGAAGAGGTTGACAGTGTCAAATTTTTGAGACTAAAACTTGATAATAAAATCAGTTGGGAAGGACATACCACAGAATTGCTTAAGTGCCTAAACAAGTGTGTATTTCCAGTGAGAATGATGTCAGATGTAGGAGATATAAATAGAAAAAAAACTTGAATACTTTGCTTATTTTCATTCTATTATGTCATATGGGACCATATTCTGGGACAACTCATAAAACCGAGCAAAGGTTTTTAGGGTGCAAAAGCATGTGATAAGAATCATTTGTGGTGTAGATTCAAGAACATCATGTAGAAAACTGTTCAAAGAACTTTGTATTCTAACCACTGCTTCTCAGCATATTTATTCCTTAATGAAATTTGTTGCAAGTAATACATCTCTATTTCCAACCAATAGCTCAATGCACAGTATCAATACTAGGAATAAGAAAAATCTACATAAAGACCTAAAATCACTTACCTTGGTCCAAAAAGGGGTCGAATATTCAGGAACACACATTTTCAATAAATTGCTGGCAACCATTAAAAACTTGGTTTCAAATAAAGCACAGTTTAAACACAGTTTGAAAGACTTTATGATAGGCAATTCCTTCTCCTCCATAGATGAATATCTTAACAGAGACTATTAACCCAGCTCAAGTAAAAAATCTGTTAGATTTCAGTTCTGACAGCACTTGGTTACAACTGTCAAGATTAGGTATTTTGTGTATGATAATGTATTAATAGTGCATAACAATGTTTCATTCTGACACTGTGTTAATTCTGTAAATATTAGCTGTTCCAGTTTGCTGCACTGTATTCACCTATTTCGACAATCTCTTGACAAATGATCAGGGTAGTAAGTACTACAGGGTGATTCAAAAAGAATACCACAACTTTAGGAATTTAAAACTCTGCAACGACAAAAGGCAGAGCTAAGCACTATCTGTCGGCAAATTAAGGGAGCTATAAAGTTTCATTTAGTTATACATTTGTTTGCTTGAGGCGCTGTTGACTAGGCGTCAGCGTCAGTTGATGCTCAGATGGCGAACGCTCAACAGAAAGCTTTTTGTGTTATTGAGTACGGCAGAAGTGAATCGACGACAGTTGTTCAGCGTGCATTTCGAACGAAGTATGGTGTTAAACCTCCTGATAGGTCGTGTATTAAACGTTGGTATAAACAGTTTACAGAGATTGGGTGTTTGTGCAAAGCCAATAAAGTTTTTGGTCCCTTTTTCTTCGAAGGTGCTGCTGTAACTGGACTACAGTATCTGGAGATGTTAGAGAATTGGCTGTTCCCTCAGCTCGAAAAAGAAGCACAACAATTCATATTTCAGCAGGATGGAGCGCCACCACATTGGCAGTTATCTGTCCGTAACTACCTGAACGTCAACTACCCGAGGCGATGGATCGGCCGCCAGGCAGCCCGTGACAGAGCAGTTCATCACTGGCCTCCAAGAAGCCCTGATCTTATCCCCTGTGATTTTTTCTTATGGGGGTATGTTAAGGATATGGTGTTTCAGCCACCTCTCCCAGCCACCATTGATGATTTGAAACGAGAAATAATAGCAGCTATCCAAACTGTTACGCCTGATATGCTACAGAGAGTGTGGAACAAGTTGGAGTATCGGGTTGATATTGCTCGAGTGTCTGGAGGGGGCCATATTGAACATCTCTGAACTTGTTTTTGAGTGAAAAAAAAACCTTTTTAAATACTCTTTGTAATGATGTATAACAGAAGGTTATATTATGTTTCTTTCATTAAATACACATTTTTAAAGTTGTGGTATTCTTTTTGAATCACCCTGTATATTCAAATGTTTTATGTTTTTATGTTATACTTTCTGATATGTTCCTCATCCAAAAGAATCATCTCATTTCTTGGGTCTATGGAATGAAAACTGAATCTAATCTAATCTAAACCTATACATGATTTTAAAAAGTTTCTCTTCTTCAGAAATGCTTTTCTTGCCATTGCCAATCTACATTTTATATCCTCCCTACTTCGACCATCATCAGTTGTTTTGCTCCCCAAATCTACTTTAAGAGTCTCATTTCCTAATCTAGTTCCCTCATCATCACCAGATTTAATTAGGCTACATTCCATTATCCTCATTTTGATTTTGTTGATGTTCATCTTATAGCCTCCTTTAAAAACACTGTTCATTCTGTTCAACTGCTCTTCCATCTCCTTTGCTGTCTCTGACAGAATTACAGTGTCATCGGCAATCCTGAAAGTTTGTATTCCTTCTCCATGGATTTTAATTCATATTCCAAATTTTTCTTTTGTTTCCTTTACTGCTTGCTCAATGTATAGATTGAATAACATCAGGGATTGGTTACAACGCTGTCTCACTCCCTTCCCAACCATTGCTTCCCTTTCATGCCCCTCGACTCTTATAACTGCCATCAGGTTTCTGTACAAATTGTAAATAGCCTTTTGCTCCCTGTATTTGAACCCTGTCACCTTCAAAATTTGAAAGAGAGTATTCCAGTCAACATCGTCAAAAGCTTTCTCTAAGTCTACAAATGTTAGAAATGTAGATTTGCCTTTCCTTAATCTATCTTCTAAGATACGTTGTAGGGTCAGTATTGCCTCACAGGTTCCAACACTTCTACAGAATCAAAACTGATCTTCCCCAAGGTCAGCTTCTACCAGTTTTTCCATTCATCTGTAAAGAATTCAGGTCAGCATTTTGCAGCCTTGACTTATTAAACTGATAGTTCAGTAACCTGTCAACACCTGCTTTCTTTGCAATTGGAATTATTATACTCTTCTTGAAGTCTGAGGGTACTTCACCTGTCGGATACATCTTGCTCACCAGATGGTAGAGTTTTGTTAGTGCTGGCTCACGCAAGGCTATCAGTAGTTCTAATGGAATGTTGTCTACTCCAGGGAGCATGTTTCTACTTAGGTCTTCCAGTGCTCTGTTAAATTCTTCACGCAGTATTGTATCTCCCATTTCATCTTCACCTACATCCTCCTCAATTTCCATAATATTGCCCTTAACTACATCGCCCTTGTATAGACCGTCTATATACTCCTTCCACCTTTCTGTTTTCCCTTCTTTGCTTAGAACTGGTTTTCCATCTGAGCTCTTACCTCCAAAGATCTGTTTCTATCTTGGCCCTAGTGATACATGCTTCTACATCCTCACATTTGTCCTCTAGCCATCCCTGCTTCGCCATTTTGTACTTCCTGTTGATCTCATTTTTGAGGTGCTTTTATTCCTTTTTGCCTGCATCAGTTACTGCATTTTTACACTTTCTCCTTTCATCAGTTAAAATCAATATCCCTTCTGCTACCCAAGGATTTCTACTAGCCCTCATCTTTTTACCTACTTGATCCTGTGCTGCCTTCACTGTTTCATCTCTCAAAGCTACCCAGTCTTCTTCCACTGTATTTCTTTCCCCTGACCTCATCAATCGTTCCATAATGCTCTATCTGAAACTCTCTACAACCTCTGGTTCTTTCAGTTTATCCAGGTCCCATCTCCTTAAATTCACACCTTTTTGCAGTTTCTTCAGTTTTAATGTACAGTTCATAACCAACAGATCGTGGTCAGAATCCACATCTGCCCCTGGAAATGTCTTACAATTTAAAACCTGGTTCCTAAATCTCTGTCTTACCATTATGTAATCTATCAGAAACCTTCCAGTGTTTCCAGGCCTCTTCCACATATATAATATTCTTTTATGATTCTTAAACCAAGGGTTAGCTATGATGAAGTTATGCTCTGTGCAAAATTCTACCAGGCGGCTTCCTCTTTCATTTCTTATCCCCATTTTATATTAACCTACTACTTTTCCTTCTCTTCCAGACCCCCATGACTATGAAATTTTCATCTCCCTTCACTATCAGAACTATCAGAATAATTTCTTTCATCTCATCATACATTTCTTCAATGTCTTTGTCATCTGTGGAGCTAGTTAGCATATAAACTTGTACTACTGCGATAGATGTGGGCTTCATGTCTATCTTGGCTACAATAATGCATTCACTATGCTGTTCATAGTAGCTCTCTTCATTATTATTATACTTACTTCTGCTTTACACCTATTTGATTTTGTATTTATAACCCTATATTCACCTGACCAGAAGTTTTGTTCCTCCTGCCACCTAACTTCATAATTCCCACTATATCTAACTTTAACCTATCCATTTCTCTTTTCAAATTTTCTAACCTACCTGCCTGATTAAAGGACCTTACATTCCACTCTCCGATATGTAGAACGCCAGTTTTGTTTCTCCTGATAATGATGTCCTCCTGAGTAGTCTCCGCCTGTAGATCCAAATGGGGGACTATTTTACCTCCAGAATATTTTACACAAGAGGACACCATCATCATTTAACCCAAACAGTAAAGCTGCATGCCCTCGGGAAAAATTACAGCTGTAGTTTCCCCTTACTTTCAGCCATTCGCAGTACCAGCAAAGCAAGGCTGTTTTGGTTAATATTACAAGGCCAGATCAGTCAATCATCCAGACTGTTGCCCCTGCAACTACTGAAAAGGCTGCTGCTCCTCTTCAGAAACCACACATTAGTCTGGCCTCTCAACAGATGCCCCTCCATTGTGGCTGCACCTACAGTATGGCTATATGTATCACTGAGGCACACATGCCTCCTCACCAATGTAAGGTCCATGGTTCATGGGGGAGCAAGAACTGCGCATAAATTGTCCGGTTACTGTTCAGTTGATACAGAAACTGACAGTTGGTCCTCGACATAAGTACATGAAATATACTGCATATAAAATGACCGCTTACTGTTCAGTTACACTATTGATGGTAAATGATCAGAGACAGCAACTACCAAAAGTATATCTGGGCATGACCATCCAGAGTGAACTGAAGAGGAGTGAGCACATAAAAACTGTAACAGAAAAAGTAGGTGTAAGGCTTATATTCACTGAAAGAACCCTAAGAAAATGCAGTTCATCCATGAAAGAGGTATAGTACAAAACTCACATTGGACAATTCTTGAGCATTCCTCTTCAGTCTGGAACTGTTACCCAACTGTATTAGTAAAAAATACTGAGATGATCCTACAGAGATTGGCACATAATGTCTTGAGATCATTTGATAAGCCTGATAGCATTATGGAGGTGTATTGTCCATCATTACAATGAGGCTTGCTGTCGAAATTCAGAGGTAAGACATGCCAAGAAGAGTTGGGCGATGTATTACTTACTCCCACTAACGTTTTGCACAACTCCCGACAGCCATTCTTCCCACAAATCACTTCCAAATGGAATGGAAAAGTAAGTAACAGATGTTCCATCCACCACACAACGGCAAAGGAGGTGACACACGACTTACCAATTTGTTGATGTGGTATCATCACTGAGCTGAGGTTCACACAACTTAGGGTGTTAGGGGCATAAATGCAGATATTTCTATGGAGCAGGGAAGACAGTGTACTGAACAGCATTAACCAGTATTTACTTCATTCGCAGACTAATAATTATAGCTATTATGAATAGTACGTTTTTTAGATTGGAAAGTACCTCTACGTTTGCATGGCACTAGCTATCCATCGATACTTATTTTCCCTCAGGCAGCAGGTTAGCTATTGAGGTGTGGATGCATGTATGCGAAACACACAGTCTATATTCACAGGTGTTGTCAACTTCCCAGAACAGCTACGACCATAGAGAAAACATCAGGTAGTAAATTATGTGATGTGTTTGTGGGATGAATGCAAGGTGCAGATAAAAAACAACTTACACACTGAAGTGGGTACATGTTACGGTGCCAATGGTCTTAATATCTGTAGCTATACCGCTCACATCCTGTATATACACTCTAAGATAAAATCAAATAAAAAAACGAAGCACCACGCAGGAAGTGTCCGAATGAGATGGAAATTGTTAGATGTGAGGTACCTATAAAGACAAGCAAATGATTCTAATTTCAGAAAAATTGGATGATTTATTAGAAAGAGCTTCATAAATCGATCAAGTCAGTAATGCGGTGGTCCACGTCTGGTCCTTATGTAATCAGTTATTCAGTTTGGCATTGATTGGTAGAGTTGTTGTATGTCCTCCTGAGGGATATCATGCTAAATTCTGTCCAATTGGCGTGTTAGGTCGGAGCAGTCCTGAGACTGTTGGAGGGCTCTGCCCATAATGCTTCAAACGTTCTCAATTGGGGAGAGACCCAGCGACCTTGCTGGCCAAGGTAGCCTTTGGCAAGCACAAAAACAAGCAGGAGAAACTCTCGCCGTATTTAGGTGGGCATTATCTTGCTGAAATGTAAGCCTAAGAAAAGCTCGCCATGAAGAGCAACAAAAAGGGGGGCATAGAATATTGTGAATGTACCATTGTGCTGTGAGGTTGCTACAGATGACAACCAAACGGATCCTGCTATGAAATGAAATGACGACCACTCCTGGTGTTTGGGCCATATGGCACGCAACAAAGGGATGGTAGCCCACTGCTGTTTGGGGAGTTTCCAGACACGCCTTCGGCAAGGCATTTCATTGGCTGAAGTAAAATTGTTTTCAGTGATGAGTGCCACTTCGAACCGAGCCCAATGAACAGCAAAGACATGTCTGGAGACGCCCCCTGACAGCGCAAGGTTACCAACTTGACTGTCACCCGCCATACAGCCTGGTAGCCCCATTTTAGTAGTGCCCTTCATGGCAAGCCATCCTAGGCTTTCGTTTCAACAATATAATGCCCACCCACACACGAAGAGAGTTTCTACTGCTTGCTTTCATGCTTGCCAAACCCTACCTTGGCCAGCAAGGTCGCCAGATCTCTCTCCTATCGAGAATGTTTGGAGCATCATGGGCAGGGCCTTCGAACCATCTCGATAATCTAACACACCAGTTGGACAGAATAAGGCATCATACCTCTCAAGAGGACATCCAAGCCTAATAACTGCTTGTGTAAGGGGTGTATGTAGAGGAACGCATTATTGACTTTCTCATGTGAAGTGTCCAGTTTCAGACCAATTTCCGTAACCCTTATCCTAGCTCTTTGTATGACATCTGTAGTGAAACACCAGCTATAAAATTACTTCGAAGACAATAAACTCTCAGGACATATAGCACGGTTTTCGCAAGGCGAAGTCGACGGCTACAGCACAATGGACTTACCTAGGAAGATAAGGCAAGGGTTTGAAGACGGGCATAGCATGGCACTGACAGTCTACGACATCAGTTAGGCGTTTGACTGCATCTCACAAAAAATACTGCTTAGTAAATTAAAGTGTTACGTGTTGGAGGTGTTGTGCTGGCTACTCTTCAGTCCTAATTTGAAAACTTAAAGCAAGTTGTATCAGTTCATGGTGCAATCTCCCAAGAACAAAAACTGGAGCATGGCGTACCCCAGGGGTTCGTAATAGGCCCTCTCCTGTCCTTGTTTACGTCAACGATGTGTGTTGCAACAGTCGCATGCTGGAGTTTGCTGATGATAACACTCTTTTTGCGAAAGGAAAAACTGCTGCACAAGTCTGCGCTCAACAAAAGAATGCAGTCAGAATCATTGCATCAAGCAAAAGACTGGAGCACTGTAAGCCAATATTCATCCAGTTAGAGATAACTGCAATCTTCAGTCAGCACATGTTTTTATGCTTCATCAGTGTAAAGCAAAACCAAGGGCTTCCAGCATGAGGCTAGACGTACATAATCATGACACTTGCGACAAGAGGAATATTGATATACCAAGCTGTCGACTGTCTGGAACACAAAATAGTTTTCCAATGGTTGCTTTAAAAATGTTCAGTTCCATGCCCTAAGAAGTGCAATCGCTGCCACCAGGGCCATTCAAAAGGAAAACTGCATGGGACCTGGAAGGTATCCACTATACTCTATTGGAGAATTCTTCAATCGTGAGCAAAGTGGATGAACAAAATAATACTGTTTCATCTTTTATATACAGTAATTATACGAGGGTTGGAACTTAAATAGAGGCAACTATTTATTTATAGCTCGTACAAAATAGATACGCGTTTGAAAGTTTTCCTGGCCCTCAAAGTAGTCACCAGCATTGTGTACCATCTGTTGCCAGCGATGTGGAAGTCGTAGAATACGCTTAGCAGTGCCAGTTGTGTTGACAGTTCGAGCGGCGCGGTCTACTGCATGTCGAATTTGTAGCAGTTCTGAAGCGGATGCTGTGAAGTGTTTCCTTCAGGTTAGAAATCGACTAGAACTTACGAGGGTTTAAGCCAGAGGAGTGCAGTAGGTGGTACAGCACTTAGCTGCCCCATCAGTCAAACAAATCAGTAACAGCTTGCACTATACGTGCTTGAGCATTGTCCACAAAAATGATGGTCAGGTCCTGCAGAAAGTGTCAGCATATCTGTCTCTGTGCTGTTCATTTTTCGAACAAAACCCACGACCAGCTTAGAAACAGAAGTGATGACACTTTCTGCGTGACCTGACCATCATTTTGCAGGACAATGCTCAAGCACGTACAGTGCAAGCTGTTACTGATTTTTTGAGTGATGGGGCTGCGAAGTACTATACCACCTTCTGCACTCCCCTGAATTAAGCCCTCGTGATTCAACTCGATTTCTAAACTGAAGGGAACACTTCACGGCATTCGCTTCAGAACTGGTACAAATTCGTCGGGCAATAGACCGCCCTACTCGAACTGTCAACACAACTGGCACTGTTAAGAGTATCCTTAGACTTCTTCCACATCGCTGGCAACGGGTTATACACAATGCTGGTGACTACTTTGAAGGTCATTAAAACTTTAAAATAAGTATCTATTTTGAAGGAGCTGTAAATAAATAGTTGCCACTACTAAAGTTCCAACCCTCGTATATTATGAATATTTTTCTTCATAGATATGAAAAATTGTAAATAACTCATATGTGGATAAGTAATCTTGACGCAGTCTGTCCACTCATGACTGATGAACTTGTAATCTTGTAATAAAGTAGTTTCTGACGCTCTTTCTCTTGAAGAAATCATCGAAGTTTTTTGAAATTGTAATAATTTTTTTTGTGTGTACTTGTACATCACATCTACCGATTCGGATAATTCCTTCGTAGTGCGTCGTTTTTTGCCTTAGTGTGTGTGTTTTTTGTGTGTGCGTGTTTGTCAGTCTGTCGCATGCACGCTTCCTTGAATCACGTAACGGGCCTTAGCACCTTTAATTTGCATGACTCATCTGTCTTACCTCCCGCACCGAGATCGACTTTGTTCTCGTTGGTGTCCTGCATGTAGTCTATCCTCATTTTCACGAGTTCCACCGGGGGCGCAGTTTGACCCGGGTCTAACACAGACTTTTCGTGTCCCGAGGCCGCGCCATTCGTAGCCATGGCTGTGTTGCGCTGTCTGAATGCCAATATAAACCGGCGACGACACCTCCCTGCGCTCTTTATCACAACTGACGTCTCTCAATTACGTCCACGGCGGCTAGCAGGTTCGGCACTAGTCGGTCGCAATCGTGAATCTCCGTTCCTCCAGTACTATAAAGAACGCCTCCTTGACGGCTCAGAGATAATCACGTCTGCGAAATACAATTTGCACTCTGCGTGTTACGCAATAAGGGAGACACTTGTCGCGTTATCGTTACATCTTGGATTTCAGGATTTTCTAATGAGTGTGCACTGTACTCCTGTTCATTATCGTAAGCTGGGTTTCGTTATGCAGTGATTACTGCCGATGTTTTTGTGGTCTTCAGTCAGGAGACTGGTTCAGTCCAGCTCTCCACATCACTCTAACCTGTGCAACGTTTTGGAAACTACTTCCACCTGCACCTGTTTACTTAACCCTTTGAGTCCCATCAAAATAAAAACATGATTATTACAGCTGTTCACTAAACTGGCCTTTATCAAAGTAGCAAGCGACGAATACAAGAACAAAGCGGCAAAACAGAAACAAACAATTATTTTAAGGAGATGGTTTCACTTCGGAACCTCTGAGACATGCAGTTTTCATTTCATGAGATACAGTTGAAACCAATTACGTATTTTTCCTAGACACAGTCCCACATCTCGCACTTCCATGAACTCATAATGGCTAAAACAAATTATAGTCCTATATAAAAAGCAAAAATCGGTCTAAAATTTAACAAATTTATATCAAAAGTACACGCTACCACAGTGGTTTCATTTCGAAAGCACTTATAAAAGCAGCAGTACAAACTCAAATTTACGTTACAGTGCCTTTAGATAAACTTACTTTCACTGAACGATCTCCCGAATAACTCAAATTTACGCACAATTCCTTTAGATACACTTCTTTCACTGTTAATGATCTCCTGAATATGATCGCTTAAAAAAAAAAGTACATGTGACAATCTCCTACAATTACGTAGCACAATACCCGCGCTGACTGGTTCTTCGAACACTACTAAGCGACTGCTACAGTGTACTACATTAGTGGGAGTGTCTCAGTGTAGCACTAGACGGCTTTCGCTCTCAATAGCATCGGTGGTTTCATGTGAAACAAAATTAATAAAATCGTGGTTTCAGGCAGGAACGACTGGTATTCAATATATTAAATAGAGCCTTGGTCTCCCTCTACATGTTTACCACTCACATGTCCCTCACTGAACTATCGATTCCTTCATGCCTCAGAATGTGGCCTGATCAAGTGATTCTTCCTTATAGTAAAATAGTACCATAATTTTTTCTTTTTTTTTTTTTTTGTCTCCAATTCGATTCAGTAACTGCTCATTAGTTATCCTCCCTACCCATCTAATCTTCAGCATTATTTTGTAGCAGAACATATCAAAAGCTTCCTTTCTCTTCTTGGCTGAACTATTTACTTCTGTACAAGGTGATACTCTATACAAATATTTTGAAAAAAGATTTCCTAACACTCATTTTTATATACTCCGTACTCTCTGTCCAAACACGCCTCGTAAGGCTCAACGGCACCGACCGATCGCCGTGTCATCCTCATCCGATAGGTACCACTGGTTGGGGATGTGTGTGTGTTTGTGTGTGTGATTTGGGGGGGGGGGGGGAGGAGGGGGTGCATGTGGTCAACACACCGCTCTCCCGGCCGCTACTTCTGATTCAGGCAAATCCTCAATTGGCCTCGAAAGGACTAAGTGCATCCAGCTTGGCAACAGTGCTCGGCAGACCGGCATGATCACCATCCGAGTGCTAGCCAACCCAGACAGCGCCTAACTTCAGTGACCTGACGGGAACGGCTATTGCCACTGTGTGTTAACAAATTTCTGGTTTTTGGAAACGCTTTTCTCACCATTCCCAATCTTTATTCTATATCCAATTACATCTGCATCTATATCTACACTCTGCAAGCCACCTTAAGGTGTGTGGCGGATGGTTCTTTGTGTAGCATTGCCATTTCCTTCTTTTTGCTGTTCTAGAAAGCCTGGTAAGCCCCCACGTGAGCTCAAATCGTTCTAATTCTACCTTAATGGTTTCTCCGAGAGATAGGTATATGTTATAAGAAACAATATACGAGGTGCATTCAAGTTCTAAGGCCTCCGATTTTTTTTCTAATTAACTACTCACCCGAAATCGATGAAACTGGCGTTACTTCTCGACGTAATCGCCCTGCAGACGTACACATTTTTCACAACGCTGACGCCAGGATTCCATGGCAGCGGCGAAGGCTTCTTTAGGAGTATGTTTTGACCACTGGAAAATCGCTGAGGCAATAGCAGCACGGCTGGTGATGTGCGGCCACGGAGCGTGACTTTCATTGTTGGAAAAAGCCAAAAGTCACTAGGAGCCAGGTCAGGTGAGTAGGGAGCATGAGGAATTTCTTCAAAGTTGTTATCATGAAGAAACTGTTGTGTAACGTTAGCTCGATGTGCGGGTGCGTTGTCTTGGTGAAACAGCACATGCGCAGCCCTTCCCGGACGTTTTTGTTGCAGTGAAGGAAGGAATTTGTTCTTCAAAACATTTTCGTAGGATGCACCTGTTACCGTAGTGCCCTTTGGAACGCAATGGGTAAGGATTACGCCCTCGCTGTCCCAGAACATGGACACCATCATTTTTGCAGCACTGGCGGTTAGCCGAAATTTTTTTGGTGGCGGTGAATCTGTGTGCTTCCATTGAACTGACTGGCGCTTCGTTTCTGGATTGAAAAATGGCATCCACGTCTCATCCATTGTCACAACTGACGAAAAGAAAGTCCCATTCATGCTGTCGTTGCGCGTCAACATTGCTTGGCAACATGCCACACGGGCAGCCGTGTGGTCATCCATCAGCATTCGTGGCACCCACCTGGATGACACTTTTCGCATTTTCAGGTCGTCATGCAGGATTGTGTGCACAGATCCCACAGAAATGCCAACTCTGGAGGCGATCTGTTCAACAGTCATTCGGCGATCCCCCAAAACAATTCTCTCCACTTTCTCGATCATGTCGTCAGACCGGCTTGTGCGAGCCCGAGGTTGTTTCGGTTTGTTGTCACATGATGTTCTGCCTTCATTAAACTGTCTCACCCACAAACGCACTTTCGACACATCCATAACTCCATCACCACATGTCTCCTTCAACTGTCTATGAATTTCAATTGGTTTCACACCACGCAAATTCAGAAAACGAATGATCGCACGCTGTTCAAGTAAGGAAAACGTCGCCATTTTAAGTATTTAAAACAGTTCTCATTCTCGCCGCTGGCGTAAAATTCCATCTGCCGTACGGTGCTGCCATCTCTGGCACGTATTGACAATGAATGCGGCCTCATTTTAAAACAATGCGCATGTTTCTATATCTTTCTAGTCCGGAGAAAAAAGATCGGAGGCCTTAGAACTTGAATGCACCTCGTATTGGTTGATTCTTCTAGCAACGTACGCTCTCGGAACTTTAACAGTAAGCCAGCCTATGTTGCACGACACCTCTCTTGCAGCGTCTGCATGTTTTTAAGCATCTCTGTGAAGCTTTCACACTTGCTAAATGCAGCTGAAACGAAACGTGCTGGCTACTCTTCTTTGGATCTTCTTTCTTCCTTTTCCTCTACCTGGTACGGATCCCATGCTGATGAGCAATAGTCAAGCACCGGTCGAACGAGGGTTTCATAAGCTATCTCCTTTCTTGATGGATTACATTTCCTCCGGATTCTTCCAATGGATGTCTGACATTTCCCTTACGTCAGATTAGTTTCATGTGGCCGTTCCACTTTAAATCACTCTGTACACACACTCAATAGATATTTTGTGGGTGTACTGCTTCCAGCGGCTGTTCCGCAAATGTGTGATCATACAATAATGCCTCTTTCTGCTTATTAATGCGTAATACGCTACATTTGGTAATGTTGGGGGTCAACTGCCAACCCTCACACAAGTATCGATCTTCTGTTGGTCTTCTTGCATTTCGCTACAATTTGCTAGCATTGCGACTTCTCTGTGTACAACAGCGGTATCAGCGAAATGCCTGATGGAACTTCCTACGTTTTCCAATAGGTCATTCATATACACTCTATGACAAAATAAAAGACACACCGCGAAGGAATTATCCGAATGCGACGGAAATTGGTAGATATTATGTACACATACAGACATATAAATGATTAAAGTTTCAGAAAAAATTGAGTGATTTATTCAAGAGAAAGAGCTTCACAAATTGAGCTAGTCAATAACGCGCTGGTCCACCATTGGCCCTTAAACAAGCAATTATTCAGCTTAGCATTGACTGATAGAGTTGTTTGCTGTCCTCTTGAGCGGTGTCGTGCCAAATTGTGTCCAACTGGCGCGTTAGATCGTCGAGTGAAGAGCAACAAAACGGGGTGTAGATATCGTCGATGTATTGCTGTGCTGTAAGGTTGCCACGGATGACAACCAAGGGTGACCTCCTATGAAATTATGAAATGAAACAGCACCAGATAGTCCCTTCGGGTTGTAAGGCCGTTTGGCGGGAGACAAGTTGGCATCCTACTGCTGTCTGTGGCATCTCCAGACACGTCTTCGCTTGTCATCGGGGCTGATTTCCAAGTGGGTTTCATCACTGAAGACAGGTCTACTCCAGTCAATGAGATTTCACCCCGAAGCCGTGTCTGGAGATGCCCCAGACAGCAGTGGGATACCAATTTGACTGTCGCCCACCATACGACCCGTGTACTGGTTGCCGACAATAAATATTGATATGGAATTTCGAATTGTGCTATGAATTAAGACTTTTATGATTCTTGAAAGACATACGTAAAAATGACAGAAAAAACATTTATCAGTCAACGTAGTTGTATTTAAAAACAACATCGGTTTATTCCGTGTGTTATTCTTTGTTGTATGTTTAAAATATTAATAACTGTGAAATAGTCTAATGATTGTATGTAATTACTCTCTCTGGTCCTGACCTTGGATGAGTATTGTCGTGACAGACATTGTGAGTGTACTTACGTTGTATTTTGATTAAATATATGTGTTTATTTGCTCTTAAAACCTTTATTTATCTATCATTACCATCCCTATGTGTAAGGAAACTAATAACGTATTTTTTCAGAATATCAGAAGGCGCAATACAGCGCTAGCTTATGAATGATTGTTGTCGGCCATTTGCACGGCCGCCACGTGTTATTTGAATATTGTCAGTATCAAACGGACAGAGCCGCTGCAGTAACTTACAAGTTTGCACTTTATTTATAGTATATAATTTCAGTGTCATTTTAATGTGTCTGCAAATTAATACTAGTTTTCATTAAATTCTTGTGGTTGACGCATAACGGTTGTCTTTCATCCCAGCTAAGTGAATTCACAGAAATTACTCCGAAATTATCCGTGATAAATACGCCACAGAATAATAGTTCTCTACGCGAACCCACGACATTAAAGTAGTATTAATTTGCATTGCAAAAAGAACCTGAGATGTTTTTTTAACAGACTGTCTAGTAGGTATGGTGCTTCACACTGCTCTTAATGTGTCTCTTATTGCAAACATTAAACCTTCAAATAATATTTCCATAAAAAAAACTGTGTAATTTGCCCGTGATCAGTTGTGTTGTCACTTTAGTGTATGTTGCGTCATTTGATGTGTAACTATTCGTATATGTGCCTACAAATCATACAGTTTAATGAACTGCACATGTACACACAATTAAAGCACACCACTTGATGTACACAACGGAATACAACATAATATTAAAAACAACACACCCGACAACCAGTAGTGGTTGTTCCGCTGTCCCAGGCAGCCTGTGGCGAATTAATTAACGGATGAGGACTTTTACTTCTCGTATAGCTTCTGTTGTGACCGTATGTCGTCACGCCGCAGGTGCAAATCGTAGTGTAATCCGGACTCAGACAAACCTACAATTATATACATGTAAGTTAAATCTTCTATTTAAATACGTTTCTTCTGCAGCCGACCTTTTGGCTAACAAAGTGTAGATGGCTGGATAATTTGGACATAGAATGTTGAATTGCATTAGTGAGGAAAGTCCGTGATATTGTGAACAAACGAAGACGCCGTACATCGTTCCAGCTACACGATAATCTCTGGTGTCAGGGTCCCCTTTCATGCACTTTTGTAACGGCAGTATTCACCAGTACTCCTTTTCTCGAGTACGCAAGGGTTTACGTAACTCACTTCAAATTACATAACAAACTGCACCTCGTCAGTAAAGTTTAAATGTTCATATTCAAGTCAGCTATAATCGCAATTGCTATTCGGAATAATGCTTGTTGAAATACCACTAAAATATTAATTGTAACTGACTTGCAAGACTCCAGCAATGTAGCAAAAACCACAGTTAGATCGTAAACGTCGTTCAACAATTTTATTCGGTTCACTCGGCACAACTTATATACTCTGGATTCACAATCGTAGTAATAGCGTTCATTGCGTTTCCTCCAACCATTAAATCACTATCAAACTGGCGAAAAAAGCATTAACAGTTCATAAAGCTTCATGAGAGTTCATTACGCTTTGAATGCTGAAATGAAAAATAATCATTCTGAATCTTCACAATATTAACTGTCAGAGATATTCTACACTTCCGATCCTAGTCTGCGCTTTAGAACAGTTTAAACTGGTACATCACAACGTTTTAATGTTTACAATTGGACATCAAATACGGAAGTGAATACAATTTTATGTTCATTTATTAGCTAGTCAGTCTCGGCAATGACTTCTAGGACGTCTGCCGCCCTCTGACCACCGGTTGGGCCCAAATAGCGCCCGGTACACCTGCTGTCGCGTCTTCAGAACGGCACTCTTAACGCCTTGCCGAGTTCGATCGTGGGTCATTAAACAAATACAAATAAATATTTTCAGTACATTTACTCAGATAAAATATATAACACAAAATTATAACATATATTCATGCATGCCTGTCGTCGCTAAGCGGAACTTATCAGTGTTTGTCACGATATATCGTAAACACTTCGTAATCACACTGTTATCTGAGCGAATCCAGGTTTAAATTAAATAGCAATTAATAGTTTACGCTGGATTATCAAGCATCTTGTTCTATTTTATGACTTTATTTAACTACAAAAGATACGTAAACTCGTTTACTACTCTCGTCTTCGTCACAATCTCTTACCTCTTTTATTTTAAACAACGGCCTTGCTGTGCTGGTACTGCGAACGGCTGAAAGCAAGGGGAAACTACGGCCGTAATTTTTCCCGAGGACATGCAGCTTTACTGTATAAATGATGATGGCGTCCTCTTGGGTAAAATAATCCGGAGGTATAATAGTCCCCCATTCGGATCTCCGGGCGGGGACTACTCAAGAGGACGTCGTTATCAGGAGAAAGAAAACTGGCGTTCTACGGATCGGAGCTTGGAATGTCAGATCCCTTAATCGGGCAGGTAGGTTAGAAAATTTAAAAAGGGAAATGGGTAGGTTAAAGTTAGATATAGTGGGAATTGGTGAAGTTCGGTGGCAGGAGGAACAAGACTTTTGATCAGGTGAATACAGGGTTATAAATACAAAATCAAATAGGGGTAATGCAGGAGTAGGTTTAATAATGAATAAAAAAATAGGAGTGCGGGTTAGCTACTACGAACAGCATAGAGAACGCATTATTGTGGCCACGATAGACACGAAGCTCATGCCTACTACAGTAGTACAAGTTTATATGCCAACTAGCTCTGCAGATGATGAAGAAATTGATGAAATGTATGACGAGATAAAAGAAATTATTCAGGTAGTGAAGGGAGACGAAAATTTAATAGTCATGGGTGACTGGAATTCGTCAGTAGGAAAAGGGAGAGAAGGAAACATAGTATGTGAAT
The DNA here is from genome assembly GCF_023898315.1 of Schistocerca nitens. Classification (NCBI taxonomy): domain Eukaryota; kingdom Metazoa; phylum Arthropoda; class Insecta; order Orthoptera; family Acrididae; genus Schistocerca; species Schistocerca nitens. The sequence continues at coordinate 863,356,631 of NC_064617.1, forward strand.
ATGGATTGAGGGGAAGAAATGAAAGAGGAAGCCGCCTTGTAGAATTTTGCACAGAGCATGACTTAATCATAGCTAACACTTGGTTCAAGAATCATAAAAGAAGGTTGTATACCTGGAAGAATCCTGGAGATACTAAAAGGTATCAGATAGATTATATAATGGTAAGACAGAGATTTAGGAACCAGGTTTTAAATTGTAAGACATTTCCAGGGGCAGATGTGGACTCTGACCACAATCTATTGGTTATGAACTGCAGATTGAAACTGAAGAAACTGCAAAAAGGTGGGAATTTAAGGAGATGGGACCTGGATAAACTGAAAGAACCAGAGGTTGTACATAGTTTCAGGGAGAGCATAATGGAAGAATTGACAGGAATGGGGGAAAGAAATACAGTAGAAGAAGAATGGGTAGCTCTGAGGGATGATGTAGTGAAGGCAGCAGACGATCAAGTAGGTAAAAAGACGAGGGCTAATAGAAATCCTTGGGTAACAGAAGAAATATTGAATTTAGTTGATGAAAGGAGAAAATATAAAAATGCAGTAAATGAAGCAGGCAAAAAGGAATACAAACGTCTCAAAACTGAGATCGACAGGAAGTGCAAAATGGCTAAGCACGTATTGCTAGAGGACAAATGTAAGGATGTAGAGGCTTGTCTCACTAGGGGTAAGATAGATACTGCCTACAGGAAAATTAAAGAGACCTTTGGAGAGAAGAGAACCACTTGTATGAATATCAAGAGCTCAGATGGAAACCCAGTTCTAAGCAAAGAAGGGAAGGCAGAAAGGTGGAAGGAGTATATAGAGGGTTTATACAAGGGCGATGTACTTGAGGACAATATTATGGAAATGGAAGAGGATGTAGATGAAGACGAAATGGGAGATAAGATACTGCGTGAAGAGTTTGACAGAGCACTGAAAGACCTGAGTCGAAACAAGGCCCCAGGAGTAGACAACATTCCATTAGAACTACTGACGGCCTTGGGAGAGCCAGTCCTGACAAAACTCTACCCTCTGGTAAGCAAGATGTATGAGACAGGCGAAATACCCTCAGACTTCAAGAAGAATATAATAATTCCAATCCCAAAGAAAGCAGGTGTTGACAGATGTGAAAATTACCGAACTATCAGTTTAATAAGTCATGGCTGCAAAATACTAACGCGAATTCTTTACAGACGAATGGAAAAACTGGTAGAAGCGGACCTCGGCGAAGATCAGTTAGGATTCCGTAGAAATGTTGGAACACGTGAGGCAATACTAACCTTACGACTTATCTTAGAAGAAAGATTAAGAAAAGGCAAACCCACGTTTCTAGCATTTGTAGACTTAGAGAAAGCTTTTGACAATGTTAACTGGAATACTCTCTTTCAAATTCTGAAGGTGGCAGGGGTAAAATACAGGGAGCGAAAGGCTATTTACAATTTGTACAGAAACCAGATGGCAGTTATAAGAGTCGAGGGGCATGAAAGGGAAGCAGTGGTTGGGAAAGGAGTGAGACAGGGTTGTAGCCTCTCCCCGATGTTATTCAATCTGTATATTGAGCAAGCAGTAGAGGAAACAAAAGAAAAATTCGGAGTAGGTATTAAAATCCATGGAGAAGAAATAAAAACTTTGAGGTTCGCCGATGCAACTACTGAAAAGGCTGCTGCCCCTCTTCAGGAACCACACGTTTGTCTGGCCTCTCAACAGATACCCCTCCGTTGTGGTTGTACCTACGGTACGGCTATCTGTATCGCTGAGGCACGCAAGCCTCCCCACCAACAGCAAGGTCCATGGTTCATGGGGGGGGGGGGGAATAAATACTTAGGTATTACAATTACGAACAATTTAAATTGGAAGGAACATATAGATAATGTTGTTGGGAAGGCTAACCGAAGGCTGCGTTTCATTGGCAGGACACTTAGAAAATGTAACAGACCTACTAAGGAGACTGCCTACACTACGCTTGTCCGTCCTCTTTTAGAATACTGTTGCGTGGTGTGGGATCCTTACGAGATAGGACTGATGGAGTACATCGAAAAAGTTCAAAGAAAGGCAGCACGTTTTGTATTATCGCGAAACATGGGAGAGAGTGTCATAGAAATGATACAGGATTTGGGATGGACATCATTAAAAGAAAGGCGTTTTTCGTTGCGGCGGAATCTTCTCACGAAATTCCGATCACCAACTTTCTCCTCAGAATGCGAAAATATTTTGTTGACACCGACTTACATAGGGAGGAACGATCACAAAGATAAAATAAGGGAAATCAGAGCTCGTACGGAAAGATATAGTTGTTCATTCTTTCCGTGCGCTATATGAGATTGCAATAATAGATAATTGTGACGGTGGTTCGATGAACCCTCTGCCAGGCACTTAAATGTGATTTGCAGAGTATCAATGTAGATGTAGATGTAATTTGGGGATATCAACCATCTTTTTTTAATGTAAATTTTATGAAACTAGGCATCCTGAGATCACGTGACCAGGCAGGAAATGTATTGTAGGTAGTGGGGAGCGGGCTTGTTAATTACGACAGCAAATAATCACTCGCATTCCCGTCACTTACTATGAATACTTTATACTCGCAGTGTATACACAATGCATGCAGCATAGAGCGCGTACTACAGAGAACTGATCTGGCAAAGATACAGTTTTTCTTGCTCTGGTACGGCAGATATTATTGGGGGCTAGAGCCAGTGGTTCCACGTTTCCACTGTATGGTGTCAGCACAAAATTTGTTCTATAATATATGTTCCAGGGTGGGGTCCGCCTTTAGCAGAACACAATTTTGTTTTTAGCCCCAGACATGATTCACTGCAGTTGCAGCATCATCAGTGGGTTTTTTTATTTTATGGCTGTTAAACATAAGGAATGTTCTTTACTGATTTTTGAAGAGCACATAAATTACGTATTCATGCCTTCTTACCACATGGTGTGGTTTTCCTACCGTATTACGTTTTTACAGTGTCTGTTTTTTTTTTTACAATTTGTCATCTGCAACCATATACAACTCAATGTAGGCAAAATATTTACGCAATATTACGATTTCTAAACTGTTATGACTATGCCTGAAATTAATAATTTCATGTGAAAGGTTGTGGGTGTGCGTGCGCGCGCGCGCGCGCGCGCGCGCGCGTGTGTGTGTGTGTGTGTGTGTGTGTGTGTGTGTGTGTGTGTGCGCGCGCGCATCTACTTTCGTAAGTGAAATTAATAATTCCATGTGAAAGGTTGTGTGTGTGTGTGTGTGTGTGTGTGTATTATGTTTCACTTACGTAAGTGAAACATAACGCAAATAGATGCATTTGTGTGTTTGTGTATCTATGTAAATGGATGTGTGTGTGTGTGTGTGTGTGTGTGTGGTTCAAATGGTTCAAATGGCTCTGAGCACTATGGGACTCAACTGCCGAGGTCATTAGTCCCCTAGAACTTAGAACTAGTTAAACCTAACTAACCTAAGGACATCACAAACATCCATGCCCGAGGCAGGATTCGAACCTGCGACCGTAGCGGTCTTGCGGTTCCAGACTGCAGCGCCTTTAACCGCACGGCCACTTCGGCCGGCTGTGTGTGTGTGTGTGTGTTTTGCTGAAGGCGGACCCCACCCAAGAACACACGTTATTGTTAAGGCAAACACAGACAAAAGTCTTCAACCTCTAAAATTAGTTCTGCTCATCCGAATGCCGACTTAGAGATATTTCTACTCTGCTACTCCTGTGTTCACTGCTGTTATTGGGTGTTTAAGTCAGTACATTTTCCCTGTTGGCGTGTCAAGGGAAGGCGCAACGATGGTTGCCTTAGGACAAAAAGGCACTAACTGCGTATCGCGACGGTTGGCGGGTAAGTGACGGCCAATTTCTACTAGCGCTTGGTCACGCGGTGGCGCGGTTCTTAACCTCGGCAAACTTGCACAGTAGGCAACACATGATGCCTCGTTTCATGCCTGACTTCTGCCACGATGGATTTCGACAAAGATAAGCTTATTTTCGAAATAGAAAATCTTTACGCCATCTGGAATATGAATGTCAACGAACACAGTGACAAAATTTTAAAGTATTGTGGGAAGAGATAGTACACATATAATTTCTGTTCAAAAAATTCCGGAACTTCTCAAACAAAATTTTTCTACGCTTACCTTTCACTTATTGTGCTTAATCTCTTTCATAATACTCTCCTCCACAATTGATACACCGCTCCCAAGCCTGTTTCCACTTACGGAAGCAGTCTTGCTAAGCCTCTTGCTGGATCGTGCGGAGCTCCGTCTGCAAACTTTCTTTTATCTCATCTATCATTGCAAACCTTCGTCCTTTCAACGGAGTTTTCAGCTTTGGAAATAAAATAAAAAAAGTTCGCAGGGTCCAGGTCTGGAGAGATTCTCTTACAGAACTTCTCGTTCTCATTTGCGCGATCCAAAAGCTCGTCACAGATTGTGGGGCGAAGTTCTTTCTGGTCTTGACTCACGAGTCGTGTGAGCAACTTGGTGGCAACATGATGCATTCCAAGTTGCTATGTCAAGATTTGATGACATGATCCAACTGATATGTTGCCTTCTTCTGCAGTGTCTCGGGCAGACAGTCTTCGATTGGCACACACGATTTCACTGAAATTCCTAACCTGAGCGTCGTCGATAAACGTCGAAGGGCATCTTGAACGAAGGTCGTCTTTAACTTCCGTCCGGCCATTTTTAAAGCGTGTGAACCATTCGTAAAACACCAAGTGCGGCTTAAGCACTCGTCACCGTAGGCTTCCTTCATCATTTGGCGTGTGTCTAAAGGTTTTCCTGAGTTGCACGCAAAATGTAATGGAGACGCGTTGCTCCTTTAACTCTGCCATCTCGAAATTCGCGAGCTGTATGACACAACGTTAAACTCAATACAACATTGAACAATAACTAACAGACATACAACATGAAACTTCCGCCAGTTACATATTAAACACAGGTATATGCAAGTATGCCAACCGCATTTCGCTCCAACACACTACTGCCGCGAAATTACAAATGTCCCGAACTTTTCGAACAGACCTTGTACTTGGAGGAAAAGAACTGTCGCAAGATGAAAAGAAAAAAGCTAGGTTAGTTGATCGGCCTTTATTTTTATAATAGCATTACATTTTTACATGTATTTGAATTGGTGCATCAGATGTTAAGCGAATCGGTCTTGCCATCGCAGTGGATTGACTGTTACAAAGTAATTTGCTAGTACATCTCCGTTGTGAATTACTGATCGATTTCCTCTCTGAGCTGTTCCTTTCTCGATATCCTCTAAACTTTCTTGTTTGCTCGAAATTAACACTGTATACTTCACGTGTAAAGTTGTGAAGTATACAACTAGCTTTAATAATGTTTTTTTGGCAAGTTTATGTTAACTTTTAGAGCTCAATGCAATATCCGCCATTTATTAGTCAAAAATTCCAGAAGTGGATTCAATATATCTACGTGCTCTGTTGAGCCTATAATTAAATAGTTTTTTACTTTTACTTAAATTATTTCCTGCATATGGTAGTGAAACATGTTGTGATAGACTGAATTCCTCCTCATCAACAATAAAGTATTGAATTTGCCTTGAATACCTTCTACTTCCTCATCGTTAAGTGTCCCTAAATTTCCATCCTTTAGATTTTTGTACAAGAATGTATCTTTGAAAACCGACGTATCAGTACATTTTCCGTATGCCTCAACATCAACATATATGAATTTATAATTGCTGTTACGAAGTGCCATTAGAAATATTGAGAAAAAAGGTTCATACTTGTAATGAAGCGATACTGAGTTGCTTGGTTTTATTAAACGGATGTGTTTCCCGTCTATAGCTCTTATTATAACATGAGGAAAATCTGCTGCGGAATCAAATTTTTCAGCTAAATCTAACCAGAATTCTGTCGTCGCCTGGGGAAGGCATTCTGTTTTCATCTTGATCCATATCGCTCGACAAACATGCTGCACCATTTCGCTGACTGTAGTTCTTACCAGGCTATAGGCGTAATGAATGTCAGCAAAAGAGCGTCCAGAAGCCAAGTACCTAAAACACGAAACACATTTCTTTTTATGTCTGTCACTGCAAAAGAAATGGAAAAATCTGAGAAATAGTTTAGTGAAAGACTATCAGAAAATCAGCAGTCTGAAAAGTCAGTCAGGTGCTACAAAGAAGTCCACGTACATCTACTTTAATCAGCATATGTTTCTTGCAGACTTTATTGCAAGAATAACACGGATGACAGTTTGGACAGAAGGACACAGAAGCTAGACCTTCTGGAGAATCACATGAGACTTAAGAGTGCAGGTCTCAAAGATGCTACTCCAGGCGGGTGTAAAATGAATGTGCGCAACGGAAAATACTGAACGCGAAAATGAAGATTTGGCCCTGTCTGACTACCCCCTGAAGCAGATCTTAGGATCTCTTTGTGGTGATATTATCTCCTCCTTCTTGCTTTTTAACATAGAAATTACAACATAAACATAAATGAATGATTAAGGTAACTAGTAACTACAAAATGATTAATGCTGTTTCTGCTTATACATTTAGTGTAGATTAAAATCCCTTGATATATTACAAATGTTTATATATTAATGTCCAGTGGACATAAAGAGACATAAATGAATTTCCTAACTAATATTAGTAATCAATTGCCCAAATCTGCCCCTTTTTATGGCTACGCGATCTAATGTAAATAATGCAAGATGACTGACATCATCTGTGTACCAAACTCTTAGAAGACACTACCTACTTTCAAAGATGATCTACAGTGGTGTGCAACCTCAGTGGAAATAAAAGTTACGTGATTACAGCTGTTTAGCTTTATAGCCCTAAGAAGCCAAAGCAGTTAGCAATATCACCGCATGTACTGCGTCTGGTGCGTCGGAGTGATGGTTCTCATACGTGTCTGCGACGATGAAAGAACTCCAGCCATAAAATAAGAAAACTCTTTCAAACATTAGGACGGCTGAAGATGGTCCTCAGACTAGTATGATCTACTACTGCCTTTTCCTCTCTGTGTTCTACAGACATGAAACGCGAGCTCCCAGCCACAAGGGCGGAATTCAGATAACATCTCTACGTCAGTATAGACAGAAGAAGTGCTCTCAATCACTGAACGCTGCATACTCAATAACTCCCTACCCAGCGGCGAAGTCCAGATTCGTTTAAGTTCGCAACAGTACAGTGCCTAACTGTTCTAACTATAAAATCTCCTGAGAGCAAAATCGCAAGTCCGTCTGTACCAACAAAAGCTGGGCCGGTATTGTAGCAGGGCCGAAGGATAGCCGTATAATACTTCGGAAACTCTGAAAATCTTGGATGCAGCAGAGAGGTACGAGGAAGCGTTACCTCGGAAATCACGCAGGCTGGGTTATTTCCTAGGATTTTTACTCTGAGAAGCGTACCATTGTATGAATTCCTAATTCACAAGGATAGGTATTTCCGCGCAAACTTTCCGCGCTGGACGACAAAAGACTAAAATATGGTTGGTCGGAGTTCGGAAGAATCTGTAGAGAGGGAGGATATTCCGTGGTTTCGAGAATATGATTCACCTTCTGCATTTATGAGGGAGGGACGCCGAGCTTTGCTGGGAAGCCAGCAGTGGAGAGAATGAGGTCTTACGTTTTGAGCGCCCATGTTTGACGGTCGCCGTTGTATTGTGCTTCAGCGCTCAGGTGCCCCAGTCGTCCGTCTTGGCTACTTCCTGTGTCAAGCAGGACCAACACACCTGTGCGGGCTTTTCCACCCAGGGCCTGAGTTACGGCTGCCATTTCATTTCCACTGGCATTCCAACTTCTACTTCTATAGGTAATCATTCATTACGCCATTTTGATAATAAAGACATTTCATCACCTTTCACGCAATAAGCGTTAACAACTATTTACAAGGTGTACGTGACAATGTCAGCCTTCTTTAAGTATTCATATATACGATGTACAACCTATCAAATGATACCTAATTCCTGTTGTAAATCACGGCAAAGTATGTAGATGAGTGCTTCTAAGGAGCGAAATTATAGCCACCTTACAGGTCATCAAGATCGAAAAAGAGAAACGATAATGGCATAGAAACTGAGAAGATACAGCTTGTGGGAACACTGAAGGAAAGTCTAGCAAGAAACGACGGTGACCCTGACCACCATTTTCTGTTGTCATTGTTGAATGATTTTAGATGAGTACATGAGCATTTGAAGACAATAATCAAAATCAATATGAAAAATGTTACGATAGATGCCTCTTCTCAACAGAACTCACCATCCCAGAACTATCCACGAAATACCTGTCATAAATACTGGTCAGCCATCAACTAGCTGCACAAATACCCTGATCAGCCAGAAGATTGTAACCACCGACCTGCCGTCTGTATATACCTGTTCAGGTGATAGCAGCGCCACCTGGCGAGGAATGACTGCTAGTCAGAGAAACGCACAGTGCATGTAGTGCCAGTGAGGGTGCTGTCTGTGTGTAGAATGAGGAAGGCACATAATCTATTTGAGTTTGACTGAGGGCAGATTGTGATGGCCTGGAGGCTCAGCATGAGCATTTCGGAAACTGCGCGACTTTTTGGATACTCAACTAGTGCACGGGTGAGTGTCTTCAACAAGTGGCGAAACCAAGATGAAATCACGTCCAGGAATCGTAGGATTGTGTGGCCATGCCTCATTACAGATGTCAGACGTCGTAGGCTGTGTAGACTGGTAAAACAGGGCACGGGGCAAACTGTGGCGGAATGTTTTGTGTTAGCAGAAGAGCCAACACCGTGTTCTAGTGGAGGCCGAAATGCACGCATTTTAGCTCTCGCAGGCCGGCGTGAAGAGGGAAGAACTATACTGACGTGAGGTCTGGAACATGACAAGGAATGAGAATTCAGAAAGCGGACATACTTAACTTTAATCCACTAATGATGAACGTCGCTCTGGACGGTACATGATTCACAATATTATCTGTTCAGAATACATTCTTGAAGTAATTATAGTAACTGAATATGGCGCCTTGCTAGGTCGTAGCGAATGACGTAGCTGAAGGCTATGCTAAACTGTCGTCTCTGCAAATGAGAGAGTATGTAGACATTGAACCATCGCTAGCAAAGTCGGCTGTACAACTGGGGCGAGTGCTAGGGAGTCTCTCTAGACTAGTCCTGCCGTTTGGCGGCGCTCGGTCTGCAATCATTGATAGTGGCGATACGCGGGCCCGACGTATACTAACGGACCGCGGCCGATTTAAAGGCTACCACCTAGCAAGTGTGGTGTCTGGCGGTGACACCACAAAATTAACATCAGACTTTAATGCTGGGCAGAACACAAGTGTGTCTGAACACAGTACACCGAACAATCGTAACGATGTGCCTCAACAGCTAACGATCCATATATGTGCCACTGTTAACACCACCACATCGGCAACTACAACTGAAATGGGCACAAGACCACTGGTGCTGGACGTTGGCACAGTGGCAGAGTGCTGTATGGTCTGGAAAATCCCAGTACCTTCTCTATCATGCTGATGGGAGGGCGCCAATCCATCGTCTTTCAAGGGAACAGCTCCCCGAAGCCTGTATTGCGGGGTGAAGACAAGCTGGTGGCGGATCCATTATGTTCTGGGGAAGATTCATTGAGCATTTATAGGTCCAGTGGAGTTTGTGCAAGACACCATGGCGGCCAAGGAGCATCGTACACAGGTTGTTGACCACATACCGTTCTTCATGACGATCATGTTTCCCGATGGCAGTGGGCATTTTTCAACAAGATAATGCGCCATGTCACAAGGATAGGAGTGTGATGGAGTGGTTGGAGGAACACAGTGGCGAGTTCCAATCGATGTGCTGGCCCTCCGACAGGCGAGATCTGAATTCGACTGAACACATGTGAGATGTGATTGAATGTGACGTCAGAGCTCATCGTGCCCCCTCCCCAGAATTTACAGGTATCAGGTGACTTGTGTGTGCAATTGTGGTGCCAACTCCGTCCAGCGACCTACCAAGCCTCAGTGCTTCAGCGCCATGATGCATCGCCGCTGTTATCCGCGCCGAAGGGGTGCATACCGGCTATTAGGTAGGAGGTCGTAATGTTCTGGCTGATCATTGTATATATGAAAATGCAGCAGATGTAAGATATCCAGCAACTTCATCTCATATATTGGATCCTGCGCAAGCAAGTGACCATTATGAGCAATTTAACATGCGTAATAATATCAACAATTAGTATTAAGTTTCAATGAAAATGTTTATATTATTGATCTATGTAGTTACTGATGTGAAACCTTATGTTATTAATATATTTAAATAGAACAGTAACACGCTTACCTGATTGTTACCACAGCTTTTCTTTAGGGTCTACACATGGGCACAAGTTTGTTGTCATTCCAGTTATTGTTCCTCTAATTTTGGAAAGTAGTTCGCCGAACGAAGATGTTACATTCTGGTGTGATTCAAAAAATTATGTTCATAGTTTCTTAACTCCTTGTAAAAGGCAATAAAAGCACCGTTGGTATTTATTTCCTGCAACAAAGGATGCACTCAGTATATGCATTTTCTGCTTCTACTGCGTCTTTCCTTCTTCAAACTATGTACCAAGAGCCAAATGGCCCCAGCACTTCCGCAGACATTTTTCATCTTGGTTTATTAGTTCCAAAAACTCGTACAAAAAAAAACAATATCGTCCGTCCATTGTATTCCGATCGCAACGACTGAGAGAGCAAGAACTACAGCGGGACACTGCGGGCGGCGGGCCGCTTCGTTGTTGCCCTTACACTGACTGTGATGCTCTGCAAGTAGATCCAATGTCCCTGTTAATGCATGTCTTGCTTCACAAAGTCCATTTCTGACTCAAGGCACGAGACGCAGCAGTACGATCAAAATGTCTGCTCTGTCAGGCACATGAGGCAGTTGGGTTCCTGCATGAAGAGTGAGAGACTTAGCACCTGTTGGCATAATTTAAATTGACACCGAATAGCACTCGCATTAATACAGCTCTAAACTTGTCACAGGCGTGTAATAGTTACGGAGAGCTTGTTTTGTTCACGGTAACGTACTCATTATCTGCTGTTTCTGACTTCTAGTCTTTATATAAGTCGCTAATCGGTCTCACATGCACCCAATATTCATTCAGATCCTGATCATTGCCAACACAATATCATGGAACATAAACCACGCTTTCAGTAGCCTATGCGCCTATCGCCGCCGAATTCCTGCACTTGGCGATACAAGTTTCTCCTTCCTACATGGTGCACAACTCGCTCTACTCAGAAATAAACAACATTCACATTCAATTTCTGAATGAGAAAAGTATATTTGAAAAAAAAAATGTTTCAAAATTTCGTCAGGAAATTACGGAATTAACGTCCACTGAAACGTGAGCTGTTGAATGATGCATATTGCCTCCATCGCGATACACCAGTCTCACCGCGTATCAGCCGGGGAGGGGACCAGGAGGGACAGCTGCCCCCCACTTCAAACTCCACGAATTCACTTGGAGTTTTATTTGATCTACAGACAGATCCAGTGAATAAAATGTGAGAGCAGTATTTTTGTTGGCAGCGATTTTTGCTTTAGACTGAAGCATCTTATAACACCGACTACATTATGTCCTCTCCCTTCGTCCCATCTTGCAGTCTGTGACTCCTAATGAGGACAGCCTCTGTATGCATATGAAACAAATTCTGCATAGCACCTCCAGACAGTAGTTCAGACTGACCGGGTCCTCAGGGCCGGCTATGTTGTATAGGCGAATTACAGTGGCCAGCGCGCCAAATTTGGCGGAGTAGCTCCAGATTAATGCAAAAATCTTGACTGTGAAAAACTGGTTTGCTGTCTCTTTACGTTGTTAATAGTTATCTTCTGCACCTGCGTAATAATATACTGTCCAATACAAGTATTACCACCACCCTCATTACTTACTGTTCGGTTCCCCTTGAATCTAAGTCCACACACGTTTGCAGATATGCACGTGATGGAAAAGTTTTTTTGATCAGTTTATCCTCGCGACCACGCAGGCACAAGCCACGTGCTCTCCTATCGAAAATAACAAAACACCGACCAACAATGCCCAAACATCATTCGGTACGCCTGATCTGACTCGCCGCTATGACAATGTCCGCCGCGCTCTACCAACAGTCCAACATTTAAGAAAATAAAAACATGATAACCTAAAAGAGAGGAAAGAAAGTAAAAACAATGTGATAACCTGAAAGTGAGGAGAGGCAGTATTCTAACACTCCTCCCATTTCACTCCCTTCACGGCTACCATGCCTTCACGCCGTAGATACATCGCTATGCATTTGTTCCTCTGGTAACGAACTTTAAACGTGTACAGTGTAGACAGCGATTTTTCCCCAGTTTTGGATACAGAGACAAAGATACAAACGTTTGATTTGCAGTGTCGAGGTGATAAAAGAGAACCTTTGTGGTGAAGGATATGTAATTACTTGGTGCAAATGGCTCTGAGTACTATAGGACTTTACCGAGCGAGGTGGCGCAGTGGTTAGGCACTGGACTCGCATTCGGGAGGACGACGGTTCAATCCCGCGTCCGGCCATCCTGATTTAGGTTTTCCGTGATTTCCCTAAATCACTCCAGGCAAATGCCGGGATGGTTCCTCTGAAAGGGCACGGCCGACTTCCTTCCCCATCCTTCCCTAATCCGATGAGACCGATGACCACGCTGTCTGGTCTCCTTCCCCAAAAACCAACCAACCAACCAACTATAGGACTTAACATCTGAGGTCATCAGTCCCCTAGAACTTAGAACTACTTAAACCTAACTAACCTAGGGACATCGCACACATCCATGCCCGAGGCAGGATTGGAACCTGCGACCATAGCGGTCGCGCGGTTCCAGACTTAAGCGCCTAGAACCGCTCTGCCATACAGGCCGGGTATGTAATTATTTTATGTCACTTATTTTCATAAATCTCCTAGCTCCATACTGATTGTTCTCAGTAGTTTGTTGAAGAACGTGAATGTAATTGCCACACTTCTCAGTAAGACTTTTATGGGAAGGAGGGGGTAGGGGGGGGGGGAGGGGGAGCTATGGTGTACCAAAAGTATTAACAAAAAAATTCAGTGGAAACGCTTTTGAATTAAAGGGGACAAAACCGACAAAACAGACCAGAATCTACACTGAAATACTCAGAAACACGAAATCAGTCAATGGTTTTGTTTGCCCCACTTGGTACGACACTGGCCAGTTTTTTTAATATCGGGCCTTCATTTCTTTTGCTGTACCTGGTTCTTAACAGAGAATGGTCTGCGGCTTTGCTCTTTGTCAGTCAGACTGCTTTATCCACACTGGAAGCGTCCATACAACCACTGTCAAGGTAGCAACATAGAGTAGAACGATCAGCGGAAAAATGCTCCTATTGGAGCACAAAAATGGTGAATATGCTACTGTTTAAAAAACTTACTGGTAAGTCGGGTACCAACTGCCTCATTCTACCTTCCTCAGCCCATTTAATTTTTTTTCCAAAAACTTTAGAATGCACACATATTCGCGCTCTTTTTAACAAGCAACTTACCTCGCACTCCCACAAGCTCCAGTAATTGTAAATCGCTCACACCCACCATGCCACTGCTGTGAATCGCTTCTACCCATCCACTCCAACTTGCCTATTCTCTCTCCCTCATTCAGCCCAATTCATTGTCATTATCTCCTTGTGTCACTCTAACCGTCACTGTTTCCAGTCTCACAGTTATAGTCTTCCCCGTTCTGTCCGACTATTACTGCCTCCTCCCACTGTCACTGTTTCCCTCTTGCTCTCTCTTACTGCAACTATCTCATTCGTTCCTTCTGACTGGTGCTCTCTTTTCTGACTGTCACTATCTCTCTCTTTCTCGTTGTCATTGTCACTAGACTCTGCCTCCCCTTATCACTGGCTCTCACAGACTTCAAATTTCTCCATCTCTTTATTCCTCTCCCACCGGCATTGTCTCCTTCATTCTTTCCTACCATTGATCTCTCACTATCAACTACACTCCACTGCCACTGTGTCCATTTCTTTCTCGCACACTGCCATTTCTCCTTCACTCTTTGTACACCACAACACTGTCTACTATTTTCCAGTATTTATTACTCCTCATCGCTTCCCCAACGCAACTGTCTGTTCTCTCTGAGCACAAAAAAAAAAAAAAAAAAAAAAAAAATGTTTGTATGCCAAAATTTTTAAATGTGCTGAGGAAAGTAGAATGAAGCAGACAGAACCCTACCTTTCGTTCAGAGTCTTTTAAACAGGAACATAATGGCCTTTTTTGTGCTCTGATAGGAGCATTTCTGCACTGGTTCCCTTCTGTTCCCTGCCACAACGTGGCGTGTCACTAATGTGAAAAGAACTTTATGGGTCAGTAACATGTTGATAGTTTACTTATGTGAAATTGAAACAATGCAAAACTAATTTTGTGCATCAGACTGGATTTTATGTGAAAAAAAAATTGCATGTGTTTCAGTACTACAACATGGAGTTCCCATAACTCCTCTGATAAAAATAGAGACACTTTTCAATATACAGGGCGATTTTTTCCACCGTGTACAAACTCTAGGAATTGACTGATGAGAGGATACGGAACAAAAAAGGTCTAATGAACTGATGTCGTTACTGGATGGTCTCCATACTACAGACCATTTATTCATTCACGCATTGTTACAGAGACTGCAGTCTAATACGCGCTGTACCATGCAGCAACAGTTACAGTATGTGTTGAAAATTGTTTCCATGTGCCTCAATGCATGCATGTATGCACCGTCAGATGTTCTGTCTCACACATTCGCATCGGACAGGCTGCATCTGAACAGTGTCAAAGGCAGCATGAATACGCTGCTCCAGTGCCTCCACAGCTGGAATGGGCTCTGCATACACAATACTTTCGAGGTTGCCCCATAACCAGAAGTCGCACGGGTTGAGATCCAGTGAATGAGCAGGCCATACAACTGGACCCCCCTCGTCTGATCCATCAACCAGGGAGACACAATTGAGAAGCATCCGGACGTTAAAGGCGATGTGGACTGGAGCACCATCATGTAGCGACCAAATAACCCTTCGAATCATCAGTGGCACTTCTTCCAGAAGAGGAGGCAAAGTCACCTGCAAGAAACGCCGATAGTTCCGATCTGTTAGGCGACACGGATGGAAGACTGCTCCCAAAATATGGTCGCCAGTTATCCCGACCCACACATTCCGGCTGCACCGATGCTGATGATTGGCTGTCACCATACCATGGGGATTCTGCGTACTATCCCATAGATGACTTATGAAAGTTCAAGATACCATAACGTGTAAAGGTGGCCTAGTCTGCGAATAGGATGTATGACACAAATCCAGGAATCGTGGTTGCCTGGTGAAGAAACTAGCGACTGCTCCCGATATGGAAAGTCTGTCGCTAGTAAGCCCTGCACATGCTGTAAGTGATAAGTGTAGTAACAATTGTCATGGAGGATGTTCCACACGGTCGTCTGGCTTACACTGTACTTCGTCTGGCTTACTCTGTACTGGCGGGCCAACAGCCTGATACTGACACGGCGGTCGCCTTCCATAGTGTTAATCAAATTTTCCTTCAAGTCTGGTGTCCGAACATTTTGGGTACGTCCTTCATGATTTCCTGCTTCTGAAACGACCCTGCCTCAGACAAATGGCGAAACACTATTCTATCGCAGACATTGAATGTTGTGATTGTTGTCAGCGAGGATAGGTCTCCCGATACAACATTGCAGCCCGCTGCCATTCCCATTTGTCTTGCCATAAGTAAATACCATGTCAGCAACTTCTCGATTTGCATATAGAACCGCTGTGTACAACACTGTATCACATCCACCACAAGGTGAGTCAACAAGAGAAGTGAATCGGACACAAATTACCAATGACTGTGACAGAAGAAGGCGCTAGGGCTTGAAGTATAAGGAAGAGTACCATCCTGTAGGAGGAAACCAGGGATACTGTAACTGTGGCTGCATGGTACAGTACGTATTTGTCTGCAGTCTCTGTAACAAAGTGTGACTGAATAAATTGTCACTTGCATGGAAACCGTGCATTTCTGGACATAAGTTCATTAGACTATTTTTGTTCCATATCCTCTCATCGATCAATCCCTAGAGTTTGTACACAGTGAGAATGATCATCCTGTATTTGTCCGTGCTATGTCACCCTATAATCTACGTTTTTGCTTAATACTGGATTTTACGTGCGTATTTTACACGTACAGGTAGGTTAACCTTGAACCTCTGTATCTCAGAAACGGATAAGATATCAATAAAATGTTCACGATTCTTCGAAATCAAGATCTCATTAATATATCATAAAAATTTCAGTCATTTGCTGTCCACAGCCGCCTTGGAATCCGCGGCTCTGTTTTGGAATGAAAAAACGGTAAAAACAACTTTTTTGGGATTTTGGAAGGGTCTGCCCACGAACTTGTGGCACCTCCATAAGCCCCTTAAGGTACACCATAGACCACATCAAATGCAAAAAGAACCAGCTGATTTGTAAATAATAGATTTCAGCTTTCAGTCGTCCTTTTTAAATTTTATTGGCAGATCTAGATTTCAGCTAGAAACTAGCCATCCTCAATGCACTATCATTTTTGATCAATATATGTAATGCCTGTTGGTCAGGCTTCATCCACAGTTATGACTACGAAGTCTTTCGCGATGGAGCCCTTGCACAAAAAGTTCTCGGTTTACTTGCAGCGTCCAATTTGGATAAAATCCCGAGCTTTCGATGACTACCTCCGTCATCTTCGTCAGGGGTAAAACTGACCCCTTACGACGATGACGGAGGTAGTCATCGAAAGATTGGGATTTTATCCCAAATTTTATGCGGCAAGTAAACCAAGAGCTTTTTATTCATCCACAGTTCATTGAATACAATTGATTTGCTCCATTTTTCTAAGAGGAGGAAGTGTGTATGTAACATTCATACTTTGGCCCTGCACTGCAGGATAGTTGACTAAGACAGTCCTTCTGTTGGGTATACAAATGATCCCCAGCCCAAAGTCTATCCAAAACAACTTACCTGCCATCACCGATAGAGCCCGATGTCTGAGCCCCGGAAGAATCCCGTTAATTGTCAGCGTTTTGTAACATATTAAGTAGCGCACACTGTCACATTCTTACTGGTTGTGTAATCTGATGGTGCAGTGTTGCCCTGCACTTCCGCCAACTAAGCATGGATTGCCGCGGCGTTGTCCCCTTTCAAGGGGCAAGACTGATACAACACTATATCAATGGGCTGCGCCATTTGCTTTGATTCCACAAGGTGCTTGCTTCGGTACTGTGACGCTGGAATTTCGTAGGGTCTTAGGTCTTCAGACAATTACTGTACCTGCAAATAAACAAAACGAAATTACGTACCAATAACTTCATTTTTTGTGCTAATAAATAATACTCTGATTACCATACCCTTTATAAATGTAGACACGACCACTTTCAACACATAATTAAATATTTAAATACTTGTAATTTTTAAAAGTACGTTCTGATTTTAATTAATTACGTTTTTCTATGACTGACTGTGTATTATCGATGCTTGCCAATGAGCTGGAGAGGATTAGATTATGCTCCAAACGCTTCCTCGTAACTGGTCAAGAAAAGAAGGGTGGGAGCCCTAGCATCTGTTGGCACAATTTGGTTTACATTGACACCGAACAGCACTCACATTAATACAGCTATAAGCTTGTTACAAGTGTTTAATACGTATGAAGAGCTTGTTTTATTCATAATAATGTAATCATAGTCTGCTCCTTCTGACTTCTATTCTTCATACAAGTCACCATTCTCCTACTTCATCTCATCTTAAGAGAAATTAAATAAAACTACATTATTTTCCATACAATTAAGCGTATTTAACACAGACTGAATTTATTTTTCTGTGTAGGTAAGTAAGGAAATTGCTGAAGTGTCTAACAGTGCTTGCTCT
Source organism: Schistocerca nitens (assembly GCF_023898315.1). Lineage (NCBI taxonomy): Eukaryota > Metazoa > Arthropoda > Insecta > Orthoptera > Acrididae > Schistocerca > Schistocerca nitens. The sequence continues at coordinate 863,374,474 of NC_064617.1, forward strand.
AAAAATGTTACCAAATAATGAGGAGGGTGATAGTATCAAGTGGCTCTCAAGCTCATGAGTGTATCTTCCCACTGTGTTGACTACTTGTTTCATTTCTCTGTTCACCTCATGGGCCCACGTGTCTGACAAGATAATAAGAACTAATACGTGGTCATTAAAATGAATAACATTAACTTATGAGCGCCAAATTATCAATTAAACAACTACATATCTGGAGAGGAAGGAGTTTTAATTACACCGCGTGTTACCTTGTGCTGTTTGTTGTAAATGCTTTACAGTCCAGACGGAATATCAGTGTCAATAACTGAAACCTAAGAAGAAAAAAATTACCTTCATCACTTCTCACTAAAACTGACTTTAGCTCAGAAAAATTCGAGACATATCGTAATAAAGTACTATCTGAAAAATAGCTGCACGGATATCCTGTGGGAGTTGATAAGATTTCAAAGTGCTGTGAAGAAATGTATAATTGTGCATTTCACAAAAAACAAGAACGTAGTATCCTGCGACCACAGTATCAATGGATTACAATAAGAATCACCCAAGTCATACAAACACCTGGATGGGACGATAGCTACTAATGAAAATGCATATAGTGTGCAGATACAAACAAATATGAATCAAATACAAAGCTGAATTACGTTAATCTAGACCTCGTGTTCTTCTTCTTTTATTTATTTTCCGTTTGGGTCACCTAAGGACCGTCAGTCAGTTTCATTGCTTCTTCCTTTGTTCTTCTTTCATCTTCTCACTATGTATCCCTTTTCTCTGATCAACCCATTTCGACCCTGTCTCCTTCTCCCTCTTGCCTTAAATGTCCAAAAAATAACAGTCGCCTCTTCCATAGCATTTCAGCTATGTTTTCATGTTGCGATATTCTTAGTTTCAATTCCTCTGTATTTCTTAGCAGACCGAGTATTTTTCGAATGATTCTTCTTTCTAGGGCTTCAAGTTTGTGTAATTTGTAATTCAGTACTAAACATTCACTTCCAAACAGACATGCTGGTTTTACTACTGTATTGTATTTTCAAATTTTTGAACACAGACGTTTTGTTGTAAATCTGCCTGGTTATGTCATATGCTTTCTCCATTTTATGTCCTCTTTCTTCTGCAGCGAATTTTTCTAAGCTGTATTCTTGAGTAATTTCTCCAATATATTTAAAGTTATTAAGCCTCTTTGTCTGTCTAATATCTGTTAGTAGCATCTTGGAGCATGTTAGTCATAAATTTTGTTTTGTTCTGCAGAAATTTAACATTTTCTTCTACAGAAATTCTTGAAGCTGCTTTGTTGGCCGTTTCTTCTAAGAGATTGATTTGTATTTCTGCATTTGTTGGGTTTTCAGAAAAAAAAATTATAAAATCATCCGCAAATGCCCCAATGCCTTTGTTCTTATATCCCAGTCTTATTGGTGATAGCGTATGTTCTTTTAGTTTTTCTTTCCATTACTTTACTATTTTCTCTAGGATGCAGTTGAGAAGTGGAGACAGGCCTTCACCTTCCGTTAAACTTGTTTTTATTTTGAATGCCCTAGTAGGAATTTCAACAATGTAGGAGAATATAGTTTGCTACTTACCATAAAGAAGACACGTCAAGTTGCAGACAGGCCAGTAGCAATGTATCTTTTCCTACATTGTTTATTTTGAATGCCTTAGACAAAAAAAATTACTTTTGATTTTATGTCTTTGAACGTTTCGCAAATAAGGTTTACTAGTTTAGGTTTAATTATTGACACTGTTCTCTTTCTGCAATTTATTTATTTATTTTTTTGCGTGATGTCTTTCAGAGTGCTCATTTCACAATTCACACACGCATTTCCTACTCGGCTGGTGGAATCTCTGTTTTGGCAGAACTTGTGGTGGAATCCATGTGTTGCATATCATGTTATCGCTTGAGGAGTTCGTAGTTTGCTTGTTTCCACTCTTCTGCCTTCATGTTGTCAGTTGAGCAGAAGTCGTTCCAGATAGAGTGGTGTTTTCAGTATCTGGCATGCGCTTTCATAGGCGTTGGTGTTGGGCAGCATTCTTCAGTATCCCACATATCTGGTGTGATTTAAGTATCCCACTTTTTCTGGTGTTACTAGGTCATTGACTTTAAGTTTGTCCCAGATTGTATGGGTTCTGTAAGTTACTATTGGTGCTATGGCCGTTTTAAACAGAACCATCGCCGTTTTTATAGAGAGTTTTTGGGACTGTTGGATATTGTAAATTGCTTTTATTGCTCCCGTTGCCCTTTCTTTACCATGGGCGTTGAACGGTGTTAGTGTTGTCTGCAGAGTGACTCCGTCATGTTTGTATCATGGTATTATATGGACACTATATCGTGACAGTTTTAGGTGGGGCGTGTTCTTAACTGTGGTTACTTAAGATACCAGTAGAGATTGGTTGCGCCTGAACTACCACTGCCAACCGCAGCAACCAATTGCGCTACAGCCACTAACAAATGCTTTGTTACTCTAGTTTGGCTTTTATTGCAGATTGCTTTCTTTTCCTATTTTGAAATGAGAGAAGAGACTAATCATGGTGCATAAAGGGATTCTACTGTGACTCGCACCATAGCAAAAGGAATCAGCGATCCCTATGACCGTTACGTCAGTTGTGCTTTCTCGGAAGCAAAGAACTCGGGCGTAGGATGGCAGCCCTTCGAGAGGGAGTCGGGGCTAATTTCCCCACACCGCTCCTCTCCCCTTGTGCACACCAAGTTCTCGTTTGTTACGGTCGCGGCCTACTGTCACGAATCCCATCCGCATAATTCCACTCCTAAGAAATTTGTTTTAAAGGAAGTTTTGGTGATTCTATCATCTCTTCTGAAAGTGATGTGGATGGGAGAATATGAAATCTAATATTCACATAGGCTCATTTGTTGTTAAAACGGACGGCATTCTTCAGTTCATCGGTAGGGTACAGGGAAAATACAGCCAAGCTGCAGAGGACATTGCTTACAAAACACTTATGTGTGCCATCCTAGAATATTGCTCATGTGCGCAATACCAATACCAAACGAAATTAACGGCGGATATTGAACGTATGCGAGTGATAACAGGTTTGTTTGACCAAAAATAAGCGAAAAATACACCTATTCAAAAAAGCACATAAATGTTCACTTGATGCCTTCCTGAGAGACACTTCCTGAGAGACAATCTCCTCTCATTCCAAATGAATAAGTGTAGACCGTAGACCAGATGTGGCCTGAATTCAGAGGAATAGTATCTGCAGCAATTGATTTATACCAAATAAATTAACAAACGACGGAGCTGATCCTTCTTGGTACAAAAAACGGGTTAGAACACTGTTGCAGAAATAACGAAACAGACATGCCAAATTTCAACAGACGTAAAAGCCCGAAGATTGGCGATCTTTTACAGAAGCTCGAAATTTAGCGCGGTCTTCAATGCGAGATGCTTATAACAGTTTCCACAACGAAACTTTGTCTCGAAACCTGGCAGAAAATCCAAAGAGATTCTGGTCGTATGTGGAGTATGTTAGCGGCGAGAAACAACCAATGCCTTCTCTGCGCGATAGCAATGGAGATACTATCGAAGACAGTGCTGCCAAAGCAGAGTTACTAAACACAGCCTTCCGAAATGCCTTCACAAAAGAAGACGAAGTAAATGTTCCAGAATTCGAATCGAGAGCAGCTACCAACATGAGTAACGTAGAAGTAAATATTCTCGGAGTAGTGAAGCAACTTAAATCACTTAAAAAGCAAGTCTTCTGGTCCAGACTGTACACCAATTAGGTTCCTTTTGGAGTATACTGATGCATTAGCTCCATACTTAACAATCATATACAACCTAACCGTACGCTCGACGAAAGATCCGTGCTCAAAGACTGGAAAGTTGCACAGGTCACACCAATATTCAGGAAAGGTAGTAGGAGTAATCCACTAAATTACAGACCCATATCGTTAACGCCGGTATGCAGCAGGATTTTGGAACATATATTGTGTTCAAACATTATGAATTACCTCGAAGAAAACTGTCTATTGAGACACAGTCAACATGGGTTTAGAAAACATCGTTCCTGTGAAACACAACTAGCTCTTTATTCACATGAAGTGTTGAGTGCTATTGACAAGGGATTTCAGATCGATTCCGTATCTATGGACTTCCGGAAGGTTTTTGACACTGTACCACACAAGCGGCTTGTAGCGAAATTGCGTGTTTATGGAATATCGTCTCAGGTATGTGACTGGATTTGTGATTTCCTTTCAGAGCGGTCACAGTTCGTAGTAACTGACGGAAAGTCATCGAGTAAAACAGAAGTGATTTCTGGCGTTCCCCGAGGTAGTGTTACAGGCCCTTTGCTGTTCCTCATCTATCTTTAAACAGATTACGATCAGGAGTTGGACGATCCAGAGACAACCTGAAGAGATAGGGCTTCATAACAGAAGATACGTCCTGTGATTGTGGACAAGAACAAACCACAAGCCACATGCTCCAGTGCCTTTTGTGCCCAACATCCTGCACGAAGACTGATCTCCTGCAAGCCACTCCAAGCGCCTTGGAGGTTGCAAAGTACTGGGCACATGTAATATAAATACAATTTGTGTATATATATGTACATATTTATTGATGTGTATGGCTACTGTAAATTTGTATGTTTCTGATTCGAGAATAATAATAATAATCTATATAAACGATTTGGGAGACAATCTGAGCAGCCGTCTTAGGTTGTTTGCAGATGACGCTGTCGTTTATCGACTAATAAAGTCATCAGAAGATCAAAACGAACTGCAAAACGATTTAGAAAAAAATATCTGAATGGTGCGAAAGTTGGCAGTTGACCCTAAATAACGAAAAGTTTGAGGTCATCCATATGAGTGCTAAAAGGAATTCGTTAAACTTCGGTTACACGCTAAATCAGTCTAATCTAAAAGCCGTAAATTCAACTAAATATCTAGATATTACAATTATGAACAACTTAAATTGGAAGGAACTCATAGAAAATGTTGTGGGGAAGGCTAACCAAAGACTGCGTTTTATTGGCAAGACACTTGGAAAATGTAACAGATCTACTAAGGAGACTGCCTACACTACCCTTGTCCGCCCTCTTTTAGAATACTGCTGCGCGGTGTGGGATCCTTACCAGATAGGACTGACGGAGTACATCGAAAAAGTTCAAAGAAGGGCAGCATGTATTGTATTATCGTGAAATATGGGAGAGAGTGTCACAGAAATGATACAGGATTTGGGCTGGACATCATTAAAAGAAAGGCGTTTTTCGTTGCGACGGAATCTTCTCACGAAATTCCAATCACCAACTTTCTCCTCGGAATGCGAAAATATTTTGTTGACACCGATCTACATAGGGGGAAACGATCACCATGATAAAATATGGGAAATCAGATCTCGTACGGAAAGATATAGGTGTTCGTTCTTTTCACGCGCTATACGAGATTTGAATAATAGAGAATTGTGAAGGCGGTCCGATGAACCCTCTGCCAGGCACTTAAATGTGATTTGCAGAGTATCCGTGTGGATGTAGATCTAGATGTAGATGATGACTCATGGGAGAGATGAATTGAATGGCGTTCCACATTTCAAAACCCGATTCATAGTTTCGGACAAATTACAATATTCAGAACTTGAGATTTATCTGTTTTGAACATGAAACCGGTTACTGTCTCATATGGAATTTCATGACTTCTTTCCCAAATAAGGAAACGCCGCCTCAGATAAAGAGCAAACAGTATGTTGCACCGTCACAATACTGGTGTAAAACGGCCACAGAGGAAATTTATACATCGTTTAGTGACAACCTTCTCACCATTCTTCCGGTCAGAAATAGGAATGCGATGTTTTACATCATTTCCGAAATATTCGATGTGAATAGCATAGTTTTGTCACCCTGTATATACGAGTCTGAAGACTGATCCTGCCAAATTAGCCTATGTTAAAAGCAGGAATGTGTACAAAAAATCCATTCTGAAAGTCAAGCAATCATACATTCTTAGTAGTACAAAATTGTTGAGGTTTTCTTGGCCACTTTTTGACGTATTGTCCGTTGGCTTTCATCTTGGGATCTTCATCCAACTCTGTCATTTTACAAAGCTTCTCCCTCCACGGCTGGTGGTGGATGGGAGTCGAGAATGCAGCCGCAGATTATTTATACCCAAGCCAATGTCTGAGGGTATTTCCCTGATCATTAGCACTGTGGTCCCTTGTTACCTGCAACGGTAGTTCTCCAAAGCAAGGCAATCCAGGATCCATTACGAGTAGGTCCCTTTCACCCGTTGCCGATCTGAGACAACTCAGCTTTTTGGTCAGCTTGTAGACTGCCTTTAAACCGTGTTTGAGCATTATACTGCTGATTTCATCTGTCTTCCTGGGGATGTATGGCAGAAAAGCCGTACCCAATATTTCTTCTTCTGATGTGTCACTCTCAGAATGTTAGGCCGCTGTGGTCGAACGGTTCTAGGCGCTTCAGTCCAGAACCGCGCTGCTGCTACGGTCGCAGGTTCGAATCCTGCCTCGGGCATGGACGTATGTGATGTACTTAGATTAGTTAGGTTTAAGTAGTTCTAACTTCTAGGGGCCTGAAGACCTCAGATGTTAAGTCCCACAGTGCTCAGAGCCCGCCCGCATCTCGTGGTCGTGCGGTAGCGTTCTCGCTTCCCACGCCCGGGTTCGATTCCCGGCGGGGTCAGGGATTTTCTCTGCCTCGTGATGGCTGGGTGTTGTGTGCTGTCCTTAGGTTAGTTAGGTTTAAGTAGTTCTAAGTTCTAGGGGACTTATGACCACAGCAGTTGAGTCCCATAGTGCTCAGAGCCATTTGAACCATTTTTTTTGCTCAGAGCCATTTGAATCACTTTTTCGAATCCTGCCTCGAGCATGGACGTGTGTGATGACCTTAGGGGACTGATGACCTCAGATGTTAAGTCCTATAGTGCTTAGAGCCAACCGAATGTTAGGTTTTGTGACACTTCTTATGCAACAGCCATCGCTTCTCAGAACACTTTCCATGTATGGCATTTGACATCCAAGGTGCTGCAGGCAGCACGTGTTACAAGCAAGTTACTGTAATTACCTCTTTTCTGGCTAAGGCGATGATTGAAAAGTTTGTGCAAGTATCAATCCTTGTGTGTTAGTATCTGATACATGCTGTGTAGGTTATCACAAATCCTCATAACTAGAACATCTAGAAAGGGTAACTGTTGATCGTTTTCTACCTCCATAGAAAATTTAATGTTGGAATGGAAACTGTTCAGGTGTCTTAGGAAAACAAAGAGCTGGTTCTCACCATGGCTCCGCACAACGAAGGAGTAATCGTTGTACCTGCACCACACCTTAGATTTACAAGGTGCCAAGTCGAGCGTGCTTCGAAATATTCCATGAATAAATTGGCATTCATTGAATTAAGTTGGCTACGAATGGTTGGGTTGGGTTGTTTTGAAGAAAAGACCAAACAGCGAGGTCATCAGTCTCATCGGATTAGGGAAGGAAGTCGGCCGTGCCCTTTCAAAGGAACCATCCCAGCATTTGCCTGGAGCGATTTAGGGAAATCACGGAAAACCTAAATCAGGATGGTTGGACACGGGTTTGAACCGTCGTCCTCCCGAATGCGAGTCCAGTGTGCTAACCACTGCGCCACCTCGCTCGGTGCTACGAATGGTGACGCCTTCCAACTGTTCATAGAAATTGCCCTTCCACATAAAGTAACTCATAGTAAGTCGTTCACGAAACAGCTTGGTGATGTTCTGTTGGAAAATGGAACCAATATCCTCCAGAGAGTTATTGATTGTCACTTTGATAAACAAAGAAACAACGTCAAAACTGACCAGATGTCATGTGGTCCAAGGTTTAGTTTCTTCAGCTTCTCAGTGAAATGTCTAAAGTCCTTCATGTATGTGTTCGTCTTTCCAATGTACGGCTTAAGCAGAGAGATCCAGTGTTTCAGCAGTTTACTTGTTGGTGACAGTGGCGGATTTAAAAATTTTGCGCCCCTAGGCACACCATATTATATGCGCCCCCCACACAAAAAAAAAAAAAAAAAAAAAAACATTTTTTCAATAATAACTATTACCCGATCACTTCACAGTTGCCGTTTTGAGTGGGAGCGCAGTGAGCTGTTTCCGTACTCTGGTATTCGTTATTCTGAAGGACGCGTCAGCGGTCTAGTCGCGCTGAATCGAAATGTAATATGGCTCCTGAACTGTACTTGGTGTACGGTAGCGGATAAAACAAACTTAAAACTGCAATGTGTTAACACATTCTTCTGTCGAAAGACTTTTCTGTTATAGCCTAAAAATTCGGCAGAGCGTGTAGGAGACATACAATTTTAATATGTTCTTTTACACGAAAACGTTGAATATGAAAATAAAGGAGTTGTGTTACGATCTAAAAATTGAAGCGAACGTGTCATACATTAGAAATTAATACGCACTTTTACAGATATGCGTTAAAAATTAAAATTAAACTGTCGTTTTACGATCTAATAACTTTGAATGTGTAGCAGATAAAAAAACATTCGATATTAATACATGAATCTATAGGAAAGCGTAAGAAATGAAATAGAGATTTCGGTGCACTATAACTAAATACAGACGAACAAACACAGAACTGGATTTGCTAATACATAATTTTACAGACTAGTGTGGAAAAATAAAATGTATTTTATAATCTAATAGTTAATGTGTAAAGCATTAGGTTTTGTGTAGCTAGATGCTGCATAATAAGTGTACACAATATTTTAATTCATGTAAGGGCCGAAAAGTTTTGCACTGCAGCTACTGCTCTCACCATAGCTCTTTCTAACGGTATTAGCAAAGGTTTTACGTATTTATCGACAGGACTGAACTACGGTATTTATTAACACTTTTTCATCTGAGCGTACTCTCCGATAATGTATATTTCTTCGATAACTATACATTTCAGCAGACGCCAAGAATACGCATCAGTTGTAATACACTACAGAATCAGCATGACTTGACTGCACAGCGCCGAGAGGCCTGGGTCAGTCGGGTATTGTCTAGTATTGTCGGGCGCCTTCGGTCATGTCTGCACGCCGCGTTGTGCCATCGGCAATTGTGTAATAAACAGGTAATACGTAGTTTGTAAATCCAATGAATGTGCTCTAAGTTATAATAAAAATCACATTACAATCTTAAATTTTTCTAACTAATATGAATAAACAAACTCACCAATCAGCAAAGTTTGCATCTGGCTTTGACAGCAGAAAACTCGTTGATCGTATCTTCTAGTTCAGACGATTATCAGTTAGGAGGTCAGCTTCGATATGAAGAATGGACGTGGCGTTCAATCTCTCCTCAGAGAACGTAGGTACAATTTCAGTCTTTTAAGAGCCGAAAACGAGCGTTCTGCTGAACAATTTGTAGGTGCCATGCATAGAAATATTCTAAGAGCAATGTCAACATTCGGAAACACGGACTGTAATCTCTCTTTTCGTACAAATTTAGTCATTTCGACTGGTTCACTAATCTTAGAAGATTTCAAAAATTCCGCGAAATGTACACATTCACTATGGAAGTAAGGCTCTAAATTTGTGTCGTATGACGCTTGGAGTTTTGCTGCACGTTCAGCAATATCGCCAGGTGAACTGTTCTTAAGGTTACTGAAAACTATGAAGGAGTCCAACAGTGTTCTATAGCTTTCCTTCCTCCTCACTAATTCGACGTATAAATTGTCCAGTACTGGGAGAAATGTTTCGACTCTAAATTTTTCCCTTTCAGTTAGTCAAACTTCTTCATAGTCCGCTTCTTCGTCATCATGAAATTTGCGTTTTTGTGATCTTTTATAGGTGCATTCATAGTCTATATCAGTCATAGTCTCCATGGATTTATTTTCATAATAGTCGAACATGTCACGAATAGATGCAATAAATCCTACATGTGATTCATATAATTCATGCACTAATTTAGTATCAATACTTACACTTTGCAATTTCAGATTTACACTGTTCAGTCTCTGAAGTATGTCCTTCCAAACTGTCATCATGAATACTGTTTCTAGTCTGCTGAGTTGATTCGATAAAGCTGAAGCCTCATTTTGGTTTTTCAGACGTATTATTGGCAATATGTGTGAGGGGATTGATAACGCCCTTCCAGTTTTCCTATAGACTTACGCACATTTCCTCTCTTGCTGACCAACGTGTTTTGGATAAAGTTTTTACCGTTTTGCTTCCTGGTTTCATGAAAGAAAGAAGTGTATCCCAGCGCTGTGTAGAAGCAGAGAAAACATTATAAATGTTTTGCACTATATTGAAAAATGAAAATGCTTCCCGACAGCCGGCCGCGGTGGTCTAGCGGTTCCAGGCGCGCAGTCCGGAACCGCGCGACTGCTACGGTCGCAGATTCGAATCCTGCCTCGGGCATGGATGTGTGTGATGTCCTTAGGTTAGTTAGGTTTAAGTAGTTCTAAGTTCTAGGGGACTGATGACCACAGATGGTAAGTCCCATAGTGCTCAGAGCCATTTGAACCATTTGAACCTTCCCGACAACAGCTTGCAGCACTAGTGCCTACTACATTCAAAGAATGTGCTGCACAAGGCACATAATGCGCATTCGGATTTCGTCGTTTAATGCGTGCCTGCAAATCAGTGCAAGTTCTTGACATATTGCTTGCGTTGTCATATGACTGGCCTCTACAGTCAGTAATATCAATGGAATTTGTAGACAAGACTTTTAGTACGGCCTCAGCTAAGTTTTCGGACTTGTGTCCAGGGTTTGGTAAAAGCAGAAGGAAACGTTCACCAGGTTCACCATTCTCGTTCACATATCTTAATATGAAAGGTAATTAATTGGTCAGTATGTGAAATGTCCACAGTAGAATCTACTGTTATAGAGAAATATTTGGCCTGTTTTATTTCACTTACGATAATTCTTTTATTCGTTCAGAAAGAAGCTCTGTTATTTCATCACAGATTGTTGAAGGAAGATAACTTGTATGTTCCTGCCCCGAATTTCCATATCATTCAATGTGCTCTTCGAGAAAAGGATCAGACTCGGCTATAAGTTCAAGAGATATCATAAAGTGACCATTATGTACTGAATGGAATATTTTAACGTGTCCACGTATGGGACGTCCACGACTTGGTTAGCTTCTTCACTACTGCAAACACCCTTTTCCACATACTGTGCCAGTGCATTTTTTCCGTCTCGACATATGACTCGAAATCTATCGTTCCAAGTGACTTTTTTCTTGTTAAGAGAGGTAACTCAGAATTTTTGTGTTCAAGTGAATTTTCATGATGAGATAAAATATTAGAAATATTTCTGCAATCTGTAATACCATTAGTAGCAATCGTGGCCTTACGCCCAAACAATTTACATGGTGCACAAAAAACAGCACCGGTGCTACAGGAGTGTACTAGAAAATCATGCAAAGTTGATTCACTATTTAAGGGGAGCCGGAGGTGCCTATGCTGCCCATGTTAAAATCACTAAGTTTGAGGAACATTTATGAACAAATAGAAAAATTTGAATTTTTTTTACATATAGAGTGATTTAGTATTGCAATTATGACAGAGGGATTTTGGAGTATCTTTTCTAGTTTCCTTCCAATTATTTTTTTTATTAATGACCCAAATTTGTTTACAAATAATTGCTTTATAATTAAACTGAAATGAAACTACTGAACATATTGCCAAATGGCTGTGTTACAATGTAAGTTTGACCACTAGGAGTGCTGTATAAAAATTTCATCTCTCTAGCTTGAGTGGATTTTGAGAAAATGTTCCTTATATTCGAAAAATTCTAATTTACGGGAAATGGCTATCAAAGTTTCTCAATACATTCCTGCACTATAGGATGGATTATCAGGATCTTCTTCTTCATCCTCCAAAAGCTTCCTCTTCTGTCTTCTTTTCTGGCCTGTTGTTCCATCATACTTCATAAGCCTTTCTCTTCTTTCTGCTCCTCTATCCTTTCTCTGTCAATATTTCTTAGTGCTCGTACAGTGTTCATCCCAGCTGTAAATCCTAATGCCTTCATAACTTCACACTTCACACTGTTCCCTTGGTTGTAGGTAGCTATTGCATCATAAATGCCAAAGTGCAGTGTTTTTATGCTTACAAACACCCTTTTAGGAATCACTTTCCAAATCAAATTGTTTACGCTCTCATTAGGATTCTGCGTCTTTCCGTGTAGACATTTGTGTAACAATTCTGGCTGTGCTAAGTCATGAAAAATTGGTTTTATTGTTCCCTCCTGATTCTTGTACATACTGCATATTACCCGCTTTACACAAGAAGTATAATACTACCAACAACAGGCGCAACACTGAACTAATTCGAAACGGTAAACAGCAAAGAGACGATGTTCCGCGCTCTTATTCATTGTAGTATCGCAACTTGGTATTAGTGTTAATTTTCTTTTCCCTGCGTTCTTCCTCTTCTTATATACACGGTTACTAAAACGTGGCATCGTAACCAGAACAAAAGTGTACGACAATATTAAATGGAGCAAGATGTTCGAAATTCTGAGGAAAATAGGAGTAAGCTGTAAGGAAATACGGGTAATATTTGTCACAGAAAACAATGTAGCCAACCCTTGCACACTCGCTGTATGCGTAACACCTTGTGCATAACAGGCCGAGAAAAACCCAAGCAGTTCGCCAGGAAGTCACGAGAGGGTGTTAGATGCATTTAGCGGCCGCCCATTTTCTCTGAAGTCATGGGGGAAAATGGTAATAACTCCACTTCTAGGGCGATTAAAACAATAATTCAAAGTTTACATTAAAGAGGAATGTTCCAATTAATTTTCGGTAGCAAAAAAAAAAAAAAAATCGTAATTTTTAGGATTTGACCACCTCCGGCTCCCCTTAAAAGTTTACAGTAAAATACATTTTTGTTCAAATATCTGGTTTATCGCCTACCCGTCATTTTGTTCATTGTCATTCACCATTTTTTATACTCTTGTAGAACGCTATGGCTGAAGAGCGGCGTAGTGTGCCGCTGCCAGCCTACCTGATTTGTACAGGTTTTAAAATAACAATAAAGTAAACAAAAAAAATTTATCGCCTATTAATCTTCTTGAATTAGAAAAATCACCATTACAATTTTGATTAATGCCACTTTGTAAGAGAATGTCGATTGTTGATTCATTGACACACCATTCTGCAGGATCAACACTAACGACAATTAGTTTTTCGTGAAACTCGAAATCAGGGACAATTTGTTTTTCTTCATTTTAACTTTTGTTTCGTTTGTATTTACTTCTTTTACGACAGCTGCAGTGCCAGATATATCATCCGTACTACTTACACTCGAAGTCGAACAAACAACATTTTTTGCGAAAAATTTTATGTAGGTACTCTGCCAAGCGTTTTTAGAACATTGACTTCTCATTCTCGCCTTTCCTTCAATAATTTTCGAATGCCGCCCGACTTCATTTTGCACGTTTCATTTTTTCACTGTTATTCATGTTAAGGCACTTAAAAATCGTTAACCAACAGTCAAAACAAAAGAAAAAATTGTAAACGGAACGAAAGAAAGACTGTATCCAGTTCCAATCATACTACACCGCACATGAGCACAAAGCTTTTTACTTTAAACACGGCACAAGAGCACAAGGATTTTTCCTTTTAACACAGAGCGATGAACTCACCAACTCGGATTACTCGACGTAGCTGTGCTGTGAAAGAACGACAATGCAGAATAATTTAATTTCATTGTCGACTGTTTTTCTTTTGTTTGTCACTAGAAGCACACCTGCCGGCTGGAATTCGTTAAGTAAAGAAAACAAGACAGTCCCTTTTTTGACTTCTGTTTCCCGCGTTGCCGGAATTTTAGCTGGGACACAAATATGTTTTGAATATTCTAAAGACTGACATTCTAATTTAAAACGCAAATAATTTTAGCAGTTTCTTGGGATGAGGTGTGCTGGATCGACTCTTATCCCACTTATTCTTATAACATTTTAGCGGTTTCTGTGGGCAGAGTTTAAGTAGTCTTGTTCGCAGTTGATGTGGTGTGTCGTTATTTGTTTGAACACTGTTGTTATGTCTACACGCAAATGCACCTTTTGTTCCAACATAAAATAAAACTAACCTCTCCTCGAAGAAAAAACGCTTAGTTAAGAAGTTTAATATAAAATTTGCAATCCCATGTACTATTCGAGTGCGCAGAGTGGGAACTTCGATATTGTGCAGGCTGCAGCACAATAAATGAGACAAACTAAAGTTGGTTTCTTATTCTTATTCAAAAAAAGGAACTGAGTAAGTAAATAAATTAAATTTTTAAACTGTTGTGAAGTGTATTTCACACATTATTAGATATTCTGCTAATGTTCTTTTCGTATAAACATGTGTTTAAAAATGCAGTATATTCCCGTTTTGTTAAACGGGTGTCATTAATTCGAAGCTCAGATATTGATAAAATCACTTACCTTGGTCCAGATAGGGGTCCACTACTCAGGAACACACATTTTCAGTAAATTGCTAGCAACCATTAAAAACTTGGTTTCAGATAAAGAACATTTTAAAAAGAATTTAAAAAAAACTTTTTGATGTGTGATTTCTTGCACTGTATAGATGAATATCTTAAAACGGAATTGTTAGACCAACTTATGTACAAACGTCTGTTAGATTTCAGTTTTGACAGCATTCGATACAGTTCCCCACAGTCGTTTAATGAACAAAGTAAGAGCATATGGACTATCAGACCAATTGTGTGATTGGATTGAGGAGTTCTTAGATAACAGAACGCAGCATGTCATTCTCAATGAAGATAAGTCTTCCGAAGTAAGAGCGATTTTAGGTGTGCCGCAGGGGAATGTCACGGGACCGTTGCTGTTCACAATATACATAAATGACCTGGTGGATGACATCGGAAGTTCACTGAGGCTTTTTGCAGATGATGCTGTGGTGTATCGAGAGGCTGTAACAATGGAAAATTGTACTGAAATGCAGGAGTATTTGCAGCGAATTGACGCATGGTGCAGGGAATGGCAATTGAATCTCAATGTAGACAAGTGTAATGTGCTGCGAATACATATAAAGATAGATCCCTTATCATTTAGCTACAAAATAGCAGGTCAGCAACTGGAAGCAGTTAATTCCATAAATTATCTGGGAGTACGCATTAGGAGTGATTTAAAATGGAATGATCATATAAAGTTGATCGTCGGTAAAGCAGATGCCAGACTGGGATTTATTGGAAGAATCCTAAGGAAATGCAATCCGAAAACAAAGGAAGTAGGTTACAGTACGCTTGTTCGCCCACTGCTTAAATACTGCTCAGCAGTGTGGGATCCGTACCAGATAGGATTGATAGAAGAGATAGAGAAGATCCAACGGAGAGCAGCGCGCTTCGTTACAGGATCATTTAGTAATCGTGAAAGTGGTACAGAGATGATAGATACACTCCAGTGGAAGACTCTGCAGGAGAGATGCTCAGTAGCTTGGTACGGGCTTTTGTTAAAGTTTCGAGAACATACCTTCACCGAAGAGTCCAGCAGTATATTGCTCCCTTCTACGTATATCTCGCGAAGAGACCATGAGGATAAAATCAGAGAGATTAGAGCCCACACAGAAGCATACCGACAATCCTTCTTTCCACGAACAATACGAGACTGGAATAGATGGGAGAACTGATAGAGGTACTCAGTGTACCCTCAGCCACACACCGTCAGGTGGCTTGCGGAGTATGGAAGTAGATGTAGGTGTAGATTTGGTTACAACAGTCAGGATTAGGTATTTTATGTATGATAAATTTATTAAAGGTGCATAACAATGTTTCATCCTGACAGTGTATTAATTCTGTAAATATTAACAATTCCAGTTTACTGTAATGTATTCACATATTTTGAAAATATTTTGACGAATGATCAGGGAAGTGAGTACTATATTCATATATTCTATGTTTTTTGTGTTATACTTCCTAACATGTTCCACACCCACGAGAATGATTTCATTTTTGGGTCTATGGAACGAAATCTGAACCTAATCTAATCCAATCTGATTGGGCGGTGCATCTTTCTAAGCAGCTGCACTTGGAGTTTCGCTCCCAAATTCAGTATATCTTCAGACTTGTATCACCCTTAGTATGGAAGACTGCAGTGAGAAAATACATCGATGTAGTGCCTCGTCAATAAGCATTACTACAAGTCAGAGACTGTTTGATTGTATCAAGAACATTACTTTCTTTGTACACAGGTTGAACACTAATATAACTGACAAACTGCAGGGATGAGTTCATGACTGGAAATGCAGGAAAAGGGGTTCTATGAACAGGAGTCCAGAAATGGACAGAGTCCATGCAATGACAACAAATTATCCTGGAACACAGTACAGAGTTGCACTGCATCCATGTCATAATAAATGTTGAAAGTGGCCTCCATAAGTTGCAATGCACATGTTCACATGTCACATCTTGGATAGCTGCACTCTTTCACACATTTCTGCCTCTCTCTGAATGGTGTCACAAACTTTTGAAGGGTCAGCATATCAGTAACAGATTCAGCATATACAACTTTTTCAGGAGCCCCAGATGTACAAATCCATAGGTGTAAGTTTGGTGGTCTAGCAGGCCATTCTACAGGGCCTCCACATCCTATTCGCCAGAGGAAGATGCTGTTGAGGTGTTGGTGAACTGAAATGCAGAAGTAGGGTGGTGCTCCACCATGCGGAAACAACATAATCTGTTGTACTTCCAAATGCACACTGTCTAGCAGCCCAGGATGAGTACTGCAGCAAGTCCATGTATGTTCCTCTATTGAGATGTTGTGGAATAATAACCAGTCCAAGTATGTGGTCACCAAGACTCCCTGCCTACACATTGATGCTAAACCAATGCTGATGGGATTCCTCAACCATTCCCCAAGGACTGTCTGTAGTCCACAGATGATGATTATGCAGATTTATGATGCCAGTTCTGGTAAAGACTGCTTGATCAGTGAAGAGGACTGATGACAGAAATTCCATAACTTTGATGGTCTGGTGCAAAAACCATCGACAGACTCCTTCCTGTCAAGGGAATTCCGTTGCTGGTAATCCTTGCACTTATTGCAGGTTATAGGAATAGCAGCAGTTGACATGCAGTATACACATAATTGTACTTTGGCTTACACCATGTTGGCAGGCCACTTGCCTGGAACTTGTAATAGGGTTTGTCTCAGTTTCCTGTGGAATAATGTCCTCTGAATCTGGTGTATGCACAGTCCACCGCCTCCCTGTGCATTGGTCTGTCAGAAAGGACCCAGGATCACACAAGCACCCAAAAACGGCTTGAGATGTTGTATGATGTGGTTGGTGTTGAAGTATGACATGCCATTTAGGCAAATGAGATTCCACACTCCTTGTGTAGTTCAAGGAAAGATAATCATGATGGAACAATATTAAGTAGGGAGTAAGTTGCAAATAATATACTGTCTGAGTGTGTTTGTTTTTGTATATACAGACATTAAACGGGAGGCATGGAATATGAGAAAACAGCAAGAAGTGGTGACAGTAAACAGCTGTGGGTGGAGCCTTTTATGTTTTGACATTGCGGCTTGGCAGTAGCTTGATTTTCAAAGAGCAATCACAATCTCCAAAAATGAAAACAAGAGGCAAGATGGTCTTGGGACAAATGAAATATATTGTAATCTTGACTGTCATGTTGAGCCTTCAAGGAGTATGTCATATAAAAGTTGTGTTCTAGTCTAATTCACAGATTACACTAATGATCTGTACACCCTTTCAGGGAAATATATGTCTGTAAAAGGAAAGTGGAGGACTTGTTTTTTCATGATATTACTAGAAGTTACCTTCTTTTGCTCAAATAACAGCTACAGAACATGAAAAAGTCTAGTCTTTTCTCGGCTACACATAGGATTTCAGGGGCACTTCAAGAGAATCTATGGTGGCTGGATTAAATGGAAAAGGTAAATGTGTCAGATAGTACATCAGGTGACAGATCTCATGAAGTGTTCTGACTCAACTTCAGCTACAAGGAGTGATGTGGCAGCTACATAAAACCCTAAACCGAAAGAAAAACATTTCATTGTTTGTGAGTGTACTTACTTTGGTATAGCTGTGTTGCCTCTCAATCATTTCCATCTGCTTGACTGTACACAAACACCATATAGGTTTGTTCTTGATATGAATGCTGAACCATTCTGCTGCTTACAGTATGCTGCGTCAAATGCACAGCCCGCAACAAACAAGGAACACACAGCACATAGTCAGAGGAATTTTCATTCATCATTGCCATCTACTGTGGAACAATACATCTCCAGACATGTGTTCACAGGACTATTTTCCCTCCATTTCCAGTCATAAATCCATCCCTGCAGCCTATTGGTTTTATTAATGTTAACCATGTATAACTCTGAACCACAGCAGAACTCACAGCATTTAAAATTACATATACTTCAATTTTTAGGTGTACATATTGTAAATAAACTTATTAATCTTTTACCTTTGTGCAGATGTCTGACTGTCTTTCTTGGCTGCCTGTGATTGCCTTCTTGGTCACATACCGACACATCAAACATGATTAAAATTCTTGGATGTATGCCATTTGGTGGAGGTGGGGGAGGGGGGGAGGTGAAGGGGCAGAATGTTGTTACATCTCTGTTGCCCACTGCTTGAATACCTTTGCTCAGTGTTCCCAAACCTAGACGATTACTGGGTTATGAGATTGCATGAGTGGAAGCCAGCAACCATGTGCATACAGCAGGATTAATACAATTCTTCACTGGAAATTCTCCATGACTAACATGGGACCATTAATGGTAACAGCTACTTTCAGTGGCTCTAGCAGGATGTCCCAGCTTGGCCTCTCCAAGGATGGACTTGCAGTATGTTGAGTCTCATAGAAAGAGTAATTGCATTCTGCCCATCTACAGTATATCAGTTCATGCCTCTGATTTCACTTCTCGTTTTCTCCCACATTAACAGTGATGACTGTTGCCAACACACCATAACAGGACACCTCACCGGGTGTCTGCAGACAGCTGGAGAAGTAGTGTTTTGAAAAACTATACCTGGATGCTAACTCCTGGAAGATAAGACATGAGGATGCAGGATGTCTATGACATATTGTTATGATTGGCACCATTCACTGTAACTGACCACTGTCTTTTGTTACAATTACCATTTCCTCTTGCATAATGTTCTGATGTCATTCTTTGGAATCTATATTGCCCAAAACCAAGGACCAATGCCTCTCATGATCCAAAATATAAAATTCTTTATTCTACAATGGTGTTTTCTAACAAACTGAGGTCACATTGTCACCTATTACATAATATGCAGTCCACAAACAGTAGTTTTGAATGTGTTCTTTTGGTATTGATAGGTGATAACAAAATTAAATGTCGTATACATTTGCATATTTATAATATATAAAAATCAAAAGATTCTATTGTTACTATCTTTCCACTTACATCATTATGAGATAAAAATATTACTGAAGGAGACATTTACAAACTCCACAATGTGGTGTTAATTAAACATGAACTAATGTCCAAGAAGGCAGATTGTATGAAAATATAATTTTTGAGTTGGAATGAATTTGTGCGCAGTTCTTATAGTTACATTTTACATACGACCCAAATTTTGTTAGTTGAAATAAAATGTTGTTTAAAATGTAACTTATGAAGTAACGATCAATTCACAGATTAACATAGTAGTCTGCTACTTAAAAATAAAACAATAAAGGAATAAAATGAATGTAGTATTTAATACTTTTATTCCTTTTGATTTGATAGCACAGCTATATTAATAAACGTGTTCCCATAACAAATTTACTTGAGAGCAATACACATGTAACAGGCAGACTGGTCACCATTCACATTAAAAAGGAACAATCACTGTAACTCAAAACAACACAGTTCACTCTTGGATGAGTGTAGAATTTCTATCTTTATTTTATCTGTGTCACTGTATCATGGATAGCACTTGCAACATAATCCAGATTTTTGTTGTTGAGTCCACACATGTTGGCTCTTCCACTGCTTAACATGTATATGTGGTGCTTTTCCTTCATGTACTGAACTTGGTGTTCTGCAAAGAGAAACAAATGAATACTATTAAATTTATTTCACACATCCTTTTCTAAAATAAAAAGCAAATTTTACTTATTTTGCTTCAGTGTCATATACCTGTAAGACCTGTGAATGAAAACATCCCCACTTGTTTAGTTATGTGCTCCCAGGTGCCTGGTGTTCTCATTCCTTCAAGTTTCTGTCTCAGACTGTGTCTCATGTCTCGGATTCGGCCAGCCATTTCCCTTAAGCATGCTCGCCTGTAATGTAATTATAGCATTAGCATTAATGTTACCGGTACAGACTGACAGACAAAACTAAAAAATTACAGTATGTATTTGTATCTAAAATTAATTTACTTCTAGATAATTTAGAGCAAACCATATTTACACCAAGTCGGAAATCCAAGTCTACAGTGAAGCATGAAACCAATAGAAAAAAATGTTTTTTTTAACATACTCATAATTAAGAAGAAATGAACAGCTGAAGTTAAAAATATAACTTCTGAAAAGAAGAAAAGTCAATTTAAAGCTAAAAACTATGCCACAATAAATCTAGTATAACAGAGAAAAGGTACAAGGAAGGCAGAGAGTAATGAGGCAGAGTAAAAACAACCACTTACTGCAGCAAAATATGACAATTCACTATCCACTCTTATGTTTCTTAGGACAAACAGATGAGGCAGAAGAGAGAGGACAGTTGTAAGGTGAGAGGAATTAATAATGTAAAGTAAGAACAAATAAAAAATGAGGCAGACAAGTGATTGATATATGGCACATTTACACACTAACAACGTTATAATATAGTACTAGCCTTAGAGCATCTTGTCCTGCTAGAGCATCCCAAGTATTTGGATTACTACTGAGATATCATACACTGTCATCAACTGTTTCTGATTCTTTGTTAGCTCACACACAATTTATTTGTTCAGCTTTGGATTCTGAAGTAACCTCATTGTACTCCTAATTTCTTTCTATTTCTGTTTTTAGTAAAGTTATTTTCCAACCTTATATTTAGCTTGTCGGAGTTGGTAATGTAAAGACAGCTATTCTTTACACAAGTACAAAGTACATCGCTTGTCCATTCGTATTATGGTAAACGGCATGCCCACTTGACAGTGATTAACAGCTTTTGGATCTCTGTATGATTATTTTTTTAATGTTTGAACATTTCAATTAGGAGTAATACTGCACACCTAGGAAAAACGACTCCTCTGTTTTATGTTCCATAAATGAGGCATGTAAAACTGTCCGACTGACCTCAATGGGGTCACCCTCCTCTTTCATATTCATACTCCCAGACATACACACTGCCAACTACCACCACATGTCATTGACCTCAGATGTACTCAGCTGCTGTCAGACAAGCCATCAATGATCATGCAAGTGCTGTTGTTGGTGTTGATGTCATTCAGATAAGGGTGATATCACAAGAATGGACCAGTGGAAGTCCCATGGTTACAGGCCCAATAGTCATTTGTATTATAATGCTTATACTCCACCATAAATTATGAGCTTCCTTTTGAGGTGAGGCAAATAAAACACTTAACTAACACTATCCTTCAGTTTTTGGAATTCCTTCAATCTGCTATTCATAACAGAAATACGTCTGCAGAATACCATGTGGTACACTACATTTAACTGTATGAAATCAATTTTGAATACTATGAACAACATGTTCAGGACACTGAAGCAGTTCAGTTGTCATGGGGCACTCCATGGCAATGAGACACATGATGAATTTCAAGGAAACATTGGTGCTGATATAGACCTAACTTATGGGATACGATCATAAAATAGTTCATTCAAATCAAAGCCATGAAAATTCTTATTAACTGTGATCTGAGTACTGCCTCAGTAAAACCAGAGATTGTTACCTTAATGTGCTAAAAACTGTGGAAACCTAGTCCAGTACCTGGCCTAGGTTAAAACAAAGAGCATTTGGTGCCCTCATCATGCAGGAGTGACAGCAAAAATGGAACAAACTGGGAGAGACTCTGCTGAGATTGTAACAGATTGGTACAGCCCATACAAAAGTGTAAACAGATGCTCATAGAATTTAAACAGGAATCTTTGCATGAAAATTGACATTGTCCTCACAAAACCCTGTTGGGTAATTTTAGAGAGCTGGTATTCAAGGACTGCAGAAATTCTGCTGTGACCATTATACATCAAACAAAGGTGATGAGAACGAGATAAGAGAGATAAGAGCTTGAATAGAGGCATACAGATATTAATTTTTTCCTCATTCACTATGTGCACAGAACAGTACAGCATCTCACTAATACTGGTACAAAATATCCTTTGCCTTACACTGTACAATGGCTCTTGTAGTACATACATAGATAGACATAGGTATTCGCAAAGCACTGATCAGAGCAGTAATGACCCAATTGTGGCCCTGATGTGCAAAAATAAGCCATAATGCAAGTAGCCAAAGTGCAAAGTATATGAGAAAGGGAAGGGCATATATGTTTATAATTCATTTGTACTTTTAAATAAGTGTACAACAGGTATAAAAAAAGATCACTCCAGCTTACTGGCATCAGTTTGTCAGCATGCCTGATGATGAAAAATCAGATTGTTGTCAAAACATTGTGTATGTTTGCAATTAAAACTTGGTCATCTGCCTGGGAATGTTTAAGTTGTGGGAACAACAGCATTATGTGTTCTCTCACAATAAAGTGTAATCTATTCGTAACCATGTTGACTGACTTACAGGTATGTGCTCCAGTATCCACAGTAAAGACCTACTACATTGGTGACAACAAATAACCTGACAACTGTTCTGCTCAGCAGTTCTCTAACTTTGTTCTGCTATGCACTAACAATGCAGCCATTTTCTGGTATGCCACAAATGTCAATTGCTCCACATGAGGACATCATATTGATCTCATCTCAAGTACCATTAGTTCAGTGATAGCTTTAATCAACAAACAGTGATTAAAGGAGCCTCAAGCTATTGCAACCCTCACACTACAACAATGGCTGCCATCATCCAACTTATCATATTATTAGTGAATATAATAGAGGGAAACATTCCACGTGGGAAAAATATATCTAAAAACAAAGATGATGTAACTCACCAAACGAAAGCTTTGGTATGTTGATAGAGACACAAACAAACACAAACACACACACAAAATTCAAGCTTTCACAACCCACGGTTGCTTCATCAGGAAAGAGGGAAGGAGAGGGAAAGATGAAAGGATGTGGGTTTTAAGGGAGAGGGTAAGGAGTCATTCCAATCCCGGGAGCGGAAAGACTTACCTTAGGGGGGAAAAGGACAAGTATACACTCGCGCGCACACACACACATATCCATCCGCACATATACAGACACAAGCAAACATATGTAAAGGCCACCACAGGATCCAGCATCAAGCATGTTACAGCCAGGACTTGATTCTCAATCTTTGAAGATTCTGACTGTTTCCAAGCTGATTGTGTTAACTGCATCAACCACACCACAACTTTCAGCCACAAACATACCCATACTGGACAAGGTACAATACCACTGTTCTCATCTACCAGACACCATTACACTTGTTCTATATCAACACTGCAAGTGCTCCAGGACCTTCCTGCAATCATTCTGACTTATGCATTTAACAGTCTTTCACAAACAAACAGAATGCTCACCCTTTGAAGACTTTCTCATCACCTTAAACTGCCTCCAATCCATACCAAGCAACCAGCACTGTGGTTCACATTGGCAGAATGTGTGTTCAAATCACTGGAAATATTGGTCAACAATTTGAAATTTGTCTCATTGATATGCCACCTCTCTGAACATGCTGACATCATTAAAGACATTATCTTCATGCCACCTGTACATGATAAATACAACACAGCAAAATCAGCCATACCCCAGAACAACATTTACAATAGGCAATACAATGAACAGTTTCAAGACACGTTTGTAATTCTGACTGTGAGCTCTCTAGGTACAAACCTCTTGCTGGACAGTATGCTTTGGACTCTCTAGATAGTGAAATTTCCTCAGCAATGGCAACTTACTTTCATTGTGCATAAGGCAGAGCAGATAAGACAGAAATATTGCCCTAGTGGATAGATTACAGATGGTCCTACAATATTACTGTGTAAAACTTCCAAGATACAGTACAACCACAGCACTTCAAAATGCTGCAACCCACAACACTCTCCAAGCCACCCTGAACAGAGTCAAGAACAGCTGACAGTGATGTCACTGCCGTGACTCTGGGTATACCCTGGTTGGCTGCATATGGCACCACTGCTGCGGCTCACAACTCTGTGATGCCCAACCCTGTTGCAACTACTAACACAGCTGTGCTGGTACCACACACAATTCAGCAGCACTGCAGACAACTGCTGGATTTCCCGCTCACATCAAAATGCCAAGTGTGCACTGAAGTAGGCGCATTGGGCCACATGTGGACAATAAGGCACCTTCGCACATATCTAGACAGATATGCATCCATTCTGATGGATAACTATCACAGGACCAACTGTAGATACTAGATGACAACTTGGGCATGTACTTCCTCATGGACACTGGTTTTGATGGTAGTATGATTTCCACAAACATGTTCACAAAGTCTAATGACTCATTATCAATTCAGCTTGGAGCTTCTAATGACTCTGTGCTCCCACTGCATGGATTGGTTGATCGCATATTCCAACTCAGCGAAAATCCTCACTACCCACTGACCTTCCTTTTCTAATGACATTATGAGCCAGTGTTAAATATGGAATTTCTTTGACATTTCCACCTCTCACCTGACCTTGAACAAGCAACTCGTATACATCATGTGACTCAACAATTCACCACTGGACTTTTAATCCCAGTATCAGCTCCGCCAGTGCACTCCAGTTCAAGAGCCACTTGTCTAACTAACAATGTTGACAATAATCACTCGGCTACCATCAAAGAATGCATGACAGTCATCAACACGATTGCGATGACACAGCAATAATACCTTGACACTCATCAACAGGTAGAGGTTCTTTGCAGAGATAATGGAAACCAACAGCTTCACATTATTTTCTGAGATCTCAAGCACTCTTGAACAACAGAAGACACTTGTGGCTGTCTACCCACATGATGGCCCCAACCTGATGTATCACTGCCAAGCAGATGTACCACTGACACAACGCAACTCACCATTGCAAACACAGGTTAGTCTGGTGCTTTCAGCCCCACCTTTCAGTACACTGACTCAGCATTCCACTCTCTCCATGGCATACACAATCGCTTGTCAATGAGCAATTTGCAATGGAACAGCTCACTGCATACTTACAATACCTCAACTGCTGGTGCATCACAAGGTACTCCCATTAGCTCCTGTTCTCCTGCAAGCAACAAAAATGATGATCGTGACCTTCAGTCAGGATTGTTCACTCCTCTGACAGCTCCTGGGTGTCACCTTCTAAACTCTCCTCTCACTTTGCAAGGACTACAAAGTACTCAGTTCTCGACTATTTATGATAGTTACCTCATCCCCAACATACAGCATTTCACACGCTCATTCGTGGGTATAAGGGTCTTTAGAGTGATAGACTGCAAAACAACATACATGTAAATATGGATGCACCTGGAAGACATTGATAAAACAGCAGTCACTGCCCCATTCAACCTGTTTGAATTTCTGTTCATGTCCTACAGTCTGAAAAATGCTACCCAAATTTTGCAGAAATTCGTTGACAGTTCCTCCTTAAATCAGACTGTTGTTATGCATATCCCAAAAATATCTTAATTGTCTCCTACAGCAATCTGCATCACTAAATCCACACTAGAATGTACAGAATTCATGCATCAGCTACAGCCTCCAGAAATGTATTAATATGTACAATGATTTCTTGAAGTTCTCAGCTTTTATTATTGCCACCTGTCACACACAACTGAAATTTAAGATCCACTCACCAACCCTCTTGCAAGACCAGACACCCCTGGCAAGATGAAATTGGTATGGACACTGCAAATGCAAACTGCATTCGAATGAAAAAAAGCCTACCTGACAAAAATAGCAGCACTCATCCCCCTCCCACATGCACTCCTCATGGTCACAACAGATGCAAGCGAGAGGGCTATCGACAGTCCTTCAGTAAGTATTAGATGGCGAGATGCAACCTCTTTGTTTGTTCTTGAAGAAACAAAACATCACAGCTAAAGTGGTCCATGTTCAACCAGGAAGTGTACATCATATATGAAGTGATGCAGTACTTCTGCAAGGACAGCAAAGGAAGACAAGTAGTGACATACATGAACCATAAACCAGTAGGAGATGCAGTATGCAACCTGTCCAAGAACAACAATCCTCATTGCTTCTGTCACCTGAATTTCACCTCTCAATATACTATCAATGTTGATATTTGCAAGGAGCTGATAATATTGTTGTGGATTACTCATCACGCATTAACACCATCTCCTTCCATATAGATGACACCACCCTCACTCACGGCCAAGTGCTTGACCCATCAACCACTGACCTCATCAACAACAATACATCAAGCTTATGCACTGAGCACCATACTATACCAGGCACCAATGATTACTTACTGTACAACATCTCACAAAATAGAATGAGACCCCTCATACCAGCCTCTATGTCAGGGCTTAACAACTGGCCGGTTTTGAGCGCAAGTACTCGCGTCTGCTCAGGCACGTGCTCGCGAGCAGGTGCAAGGTCGCGGAGTAGGGAGGGAGGGGAGGGAGGGGAAATGCGCGTGCACGTTTGAATGTGATCTCGCGTTCTTAGCAGATATAACTAGCCATCTGAATGCTTTGAACATTTTACTACAAGGTAAAGATCTGCTAATTACTCATTTCATAGATTGAATACAAGCTTTTATAATGAAATTGACACTTTGGGTGAGTCAGCTGGAAACAGGAAACGTAGCTCATTTTCCTAAATTATCATCCATGCAAGATGTTCACAAAGACTGTGAACGTTATTCACATAGTTTAGTTGATCAGCACTTTCACGATCTGACAGCACTGGACAGTGATTTTGATCTGTTCTCTTCATATTCAGCGAATATTTAAGAGATTCGTCCTGAGCTGCAGCAAGAAATTATTGACCTGCAGTGTGACAGAGAATACAGAGACAAATTTCAGAACAAGAAAAACATTTTGGAATTCTACAGACACTTCCCTCAGGATAGATTTCCTCGTTTGCACAAACTGGCGGCAACAATAATATCAATGTTCGGTTCCACGTATGTTTGTGAACAACTGTTCTCTGCAATGAAATGTAACAAGACGCGCCTGAGAAACGCATTGTCTGATCAAAATTTAAACTGCACGCTGCACCTAAAATGCACAAGAAGAATTACTCCAAACATAGACGAAATTGTAAAAGGCAAAAAGTACAAGATAACCGAGAATCCCACACTTCAGTGACACCTTTTATTGTGTAACAGTTCTCAAATTAATGCGAATGTAGAGGCATACACTAAGCTAATAAAATTATGTGGCATGTGTACATTCTCCTTTATTTGTTTCATTTGTCGCAGTAATAATTCGTGAGTGATATCCCTGCAGGTGGCCGCGGATTTGCATTGACTGGCGGCAGCTGTTATGTGCCCCACGTGACTGTCCCCACTCTCCGCTCTGGTCCGATAGTGGGGGTAGCGTGCTCGCGCTGCTCCGTGCTCGCGCCTTGCTGCTCACAGCTTGCTCCGCGAGCACATATGTTGTGAAGCCCTGCTCTATGTGCTGCACACTGTTTGACCAAATTCACAACATGGCTCATCCAGGTGTATGACTGATCATAAGGCTGATTAGTGGCTTAATATGAAATGGGACTACTGTACCCAGGTGCAGGCCTGTCTGACATGCTAGTGGAGCTAGATCAGGTGCCAAGCACAAATGACACTCTGTTACATTGATATAACATGCACCAAATTCTGCATGTACACATTTGCATATGACTGGTTCACTTCCTGAATCAGAAGGCTTTAAATATATATTATCAGTCATCGATCATGTCTCTTGATGGTTCAAGGTGGTATCTATCACAGATATTGTGGCCGAATCCACTGCCCGTGCATTCATGAATATGTGGGTATGCTTCTTTGGTTGTCCTGACACAATCACTACCAACCAAGGATGTCAACTTGAGTAAGCTCTCTTTGAAGCCCTCTGTCAACTCCACAGCACAAAAAGAAATTGAATGATGTTGTACCATCCGCGAAGTAATGGGCTGGTGGAACACTGGAACCGAATGCTTAAAATCATACTCATGTGTCACACAGACAGCTGGACAGAGGTACTACCCTGGGTCTTGCTCAGCACCTGTACAGCCTTTAAGGGGGATCTAATGGTATCTGTATGCAGAAATGCTCACCCTTCCAGCAGACTTCATACTACAAGCAACCACACCTGTTCTGACTGAACTCATGGCTCTGGTACAATGCATGAAACAACATAACTGTGCCTCTCAAACTGTACCTCTGACAGCACATACTATATCAATAACATTTGTTCACAAAGCGCTGTAAGGGTATAGATTTATGATGTTCTGTGATGACACCATTCACCCACCATTTCAATTTCCTCACACAGGACCATTCTGAGTCATCAAACAAGGCTGTAGACCTTCAGCATCACCATCAAGGCCAAAGTTACTACAGTATCCCTTCACAGACTTAAGCCAGTGTGGGTATTGTGGGAACCTGCCAACACTATTGTGGAGGATACAAACACACCACCACTTAACAATGCTGACACAACTTTGTGACCATTCCCTTCACTGGCAATCATCACTACTGATGTTTATGAATTTGAGCCAGAGTGCCTCGTGAAAATAATCAATGATGAACTCATTACTGATGCATGACAAGACCTTCCAAGTATGCTAACAACTGCATTCATCCATCTGCTCTCACATGCCTGTCGACTATCCTCTTATGTCGAGTGCGCAACCCTTTCACTGCACACGCCTTCAAATGGCATCCTCACCATCATCACACCTATCCAAACCCCCCTACAGACAAGCAAACTCCATGATGCCTCCGATACCACTCCTTTCATCTACACCATTTCTAATGCTGCAGCAACATCCACTGACACCACTTGACTGTATGCCATCTCCACCACATTACAAACTGTGAGAAATGGTCCATCCATGACTTGTGCAGGAGCCAGCCATGGCATGGTTGGTCACACGCTCCTACATTCTCACTGCACCACAGTTGATGAGGATCAATCAACTCTCCCTTTAGTGATCCACACTCTGGGAGGGAGGGGGGGGGGGGGAGGGTTGTTTGTGGGAACAACAGAACTGTCAGTGTCATTAACTAAAGAGCTGCAGCTCCAAAGTGGAACATCTGTGAGACTGGAGAACAAAGACAGCACAATTCAACCTTAGTATTATGTAGACATCTTTTATGTGTTCTTTTGAAATAAAGTGTAATCTCTTTGTAATCATGTCAGCTGACTTACTGGTACATCTTCCCATATCTGTAGTGATCTACCACGAACTCAATATATCACCATTCTGACATTCAAAATGTGTTGCATAGGGAGCTCATTTCAATCCATTGAGTAAAAGAAATTAACTATGGTTCAAAAAAATCATCAAAAAATCAATCTGTCATGGAGCTCTAAGTGGTAAAAAGACAAACAAATAGCAAAGTACGTTTAAAATTGCCCACATGGTTACATTGCTGATCAATATCAGCTTGAAAATTGAAAAAAAATTGTTTTAAGAGTGAGACTGAAAAAGTTTAATTAGTAAATGTAAGGATCAGCTATACCTGTAAAACTTACAGCCATCATGCAGTAAGACATTATATGTGCTAGTGACTGAATTATCTCAAGAAGTAATAATCATAATTTCTTGAACTACAGGCTATGCTGAAAAGTAATGCTTTTGAATTTGTTAACTGAGAAACTCTTAAGGCTTTTTAAATAAAACAAACTTTATTAACATTCTACATCTTTATTCTTCATCTCTGAATATTTATTTCTCCACATAATCACTCTGATGATGAAGACATTTCTCCCAATACGAGACCAATTAATTGATAGAATGTTTGACTTTGCTGACAGAACTACAGCCTCACCTCCGCTTTCACTGTTTCATCAGTATGAAAATGAAGTCTTTGAAGCTGTTCTTTAAGTTCTGGAAAGAGATGAAAATTGGATAAAGCCAAGTCAGGACTGTATGGAGGATGACTGATGACAGTGAACCCAAGGTGTTGGTTTATTGTGGATGTTGCAGCACCCGTGTATGGTCTGGTATTGTCATGCTGAAAGAGAATGTGCTCCATGTGTAGATGAACTCTTTAAATTTGTGCTTTCAGTTTACTGAAGGTCTCACAGTACCTTGCAGAGTTTATGGTGGTGCCTTTAAGCATGAATTCCAAATGCATCACACCTTGAATGTCCCAGAACACTGTGGCATGACTTTGCCTGCTTACAGCATGGTCTTGAACATTTTGACATTGGTGATCCTTTCTGGCAGAACTCCATTGATGCTGTCTTGTGTTGGGGCACCAAATGCTGAGCTTAGCTCTCATCACTTGTCACAG
Source organism: Schistocerca nitens (assembly GCF_023898315.1). NCBI lineage: Eukaryota > Metazoa > Arthropoda > Insecta > Orthoptera > Acrididae > Schistocerca > Schistocerca nitens. Next base: position 863,404,914 of record NC_064617.1, read on the forward strand.
TGTTGTTAAGGAACCTTTCACCCTTACTCCCAAAACACAAAAGAAAATGATGACAGATGTCCAACGTCCTCTGTTTCATGTCAAGAGTGAACATTTGAGGAACCCACCATGCATTTAGTTTGCTGTACTGCAGTTCTGCAATGATGGCAAGTACACACTATCATGATATGTCATACTTACCTAACAGCTGTGCCTATGTTATTCAGTGATTTCCTCTGATGAGTTCATCAACCTGCTCCTGACGAGTCTCATCAGTTGCTGTAAGCAGGCATCCATTCTGAGCTCTGTCACACACACTTCCTCCATTACAAACATCAACAACCCAATGCCTCACATTACTAATGTTGATACAATCATCACCATACACAGCTCTCATTCTACTATGTATTTAAATTGAAGATATGTTTTCTGCAGTAAATAGCATGATTGAACAGTCCACAGGTGTGCTGCTGGTCCATAGTGTCCAACAGGCACAATATTTCGGCAATCAGACATGCTGCCATCATCAGGTGTGCAGACAAACTGAGCTCTTGAGGGTGGGCGGCCATCTTAAATCCCCTCCTCTCATGAGACGTTCTCTCCACAGTCCGCACCCGCACGTCAGCAGTTGGTGAGACGCTGGAGTCGGCATTTGTGATGGCATCGGTGTAATTGCCTCATCTGCCCAAGTTGCCCATTCGTTCATAATCTCGGTTGATGAGTCCATCCCTGGTATGAATTTCGAAAGCCTTTCTAGTGACACTGTCCCAGTATTTAGATGTCTGTGCCAAGACCCTGGTATGTTGGTAGTCCATTTCATGATTTTTGGACAAACAGTGCTCTGTGACCACCGACTTGTTGGTTACCCAAGTTGAGTGTGCCTCTGATGTTCTCGGCAACCACCTTTGATGGTGCACACTGTCTGTCAATATACGTCTGCCCACCTTGACACGGAATCTGGTATACGCCGGGGAGCTTGTCCCTTCCCTGGGGCCAGATCACGAATGTGTCATCCACATAACATAGAAATCAAGTAGGTTTCCATTTGGATAATGCCAAAGCTTCCTCCTCAAAGTACTCCATATAGACTTCCTTACACATCTGAACTCCATACATCTGAACATCAAATTCACTAAGGCGACTGAAGCAGAAGGAAGGTTACCATTCCTGGACATCATGGTCAAAAGAAGAGTGGATGACACCCTGGGCCACAGGGTATACAAGAAGTAAATGCACACTGACCTGTATTTGCAAGCAGATAGCTGCCACCACCCTGCGCAGAGGAATGGGGTGCTAAAAACACTGGTGCACAGGGTGCGCACCATCTCTGATGCAGAGAGTCTACCCCAAGAGCTGGAACACCACAAAATTGTATTCTGGAAAAAACGGGTACTCAGAATGGCAGATCAGACACGCTCTCTGCCCCATCTCTACAGAACAGCATGTGGGGACGAAATAAGTCACGGATAAAGAGATAGCCACTGCCTATATGCCATATACTGGCACACTATTGGGGAAAATAGGACGAATATTGAGGAAACACCAAGTAGGAACTGTTTTTTGCCCATCAAATAAAATGCAAGCATTATTGGGAAGTGTCAAAGATGATCTTGGTTTGCAGAAGGCTGTCATATACCAGATTCCATGTCAATGTGGGCAGACTTATATTAACAGACAGCACGCACCATCGAAGGTCATTGCTGAGAACATCAGGGGCACACTCAACTTGGGTACCCCAGCAAGTTGGCAGTCACAGAGCACCGATTGTCCAAAAATCATGAAATGGACTATCAACATACCAGGGTCTTGGCACAGACATGTAAATACTGGGACAGCGTTGTTAGAGAGGCTATCAAAATTCGTACCAGGGACGGACTCATCAACCGAGGTTGTGGCTACAACCTCAGCAGGGCATGGGAACCGGCATTGAGCCTAATTAAAAAGATGCCCAGCAAAGGAAAAGAATGGGTGACTTCTACCGACCACGCTGACGTGCAGGTGCAGACCGCAGAGAGAACGCCTCGCGAGGGGAGGGGATTTAAGATGGCCGCCTGCCCTCAGGAGCTCAGTTTGTCAGCACACCTGACGATGGCAACATGTCTGATCACCAAAATATTGTGCCCATTGGACACTATGGACTGGCAGTACACCCGTTGACTGTTAGAGCAAGAATTATGCCGGGAGAAACTGACGAAAAGCATGCCGTTTCTCATGCACTGACATAGTTATGTTACACACTGCCTTGTTACATGCTACAATTCAGAGCCCTCTCATGGCAGAGGGTTGTAGCTTGCACCAGCAAAGTGGGAAAGCTGACCAAGTAACAGAAGACTATATCACACATCATTACGCTAGAGTAGACACAGTCAGCAATCAAAGAATTTGTGTTAACTGTAAAAGCTTAAAAGCAAAAGTTAGGTATGCCTCTAAGTATGATATGGAAATTCTATGAAGTTATATATTCAGAACACAGATTTCATGTTTGGACTACTATTCCTTACCATTCCTCCTGCAGATTTGTGTCTTGAAGCATTGTGGAAACAATCTGTGCGCCATGTCTTGGAGGACTGCAGTACAGGGCTCTCACAATAATACGAAACTGTGATCTCATCTTCTCAATCTGATCTGGATCATGCACAACTATTGTTAAGTTGCCAATTCGTTCACCTAGAACAATGAGAAAATGTTTATTTGTCTACATGAAGAAGTATGCATGCATGAAGTAGTCGCAACTAATTAACTAATCAATTGATGATCAGGTACTAACTTATTAATCAAAGATGCACAATTTGCAAAGCTCGGTTCTTATTGGGATGATGATGTATTTATGAACTGAAACAACAAGGAAAAATGCATGTGGGGACTTCACCATCAATGATGTGAAATACCATATAAATAAAACTATTTGCCAGCAATAAGAGTACAGCCCTCCAACAGGGTGTAATATATTTGGCAATCTGCCATCCTCAGTTTGATATGAACAATTGTTTTGTATACACATGTTCTTCCTGTATGCTTATTTTTAGTAATAGAATTTGTGCTAACTTCACTCACTTGCTTCCAGCTTCATTCTGGAATCACCTGTATTGGAATTCCTACATATGCGCAGAACTGAGAGATTTAAAATATTACTGCCAGCTCCCTTGTTCATTAGCTTATTGATTTACTCATGCTTTGTGTTCAATAAATCATGAAGGACAGCAACATTCAGCTAAATAGAAGAAGCAGTTTGAAAACAACTGAATATTGCTGGAAATGATATAAAATGAACATCTTTATTTAAATAAAGACAAGCGATGAATGCATTAATGAGATAGTTATATTAACAGGCATTCAGAGATCACAGACTTATGAGACAAAAACAGCTCCACAGAAGACAGAACTTTTATTATACAAATAGGTCATTTGTGAGATACGAGGAAGCGAAACTTCTCAGCATCAAACACAATTTTAAGTGTGTACTGAGTGAGTCACCTAAAACTTACAACAGAAATATGTTGGAAATGAAAAGTGTTATTGATGTGCAATTTTCACAGAATGGATTGCTAGTCAGTCGCTCATATTAACATCCAATAAATGTAATTCAATAACAATAGAAGAGGTAGAAGGTCGTCTGGAAATGAAAAAAAATCTAATGTGGATAAAACTGGAGGAGGCCATGCAGAACATGAAAGAAAGAAAGGTACAGGGCATGGATGAACTAAATGAGAAAATTATCATAGCAGCAAAAGGGATTAGGACCAAGTGGCTGTATGGAATTATGAAAACTCTGTGGAAGGAACTGAGAACTCTAGAGAACTAGATGAAGAAAATAATTGGACCTGTCTTCAAAAAGGGAAGCCAAATGGATTTTAAAAAACTGTCAGGACATTACCCATATGTGGCACAATGCTAAAAAGTTTTACAAAATTATGGAGAGATGAATCTGTGGATCAGTGGAAAAGCAGCTGAGAAAAAAACAGTATAGCTTCAGAACAGGCAAGTACACAGTTGGTATCATTGTTGCAGAAAGACAGCTACAGAAATATTACAATGAGCATGGGAGATATACCAATGCTCTTCTTGATTTAGAGGCATCATATTATAAAAAATGTATGTATGTAGTATGTACGTTCCACATCTCCTAAACTACTGGACTGATTTCAACAAAATTTGGTGCATGGATCATTCACTGTCCAGAAAGAAGGGATGGATAGGTATTAACCATCTACCTATCAAAGGGATGGGGTGGAAAAGGAGTTCAATCCATAAAGGGCAAATTGCAGACTTGAGAATGAGTTCACATAGCCATTTGCAACAAACTTTATACATAATTGCAAGCCTTCTGGAAACTTTTTCTTGCTGACACTCCCCCTCAAAATGGTGAAAGAAAAAGTGTTTATCATTTACTACATTCCTACTGTCGGACAGTAAAAGTGCCACACCAGGCAAGGAATTTTAGTTTACAATTCTTTACTAGTAACTCTATTCACAACACATTTTGGAGATAGTATTCACAAATACCACTGAATATACCAAAATTATATCATTGTATGACACATAGTTCAGGAGGTACAGTGTCATAAACAATGAGATGTGTGAAAAACTGCACTTTACTGCTAACTCTATTTTGCCAGAACATTTGGCAGACAGTTTACACATATGCTCAATGTAACTGCAAAATTATCTCATTGTATGACACATAGTTCAGAAGATAAGACATCATAAACATTAGGTGCCTAAAAACGAAACTGCAGCCTAAAATTCACTAGAGTTATGAGTGAAGCATTTGTGAAATGTGTTAAACACATATCAAATATATGTGAATATGGATGAAGCCATTAGTAAAAAGCTCCTCCTAAACGCCTGGATTAATTTCAACCAAACTTGGTACATTTCTTACTTACTGACTGGAAAGATATATTTTGTGGCTAACAATCGCCAACCTGATGGACAGAAAGAGTGGGGGAGGAGGAGATGGAGAAACAGAGAGGGAGAAGGAGGAATGGATGCAGACTGGGGTGGAGGAGGAAATGAGCAGAGAGAGGGGGAGGAGGAGACTGTCAAAAGATGGAGATGAGGAAATTGTCAGAGAAAGAGGGGAAGAGGATATTGAAAGAGTGAGGGGGGAAGAGTGTATTAACAGATGAGATGTGGAGATGGACATATGAGATGAGAAGATTGACAGAGAGAGGGGGAGGAGGAGATGGACAGAGAGAGGTAGAAGGAGGAAATGGGCTAACAGAAGACTGGAATAAATACATACCCAGGTAATACCAGGTACTCAGCTAGTCCGGGAATAAAGTTTGAGATGCACCAAGAAAGACATGGCTCGAGAAGGTGACTTTTCTGATGAAAGCATTGCACGAGAGAAGTGTAAGTTGAATGAGAGTGGAAGGATGGCTGAAGCAGAGAAACAGCCTTAAAAAGATGTCCACTGTCTCAATTATTACTTTTAATAGTGGCAATAGATGGTACAATGACACAGATGGTAAGAGAGCTAGGAGAGAGAATGATCCCAGTGTTCTCTGCTGATCATTAGGTAGTGTTAGGGAGGAACAAGTACAAAGTAATTAGATGTTTTGAAAGAAGGTGTACAAGAGTATGACCTACAATTTAATGCAAAGATGTCTGAGCTGTCAGTCACAATAAGAAAAGAAGGATACACCTACAGTAAACATGACCTGAGAAGGGAGCAGTTGAGAATGTAGAAAGTTTCAAGAACCTGGGAGTGTATTTTAGCAAAATGGAAGAAACTATAAAGAGAAATATGAACAGGCAAGATAGAGATGGCAGGGAAGTGTTAAAGTGGAAGGCCAAGGGAGAAGTGGCTAAAACCAGCAGAAGGAAGTGTTAGGAAGGGAGAAGAAGACTGTACCATGTTACTGATGGAGGTATCTAGGTTTTCTATTTAAATGTTTTTGTGGCGGTTATTGACTGCAAGAGTCAACCGCCTCATCTTTGAGAATGAACGTCTTTGAAAACTGTTGATTTCAGTGTGTTCCGGATTCTGTAATGGAGCAGATGTGTTTGTACCGACATGATCAAAATAAAGTTAATTCATGATAAACGAGCAAATACTTAATGTTGGGTTCGATATTACCGTACATAACATCTTGATCGCCATACTGGTGACCCCAATGCTCACGAACGCTGCTTACGATGCCAGAAATGTGTACTGGAACATCGCCATGGACAAACAATGCAGCAACCCTTTGTCGGATTGCTACGTCCATCGACTTCACATCGCGCCGCATCTGGATGCAGTATACAGGAAGTGTAATTAGTGTGTAAATTCCCGACTCTTGTGTGAATCGTTCTTTTTGGTAACTTTCGTCACCTTCTCACACATCGACAATGCGACTGAGGCGCACACATCGTCCGTCGAAATCCGCTCAACGCGTCGGTAATTTCACTTCCGGACAGTGCAATGCTCCTTCGCTGATTAATTTGGACAATTTTGACTTGCTTTTGTGTAATGAATTAACTTTGTGCAGTGCTTCGACATCGGACAATCATGCCAAACAATGGATTGCAACAAGCGGGGACTATGTTGCAAATCCCAGTTCGCATGAACTTCGAACTATGGCTAAATTGCATGCCTGGTCGAATTCACAAACGCTTGTCACGGCTACCGCGTCTTCTGCGCCGCGTGAAAATTCGTTCGACCCGATTTCCGCACAGCCCGTCTTCCAGAGTTCGAATGTTCGCGTCAACTTTTTCGCCACTTCTCCGTCCTTGTCCCTCATTTGCAGCATTCAACTACAAATGTTTCTCTCAGACCAACTTCCAAAGTGGTTCATGGCTTCAGAGTATATATTCTCCTCTTATGGCATCACCGACGAAAGTGAAAAATACCTCGTACTCTTCAGGCAAAGCCGGCCGAAGTGGCCGTGCGGTTAAAGGCGCTGCAGTCTGGAACCGCAAGACCGCTACGGTCGCAGGTTCGAATCCTGCCTCGGGCATGGATGTTTGTGATGTCCTTAGGTTAGTTAGGTTTAACTAGTTCTAAGTTCTAGGGGACTAATAACCTCAGCAGTTGAGTCCCATAGTGCTCAGAGCCATTTGAACCTTCAGGCACCTAAAGGACTATCATTATATAATTACGGACATAATCCATGACAATTTGAGTGACAAGTACACCAGAGCAAAAGCCGCTTTGATTCAGCGCCTGTCACCAACATCACAGGAACAATTTCATCAAGGACATCCTACCGATCAACGACAATGCACCAATTACACTGACGACAATGCCGGCTGTTTCTCAGTGCAACACTGCACATGCCACGCCTCCCTCTATGCAGCACCCGAGCCGTACTGACTCTGCTCGACCGCAACCATCAGCAACGTCACGGCCACCACCTGCTGGCTCACTGACCTCGGCCCAGCCAAAACAAACAGGTGCGCAACATATGATCCCGCCACGGCTACCGCACCCACATCTTGTCAACAACTCGCCGACACTACACACGCTTACCGCCTGGCCGTTCACTACTCGATCGTGCCTGCAACTTGTTCACCCACCCCAGAAGACGATTTTAGCCATATCAATGCTTCATACAGCAGTGAACGTGTTCTCACTCCACCGCCGATGAGTACTGAGTTTCACATTTGGGATCGCACACACGATCTCTTCTACTTGAACTGTTACGTCAATACTATGCCGCCGACCTCGTCTTGTATGCCAGGTTACCCTTTGATAGAGACTGATTCTGATGTCGACCCCATCTTACTCAGTGATACACAGCAGACTGCTTCACGACATGCATTTTTGCCTGAACAACTGCAACAGCTACGTGAGCAAATTGCGACATACAACTTGTTGGTACAAGATAAGTTACACAGGCTGCAGCCGACACCGACCGAGCATGACATGCAACGAGATGCTTCACGACATACATTTTCGCCTGAACAACTACAACACCTACGTGAGCAAATTGCGACAAACCACTTGTTGGTACAAAATCACTTACACATGCTGCAGCCGACACCAACCGAGCACGACATGCAACGAGACGCTCCTGTCATTGTTCCGCCTCCAACTGCTGAAGATCCTTTGCCGTTACTACCAGCTACAACTGATACCCTGACGCTCACACTACATGGATCTATGTCCCATATGTCACAACTGTCATCATCACGCCGCCTCAAGTGGAAATTCTACATTACTGATGTGATACAAGCAATTTATTTACACCGCTGCCACCTTTCCTTGGTAGTTGCAGACACTTCGTTTCTTTACCACAGCATAACCAGCCACATTCCTGTGTGACTTGTTTTGCTGCCCTCTTCACTACCTCCGCAATGTACGACTAACACATCTGCCATTTCTGCTTCGACGAGTGAGCACCTTTCCGCTCCGACACACGACCGTGCAGCAGTTTCGCGCAAGCAGCTTGCAGCCTTACGACTCGACTGCAGTGCTGACAGCGACAGCACACACGCAGGTCCAGTTCCATCGAACCGCGTTGCCACACCGCCACGAACCAGTAGGTCATCCGCTGATTCGACTTCTTCTCGTTCACATTACGTCTCATCGCCTTCCTGCTCCGCCCATGTTTTCGCCGACCACATCTGCCTTCCCCCACCTCTCACCATCGCCATGCCTCATGCACAGGGCTCACGGCCATGCCCCCCATCCTTCGATCGCGGCTGTTTCGCTCATCAAAACACCGACACTTTCAATTCCGCTCGGAACATCCTGCCATCTACCGCTGCAACACACTCACCATCCACGGACTCTGAGGTGATGCTTCCGTCTACACCGAAGTCATCCGCCGCCAAGGTCAGTCATGTGCAGCTTGCTGTTTTCTCCCCTGCTGCGACGTCAAGCGCCTCTATAACTCTGTCTTTACCGTGAGTGTTGCTCATCCGGCATCTCTTACGCAACCTGTTAAGTGCCACAGCATGCTTCCTCCTTTATGTCATACGGCCAATAACAAACTGTTACTGGACACGCTGCACTTACCGCGGCACTCGCCGGCAAATACTTTGGCAATACAGCGTATGACATCTTTGACGTATTCCGCACCTTTGATCGGATCAAAACCCCGCTATGCTGCACGGCCTCGGCACTACGATGTTCTCCCCACCGACACGCCACCGCCTTCTGCTTTCATTGTGCCATCAGCAGCATGCCACGGTCAACCTTTGGACACCTTCCGTGCCTCATTCCCTCCGCAGGTCACGCCTACCGAGACATCGAGAAACGGTCCGATCGTGCCTCGCACTAGCGTCTGCCACAACACGATCGGTTACGCGCACCTGCGCCATCAGCCGGGTGGGTGCACACACACCTCTCATCATCCTTACCATGCTCCGCACTACCGGCGGGGGCTCTGTGGCAGTTATCGACTGCAAGAGTCGACCGCCTCATCTTTGAGAACAAACTTCTTTGAAAAGTGTTGATCTCAGTGTGTTCCGGACTCTGTATTGGAGCGGATGTGTTTGTACCGACATGATCAAAATAAAGTTAATTCATTATAAACGAGCGAATACTTCATGTTGGGTTCGATATTACCATACGTAACATCTCGATCCCCTCATTTTGATTGGCAGTTCTAGGGATTTTGCCTTTCAGGTGCAGCTACTGGCCAGCTATACTGTTTCTCTGTACTTTTAACAGAGAATAATGAATACAGTCAATTCCAAAATATTCAACAAAGTTCAATGCCATCAGCTTCAGCTTCTACATGATTTTCATTGACTTCAGTATATTTTATTTCTTTTTAGTTCTATATATATTGAGTTTTTCTAAAGTATCAGATCAGTGATGTCATGAAGGTGTAATCCATTCACTTCTTCATTTCTCAATTTTAGAATGAGAAAAGGAAATATTTTAAAAAGTTTACTCACCATACAATCCACAAGACTTGGAGAAAGATTGAGCACAAAATAATTCAAGTTCCCTTTTAACAAAATGACGAACAGCCCATGCATCTTGGTCAACATCACCTGAAGCCAGGCCTTGGTAGGCTGTGTCAAAAAATGGAAAGAGTTTTCTTTCCTGTGGAACAGATGATGCAGTCGTCAGCAAGTCATATAGACACTCTAATTCATATACAACCAGTTTTGAAACAGCAACCTTTTGCTCTATCTCTTTCAGTATTTGTTCTCTCTATTATTGTTTACTGGAGGACAGAGTTGATGACAGTGCATCCATAATTTTTTTTCTGGTATTGAGTATGAACTGTTAAAACATACAAAGCAATTTGCTCTTTTTAAAAAATATGTACAAATCCACTTTTCCAATAGCACTATTTGTGTTTTTAATTTTTGAGCTACCAAGGTGTGGTACAGACAGCGGCAGTGGGAAAGAAAGACGAAAGGAGGCATTGAAAATAGTAGAGGAGACAGTGCCAGTGGGATATACTGTAAATCAATGGGAGAAAAAGGAGACGGGGAGAGAGACATATACAGACAGTGGCAGTGAGAGGGAGACTCTGAGTATGAAGGCTTAACTACAAAGAACAATGGGATAAGAAGGATTTAGAATGTTCTATGTTTAAAGAGCACCATTATGCTCACATGCCCAAATTTTTATTGTGGAAGGCAGAACAAAGATTATGGCAGCTGGTTACCCACTTTTTTGTCAGAGTATTTTCAGGAGGAATGTTTTCGCCTTTTTTGCACTCCAACAGGAGTATTTTTCCACTGATATTTTTAGACTCAGTCGATATCTAAATCAAGGTTAAATCATTGTATAGTTTCACAAAATATCTCTCTGGTAAGGTCTATCCTTTGATTGCCAAAAATACAGAATTATTGAAGATAAGGATATAATACAATCATTCCCAGAGAGATGTTCAGCAACTATGCTGGTGTGACTGCTTTGAAATTTGTAATCCTATTTAACAATATTATGAAAAGGGTGGTTGCTACTCACCATATAGTGAGTCATAGATAGGCACAAACAAGAAGACTGTCCGAAAATGAGCTTTAATTAGAGGCAGAACATACACAAACACACTCAAACAAATGCAACTCACATACACATGACTGCAGTATCTGCCTGTGGTCATGTGTATGTCAAATGATATAACTTACCAAACAAAAGCGTTGGCATGTTGATAGACACACAAACAAACACAAACGCACACACAAAATTCAAGCTTTCGCAATCAGCAGTTGCTTCGTCAGGAAAGAGGGAAGGAGAGGGAAAGACGAAAGGATGTGGGTTTTAAGGGAGAGGGTAAGGAGTCATTCCAATCCCGGGAGCGGAAAGACTTACCTTAGGGGAAAAACAGACAGGTATACACATATACACTCGCACACACTCACACATCCATCCCCTAAGGTAAGTGTTTCGCTCCCAGGATTGGAATGACTCCTTAAAACCCACATCCTTTAGTCTTTCCCTCTCCTTCCCTCTTTCCTGATGAAGCAACCGTTGGTTGCGAAAGCCTGAATTTTGTGTGTATGTTTGTGTTTGTTTGTGTGTCTATCAACCTGCCAGCGCTTTCGCTTGGTATGTCACATCATCACACACACACACACACACACACACACACACACATGTATATATATATATGTGTGTGTGTGTGTGTGTGTGTGTGTGTGTGTGTGTGTGTGTGTGTGTCTGCTTGTGTCTGTATATGTGTGGATGGATATGTGTGTGTGTGTGTGTGTGTGCGAGTGTATACCCGTCCTTTCTTCCCCCTAAGGTAAGTCTTTCCGCTCCCAGGATTGGAATGACTCCTTACCCTCTCCCTTAAAACCCACATCCTTCCCTCTTTCCTAATGAAGCAACCTTGGGTTGCGAAAGCTTGAAATTTATGTGTTTGTTTGTGTGTTTTTTATTGTCTACTATCAACATACCAACGCTTTCGTTTGGTAAGTAACAGAATCTCGTCCGCCCAAATCAAACCCACCAACAAGCAACAGTACCTCCATTATGACAGCTGCCACCCATTCCAATTCAAACGGTCCCTTCCCTACAGCCTAGGTCTTCGTGGCAAACAAATCTGTTCCAGTCCGGAATCCCTGAACCATTACACCAAGAACCTGAAAACAGCTTTCGCATCCCGCAACTACCCTCCCGACCTGGTACAGAAGCAAATAACCAGAGCCACTTCCTCATCCCCTCAAACCCAGAACCTCCCACAGAAGAACCACAAAAGTGCCCTACTTGTGACAGGATACTTTCCGGGACTGGATCAGACTCTGAATGTGGCTCTCCAGCAGGGATACGACTTCCTCAAATCCTGCCCTGAAATGAGATCCATCCTTTATGAAATCCTCCCCACTCCACCAAGAGTGTCTTTCCGCCGTCCACCTAACCTTCGTAACCTCTTAGTTCATCCCTATGAAATCCCCAAACCACCTTCCCTACCCTATGGCTCCTACCCTTGTAACTGCCCCCGGTGTAAAACCTGTCCCATGCACCCTCCCACAACCACCTACTCCAGTCCTGTAACCCGGAAGGTGTACACGATCAAAGGCAGAGCCACGTGTGAAAGCACCCACGTGATTTACCAACTGACCTGCCTACACTGTGAAGCTTTCTATGTGGGAAAGACCAGCAACAAACTGTCCATTCGCATGAATGGACACAGGCAGACAGTGTTTGTTGGTAATGAGGATCACCCTGTGGCTAAACATGCCTTGGTGCACGGCCAGCACATCTTGGCACAGTGTTACACTGTCTGGGTTATCTGGATACTTCCCACTAACACCAACCTGTCAGAACTCCGGAGATGGGAACTTGCCCTTCAGTATATCCTCTCTTCTCGTTATCCGCCAGGCCTCAACCTCCGCTAATCTCAAATTGCCGCCGCTCATACCTCACCTGTCTTTCAACAACATCTTTGCCTCTGTACTTCTGCCTCAACTGACATCTCTGCCGAATCTCTTTGCCTTTACAAATGTCTGCTTGTTTCTGTGTATGTGTGGTTGGATATGGGTGTGTGTGCGAGTGTATACCTGTCCTTTTTTCCCCCTAAGGTAAGTCTTTCCGCTCCTGGGATTGGAATGACTCCTTACCCTCTCCGTTAAAACCCACATCCTTTCGGCTTTCCCTCTCCTTCCCTCTTTCCTGATGAAGCAACCGTTGGTTGCGAAAGCTAGAATTTTGTGTGTATGATTGTGTTTGTTTGTGTGTCTATCGACCTGCCAGCGCTTTCGTATGGTAAGTCACATCATCTTTGTTTTTAGATATATTTTTCCTGCGTGGAATGTTCCCTTCTATATATATATATATATATATATATATATATATATATATATATATATATATAAACAAAGATGATGTGACTTACCGAACGAAAGTGCTGGCAGGTCGATACACACACAAACAAACACAAACACACACACATATTTAAATATGTCTGCTTGTGTCTGTATATGTGTGGATGGATATGTGTGTGTGTGCGAGTGTATACCTGTCCTTTTTTCCCCCTAAGGTAAGTCTTTCCGCTCCCGGGATTGGAATGACTCCTTACCCTCTCCCTTAAAACCCACATCCTTTCGTCTTTCCCTCCCCTTCCCCTCTTTCCTGATGAGGCAACAGTTTGTTGCGAAAGCTTGAATTTTGTGTGTGTGTTTGTGTTTGTTTGTGTGTCTATCGACGTGCCAGCGGTTTCGTTTGGAAAGTCACATCATCTTTGTTTTTAGATATATTTTTCCCACGTGGAATGTTTCCCTCTATTAATTTGTGTCTGTATATGTGTGGATGGATATGTGTGTGTGTGCGAGTGTATACTCGTCCTTTTTTCCCCCTAAGGTAAGTCTTTCCGCTCCCGGGATTGGAATGACTCCTTACCCTCTCCCTTAAAACCCACATCCTTTCGTCTTTCCCTCTCCTTCCCTCTTTCCTGATGAGGCAACAGTTTGTTGCGAAAGCTTGAATTTTGTGTGTATATTTGTGTTTGTTTGTGTGTCTATCGACCTGCCAGCGCTTTTGTTTGGTAAGTCTCATCATCTTTCTTTTAGATATATATATATATATATATATATATATATATATATATATATATATATATATATATATATATATGTGTGTGTGTGTGTGTGTGTGTGTGTGTGTGTGTGTGTGTGTGTGACTCAGCATCTCAGGTGTATGTTGACTAGTAGCTATCCTTTTCATAATATTGTTACACTTAACCCTATTTAATGTATATACAACATTGGGCTATGTTAGTAATACACAGCTTGCTACTGTTAACAGTTCTCTGCAAGTGTAAAATGCAAGTGTTAACTCCTGCATAAAGCAAAGAGAGTGCAATTGTCATTTATGCAAAACAGATAGATCAGCAGTAGCATATCATGCACTGGGACCAGGGGACCCCCAAATTTGTTTCTCAGATATTGAGGTTTTACCAAGATATAATCGTTGCTATGATATGATGTACAGGAGACCATAGAAATGCAAAAGCACAAAAAAAATTCAATGGAAAAGAAGAAGGACTGAAATTATTCATATTGTGGGCCTTAGTGCTAAATACAACAGACAGCACCAACTTTTCCCCACTAAAAGCTCCATAGTGTAGGTCGACATGACTACATGGTCTTAGCAGTGGTCTGTTGATGTCACAACATGACCAGTGCAAGGAAACATATTTACAGTTTGGCTTGCTGAGCTTGCTTGAGATTGCTACTGCTTTGTGAGGTGTAAAAAAGTCTGATGAAGTCTCCACCATCGGAAGCTGAAATGGTAGGTAGAGAATTATGCCTTTGACCATGGCCTAAGGCTCATAAAACAAAAATCACAAATAATTCTCTGCAACTTAAAAACAAGATATTTTAGTATACTTAGAACTGTGTGGTATACTGATATTATCATTACTGGGGGTGAATTCCCTAAAATCTGACATGATTCATTTGTTTAATGGGAGAGATATGCACAATAACACAGTCATTAGCACCTTTTTCATTAGTTAAAATACAGGGCGGCGCACGAAATGCGTTACCAATTGTTTCTTTCACAGGTTACGATGCACATTAGATATCCCTCTGGGATCTCTACAGCAGTACCAGCAGAGCTTGGAAAAACAAATGAGTTACGAAATGACGTTTAATTCGCGATACTGCTGCTAGGAGACTAGTAAGCAGCAATGGCTGACAATGGAAGACTGATGACACAGCAACGATCGACAACTGTGTTACTTTTCATGAAATGAAAAACCTTGTTGTGACTCAGAGGCATTTTCGACAACAATTTAACGCATGATGGGTCCCTTGCAAGAAGACCATCCACAGGTTGTACGATAAATTTGTACAGGAAGGAACAGTATTGGAAGCGAAGTGACCTCAGCCTAAGCCTGTTTGTTCGCCGAAGAATATTGAAGTGGTACGAGTTGCTGTACAGAGAAGTCCCGGGAAATCATGTAAAAAGACAGCAGTGCAACTGGGAATATCCAGACACTCCATTCAACGCATTCCTAAAAGTAACCTCCAGATGTACCCATACAAGATGACCTGTGCACAGAAGCTCACTGAAGAACACAAGCAGCAGAGACTACTGTTTGCTCAGTGGGCGGAGGATAGGGAAGAAACTCTCAACAATGTGCGGTTTTCAGACGAAGCGCATTTTCATTTAGACAGTGTGGTTAACAAACAAAATGTACGCTTTTGGGCCACTGAAAATCCACAAGTGCTTCATGAATGACAACATTATGCTCTGAGGATTACAGCGTGGGCAGCAATTTCCACTCATGGACTTATTGGACCCTTTTTCTTTGAAGGAACTGTGAACAGCGAGCGTTATTTTAGCATGCTTCGCAATAGTTTCATTCCACAGCTTATTGCTATTGCCTTGCCCTTCAACATGCAGTGGTTCATGCAAGATGGAGCAAGGCCACATATTGCAAACACTGTGTTGGGAGTTTTTACACGAGCATTTCGACATGCAGATCATTTCACTCAGATTTCCAGGTCGCTTCAATGATGGACAAAATTGGCCCCCCAATAGTCCAGACCTCAATCCATGTGACTTTTTTCTTTGGGGGTACCTAAAGGAAAAAAATTTTCCGAAACGTCCATGTGATTTAATGGAGCTCAGAAGACTTATTCTTCAAGCTTGCAATGAAATTACGGGAGACATGTGCCGTAGGGTAATCACTAACTTCAGTGTTCATTTGAAGGAAGTAAGGAAATGGTGGACATATTGAGCATGTGCTGAGTTAGAACAAATCTCCATGGACGGCTCTTCATTGTAGTATATGTTCCTTTCAGATTGTATTGACAATAAAGTTTATATTCAAAAACAAAATGGTAACACATTTCATGCACCACCTGTAAATTCATGGAAAGCATAGCAACTAGAATATTAAATAGTTAATAAAGATTAATAACCATAATAAGTAAAAGAAAGCTCTGAAAATGGTAGCTGCACAAAAAGATGCTCAATATACTATAGCAAGCAAAAGTTGATGGATGGATGTTATAGTTCATGTTATATAGATCTGTGAATGACTAAAATATACATCAAACAATATGTTACGCACCTGAATAATGTCAGCAATCCTATCCCACTGTTCTTGTGTTGGATCACAGCCGGTAGGATTGTGGGCACATGGATGTAACACCACCACAGAATATTTAGGAGCAGATGACAAGTCTTCAGTTAGACCCTCAAAATCTAGTGCCTTATTCAGAGGATGCCAATACCTGTACTCCTTCAAGTGTGTGAATCCACTTCGAGACATAACTCTGTGATGGTTATCTGAAATATTATGCAACAGTTACAACTATATGGAAATTCAGGCTATTTCAGTAAATTTGAGAGAGGAAATCTTTTCAAGTGATCATTTGAGTTGTAGTGTCATGTTACCACAATGTTTCCAAAGGTTTCCTACTGATACCTGTAGGGTTTTTGCTACATGTTTTGCCACCCTGACAACTGAAAACAACAGCACAACAATGGAAATCTCCTATTACACTATCAATCATTAAACTATGGTATTTACTCGAATCTAAGCCGCACTCGAATCTAAGCCGCACCTGAAAAATGAGACTCGAAATCAAGGAAAAAAAAAATTCCCGAATCTTAAGCCGCACCTGAAATCTGAGACTCGAAATTCAAGGGCAGAGAAAAGTTTTAGGCCGCACCTCCAAATCGAAACAAAATTGGTCCATTGTAATATGAGACACAATTTAGGTCGAATGAATGACGATACAGTTACAATAGTTTGTTTTGAGACGTAGGCTTAGCAGTTAAGCTTTACCAGGTAGCCATTGCTATGTGTGAGGGGCTCTGTCCGTATTTATACGGGTACCCTTCCTTTATCACGTGCTTCGTCTGGTTTGAATTGATTGCTTATTTTTCTTTGATGTGATAAGCGCAGTTTTCTTTGTTATAGGTGTTTACGTCACTCTAAGCTGAAAATGCATTACTGTACTGTGTCATGCATTGTTTGTCGCATTCTGATAGTGCGTGTTTACGGCCTGTCGAAGCTCGCGGCATGGCTTGCTTTTGTGCGCGCTACCGCCGCTAACAATTAAAAAAAATAGAAGAGAGGAATCGTCTCACTAGCGAAACAATGGCAACAGACTGCTATTTGTTGTTACTTACACTGCTGCTTTCTTTGATAATGATCAACAAGAACCAAATAATAGACTGCTTATGATAGAAGATTTTCTGAACGAGAGTTTAGCCAAAAATTTTCTCCGTTTGAAAATCTTTGCAGACGCCTCTTTAGTACATTACATTCTGCACAGAAATTAGAGTCATCTTAGATTTAAAAATCTAGTCCATTCCGTGCTTCATTTATGACTGTATCACTATTACACATAAGAATAATACGAATATAAACATGACATGATATGTATATTCTTCCGCGTTTGCTGATATCTCACTCTACTTTCGTAGTTTATTAGGCAGACAGAATTTAAATGAGATAGCATCAAACACGAAAGAATACGTGGCAAAATGTTTATATTCGTATTATTATTATGGGGAAGAGAATACTGCATGTGATTCACAATTCATAAAAGTTCCTATTAGGAACCATCTCTTCTCACAGGTAGGAAAAAATTCAGAACGTAGAGTTGGCCATATTGACAAACATCCCTAACAGTTTTGCCAGTCGGATTTTCGTAGTACATTGAAACGCTGCAACATTCGAAGATGAACAGTACGGAATTTGTATTTACTTCGATAGATAACGTATGAAAATGCAGTGGTCGCAACTCGGGGCGGAGGAAAAAAAGCTCGTTTTCCACCTTTTTTTTTAAATTTATTACTGACGCAGAGGTTTTGGCGCCAGTATTTATCTTTGTGTCTGCAAAGCATGCCTGTGTACCGCTACATATATTCGACGGCAGAAATTAGTTGTGGCGGCACCTACCAACATTTTTCAGAACTTCCGCTTACTTTGCACTCGATTCTAAGCCGCAGGTGGTTTTTTGGATTACAAAAACCGGAAAAAAAGTGCGGCTTAGATTCGAGTAAATACGGTAAGGTGATCAGATGTCCTCATTTTCAGGAGCTGGTCCTAAATTTTCATCCTATGACCTCACTTCCTTTAAAACTGATTGAAGACAACAAAATTCCTCAATTTCCTATCTTTTGTCATCAATTTTTGAAATTACCCAAAATAATTGAAATAGGAAGAATTTGATGAAGATTTTAAACTAGAGCTCAACTCAACTATACCAGTGCAACCAAATCTGGCATAAATTACTTATTTCATTTAATTGCAAGAAAATCAACTAATAAAGACATGGACCAGTTTTCTGGTGCAAATGAATTTTTCCTTGAATTTAGAACTTACGCAGTACTGATTGGAGATGTGCTGAAGCATCAAACTAGGTCATCTGGAGAACTATGGTGTTATTTTGTTTCTGTTTTAATGGAAGTATTTGTAGAATGAGGAATAAATCTCATCTTCTTCAGGAGGTTGGGAGGTCCTTGTGATTAAATAAATAACTCGTGCCTTGTTTGTATTTTCTATTGACCGTTCTACAACTTTAATTAATCAGTCCAGTGGCACAGTGTTCTAAGTGGAAGGTTTTTGAGCACTCGTCTGAGCTCGGTCATTATTCAAATCCTGGTGAGGCATGGATGTTATGATTGTCTCAAGGCACTGATTCTTGCCCTTCCACGAAGTCAGTGGCGCTAAATTGGGGACAGGGGACTGCTTATAGCCCAGTGAGTTGCTCACTCTGGTGGTTAAACCCAAAGTCAAAACTCTCAGTAGTGGCTCCTTTACTTTTGAGGTAGGTACAGGCAGTGTGTTTACTTTTGTCAGAGTAAATAAATACTTATTAAGTAACTGTTCTGTAAGCTTTTGAAAACGATTTGGTGTTTTAATTTTTCCTCTTTTACATTTTTCTCCTAATATTCTCAACTCAGTTTTTTCATTATTTGATTTGAAATTAATTATTTCTGCCCTTTGCCGCCGCTAAATTTTGCAACCCTAGGGAGCTGCCTAGTTTTGCCTAATGGTGAAACAGCACTGCATACCTATACTCCTTCAAGTGCATGTCTCCACTTCTAAGCATAACTCTGCGATGGTTATCTACAATATTATGCAACAGTTTCAACTATATGTGGATGCAAGCTATTTCAGCAAATTTCATTGACGAAATGTTCTCAAGTTGCCAGATCAGTTGTCATGTCATGTTGCCACAGTGTTTCCATGGGTTTACTAATTGTCATCTACCTGTGAAGTCATGTGCACTGACAACCAATGATAGACATTAGCATGAGAATACAAAAGTCCATTCTGAACCCAGTGAATAAAAAAGTCCATTCTGAACCCAGTACAGCTATACAGAGCCTGTATGCAAATTATTTTTACCTGTAGCGTTGTGGATGTGAATTTCACCATTCATCATGAATTCATTCAACCATAAATATCATTAGGGAGTATATGAATCCCCACATAGGTATCAGAATTACAAGAACACTGAAGGGATTTTGGTAAGATGCTGAAACTAATTGCAGCTAATCTGCTTTTTGCCTACAATATTAATCTACAACAGTAAATTTACATATGTGCGCCTGTGTCTGTATATGTGCGGATGGATATGTGTGTGTGTGTGTGTGTGCGCACGAGTGTATACCTGTCCTTTTTTCCCCGTAAGGTAAGTCTTTCCACTCCCGGGTTTGGAATGATTCCTTACCCTCTCCCTTAAAACCCACACCCTTTCGTCTTTCCCTCTCCTTCCCTCTTTCCTGATGAAGCAACCTTGGGTTGCGAAAGCTTGAATATTTTTGTGTGTGTTTGCGTGTTTTATATTGTGTCTATCAACATACCAGCGCTTTCTTGTTTGGTAAGTTACAATATCTTTGTTTTTTATATATAAAGTAAATATACTGTATGCTTTTAGTCTGTTGAATAAACATCAAAGGTAAAAAGACCTAGGACAAACTTTAGCATTAACCCTGATGTATGGTTGGAATGGTTACATTAGCTGAGTAATGAAGATCCTGACTGTGATATTGCTGACTCAGAGAAAGAGGATTGTGTACATGGAAGTGGTCATGATTCAGGAACAGATCAAGAAGTGTCAGAAAATGATCAGTTCATACTCACAGGAAGAAGTAATTCAAGAGGATGTTTTGTATTTTATTTTATTTTAGGAGAAAATGCAGTAGCTAGATGAAGGAAAAGTAAAGGTCATACCAGTGTTAGAACAATATCTCACAATATTATCATTCATTTACCTTGACCCAAAAATGAGGCTCATACAACAAAGACAGAAAGAGATACTATGAACTTATTTTGAATGAAAATATAATACCCATTACTGCAACATGTACAAATATTTACATTGATGAAGTTTGTGATAGCTTTTCTTGTTATATCCTAGCCAGTAATGCCACCCGAGCCCGCTGCCAAAAGGTTGGCAGCATCAAAGTCCGGACGCCGTCCGCATAAGCAGCGCCAGCGAGACAGGAAATCGCCGCAAGTCTGCGCGCGCCACCGCTGGCTTCTGGCTTCTTAAGCGCTGGAGTCGCGAGCGCTAGGACAGTTCTGTATTCGCCGCTCAGTTGTATACTCGCCACCGAATTGTGTACTTGCTAGTCAGCTATGTGTTCATCGCAGCAGATTTGTTGTTTGTCGTCAGCCGACGCTGACCTAGCCGCTCCGACTCGAACTAGACAGATTTCTGTAGACACGGAGTTCACTACTGTGTTTCTGTATCTTCGTTAATAAAGATAAGTACCGACTTTTATTTAATCAGAGTGTTTGGGTTTTCATCTTTCTGTTCACTGTTCCAGCGGACCGGTCGGCCCGCTATTAAAAGTGTGGCGGTGACTTCGTAAGCCGTTTCTACAGCGAATTGTTTGTCGCTACGAACGCCGCCACAAAATTTCTAGGGAAAGGAATGTTAATGAAACACACATTATAGAGACCATAGCATGCATTGCTTTGTAATATCTGTGTGGATCTCTGAGATATTCTAGAAAGAGTTTATGAAAGCTGTGCGATAACTCAAAGGGGGACGAACTTGAATCATGCTTCTTATGCATGAGTGAAAATTGATTCAGGCTGCACTTGAGATTGTGACAATGCTTGCCTGCTTTGTTTACCTCTTCTTTTGTTGTCCTTGGTGTCTACGTACTGGCTGAAAACTGGAGTATGGAAGTACAACACTGACTACTTTAAATAATGTAGCTGACAGGTACACATTTGTATTTCACAATTATTTGCTTTCACTTTTTACAATCCTCCATATATACATTTAATATGGCCAGCACACTATTGTTTTAACTTTCGATAAGCCTCATTAATAGGCTGCAGGTGAACATCCACATACTGCTACCTTGGTTTCCTGTTGAACATCTACGAGCAGTAAAAACCTAACCACAAAGTTCACAGTTCTTGAAGAATACAAAGGTACGTATGGAGCAGACACTGCCATTGTTTTAACACACAGCCTATTGGTGTAACACTTATTTCATTGTTAAGTTGATGCATTGTTGTCGTTCTAACCAACACAGGTTCCTCATATGAAACTCAGGCATGGACTGTCTCGGGCAGTGCGGGATTAGCCGAGCAGTTTTAAGGTGCTGCAGTCATGGACTGTGCAGCTGGTCCCGGCGGAGGTTCGAGTCCTCCCTCAGGCATGGGTGTGTGTGTTTACCCTTAGGATAATTTAGGTTAAGTGGTGTGTAAGCTTAGGGACTGATGACCTTAACAGTCAAGTCCCATAAGATTTCAAAGACATTTGAACATTTGATTGTCTCGGGACCAGAAATCGGGCCCTTATGTATCCTAACAACAATAGGTGCTGAAACTAAATATTGATGAAAGTTTGATTTACAGAAATTAACATGAAAACTTAACTCATTAAATTAACTGAATACATCGAAAAATTCTGTCTTTTTAACAGTTTCTTCTACTATAAGAGTTAGGCCGAATTATTTGTTTAAATCGTGAAATTAACAAATATAGTAACACAAACAATACTTTTGACAAAACTATTAATTATTTTTGAATTAATGAAGGGCTTGCTTTGCTAACATGTTTTCAAATAGAGCCAAATAGATATTTTTACTAGCATTTTGTCTTCCAAATGTTTACAATTATTACATAATTTATATTTGTTTATAAGTCAACAATAGAATTTAGGTTACAATGCAATTACTGATTTCACCTATAACAAAAGATACTAATTAGGCATAATCAAAATAAATTAGAAAATCAATTACATAAAACTAAGCACAAAATTAGATCTGGTGTTATATTCTTTAAAACTGAGGGCCAACCTTTCTCTTTTATGGAAATGCAGATTATATTCACATATGTTAATGGTAATTAGTTAAAACTGAAAAAATGAATTTAAAGGAGGCAGATGGCTAAACAAGAGGGGAAGTTAAAATATCCCAGCTTGCTTCATCACAAGATGTCCAAGACTTGACAGTATGTTTGATAGAGGTGTTCATGGAGAGAATAACAAACTGGCTGCTATCAGAGAGGTACTGGGGTTATTTACGAAAAATTGCCAAAAATATTTATTGTCTAATGTATACCTTATTATATTTGTTTATTAATTGTATTATATTTGGATTTAAATAAAAAAGTCCTAAAATCATTCATATACACTGTTCAAAGTGTCCAGAAACATCTTTTATGTTGTGAATGATACTTATCATCTGTGTGAGTGACCGTGTCAGGAAATATTGCACAAATAATTGTGAGTTAAATTATACCCAAGCTGGTGTCAATTCTTTTTATTATCCATCTGGACCCCCCATGAACCATGGAACTTGCCGTTGGTGGGGAGGCTTGCGTGCCTCAGCGATACAGATGGCCGTACCGTAGGTGCAACCACAACGGAGGGGTATCTGTTGAGAGGCCAGACAAACATGTGGTTCCTGAAGAGGGGCAGCAGCCTTTTCAGTAGTTGCAGGGGCAACAGTCTGGATGATTGACTGATCTGGCCTTGTAACATTAACCAAAACGGCCTTGTGCTGGTACTGCGAACGGCTGAAAGCAAGGGGAAACTACAGCCGTAATTTTACCCGAGGACATGCAGCTTTACTGTATGATTAAATGATGATGGCGTCCTCTTGGGTAAAATGTTCCGGAGGTAAAATAGTCCCCCATTCGCATCTCCGGGCGGGGACTACTCAAGAGGACGTCGTTATCAGGAGAAAGAAAACTGGCGTTCTACGGATCGGAGCTTGGAATGTGAGATCCCTTAATCGGGCAGGTAGGTTAGAAAATTTAAAAAGGGAAATGGATAGGTTAAAGTTAGATATAGTGGGAATTAGTGAAGTTCGGTGGCAGGAAGAACAAGACTTTTGGTCAGGTGATTACAGGGTTATAAATACAAAATCAAATAGGGTAATGCAGGAGTAGGTTTAATAATGAATAAAAAAATTGGAGTGCGGGTTAGCTACTACAAACAGCATAGTGAAAGCATTATTGTGGCCAAGATAGACGCAAAGCTCATGCCTACTACAGTAGTACAAGTTTATATGCCAACTAGCTCTGCAGATGATGAAGAAATTGATGAAATGTATGACGAGATAAAAGAAATTATTTAGGTAGTGAAGGGAGACGAAAATTTAATAGTCATGGGTGACTGGAATTCGTCAGTAGGAAAAGGGAGAGATGGAAACATAGTAGGTGAATATGGATTGGGGGGAAGAAATGAAAGAGGAAGCCGCCTTGTAGAATTTTGCCCAGAGCATAACTTAATCATAGCTAACACTTGGTTCAAGAATCATAAAAGAAGGTTGTATACCTGGAAGAATCCTGGAGATACTATATAATGCTAAGACAGAGATTTAGGAACCAGGTTTTAAATTGTAAGACATTTCCAGGGGCAGATGTGGATTCTGACCACAATCTATTGGTTATGAGCTGCAGATTGAAACTGAAGAAACTGCAAAAAGGTGGGAATTTAAGGAGATGGGACCTGGATAAACTGAAAGAACCAGAGGTTGTAGAGTGTTTCAGGGAGAGCATAAGGGAACAATTGACAGGAATGGGGGAAAGAAATACAGTAGAAGAAGAATGGGTAGCTCTGAGGGATGAAGTAGTGAAGGCAGCAGACGATCAAGTAGGTAAAAAGACGAGGGCTAATAGAAATCCTTGGGTAACAGAAGAAATATTGAATTTAATTGATGAAAGGAGAAAATATAAAAATGCAGTAAATGAAGCAGGCAAAAAGGAATACAAAAGTCTCAAAACTGAGATCGACAGGAAGTGCAAAATGGCTAAGCAGGCATGGCTAGAGGACAAATGTAAGGATGTAGAGGCTTATCTCACTAGGGGTAAGATAGATACTGCCTACAGGAAAATTAAAGAGACCTTTGGAGAGAAGAGAACCACTTGTATGAATATCAAGAGCTGAGATGGCAACCCAGTTCTAAGCAAAGAAGGGAAGGCAGAAAGGTGGGAGGAGTATATAGAGGGTTTATACAAGGGCGATGTACTTGAGGAAAATATTATGGAAATGGAAGAGGATGTAAATGAAGACGAAATGGGAGATAAGATACTGCGTGAAGAGTTTGACAGAGCACTGAAAGACCTGAGTCGAAACAAGGCCCCGGGAGTAGACAACATTCCATTAGAACTACTGATGGCCTAGGGAGAGTCAGTCCTCAATCCCAAAAAAAGCAGGTGCTGACAGATGTGAAAATTACTAAACTATCAGTTTAATAAGTCACAGCTGCAAAATACTAACGCAAATTCTTTACAGACGAATGGAAAAACTGGTAGAAGCGGACCTCGGGGAAGATCAGTTTGGATTCCGTAGAAATGTTGGAACACGTGAGGCAATACTAACCTTACGACTTATCTTAGAAGAAAGATTAAGAAAAGGCAAACCTACGTTTCTAGCATTTGTAGACTTAGAGAAAGCTTTTGACGATGTTAACTGGAATACTCTCTTTCAAATTCTGAAGGTGGCAGGGGTAAAATACAGGGAGCGAAAGGCTATTTACAATTTGTACAGAAACCAGATGGCAGTTATAAGAGTCGAGGGGCATGAAAGGGAAGCAGTGGTTGGGAAAGGAGTGAGACAGGGTTGTAGCCTCTCCCCGATGTTATTCAATCTGTATATTGAGCAAGCAGTAAAGGAAACAAAAGAAAAATTTGGAGTAGGTATTAAAATTCATGGAGAAAAAGTAAAAACTTTGAGGTTCGCCGATGACATTGTAATTCTGTCAGAGACAGCAAAGGACTTGGAAGAACAGTTGAATGGAATGGACAGTGTCTTGAAAGGAGGATGTAAGATGAACATCAGCAAAAGCAAAACGAGGATAATGGAATGTAGTCGAATTAAATCGGGTGATGCTGAGGGAATTAAATTAGGAAATGAGACACTTAAAGAAATAAAGGAGTTTTGCTATTTAGGGAGTAAAATAACTGATGATGGTCGAAGTAGAGAGGATATAAAATGTAGACTGTCAATGGCAAGGAAATCGTTTCTGAAGAAGAGAAATTTGTTAACATCGTGTATAGATTTAAGTGTCATGAAGTCGTTTCTGAAAGTATTTGTATGGAGTGTAGCCATGTATGGAAGTGAAACATGGACGATAACTAGTTTGGACAAGAAGAGAATAGAAGCTTTCGAAATGTGGTGCTACAGAAGAATGCTGAAGATAAGGTGGGTAGATCGCGTAACTAATGAGGAGGTATTGAATAGGATTGGGGAGAAGAGAAGTTCGTGGCACAACTTGACTAGAAGAAGGGATCGGTTTGTGGGACATGTTTTGAGGCATTAAGGGATCACAAATTTAGCATTGGAGGGAAGCGTGGAGGGTAAAAATCGTAGAGGGAGACCAAGAGATGAATACACTAAGCAGATTCAGAAGGATGTAGGTTGCAGTAGGTACTGGGAGATGAAGAAGCTTGCACAGGATAGAGTAGCATGGAGAGCTGCATCAAACCAGTCTCAGGACTGAAGACCACAACAACAACAACATCCATCTGGAAGCCTAAGAACTTCACAGATGGAAACTCATTCAGTATCTTCCAATTGATCTCTACTTCTGGTACCTCTAAGAAAACATCACTCACAGATTAGGCCTTAGACTTTTTCTAACAGACTGTCTGATTTCTGCCTACAAGGCAGTACGAGGAGTGATCATGGGACACATGATCAACTTGTTACCAATCACTTCTGTCATTATGAGCAATAGATAAATCCTGGTGATGCTGCTACTTCTTCTTTATTCAAGCAGCTCCTCATCTGCCCTCACAATTGCTGAATTGACCTCGTATCAGCCTCCCTATATCAGAAAGAGTCTGAGAAGGTATCTTGGGGCCAGGTGTTCCTGCACCAAAGGCTGCGATGCTTACCATTCAGCTATGGAAGTGGTCTTTAAGTACCTGTAAGTCACTTTTATCTTTTTGTAATTGCATATCATGAGCTTTTGTAAGATTAAGAATTAAACTGTTAGCTGTCAACCAGTTGTAAGTCTATTCCCCTACTTTATTGGGCACGTTATTCTGGAGCAAAACCAAAACTGGACAAAATTAATTCAAGGTGGCCTCAACCAGCAGTATACAAGGTGTAATCAATATTTAAATCATGACATACATTGATCTCCCAGTTATTTCTACTCACTCATTGAGAGATTGATGATTTTTTTAAACTGAAATTTATAAACCGTTTGTTAACTGTGTAAAATAAGAGCAGTTGGGCTTTTAGACCAATTTTATCTGCATCTGTGTCACTTATATTAAAAATACTTAAAATATATTTTAAAACTTGTGAAACTTCTTGACAGATTAAAATTGTGGACCAGCCCAGGAGTCACACACAGATCCTCACCCTGTTCTCATGCACAGTTTTAAACTCCTGGAGGAGTTCACAACAGTACATACTCCACAATGAAGTGAAGGGTTAATTATCTAAAACATGTCTGGTAAACAGATAACATAAAAGAACTAGGGAAACCTGAAATACACAAGAAAATGAATTTGACAACTTAAACATTAAATGTCAACTGATAATGTCTAACCAGTAAATTTTTTTAGATAAAAATAAATACAAGAGAACAATATTCACCCCAAGTTTGTGCAGGAATGTAGGCAGTATTGTAATTCAGTACTCTGGATAAGAATTCAGATCCAATACGTACACATCCCGTTCCCCCGAGGCTCTGTATGCCAAAGGCCTGGAGACAAAATATTAAAACAAAACTATAAACTACCACAATTTGTAAGGAATATTGTAGTTAATATTGTAGTGTCTGTTTTTAATAACCTTTTTAAAAATATTTTCTATATTTACAGTTTACTCTTTTGGCAACATGCATTTACATTGTGAATTGTGTTTTATTCATCTCATGATGTACATTTGCAATCCATTTGGTTTGTGTACAGGAGGCACATCAAAAATTTATAAAACAGTTACAGTGATTTTTACATTCATAAATAATAACACTATAATAAATAATAAAACTATAAGGATATTTCAATGTGTACCACATTGTATCCAGCTCAAATTTCCAGTTTCTCCTGCATGAATTCATCCACTGCGTAATAACACTTCAGTGTCAGTACCTATATAGCTTTTTTTTAAGTGAACCTAAATTCATCTGCATCAACTTGTTCCCTTTTAATTTATTACAAATTTCCATTCCCATGTATTGAGGTCCCTAGGCACACAGTCTGAGGCTGTGGGTGGGTAGCATAAAATTTTCTTTATTTCTAGTATCATGTGAATGGACAAAATGGTTTTTCTCAAATAATTCATGTCTGGTGTACAAAAGTATAATAATCTCATACATTTATAAGGATGGCAGGGTTAATATTTTAAGTTTTCTAAATAATGTTTGACATGGTTCTTTGTGATTTGCAGTGCACATATTTCGATTGATTTTTTTTCTGTACTTTTAGTATCCACACTATGTTTGTCGAGTTACCCCAAAAAAACAATACCATACCTAATAATGAATTTGAAGTAGCTTGTATATGCTACTTTTTGTGTGCCCATGTCAGTTGCTGTTGATAATATTTGCATTGCAAATGCAAATCTGCTCAGTTTGTTTGCCAGGTATTCAATATGTGCCTGCCAGCTCAAATTTTTATCTACATTTAAACCTAAGAATTTGACTGAGTCAACTTCTTCTATACCTTGGTTGTTGTGTACAGTCTTAATCTGCTCACATTTTGACTGTTTGGTTTTGAACTGCATAACGTGAGTCTTAGATATGGTTAGATTCAACCCATTTAGCTGAAACCAAGTTTCTAAGGTACTGAGGGTACTGATCACAAATTTGGGAATTTTTTCCAAATCCTGATCTTCAACCAAGACAGAAGTATCATCTGCAAACAAAACTGATCGGGATCTGATATTTAATGGCAAGTCATTAACATAAAAGAGAAATAGGACTAAGCCTAATATGGAGCCTTGTGAAACATGTTGATATTTTTTTTCCAGTCAAAAAAATAATATGTGCCACTTGAAGAAATGCTAACTCTTTGCTGTCTGTTGGATAAGTAGGATTTAAGCCATTTTAGGGCACTGCCGCTAATGCCATACTTTTCAAGTTTGTAAACAAGCAATCTCTGTGTGGTGTAGAGCACCAAAAATATCGATATTTGTTCAGTGTATAAGTGTGCTATCTTTGAGGAGAGGGCTTTGGGAGGATGTTGGCTGCTAATGGCAGTTAGCCTCCGGACTTGTATCTGTGTAGAAGCGAAGTGCAAATAAATCTGTATCTGAGAGAACTCTAGTTGTTTACCTGCAACTATATTCTATTCCCTCACTGGTGACCCCGTTTTCGTGTAATATGCATCCGAGTTACAGCCCAAAGGTTATTTACATGCCTACCGCGTCGGGTTTCTTTGATCGCGAGGGCCGTTGTTCAGCTTCAGACAATGGCCTTTCAGCACTCACCGCCGCCCGGATTTCAGCAACAGCTCTCCAGCACTCCTGCCGTCGTAGTGGACATGCCGTAAGACTCTTCAGAATCCTTCAGCCCGAACATGCAGTGGAATTCATCGAGTGCCGCCAGTTTCTTCCAACTGCCAATGGTTGCGGACTCTGGCTTTGTTAGCCTAGACCTTTCCACGTGTTCTCCCCAGAGTGTTGTTCGGAACATTCCTACTCCCATGTCGAACGCACTATTCAATACAGTTCGTGGTGTCGAGCGAAGTTTTGCTACTTTGGAAAATCCAGTAGTAAATTCAAACTTGAATCAGTTCCCGCCACGTGTGTATCCTTTCGCGCCGGCTAGTCAACAGGTGCTCAGTGCTCGCCAAACAACAAATATCACAAGTGTGCATCCTAGTGGACATGTGTGGGATCCTTGTGTTGCTTCTAATCAAGTCAACAATTCTGTGCTGGACAGTAATTACCCGGACATCTACAACCAGCCCCACCACTCACGGTTGAGTAAATACAGTGTGCATAATGGACATTCACCGGCATACTTAAGTACTTGTGGCTTCTCTCCGAGCTACCATGTCAATGAGAATGCTCATTTTGACTATGATCCTCATACTGTTCGAGCATCCGTCACTTCTCAGCCACCCCCCTGGCGTCAAGTGAATTTCGCGATACCCGCATTACGGGACGCCAATAATTCGGACTCGCTATCTTCTGCATGCTCTACTTCCGTCAGAAGAAATAGGCGCACCTCCGCAGTGACTGCAATGCCGAATCTGTCGAAACTACCAGACTTCACCACTCACCCGGAGTTCTGGTTTAACCTGGTTGAGCAAACATTCAATGTCTGTGCTTTGGATGACGACGCACGCTTTGCCTGCCTCATGAACCATCTTCACAACCGCGTCGATTTCATTTATGATCTGATCAAAGCACCCCCCCCCCCTAGCAGGGAAGTATGCTGTGGTGAAACAGACGATACTGGAGCGCGTCTCGAAAACCAGGAGAGAAAATGTGCGACAGCTCATCTACGAAGAGCGTCTCGGCGACAGGTCTTTGTCCCAGCTGTGGCGGTGCATCCGTCTTCTCATCGATGAGCAAGTTATGCCTGATGACATGCTCACAGAAATCTGGACAGAAAAGCTGCCTTTGCCTGTCCAGACTGCAATCTCTGCGTATGAAGATAGGCCAGTAAATGAATGTTTATGCGCCACCGACAGAGCATACTCCGCCAGGCAATGTGAGCTCTGTGCATTGCATTCTGGACGTCACCACACTAAGAAGCTTTCTGACACCACGCCCTTGTCTGGTGCTGCTAATAACAAGATTGTTAAACTAGCCACCCTGCCTGCACCTTCAATTCCCCACAACGACAGTGCATCGGCCTCTGTGGAAGACTCTGGGTCACATACTCAGTCACCTAGCAACTACCCACAGGAGCACAGGCCCGCCCAACCTTACTGTTTCTTCCACGCAAGATTTGGGGAGCAAGCTCGCAAATGCCAGTCACTGTGTTCTTACCCAAACTCCAACCACAGGTAGTGCTGCGGTGCCACCTCCTGCGATGTAAACAACGGGCACCATCCAACGTTGCGTTCCGTTTCGGACAACAACAGTAAGTGTGGTCGAGTCTATGTTCGTGATTTACAATCAGGTGTACATTTTCTGGTAGACACTGGCGCAGATGTCTCTTTGCTGCCGGTTCACCTAGCAACCAATAAAGTGCAACCACACCAAACAGTACCTCGTGCAGTGAACTTGTCTACCCTACAGTGTTCGGGTTCTACTCTGTATACAGTGAAACTTTCGCCCGAGTGCAAGCTGGAGTGGACGTTTTTAGTGTCAACAATTGAAGAACCCATTCTCGGAATTGATTTTCTCAAGCACTATCATTTGTCACTAGATTTTGTGCAAAACACTGTGTTTTACCCCCCACTAAACAAACATACTCCTTTAGCTCCGCCGAGTGACAGTTCGGCTAACACCAAACATGTGTGCTGTGCTAAGAAGTGTTTAAACCTATCCTTGGAGCTGCAATCTTGGACAAACAAGTGGCTAGTGGAGTGCGCCAAGTCTTCGAAGTTGTGGATGGAACGTATGGAAATGCTGCTGCATCTCCGCAACATACACCACGAGTTGGCCTCCACATAACAATGCCTCGTGACACTACAAGCAGACGACTCATCGGCTACAGACAAGGTCAGTCCGTGCCAATCTGGTGATCCCATGCCCGTGCACGTTAACGACAATGTTGTGAACTTTGTAAACTGAGTCAGCACCCCCTCTTGTAATGACAGTGTATGCCCGAGTACTCCTGTTCCCTGCGTTCTGAATGGACAGTTAACTTCCCAAGCTCATGGCAATGAACTACGTCCATCTGCTGTTCGGCCACGCCCACTCATGCCTACAGCGCTCATAGCCGCACGGCCCGCTACCAAGAACCAGTGTACCAACCTCGCCCATGTTAACACACGTGTGGCCTTTATGCAGCCTACGAGCGGCTGGCACACCTGTACTTCCGTGCCCTCAGCGCCACAGCTTTGCCCGTCTGCCACCACCTGCTCCACTTCACGGACATCTGACTGTCATGCCACACCACGTATTGCAGTAGTCACTAATGGCACAGTTCATCGGTTACGTCTAACCGATGGGCCGCCCATATCGCAACGCCCACGCCGCCTCAAGCCGAAATTTATGAAAATTGCAAAAGAACAATCAGATGATCTATTACAAAAGGGAATAATTGAACCTTCTTGCAGTTGCTGGGCTAGTCCTATCCTGTTTGACCAAAAGAAAGACGGTACTTGGCGTATGGTCGGAGACTATAGGCGTTTAAATGCCCGCACCATCATTGATAAATACCCGGTCCCACACATTGTGGACTTCAGTCAAGCACTCGCAGGTGCAAAGTACTTCTCTGTTTTGGACTGTAAGTACGCATTTCATCAGATTCCTATGACTCTGGAGGATATTGAAAAGACTGCCATAACCACTCCCTTCGGGCTGTTTCAATACAAATTTATGCTGTTTGGGTTGAAAAACGCCCCCCAAATGTGGCAGCGTTTCATCAATCAAACTTTATCCCATCTAGACTTTTGTTTTGTATACATGGACGACATATTGGTTTTTGCTTCTACTTTGGAACAGAGTGAGGAGCATGTTCAAGTCGTGACAGATATTTTAGTAGCCACTGGTATGGAACTGAACAATAAAAAGACTCAATTGCACCAGTCATCCGTCACATTCCTAAGTTATGTTGTGTTGTCGGATGGTCTGACACCACCACAGGACAAGATCAAGCCTGTTCTCGAGATGCCACGCCCCCAGACCTATAGGGAATTACACAGGTTCATTGGAACAGTTAATTATTACCGTAAACATTTGCCAGCCGCTTCTGTGGTGCAGGCTCCTCTCACAGATGCTCTCGCTGACCCACAAACTTCTGGTACCCGCCAGGTCCCATGGACACCAGACATGGACAAGGAATTTAACGAACTCAAACAGCTGTTGGCCTCTGCTGACACTATTGCTCACCCACGTGTGGACGCCACAATGTTTATCACTACTGATGCTAGTGACAATGCCGTCGGCGCTGTACTGAGTCAGACGTACAATGATGTTACGAGCCCCCTGCAGTTTTTCTCAAAAAAGCTAAACAATGCACAGAAGAAATACTCAGCATTCGACAGAGAATTACTTGCAGTTTACGAGGCCATAAGACACTTCAGGACTGATGTTGAGGGACAAGATTTCTATGTGCTCACTGATCACAAGCCGTTGGCTCCTGCCATACAAAATCCTGCGGCTGATTCACCCCCGCGACACTTTCATCACATCGATTACATCTTTCTATTTACAAATGACATTCGCTACATCCGAGGAGTGGACAATGTGGTTGCTGATTTTCTCTCGTGCGTTGGTGCTGTCACAACCTTAATTGACTGAACGGACCTACCTCGGTTGCAATCGGCAGACCCCGATACCATGCAGTTAATTTTGGACCATAGCTCCTCTCTCCAACCGGTACGCTCTACTTTCCCTGGCATATCTGACTTAGTGTGGTGTGATGAATCGACTGGTACGTTGCAGCTGTTCATTCCTAAGCCCCTTCAATGCCAGGTCTTTGTCAAATTACACACATTAGCACACCCCGGTGTCAAAGCTTCCACCCGTCTGGTATCTGAACGGTTTGTCTGGAGAGACATGCGCCACGATTGTCAGTCTTGGGCCAGGGCATGCGTGTTGTGTCAAGAGATCAAAGTTTCCAGGCACACTTCCCCACCCCTTGGCTGTTTTGCCCAACCACCAGGCCGGTTTCACCATGTTCATGTGGACCTCGTAGGCCCTTTGCCCCCCTCCGAGGGTTTCCGTTACTTGTTTATGGTATTAACAGGATGACTCAGTGGGCTGAGGCTGTGCCTATTCTGAACATTACCTCTGAGACAGTACGTTGAGCATTCTTAGATTCGTGGATCTCTAGATTTGGCTCACCTGTTTACCTCACCACTGATCAGGGACAACAATTCGAGTCTTCAGTTTTCTCCGACTTATGTAAAATGTTTGGTACTGTCAAAATTTATACTTCCGCATGGGCTTGTCGAGCGATAGCATCACACCTTGAAGTCTGCCTTGCATTGTCATGACTCACTATGGACAGAAGCACTGCCCTTCGTGCTTCTTGGCCTTCGTGCAATTTTCAAGGAAGACCTCAAGGGTTCCGTAGCCGAGTTTATGTATGGCCAACCTCTGGTTTTGCCTGGAGAATTAGACACTCCCACCCCACTTCCATGGCCCTCTGAACTCCCTTCACTTCTTGAGCGAGTGCGCTTGCACTGCACCAAAATTCAGCCACCACCTCCGGCTACTCATACACCTCCGCACGTGTATGTACTGCACACGCTAGACTCTTGTGAGTACGTGTTTCTCAGAGACGACTCAATCAAAGCCCCGCTTCAGTCGCCCTACACAGGTCCTTACAAGGTCATCAAACGCTCCGAGAATAACATGGATCTCCACATAAAAGACTCTGTAACCACGGTCTCACTCAACCGAGTGAAACCAGCTTTCATGACATACATAAATTATCTGTTGTTGTAGATGGCGATATGGTGTGTGTGGTTCTCACGTGTGACAATGTTGTGGGAGGAAGGGCAGAACCTCGTGTGGTGTGCCACTTTAAATTGAGCACAAGTGCTGCGTGTGGCAATTTACGTGCCTTTGTTAGGCCTTCTGGCAAGGTGATTCTCCGCCTGCCTGCTGACGAAGTGCTACACCTCCACTCCAGGACGGGACATCGTATTCAGCCACCGGCGTCGCTTGCTGACTTCGCCATCGACATACCGGGTTTCACCCCCCAGTCTGCTACCCGTCGACTGCTTCCGTCTGACGTGGAAGAACTGTACCGCCTGACGTGGAAGAACTGTATGTTACCTTCCTAACTTCTCACCCCCCCATTCACAGGGACGTACTCCATACTGCGCAAGGGGGGGGGGGGTGGCTATGTGGTGTAGAGTGCCATAAATATCGATATTTGGTCAGTGTATAAGTGTGATATCTTTGAGGAGAGGGCTTTTGGAGGATGTTGGCCGCTAACGGCAGTTAACCTCCGGACTTGTATCTGTGTAGAAGCGAAGTGCTAATAAATCTGTATCTGAGAGAACTCTAGTTGTTTACCTACAACTATATCCTATTCCCTCACATGGTTTACAGAATCAAACACCTTCGTGAGGTCACAGAAAATTCCTGCCACCTTATTTCTCTTGTCTAATGATGTAATTATTTTCTCTATGAAACTGTTTTCTGCATCTATGGTGTTTTCCCCCTGCTGAGAACCAAACAGATTTTTTAGAATAACACAATATTTTGCAATAAAGTTTTGGATTTGTGCAACAGCAAGTTTTTCAGATAGGACTGGGAGAGTCAAGATAGGAAGATAATCTCCTATGATTTCTCTTGATCCCTTCTTGAAGAGTGGTTTAACTTCAGCATATTTCAGTACCTCTGGGAAACAGCCCTCTTCAAAACATTGATTTATTGTTTGAGCTGGTAGGTTTGCAATTCTTAGACTTTTGTCAGTATTCCATCCAAATCTGCAGATTTTTTATTTCTTAATCCTCCACAGAAAGATTTTCTTAATCCTCCACAGAAAGTTTTAAGAATTTTGTAAAGTTTTCAGAGTTTTCATTTAGGTCAAAGGGATTTACTTTGTTGTGATAATCTGTTACATCTACATCAGACTTTGCTACATTTATAAAGAATTCATTAAAGTACTCTGGTGTTTGAGTTGGATTTACAATGGCATTTCCTTCAATGTCAATTTTTGAAATTTCTTGGTTGCAGGCTTTAACACCTAACTCAGATTTAATGACTGACTACACAGCCTCTTATTTTTATAATTTAAAATTAGCCTGTTACTTGCCAGTTATTTTGCTGTCCTGCAAATCTTTTAAATATGGATTTATAGAGTGTAACATATTTAATGAAATCCATATCTTTATTTTATTTTAGTTCTCTGTGCAGTTGGCTTTTCCTTGCACTGGAAATTTTTATGCCCTGGGTAATCCACTTTACTTATTTGTTATTTTATTGCTGTAGAGCCTAGGTGGAAATGTTTCATTAAAGACAGCAAGAAAACTATTTAGGCATTTCTCAAAGTTTTCATCACTTGAGTTACAATGATCAAAAGACCATGTTTTCTCTTTCAGTTTCTCACTAAATGTTAGCAAGTTTTCTTTGCTAAAGTTCCTGCTCATATGGGTTTTCATACGTGAAATGTTCCTGTCTGTCTATGGCAGCTCAATGAACAATGCACAATGATCTGAAATACCAAGATCTAGACAAAACTTATGTACATCTTCAAATACATAATTAGTTAGAGCATTGTCAATACATGTTGCTGATTGCCCATTGTCTCTGGTAGATTCAAAGAAATTCAATGGCCCTCAAGCACATGCAGCAATATATTTGGTGGCATCTTCGATGAAAGAGTCTTTGGTGGTTAGGGACCACAGTTGTCCCCCTACCTTGTTGATAATCCAGGTTCCATCCCATCCATTTCTCTTGATATTTGTTGCAAAGGATCCTCAACGACATGCACCACAACTTGGTAGATGGGGTCACAGTTGCTTCTGCTCCTTGTTGTCAATCCAGATGTCATCCAACCCCATTCCATTCCTACATGCTGATTAAAAGAGAGAGAAATTTTGCAACAGTTCTTGTTGCACTGAGTGTGGTGCTAGTGTAAGAATTCAGGTTCTGCTATAAGCAGCAGTCTCATGTCTCATGGGCAACACCTCTGGCTGTTGATTGCACACATGGGGGTCAGCTCTGTAACTGAGAGCCAATGCTTTGTTAACTATAAGTGCCAACTGTATCTGCCCAATGCACCAGGTATCAGATACTTGCTACAGGCTTGCTCTCTCTTGAGCTGTTCTTTGGTTAAGGCAGTTTCCTTTATTTTTCTTGCGTTCTTTAATTCTAACCCTGCAACAGAAACTGGTGCTATGGCCTGGGCTTGTTTGGATTATTTCTGCACAATATTTCTCTGTACCCTGTGCCATGTTGCTGATCTAGGCTTATCATTGTTTGTGTCTGTATCCACTCCTCCAGAGCTTTTACTGTTCTACATTAATGAACTTTCGTCAATACAAACATAAAATCCCTGATGTTCGTTATTGATTGTGGTAGTTTCAAGTTGGGATAAGATGCAGAAAATAACTTTCAGTAGTTTAGATGTGTGAGTTCTATAAAGAAAAGACAACCCTAGTGAATGAATGAATGAGAGGAAAGTAATGATAATAGTTATGTTGCTAGTCATACGAATAGTAGTATTAGAAGTTGGCTGACTGGTTAAGATGTCAATAACAGGTTTGTACTGGTAGGAATTATTTTTCTTTAACTTGTCTTTTTTTAGCATTACTACATAGTACCCAGCAAAAATAATTTATTATACATAAATATGTGGAGCATATCATCTATTTTTCATTCAGATGAAAGGCTGTAATTATGAAGAAGAAGTGAATACATAAATAAAGCCTCTGAAGGTGTCAGAATAGTAACAGAATTCGATATATAGTGTCCTTTATCTAATCTGCAGTGTTCAGTGTTCCCTTAATACACTGACAGGTATGGAAAGTATGCACTATGGAGCATCAGTCTGATATTTACGGAACTTTGTGTAGATGTTTATCACTTAACAGGTGTTAAATGATTAAACTTTCATTTCACCCAGAACTGGTGTCCACTACCAACATCAGTAGGAGCTGTGACCCCCCAAGAGCTTGATACTCTATTGTATTCTTTGTGGCATGGCTGTAAACATCTTTAGAATCTAACTTGAAGAATTATTTGTCATCCCTGAAAAAGATGCTGAACGTGTTTATGAATATTGCTGGTTGGAAGTTGTTACGAAAGTATACACCTTCCCATCACATCATAGACATGCTTATGGGTGACAAACCAACTCAGGGGATTGGGCAGGCCAGTCAAGAACCTCTACTTTCCTCAAGACATTGTGCTGTGAACTGCAGTGTGGGTCTTGCATTATCCAGCTGAAATATGCCATTTGGTGCACTCGTCATGAAGGGTGTTACTACAGGACTATTCTTACATTCACTGTGAGCATTCCACCTAGCTTCAGTAATTACTAAATCAGTCCTTTTGTCATATCCAATAGCTCTCTACACCATGGTTCCAGGTGTCGGAGTGATATGGGTCTTGAGAACTGCTAGTTCCTGTGACCTTAAACAAGGCCGTCTGTGGACATGTTGGTGGTGATCTGACCCCCATCAGCAGAAGTGAGACTCATTTCTGGGCACCACAGAGTGACACTCAATGACTCACCTCGCTCTGGTTCTACACAATGCAATTCTATGTTAAAACTTCCTGGCAGATTAAAACTGTGTGCCCGACCGAGACTCGAACTCGGGATCTTTGCCTTTTGCGGGCAAGTGCTCCACCATCTGAGCTACCGAAGCACGACTCACGCCCGGTCCTCACAGCTTTACTTCTGCCAGTATCTCGTCTCCTACCTTCCAAACTTTACAGAAGCTCTCCTGCTGTGAGGACCGGGCATGAGTCGTGCTTCGGTAGCTCAGATGGTAGAGCACTTGCCCGCAAAAGGCAAAGGTCCCGAGTTCGAGTCTCGGTTGGGCACATAGTTTTAATCTGCCAGGAAGTTTCATATCAGCACACACTCCGCTGCAGAGTGAAAATCTCATTCTGCAATTCTATGTTATCTCTAGTATGGAGGCAGTATAAAGAATGCACAGGAACTCCAGATTGCAACCATCTTGCAGTACACTGTTCCCAGTGGTTCCTGGTGACACTCTGCCTGTAACCTCTGTTAGGATGTCAGTTGTTGCCATTTGTGTATTCACAGAGCAAATCAAACAATCTTATGATCTCCTTGTGGTGCAGTCTTTCTGAAAGGACCTGCAACTACCCTCCTTGTCACACTGCTGCCCTGAGTCCACCTCATCACCAACTGTTGTGCAGATACTGAAATGCTCCCAGTGACCCAGAGAGGTAAGCTATTTAGCCACTCCCACATCTGACAGTACAACATACACACAGCAGGCAATGAGCACACAACAGCAAGCCAAAATACAACTCCCTTCACCACATCACACAGCATGATCCCATGGTCCCCAGAGTGGAATAAAGCTGCTTGCACAGTGACAAGAGGCCAGTGCTGTATTCAGTTCACATGCATACAATGTACGCACTGGCTCAATGGCTACACTCTTATTTATGACCTATTCTGTGGTCTTATAATTGTTTTTTTTTTTTTTTTTACTCTGGCTGGACTTGTCGTAACAGTACAAGAGATTTGGGCTTCATTAGCAGAATTATAGTATTTAACAGTGTCCATTATTTGTGTAACTGCAGCCAATCAAATGTTTGTGATGTGCAACCAGCCCTCAATCTATACCAAATTTGTAACTAATTCTTTTGTTCAAATAAAGGGAATGGAAGCAACATTCCAACACATTGCACTGGAGCCAACTGTTTTTGCTCTCTATTGGTATTATGTTCCTATGTACCTCATGCCAGTGATTCCACCTTTCTCAGAATCTGAAAGAATGCATTAAATGACAAGTGTGTGTTCTCTGGGCCTGCTATATTTTGGTGTCTCCACTTGGAAAGTTTCTCTAACATTAGACAGACTCTCTCTCTCTTTATTCATTTTTTTTTTGGGGGGGGGGGGGGAGGGGTACTTTAGTCTGGTGACTGATTTTAGCATCACATGAAAGAATAAGCACTAGAGACCATCATAAGCAGGTTCCATCATTTCCTACAGTTTTTGTTGTTGCTAGATCTGAGTCACGAGACTCTTTTTTTGTGCAATATTTGCAAATATTTAAAGTTCTATACACTTAGTGCTGTATAATACACTGAAGCTATTTGGAATACATTGTCATTCTTCAGTTACAGATTGTTAAAGGAAGTAAACTTCCACTTTTCTTAAAAGTAGTTATGTATTCTGTGGACTGTTAAGCCATACTATCTGATCACCTGCACCATCTTGCATCTTATAAGAGAAAAAGGTCTTTTACTTTAGAGAATGTCAAATTTTCAAGTTAAATTAGTTTCTTTAAAGTGTTAACAATTTTACCTACCTTGAAAATGGAAATTTGTGGTAGTTTCCTAAACGTATTTAACTGGTTTTTATAATACTTCTGCTTAATTTGATTTATTTTACTGGTTATTGTTGTATATTAGAGTAATAATGTAACAGATAGGTGATTAAGTATGGTACTGACAAGATTTTCTGAACTGCAAGGCTTTTAAATTTCAGTGGAGTTATTGTTGCTAGGTACATGATCATGGTATATCTTGTAACACGTTTTCACATTTGGAAAAGCCTAAATTTTCTGGAGTAATTTTTGTAATTTCAGAAAAAGACTGCAGCACTTCAAAAGTGAATGAGACCATTTAGAACCAGAATAAGAAGATATACAAAATTTCTATTGCAGGTCTGGAATGTGTCCCAGATTGTAAACACTTTCCCCTACTGAAAATATGCTCATATAATGATAAAGTTTTAATCAGCATATTATACAGGCATGGAAATACTTAACTATCAGATTCATAGCGTTTGGTCAATGTGTTAATGCTTCAGCACTTTCCATTTCCTCTCTCTCTCTCTCTCTCTGTGTGTGTGTGTGTGTGTAATACAGGGAGAGAGAGGAGTCTATATTACTACATTCAAAAAATGTAGCTATAGGTGAGGACCATATGCAGTGACTTTCTGCCTCTGAATCTCACTAATTTAAGATGCCATCCACTCCACAATGATTTTCAGTATATGGCTGCAGATGTTAAAAGACTAATACCTGTTTCACACTCACCTTTCCCTGCCTCACAACATCACTTTCAGGTCCCAACAACAGGGCAGTTGCTGCTTGGCTGAAAGTGTCACAGCCCAGGAATGTCAAGTACTCATGGTTCCTTGTCTTGTCTTGACCCATAAGCTGCTCAATTCGCTGCACCCAGGGCATCACCCAAGGCTGTCCCTCATTGGTGCGATAAGCTGTGGAATAGAATCACAAATACTTTCTGGGAACAGAGAGTCAAGGAAAATATTGGAGACATGGTCCACAAACTCAACATGCATTATCAATCTCGTGAGCATCTGATTAGAGCGAAACCTGTTGTACTATGTGGATGAGTATGTTTATAATAGCTTTGTTTCTTAGTGCAATTTACTATTTGGTGTATCGTACTTGTTAATAAGGCTTGGAATTTTTTGCGTGCTGAAGAAGATGGGCTGACAAAACTGGAAAAAATGGACGTCACCAAAAATTCTTCTTTTGAAATTAGTGGAAGAGCTGATGCACTGGAAGCGGCTCAATCATATGTGTCACCTATCATGAGTGTGCCACTTGAGCAGACAATGCAAGAAGATGCTGCTTCATTTAGAACAGGATAATTCTGAGGTGAAGAATTAGCTATACCTCTGTTATGGCATTGTGGTTCAAGTGGTGTCACGCCTTTTGGGAAAAAAATAGCAATTGTGTCTGCAGGCCAATTTTAATCAAGTAATGCTATGTCATTTTCATTTCATTGCAAGTTCAGTATTTCTGAATGATTTTTTCTGGTATTATTTTGTATCATTGCATTTTACTGATTTCGCTCCAGTTGATACCATTTATTTATATTGATAAAAAGCCTAATCACCATGTGGCGGCAGAACACACACGTAAAAGAAGGTCGTAATTAGGCAGCCTTTTGAGCCAGTGGCTCCTTCTTCAGGCAGAGGGGTTGAAAGGGGAGGAAGTTGGGTGAAGGAAAACGACAGGAGAGGTCTAGGAAAAGGGGCAGATTTTGGGAAAGTCATCCAGAACCGCGGCTCAGGGAAGACGTACCGCACGGGATAAGAGGGAAAGCCTTATTGTTGGGGACTGCATCAGACGAGATTGGAAAACCTGAGAGCTTAAAGATGGAAGACAGAGTAATGTGCTAGACAGAGATTACTGCTTAAGCATCATGCATGAAATAATAAAAATGAAAAGCTAAGTGCATTGTACATAAGTGAGGTGGGAGGGGACGGCAAAAAATACACTGCTGGCCACCGTAAATGCAACACCAAGAAAGACAAGAGGTAGCACAACAAGATTTATTTTGTAGATAACATGTTGACCAAGTATCAAATGATTACGTTTACAGACGTCTGTGACATGTCGTTCCTGCCAGAATCAGTAGCCAGAGTAGCCGCCATTGTTGGAGATCACCGCTGCCACACGTCGCGGCATTGAGTCAAAGAGACGTTGGATGTGTTCCTGGGGTACAGCAGCCCAAGCAGCTTCCACACGTTGCCAAAGATCATCTGGTGTGGCAGCTGGGGGATGTAATCTGGGTCACTCGTTGAGCAACCATGGACCACATGTTTTCTATCGGCGAAAGATCCGGAGAGCGAGCCGGCCAGGGAAGCAATTCAATCTGGTTATTGACGAAGAACCTTTGGACAATGCGTGCCACGTGTGGTCGCGCATTATCCTGTTGAAATATGGCTGTGGCCGAGCCCTGAAAGTAAGGAAGGACAACTGGCTCCAGCACCTCGGATATGTAGCGCCAGCTATTTAAAGTACCGGCAATGCGTACTAGAGGCGTGCGAGAGTAATATCCAATACCGCCCCATACAATAATACCCAGTGCAAGACCAGTGTGGCGGTGCATAATGCAGCTGTCCAGCATCCTCTCTCCACGGTGTCTCCACACTCGAATCCGACCATCGTGGTGCTGCAGACAGAAGCGTGCCTCGTCAGTAAAGACGTCATTCCACTCTGCCGTCCACATCCGTCTGTCATCACACCATTGGCGATGGAGACGTCTGCGGTTCTGCGTCAATGGTAGACGAAGCAATGGACGTCTTGCGGACAGACCACTCTGCTGTAAACGGCGTCTAATGGTACGCGCAGACACTGGATGATGCGTTACAGACGCAATGTGCTGTGCTATGGTTCGGGATGTCACTGAGCGATCCGTCACTGCCATGGCCACAATTTGCCTGTCAGCACGTGCAGTGGTGCACCGAGGTGAATGCGATCAACCACGTCGGTCCGTCGTACCCTCCTGCATCCAACGGTCACATATCCACATTACAGTTGTTTGGTTACGTCCAACACGACTAGCGATTTCTCTGTATGATAATCCACAATCTCGGTAAGCCACTATCCTTCCTCTGTCGAACTCGGATACTTGATCAAAAGATGTTCGCTGTTGTCTATGAGGCATAACTGATCGTCTTGTGAAACAACCACAAGGTAAACACACGTGCCGAACGTACACTCGTCGAAATCGCTAAGCCTTAAATGGCGCTATGAGGTGGCGACAC
Source organism: Schistocerca nitens (assembly GCF_023898315.1). NCBI lineage: Eukaryota > Metazoa > Arthropoda > Insecta > Orthoptera > Acrididae > Schistocerca > Schistocerca nitens. The sequence goes on from NC_064617.1 coordinate 863,447,953, forward strand.
AGGCGCGCGTGATGTGCGTCTGCGCTGAAATTCTAATCAGTTGCATATCTCATCGCTGCAAACCCATGGTGTAAATTTCATTTGATTCGGATGCTTCCTTCAGGGTGTTGCATTTACGGTGGCCAGCAGTGTAGATGGGTAAGACAACAAAAGATGTAAAAAACTTAAATGGAGTGGAGGTAAGAGTAGTTACTCTGCAGAAATGCTGAGATGGAAGAAACTAACGTAAATTAAGGCGAGGTCGGTGGTGGGAATCAAGGACATATTGGAACGCTAGTTCCAAACTGTGGAATTCTGAGAAATTGGGATCTGGCAGAGAAATCCAGTTGGCACATGTGATGAAACAGACACCAAAGTCACGATTGTCATCTTGAAGACAATGCTCAACAACAAGATGTTACGTGGTGCCAATATACACCCTCTGTCTATGTCCATTCATCCTCATTGATGCTTTGGTGGTCATCATGCCGATGTAAAAGGCCGAACAGTGTTTACATAACAGCTGATATACAATGTGTCATTTCACAGGTGGCTCTCCCTTGATAGTACATGTTTTGAAAGTTACAGGACTGCTACAGGTGGTGGTAGGACTGTGCATAGGGAAAGTCTTCCACGTCTATGTCTACATGATTACTCTGCTATTCACAATAAAGCGCCTGGCAGAGGTTTCAATGAACCACCTTCAAGTTGTCTCTCTACCATCCCACTCTCGAATGGCACGTGGGAAAAATGAGCACTTAAATTTTTCTCTGCAAGCACTGTGTTCTCTTATTTCATCGTGATGATCATTTCTCCCTATGCACGTGGGTGCCAACAGAATATTTTCTCAGTCGGAGGAGAAATCTGGTGATTGAAATTTCATGAGAAGACGCCGTCTCAACAAAAATCGCCTTTGTTTAAATGATTGCGACTCCAATTCATGTATCATGTCTGTGACACTATCTCCCCTATTTCGCAATAATACAAATCGAGCTGCCCTTCTTTGTACTTTTTCGATGTCATCCGTCAGTCCCACCTGATGCGGATCCCACACCGCACAGCAATACTCCAGAATAGGGCGGACAAGCATGGTGTAAGCAGTCTCTTTAGTAGACCTGTTGCACCTTCTAAGTGTTTTGCCAATGAATCGCAGTCTTTGGTTTGCTCTACCAACAGTATTATCTATGTGATCGTTCCAATTTAGGTTGTTTGTAATTGTAATCCCTAAGTATTTAGTTGAATTTACAGCCTTCAGATTTGTGTGACTTATCGCATAGTCGAAATTTAGCTGATTTCTTTTAGTACTTATGAGAATAACGTCACACTTTTCCTTATTCAGGGTCAATTGCCACTTTTCTCGCCATACAGATATCTTATTTAAATCATTTTGCAAGTTGTTTTGATCATCTGATGACTTTACAAGACGGTAAATGACAACATCATCTGCAAACAATCCGAGACCGCTACTCAGATTGTCTCCTATGTCGTTAATGTAGATTAGGAACAATAGAGGGCGTATAACACTTCCTTGGGGAACGCCGGATATGACTTCTGTTTTACTCGATGACTTTCCGTCTATTACTACGAATTGTGACATTTCTGACAGGAAATCACGAATCCAGTCGCAGAACTGAGGCGATATTCCATAGGCACACAATTTGGTTAAAAGACGCTTGTGAGGAACGGTGTCGAAAGCTGATAGGTATTCCTGCTTAAGGGAAGTCTCTCTAACAAAGGAACCACTTTCGACAAAGCTTAGGTATCCGAGTAATGAGGGAATTAGTATATTTCATCAAAATATACAAGATATTAGAGATAAAGTTAGTGAACTGCTTATAGATGTTGACTCTGAAATTATTGGTATATCTGACCACTTATTAAATAAGGAGATAATTCAGAGGCTTCCTTTACCGGGATACAGGTTGGCTGGCAGCTTTTAGAGGAGCTCTTTGCGGTGTGGGGGAGTAGCCATGTATGTGAAAAACGGCATCCCATTTGAGTCAATTGATGTTTCAAAGTACTGCACTGAAAAGATGTTTGAATGTTGTGCAGGTGTGGTTAAATTTAACGGAGCTAAACTTCTAACTGTTGTTATTTATAAATTCCCCAGACTCCGATTTCACAACATTTTTGCTAAAGCTAGAGGAGGTTCTCGGTTCACTTCATAGGAAATACAAAAAGTTAGTTATATGTGGTCACTTCAATATTAATTGTATAAGTGATTGTGCAAGGAAGAGGATGCTGGTAGACCTCCTTAATTCATATAATCTTATGCAAACCGTATTCTTTCCAACGAGAGTGCAAGGGAACAGTAGAACAACCATAGACAACATTTTTGTTCATTCCTCATTACTAGAAGGGCATTCTGTTAGCAAAAAGGTGAATGGCCTTTCAGATCATGATGCACAAATTTTAACTCTAAAAGATTTTTGTGCTGCAACACGTGTTAAATACAGTCATCAGCTGTTTAGGAAAGCTGATCCAGTTGCTGTAGAGACCTTTGTAAACCTTATCAAGGAACAAGAGTGGCAAGATGTTTATAGCGCTGATACAGTAGACGATAAATATAATGCTTTTCTCAAGACTTTTCTCGTGCTCTTTGAAAGTTGCTTTCCGTTAGAACGTTCAAAACAGGGTACTAGCACAAACAGGCAGCCTGGGTGGCTGACTAGGGGGATAAGAATATCTTGTAGAACAAAGTGGCAATTATATCAAAACGTTAGAAACAGTCAAAATCTAAATGCAGCAGCCCATTACAAACAGTATTGTAAGGTGCTTAAAATGTTATTAGGAAGGCAAAAAGTATGTGGTATGCAGATAGAATAGCTAAGTCTCAGGATAAAATTAAAACCATATGGTCAGTCGTAAAGGAAGTGGCTGGTCTGCAGAGACAGGTCGAGGATATAGAATCAGTGCGTAGTGGGAATGTCCGTGTTACTGATAAGTCGCATATATGTACAGTATTTAATAATCACTTTCTGAATATAGCAGGTGAACTAAATAGAAACCTAGTCCCAACAGGGAATCATATAGCGCTCTTAGAAAAAAGTGTTCCGAAACTGTTACCTGAAATGCTCCTCCATGATACTGACAAGAGGGAGATTGAGTTAATAATTAAATCACTAAAGACCAAGAACTCTCATGGATATGACGGGGTATCTAGCAGAATACTGAAGTATTGTTCTATGTATGTTAGCCCAGTACTTAGCCATATCTGTAACTTTTTCTTTATGAGTGGTCGGTTTCCTGACCGATTAAAGTACTCAGTAGTGAAGCCACTTTATAAAAAGGGAGACATTGATAATGTTGACAATTTTAGACCTATTTCTATGCCATCGGTGTTTGCTAAAGTTATCGAGAAGGTTGTATATACAAGGTTACTGGAGCATTTAAATTCACATAATTTGCTGTCAAATGTTCGGTTTGGTTTTAGAAATGGTTTAACAACTGAAAATGCTATATTCTCTTTTCTCTGTGAGGTTTTCGACGGATTAAATAAAAGGTTGCGAACGCTAGGTGTTTTCTTTGATTTAACGAAGGCTTTTGACTATGTTGACCACAAAATATTACTGCAGAAGTTGGACCATTATGGAGTAAGGGGAGTAGCTTACAGTTGGTCCGCCTCTTACTTTAAGAACAGAAAGCAGAAGGTAATTCTCCACAATATTGAGAGTGTTAGTGGTGTTCAGTCCCAATGGGGCACTGTTAAGTGGGGCGTTCCCCAAGGGTCGGTGCTGGGGCCACTGCTGTTTCTTATTTATATAAATGATATGCCTTCTAGTGTTACAGGTGATTCAAAAATATTTCTGTTTGCTGATGACACCAGCTTGATAGTGAAGGATCTTGTGTTTAATACTGCAACAGTATCAAATAATGTAGTTCATGAAATAAGTTCGTGGCTTGTGGAAAATAATTTGATGCTAAATCACAGTAAGACTCAGTTTTTACAGTTTCTAACTCACAATTCATCCAGAACCGTATTTTGATCAGACAGAATGGGCATATTATAAGCGAGATGGAACAGTTCAAGTTCCCAGGCGTTCGGATAGATAGTAAGCTGTTGTGGAAAGCCCATGTCCAGGATCTTGTTCAGAAACTAAATGCTGCTTTATTTACCATTAGAACAGTATCTGAAATAAGTGACACTTCAACACGAAAAGTAGTCTACTTCGCATATTTTCATACGCTTATGCCGTATGGTATTATTTTTTGGGGTAATTCTTCTGATTCAAAAAGGGTATTTTTGGCTCAGAAACGGGCTGTTCGAGCTATATGTGGTGTAAGTTCGAGAACCTCTTGTCGACCTCTATTCAATAGTCTGGGAATTCTCACATTGACCTCGCAGTATATATTTTCTTTAATGTCGTTTATTGTTAGCAATATTAGCCTATTCCCAAGAGTTATCAGCTTTCACTCAGTTAATACTAGGCAGAAATCCAATCTGCATGTGGAATGCACTTCCTTGACTCTTGTGCAGAAAGGAGTGCAGTATTCTGCTGCATCCATTTTCAATAAGCTACTACAAGAACTCAAAAATCTTAGCAGTAGCCCAAACTCTTTTAAGTCTAAACTGAAGAGTTTCCTCATGGCTCACTCCTTTTATTCTGTCGAGGAGCTCCTGGAAGAGCTAAAAAATTAAGCAAATTCCAGTGTTACATTGTTGATTTTCTTTATTTAAACTTGCGACTTATCACTTGAATATATTTTTTTATATTTCATTTTATGTGTTTCTAATATCGTGTTATAATTTCAAGTATTGACTCGTTCCATGACCATGGAGACTTCTCCTTAATTTGGTCCCACGGAACAATAAAAAAAAGGCGTTCTAGAAATCTAAAAAAATATGGAATCAATTTGACATCCCCTGTCGATAGCACTAATTACATCATGAGTATAAAGAGCTAGTTGTGTTTAACAAGAACGATATTTTCTGAAACTGTGCTGGCTACGTGTCAATAAATCGTTTTCTTTGAGGTACATCATAATGTTCGAATACAGTATATGTTCCAAATCCCTACTGCAAATCGACGTTAGTGATATAGGCCTGTAATTCAGCGGATTACCCCTACTTCCCTCTTTGGGTATTGGTGTGACTTGAGCAGTTTCCAGTCGTTAGGTGCGGATCTTTCTGTGGACGAGTGGTTGTACATAATTGCTAAATATGGGACTATTTTACATACTCTGAGAGGAACCTGACTGGTATACAATCTGGACCGGAGGGCTTGCCTGTATTAAGTGATTTAAGCTGCTTCGTTACTCCGAGGATATCTAATCCTATGTTTCTCATCTTGGCAGTTGTTCTTGATTGGAATTCAGAGATATTTACATCGTCTTCTTTGGTGAAGGAGTTTCGGAAAACCGTGTTTAATAACCCTGCTTTAGTGGCACTGTCATCAGTGACTTCACCGTTGTTATCGCACAGTGAAGGTATTGATTGCGTCTTGCCACTGGTGTGCTTTATGTATGACCAGAATATCTTTGGATTTTCTGCCAGATTTTGAGACAGAATTTCGTTGTGGAAATTATTAAAAGCATCTCCCATTGAAGTACGCGCCATATTTCGAACTTCTGTAAAACTTTGCCAATCTTAGGAATTTTGTGTTCTTTTAAATTTGGCATGCTTTTTTCGCTGCTTCTGCAACAACGATCTGACCCGTTTTGTGTACCATGGGGGATCAGTACCATTACTTATTAATTTATGTGGTATATATCTCTCAATTGCTGTCGATACTATCTGTTTGAAAACATTCCACAACTTTTCTACACTTACATGATCAGATCGGAAGGAGTGAAGACTGTCTCTTAAAAAGGCGTTGAGAGCATTTTTATCAGCTTTTTTAAATAGATATACTTTGCGTTTCTTTTAGATGGTTGTAGGTGTTACGGTATTCAGCCTAGCAGCAACTGCCTTGTGGTCGCTAATCCCTGTATTCGTCACAATACTCACTATTTGTCCAGGATTATTTGTAAGGTCAAGTATGCTTTCGCAACCATTTACGCTTCGAGTGGGCTCATGAACTAATTGTTCAAAGTAATTTTCTGAGAAAGCATTCAGTACAATTTCGGATGACGTTTTATGTCTGCCGCCAGCTTTAAACATATAATTTTTCCAGCATATCGAGGGTAGATTAAGGTCACCACCGACTATAATGGTATGAGCGAGGTACTTATTTGAAATGGGACTAAAGTTTTCTTTGAACTGTTCTTCTGAGTCGGGGGATCCGTAAAACGATCCAATTAATAGTTTAGTCCGATTTCAGGTATAATCTCTATCCATACTATTTCACACGAACTGTCTACTTCAATTTCGCTACAAAGCAAACTACTTCTGACAGCAATAAATACTCCACCACCAACTTTATTTAATATATCCTTTCTGAACACTGTTAGATCGCTTGAAAAAAAATTTTGGCTGAACTTATTTCCGGCTTTAGCCAGTTCTCTGTACCTACAACTATTTGAGCTTCAGTGCTTTCTATTAGGGCTTGGAGCTCTGTTTCTTCCCCAACATAGCTATGACAATTTACAACTACAATACCAATCGTTTCTACAACTACCTTACTGTGTTTTACCTGCCCACTTTTAGACAGACATTCCTTCTGTGGTTCCCTGAGACCCTCTAACCTAGAAAACCAGCCAGTCCCTTCCACACAGCCCCCGCTACCCATGTAGCTGGCTCCTGTGTGTAGTGGACTCCTGACCTATTAAGTGGAACCCGGAAGCCCACCACCCGATGGCGCAAGTCAAGAAATCTGCAGCCTACACCGTCACAGAACCGCTTGAGCCTCTTATTCAGACCCTCCACTCGGCTCTGCACCAAAGGACCACAGTCGGTTCTATCGATGCTGCTGCAGATGCTGAGCTTTGCCTTAATCTCGGAAGCAAGGCTGGCAGTCTTTACCATTTCCACTAGCCACCCAAAACCAGACAGAATCTGCTCCGATCCAAAGCGACACATGTTATTGGTACCGACATAAGCCACCACCTGCAGTTGGTTGCACTCTGTACTCTTCATGGCATCTGGAAGCACCCTTTCCACATCCAGAATGACTCCCCCCAGAATGCACATGGAGTGCACACTGGCTTCCTTCCCCTCCATGGCAGCCATGTTCCTAAGGGGCCCCATTACGCGCCTAACATAGGGGCTCCCAACTACCAGCAAACCCACCCTCTGTGAATGCCCAGACGTTGCGGGCTGAGAAGCTTCCTCTGGAACAGGGTGGACGACTGCATCCGGCTCAGCAACATCGTCAGCTGCAAATAATGCCCGAAACCTATTTGTCAAAAGAACCGGGAGGCCCTACGATCGGCCCGTCAGGAAGTTTCTCACTGCCTGCCAGACTTTGGAATGATCTTCCACTCAACCACAGGTGAGGGGTCAACCTCAGTGCGGCAGTACCCCGGGCGGCCACAGCAGTGCACTGATCAGAGGACACGTGGGACGTGCTCGATGTCCCTCGTGTCCCTGCATCCAATCCAACATAGTGACGCCCCTTGGCAGCAGCCTCAAGCTGTGTGACAGAAGCCAAAGCAGCCTGGAGCTGTGAACGAAGGGTCGCCAACTCAGCTCGCATCTGTACACAACAATCACAGTTCCTACCCATTACTGCAGTCGCTCCTGTTTGAAACTCGCCAAAATATGTAACAAGCGAACGGTGTACTCGCCTTATTAGTAGCAGGAACTAGCGGTGCTGCTCTCGCTGACAGTCTAACTGACAGTGGGGATGGACACAGGTATAGGAGCAATTGGGGTGCAATATGGGTGCAGAAGAAGCATAGCATCTGACAAGAATATTGCAGAGATTGGGAGGGCGATAAAAAGCTATTCCAGATGTGGTGGTTAAAAATCACACAGAATCGATCTCATTTCAGGACATGATTTTAGAAGTCATGGCCCTGTTGAAGTAGCTGATTAATACATTCAAGAACAGGATAGTATTGAATGACCAAGTGGTGTGCTCCAAAGCTATTTCTTGGAGGGATCAGCAGTACCAAGGTTGGATGTGATGGCCCAGGAAATCTGCTTTTGAACTAGGCTGGCAGGGTAATTATATGCAGTGGAGACTGAGGTGAGAATGGTGCTGTTTTACCGTAAAGAGTCTACATCTGAACAAATATATTTACCTCAAATGCCAAGGCTGTGTGGGAGGTAATGTTTGACATGGAAAGGATGGTAACTGTCAAACTATAAGTGTTGTTGTTTGTTGGTAGGTTTAATGTGGATGGAAGTGTGTACCTGGCCTTTGTTGAGGTTGAGATCAACATCAAGGAAAGTGACATGGGATTCCAAATTGGATCATGTGAAATTTAATTGAGAGAGGATATTCAGAAACTCTAGGAATTTTAACAGGTCAGTCTCACCATGTGTCCATAAGGTACAGATGTCATCAGTGTATCTAAACAAAACCAGGGGCTGAAGACTTACGGATCACAGGAAACCCAGTTCAAGCGATCTATGAAAAAGTGGGCATAGGAAACAGCCATCCTGCTTCTCATAGCCATACCCCTGATCTCTTTGTAAGTCTGCACCTCAAAGGTGAAGTAGTTGTTGGTAAATGTAAAGTTGATTAAGGTGAGCAGGAAGGATGTCATAGGTTTGGAATCAGGTGAGCACTGAGTGAGGAAAGAGGAAATGTTCAGCAGCTGGCAGACCCTGTACATGTGGATGTTGGTATAGAGGGAGGTGGCATCAATGGTGACAAGCAAGGTGTGCGGTGAAGTGGGATAGGCAAAGATTTATATATTTTATAGAGGAGGGGAGTCTTTGTTCTATGTGTTGCAGGTGCTTATCAACTAAGGCAGATATACGTTTGCTGAGTGCTTTAAAGCCAGCAACTACAGGACAGTCAAGATTATTGGGTTTTTGGATCTTAGGAAGAAGGTAAATGGTGGGGGTTCATGGTTTCTTTTTTTTGGGGGGGGGGGCATAAGAATATCTATGGATTGAGGTATTAGTCCTTGTGAGGGGTCTGAGGTTTTAAGTTGGAACTGCAAGTCAGTTTGAATCACAGGGGTGGGATCTTGATGCCAGACATTGTATGTAGAGGTGTCAGACATCTGATGTAGCCCTTCACTAAAATACTCTTTTCGGTCAATTACTACAGTGGTAGATCCTTTGCCAAACTTCACCTTAAAAAGCCATCCTACCTCCTCCTAAACTACGTGAACATTGGTGTTTCCCTTCCTGTCCCTCAGCAGTTCCCTAAGCAGCCATACCATCATCCACCACTCCTGTCACACAAATCAAGCTTGGACAACCTCCTCAACACCTGACAGCCTTCATCACTGACTCCCAGACTAAGAATAATGTTACAGTTATATGCGTTTGTATGTAATTAAGTGGCAGATAAAAGTTGGCAGCACTTGTGCTCTAGAGTCTTTGGAGAGACAAGTACTAGAAACTAGGTCTTTGACGATGTGTTATTTTGTGTGGCTGTACAATGTGAAATAAACGTAATGTTCAGTGAAGTAGACAGATTCTTTTTAAATCCAAAACAAGTAAAAGTAACAGGTTATGGATCCAGTTTCGCTTAAGAGTCGTAAGTGAATTAAAGACTCGAAACAGTGACGAAAAGTTAACAAAATACGATAATGTGTGCTTGAGAGTGAAAACCGTTGTTGTAAAACCTTTTACTGAACTGTGTTAGTGCAAGTAAGCGCCAAAAACGAGAGTTTTGTATACAGTAGTCAGAAATTGAGGTTAAATTGTCGTCTACTGAGTTTTGAGTGGAGTACAGCCAGCTGAGATTTGAGGTCAGGAACATCGACAGATGAGTTTTAGGTTTTAAGATTTGTTTTCAGTAAGTAACTTTCGGCCATATATTGTATTTTGAAGCAAAGATTCAGCAGAAATGGATATGTCCAAAAATATAAAACCACTTAATGGACAAATGGACTGGCCAATTTGGAAATGAAAAATAAGAGACTTGCTGGATTACCATGAAGGTGCATTGGATCTTATTGACAGGAGGTTAGTTAAGCCCAAGCCACTGGAAGACAACGCAGCAGATGCACATGCAAAGAAACACAAGTAACAGTTCGATTTGTATCGAAATACAAATAGTTATGCAAAGTGTATGATAACTAGTGCCATCAGTGATGAAGTATTTCAAAAGGTAATGGACAAGGAAACAGCTAGTGATATGTGGGATGCCTTAAAGCGGCAGTTTGAAGCTTCATCCAATCGTGAGAAGTTCAAAATCTGCACAGACTTCTGCTGGATACCAGGTGATGATGATTCTACCCACATAGAAAAATTGAAGAGTTTGTGGAATGAGTTAAACAGTGGACTTAAAGCTAAAAACGAAAGTGTTTTACTAGACCTTATATTAGGGTGCAAAACGTTGCATATTCTGCCAAGTGTATTTGAAACTTCTCAGTCATGTTGGATGTTGTTAACACAGGACGAAAAAAGAAAATTTGATGAGTTAACAGTGTTGTTATATATGTTTGAAAGGAATTTCTTGAAGAATCCAAACAGTGACAAAACACCAAAGGAAGCATTAATGGTGAATGTAAGTAAACAAAAACCAGATGGCAAAGGCAAGTTCATCAAGAATGACCCAAGAAAAGGTGACATTTGCAATTATTAAGCGTAAGGTCCATTGGGTAAAGGACTGCAAAAAGTGGATTTCCGATGGAAGACCAAATAAAAATCGAAACAGAAGTCAAGAAAGTTGTGCTGCTGCTAGTGCTGTGCCAATGTCTGTCTGTGAAGAGGCCTATGCAGTTGAGGCAGATTCAGCATCGTGGTGGGTTGACAATGGAGCTACAAGGCATGTAACAAACTGTTCACAGTATGTTACAGACTTTCTAAAATTTGACACTCCATGTGGTGCAAAGGCAGCTGGAAGAGAAACTCTAATGGCAGTGGGAAAAGGCAATATTCAGTTTTCATCTCTGACTGATGGGCAAGATGTGATGTTGTTGGATGTGTGGTATGTTCCACAATTATCTAGAAATTTGTTTTCAGTGTTAACTGCACAGGACCGGAATCCTAATAGTGAATTTAAGTCATCAACAAGAGAGTGTTGGCTTACAATTGATGACAAGGTAGTGCTGCATGGAACCCGTGAGCCCTTTGGTACCTTGTACAAGGCAGACATTCAACCAAATTTGCCCAAAGAAATTGCTGAAGTAAATGCCATTGAAGAAACTTCATTATTGCAGCTGTATCATGAGAGGTGGGGACATCAGGATAAACACCATGTCGAAGGAATGTTAGAAAGGGAATTAGGCAAGCCATGTATTTATGGCAAAGCACATCGCTTACCATTTGGTCACAGAGAGAAGTCAACCTGCCCAGGTGAACTAATATGAGCTGATGTCTGTGGACCTTTCAATGGATCTTTTCAGAAGAAGAGATATATGGTTGTGTTCAAAGACAGCTACACAGAATTTCGGTATTGCTTCCTTGTAAGGCAAAAGTCTGAAGTTAAAGATGAATTGAAATATCTTCTTCAACATTCAAAGATGCTGGGTCATACAGTCAAAGAGCTGCTGAGTGACAACGGTGGAGAATTCGACAGTAAGGAAGTTAAGGACATACTGCAAGCAGAAGGCGTTACTCAGAGGCTAACAGCACCCTACATATCGCAACAAAATGGTGGAAGTGAGCGGAACATGCGAATTATAGTTGAAATGGCAAGAACCTTCAAGTATTCAAATAAAGAAGCTAATTTCCCAGCAGCTATATGGGCAGAATTGGTTGGAGCATCTGTGTACATTTTGAATCGAGCTGCAAGATCATCTGTGGAAGGAGCTTTTGAGCTGTGGTTTGGCAAGAAGCCAAGAATAAAATATTTATGTATAATAGGCTCTACATGCTATGTCCACATTCCAGCTCAAAGAAGATTGAAAATGGATAAGAAAGTTGTCAAGGATTATTTCGTGGGGTATGATGGAGATGAGCATTACAGAATTTGGGTGAAAGAAGAAAACAAAGTCATTCTCAGCAGAGATGTAATCTTCCATGAAAAGCCTGCAAGTTGTGAAGAACAAGTGAAATTATCATTGCAGGATGTTGAGAAAAGTAATCACGGAAAGTATGCAGCTGAAGAAAAAGATGAGGTAAACTTGAACAAGAAAGAGTCTGAAGAATCGGAGACTGAAGAGGGCAGTGGTGATACCAGAGAAGAAAAAATCTTTATCCAGCCTTATCGACAACTGCGAAATCGTTCAACATTAATGAAACCTTCGTGGTTAAATGACTTTGTAATGTTCAGTGGAGAGATGATTAATGAAACAAATGAAGAACCACAATCATATGAACAAGCTGTAAATAGTACACAAAGTGTTTACTGGAAGCAAGCTATGAAAAATGAAATGAAGTCACTACAAGAGAATCAGACATGGGAACTGACTACTCTACCAAAAGGAGCAAGAGCTATACCATGTAAGTGGGTTTTTCGTGTGAAGACTAATCCTGATAGAAGTGCTAAGAAATGTAAAGCAACGCTATGGTGTAGACTACAGTGAGACCTGCAGTCCAGTAGCTAAGTTGAGCACAATTCGTTCAATGTTAAGTGTTGCTGCAGCTGAAAAGATGTATCTAATTATACACTTTGACGTGTCTACAGCATTCTTGTATGGAGAACTAGAAGAAATAATATTCATACAACAGGCAGAAGGGTATAATTATGGCAAATTAAGGCGAAGTTTGTATGGACTTAAGCAAGTCCCAAGATGTTGGAGTAAACAGTTTGGAGAATTTCTTATGTCAGCAGGTTTCAAGGCCAGTGATGCAGATCCATGTTTACATATCAGAGAATACGGTGGCAAGAAACAGTTAGTTGCTCTTTATGTAGACAATGGGTTAGTTATGGCAAGTGATCAGCTGGATGCCAGAAAGTTTGTTAATGAGTTGAAGGCTGAATTTAAGATCACTGTGAAACCAGCATCACATTTCCTTGGACTTGAGATAAAACGTTTTGATGATGGAGCAATCAAGATAAGTCAACAAGCCTATGCAAAGAAGATTCTGGAGCGTTTCAGTTTGACCCGGCTTATAGTGTGAGCTTCCTGTCTCGAACTCTTGACACGGCATCAACAGAAGATATAGTGTGACTAAAGCGAGTACTCCGGTACGTAGCAGGTACATGTGACCTAGGCATGATCTATCGTCCAAATTTGTGCAGTGGCATATTAGATTGCTACAGTGATGCATACTTTGGAGGCTGTAACAAAACTGGACAGTCAACATCTGGTGTACTTATTACACATGCAGGTGGCGCTATCTCCTGGCTCAGCCAAAGGCAGGTAGTGACTGCAACATCTACAACAGAAGCAGAGCTGTTACCTGCAATAGAAACTGTGAAGGAGATAATCTATCTGTGTAGACTTTTTAGAGGAATGAGAAAGCTGAGTGAAGTTCCAGTCCTTAAGGTTGACAATCAGGCAACAGTGAAACTCGCACAAAACCCCGAGTTCCATTGTTGCACTAAGCATATAAAAATAAAGTATTTCTTCGTCCGAGAAAAGGTATTGGAAGGAGAGTTAGGCATGCAACATATTTCAACTGAGGACCAGTTAGCAGATATACTGACAAAGCCGCTGGCAAAACCAAGACTGTTAAATTTATGTCATAAGATGGGTCTTTCATGTTGATGTGTTCCCTTTTTTTTAATTAAATGAGGGAAAGTGTTACAGTTATATGTGTTTGTATTTAATTAAGTGGCAGACAAAAGTTGGCAGCACTTCTGCTCTAGAGTCTTTGGAGAGACAAGTACTAGAAACTATGTCTTTGATGATGTGTGTCTTTGTGTGGCTGTACAATTTGAAATAAACGTAATGTTCAGTGAAGTAGACAGATTCTTTTTAAACCTAAAACAAGTAAAAGTAACAAATAACCCATAATCACAAGAACCAGTCACAGCAGTGCAGTGCCCTCAACCTCTCATCTAAAGCCCACAACTTTCCAACTTTCAGACCATGATCCCAACTTGGTCCACCACCACTACCTCAATATCATTCCTTACAAGCCTTCCAGGTATTCATCACATCTAGCATTATTTCACAACCCTTCTTCAGGTCCCTGAAACATGACCCTAACCTGTCCTCTGCAGAACTCAGGCTCTATGTTCCCTAAAAGCTTATGACTCCTTCATTATCCTCCCAACAGAGAAATGATCTACCATTGTAGTAATTGACCAAAAGAAGTATTTTAGTGAAGTTCTACATTAGTTGTCTCACACCTCTATGTACAATGTCTGCCATCAAGATCCCATCCCTGTAATTCAAACTGACCTGCAGTCCCTCCTTAAAACCTCAGGCCCCTCACAAGAACTAACACCTCAAACCGTAGAACTTCTCACCCCACCCAAACCACATGTCCACACCTTTTACCTTCTTCCTAAGATCAACAAACCCAATCATCATGACCGTCCTATACTTGCTGGCTTCAAAGCGCCCACGGAACATATATCTGGCTTAGTTGTTCAGCACCTCCAAACCACTGTACAAAGACACATCTCCTGTATCAAAGATACTAACCATTTCCTAGATTGTCTGATATCCATGTCCATCCAATTTGCACCACACACCTTGCTTGTCACCACTGATACCACTTCCCTCTATACCAGCTTCCCCTACATACATTGTCTGTCTGCTGCTGAACATTTCCTCACTCAGGGCCCACCTGGTTCCAAACCTATGACATCCTTCCTACTCACCTTAACCAACTTTATACTTACCAACAACTACTTAACTTTGGGGGGGCAATCTTACAATCAGATCGAGGGATACAGTCATGGGATCCAGGATAACTCTTTCCTGTGCCAACCTTTTCATGGGTCACTTGGCGGGGACTTTCCTGGGGTCCACAGGTCTTCAGTCCCTGGTTTGCTTTATATATGTTGATGACCATTGGCTTCATGATGAAACTGACCTGTTAGAATTCCTAGAATCTCTACATACCTTCTCCCATCTAAATTTCACATGGTCCTATTCCAAATCGCATGCCACTTTCCTTCATGTTGATCTCATCCTCATCAACGGCCAGCTACACACTTCCAACAACATTAAACATACCAACAAACAACAACATTTACATTCTGACAGTTATCATCCCTTCCCTGTCAAATGTTCCCTTCCATACAGCCTTGGCATTCAAGGCAAATGTACTTGTTCGGATTCAGACCCTTCACAGCAGTACATCACCATTATCACCTCAGCTTTCACTGCATGTAATTAAACTTCCAGCCGAATTCTAAAACAGATTTCCCAAAGCATCACACTAATCCCAGTACTGCTGATCCCTATGAGAAACAACTTTGGAGGACACCTCTGTTAACTCAGTATTATCCTGGTCTGGTATTAATTAGCTACTTCAACAGGGTCATGACTTCTAAAATGATGCCCTCAAAGGAGATCAATTCTGTCGGATATTTTGCCCACCACACCTAGAATAGCTTTTCGTCGCCCTCCCAATCTCTGCAATATTCTTGTCAGATCTTATGCTTCTTATGCACCCATCTCCCTACTCTATGGCTCCTAGCCCTGTGATCAACCTTGCTGGAAGTCTTTTCCTATGCGCCCTTCTACCACCACCTATAGTAGCCCTGTAACTAGCAAAACATATACACTACTGGCCATTAAAATTGCTACGCCACGAAGATAACGTGCTACAGACGCGAAATTTAACCGACAAGAAGAAGATGCTGTGATATGCAAATGATTAGCTTTTCAGAGCATTCACACAAGGTTGGCGCCGCTGGCGACACCTACAACGTGCTGACATGAGGAAAGTTTTCAACCGATTTCTCATACACAAACAGCAGTTGACCGGCGTTGCCTGGTGAAATGTTGTTATGATGCCTTGTGTAAGGAGGAGAAATGGGTAGCATCACGTTTCCGACTTTGATAAAGGTCGGATTGTAGCCTATCGCGATTGCGGTTTAACGTATCGCGACATTGCTGCTCATGTTGGTCGAGGTCCAATGACCGTTAGCAGATAATGGAATCGGTGGGTTCAGGAGGGTAATATGGAACGCTGTGCTGGACTCCAACAGCCTCGTATGACTAGCAGTCGAGATGATAAGCATCTTATCCGCATGGCTGTAACGGATCATGCAGCCATGTCTCGATCCCTGAGTCAACAGATGGGGACGTTTGCAAGACAACAACCATCTGCACGAACAGTTCGACGGCGTTTGCAGCAGCATGGACTATCAGCTTGGAGACCATGGCTGCGGTTACCCTTGATGCTGCATCACAGACAGGAGCGCCTGCGATGGTGTACTCAATGACGAACCTGGAATGGCAAAACATCATTTTTTCGAATGAATCCAGGTTCTGTTTACAGCATCATGATGGTCGCACCCATGTTTGGCGACATCATGGTGAACGTACATTGGAAGCATGTATTTGTCATCGCCATACTGGCGTATCATCCGGCGTGATGGTATGGGGTGCCATTGGTTACACGTCGCAGTCACATCTTGTTCGCATTGATGGCACTTTGAAGAGTGGACGTTACATTTACAATGTGTTACGACCCGTGGCTCTACCCTTCATTCGATCCCTGCGAAATCCTACATTTCAGCAGGATAATGCACGACCGAATGTTGCAGGTCCTTTACAGGCCTTTATGGATACAGAAAATGTTCGACTGCTGCCCTGGTCAGCACATTCTCCAGATCTCTCACCAACTCAAAACGTCTGGTCAATGGTGGCCGAGCAATTGGCTTGTCACAATACGCCAGTCACTACTCTTGATGAACTGTGGTATCCTGTTGAAGCTGCATGGGCATCTGTACCTGTACACGCCATCCAAGCTCTGTTTCACTCAATGCCGAGGTGTATCAAGGCCGTTATTATGGCCGGAGGTGGTTGTTTTGGGTACTGATTTCTCATGTTCTATGCATCCAAATTGCGTGAAAATGTAATCACATGTCATTTCTAGTGTAATATATTTGTCCAATGAATACCCATTTATCCTCTGCATTTCTTCTTGGTGTAGCAAGTTTAATGGCCAGTAGTGTACTATCAAAAGGAGAGTCACCTGTGAAATGACATTTGTCATTCATACACCAGGTGGTATGAAAACACTGTTCAACCAACAAATTATTAACTATGATGAATGGACATAGGCAGAGGGTGTGTACTGGCAACATATAATATCCTGTTGCAGAGCATACTCTAGGACATGACAACTGTGACCTCGTTACCTGTTTCACCACACGTGCCATCTAGATTCTTCCTCCAGACAACAGGTACTCAGAACTCCGTAGGTGGGAACTAGTGCTACAAATGTCCTTAATTTACATTAATTTCTTCCATCTCAGCATTTATTCACAGTAACTACTCTTTTCTTCACTCCATTTTAGTTTTCTACATCTTTTGTTGTCTTACTGATCTATTTTTCACCGTCCCTTTCCCACCTCCGTTATGTTCGATGCACTTAGCTCTTCACCCTTGTTAACTCATGCATGATGTTTAAGAAGTAATCTCAGTCTTGCATGTTACCGTCTTCCACTTTTAAGCTCTCAGGTTTTCAAATCTCGTCTGATGCAGTCCCCAACAATCAGTCTTTCCTTCTCATCGCATGTGGTATGCATCCTCTGACCTACATTTCTGGGTGACTTTCCCGAAAATCACCTCTATTCCTAGACCTCTCCAGTCCTTTTCCTTCGCCCCTCTTCCTTCCCCTTCACCCCTTATGTCTGAAGAAGGAGCCACTGGCTCCAAAAGCTTGCTTAATTACAACCTTCTTTTATGTGTGTGTTCTGCCACCGCTTGGTGAGTAAATTTTTTATCTAACCAGTTAAATTATTTTGTCAAAATTTGATTGTTTTCATTGTTACATTGATTTATTTATTTAGCGTATGGAAATACAAACTGAATTGCATCTTACACTGATGGAACTGTTTTACAAAATAAATAAATCTAAAGAACTAAATCTACAAAGTAATCAAATAACATCTAAATTTTTTGGTCCATTCAAGGGCTTCCTCTCTCACTTGAAAGAAATCTTCTAGATTTCCAGAGGAAGTTCATTTGCTACATCTTGTTACAGTGTGTTTGATGATATTATATTCGTTGTCATAGTCCCATTAAAAAGATGAAAACTTTCACCACTAGTGGAGGCTTCCTGCACAGATGCAATGGCCTTTACGAATCTTATTAACCGTCTTCCAAACATATCATGGTAATTCCATGCAGCTGATTGTGTGTCAGGTCTTATGATGGTCTGATATTTCTCGTGGGCAATGTTATTCCACGTTTCTGACCACTTTCTGCTCATGTTGAAATCCAGTGCTTGCAGTGATTTTGCAAATATGACAGGTGACGGCCTGGATTTTAGTTGGCGCATTCTAAATGCAGGATCAATGTCGTGGATTTGGAGCTGGAGAACTTTAATTAATGTTTCATATTCCTTAATATTTCTGTATTCAAAGATATGGTGGCATAATGAGGCTTAGAAGACGTAACCAGTGAAGCGGAATAGATCTGATGCAGTTTCTCATTGTCCTCATTTCATTTCAGAGAAATTAATTCAAATGATATTTCAAACACCATTGTGGGATCTTGATTAAATGGCTGACGAAGTTTCTCCTTTCTTTATTTCTACTCACACTGTTTCTTGGAGACCCCGTCTAAGTTGGGAACAGCAATGTTATTCTGTTCCGTAAACTATCCCTGTAGCTTATGCTAGCGATCAGTAATGGAGGAAGCATTGCTCTGTTGTTATATGGTGAGGATTGATTTACTTGCTTATAATATTAGCACAATGAGTAATATCCATCTGACCACAATGACACATTGTAGTGCTATGTAATCTCACTGACTTCACTCATTTCCAAGTTGAGTTTTAATTGATTAAGATAAGGAAGGAGGTTGGAACAACCTGTCCTGCAAAGAAATTCAAATCAACAGGAAGATGTTCAGTTGCGCAATTCCCATACACAAAATCATAGTGGGGCTGCTCTCTCGGATCTCTTCAGTGTTTCAATTGGCACCATAAGGCCTTTTAATTATTGTGGTCCATCGTTTAATGAGGAAAATAGTACTGTTTATTGCATAAGAAGTCAAGTTGGAGGAACACAAGAAGAAACAGAAACAAATTAGCACTGTCATGGCATCGTAAATACGAATAGATAAGCTGTGAGTTTACAGAGATTGTAAAAGACACACTAGAATTACACTCCAAGTTCACTTGAATGGAACTGGAATGAAGACAAGGTAAAGTAGCACAGTTGGGTTTATGTATGGAAAGTCAGCATAACAACAGTTGTTGGTCTCTTCAGATGACCACAGGAGTACGGATTGCTTTGGAACACAGTGAGCTTTTCTTCATCATGAGGATGATGACAATGGTGATGACTGATACTGGCTGAGATGTTGATATCTCTGGAGCAGCAGAGGTGTCACCTGACGGACACAACCCATGGGTGAGGAGCTGCTTGTTATAACTTTCATCATGATGGTAGCTTTTAGTTATGCCCCCTAGTTCTTCCCCTGCTTGTGAAGCAAAAGCAGTTGGGGTGGCATCATATGCACAATGGAACTTCTCCGATGAGGTACCCAAATGCTGTAGAAATGTAACATTAATATTCTAGTATCATGCAGTCACCAGCTACTTCAGCTTTCTAGCTCAATGTCTGCGCTCTGCAAGGAGCCTACATTGACCCATAGGCACTCCTCCGAGGCTATTTACATGCCTTGGTAGTACAGTGTACACTGTGGGCACACTATGGATTACAATTTGTTGACAGTCTAAATGCTAGCAGGTGCCACCAGGAGCGCACCATTGCTCATAGGCAGTGGTCACAAGTGTGTTATGTGTGACCCTCTTTGCCATAGCCATCAACAGTATTATGTCTACGGTAAGAAGTCCTGTATACTGCTCCTTATTTGTGGACAATTTTGCTGTTTTCTGCTCCCACTCCAGTGTTGCAATGGAGAGCCATCAGTTGCAACTTACAGTGTGGTAGTTAGAGGAGTGGGTTGCAAAGAAGGGTTTTTGGTTTTCTACTGATAAGTGTGTGTGTGTTCATTTTAAACATTCTCATCATACTTTTAATTTACCTGCTTTGAAGATGGGGGACATCATCCTACAGTTTAGAGGAACAGTGCAGTTTCTGGGCATCATTTTTGATTCCAGATTGTCATAGTTGCCACACCTGCGAGACGCGAAAGCCAGAACCCTGAAGGCACTGAACATCCTCAAGCCACAGGTCTTGTGGAGCGGACAGGTCCCGTCTCCTCCAGTTGTATAGGGCTTTTGTGCGTTTGCGGCTGGACTATAGGTGCATGATGTATGGGTCAATGAGGACCTCTTATTTGCGGATACATGACGCTGTCCACCATGCAGGGATTTGACTGGGCATGGGTGCTTATCGGATCAGTCCCATACCGAGCTGAGGCTGGGAATCCGCCACTTACCATCCGGCGGCAGCTCCTCCTGGTGCGCCAGGTGTGTAAGTTTCTTGCAGCTCCAACTACACCCGTTCACCATATTGTTGCTCATCTGCCTCTGGACTGTCTTTTTTACCAACCATCTCGAAGCCATGTGCAACGTGTGATGGAATCCCTCGGTGTGTAGCCTGTCCAGCCTCAAATCCAGGGTTTTAACCACCTGCCACCCTGGTTTCTGGAGAGGCCCAGAATGATTTTAGATTTGGTGTGGTACAAGAGCGATTTCACTCTTGCTTCCGTTTTTAATGCAATATTTTATCTGAGCACCACAACTATGTAGCTGTTTTTAAGGGTGGGTTGAAACAGGGGAATTCCGTTGGTTGCTCTGTTGTTGCCCGGATTGTGTCCTCACGGTCCGACTGCCTCAAGCATTTACTGTCTTTGATGCAGAATTGTCTGTGATCTTGCGGGCACTGGAGCAGATGAGATGCTCTTCCTGTCCTAAATTTCTTGTCTGTTCCTATTCACAAAATGCCCTTCACTCATTGAAATCTTTGTATCCAGCAGATAAAATAGTCCAGACCATCCAGGATGCCCTCCTCCAGCTACAACGACTGGGGTAGATGGTTTTCTGCTGGGTTCCAGGGCACATAGGCATTGCTGGGAATGAAAGGGCAGATCTCGCTGCCAAGGAGGCGTGTCTTGATCCACAAGTATTTCAGTGTGACATCCCCCTGCACGCACACACCTCGCTGTTGAGCTCACGAGTCATGCATCGGTGGGAGGGTGAGTGGCTGGAAATGACTGACAATAAGCTCCATTTAGTCAAGCCCACAACATGTGTATGGTGTACTTCCTTCCAGCCCCGTAGATGGGACGAGATTCTCCTCACTCGGCTTCGGATAGGCTACAGTCCTATGATGCATGGTTTCCTGCTCCGTCGAGAGGATCCTCCGATGTGTTTTGCTTGTGGCGTCCAGGTCACTGTGCGCCACGCTTTATTGGATTGCGTTTTATATTCTGACCAGCGGGCTACAGTTGACCTGCCAGCGGATTTGCTATCTCCTTTAGGAAATACTCAAACGAATGTGGTTAAAGTTTAAAGTTCTGTGATTTGTCCAATGTTTTTACCAAGATTTAAGGGAGAGGGCCTTAATTTGTTCACAGGGTGACCCATATTTTACGTAAGTGGCCAGCCAGTGACCATTTCCCGTGGCATCCTTGACGCTCCTTTCTCGTTTTCCTTAAGTTTTATTTCCTTATACAGCGTTTTTCATCTTTTCCCGCGATCTTTGCGTGTATGCCTCCATTTTTGATGTGTGTCAGGGCGCTGATGACCTTGACGTTGAGCTTGAGCGCCCCAACACACACACACACACACACACACACACACACACACACACACACAACAGCGATGGTGGCTGCATTTGAGGGAACTGGCTTTCATCCGTGGGTCACATGTCTTCCCAGTGCCTTCGATACGCTCCTGCCTGCTGTGTATTTAGTAGGGTGGCCACTCAATCTCAAGCAGGCAGCTCTTGACAGAGATCCAGGCCAAGTGTTGGCCACATCCCACAGCTCATCCATCAGAGCTTCCTGCCGAGTCTTCACATCACCACACCAGCGACATCAGTCCACCCACCGCCAGGGATAATACTGCACTATGGGAATGGTATTGCCGCTGTGAAACTTTAACTGTCTACTTGAGCTAGTATGATTATCATAACTATTGATACTATGGACTTTGACTATGTTGCTGCGGCCTGATCAAGGGCAGTCATCTCATTTGTTATTCTGTTTTATATTGAACTCGGATTTGTTGTGACACTGTAATAAAAGTATTTTTAAAGGCTCTCTGGAAAACATCACTCAAGCATCAGTCATGTGCATGCAGTTATAATTAAAGATACAAAAGATGGGGACAAGGACAAAAGCAGCATTTCCCAGTGTAGTTATCTGGCACAATAGCAATTGGGCCACAGAAGCGGAATAAAGCACCAAGTGATTAAAAAAAGAAAAAAAAAACACACACACACACACTGTAGCATGTTATCCAGAAGAAGAGGCACGAAGTGTTGCACCACATACGTGAGGAATGGCTGGAAATTCTGGAAATGGTTCGGCTGCATCTGGCTCAGCCAGGGCGGCAGCGAGCAGGATATTGCACCAGCTCACTGCCCCCCATGCCTCTTCTTCTACGTAACTTGCAACAGTGTGTTGTTTCTCTTGAATCACTTGGTGCTTTTTCCGGTTCTATGGCGTAGATGTTTCTCATTTGTTGCATTTCCTTCCTGCAGTGTACACCCTTCCTGTGATATTCTGCACGTCATCTTTACCATTTCTTCAGAGCAATGGTAGTGTTTTCTTTTCTCTTCTCGTGTCCCAATATTAGTTTCCTGCATGGTATTTTTCACGTTCCATCAGGATTTTTTCTCTCGCTTCTGGTGCACCATGCATGCTCAGTCGCACTCATCATTCTGTCGTATTTCACGTTTGCAGACCTTTCATCTATTCTTGTTCTTAGCACCAACGGCACTGCCACCACCCCACCCCAGCTCTGCCCTCTGGGCACGCCTTTTCCACGTCTGCTATATCTAGGGTAGTTCCAGTTTTTTAAAAAGTGGTTAAAGGCTCTACCTCAAGTTACCGGCCAATTTACGTAGTCCCATCTTTTTCTAAAGTTCTGGAATGCACGATTTACAAACAATAATCTGATTACTTTGATAATATAGGAATTATTAGTAGATCTCAATATGGTTTTAGGGAAAACATGTCAACAAATGATGCGATAGACGCTGCTGTAAAAAACATCCATCAAGTACTTGAGGATAAAGACTTTGCTCAGGTCAGTTTTTGTGACCTAAGCAAAGCCTTTGACTGTGTAGAACATACACTACTGCCCGCATCTCGTGGTCGTGCGGTAGCGTTCTCGCTTCCCACGCCCGGGTTCCCGGGTTCGATTCCCGGCGGGGTCAGGGATTTTCTCTGCCTCGTGATGGCTGGGTGTTGTGTCCTGTCCTTAGGTTAGTTAGGTTTAAGTAGTTCTAAGTTCTAGGGGACTTATGACCACAGCAGTTGAGTCCCATAGTGCTCAGAGCCATTTGAACCATTTTTTGAACATACACTACTACTTGAAAAATAGGACTTACATGGTGTTAGAGGTAAGAGCCTTAAACTATTAAGGTCATTTTTACAGAACCGTTAGCAAGCTGTCTGTGTTGGAAAAGAATTGTCCAGTGTAGAAGTAGTTAAGGTAGATGTCCCACAGGGATCTGTACTAGGCCCTTTCCTGTTCCTAATAATGATTAATGACCTGCCGTCATGTATTAAATAAAAAACTGTACTATATGCAGATGATACAACTTTTCTGAACAGCAGTAATGACCTTAATAGCCTTAAAACTTGTATTACAGAGACAGTTGCTAAGCATCATACTGGTTTAAAGCAAATGGATTTTTGCTTAGTGAAAATAAAACTCAGCAGATAGTATTTAGTCTAAATGACAAGCTACCATCGGATGATCCTAGTTATGTTAAGTTTTTAGGGGTATATTTGGATGACAAATTATCTTGGGGTCAACATGTCAAGTATCTTAGTGGTAAGTTGTCTACGGTAAGCTATCTGTTAAGGCGACTAATGGATTTTGTACCTAAAAATTATGTTAGAATATATTATCTCTCATTCTTCCAAAGCATAATAACCTATGGTATCATTTTATGGGGAAACCCCAGTTGTGTGCTTGACATCCTTCTACTGCAGAAGAAAGCTATTAGGGTAATAACAGGCTCATGATATAAGGCACACTGTAAACCTGTGTTTTCTGAGCAAAAAATTATGACAGTAGTAAACCTATATATATACTATGTCTTAATCTACACGAAAAAGAAGCTACCCGAAACTAAATGCAGAGAAAATATACGTTGCTACAACACTAGGACGAATAGATGTATTTATACTCCATTCTACAGACTCTCAAATCACCGAACAGTTATGAACTAATGAGGCACAAATTATTTAATAAACTTCCACTAGCTATGCGAGATTTACCAGAGCAACCATTCAAACAAGCACTGTATGACTGGTTAGTTGCCCACACATTCTGCAACATATAGGATTTTATCAATTGTAATATTATACTGTAATAACAAACCGATTACTATTTTGCAACAGGAATTATATAGTAATATAAGTATGACTTTGTAGGATTTCACCAATCGTAATATTACCCTGTAATAACAAACCTATTGTTCTTTTGCGACATGAATTATATTGTATTATATGTATGACCTTGTCAATTGTAATATTATACTGTAATAACAAATCTATTGCTCTTTTGCAACAGGAATTATATTGTGTTACAAGTATGACTTTGTAGGATTTCATCAGCTGTAATATTACACTGTAATAACAAACCAATTGTTCTATTGCAATCACTTTGTCTATTGCCTTAACGGCCTAAAGACAATAAAATTATTCTATTCGATGCCATGCATTTGTGTTTCAGTGACCACTGCCCGACTGGCTTTGTGGTGGCTGCATTGGTGGAGTTCTGTCACCCAGTGACACTGGCATTCAGCTGGTGCCATGCTGTCTGTTGGCACTGTCATGTTCCCAGTGGCAACATTAGTTGAGTCCTATTTCCCAGTGCTGCTGGCACCTGCTGACGCTGCACCATTATGTCACACATCATGCCAGCAGCCACACTAGTCGAGCCCATTTCCACTGCAAAGTCGGGCCAACAGCTGCGTTCCCAGTGTCACTGGCAGCCTGTCAGCAATCTTATCATTGTCCCATTGGACACCTTGATCAAGCCTGTGTCCCAGCGCCACCAGTGAATCATCAGCCATCCCATCATTGCACTGGCAGCTGCATTGGTTGAGCTCTCTGTCCTGCCACCACTGGCGCTCTGTTGACATCTCGTCTGCTGTCAGTACCACTGCTCCTCCAGTGGCAATGGTCAAGCCCTGCTTCTCAGTGCCCCCAGCACCTGCTGAAACCGTGCCATTGCATTGCATGTCGTTCAGCAGCCTTGTTGGCTGAAACCTGGCTCCCAGCTGCTGACAATCTGCCAGCCTGTCAGCATCCTCTGTTCCTAGCCAAGTATGTGCACCTCACTGACAGGCTCCAGTCAGTTGCTGTGTGTGTTCCCTTGAGCAACTGATTAGTCGCCTCTGGCCCCCCAGTTGTTCCTTCCTGGACTGCTCCAACAGGCAGCTGCATCAATCTACATCTCTGGTCCCACAGTTTCCCAGCAGTTTTTCATTTCAGGTTTTCGTTGCAGACATGCCAGGGCTGTCCACCTCTGTAGATGTTGCTATGCGACCTCAGGTACCAGGTTCTAGGGGGAAAGCTGCTGAGAGCTCAAGCTCCCCTCTCCCTTGGATACCCTCTGCATCGACCAGGGTGAGGCACCTCTTCCAAGGGATACCCAGTTGCACTGTTATCTTCTTCTTTGGTTGGCCCAGCCATCCCTAGCCCAAGGGAAAGCTTGCAGGATGTTTTTGCTAGTGTCAAGATAGCGCCGCCATCTTTTCTGCAAGGGAGAAGGGAGGCTTAGTATCTCGCAGTCGCTGAATACTTCAGCTTTCTGCATCCTGAAAGGAGCGTATTCTTGGCCCACAAGCTTCAGAAGCTGTTTACACGCCTCACTAAATACGTTGCATGTTCTGGACTCGCAGGAAAACTGTACAGTTCGACATGTCAAAACCTGTCCTGAAATTTTTCATACAGGAAGAATACACCGAAAGGAATACACTATCAGACTGAAACTTCCTGACAGATTAAAACAGTATGCCGGACCGAGATTCGAACTCGGGACCTTTGCCTTTTGTGGGCAAGTGCTCTACCAACTGAGCTACCCAAGCACGACTCACGACTCGTCTTCACAGCTTCAATTCTGCCAGTACCTCGTCTCCTACCTTCCAAACTTCACAGAATCTCTTCTGCGAAGAAGAGTGAAAATCTCATTCTGGCCCTGTCAGACTGTTCACTGCTTAGACTCGCAAGTAATCAAAAAAAAATAAAAAAATAAAAAAGCTGAAAATTGCCAAATGCGTAGGTCGTCAGGGACTGGAGGAATGTACACCCCTGCCATGTCTGCGGCACATACCGCGTGTGTAACACGGTGGATGCAAAACCTTCGTTGACGGCACAACAGTACACGGATAACACAACACAACATGATCTTAATGTGTAAAATGAATTTCAGTTTTCGTTGATAATTTCTCTGATACAACTGTTCCCAGTTACTATTCTCTTGAACTTGCAACTCATGTAATGACCATAAAAATAACCGTTGCCTTTGCAGTGTCGCTAAGTGTTAATAATGGAGATAAAACTGAAGTACTTTTCTTTGTGTTTTCTTCATCTATGCTAGCTAACAGCACACGTCTTTGTGCAGGTTTCAGAGTTTCACAGTAATGTGGAATCCAGTTAATGTTTTCAGCCTTGCAGAGATGAAATATGAAGAATCTGGTATGCAATCGAAACCATCTACTTCTCCTGAAGACCTACATATGTGTTGCTTATTAGTTAATTTATTGGATATTCATTGAAACGATGACGACGTTTCGTTAGAAAGTATGGAAACAGTAGAAAAAACAGAAATAACTGTCGATTTCACGAACTATGGGTCGAACAATGATTATTGTAATAATTAAAGTACAGATGAAAAACAAAGCACCATCTTAGCCCGAATAAAACATACACGCTAATATCGTTCAGTGTCAAAGAAAAGGCTGTAAATTTTTTGCTTAAACGAAGGAGGGTGAATACTCCTACAGTTAAACCACAGTCTAACATAACAGTCGCGATACTTGGCCTCGATTTTGTTGCCTAGTGCGCCAGCAGCGCCCCAAGCGGCCAGTAAGTTAAACTGTTGAGGTAATGTGTGTGTGTGGATTCCTTACGGACCAAACTGCTGAGGCCGTTGGTTCCTACACTTACACACTACTTCACCTACCTTATGCTAAGAACAACGCACACATCTATGCCCAAAGGAGGACTCGGACCTCCAGCGGGAGGGGCCGCCCAGTCGGTGACATGGCACCTCAAACCGCACGGTCACCCCGCACAGCAAAACTGTTGAGTTCGCACGATCGTGAAATCGAACGCAAATACTAGTTCTTTATTATGGTTTGAAGAGTGGTTTTTACAAATGGGAGAGTAACTTAGAGCAATAAATTGCAGCAACAAGAAGAATTAGATACTACATGTGTCTTTTTTTTAGGTTTCCTAAGGACCCTGAGAGGTATATTCTAGTACCATAATTTTTCTAAACTGCAAGGTCAGGATTCGCTTGCAAATTACACGTATATTGATGATTGATGTTTCATTTTAGGAGTAGAAAATGGCTAGTGAATAGTAGACGAGAAGATCTGATGAAAAAAGACCCTGTTTATCTTTATAATAATATTAAGTTTTGTCCGCTACATGTCGAACAAAAGCAGTTCTTCAATGCAGATAATAATAAGCTCGTGTGGAATGCACTTAACCACATTGCTTGACATTCCAAATACGCCACCTCAACAGACGATGAAGAGGAGACTGTCACAAGGGTTTGACAATCCCTCTAAAGCTGTAAAACACTCCGAGGGCACAAAAACAACCAGTTCAACTTCCCATACATCAGAGCCAGATTCATCCGAATCGTCAACACAGACCTGCTTTGATGACGAAGTAATAAAATTAAGTGCAGTTATTTGTGTTTAGAAATGTTTGTGGAGTATCAGAATGTGCAGATCACTAGACTTCGTGCAATATTGTTATGGTACAAGGAAGGTGCTCATCATTTTAAGTATAGACAGCAACAGAAACTGTATCAGAAGGATCAAGTGAAGAAGGACAAACAAATTTTGAAGACTGTAGGATCCCAATATTTAAAAAGAGGTGTCCTTGGCTTGTTGTTCAACCAGACTATCATGACATCTGCAGGATGGATAGACAAAACAATTATCATATTACAGCACTCAGGCATACAGGTTTTGTCAGAATGATTTGTTTCCATCAGTGTGTAAATTACAGAGGTATATGGAAGGAATACAAATAAAATGTGGGATAAGTGACAATATGTTCCAACTTTTAAAGCAAAAGGTACAGCATTTCTCCGATACTGTTAAACTAGTGCATATGTCATTGGATGATTAGTCTGTAATGGCAAATTTAACATATGGCAGCACTTCTGAAAGTGTTATTGGCTTTGAGGATTTGGGGTTTTCTCTCACAGTATATTTCTCCCACTATTTGGCAGATGCTTGTCCCACTTACAAGAATATAAAGAAGAATGTCGTACTTGTGGCAACAGACAACAATGACTAAAACACGGTAGGCCTATGGAATGACAAATGGGGCATCGATTCCTTTTGCATGTAGAGGTACATGTCTGTGCTTCTTATGTGTGAATCTATGTGTTTATATTCTGTTGATAGCATGATAAGCCGTAGTTCTGTTCAACATCACAAGTGTTTCTTCACAAATGTATTGGAACTTGCCACTAGATTCATGAGTTTTACCCATACTTGCACTTATTTTAGAATCATTTTTAGAAACATCTATGTCTTCTGATATTACACAAACTCTTGGAGGCAAAAAAAATCCAAAAATTTCCTAAATCAAGTAGGAATTGGATGCAAAACAAACATTATGCTTACGACGCATCTGAAGTTCTCCTTTCTCGCCGCTTGGAGCACTAGTGTCGCTCCAGCTGTCAAACGGTAACAACTTTTACAGCAGTGAGTGTCGCGACTGTTGTGTTAGCTGCTTGTACAACCAGCTCCGTTTCGTAAAATCTGAATGTGAATTGTAAAAATGGAATAAACTATTATGGTACACAAAGTACAAGATACACATCAAACTGAAACTCGCAAAACTGCGAAAGTAAAACTATTCGAAAGGTGTAGAACTGTTCGCCAGAGTCAGTCTACCGTTACGGTGTGAGATCTATGAAACTGGGCGCTCTGAACTGCAAGTGGGATCAATATTACTGTCTTTCAGATTCTTCGACCTGTCTAAACAGATATAGTGAATTATAACAGAAGGAAGTCGCAAAATTACGATTTTTAGTTCAAGTAAACATGTACAGGAGATTTGATGAATAGGTAATACTATGGATAAATTGTTTCTGAGCTAAAAACGAAACGTCTTATTATCCCCAAAATCCTTTCCATAAAGCCAATCAGTCATGTGTCATGCAAGAACTGCGTGTAAACTGCACTTTATTATTTCGAGCGCCCGCATCTCGTGGTCGTGCGGTAGCGTTCTCGCTTCCCACGCCCGGGTTCGATTCCCGGCGGGGTCAGGGATTTTCTCTGCGTCGTGATGGCTGGGTGTTGTGTGATGTCCTTAGGTTAGTTAGGTTTAAGTAGTTCTAAGTTCTAGGGGACTGATGACCATAGATGTTAAGTCCCATAGTGCTCAGAGCCATTTGAACCATTATTTCGAGCGAAAAACAGATAATGTCACTTGTACAGTTAAATGCCATGACTCTTTTGCATACAACAATGCAAGTGATAGATATCACTGGATTACTGTTTCTGCAGCTTTATACCCGTCTTCAAGAACCTTAAGGCAAATTAGGACCAAAAATTAAAAAAAAAAAAAAAAGGGATTTCTCAGTTGCAATAATGCAATATTGTAATCAAAGTAACGAAGTCTGGAAAAATGGAAGATAATAATTTTCAGTATTACATCATGGAATATAGGGACATAGACGGACGAAGAATATCGAATACACGATCTGTAAGTAGAGTAATACCACTTTGTTGAAGGCGATTAAATGAGATGTTTGCTCATGAATAGAGCGCAGTGCTTACTAAACAGTCAGAGAGAGTTCACAACGTCACTCTCGCTGGTTAGTGTTGTTGTTATTGTGGACGATAGCCACCACTGAGCCCCCCCCCCCCCCCTACTCTGACAGTGTGGAGGTGTGGAGCACAAGGTAGGAAACAAAGGAGCAGTGCTGAGGTCAATGGGGTGAAGTGGCGATCGGTTGATGTCGGGTGTTGTGTATGGTAAGTTTGCCTGACCAGCCACATCGTGGAAGGTGAGCTTGGCTGGACTGTTTCTTGCAGGTGTGAGTCTCTTCTGACCAAACACGTCATGGCTGGGATAGAAACCACGAAGAGCTGGACCGTTTCTCATAGGCGATGAGGTGCAGATGCACCAGTTGTACCATTAATGACACTTTTGCAAGACATGACTGAGCTGTTTCTCGAAGTCACAGTGGGTGTCATACAGATGCTGAACAGGTGGTATATCTGTGGCTGATGTGAGAAACATACGATGTGTCCACACAGGACATCGGTGGTGCGACTGAAGAGAGAAGGGATGGGGTGTCAATGGTGAGGATATCAGCATGTGGAGGCTACATGTACCAAAGGGACTCTGATTCGATCAAAGTGATGGTGTGTGTTGAGAGGATGTTCTGATAGTTGTGAGTCGCTAATTTATTAGACAGAGCGAACTTTGATGGGTGAAGCCTGTGCAGTGACTGTCTGTGATAGGCTGGAAGCCGAGATGAGGCAGTCATTATTAGTGGAGTGAGAGAGGACTCAGTTATGTGCAAAATGTTGAGGCGACTAGGATAGTCTCCTTGAATAGATAAACCTGTTTTGAGTACTACTGAGTAGTCACAAATGGAGCGTCACTCACACACAGATGTGTCAGCAATGGGGTGTGGTCGCACATCACGAAGTCATTTGTTTTGACAGACTGCCAGTCACAGTGCCAAGCTGTGCTGGGGTCGTACACTGTGTGGTGCTGATAGAAACGGAATTACCTGGGTGAAGCAGAGTCAGCTGTGTGTGGTGGCTGTGGCACACTGTGCCAACTGCAGTGGAGACATACATTGTTTGATGCTGATAGTAGTGGCTCTGCCATGGTGAAGCAGTCTCAGCCACATGTGGCCTTTGTATGAAGGACACAGTTGAAATCACTGATCACAACAAAGTGATAATAGCACCTGGAAAACAAAAGGGCCACGTCATCTGTGAAGAACGTGGACAGCTGCAATGATATGAGAAGCCATACGGGGTGTAGATATTGACAAAGTGTGTGTCGGAGATGGTTACAACTATGTCCCAGCCAGATGGGTGGAGTATTGTGTCTGTGACTGCGGTCTCTTCACATGTCTGTCTCGGGCATGGATGTGTGTGATGTTCTTTGGTTAGTTAGGTTTAAGTAGTTCTAAGTTCTAGGGGACTGATGACCATAGTGCTCCGAGCCATTTGAACCGTTTGAAACCCAACACGTGACACATGCCAGCTAGCAGAACGTTGGTGTATTACCGCACCGTAGTTCTGCCGGCGGCATGCTGACAGTTGAATAACTTGCTTCCCACATTCTTGCAGCAGCTGGAATGCAGTTTTAGGTGTAGCCAATCGAGGAATACGCTTAATCTCTCTTGTGATTAATCGCCTATCTCTTTCATTTAGCTCTTGTCCGCGCTTCTTTAGGAACAGAGCTACGCGATTCTCTTCGTCAAATAGTCACGTAATACCCTAATCTGTAGGGCGTGCTTCTGCACATATTCGTGAGACTAGCAATGTCTCTGTGACTGCATTCTTCGCTCGGCGAAAGTTGACGAATTATCGCTGTTCTATCGTAGTGTCTCATTGTAACCTTGTATTCCAGTAGTTCGCAACCAGTGAGTGGGGGCGGGGAGGGGGGGGGAGGAGGAGTGGGAGGAGTGTGTGAAAGATATAAAGAGCAGCGCAGACATCTCAGAAGAAAGCAGAAACATGCGCTTAGACAAGTCAAAAATTTTATATTTCTATTACAGTCAGCGGGTGCATTTTTTGTAGAGTTGGCAATATCAGGTTTGCCTTGTGCGTCACTAAGTTATTGCGAAGACAACACATTCTTCAATCTGCGCTCTGCATTCTTAATACAGTATTACGCTTGTTGTTCTCTATAGAAGTAAACAGCAGTTTTATTGCTTTTGTAGGCTGAGTAACGATGTCTGCTAAAAGAAGGTTGTAAAATGAAGACTGTATTAGGTATGGATTCACATTTGTTGAAAAAGACAACTTGCAGTTACTATAGTTTGTTGTGTG
Organism: Schistocerca nitens; assembly: GCF_023898315.1. Classification (NCBI taxonomy): domain Eukaryota; kingdom Metazoa; phylum Arthropoda; class Insecta; order Orthoptera; family Acrididae; genus Schistocerca; species Schistocerca nitens. The sequence continues at coordinate 863,480,337 of NC_064617.1, forward strand.
TCATGATGTCCTCAGTCACGTCTCATTGTGGCCTGTGCGCCTTGAAAGTCATCTAAGAACAGCTCACCCAGCGTTGAAATATAAACCAAACAGCATTTTTGTTGGAAAAAGAAATTCTTTAAATCGCATGAAACTAGACTAGTCACCATGAAAACAAAAACTGCAGTCCCCTGAACATGGAAAGTGATCTTGATGTCTTGCAACTAGTTTGAAAACTAACATTCGAGAAGACACCTAAAGGAAAATAATTTCAGCCATCTCATTGTCGTTCTGAGTTTTTCATGCGACTTTCATCAGGTAAAAAAAAATGTTGAATGGGGAAAAGTGTTGTTCACGTGAAACACTCTCGTTAGGTATTTAAGTAACACCAAAAACGTTACTGTTTTGGCTACCAAGACTTTTGAAAGGCTATAGTTTTATATTACTCTACATTTTACTAAAGTGTGTACTGCATATTATTGTCAAATGAAGTCTCTAGAACAAAGAGGTAAATAAATAAATAACATAAAATAAGCACACTCGAAGACGAAAAAACATGCAGCACGGAGGAATTATCCGAATGGTCTGAAATCGGCAGATGTGATGTCCATGTACTTCGGAGAAGCGTAGGAGTGTTACTTCTGGCGTTATAGAGTGAGGTATCATCGGATGTCACTTTAGGTCACGGCTGATGGTTATCGAGCGACCCCTAAAGGAAAAACAGCGTATCACAGATATTCTGCAACCTCACGTGTTATGCCTCGTGTGACAATTTCGTGTTGCCATTTTTCAACAAGACACGCACAGGATATTTGTCTCCATGAATTGTCTGCGTGATGTTGAGGTACTGCCATGGTTGATAAGATCTCCAGATCCGTCCTCAGTAGAACGTACAGCAGTGGAAATGAGTAAGGCATAGATATCTGCAGGAAAATTAACACAGTCGGTTGGAACAGTTGTGCATACTGTATATGGAATAGTATGAAATCTAGTATAACGTCAAATGCCGTCAAATGTTAGCAGTACAGTGTGTAACAAGACGTCAACGATTCAGTTGGTGGAGGGTGAGCTCGGTGTAAATGCAGTCGGCCCTGTGCTTTATTAGTGAGAGCATAAGTGCGTTTACACTGCAGATAGGAAACTGACACCATTAGTGATAGTGCGTGTTGCGTACCTAAACCTCGACTGCGACAATGTCACGTGGAAAACAGTTATAATCAGATGAGAAGGCAAAAATTAGTGCGTACAAGTAAATGGGACTCTAATCAGCCAGTCGCCAAGACGTTGAAACGTTCGAGTGCGGTGTTGATCATTTCGTTACAGTGGGCGTACTATATGGACAGAATGGAAAATTGGGGCTTAGCAGAAAGTTATTTGGGAAACGGTTCCTTTTGCGCGAAGCGAGGGCAACAAACCGTTACTCTTCTCAATTTGTTGCTGATTTATAGTTGTCAGTAACAGCCAGACGGGTACAACAAATTTTGTAAAAGAAATTATCCCAGAAACCTGTTCTAGCACCCAAACGTGAACAGGCTAGATAGGAGTTTGCTGGAAAACCTATGTCACGGGCATCAGAATGGGATAAAGAGATCTTCATTGATGAAAAGACGTTCAATTTAGAAGGGCCAGATGAATTTCATTGTTATCGGCATTATCTGAGAACAGAGTACCAGGTGAGAACGAGCAGAAATTTTGGTGGTGGAAGTCATGATTTGGACAGACCACTGCGCTAAAAAATGGCTCTGAGCACTATGGGACTCAACTGCTGAGGTCATTAGTCCCCTAGAACTTAGAACTAGTTAAACCTAACTAACCTAAGGACAGCACAAACATCCATGCCCGAGGCAGGATTCGAACCTGCGACCGTTGCGGTCTTGCGGTTCCAGACTGCAGCGCCTTTAACCGCACGGCCACTTCGGCCGGCCCACTGCGCTAAAGGTAAGTCACGCTTTGCTTGGGTGAACACTAGAATTGACTGTAACATGTACACTGAGATGTTAGAGGCAGAATTAATTAGAACCTATGTGAAAGAAGGGGACGAAAGTCTAATATTTCAATAGGATAATGGGTCTGTGCGTGTTTCTGCTACAACCAAAAGGTGGTTCGAAGATAAAGATATCGGTATCTTGCCTGACCTGCAGTAGCGCGGATCTGAATCCCATGGGAAACCTTTGGGGAATACTTGCAAGGCGTATTTATGGAATGGAAGGCAATTTGAGGTCGGTTGTGGGCAAAGTGCAATACGAGAAGAGTGGGCAACAACTTCATTGCGAGAACTACAAACCCTAACAAAACCCACGCCGACGAGAATTTTTCTGGTAATTAGGAAGAACGGAGGTTGGACAAAGTATAACACAACAGGACAGTGAGTGCTTTTATACCAATTTCCGTACAGGAAATGCAAACGCCTTATGTTGTTACTCGTGTTGAGAAAGAAACTATGTAATTTTGTCATGATTGCTTATGTCTCATATGTATCTACAATTTTCCTAGTAAATTCGACAGAAGTGTGGTTCAGATACTGTACTAGTACCAGTTACCACTGCTGTAAGTGGGACCAGCAATACCGAGGATGTCGTGGGCCACTTTGCCTCAGGATAGGATACAACGACCTTATGACTCCTTTCCTAATCGAACCAGAGCATGCTTCCGGTCCAGAGGAAGTGCAACGAAATATTGTTAGGTGGGGTGATATTGCCAAGCTCTTTAGAATTTTGACTCGATTTTGTAATCACTGCAGTAACTTTACATACCCTCTCAACCCGCGCTGTTTTGTTTCGTTTCCTCGCCCCCTTCCGGGCGCTTCACTTTTTGTACCAGCCAGTGTGTTGAGGGAATGCCGGACATTTGCCACCCCGGACCTTTGGCACACTTTTCCCTTCGGCAGGTAGCTTGAGTAGTGATCCCTCAGGTAAGGGACGCCCTTCCTCGTACTACTTATGTCCGCTTTCAAACCGCCGTCTCCACATCTTACTCGATACAACCAGTACGTAAGGGAGCTTCTTCTTCGACATCTTGACAAAATACAGAGTTTCTTTTCCGAAATTACAGACGCGCGAAATTTGGCACGGACTTCAATGCGAGATGCCTTTAATATGTTCCACAACGAAACATTGTCTCGAAATTTAGTAGAAAATCCGAAGAAATTCTGGTCGTATGTAAAGTACACAAGCGGCAAGACGCAGTCAATACCTTCGCTGCGCAGTGCCGATGGTACTGTTACCGACGACTGTGCCGCTAAAACGGAGTTATTGAACGCAGTTTTCCGAAATTCCTTCACCAGGGAAGACGAATGGAATTTTCTAGAATTTGCAACACGAACAGCTGCTAGCATGAGTTTCTTAGAAGTAGATACCTTAGGGGTTGCGAAGCAACTCAAATCGCTTGATACGGGCAAGTCTTCAGGTCCAGATTGTATACCTATTAGGTTCCTTTCAGATTACGCTGATACAATAGCTCCCTACTTAGCAATCATATACAACCGCTCGCTCACCAATAGATCTGTACCTACAGACTGGAAAATTGCGCAGGTCGCACCAGTGTTTAAGAAGGGTAGTAGGAGTAATCCATCGAACTACAGACCTATACCATTGACGTCGGTTTGCAGTAGGGTTTTGGAGCATATACTGTATTCATACATTATGAATCACCTCGAAGGGAACGATCTACTGATACGTAATCAGCATGGTTTCAGAAAACATCGTTCTTGTGCAACGCAGCTAGCTCTTTATTCGCACGAAGTAATGGCCGCTATCGACAGGGGATCTCAGGTTGATTCCGTTTTTCTGGATTTCCGGAAAGCTTTTGACACCGTTCCTCACAAGCGACTTCTAATCAAGCTGCGGGCCTATGGGGTATCGTCTCAGTTGTGCGACTGGATTCGTGATTTCCTGTCAGGAAGGTCGCATTTCGTAGTAATAGACGGCAAATCATCGAGTAAAACTGAAATGATATCAGGTGTTCCCCAGGGAAGCGTCCTGGGAACTCTGCTGTTCCTGATCTATATAAATGACCTGGGTGACAATCTGAACAGTTCTCTTAGGTTGTTCGCAGATGATGCTGTAATTTACCGTCTAGTAAGGTCATCCGAAGACCAGTATCAGCTGCAAAGCGATTTAGAAAAGATTGCTGTATGGTGTGGCAGGTGGCAGTTGACGCTAAATAACGAAAACTGTGAGGTGATCCATATGAGTTCCAAAAGAAATCCGTTGGAATTCGATTACTCGATAAATGGTACAATTCTCAAGGCTGTCAATTCAACTAAGTACCTGGGTGTTAAAATCACGAACAACTTCAGTTGGAAAGACCACATAGATATTATCGTGGGGAAGGCGAGCCAAAGGTTGCGTTTCATTGGCAGGACACTTAGAAGATGCAACAAGTCCACTAAAGAGACAGCTTACACTACACTCGTTCGTCCTCTGTTAGAATATTGCTGCGCGGTGTGGGATCCTTGCCAGGTGGGATTGACGGAGGACATCGAAAGGGTGCAAAAAAGGGCAGCTCGTTTTGTATTATCACGTAATAGGGGAGAGAGTGTGACAGATATGATACGCGAGGTGGGATGGAAGTCATTAAAACAAAGACGTTTTTCGTCGCGGCGAGATCTATTTACGAAATTTCAGTCACCAACTTTCTCTTCCGAATGCGAAAATATTTTGTCGAGCCCAACCTACATAGGTAGGAATGATCATCAAAATAAAATAAGAGAAATCAGAGCTCGAACAGAAAGGTTTAGGTGTTCGTTTTTCCCGTGTGCTGTTCGGGAGTGGAACGGTAGAGAGATTGTATGATTGTGGTTCGATGAACCCCCTTCCAAGCACTTAAATGTGAATTGCAGAGTAATCATGTAGATGTAGATGTAGAAATCGAAATATTTCTAACTTTTGGGAAACGAAAGCAATACCGACGATTATGTCAGTATGTAATTAGTTCTGCCAAGTATAAATATAGATCTGTCTGTACGGTAGCTTCCTTTCACGCTTACTGCTTGCGATAGAAACAGTCCATCGCCATGGGAGCAAGTAGAAAAGAAACGATGTAAAGAGAATGCGAATGTACGCTAATCATTTCTTTTTGATCACTGCATTTGTGCCTACTACAATTACTACAACTGCATGCCCAAAAGACAATAAGGAAAGATGAAGTGGGAATGTGAATGTTTGAAAAGAAGAACGACATACTCCGTATTAATTTATTCTCTAAAATCCGAAACATTAGTTAATAAGGTGTAGCGGGACAATGTTCAAAACATGACTGAAAATACGTTCACTAAATAGAGATAAGAAGATCTATGATTGACATGTCATCTAAAGTCGACGTACAATTTTAAAATGTTAAAAATAAGGAAATGAAGTAATACAGAATGCTGTGCTTGTAACGTACGTTGTTGTTCTACATTGTTTAGCTCTGGTATTTCTAGGGTCACAGAGAAAGCATCCTAGGTTTTGGAGGGAAAGACCGTAATTGTAATGATATGCACAACAGAAACAAGAAGCACAACTGAAGGAAAAATAACGTAATGTGTGTTCCAGCTCACAAGCGACATTGAAGCAGATAGTTCCTGTGACTTAGTATGGGCAGAGGTTATTCGACAACCGGAATAAATTAATAACTGGCTCCATTTACCGACCCCCGGTCTCAGATGAAACAGTTGCTGAACAGTTCAAAGAAACCTTGAGTCCCATCACAAATAGGTACCCTACTCATACAATTATAGTTGGCAGTGAGTTCAATCTACCTTCCGTATGTTGACAAAAATACTTTTTCAGTATTGCAGATAGAAAATAACTTCCGTAATTGTTCTAAACGATTTTTTTTAAAAGTTATTTTGAACAATTAGTTCACGAGGCCATTCAAATTGTAAATGCTTACGAAAACACACTTGACCTCTTAGCCACAAATAATTCTGAGCATAACGACAGATACAGGGATTAGTGAACACACAGTCGTAGCCCGCATCTCGTGGTCGTGCGGTAGCGTTCTCGCTTCCCGCGCCCGGGTTCCCGGGTTCGATTCCCGGCGGGGTCAGGGATTTTCTCTGCCTCGTGATGGCTGGGTGTTGTGTGCTGTCCTTAGGTTAGTTAGGTTTAAGTAGTTCTAAGTTCTAGGGGACTTATGACCACAGCAGTTGAGTCCCATAGTACTCAGAGCCATTTTTGAACACAGTCGTAGCGAGGCTAAATTCCGTAACAAAGAAATTCACCAAAACTAAACGCGAAATATATCTGTTTATAAAAGTAGCTAAAAATTCGGTTGGCGTCTTTCTAAGAGACAGTCTCCAATCCTCCCAAACTATGTAAGTGAAGACCATATGTGACTTAAGTTCAAAGAAATAGTATCACAGCACTCGAGAGATTCATACCAAATAAATTAATAAGATACGGAACTGATCCCCCATGGTACACAAAACACGACAGAAAGCTGCTGCAGGAGCACCGAAAAAGGCACGTATAATTTAGACGAACGCAAAATCTCCAATATTGGCGAAGTTTTACTGAGGCTCGAAATTTGGTGCGGATTTCAGTGCGAGATGTATTTAATAGTTTCCACAACGGAATGTGGCGGAAAATCCAAAGAGATTCTGGTCCTAGGTCAGGTAAACCAACGGAAAGGCTCAGTAAGTACCTTTAATGCGCGACAGCGGCGGTAATGTTACTGTTGACAGTGCCACTAAAGTTACTAAATGCAGTTCCAGTGGTCGGGCGGCGGGTGAGGAGGACACAAGGGACCCAACCCTTCGGAGCAGGTAAAATCGTGGCAGATGTCCGGCGTGGCAAATGTCCGCACACCTGTTGAGGAGCGGTGCGTGACGGAATACTGCCTACAGCCTCTTGTACCGCCCTGTTTACCTAACAAGGTAACCTCCCCATCGCACCCCCCTCAGATTTAGTTATAAGTTGGCACAGTGGATAGGCCTTTGAAAAACTGAACACAGATCAATCAAGAAACAGGAAGAAGTTGTGTGGAACTATGAAAAAAATAAGCAAAATATACAAACTGAGTAGTCCATGCGCAACATAGGCAACATCAAAGATAATATGAGCTCAGGAGCGCCGCAGTCCCGCCGACACGGTAGCTCAGCGTGTTCGATCAGAGGGTTAGCTGCCCTCTGTAACAAAAAAAACTGAGTTAATCGATCAACAACGAACTTAAACGGATGTCTTACGACGTCCGCCCCGAGCAGATGCAGCGAACAAAATGAGATTAAAAAAAAAAAAAAATAGTCTCGTGGTTAGCGTGAGCAGCTGGGGAACGAGACGTCGTTGGTTCATGTCTTCCCTCGAGTGTAAAGTTTAATTTTTTATTTTCAAACAATTATCAAAGTTCAGGCACTCACACAAAATCAACTTCGCTGTCCAAAATTCCAGGACATATGCAGGATTTGACGGTATACACACGGAAAAATTTGAAAACGTTAAAAACATATGTTTTGACAGAGCACAGGGAAAACTGTGCGACTGTGAAACTGTTGCATTCATTTGTTGCAGTTTATGTGACGAACTCTTATGTTTTCATCAATTTTTTGGGAGTGATTATCACATCCACAAGGAAACCTAAATCGGGCAAGGTAGAAGAATCTTTTTACCCATTCGCCAAGTGTACAAGTTAGGTGGGTCGACAACATATTCCTGTCATGTGACGCACATGCCGTCACCAGTGTCGTATAGAATATATCAGACGTGTTTTCCTGTGGAGGAATCGGTTGACCTATGACCTTGCGATGAAATGTTTTCGGTTCCCATTGGAGATGCACTTGCTTTCGTCTACTAATCGCACGGTTTTGCGGTGCGGTCGCAAAACACAGACACTAAACTTATTACAGTGAACAGAGACGTCAATGAACGAACGGACAGATCATAACTTTGCGAAAATAAAGAAATTAAACTTTTCACTGGAGGTAAGACTTGAACCAAGGACCTCTCGTCCCGCAGCTGCTCAGGCTAACCACGGGACCACGGCGCTCCAGAGCTCACATTATCCTTAATCTTGCGCATGGACTACTCAGTTTGTATATTTTGCTAATTTTTTTCATAGTTACACACAACTTCTTCCTGTTTTCTCGATTGATGTGTGTTCAGGTTTTCAAGGCCTATCCACTGTGCTAACTTATAACTAAATCTGAGGGGTGCGATGGGGAGGTTCCCTTGTAAGACCTCTGCCGGACTCACCGCCGATGCCGAGGTCGACCTTGCTGGGGTGGGCGTCGCGCGCGAAGCCCGCCACCACGCTGAAGATCTCGAGCGGCGGCGCAGACTCGACGGCGCGGAAGACCGACGCCGACGCCGACGCCGACGCCAGCGAGCGCAGCGCCCGTCCGCTCGGCCTCATGGCGAACACTGCCGCCGTTCGCGGGACGCGGCCGCCACGTGCCGCGGTTTATCTGGGGAGGGGGCATCGCGACCGACCGCGCGTGGCCTTGGCGCCGCGCAGTTCGCTGGCCCACTTCCTTCGCCAACGTATTCTCGGCGTGTCGACACTGAGAAATACACGTGGCCTTACCGCGTTTCGAGGCCGGCGCCACGGAGTGCATATCGAGAAAACCAGGTGGCGTTCTTATTGTTTCTTAGATTAGATTCAGTTCTACATCTACATCCATACACTGCAAACCACCTGACGGTGTGTGGCGGAGGGTACCTCGAGTACCTCTATCGGTTCTCCCTTCTATTCCAGCCTCGTATTGTTCGTGGAAAGAAGGATTGTCGGTATGCCTCTGTGTGGGCTCTAATCTCTCTGATTTTATCCTCATGGTCTCTTCGCGAAATGTACGTAGGAGGGAGCAATATACTGCTTGACTCCTCGGTGAAGGTATGTTCTCGAAACTTCAACAAAAGCCCGTACCCAGCTACTGAGCGTCTCTCCTGCAGAGTCTTCCACTGGAGTTTACCTATCATCTCCGTAACGCTTTCGCGATTACTATATGATCCTGTAATGAAGCGCGCTGCTCTCCGTTGGATGTTCTCTATCTCTTCTATCAACCCTACCTGGTACGGATCCCACACTGCTGAGCAGTATTCAAGCAGTGGGCGAACAAGCTCACTGTAACCTACTTTCTTTATTTTCGGATTGCATTTCCTTAGGAGTCTTCAAATGAATCTGTCTGGCATCTGCTTTACCGACGATCAACTTTATAAGATCATTCCATTTTAAATCACCCCTAATGCGTACTCCCAGATAATTTATGGAATTAACAGCTTTCAGTTGCTGACCTGCTATATTGCAGCTAAATGATAAGAGATCTTTCTTTCTATATGTCTTCGCAGCACACTACACTTGTCTACATTGAGATTCAATTGCCATTCCCTGCACCATGCGTCAATTCGCTGCAGATCCTCCTGCATTTCAGTACAATTTTCCATTGTTACAACCTCTCGATATACCACAGCATCATCCACAAAAAACCCCAGTGAACTTCCGATGTCATCCGCAAGGTCATTTATGTATATTGTGAATAGCAACGGTCCTACGACACTCCCCTGCGGCACACCTAAAATCACTCTTACTTCGGAAGACTTCTCTCCGTTGAGAATGACATACTGCGTTCTGTTATCTAGAAACTCTTCGATCCAATCACACAATTGGTCTGATAGCCCATATGCTCTTACTTTGTTCATCAACGACTGTGGGGAACTGTATCGAACGCCTTGCGGAAGTCAAGAAACACGGCATCTACCTGTGAACCCGTATCCATGGCCCTCTGAGTCTCGTGAACGAATAGCGCGAGCTGGGTTTCACACGATCGTCTTTTAAGAAAACCATGCTGATTCCTACAGAGTAGATTTCTAGTCTCCAGAAAACTCATTATACTCGAACATAATACGTGTTCCAAAATTCTACAACTGATCGACGTTAGAGATATAGGTCTATAGTCCTGCACATCTGTTCGACGTCCCTTGTTGAAAACGGGGATAACCTGTGCCCTTTTCCAATCTTTTGGAACGCTACGCTCTTCTAGAGACCTACGGTACACCGCTGCAAGAAGGGGAGCAAGTTCCTTCGCGTAATCTGTGTAAAATCGGACTGGTATCCCATCACGTCCAGAGGCCTTTCCCCTTTTGAGCGATTTTAATTGTTTCTCTATCCCTCTGTCGTCTATTTCGATATCTACCAATATGTCATCTGTGCGACAATCTAGAGAAGGAACCACAGTGCAGTCTTCCTCTGTGAAACAGCTTTGGAAAAAGACATTTAGTATTTCGGCCTTTAGTCTGTCATCCTCTGTTTCAGTATCATTTTGGTCACAGAGTGTCTGGACATTTTGTTTTGAACCACCTACCGCTTTGACATAAGACCAAAATTTCTTAGGATTTTCTGCCAAGTCAGTACATAGAACTTTACTTTCGAATTCATTGAACGCCTCTCGCGTAGCCCTCCTCACACTACATTTCGCTTCGCGTAATTTTTGTTTGTCTACAAGGCTTTGGCTATGTTTATGTTTGTTGTGAAGTTCCCTTTGCTTCCGCAGCAGTTTTCTAACTCGGTTGTTCTACCACGGTGGCTCTTTTCCATCTCTTATGACCTTGCTTGGCACATACTCATCTAACGCATATTGTACGATGGTTTTGAACTTTGTCCACTGATCCTCAACACTATCTGTACTTGAGACAAAACTTTTGTGTTGAGCCGTCAGGTACTCTGAAATCTGCTTTTTGTCACTTTTGTTAAACAGAAAAATCTTCCTACCTTTTTTAATATTTCTATTTACGGCTGAAATCATCGATGCAGTAACCGCTTTATGATCGCTTATTCCCTGTTCTGCGTTAACTGTTTCAAATAGTTCGGGTCTGTTTGCACCAGAAGGTCTAATATGTTATCGCCACGAGTCGGTTCTCTGTTTAACTGCTCAAGGTAGTTTTCAGATAAAGCACTTAAAAAAATTTCACTGGATTCTTTGTCCCTGCCACCCGTTATGAACGTTTGAGTCTCCCAGTCTATACCCGTCAAATTAAAATCTCCACCCAGAACTATAACATGGTGGGGAAATCTACTCGAAATATTTTCCAAATTATCCTTCAGGTGCTCAGCCACAACAGCTGCTGATCCAGGGGGCCTATAGAGACATCCAATTAACATGCCTGAGTCTGCTTTAACCGTGACCTTCACCCAAATTATTTCACATTTCGGATCTCCGTCAATTTCCTTCGATACTATTGCACTTCTTATCGCTATAAACACGCCTCCTCCTTTACTGTCCAGCCTGTCTCTGCGGTATACATTCCAATCTGAGTTTATGATTTCATTACTGTTTACATCTGGTTTCAGCCAACTTTCTGTTGCTATTACTACGTGGGCATTGTGACCGTTTATTAATGAGAGCAGTTCTGGGACCTTTCTATAGACGCTTCTGTAGTTTACTATTAGCACATTAATATTATTATTCCCTGTTGCATTTTGCCTACTCCTACCTTGCCGCGTCTCAGGAGGCGTCTTGTCGGGCCTAGGGAGGGAGTTCTCTAACCTAAAAAACCCACATGTGCACTCGACACGTACTCCGCTAACCTTGTAGCCGCTTCCTGCGTATAGTTCTCGTTCTATAGACCCAAAAATGAGATGATACTCGTCGGTGCGGAACAAGTCAGAAAATCTAAAATAAAAAACATAAAGCATCTGAATCTCAGTGCCTGATCATTTATTACGAGATTGTCGAAATACACTGAAGCGCCAAAGAAACAGCTATAGGCATCTACATCTACGTGATTACTCTGCTATTCACAATAAAGTGCCTGGCAGAGGGATCAATGAACCACCTTCATGCTGTCTTACCGTTCCACTCTCGAACGGCACGCGGAAGAAACGAGCACTTAAATTTTTCCGTGCGAGCCCTGATTTCTCTTATTTTATCGTGATTTCTCCCTGTGTAGGTGGGTGCCAACAGAATGTTTTCGAAATCGGAGGCATGCGTCTTCAAATGCAGGGATAGTAAGCAGGCATAATACGGCGCTGCTGATGGCGACGCCTATATAATACAAGTGTCCGGCGCAGTTGTTAGATCGGTTACTGCTGCTACAATGGCAAATTATCAAAATATAAGTGAGTTTGAACGTGGCTTTATATTCGGTGCACGACCGATGGGACACAGCATCTCCGAGGTTGCAATGAAGTAGGGATTTTCACCTACGACCATTTCACGTGTGTACCGTGAATATCAGGAATCCGGTAAAACATCAAATCTCCGAAATCGCTGCGCCCGGAAACAGATCCTGCAAGAGTGGGACCAACGATGACTGAAGAGAATTGTTCAACGTGACAGAAGTGCAACCCTTCCGCAAATTACTCCAGAGTTTAGTGCTGGGGCATCAACAAGTGTCAGCGTGCGAACCATTCAACTACCAATCATCGATATTGGCTTTCGGAGCCGAAGGCCCACTCGTGTACCCTTGATTGCATGAACAAAACTTAACGCCTCGCCTGGGCCCGTCATCACCGGCATTGGATTGTTGATGACTGGAAACATGTTGCCTGGTCGAACGAGTCTCGTTTTAAATTGTATCGAGTGAATGGACTTGTACGGTTTTGGAGACAACCTCATGAATCCATGGACCCTGCATGTCAGCATGGGACTGTTCAAGCTGATGGAGGCTCTGTAAAGGTGCGGGGCGTGCGCAGTTGGAGTGATATGGGACCCCAGATACGGCTAGATACGACTCTGACAGGTGACACGTACGTAAGCATCACATCTGATCACCTGCATCCATTCATGTCCATTGTGCATTCTGACGGACTTGGGCAATTCCAGCAGGACAATGCGACACCCCACACGTCCATAATTGCTACAGAGAGGCCCCAGGCATTATTGAGCACACCTGGGCTGCCTTGCAACTTGCTGTTCATAAGAGATCTCCACCCCTTCGTACTCTTACGGATTTATGGACAGCCCTACAGGATTCATGGTGTGAGTTCAAAAAAAATGGTTCAAATGGCTCTGAGCACTATGCGACTTAACTTCTGAGGTCATCAGTCGCCTAGAACTTAGAACTAATTAAACCTAACTAACCTAAGGACATCACACACATCCATGCCCGAGGCAGGATTCGAACCTGCGACCGGAGCGGTCATTCGGCTCCAGCCTGTATCGCCTAGAACCGCACGGCCACTCCGGCCGGCTCGGTGTGAGTTCCATCCAGCACTACTTCAGATATTAGTCGAGTCCATGCCACGTCGTATTGCGGCACTTCTGCGTGCTTGAGGGGCCCTACAAGATATTAGGCAGGTGTACCAGTTTCTTTGGCTGTTCAGTGCATGGGCATAGCCTTGGTGGGGGGGGGGGGGTGTTCAATCCCCCCCCCCCCCGTCGAAAAATTGACGAAGCTAAAAGGAAATGGAAGAATTGACCTTAAAATCGATTGTAATATAATCTTTATTTCAAAGCTACCGCGTTTTGAAACTGAGGCTATGCCAGCGTGGCGTAGTGCGCGAGGGGAATACGGCAGCGACGAGCGAGCATTGGCGACAATATTGCCACAAATGGCTGGACTGAGCTTCAAAGGAATGCGGTTTGTCTGGAGCCCTGGAAATTCCGGGTAGCGCAGTCCCTGCATCAGGGCCACCCTAGTTGCCACAGTTCCGAAGCTGGGCACAGTGAGAAGTCACTCATTCACACGGCAACAGCTTACTACTACTATCGGCATCCCGCTACCTTGAAACTGCAGAAATTCTTACCGACGTGAGGATAATTTTTTTTAAATGTTTATTTTAAGTAAAGTTACGTACAAGAGAAACGACTAGTGTGTGCAACATCATAATTTTTTTTATGTTTTCTTTCTACATTTACATTTGTATAATTGTGCTCCGCAAGGTACGACATGGTAAGTGAGACGCTAATACTAAAGTACCCCATCGTCTCCTCCCCGTCGGTTCCATTCACGGACATTACGCGAAAAAAAGACCAATTCTATGCCTCAGTAGTTGGCCCAACTGCCCTAATCGTTATTATAATGATCCTCTGAAGATATATAACTCTCAGATATCCTTCCGTTATTTGTACTTAGAAGTTCTTTGTTCATATTCGGTGATCTTACTGCTTGTTCAACTATTCATTTCTGAATTAAAATTTGTTTACACAAAAACAAGATCATCTTCAATGCGACCTACCTCAAATTTCACTTGAGTTCTCCAGTCATTATTCCGTTTTGTCACCAATTCCATTATCGATTTTGAAATGTCTATGTAACGTCACGAACCCGATTTCTTTTTAATCGGAATCTACATTTCGTTTTTCATGCAACCCTGCGATAAGTGTTTCCCACAAAACAAACTGACGATCGATAAATGTAGGACTTATTTCCCATTGTCTGTACCCGTTTTTTGCATAATGTTCCTTTTAATAAGATTTCCTGCATTTATCAACAAAAACAACAGCGGTACAGTTCACCAAAACCAACATATTTACCATACGTTCTCGTCTTAGTCCTGTCAATAAACATTTGTATGTCTTTTTCCTTCGCCGTGTCAGATTTACTTCGTTCATAACACTTTCACTACAAATAAACCTTTCAGACGTCGTGCTGACTCCCTCTGACGAACGTATAAGTAAACAATGCTCTGCTGACAACTGCTGCCTCCTCCACTGCCAGATTTATTATTCATGAAAATACTCAGTGTGCAAATACGAAACTGAGTCACATTGTTATAGTGCAAGTTTTATTATTAACATTCATCTTTTCATGCAGTTTTCTGCATATCTTTCACAATGTTCATTGCACAGTTCACAAACGCTGCATTCATTCGGCTGGTAAAATCTCTTGTTTTGGCAGGGCTTGTGTGAAAACCATGTGTTGCGTATCGTGTTACTACATGCCGGAGTTCATATTGTGTCTCTTCCCATTCTTCTGTCATTGTGGCATCGGTTGAATAGAAGCAGTGGCTTAACGTGTGGACTGAGCTCCCAAGCCAGTTTAAAAAAAAAAAAAAAGGCCCGGTAGAAAGAACACGTTTTCGACAGCTGAGCAACAAAATCCAGAGAATGAGGGTACTGCTAAATAAATGAAACAACAAGAATGAATACTACAAAAAGCCAATGAATGGAAAGTCAAAAATTTACTGTCACTGACCAAGCGTTTTCCATAAAATTGGTAAATGGCGATATTTACTAACGAACTAGGTTTTTCGACACTTTCTTTGACATTTTGGCAATATATTTAGATGCTTCACAACTTTCTCCTCGAAAGTTTTTCGTCAAATTGGCCAATCTCAGATATTGCACGTATTATGGCGACGAAACGAGTGTTTATCTAAAGGTGAAAAACTAGTATTTTCTAATGCAGCTTTTCTGCACCGCAAAATGTAATCAGATTGTAAAGTATTCTTTCCCAATCGATACAGAACTTAATACACGACAGATCTGGTAACCTTGACGTTTTCGATTAAATGCTCAAGTTCGAAAGAATTTGAGAAGAACCAGAGAAATGTCTGAAATTTCGGTGGTTTTCTTTTCATCAAGACTGAAGCTCCACTCAGAAATCTGGCAAATCTCGGATTATTGCATACTATCTGAGGCCTATTTGAGTGATTCAGTTTTCAGAACTCCACAGATTTTTGGATGGAAGAACGCTAATTTTCTTGTCCCGGTAGCTGTTGCCCGTCATTTAGTGAGTGTGGTTAACTAAAGTTAAATCAGTACACTTTCAATCTGACTAAAACCAGAAGAATAAAATTAATAATAACCAGTCGCATGTTTGCTAATATTTTTATTTCAGTGTTTTTTATAGGGTGATCTGCATCGCAAAAATGGAGGCAAAGAAAATAAAAGCTGAGAAAACAAATAAATCTAAGGGCGTGGAATATTGGAAAAAATGGCGTTCACAAGCTGGTACATTTAAAGGCGCATTTTCAACTGTCGAACCCGCCAGTCATAATGTGACGAGTAAAGACAGTAAAGACGTAATGATTGCTGAGGCCTCATTATCAGAAAGAGCTACACGCGCGGAGGTACTTTTGACCACCTAGCAGTCGTCTTGCTCACTGCCTCCCAGCATTAATCAACCGGCAACATCGAGGGTGGCACTTACAAGTTTACGTGATGTCTCATCTGCTTCGAATGGTTTTGCTACATTAGACACAGGTTTATATTCAAATCAAAAGTTCACAACTGGATGATTGTCTAAAGGAACAAATTTTAAAAGGCGCTTGGGTACCGTCTAATGATTACAAATTTCCTGTTTCGTCAAAATGAAACTTAAGCTTTCAACTGAAATGGTTGGACAGATTCCCTTGGCTGTCGTATTCTGATTTAAAAAATGGAGCCTTCTGCAAAAATAGTGTCATTATGGGTCGTTCATGTGAAGGCAAGGGAAACAATCAGCGATTAGGAAAACTCGTGTGTGAGCCTTTTTTCAAACTGGAAAAAAGCGTTGGAGGTATTTCAAACGCATGCACAAACTTCCTATCACAAACGAAATTCAGAAATGGCAGACAATTTTCTTAAAACTGTTTCCTCAAAGATGTCTACAGTAATCGAGCAAATGTCTTCAGAGAAAAAACGCCAGCAAGAACACAATGAAAGGAAACTGACGTCCATAGCAAAAGCTATAATTTTTTGTGGTAAACAAGGCATTCCTTTAAGAGGACATACTGACTCTAGACTACTTTGCACATTATTGGAACGTCAGCGACTGCTAATGAACGATGGCAACTTTCGAGCGTTACTGCGTTATGCTACTGAGTCTGGAGATAAACATATTTTGGAGCATTTGTCAACAGCTCCAAAGAACGCTCTTTATACCAGCCCACAAATTCAAAATGAAATTATTGCAATTTGTGGTGAAATTATACAACGTAAAAAATTGATGAGCTAAAGAAAGCCAGAATATTTAGTAGTCATGCTGAAGAAACTACTGACATTGCACACGTAGACCAAGTTTCACTTTCCTTACGGTATGTTGATTCGGAGAATGTTAATCACCATAAAATTAAGGAAATGTTCGTCAAATATATATCAACTATCGATGTTACTGGATTCGGCCTTGCAAAGCTAATCATTAAAGCATTGAAAAAGCACGGACTTGACTGTTCCCATGTAGTTGGGCAAGGCTATGGCGGTGCTGCAGCTTTGAGTGGGCACTTGCATGGTGTCCAAGCGTATGTTCGTAAGGAATGCGCCCATGCTCTTTATGTACGTTGCAGTGCACACTCGCTGGGTCTAGTTTAGCAGGGGATACAACCCGTCAGCTTTGACCAATGACGTCAGAATTGGCCAGAGAGCATGTATTACAAAGATGAAAGAGCTGAGAAGAATGTTCAGAAACAAAGGAATGCAAGAGAGAAAAACTGTGCTTCACATATATAAGGGCCAGTAGTATTTTCACGTTAACGATATCGCGTGTTTGTATCTTAGTTTTTCTCCCCAAAATACAATGGAAAGAAATGAATGAAATATATTACTAGGAATGAATACACCACGTTACGTGTATGTCATTTGTATCTCGAGATTCTTTCGAACTGTATTGCTTAAGTGCAGTACGGGATACAAGTTCAGCGTACGTCGATTTCTTAATTTCAACTAGCATTGTATTATATGTATACCAGACTTCCGTTGACCTCTATATATGTACACTGGTAACGAAAAGGTGGAAATAGACGTTAAATTACATTTGCAACCTCTACCTCAATTGAACTACACGGAGACAAGACGACGACGCATGTAGAATTTGTATCCCGTATTTCACTATGGGGTACAGTTTTCTTGTTGCTGAAATGGTTCAAATGGCTCTGAGCACTATGGGACTCAAATTCTGAGGTCATCAGCCCCCTAGAACTTAGATCTACTTAAACCTAACTAACCTAACGACATCACACACATCCATGCCCGAGGCAGGATTCGAATCTGCGACCGTAGCGGTCGCGCGGTTCCAGACTGTAGCGCCTAGAACCGCTCGGCCATTCCAGCCGGCTTTCTTGTTGCCTTGGACGCTAATAGTATCCCATTCGTTATTTGAGCTATATAGCTATACGCAACATTTGTATCTTGCTCGCCAATTGACATATATATTGTCAGTGTAAAGGCGAAGTGAAGGACGGGATACAAATTTTAGTTGAGTCGTCAGTGTAAAGGCGAAATGAAGGACGGGATACAAATTTTAGTTGTGTCAGGGGTTTCGCCGGTGATATAGCAAGTACACATTCGAAAATGTCATATTGATATTAGTGCTGGGAAACGAAAGAAGATCGATAGCTGAGAAATTTCTATTACGTACTTCACAACACGAAAATACACATATTGGTGGAGAAAAACAGTGAAATTGTCAAAATAGTGAAATACAGTGAAAGAAGCAAATGGAAAAGTGAACTTACCACACGGAAATATCGAGGAATAACCGAAGCTCGCCTAGACAGACAGTAACGAAAATTACATACCCACAAACAGAAAAATCCATTCCTATAAACGAAAATAAGACACTAAAAATTGTTCTACAATAACAAACTAATACTCCAAGTTACCTCAATATCATTGCGAATAATTTTAATGTATAATGATAGCGCTTATTGGGAACACAGAACAGTTTTATTATCTATGCCTCGAAATGAAGACATTACTATCTATGACTAATGTATGACGTCATTGGTCAAAGCCGACGGGTTGTATCCCCTGCTTCACTAGACCCCACTCGCTTAACCTTGCAACTGAAAACGCATGTTCACGAGCAGAAATCAGAAACTACGTGGGGACTGTGCAGTATGTTGGGTCTTACTTCAGTCATTCTGCTCAACGCACTGCCGTATTAAAAGACGAAAGCCGGCCGGGGTGGCCAAGCGGTTAAAGGCGCTACAGTCTGGAACCGCGCGACCGCTACGGTCGCAGGTTCGAATCCTGCCTCGGGCATGGATGTGTGTGTTGTCCTTAGGTTAGTTAGGCTTAACTAGTTCTAAGTTCTAGTGGACTGATGACCTTAGAAGTTAAGTCCCATAGTGCTCAGAGCCATTTGAACCATTTTTGAAAAGACGAAATTCGCGAACTGTTGCCAACTGGACATAAAAAAAACTTGCTAGCACTATGTGAAACACGATGGATTCACAAGCACGAAGCAGTCATTTGTTTCAAGGAAATTTATCCAGCAATTGTCGCCGCCCTCGAAAAACTGCAATCTAGCCACAACAAGGACACGTCAAGACAAGCAGTCCAACTGATAAACACACTTCGTTCCTCAAATTTTGTGATAAGTTTAGTGGTTCTTCAAAAAGTGATGATCTACACACTATTGATATCAAAACAGCTGCAAGGAACCAATATAGACCTTATTGCGACATGTCACCATGTTGACAATGTTCTTTACGCCTTGCAGTTGTTGAGAGTCAATGCTGAAGATGAATTTACAAGGGTTTTTGTAGAAGCAAAGCTAGTGTCAGAGGAAAATGGTGCTTCGCTGCAGGCGCCACGTCTTACTGGGAAGCAGTTGAACCGCTCTAATACGCGTGCGGTGGGTGCAATTACATATTACAGAGGGAATTTATTTATTCCATTCCTCGATCACGCAATTCAACAGTTAACTGAAAGATTCAAAAAGCATCGCAAATTAATATCTGCTCTTTATGGTCTATTCCCAGAAAATTTCGATAAAATCTCTGATGAGGTGATATCAATGTATTCGTCACTTCTTCCGGAGAAAAGCACATCAGTAATAAAAGCAGAATTTGACATTTAGAAGGCACAGATGACTACAAAGAGAGTTAGTCAAAAATCTGCTTTGGAGTACTTAGATATGTGTGATTCAAAGTTGCATCCAAGCATTTACGTACTGCTTCAGATTTTGGTAACAGTACCAGTTTCAACAGCTGCTCCAGAAAGAACATTTTCCAGCTTAAGGAGATTAAAAAATTATCTTAGGAACACAGTTTCCGAAAATAGGCTCAACGGTTAGACCCTAATGAACATCCACTACAGCATAGAAATTGATGCGTCAGAAGTCGTAGATTCCTTTTCGAAATATATATATATATATATATATATATATATATATATATATATATATATATATATATATATATATATATATATATATATAGAGAGAGAGAGAGAGAGAGAGAGACGACTTGTTAAATAAATGTGTATTTGCTAAAATAAAAAATTATTAAACGGTTACTTTGTTTGTAACTCCGCTATTTCCATGATGAACGATACATACACAGTATACAGTTCATTTGTAGTAGCTATAGCAATACATGAAGAGACTGGTTATGTATTTATGATTTAAAAAACTTAAATTCTACTTACGCCTTTGCTGCGCTTCTTCCTAATATAATATCTCTGCCAAATCTGCTGCTAGCAACAACAGTTATTGTGCAGTTTGTTGCTACTGCTGATGTCAGTATGTGTTAACGTAAGTTCTATTATAAAAGTATCCATACAATATGTCTTAACAAAAGTTGTACTGCTATCACAGTTATTGTTCTCTCTCTTTTTCATTGAACGAATTAACGTGGACTACATTTCGTAAATACAGAACCTCCAATGATATCTATTAAGTTCACACAAGATAGGAAGCACTAAAGTTTATTCACACCAATTAAAAAAAAGCAAAGCACTCCGTCTTCAGGCCACAAGTGATCCATCGGGACCATCCGACCGCCGTGTCATCCTATTGTGGATGCGGATAGGAGGGGCGAGGGGTCAGCACACCGCTCTCCCGGTCGTTATGATGGTATTCTTGACCGAAGCCGCTACTATTCGGTCGAGTAGCTCCTCCATTGGCATCACGAGGCTGAGTGCACCCCGAAAAATGGCAACAGCGCATGGCGGCCTGGATGGTCACCCATCCAAGTGCCGACCACGCCCGACAGTGCTTAACTTCGGTGATCTCACGGGAACCGGTGTATCCACTGCGGCAAGGCCGTTGTCTACACTAATTAAGATTTGTGCAAATTTATAGGGTTTAGTACTCTAACTGAAAAATTCCATAAACTATTCTAAATGGACCTATAATCTTGTAGAAGTTTTCTTGCCAGTAGCCGGCCATTGCCTAACTTAGCAAATGGCTCTGAGCACTATGGGACCCAACATCTGAGGTCACCAGTCCTTAACTTAGCAATCTAACACTATTACAACATACATAATTTAATTTCAGATTCATTACGAACTGATAAGGATTACATTTGAACATTCACGTTTCTATTCCGCGTTTTTTTCTGTCATTTCTACCACAGTACTAAGCAGGGTGGCGTAGTGCCTGAAGCACTAGATTCACATTCAAGAGACCCAGATACAACTCCAGAGCTGACCACACAGGTATTGGTTTTCCATGGTTTCCCAGTTCACTCTAGGCGAATGCTGGAATGGTTCCTTGGAAAGCCCACACCCACTTCAAACTTACTTTCTTACTCTTACCATAGAAGATGTCGATGGGCCTATGAAGTGGAAACCGAACATTTGTTGTCCGCACTGAGCAAAACAGAACTTCTTTTACGGAGCGAGGTGGCGCAGTGGTTAGACACTGGACTCGCATTCGGGAGGACGACGGTTCAATCCCGCGTCCGGCCATCCTGATTTGGGTTTTCCGTGATTTCCCTAAATCGCTCCAGGCAAATGCCGGGATGGTTCCTTTCAAAGGGCACGGCCGACTTCCTTTCCCGTCCTTCCCTAATCCGATGAGACCGATGACCTCGCTGTCTGGTCTCCTTCCCCAAACAACCAACCAACCAACCAGAACTTCTTTTCTTCACTTCTCCTCTCTTTGTGATGGTCATTGCGTTACTTGTCTAGCTCACTAACTCGTTGTTCTATGAATTTAAACCACTTGTTGGATGCACGTGGATTGCGCAGATGTCCACTGCCATCTCTAAGCAATGTTTACTGCCATACAAAAACATCTTCATGGAGATACCATCGACGAAAGAATTTTACTATTTCTGATAAATGATAATTTTTATTAGTTAAATGATCCACACTATATATATATATATATATATATATATATATATATATATATATATATATATATATATATATATATAGGGTGGTCCATTGATCGTGACCGGGCCAAATATCTCACGAAATAAGCGTCAAACGAAAAAACTACAAAGAACGAAACTTGCCTGTCTTGAAGGGGGAAACCAGATGGCGCTATGGTTGGCCCGCTAGATGGCGCTGCCATAGGTCAAAAGGATTATTAACTGCGTTTTTTTTAAAAATAGGAACCCCCATTTTTATTACATTTTCGTGTAGTACATAAAGAAATATGAATGTTTTGGTTGGACCACCTTTTTCGCTTTGTGGTAGATGACGCTGTAATAGTCACGAACACATGTCTCGCCGGCCGTTGTGACCGAGCGGTTCTAGGCGCTTCAGTCTGGAACCGTGCTACCGCTACGGTCGCAGGTTCGAATCCTGCCTCGGGCATGGATGTTTGTGATGTCCTTAAGTTAGTTAGGTTTAAGTAGTTCTAAGTTCTAGGGGACTGATGACCTCAGATGTTAAGTCCCATAGTGCTCAGAGCCAACACATGTCTCACAATTTTAGACGAACAGTTGGTAACAGGTAGGTTTTTTAAATTAAAATACAGAACGTAGGTACGTTTGAGCATTTTATTTCGGTTGTTCCATATGTGATACATGTACCGCCATCTAGCGGGCCAACCATAGCGCCATCTGGTTTCCCCCTTCAAGCTAGACGAGTTTTGTTCTTTGTAGTTTTTTCGTTTGATGCTTATTGCGTGAGATATTTGGCCCGGTCACGATCAATGGACCACCTTGTATATATAGTTCTATTACAACTCTACATTATTACGACGTTCATTTGTTGACCCCCCCCCCCTCCCGAAATCATGTCATGGCTACGTCTATGGTTCAGTGCATTAATTGTAACAAATTTCATAAAGGCATAAGTATACTCAGATGAAGTGGTTAGAATACAAAATTCCATGAACAGGCTGCTACAAGATGTTCTTGAATTTACACCACAAATGAGTCTTATTACATCCTTTAGCACGCTAAAAACTTTTGCTCGTTTTGACGAGTTCAAATGGTTCAAATGGCTCTGAGCACTATGGGACTCAACTGCTGAGGTCATTAGTCCCATAGAACTTAGAACTAGTTAAACCTAACTAACCTAAGGACATCACAAACATCCATGCCCGAGACAGGATTCGAACCTGCGACCGTAGCGGTCTTGCGGTTCCAGACTGCAGCGCCTTTAACCGCACGGCCACTTCGGCCGGCCGTTTTGACGAGTTATCCCAGAAAATGACCCCATATGACATAATAGAATGAGAGTAAACAAAGTATGCAAGTTTTCTATATTTATATCGCCTACATCTGACATCATTCTCACTGCAAATACAGACTTATTTAGGCGCTTCAGCAACTCTGTGGCATGCCCTTCGCAACTGAATTTACTATCGAGTAGTAATTCCAGAAATGTAACTTATACAGATGCTGGAAAGAAATCTTTTACCGGCTCTGAACTGCATGTAGCGGGTCTTTACAAAGTTTAATGATAGTGCATTAGCTTTAAACCATTTATTAATGCCAGGAAAATTTAATTAACAGCCATTTCTAAATCTGCACTTCATCGAGGCGAAACTCTACTCGAGCAAAAAAAGTACACCTAACTCTGAACGAGACATCTACATCCAAGCATATGACCATACTACACTAGCCACCTGACAACTTTGAACTGAACTGTCGGCCATGTTTTTTCCAAAGTAGAGTATATTCGTACTTGTTTAGCCTACACATGACACAATGTGAGTGGAGATTTCTAATTTAATGTACTGAAGAATCCATCGTAAATATGGATGCTTGCTCAGCTATGAAATGAGCTAATCATTGCAAAAATGGTTTTCGAATGTTTAGATATGCAGTTGACCCTGAACGAAAGGAAGAATGTTGGTTGCAACCCAAAACCGTCCAGCTTTACCAAAAAAAGTTCCTATTTCTTTAATTACCAGGTATACACTCATTTAAAACGTAGTATGTCTACTGATCATAAGCTTTAGTAGAAAGTATATTGTATAAAATCATCTGCCTTATATCAACTGTATATTGTATAAAATCACCATACGATTAAATAAATAAATAAAGTAGAAAGGCAGAAATGCACGAACCAAACAAAATACGAGGGTTGGAACTTCAATAGTGGCAAATATTAATTCACAACCGATACAAAAGAGTTACATGTTTGTACCTGTTACTGTCCTTCAAAGTAATCACCAGCGTTGTGTAGAACCCGTATTCAATACCTCCTCATTAGTTATGTGCAGAATCTTATAATTTCTAATATTCTAATAATTTCTAATATTCTAATAGTTTTTGTAATCTCCTTAAGAAATGTATATTCAAAAGTAAAGTTCGTCGATATATTTCCATTGTTAACAGTTACTAGGACTTCTTCCCGTTCCACTCACGTTATGAAACAGGGGATGAAAGATTGATGAGATGCCTCTGTGCTCGTTGCAATTAGCTTAATCCCTGCGGGATACATATTGTACGTTTATCAACAAAAGTAAAACAAGGGGAATACGATGAGTTACAATGAATTCATGCGACGCTAAACGAATTTGATTGGATAATCAGACACTAAAAGACGAGGGTGATTATTTCGTCATTTGGACAAGAAAATAAGAGACGAAATCAGTTGTGCAAGTGACAAAATTCAAGGTGGCAACAGGCAATAGAAGTATCTCTTAAAAAGGGAGATTTATCAAAACTGGACATACTCATCACAAGTGAGTTGTCCGCGATTCTTACTTATACAACATCGTCTAATTTTTTTCTGTCTGCAGATCGCTGCTTTATATTTCCAAATTACCGGTTTCTGGTAATGCCGACCATCTTCAGATCTGTTAAACAATCCAATAATTACAATTGGATTTTAATCCTATGTGTACAAAGCTTAAAAATTTAAATTACTAACAATACTTAAGTTGTATAGCATATCACATTTTGTAGTTACAAAGTTACCTGTCGTAAACGAACTATCAGTTCACTGTCATATTCTAAGAACATATTTGAACGCTGTCGCTTTGTGTTAAGATATTAAAAGAGGCGGAATTGGCGGAAACGCCTGCAGCCCTCTATCAGTACAAACGGATTTAAACTGCAATACTGAAATAATTCATACTTTAAAATGTATAAAAACCTTCCTCGGGACTTTGTATCGTTGCGGACATATTCAATTCTTGTATTGAACTTTATTTCACTGTTTAACAGATCTGAAGATTAGCGACATTCCCCGAAACCGCTAAATTGGTACAGCAGAGTCCCATTAATCCGAACCCTGGTAATCCGAAAGTTCGGTTAATCCGAACATGAAAAATGTTAATCTACGTATAGAAAACTGTGCGGTAAACTGCTGTACATACACACTATTTTAATTTACAAAATGGTTCAAATGGCTCTGAGCTTAGAACTACTTAAACCTAACTAACCTAAGGACATCACACACATCCATGCCCGAGGCAGGATTCGAACCTGCGACCGTCGCGGTCTTGCGGTTCCAAACTGATTTTAATTTACACAGTACAGTAAACATGTATTAGAAAAATTGGTAAGAAAACATTAGGTTTAAACAATGCATAACAATGAAAGAAAAGCTGTCAAACTTACTAAAATACAGTGGACACTTTATCACTACTGTTTAGATGACAAAAACTCAATCATTGTGTTTTAGTGTAATGAAGACAGTCTGTTATATGACGCATAGTTGCGCCATCGTCTCATCAACATCAAATCAGCAGGTGTAACAGTGGGCTGTTGCTCCAAATAACGTAGCACGAGGTCAAGGGCTTCTGCTGCGTCACTGTGTGGCACTAGTTCTCCTGTGTCGCTTTCAGGCTCTTTGTCAGTTCCGTCACAGCAGTCGACTTCTTCCTGGTCCTGAGTCACAGCAGCAACTAAATCAGCGTCAGGAAGGTTCTCCACACATTATCCATCCGCTTTCATCCACTCATCTACATCTCCTTCACTAGCTAGTAAAGTCACATGATCCTTGCACATTTTGAAACCAGGAGCATGGTCTTCCGCTTTTGATGCCAGGCTTTTTGTTGGCAATGCCCTAAAATTAAGGCCAGTCTCGTCAGCGTTATAAATTTGTTGGGGAGAATACTTTCCCTCTCTTACCATTTTCTCAAACTCACCCAAGTATTCCTTCGCTGCATCACGGTTAGAAGAAAGCTTCTCTCCAGTAATTGTTAGCTGATGGATTCCATGAGGTTTTTTGAATCTGTCCAACCAACCCGTACTGGCACTGAAAGACATCACCATTCACTAACTTGTTCAGGTAAACAGCCTTCTCCTGAACCAGTGCTCCACGCAAAGGAATTCCTCTTTCCTGCGTAAACCAAAGGAAGAGAGCTTCATCCACTTTATCGTACTCGGACTGTTTCAAAGTCTGCCGAATTTCGAGTGTTTTTCCGGATGACGTTGCACAGGACTGTTCAAGCTTCACTCGGTTCTTCTTCCAATCACAAATGGTTGCTTTACCAACACCGAGCTCCGTTGCCAGTTTAGATACATTCTCACCATTGTCTATCCGCTTCAAAGCGTTCAGTTTTTCTTTGAGAGTTAACGTTGTATGTTTCCGTTTACTCAGGACGAAAATGCGTACACCACTACACCTGAACGAATACAGTGCAACTGTTACGCGTGCCAGCGATCGATAACTAACATAACCAAGCGCTTTGCGAGCCAATTGGCAGTGCACTGAACTCAGACACTACAAAGGTCTCAACAATGCACAACAACAAGGGCAGGGAGTGAGAGTGAGCCATTGTTCCCACACTTGTTTCCATTTGTTACCATGATGTTCCTACTTGTCTGCTTGGTATATTTCATTCTAGAAACTCGTCACCGTAATTCCTGCTAATCCGAACAAATCGGTAATCCGAACAAGGTTCGGTCCCAATTAGTTCGGATTAACGAGACTACTGTAATAAAAAAACAGCGATGTGCAGACTGAAAAAATTAGACAGTTTGGTATAAAAAGTGTGCTAACATCGAATATAAATTTAAAAGTTACAACATCTCTACTGGAGAGTACCCTT
Organism: Schistocerca nitens; assembly: GCF_023898315.1. Taxonomy (NCBI): domain Eukaryota; kingdom Metazoa; phylum Arthropoda; class Insecta; order Orthoptera; family Acrididae; genus Schistocerca; species Schistocerca nitens. The sequence goes on from NC_064617.1 coordinate 863,507,285, forward strand.
TTACGGAAGTAAGGCGTGAACGAACAGCAGTGCAAAGATGAGGAACATAGAAAGTTCTGAAATGTGGCGTTTCAAAACAATGTCGAAGATCGTATGCATAGTTCGAGTGACTAACAAAGAGGCGGAGAATCGAATCGAATAGAAAAGAGCTTTGTGGCAACTACTGAAAAGGCTGCTGCTCCTCTTCAGGAATTCTATGTCACTCTCATCTAATCATAGATACGCCTTTGGTGTAATTGCACCAACGGTGCGGCTACGTGCATCTTTGAGGCTCGCAACCTACCCCACAGTGACAAGTTCCACGATTCAGGGCGGAACAAACTTCATAAAGGCGTAAATGACTGTGAGGCTGTTGTCATTATACCAAAATGCTGAAAGAACCGACAGCAAGAGGTTATTCAGTGGACTCCACGTATTATTCGTATTACAAGCTTCTGTGTAAAAATACTTTCTACCTCAATTAAGAGTTGTTCAAGAATTTGTTGCCCTAAGACATCCAGTGAATATTCAACACAACAGTAACTAGTCTAGAGGTCCCTCCGAGTTATTTCGATTTATGTCATTTCCCCTGTCGTTTCACTGGTTGTACAATAACTTGCTATTAGCTTCTATTCAGGCTTGTATATCAGCTAGTTGTTCGCCTCTCTAGCGACATTGCCTCTGAAGTAATCCCGACACATTTTACTTCTAATCCGGTACCGTACCTTTTAAAATAGTTGATGAGGCAAATATTCTAGTAAACTTCATTCAAGGACAGCGAACGGTTTATTTTGATATTCCTGAGACCTATAGAAATAGGCACACAAATAAATAATTTTAGCCGTTTTAATTAACTGTCATGTGCGCAACGTTATTTATGGAAAAGTTATCTTGTTGCACAGACATAAGAATGGTCTTCTTGCGCCAAAATACCGAACAAGTTGTAAGTGATGATTGTAAATGACTTCTTATCCATCTTTACATGTGTTTGTATCCACGAACATGTACTCATCTGATGACGTCATAGCAACAATACGTTTTTTGTGAGCCACTACCGTTTATTTCGGACCATAAGACGGAACGGACTATAAGACGCACCATAATTTTAAACAATTTTTTTTAAAAAAATGTCATTTTTACGACTTCCATTATTCGATTACAAAGCTAGTCTAAAAACAAGTTCTTAGATTTAAGTGGCATGTAAAATTCCTGAAAATCATCATGTGAACTTTCTTCTTCCGTTTCATCGTAATCATTGTCCGCCTCATATATAAGATGGTCTTCACTGACAGCGATAGCGTTACTTACGCCGCACGTCTTGAAAGATTTAACGATAATGTCTTCTCTCACTCTAGACCACGCCTGTTGTATCCACTGACACACTTGCTTGATTGTAGGTCGTTTTAATGCTCCCTTCGGTGTGAATTCGTGTTGTGTTTCATCCATCATCCATATGTTCCACCGAGCGAGGTGGCGCAGTGTTTAGCACACTGGACTCGCATTCGGGAGGACCACAGTGCAAACCCGCGTCTGGCTGTCCTGATTTAGGTTTTCCGTGAATTCCCTAAATCGCTTCAGGCAAATGCTGGGATGGTTCTTTTGACAGGGCACGACCGACGGTGCAAACCCGCGTCTGGCTGTCCTGATTTAGGTTTTCCGTGAATTCCCTAAATCGCTTCAGGCAAATGCTGGGATGGTTCTTTTGATAGGGCACGACCGACGGTGCAAACCCGCGTCTGGCTGTCCTGATTTAGGTTTTCCGTGAATTCCCTAAATCGCTTCAGGCAAATGCTGGAATGGTTCTTTTGACAGGGCACGACCGACGGTGCAAACCCGCGTCTGGCTGTCCTGATTTAGGTTTTCCGTGAATTCCCTAAATCGCTTCAGGCAAATGCTGGGATGGTTCTTTTGACAGGGCACGAACGACGGTGCAAACCCGCGTCTGGCTGTCCTGATTTAGGTTTCCCGTGAATTCCCTAAATCGCTTCAGGCAAATGCTGGAATGGTTCTTTTGACAGGGCACGACCGACGGTGCAAACCCACGTCTGGCTGTCCTGATTTAGGTTTCCGTGAATTCCCTAAATCGCTTCAGGCAAATGCTGGAATGGTTCTTTTGACAGGGCACGACCGACGGTGCAAACCCGCGTCTGGCTGTCCTGATTTAGGTTTTCCGTGAATTCCCTAAATCGCTTCAGGCAAATGCTGGGATGGTTCTTTTGACAGGGCACGACCGACGGTGCAAACCCGCGTCTGGCTGTCCTGATTTAGGTTTTCCGTGAATTCCCTAAATCGCTTCAGGCAAATGCTGGGATGGTTCTTTTGACAGGGCACGACCGACGGTGCAAACCCGCGTCTGGCTGTCCTGATTTAGGTTTTCCGTGAATTCCCTAAATCGCTTCAGGCAAATGCTGGGATGGTTCTTTTGACAGGGCACGACCGACGGTGCAAACCCGCGTCTGGCTGTCCTGATTTAGGTTTTCCGTGAATTCCCTAAATCGCTTCAGGCAAATGCTGGGATGGTTCTTTTGACAGGGCACCACCGACGGTGCAAACCCGCGTCTGGCTGTCCTGATTTAGGTTTTCCGTGAATTCCTTAAATTGCTTCAGGCAAATGCTGGGATGGTTCTTTTGGCAGGGCACGACCGACGGTGCAAACCCGCGTCTGGCTGTCCTGATTTAGGTTTTCCGTGAATTCCCTAAATCGCTTCAGGCAAATGCTGGGATGGTTCTTTTGACAGGGCACGACTGACGGTGCAAACCCGCGTCTGGCTGTCCTGATTTAGGTTTTCCGTGAATTCCCTAAATCGCTTCAGGCAAATGCTGGGATGGTTCTTTTGACAGGGCACGACCGACGGTGCAAACCCGCGTCTGGCTGTCCTGATTTAGGTTTTCCGTGAATTCCCTAAATCGCTTCAGGCAAATGCTGGAATGGTTCTTTTGACAGGGCACGACCGACGGTGCAAACCCGCGTCTGGCTGTCCTGATTTAGGTTTTCCGTGAATTCCCTAAATCGCTTCAGGCAAATGATGGGATGGTTCTTTTGACAGGGCACGACCGACGGTGCAAACCCGCGTCTGGCTGTCCTGATTTAGGTTTTCCGTGAATTGCCTAAATCGCTTCAGGCAAATGCTGGAATGGTTCTTTTGACAGGGCACGACCGACGGTGCAAACCCGCATCTGGCTGTCCTGATTTAGGTTTTCCGTGAATTCCCTAAATCGCTTCAGGCAAATGCTGGGATGGTTCTTTTGACAGGGCACGACCGACGGTGCAAACCCGCGTCTGGCTGTCCTGATTTAGGTTTTTCGTGAATTCCCTAAATCGCTTCAGGCAAATGCTGGGATGGTTCTTTTGACAGGGCACGACCGACGGTGCAAACCCGCGTCTGGCTGTCCTGATTTAGGTTTTCCGTGAATTCCCTAAATCGCTTCAGGCAAATGCTGGGATGGTTCTTTTGACAGGGCACGACCGACGGTGCAAACCCGCGTCTGGCTGTCCTGATTTAGGTTTTCCGTGAATTCCCTAAATCGCTTCAGGCAAATGCTGGGATGGTTCTTTTGATAGGGCACGACCGACGGTGCAAACCCGCGTCAGGCTGTCCTGATTTAGGTTTTCCGTGAATTCCCTAAATCGCTTCAGGCAAATGCTGGAATGGTTCTTTTGACAGGGCATGACCGACGGTGCAAACCCGCGTCTGGCTGTCCTGATTTAGGTTTTCCGTGAATTCCCTAAATCGCTTCAGGCAAATGCTGGGATGGTTCTTTTGACAGGGCACGAACGACGGTGCAAACCCGCGTCTGGCTGTCCTGATTTAGGTTTCCCGTGAATTCCCTAAATCGCTTCAGGCAAATGCTGGAATGGTTCTTTTGACAGGGCACGACCGACGGTGCAAACCCACGTCTGGCTGTCCTGATTTAGGTTTTCCGTGAATTCCCTAAATCGCTTCAGGCAAATGCTGGAATGGTTCTTTTGACAGGGCACGACCGACGGTGCAAACCCGCGTCTGGCTGTCCTGATTTAGGTTTTCCGTGAATTCCCTAAATCGCTTCAGGCAAATGCTGGGATGGTTCTTTTGACAGGGCACGACCGACGGTGCAAACCCGCGTCTGGCTGTCCTGATTTAGGTTTTCCGTGAATTCCCTAAATCGCTTCAGGCAAATGCTGGGATGGTTCTTTTGACAGGGCACGACCGACGATGCAAACCCGCGTCTGGCTGTCCTGATTTAGGTTTTCCGTGAATTCCCTAAATCGCTTCAGGCAAATGCTGGGATGGTTCTTTTGACAGGGCACGACCGACGGTGCAAACCCGCGTCTGGCTGTCCTGATTTAGGTTTTCCGTGAATTCCCTAAATCGCTTCAGGCAAATGCTGGGATGGTTCTTTTGACAGGGCACGACCGACGGTGCAAACCCGCGTCTGGCTGTCCTGATTTAGGTTTTCCGTGAATTCCTTTAAATCGCTTCAGGCAAATGCTGGGATGGTTCTTTTGACAGGGCACGACCGACGGTGCAAACCCGCGTCTGGCTGTCCTGATTTAGGTTTTCCGTGAATTCCCTAAATCGCTTCAGGCAAATGCTGGGATGGTTCTTTTGACAGGGCACGACCGACGGTGCAAACCCGCGTCTGGCTGTCCTGATTTAGGTTTTCCGTGAATTCCCTAAATCGCTTCAGGCAAATGCTGGGATGGTTCTTTTGACAGGGCACGACCGACGGTGCAAACCCGCGTCTGGCTGTCCTGATTTAGGTTTTCCGTGATTCCCTAAATCGCTTCAGGCAAATGCTGGAATGGTTCTTTTGACAGGGCACGACCGACGGTGCAAACCCGCGTCTGGCTGTCCTGATTTAGGTTTTCCGTGAATTCCCTAAATCGCTTCAGGCAAATGGTTCTTTTGACAGGGCACGACCGACGGTGCAAACCCGCGTCTGGCTGTCCTGATTTAGGTTTTCCGTGAATTCCCTAAATCGCTTCAGGCAAATGCTGGAATGGTTCTTTTGACAGGGCACGACCGACGGTGCAAACCCGCATCTGGCTGTCCTGATTTAGGTTTTCCGTGAATTCCCTAAATCGCTTCAGGCAAATGCTGGGATGGTTCTTTTGACAGGGCACGACCGACGGTGCAAACCCGCGTCTGGCTGTCCTGATTTAGGTTTTTCGTGAATTCCCTAAATCGCTTCAGGCAAATGCTGGGATGGTTCTTTTGACAGGGCACGACCGACGGTGCAAACCCGCGTCTGGCTGTCCTGATTTAGGTTTTCCGTGAATTCCCTAAATCGCTTCAGGCAAATGCTGGGATGGTTCTTTTGACAGGGCACGACCGACGGTGCAAACCCGCGTCTGGCTGTCCTGATTTAGGTTTTCCGTGAATTCCCTAAATCGCTTCAGGCAAATGCTGGAATGGTTCTTTTGACAGGGCACGACCGACGGTGCAAACCCGCGTCTGGCTGTCCTGATTTAGGTTTTCCGTGAATTCCCTAAATCGCTTCAGGCAAATGCTGGGATGGTTCTTTTGACAGGGCACGACCGACGGTGCAAACCCGCGTCTGGCTGTCCTGATTTAGGTTTTCCGTGAATTCCCTAAATTGCTTCAGGCAAATGCTGGGATGGTTCTTTTGACAGGGCACGACCAACGGTGCAAACCCGCGTCTGGCTGTCCTGATTTAGGTTTTCTGTGAATTCCCTAAATCGCTTCAGGCAAATGCTGGGATGGTTCATTTGACAGGGCACGACCGACGGTGCAAACCCGTGTCTGGCTGTCCTGATTTAGGTTTTCCGTGAATTCCCTAAATCGCTTCAGGCAAATGCTGGGATGGTTCTTTTGACAGGGCACGACCGACGGTGCAAACCCGCGTCTGGCTGTCCTGATTTAGGTTTTCCGTGAATTCCCTAAATCGCTTCAGGCAAATGCTGGGATGGTTCTTTTGACAGGGCACGACCGACGGTGCAAACCCGCGTCTGGCTGTCCTGATTTAGGCTTTCCGTGAATTCCCTAAATCGCTTCAGGCAAATGCTGGGATGGTTCTTTTGACAGGGCACGACCGACGGTGCAAACCCGCGTCTGGCTGTCCTGATTTAGGTTTTCCGTGAATTCCCTAAATCGCTTCAGGCAAATGCTGGGATGGATCTTTTGACAGGGCACGACCAACGGTGCAAACCCGCGTCTGGCTGTCCTGATTTAGGTTTTCCGTGAATTCCCTAAATCGCTTCAGGCAAATGCTGGGATGGTTCTTTTGACAGGGCACGACCGACGGTGCAAACCCGCATCTGGCTGTCCTGATTTAGGTTTTCCGTGAATTCCCTAAATCGCTTCAGGCAAATGCTGGGATGGTTCTTTTGACAGGGCACGACCGACGGTGCAAACCCGCGTCTGGCTGTCCTGATTTAGGTTTTCCGTGAATTCCCTAAATCACTTCAGGCAAATGCTGGGATGGTTCTTTTGACAGGGCACGACCGACGGTGCAAACCCGCGTCTGGCTGTCCTGATTTAGGTTTTCCGTGAATTCCCTAAATCGCTTCAGGCAAATGCTGGGATGGTTCTTTTGACAGGGCACGACCGACGGTGCAAACCCGCGTCTGGTTGTCCTGATTTAGGTTTTCCGTGAATTCCCTAAATCGCTTCAGGCAAATGCTGGGATGGTTCTTTTGACAGGGCACGACCGACGGTGCAAACCCGCGTCTGGCTGTCCTGATTTAGGTTTTCCGTGAATTCCCTAAATCGCTTCAGGCAAATGCTGGGATGGTTCTTTTGACAGGGCACGACCGACGGTGCAAACCCGCGTCTGGCTGTCCTGATTTAGGTTTTCCATGAATTCCCTAAATCGCTTCAGGCAAATGCTGGGATGGTTCTTTTGACAGGGCACGACCGACGGTGCAAACCCGTGTCTGGCTGTCCTGATTTAGGTTTTCCGTGAATTCCCTAAATCGCTTCAGGCAAATGCTGGGATGGTTCTTTTGACAGGGCACGACCGACGGTGCAAACCCGCGTCTGGCTGTCCTGATTTAGGTTTTCCGTGAATTCCCTAAATCGCTTCAGGCAAATGCTGGGATGGTTCTTTTGACAGGGCACGACCGACGGTGCAAACCCGCGTCTGGCTGTCCTGATTTAGGTTTTCCGTGAATTCCCTAAATTGCTTCAGGCAAATGCTGGAATGGTTCCTTTGACAGGATACGGCCGACTTCCTTCCCATCCTACCGTAATCCGATGGGACCGATGACCTCGCTATTTGGTCCCTTCCCTAAAATCAACCAACCAACCGTTTGTTCCATTCCTCTTTTTGATATACACTTCAAATGGTTTATTTATCGAGACATCAAGAGGCTGCAATTGTGAAATAAGTCCCCCCGGAATAACAGCATGCTCTGTATTTCCCTGTCTCAATTTCTCTGTCGCAGAATTTTTCAAATGACTACTAAACTGATCTAGCAGAAGAAGAGAACTCTTCTTCAATAAAGAACCTATCCTTCTCTCCCATACTCTGTGAAACCATAATTTCATACCAGTCTTGTATCTATCCAACACTTGACATATAATTGTACAACAACACCTAGTGGTATTTAAGAAAGTTGTGGCAGTGTTTTGCGCTTGAAATTGGTCATTGGATTATGGTTACTACCGTCAGCACAATATGAAAAGACAACAGTGTAGTCCAATTTTTTCACGTCTATTTGTTTGTATAGTTACAGTTTTAGCACCTTTCGTGGCAACAGTTCTGTTACTCGGCACATCAAATGTAAGAGGAGTTTCGTCCATATTCGCTATTTGGCTTAGTTCCACAATGGTTTTCTCTCGGTGTTGAATAACAAAGCGATGGAAAGATAACATTTTCTCTTCATACCCGCCTTGTGGCATTTGCTGAGATGTTTTTGTTTTAATCTTCGTTGATCCATTATGGACCGTGGGGCAACGGCTGGCATGAACTTCTTGATGCAATGATTTACCAACAGGCGTATGTATTGTAGAAATTTATTTTATTTTATGAACTTCTATGTGCTACCAGTTTCAGCATTATACTGATGCCATCTTCAGGCCCCACACGTCATAGTCGTAAAATCGCTATACACGGAAGGAGCCATATAACTGGATCCGTGAATCAAATCGTCATGCTGTGTCGCATGGCCACCAAGAGTTGTTGCATGACGATTTGATAGTTACATGTTTTTTCCGTGTATAGCGATTTTACGGTTAAGCATGTGGGGCCTGAAGATGGCGTCAGTTTAATGCCGAAACTAGTAGCACATAGAAGTTCATACAATAAAATAAATTTCTACAATACATACGGCTGTTGGTAAATCATTGCACCAAGAAAAAAAAAGTTTTTGTTTTGGTTTGCATGCTAGCTCCGCGACGCTCCATAAACCTGTAGCACCAACCGACTCCACCCTTAAAGTCTGTTAAGTTCCACTGTAGCGCTAGCTTACGAGCGTGTATTTGAATCGTTTCTGTATTAATCCCAGTGCCATTTGGACGGTTTGCTTGAACCCATTTCAATATGTCATTTTGCATTCAGTCTTCTATTTACACATTTAGTCTTCCTCATTTTTTTCATTTGGCCGAAACGCCTCTCAGCTGCTCTATTTCCATGTTCTTCTGCATATGCCATTACTTTCAATTTACAGCCCGCATCATATGAATTACCTTTCATTTTTTCCATCACGACACTAGTTATTAACAAAAATATTGTACTGTTACGGATAACACAAATCGCTTTCAGTTCAAGTTCACTGGCACCGTAGACTGCAGTGACGCATCACAGGCATCAGTGTTGTGGGTTTGTGATGGCGGGGCGGAAGCGAGACACTGTTGTGAATCCCAACAACTCATGTTTGTCGCATCGGTGCACGGCTGCTGCCAGCTGAATCCAGTGTTCGCAGACAGAGATAGGTTACCTGCGGCAGCGAATATATGGCCATTTTTCTGACTGGCGGGAATTTTAAATCAAACACTAGACTTTTTCATATTAATTTCGAGTATAAGACGTACCTGAATTTAGGAGGCAATTTTTGAAGAAAAAAGTGCCTCTTTTACGACATTTTTGTATATGCGTCGTCTTCTATTGTACGAGGGTAATCCCAAAAGTAAGGTCTCCTATTTTTTTTTTTAAAGTACATAGACCTGTTTATTTCTACAATGGTTTACATCAGTTTACAGCTTGAACATTTAGCTATTTTTCGACACAATCATCATTTCTGTCGATGCATTTTTGTAGGTGCTGTGGCAGTTTTTGTATGCCCATGTCATACCAGGTCGCCGCCATGCTGTTCAGAAAGTTATGAACCTCTTCTTTCACGTCGTCGTTGGAGCTGAATCGCTTTCCGGCCAAATGTTCTTTTAACCAAGGGAACAGGTGATAGTCACTGGGCGCCAAGTCAGGACTATATGGTGGGTGGGTGATTATGTTCCACTGAAACTGTTGCAGGCGAGCAACGGTTTGCCAAGCGATGTGTGGGCGAACGTTGTCATGGAAAATGTGTACGCCCTTGCTCAACATTCCGGTTCTGAATTGCCCGTTTGAGTTTTTTCAGAGTATCACAGTACCTGTCAGCGTTAATTGTGGTCCCAGTGGGCATAAAGTCGACCAACAATACCCCTTTCCGATCCAAAAAAAAACGGTTGTTATAACTTTACCGACAGACTGTGTATGTTTGAATTTCCGCGGCTCTGGCGAAGAAGGATGCCGCCACTGGCGTGATTGTTGCTTGGTCTCAGGTGTAAAGTGGTATGCCCAGGTTTCGAGTTCAGAAACAGCATGGCGGCGAGTGGGTATGACATGGGCATACAAAAACTGCCACAGCACCTACAAAATTGCATCGACAGAAATGGTGATAATGTCGAAAAATAGCTAAATGTTCAAGCTGTAAACTGATGTAAACCATTGTAGAAATAAACAGGTCTATGTGCTTATAAAAAATAGGAGACCTTACTTTTGGCATTACCCTCGTAGTCTTAGTTTCTTCTTCCTTGCCGGAAAAAGCTAACAAACATACATATAATTGTTAAGTATTAACAGTTCATAACTATGTGTCGCATGCCTCAATCAACAACAGTTCTTTGCCGGGTTACGCGCTTACATCTGTACCCGATAAACTTTTTTTGTTAAATTTATATCGCCGTTTTCATTCGACCTACGCAGCTACATTTTTTGCGATGTAGGCTCAGATTCTTTCTGATAAATATTAACGTAATACACTGCCTGAAAAAAAGTGAAAGATCCTTAAAGACATGGTCGGATGTCAACGTAATTTTGTACACATCACCATCGATTGTTGCGTAAATTATTAGCATTTCATTTGTCTGTGGTGGGGGAACGGCCACCGAAGTGCGTTAGTGTTTTTCGTATTTAGCGTTGTTACCAATCCTGGTAGGGAACAGAACGGATTGGACAGCCTCAAATGTTGAGTATCACTGTTAAGTACACGGAGAATCTGCGATTTCGTGTGAGACAACGTTATCAGCATCTGGCTGGGTTTCAGTGGGACCTCATTGTGGGTCTCAATTTGGCCAGCTGGTCGAATCGTGCAATACCTAGATTTGTGGGGCATTCGGATGTAACAGTGGCCCTACGTTGGACTGCATGGGAGGCACACTAGTCGCCAAGGTTGCGGTCAACCACTTGTGACCACAGAGGAGAATCACCGTATTGTGCACCAAGCAGAACCAACTCCGGCCACATTTGCTCTTGTCATCCGAAAGAAGCAATGGACTCTGAATCATCCTACATCATTCGCCGGAGGGCAGCAGCGACGAACTAGACAGTTACCATCCCGTGTGTAGACTGCCGTTAACACCACAACCCCGTACAAACAGTTGCGACTGGCGTAGTACCGTGACTCGGGACCATGGATCTTTCGTGAATGGTGTCGCATTCCGTTCAGCGATGAATTGCGGATCTGCACTACCTCGGATGACCATCGCCAGCCAGCAGGGTGGTGACGTGGGGAGAGGCCCATTCATCGAATGTTTGGTTGATTCGGGGGAGGGATCAAACAGCGAAGTCATCGGTCCCATGGGATTAGGAAAGGAAGCCGGCCGTGCTCTGTCAAAGGAACCATCCCGGCATTTGCCTAAAGCGATTTAGGGAAATCACGGAAAACGTAAATCAGGATAGCCAGATGCAGATTAGAACCGTCGTCCTCCCGAGTGCGAATCCAGTGTGCTGACCATTGCGCGACCTCGCTCGGTAGACACAGCGGTGTTGCACCTGACGTTACGGAGTGAGGAACTATATTGGTGCCATTTTTCAATAGGATAACGCCCGTCCACACATGGCACGTGTGTCTATGAACTGTGTGTGTGATGTTAAGGTACTAATGTAACCAACAAGATCTCCGTATCTGTTCCCAATAATACATGTGTGGGGTCATTTCGGACGTTAAGTGCCACTGTCCAGGATATCTAGAACTAGATACAACAGTTGTGGAGCAGCTTGTCTCAGGAGAGGATACAACGACTTTGTGACATCTATCCCAACCGAATCAGTGCACGCCTCCAGGCCAGAAGGGCAACAATGTCTTACTGACAGGGGGGATCGTATTGCCAAGTTCTTTATAAATTTGAGGCGGTTTTGTAAACTGCATATCAGAAAACCTCTCAGCCCGTGAAATTAGTTTCGTTTCCTCCTCGGCTTCTGGGTGCTTCACTTTAATTGGCAGACATTGTATTTCACCGTACCCACCGTGTCTAATCGAATTATTAAACGCTTTGATTTCTTTCCGATAAGCGTATACGTCAGTGTGCTTTGTAGTTTCAACGCGAGCTATATAATTAGACATGTTTTCAACAATGCACTGTTTTATGCAGGTTACTCCTGATACGTATAACTTTCGTTTGGTACATTTTGTATGTTGGTGTTTCCCTAGAGCTACAGTCAAATTTGTTTTCCAAAATAAACTTCACTTTCTCTACGACGAAGTTAGTTCGTACTTCCTGTCATAGTATACACTCGAGCTTTGTAAATATTTTTGTTTTCTTTGCAATATACTTCGCGATTTTGTCTTCAATCATAGACCTCTAGGTATATTCCTAACTATAAATCGCATGCTCCATTTGTGTTGTATGCGGAAAAACATATTTTGTGATACACACATTGACGGTTTTACGATAAAGATGTTTTTCTTTGTTATTACTGTACGTCGTCATGTTCACTGCTGCTGTGATCTTTTTCCGATAACCGTTTTCTAACTCGAGCTGCATACAGTAGATCATGTTTCTTTGCAACAACCGCCTCGATTTACTCCTGATGAATACAAAGTCTCGAAAGAGTGTATTCCAGACTCTTCTTGGGATTTATAGTTGAAACTTAATTTGCGACATGATTAGCTTTTTTATGTGCAGTTGTTCTGTGTATCATCTTCTGCCCTCAAGATGCATCCATTTTTACAAAACTCGGACTGAATGTTTCCCTTCACGTATGATTTTTATAGATGTGTGAATGTGTATTGTTAACTTGAGCTACACAGCTGAAGTTTTTTTATGCACAAAATTCTCGTGCCCTTGCTGCGCAGGATTAGTACTTTGCGAAATGATTGTTTTATTGTTGAAATGATACTTCTTTATAGAAAGAACTGTTGTTTCCGTTTTGTCCATAGGATAGACAAGTTTGTGAAAGTATACAAAATACTGACGAGATATACAAATCCAAACGTCAATGCTTCCTAACCATCAGGCCAGTCTTCCTGGAGGAAAGTGGTGAAGTTCATATTCAGCACCCACTTTCCCATTTAACTGAATTATCATGTAGTTAAGCGTTTGTTCTGCTGTGAATGGAATAACGCACAGAATATAAATTTTGTTATTCCTTTGCGTATTCAGCGAACTATTTTACCCAATTTCAAAAACTGGACTACAGTACCATAGTCGTGGGAAAGAGTTCGCCAGACACTTAAATAAAACAAAGCAGCGTTATGTCTCATGTAGGAACGTCGACCCGACTTTTCTCGATGTGTGTTTATATGACATAGTACAGATCTTAAAACTTGTCACAGCTAAGTATGCAGCAAATGTATCGAGCGCGTGGGTAAATGTAATTTATTGAATTGTTACGTTTACGATTGTGCTGCGGACTGCGAACAAGAATTTCTTTCACGCTGTAATCTTTGCCTCACGTTCGATTGTTTCTCTATGGTGTCGTCACAGCGTCGTCAATGACAGTCACTATGTACATGCGCTCCCAAAACCATATTCCGTAAAACGATTTAACAATTCCGCTTCTGGCTTGTCATGTAAACACTTCAAACTCGATTCCGAAAATCCGTTTCTAGCTGCCGGTTTTCAACTTCCACAATCGATTTTCGCTCACGTATAAACTCGCAACAGTTTTTGAAACGTGCTTGAGCTGTCAGATTACGTCTTGTTCTCAAAATATTCAACTAATATGGGCGGAGTGATTTATTGTACAACGAAGGAGAAGCAGAAATATTAGACTGGGCATGAAGCAGTCTACCTCTAATATAATATTTAAGTGAAGACATACGGCAAATTGTGCTGACTAAATCCTAAAACTGAACGGCTGTTTCCCAGACGCCATATTTAACTGGGCCAGCAAATCCGCTTCAGACCTTAATACGTAAACACGGCCACGACAAAGGGTTTCCGAAATTCGGTTTTCGCCTTTCGGAAGATGTGTCACATCTAAACGCAGTGAGTGTCGTAGACTGTGGTATGCAAATCATAGTGTGTATTGTCCCCATTCCCTGCACAAGTAGTCTATTGTGTGTTAATATGAATTAGTGACAAAATTACTGACATTATATTGTAGAGACTTAGCTTTTTTATTGTGAAGCCTTATCCCAAGTGTTATCGTTTTAAAAAGTTATGACAGTCTCCGTGGCTTTGGTACCATGGTGTAAAGCATTTGCAATCACCAAACCAAATTATTTAATACACATAGGTATCACAGACCTCGGCTACGAGTGGGCATCGATTGAAATCAGTGGTAAAGTTGAAAATTTGTGCCGAACTTGGACTCAAAACCGGGTCTCCTACTTACTGGTCAGACGCTCTGATCACTTTTTTTAATACAGGGTGTCCCATTTATCTTGACCGCCCTAAATAACTGTTTGTCCAGATGAAAATTACAAAATGTTTCAAGCAAATGTTCTTTGACCGTCATGGGGACATCAATGAGCATGATTGCCTTCGTTGTAGCTTTGTTTTTTTGACAAAGATATGAACAGCGGTATGACTTTTTTAAATGGCACCCTGAATTTTTTATTCGGTAATTCATTTCCTCTCCTAAAGACGTATTCAGAAATGTGTCACAGTGTACCATTCACTGAAACACAACGTTATTAATTACAAAACACAACATTGACTTTGAGCCTGGGATCACAAACTCGTCCACTTGCTGGAGTTGTCAGAAAATAAATGAAAACGAAGTAAAAAAATAACACAAAATTGACTTTGACTCTCCTGTACCATTGCCCAGGAGTAGAACATTCAAAGTTGCTCAAAGTTGTGACCCTGGACTAGGGTGACCAGGTGAAACTATTTAAAAAGGAGGACAAACAGTTTCAAAATGGAGGACAAAGGAAGAAAAAAGAGGACACATCAAACGGGTCAGCTGCAGATGAGGATACCACCTGTCAGCTTTGGACAAGTCACGTGACTGTCGGGAATTACCGGTAAAACTAGTAGTTAATTGTTGCTAATGGTCAGGTGTGGTTAATTGAGCAATATAAAAAAAATTAAAAACATTGATTGTGGTGACAGTGTGGCGTCAATTGTTTTGTTATGTCAACAACACGGAATTGTTTACAAAGCGAAAAACGTAAGACCATTCACCTCCATTAATTCGACGCACCGCTACCAACATCTACAATTCAAGCAGCAGCTGACGACTTGTAAACTGCACTTTAACCTTCTGAATACAAGTAAACTGAATGACTATGAAACAATGAAATAAAACCATGACAGTTAATCTGTCGAATTATTTCTTACCTTTATTGGCCACTGAGACGTACGTTACAGCCACATATCTTACATTCCGTTTAAAATGCATTTCTCCCTTTCTTAAAGCCAGATGTTTGCAGGAAAGGACATAAGAAAATGTACACTTAAGTTTAGGTATAGCCAAATATTTTACGTAACTCACTCGGTTAAAAATTACACTCAAGTCACTCGTGCACTACAGGAAGCCAAGCGACTACAAAGTGAAGATACGAAACGAAAATTTTAAATAATCGATATTTGCATTCGCTAATAGGTAGATCAACGATAACATCGACGATCCTGGTGCCACCTACTAACACCGCCTTCGTGCGAGTTTATCACGATGGCTGTGCCAATAGTTAAAGTATTTAAGAAAAGAGCAATAGAACGGGACGAATTGTAAATTTAACTGTATTACGCTCAACTTTGCGAAAAAGCTGGACACTGTAAAAATCCCCCGGACTCCGGACAAAGAGCTAAAAAGGAGGTCATGTCCTGATTAATCAGGACGTCTGGTCACCCTACCCTGGACACCGATACACTGGTGCACTCGTTGAATGGAAGAATTATTTACTGCTTACAGTGTTGCCTGCTGGAGAGAATTGCAAGCAACACTATACGTCCCTGCATGTCCTCTGGAGTTGTTGGAATACCGCGATAGACAACGTCTTTAATGCATACCCAAAGAAATAAGTCCAGAGGATTTAAATCAAGAGACCTGGCAGGCGAAGTAACTGTTCCTCCTCGACTAATTCATCTTGCAGGATGCCTTTGGTTCAAAACACAATGTGCACTCAAGGCATTATGTGTTGGACTTCCATCGTGTTGATACCACATAAGCATTCTGGTTCTTAGCGGCACTTCATCCAGAAGAGGAGGAAGAATTCATCTGAGGAAGTTGGCATACGCTGTGCCTTTTAGTCTACCATTAATGAAATAAGGGCCAATAATTGTAGTATCAAGCATCCCACGCCAGACGTTAACTCTCCACTGACGCTGATGTTCCACTTGTCTTAGCCTGCGTGGGTTGTCGCTAGACCAATAATGCATGCTCCTTCTATTTACCTGTCCCTCGTTTGAGAATAAACATTCATAGGTAAACAGAACATTTGAGAAGAAGTTCGGGTTGCCGAGAATTTGCTGCTGTGCCCACTAACAGAACTGTATATGATTCTGGAAATCATTCCCATGCAATTCTTGATGTAGGTGTACATGGTAAGGATGGAGCCGGTGACGTGTAAGAATATGATGTTATTGGTTTTAGGAATGCCAATCTCGTGTTCAAGCTGTCGTGTGCTCACATGTGGATTCATAGCGCGATTAGCCGAGCGGTCAAGGGCGCTGCAGTCCTGGACTGAGCGGCTGGTCCCGGCGGAGGTTCGAGTCCTCCCTCGGGCATAGGTGTGTGTGTGTGTGTGTGTGTCGTCCTTTGGATAATTTAGGTTAAGTAGTGTGTAAGCTTAGGGACTGATGACCTTAGCAGTTAAGTCCCATAAGATTTCACACACATTTGAACATTTTGGATTCATAGCAACGGAAGCGAGAACAGTAACTTCGGTAGCTTCTTCTGTGCGAGTGATACGACGATTGCGTTGACGTGGGTTGAAACTTCCCGTTTCCTCAAGCGTCGCAACAAGACGAGAAAGTCCGCAGTTCGTGGTCGTGCAGTTGCGTTCTCGCTTCCCGCGCCCGGGTTCCTGGGTTCGATTCCCGGCGGCGTCAGGGATTTTCTCTGCCTCGTGATGACTGGGTGTTGTGTGCTGTCCTTAGGTTAGTTAGGTTTAAGTAGTTCTAAGTTCTAGGGGACTGATGACCATAGATGCTAAGTCCCTTAGTGCTCAGAGCCATTTGAACCATTTGAACCAAGACGAGAAAACATCCGTCGTGAAGGTGGGTTCTTTTCAGGATATTGCCCTCTGTACGGTTCCGCTGCTTGCGTAGCATTTCGCCTACCTTAACAACAACAATTAAAGAAATGTCGATGCAGTTTGTGGGAAGGACAGCCTTTACTATATACCTACTCTACACAACAGTATTTAAAAGGACTAAACTACTGTACTAAAAGTACCTGTACATAAGAAAACAGTATTGTAATTACTGTTCTGCTAACTTACATTCCACATAGATGAGTAGAATTTCTACCTTCTCTTCGTCGGTGTACATTCTTATCACACACCTCTTCAACGGACGATGGTTGACGGAATGAGGGGTGTGCATTCTACTTATGTTTACATCTGTCCTTTGTCAACGTCAGAACGTGGATGTGTTCCATTTCCTCGAGTACCTGCGCTAAGTGCTGGGAGCGTCAACGTCAATGTTGTGTTATGTAATTAATAACGTTGTGTTTCAGTGAATGGTACACTGTGATACATTATTGAATAGGTCTTTAGGGGAAATGAATTACCGCATAAAAATGCAGGGCGCCGTTTAAAAAAGTCATACCGCTGTTCAGATCTTTGTGAAAAACAAAGCTACAACGAAGGTACTCATGCTGATTGATGTCCCTCTGACGGCTAAAGGAAACAGTTATTTAGGGTGGTCAAGATAAATGGGACACCCTGTATAAAAAATCTCATTTTGTACGTTATTATTCGTTACATTTGTTCAGAGCGGTCGTCTCATGACACCCCTTCAAGTTCATCGTTGATCCAGTTTTTTTATTTCATTGTGTGCGTTATTGTTCGCTGCATTTGTTCAGGGCGGTCTTCCCACGACATCCGTTCATCGTTAATCCATTCACTCAGTTTCTTTTCTTTCTTTTTTTATTACGGAGGGCAGGCTAACCCTCTGACCGAACACGCTGAGCTACCATGCAGGTTTTCGCTGAGCTAACGGAAGACAGTGGTCATTGCATGCGCACGGACTACCCAGCACGCCTCTCGTCAGACCCATATTCGCAACTTGTGTACACACGGCTAATGAAGTGACTCTGCCTATTATTCTCATTACTCGCGGCTTTTCGCTGATTCCCGTAATAGTATGCATCTGCGCTGAACAGGTCACTGGCCGTCTCGATTTTCGTGAAAGGCGTATTTAGGTAGCTTGTTTATAAATAGAGCTATTTATAAGCACATTTCGCTTTGATTCTTGACAAGGTTCCAATGGTTCAAATGGCTCTGAGCACTATGGGACTTAACAGCTATGGTCATCAGTCCCCTAGAACTTCGAACTACTTAAACCTAACTAACCTAAGGACATCACACAACACCCAGTCATCACGAGGCAGAGAAAATCCCTGACCCCGCCGGGAATTGACAAGGTTCTAAAATATGCGTACGACCTGATCTTCTTCTTTCTAAAGTATTTAAAGGCAATGAATTGCTGAACGTCGTATAAGGAAAAGTAGGCTGTATACTGATACGAATCAACGCACATCCCGCTGTAGAGTGAAAAATTCATTCTAGGCCATACACTGTTCGATAGAAAAATTAAGATTCATTCGATTACATGGTTTCATGAAGTTTCTCAGATAAATTTTACTTCCTCAACTTGAGTGAATGCCATCCAGCAACTATAAAACGGAACAATTTCGTTAATCAAAAATACACCGTATATTTAGTCGCGTTAATAAACAGAATTACACCGACAATGTATCACACGAACAGGAGTCAGTAAATAGGGTTGAAAGTTTCAGTTTTTTGGTGTACAGATGGGTGAAACCTTGAATTGAAAGAAATTTGTTACTGAGGTGCTTCAAGAACTATGTTCAGCTACCCGTGCTGTTTGTATGATTGCTAGTTTTGGAAACAAGCAAACAAACATCTTAATCTATTTTGCATATTTCCAATGATTTATGGCGTGGCTTTCAGTGGTAACAAATATCACAGCTACAATACTAGAATTTATTACTCATTACTAAGGCTCCTTAGTGGCCCAGAAAGAACTTCAATAAACAAATACAAAAGCCTTTGATTATTTGCTCAATAACGTAAAATGTCTGACGTAGGATAGCAAGTTCTAAAGCTAGCCTTAAATCATTTCTGTTGGAAAAGTTCTTCTCGTCCATAGATAAATTTTACTAAAAATTGGTATAACGTGTAAAAAACAAAATAAAACCTTCTCTTTTTAAGTATATGAAGAGTTACCTGAGTGGTATTGTAGAATAATATGTATATTATTATTTATTTTACGCCAATTTGCTATTTAGTAGCGCTTAAATGGCAGTGTGTAGCTATACTCGCAAAGAATTCATGCTGGTTCTCTAAGGTTATTTGAGTGACGATTGTTTTGAGCACTCGAGAGGGTTGCTATGAGAGAAATCGACAACCCAGTCGACGGAAAAAATGCCCGCACTTACGAGCTAGGAGCAGTGAGACTTTCATTTATCCGGGCCGGCGTCGTCATTTGTCATGGTTAAGCATGCTCCCTGCGCGTCGCGGACGCGACGGGCGCATATGGGAGCCCTGTGTAGCTGCTGCAGACGACGGCGTGGCGGTCGGCCCACCGTCCCCAGGCGCGCCGAGCGTGAGAAATTGCCGCTGCTCACGAACGCCGAGTGGCAACACATGATCAGATTCCACGCCTCCATCTGCTACAAACATCAGGAGTTGGGCTGCACGCGCCGCGACCTCACCGTCCTTTGGAGCCGCCACTTCGACCACTTCCTCGTCAGCTTCGTACTCGAGTACTACTTCGGGCACGGAGTTGAGGGTGTCCACGTCCGCGAATTCGCAAAGTTCTTCGTGAACATCACGCGCGGCTCCATAGACGAGAAGGTACGTTCCTGTTATTATTATCTCTCTGTTTTTACTGTCGTAGAAACACGTTAATACTACTGACCTATAGGTCCTAACCTTCGTGTCGGGAAAAAAAAAAAAAAATATTGTGTACGTACCACTTTCCAATTTCTTTCCGCATGAAAGGTTAGGTCTTAACGCCAGAGGGCTTTTATTTGTTTATTGACGCTCAGAAATTATGCAGACTCTTTGAATATTTTGTGTGTTGTTTACTACATAAAAGCAGCTACATTCGTTTCATAACTTCAACACTTCTGAAACTGTTGAGGTGTTTTAGAGAGACGTCTGCATGTAAATACGTGGTGTATCATGAAGAATAATGTTTCACAACACGATGCTACTGACAATTTCGTATTAAAAAGTTCATATGTAAAAGCGCCGGTAATTCGATATGTTTATGGAGTTATGACTGTTTTCCATATTATGCGTAGAAGAAACCGCACACAAATGATAAAAAGAGGACCCGGAACTCTTATTGAAGCAATTTATTGATACAAAAACTCACGATCATTTTGTCAAAATTAAAATCAAATTTTCATATAAGTCCACCGCCGATCTAAATACATTTTTAGAACTTGATTTTAGTGTTGACAATTCCGCTTCTTTGTAATAGAGTTATATTTAGCGCTTTACTTTTATATTATTATCACAGTGTCCCACCGACGTCCTGTCAAAACTGAACTGTATATAGAGGATAAAATATTCTTTTGTACGAGAGGCAGTCACAGAGCAGAAATAACTATAGAGCGATCACAGCGCACTGCGCAAGTCGCCAACATCAAACCGGAATTAGGCAGCTGACAGTATTCGCTGTTATTTACATTTTGCGAACACTGCAAAGCATAAACTTCATATTACATGTATTTTCCTTGTTTTCACACTTTTATGTATTTGTAACCGCAAAGTCGCTGAAATTTTGCTGCTCCGGGTGCAAATCGAAATTTGTCGGAGAACGAAATGTTGCTTTTGATAGATAAGTACCAAAAGGTCTAATTTCAGTTTAATGAAGACATGAAATCGTATCACTAATTTATGTGACTGTAAGGCAATATATTTATGAGACACCTGCTAGATAAATTCCGTGACGTCAAAATGAGCTGCCAGTCAATCATTTGAATCTGTACACACTCCGACCAATGTTCACAACAAAATAGGGTTTACGTATGACGCTATGTGTGATATATTTCCCGTCACTCAACTTTACAAATCAGTGTTTTTGTGTTACATACCGGTGGTGTAAAGTTCCCGTGATGTGGCGAAAAGTTATGTGCGATTAATATTTAATTTCCATGAAGATGAATAAAGATTGCACATATTATACTGGAAAGTAAAAAGGGAAGAATAATATTCAAAAGGTGGTACATTGCTAACTTCCTATATGCCATAGCTCCTCCAAATTCGAAGTTTTTCGGAATGCTTTTGGAGTAGTGGGAGGCCGTTTTGCTATGACACAACAGCAGAATTTATGAAAACAGAGACTGGATAATACGATCAAGTACCGCAAAAGATCAAATTGATAGCGGTAGGCTGTCTCTCTCTTATTTTCCTGTATCGTATGAAATAGCGACATCTGACATGTGACACTTGCCACAAAGAAAAGAAATTCCCGTGCATTTATCTCTTCAATACTAAGTTAGTTTCAGACTTCGATTGCAAATAAAGACCCCTGTGAAGACCTTGTACAAAATCGACGATGCTTTTGAATGGTATCTTCTGGACGGACACCCTACCACGCGACAGAGTGTATGTTGCACTGTATGCTGGCGACAGATATTCTTTTCCGCGTATCTCTATCCTCATTCCATATATATTCGTCAGCTATGGATACGGTACAGCTGTCATATGTAAGTAAAGAAGTAAATATAATTGAATGGTGTACTTGATTTACAGGTTTCTGAATCTGTGGTAGCCTGATTGCCATACTCTTCCAACAATGATTCACATACGTTGGTGTGAGCTGTATAAATGTGTTGACAATGTTTGTTGTACAGAAAACGTTTTGACATTTATTACATACACTTAGACGGAACACGATTTCAAAAACAATGAGACAAGTAGCTTTTGTTGTTATCAGCATATGAAAGTGTCTGCTTGTGAATTAACACTGAAAAATGTATGTTTCAAGGGCTTGTAGCGTAGTGTAAGTCAGCAAGAGACATATTTATAAGGAGTGCTCAGACTCGCATCTGTGTGATACAAATTTTTATTTCTTTCACTTTCACTACGGATCTGTTTCGGCAATATTGCCATTGTCGAGTGACGTATATATTGTCTACATGGATTGATATCCATCATTGGCAACTGTGTACTAACTGTCGTTCTGTATTTGCTGAATTATGGTGGCAATTAATTTGTTATGGCAGCAATTTTTACACTCACGCAGCTACGATATCATATGCTTACAATACTGAAAATAGGTTCACTTTTAACTGTAACTCTACATAGCTCCACACTGGGAAGTTCTGAACTGTTTATGAGAAATTCAGATTCCTTTCTATGCCTTGTCAGACAGCAGCAAGCAGTTAACAGTTCTGGTGATTTCAGTGTAGATTTTCTAAAGGTTTATGATAGAAAAAATGATTTGGAAACTTTAGTTGGATCCTACAATTTAATCTTGGCAATTAAATTTCCAACATGGGTGGATAAATATATTAGGACCCTAATAGATAGGCTTACTGTTTTCTTTGGTGACGCTCAAAGCGAGGAAATAACTATAAACTCGGTGACAAATCCTCTCCATGATCACGATACACAGTTAATTAGGATAAATGAGATAGTGCCTTGCAGCACTGATATTGGTCATTGGAAATCTGTTAGAGTAATTAATGATTCCAATGCAAATGTTTTAAGAATAGTTTACAATAGAAGATCTGGGATGCAATATATAATCAACCATACGCTGGAATAAAATTTAATTTATTCCACAATAAATTCATATCATTATTTGAAAATGGCTTTCTTCAGAAGATAATAGGAGAGTATATTAAACAGCCATGTAACAAACCATGGATCATTTGAGGGATTAAAGTGCTTTGTAAAAGGGTAAGGGACATGTATCCGTTGATAAGAATAAGTAAAGATCCTGTAGTAGTTGCACATTACAAAATCTACTGAAAATTACTAAGAAAAATGAAATCAGTAAAAAATAGTAAAACTTGCTTATTATTTCAGAAGCCAGTGATTCCAGCAACAGACTTAGGGCTAAACGGAATCAAGTATAACGAGTAAGAGAGGACAACAGGTGACAGAACAGACTGACATCACTACTGAAATAAATAGAAGGGCTATGCATGATCCGTCACAGATGGCAGACACATTAAATAAAAGTTTCTTATATTTATTAGGAAATGTAGGGAGAAACAGTTCAAGAGGAAAAACACAGTAATACATTGAAAAAGGAATTCTCACAAAATTCAGTCGTATGAATTTATCACCAACTTCCCCTTCCGAAATTAAGAAAAATGTGTACTCTCAAAAATAAAAGCTCTTATGGATTTGATAATGCTTCCAACAGAGCACTAAAAGTTTGTTTTCATGTAATAAATACTGTCTTGTCTGAAATATATAAAGCACACTTACTCAAGGCATTTTTCCAGAGAGATTGAAGTATGCCATTGTGAAAGCCCTCTATAAGAAAAATGATCGGAGATATGTCAATAACTACTGACCTCTTCCACTACTGACATCATTTTCCAAAATTCTGAGAATGTGATGTGTTCCAGGATAGTATCCCATCTGAACAACAATAATATCCTCAGTAAATCACAGTTTCTATTCCAGAAGAGTTGCTTTACTGAGAATGTCATTTACAAGCTCACACATAAAATTTTGCAAGCATTAAATGACAAAATAACACCAGTTGGTGTTTTCTATGACCTGTCTAAGGCACTCAACTGTGTGAACCTAGATAAACTGAATTTTTTAGAACTGATGGTATAGCCAACCAGTGAACAGTGTCACATCTTACCAAAGGAATGCAGAAAGTTGTACTTAGTAGTTAAACTAAGGTAATCAGGGGAGATTCCTCTGACTCGGCAGAAATACCATATGAAGTTCCCAAGGGTCAATCTTAGGTTCATCATTTTTCCACAGATATGTAAACAATCTCCCATCTAATATATGACAAAGAGAATTATTCTTTTTGCAGATGGCACTAGTATACATTCAGTAACAGAAAAAAATGGTAAACAGTGTTCTTAACAATATCAGTGACTGGTTTTCTGCGAATGGTTCCACCCTCAATTTTAAATAGACGCAAGATATTGAGTTCTGCACATCTAGGGGTGCTACAACAATGGTAGGTGTAACACACGGCGAGGAAGTAATAAATAAGGTGGAACCTTGAAAATTTTTAGTTGTCCACATTGGTGAGAATTTAAACTGGAAAAAGAACATCTTTGAACTCCTAAAACAACTTAGTTCAGCCACATTTGCACTTACAATCATTGCAAATCTTAGGGAGAGATAACTCAGTATGTTGTGACATATTTTGCATATTTTCATTCAATAATGGCATATGGAATAATGTGTGGGGTAACTCATACTTAGAAAGGAAAGTCTTCATTGCTCAAAAACGCGTTGTAAGAATGATACATGATTCTCACCCACGATCATTTTGCAGACATCTGTTTAAGGAGTGGCTGTTGCATCACAGTATTTTTACTGCCTCATGAAGATTATTGCAAATAATCCACATCTATATGTTCAATAATAATAATAATAGTAATAATAAAAACATATAACAGGAACTGCAAGGGTATCAACACACTTCCCTGAGGCGCACTTTAATTTATGTCTAGTTCTGACTATGATTTTCCATAGAAGACAACATGCTGCATCCTGCCTACCTAGACATCCTCAGGCTGGTCAAAAATATTGTTTGATAACTCATATGATACTTTTAGTAATACACATTGTTGTAGTACTCTGTGAAATGCTTTTTGGAAGTAAAAAAATAATGTGCGAGATGGGTTTCATGTAACCATTGTTTTTGGAGTTCATCCTGATAGGCAAGGAGCTGAGCTGAGAATATGTTCTACCTTCCTACAACAGATAGACATAAGAAATACCAAAGTCAATGAATTTGGCCAGCAGTTTTGGGCGATCACTTGCATTACTCTTCTTGTAGACTTCTGTGACCTTCACATTTTTCTGGACACTTCTTCCTTTTTGTTCTGTAGTGCATTTGGGTGTAAATAGGAGCTAACTCAGCTGTAACTGTGTGCTGAATCTATCAGAGATACTGTTGGGCGCTGGTGAATTGGTTAATTTAAGCGATTTCAGGTGTTTCTCAGTGGTAATGACACTAATAATTATTATATTACTCATATTTGCAGTGGTGTGTGAATTGAACTTGAGTAGTATTTCTGTATTTTTGTTAGTAAAGGAACATTTGAAAATGATGATCAGTAATTCTGCTTTTGCTTCGCTACTATCAATTTCGATTACTGTTTCCTCTTTGACTGTGTATTCCCACACTTGTTCCACCGACATCTTTTATAAATCACCAGAATTGTTTTGGGTTTTATGAATATGATTCTGTTACAGTAATCACTGAAAGCTTTATGGGAATATACGGTATGTGTAAATATATGTAGCATTTCATAAGTATACAGCACGTTAATATTTAAATTGAAACAAGATTTTCTTCCATAAATCCTCGAACCGAAGAAAGCAAACATTCCAAAAAATATTTATGCAAATTTTCAGCTAAAATTAATGATTTTTCTTACTGTACTAAATGGAAACATCGACCAATAAGGTACAAATTTCGTGCTAAGGAAGTGTTTCAGTGCCCTTATATACCACATTGATCAGAAACACGTACACAACTAGTATTTGCTGTGTTTGAATTATTTTAAACTATGATAAAATTTAATTGCGTTATACAGTTTGTTGCCAACGGTCTTGCTGCAGTGGCAACACCAGTTCCCATCAGATCACCGAAGTTAAGCGCTGTTGGACTTGGTTAGCACTTGGACGGTGACCACCTCGGGTCTGCCGAGCACCGTTAGCAAGCATGACACACGCACCCCTTATCAGACCTGTTGAGGAGCTACGTGTTTCAAAAGTAGTGGCTCAGGTCATGAAAGCTGACAATGGCCGGGAAGGTGGTATGCTGACCACATGCCCCTCCATATCCGCATCCAATGATGCCTGTTGGCTGAGGATGCCATAGCGGTCAGTCAGTTTCGCTGCGCTTTCTGAGGCCTGTTTGGATGGAGCGAAAGAAAGGTCAATGCAGTTTGTTATTGTTGATATGTTAAGGGGAGTTGGTATGCCCTATACCGACAATGTTAAATTTTGTGATTTGGCTTCCCTGTATTTCAGGAACCACTGTAGCCATTGACATGAAACTTTAGCAGGACAGTAAACTGTATGTTCTGAGTCTACTGAACTACAATAATTTCATTTCAGCCACTGCTTTCGAAAATACAATTTTTTAATTACAGGTTAAAATTTTGTGTCCTTTTTTGTACCTTATCCTAAATAATTTTAATTACACATAACATTATGTTCTTCTTTTAGTACAGTAGACTCGAGATATGTATGTTATTACTCCCTGAAAATTTGAATACTCTACTTAAAGTGGTTTCTGAGATTTAGGGAAAAATGCAACAGAAAATGTAAATTTTCAGGATCGGCTTCTAAAGTTTCAAAAGACTGTAACTCACTTAATTTATACTTAATTTTTTATTCTTAGTGATTCAGAAGCACATTGCACCATACTGTATATCATACTCTTGTTCTTTTTCCAAGTTTTTCTTCTTTTCTTCTTTCTGGACACCTTAGCGGCCAACTGTGTTGCATACTCTGCTTTATCAATGCAAACCTTGTCCATCCGTTCAAGTTCTCTGATGCAGTTTGGTCTGGGATTAATTCCCATATGCTGTACCACATTCACCCTACCAATGTTGCTATCATTAAAATCAATTGCAGCATCACTGAACCCCCACTTTAGTGTCTTCATTTCAACAAAAACATTTTTTGGCAAGTGAGTCCATATAAGATTATTGAACGACTCACTGGGATTTTGAGTCTGACCATGCAGACACTTTTTCAGTAATTCAGGTTCAGATGGTTCAATGGCTCTGAGCACTATGGGACCTAATAGCTGTGGTCATCAGTCCCCTAGAACTTAGAACTACTTAAACCTAACTAACCTAAGGACATCACACACATCCATGCCCGAGGCAGGATTCGAACCTGAGACCGTAGCGGTCGCGAGGTTCTAGACTGAAGCGCCTAGAACCGCTCGGCCACCGCGGCCGTTGAAACGTTATGTCGATGCAGTTTGTAGGAAGGACAGGTCCAGGAGGGCAAAGGTGGTGTACTGGTTTTTCATCAATTGACAATCTGTGGAAGAAGGTAGCTCATACAGCCTGAATCCTCAAGAAATCCTCAGTATTATTTATAATGGCCGTCCCATAATACTGTTGTAGTTCATCAATCATTTTGTCTGTCAGTCTGCCTCTTATGGTTTTACCATCAGAAAGTTTCTTGTCTCTCAAACTTTGTTTCAACTTCCTCAACCTGGTGCCATCCTCTTCTGGAGATGACCAATACTGTTAACCTTTATAACACAGCAATCCACAGCCTTATATACAAAAAATTACCGATTTTATTAGATCTTGATGTAATACACATAAAAATTTTAACTTTTTCAACTGGCGTAGATTATATTTTTAAAAAATAAAATAAAATGCTTCTCATGTGAGTTTATAAGTGACATATATATAATTTTATTCGGAAAATTCCACATATTATAATGAGATAAAAATCCGAAGTCATGAAAAAATTTTCCATTCTAACTCCCCTTAAGCAAAAAACAGTTGCTCCATTTAGTGGAGCAAAGGAATATACCTCACTTCACATACTTCACTTTTGTAAATACATGTTTTACGTTATAGTTTGTTGGTTTTGTATAGTGGTCAGTGATTGATTTGATATGGTACAATGTAGTCACCTTGCTGGAGATAAATGTTGTCAAAATAAAATAATTTAAAGTAAACATCTTTATAAAATATTAATTTTGTCAATAGATGCTGAAATAAGGGTCCATGGTAGCGTTTCTGACCAGGAACCGCCATGGCACATAAGTGCCACCTTAACTGTATGGTACTAATGTTCCCCAAAACCATTGCTCTGTGGATGGTATGTGGCAGTGTGAAATTTGTCAACACCGTACAGCTCGCTAAGTTTTGAGAAGAGCAAGGACTCAAATTGTCAGCCCTGTTGGTTGTAATTGAGAAGAAGCAGTCAAAACAGCCAATCCAGAAGTTAGCAAAAGCATGGACAACTGTTTCTGCCATAATATCGGAAATGGCTTAGGCCCACCTTGCAACTCGGTTGTTGATATACATAATATACCGAAAATCATCAGAGGGTACTAATGGTCCCACAATGTCAATATGGACGTGACATGTGCGACTTTTGGGAATGTTGAATTCTTCAAGAGAGAGCTGGGTGTGCTGTTCCACTTGGATACATGCATGTGTCAAAGTGTGACAATCGTTTTTTATTCCTAGCCAAACGAAACCTTAGTGATTAGCTTTGTGGTAACTTGGTAACTTTGATATCTGGGAGGGCCAATTCATGCAGGGATCCAAAGATTGTCTGGCATACAGGGGCAGACACGTCCAGGCTATCATACCTGTAAAGGTATCGCACACGATGGGTGTGGGGGAACATGGGAGGAGTGGATGCTCGAGCGTTAAAGAGAATTTTGTGTCCATCGAAGTTTTGGTTAACTTGGGATCGTCTTCCTGTAAGTGTGCCAATTCGTTCATGTCCAGGAGAGTGGAGATAATGTGTATGAGGGACAGACAGTCTGCAATGAAGTTAGTGGACCTGTCTATACACCATAATTCTATGAAATACTGGCAGATGAAGCCCACATGCCGCAGCTATCGATGAGGAACGTCGTTTCCAAGGTTATGGGTGGCGTCAACCAGCAGGAAGTGGTCCATAAAGACGGCAAAATTGCGTCCCTCGATATTGTCATGGAAGTGATTCCCTTGTAGGCCATCACAAATTCGTAGTCGAACATTGACCATCTGCACTAAGATGGCAAAAGTTTCTTAGAAAAGAACTGAAGAGGTTCGATTGTTTCACCAATGTACAGCTGCAATACCGCACTAATCGATGGGTTGCTTGTGGCCAAGGTAACCAAAATGTAAGAATTGGCCACCAGGTAAGCCAGTGTAACAGTATTGGTGAGGGCAGTCTTAAGACTTAGGCATGTGGGAGGTGCCAGTGGTAGAAATGTATAATACTGAGGTCTACATAGTTCACGGTAGTCTGCAGGTATAGGTAGATTGTGAATGAGCTCGTTGCTGTCAGATATTGGTTGAATGCCTTCAGATGAAACGGTGACAGTGTTGTGGGTCAGTTGTGAATTTTCACTTCAGTCCAGGTTTTCCTTACTGACTCCTTCATTCGTAAGAGCACCTCAGATGCTAGGAAGGTGCCTTGGACAAAAGATATGACTGCAGCCTCCGATAAAGAAGAGCCTCTGAGAGGGAGTGCAGGAGGTGGCCTTGTGTGCATGGTGTAACAGTGAAGCTGACTGTATGTTGGGTGAAAGTCCAAAATTTCTAGTGAAATAAATGCCGAGCACTGGTTTGTCATAATCAGTGACATTAAATGTCCTTGGGAAACACAGACCGAACATGAGATGGATCTGGAAATCTGTGGGGCTGAGGAGTTTGATGTGGGATTTGTTTGCTACACACATTGTTAGTTTAGTAGGAAATGTTGAAGGCGAGGGCAGTGCTGTTGGTGTAACACTAGCTTCTGCACCATTATTGATGCGAAATTGGAGGCCTGACGTGTGGTCTGTAATGTAAAGACGACCACCGAAAGTTGAGGAGGCGTTTACTGATTGTTGTTTGATGAGGCAAAATGTAGGAGGGGCACACGCCATGGCGCCTAAACCGGTCTGCACACTGAGTTTACTGTACAGGGTGAGTGGCAGTTCCAACCAGTTTCTCTAAATGTAGTGTGGAAACAGCAGAGGGGGTAGTGGGAAGTAAGCTGTGCTGCATGTATGCCCTCTTGAATTCTGTGGACAGGTGTCCTCCTGTTCAGCTGCCTCCTTGGTAGAGGTTGGAAGTGATAGGGAAGTCAGTGTAGGGAGTGTATGAAACTTGCTTCAAAGTGATTGTGTGCCATCCTGGGCAGCTGTGTATGCTGTCACGTGGTCTCTGCCAATTAAGAGAAGTGGATTGGGGTGGGGATCGTCCACACTGTCAACATTAACATCTGAATGACTGTTTGGTTTAGCAAGAATATGTTTGTGTTTTGTCCTTGATCTGTGAGGTGGAACTTACTTTCCAGTAGATTGGACACACGTGATAATAACTGTAATTGTAGTTCATATGGGAGTTTGATGAGCCACAATGTCCACAACACAATGTCTGGAATGATGACTCACCAGGCAAATAAACCATGAGCCTTTGTCCATAGTGCCATGAAGGTCGAAATGTTATCTGCCAAGCTGAACCACATAATGCCTGAATAAAACCGATTGTGTAGGTGTTGGCGTAAGAGGTAAACATGTGGTGACCAGTGGAAGCAGTACAACTTTCCCAGCATGAAATCGTGCAGTTGCTGGTGTCCCAGTGAGGCGTCGCCAGAGGTCGTCATGGGGAAGTCGATGTGATAAATGTATGCAGGATTTTACACGATAGACGAGAGAGCATGGAAGGCAGATGCGGCAGGAATTATCTTGATCATCAAAGGTAGTGTTGTGTGAACGTGCAAAAGAAAGGTGTGATGCAGTGTGACACCTGAGGCCAACGTGGTTGGAAGGGCGGGGGAGGGGGGGGGGGGGGGAGGGACTGGGGATTCGCAATACAGGAAGCACGGAAGCACAGTTGACAGTCACAGGAGCCACAGCCATAGCTGTAGAATGCAGAAACAGAGAAATCAGAACATATTATGCAAGGAAGCAGACAGTGTCTGTAGAAGACAAGTAGTGTAGCAGATCCCAGGACCCTAAGTGCCATTATGTAATATAGTAGTTGTACATTGCAGGGTAACATCAGGTCCAGAACATTCATGTCAACAGGCTGCACGATGTGCAAAGTGACGTTACTGTGTGGAAACACTACAGTATGTGCACTGTGTTTTCACCATTGTGCATTTGTTGAGGTTGAAGTATCAGTTCGAGTTTTGTAAGGATGGAGTCTGGGGCGTCTACACTGAGGTCGAGAATTATACACTAATTACACTTCCAGTACACTGCTTCTAGATATGGAGAGGTGTAAAAATCGGCGAGTGTAGAAGTCCAACGAAAGATAGCCACATTTTCAGTCCATGACAAAGTGCACATTCGCGTTGTAGGCGTTGAAAACGATGTTCATGAGTGTCATAGGGGTCACAAATGTGGTAATTCCAGAGGACAGAAATCACCAACGAGTACTTTGTCATCAAAAACTTTAAAGAAACTGACAAACAGAATACAACTTGTAATGGCACACAGACACGAAGACCAAGAGAGCAGAGTCAAAGATCGTAAAATCAAATATGAAGGATAGTGTTCTGGTGGTCGATGGTCACCACAAGATGTTGTTAAGTACGCCAGTAGCAAAGCAAGCTGACAGTATGATAAACAGAGTTGTGTTACAGTTTTGAAACATCATAATTGAAGTATATTTGGTATTTCTTTGTTACTCGATTGTTCGAAAATGAAAAGCCCTAATTGCAATTAGACAAATCGGTGATAGACATTCCTACTAATGGATGAAAGTACTGTGCATGAGCTCAAAAGCCGAAATTACTTATATGGGTCCTACATAATGAGCTAACAGTTAATCATGCAATACAGGTTAGCTTCGAAATTGTAATAAAAATTAGCTGTAATTTTTCAACACCCTCCCCCCTCTTTCCCCAAAAGTATTGTACAACGACAGGTTGGACAAAACTTTTGCAGACAATCCACGAAAAAGCAATCACTCAAATTACAATAACTAAAGCATTCATATGTTTGATAGTAAATACAGTGCAAACAATACATCCTCAACTAGCAATTGGTCATGTGAAACAGTAATTCTATGTATAGTAAAAAACTCTTTCAACTTTCTCTTACATACTACAAAATTACTCTTTTTACGTGACATAATCCATTTTTCAATACTCGTGGAATGAGGTGCGCACAACCAACGTATCTTCTAACTTTCATTTTGAGGTAGGCAAGAACAACTCATACCTCAGTTTTTCACTTCAAAGATAACACGTAGTGATAGTTACATAGATTTCTCTATACAAACAGCCAATTTACAGTATGTGATTTCTCCATGTTTACTCTAAACTTAGTCTAACAACCATCAGTTTATTCTCATTCCTAAAAGCATGTAAAATCAGTATCCATATTTACCCACATTTGATCATTTATATTCAACTCCATATTTTCTTTCCTCACAGACATATCAATGTAAGTTTTCTTTTTTCCTGTGACAGAGCATTTCAAGTAATACATCATGTCTCTCTCTATAATATGATTAGAGATTAGATTAGATTAGATTAATACTAGTTGCATGGATCATGAATACGATATTTCGTAATGATGTGGAACGAGTCAAATTTTCCAATACATTACATAATTAGGTTAATTTAACAACATACTTAAGTTAATATAACAACTTTATTTTTTGTGTTTTTTGTTTTTCACTTTTTTATTTTTATTTTTTTATTTATTTTTTCTTAATTTATATCTAAAAATTCCTCTATGGAGTAGAAGGAGTTGTCATTCAGAAATTCTTTTAATTTCTTCTTAAATAGTTGTTGGTTATCTGTCAGACTTTTAATACTATTTGGTAAGTGACCAAAGACTTTAGTGCCAGTATAATTCACCCCTTTCTGTGCCAAAGTTAGATTTAATCTTGAATAGTGAAGATCATCCTTTCTCCTAGTATTGTAGTTATGCACACTGCTATTACTTTTGAATTGGGTTTGGTTGTTAATAACAAATTTCATAAGAGAGTATATATACTGAGAAGCTACTGTGAATATCCCTAGATCCTTAAATAAATGTCTGCAGGATGATCTTGGGTGGACTCCAGCTATTATTCTGATTACACGCTTTTGTGCAATAAATACTTTATTCCTCAGTGATGAATTACCCCAAAATATGATGCCATATGAAAGCAATGAGTGAAAATAGGCGTAGTAAGCTAATTTACTAAGATGTTTATCAACAAAATTTGCAATGACCCTTATTGCATAAGTAGCTGAACTCAAACGTTTCAGCAGATCATCAATGTGTTTCTTCCAATTTAATCTCTCATCAATGGACACACCTAAAAATTTGGAATATTCTACCTTAGCTATATGCTTCTGATTAAGATCTATATTTATTAATGGCGTCATACCATTCACTGTACGGAACTGTATGTACTGTGTCTTATCAAAATTCAGTGAGAGTCCGTTTACAAGGAACCACTTAGTACTTTTCTGAAAGACTGTATTGGCAATTTCATCAGTTAATTCTTGTTTGTCAGGTGTGATTACTATAGTTGTATCATCAGCAAAGAGAACTAACTTTGCCTCTTCATGAATATAGAATGACAAGTCATTAATATATAATAAGAACAACAAAGGACCCAAGACTGACCCTTGTGGAACCCCATTCTTGATAGTTCCCCAGTTTGAGGAATGTGCTGATCTTTGCATGTTATGAGAACTACTTATTTCAACTTTCTGCACTCTTCCAGTTAGGTACAAATTAAACCATTTGTGCACTGTCCCATTCATGCCACAATACTTGAGCTTGTCTAGCAGAATTTCATGATTTACACAATCAAAAGCCTTTGAGAGATCACAAAAAATCCCAATGGGTGGTGTTCGGTTATCCAGATCATTCAAAATTTGACTGGTGAAAGCATATATGGCATTTTCTGTTGAAAAACCTTTCTGGAAACCAAACTGACATTTTGTTAGTACTTCATTTTTACAGATATGTGAAGCTACTCTTGAATACATTACTTTCTCAAAAATTTTGGATAAAGCTGTTAGAAGGGAGATTGGATGGTAATTGTTGACATCAGATCTATCCCCCTTTTTATGCAAAGGTATAACAATAGCATATTTCAGTCTATCAGGGAAAATGCCCTGTTCCAGAGAGCTATTACACAGGTGGCTGAGAATCTTACTTATCTGTTGAGAACAAGCTTTTAGTATTTTGCTGGAAATGCCATCAATTCCATGCGAGTTTTTGCTTTTAAGCAAGTTTATTATTTTCTTAATTTCAGAGGGAGAAGTGGGTGAGATTTCAATTGTATCAAATTGCATAGGTATGGCCTCTTCCATTAACAGCCTAGCATCTTCTAATGAACACCTGGATCCTACTATATCCACAACATTTAGAAAATGATTATTAAAAATATTTTCAACTTCTGACTTTTTGTTCGTAAAGTTTTCATTCAATTTGATGGTAATACTGTCTTCCTCTGCTCTTGGTTGACCTGTTTCTCTTTTAATAATATTCCAAATTGTTTTAATTTTATTATCAGAGTTGCTGATTTCAGACATGATACACATACTCCTGGATTTTTTAATAACTTTTCTTAATATAACACAGTAGTTTTTATAATTTTTGATAGTTTCTGGGTCACTACTCTTTCTTGCTGTCAGATACATTTCCCTTTTCCGGTTACAAGATATTTTTATACCCTTAAGAAGCCATGGTTTGTTACAAGGTTTCTTACGAGTATATTTAACTATTTTCTTAGGGAAGCAGTTTTCAAATGCATTTACAAAAATGTCATGAAATAAATTATATTTTAAATTGGCATCAGGTTCACGGTACACCTCATCCCAGTCTAACTGCTGTAGGCTTTCCCTGAAATTTGCAATTGTTAAATCGTTGACTGAACGTACTACTTTGGAGGACTGTTTAGTATTGCTGAATGGAGCTATGTCATATATTGTAACTAGCTGTGCACCATGATCAGAAAGACCATTCTCAACAGGCTGAGCATTTATCTGGTTAAACTTATCTTGGTCTATAAAGAAGTTATCTATCAGTGAGCTGCTATCCTTTACCACCCGAGTAGGAAAATCAATAACGGGTGTCAAATTGAAAGAACCGAGTAATACTTCAAGGTCATTTTTCCTATTACCCTCCTTCAGAGAATCTACATTGAAGTCCCCACAAATAATAATTTGCTTCCCCCTGTCTGACAGATAGCACAACAAGGAGTCCAAATTTTTCATAAATAGATGAAAATTTCCTGATGGGGACCTATATACAGTTACAATTATAAATGTGCCTTTATTTAATTTAAGCTCACAGGCACATGCTTCTATATGTTTCTCTACACAAAACTTTTTTGTTTCTATACTTTTTGCACAATGATAACTTTTGACATATATGGCAACTCCTCCTTTCTCCATATTTTCTCTCATTACATGTGCAGAGAGCTTATATCCACTTACATTTACCTTATCCATATCAGTAACAATGTGATGCTCAGACAGGCATAGTATATCTATTTCATTCTCAGCTTCTAAATCTTCTAAACAAACCAGAAGCTCATCTACTTTATTCTTTAAACTCCCAATATTTTGATGAAATATACTTACATTATTTTTAATTATACTTTTATGAGAACCTTTCCTTATTCTAACATTTGCAGTACTCTCCTGTCTGAGTTTCTCATTGTGCTTAGGCCTAGTTCTTATACCAGTGGTCACATGGTGTTCGGAGAGGCAGATTATGTCAACTGGGTTGGGTGACTTTAATTCATCAATGCAATTACCTAGGACTGAGGTACAACTTGGTGGAAATAAAATTTCTGGTGATTGGTGCAAATTTATAATTGACAGCTGTGATTGGTGATCCAATGTGCTAGAATTGTGCTGTTTAATTTCTTTCCTAAACTGAAGATTTGTTTCAATCCTGACCTCTCGTAGAACTTGACATCTTTCTGTCTTACCTATCCTAAAAAAGGTGCTGCTCCAACACCTGTAACCACTGGTATTTTACCATTCATGGCAGTGCCTCCCCCCCTTAAATTTCCTGCTATTACCCCAGCCAGTTTCCCCTTCCCTTTCCTGTTGAGATGTAGGCCATGCCTGGTATAGTCCCACCTACTGAGATAATCAACAGGAACCACACCAATATGAGCCCCCGCACCCGACCCAAGCAGCCGTTCCAACTCCAAATGAACTCTCCCAACAGAAGAGTTCAAATGAGGCCGGTCATGGCGTCTCAGGACAGATACAAATTCAACATTGGTGTGTCTCGATGCCGACGCAATCTTTACCAGGTCACACTCTATACTGTACCCAGGATCTCTGTCGATGCTGTTCCCTGGCCCTCCCACAATAACCACGGTGTCTTCCCTGGTAAATCCTTTACAGAGTGAACCTAAATCCTCTGTCACCTGATCCAGACTAGCACTTGGTTTGAAAAAATTTGTGACCTGGTATTCTGGTCCTAATTCCTCCTGCAGAAGTTGGCCTACACCTCTGGCATGAGAACTGCCTAACAACAAAACTTTCTTCCTTTTCGATGACTTTCCTACATTCTTTTTCAATTTCCTATTGAAAGTTTGTTGTGTCCTGTCTACACCTACCTCTGCTTGAGACTCATCAGTTTCTAACTGAAGCAACAGGTCAAACTTATTTTTGACATTCACCACAAAACTGTCAGACTTAGTTCTAGGCCTGTTCCTTCTGCTACCTGTTGCCACTTCCCACCTCTCTTTGCCCTTCTCCCTCCTTAACCTGTCCAGATCTTCCCTAGCCTGATCTAGCTCAGTCTGAAGGACAGCAATTTTCCCCTCCTGTTCCACTATCTTCCTATCTCTGCTGCAAATCCTACATAACCACTGATGAGCCTGATCCACTTTCCCAACACCCACGCCACTGCAGTCCCCCCAGTGAAAAAAACTACTACATCCATCACACCAAACCCCGGAACTAACAATTCTACGGCAAGTCAGGCACTTCTCACTCATGGTAAAAATAATAGTTTAGCTAGAATAAATCAATTAAATTACCGAAAATCAAAAAAGACGTTACAAGAATTAAGCCTATTCACAAATGTATATAAGCAAGTTTCTGATTTAAAATTCCGCTGTTTTTCTGAGATCTGTATTAAAACAATTAAGGTATACGGTATTTATTATATATTTCACTCGATGGAATGAAAAAATGGACAATTAAACGAGATACTTTAACTTTGATTCTCCAAAAACGTTACGAGAATTAGGCCTATAAACAAATGTATATAGGCAAATTTCTGATATAAAGTTACGCTGTTTTTCTGAAATCTGTATTAAAACAATGAATTTATACGCTATTTACGGTAGTTTACTTATTTTTTACCGAGAAACTAGTTAAATTACTGTGAAACAAGAAACAAACACGTTTACAAAATTTAAGCCTAAGCGCGACTTCGCGAAGTTACGATCTTTTCGTGTTTTATGAAAAAATACGCAAAGAAAAGTCAAACCTTTAACGGCAAGACTAAACGATACACTAATGCACGTATTTAATTTGTTGTCGGCGTTAAACTAAATTATATTCCTGTCTAAATCACTTAACTTTCTGGAAATGGTTTCTGGCGTCACTTACTCGGCGGCCATCTTGCCAGGATGTAACAAATCATCACTAGAGTGCGTTTCAACTTGAATGATTCCTGTTTGTGTAAGTAAACAAAAATAAAATGTGACATCCTCAATTTGTAAAATCACATAAAAAGTCTAATATCCATTTTATACACAAGGTAAGTAATGTACGAGGGCGGTTCAGAAAGTAACCTCCGATTGGTCACAGTGCGGGTTGTGGGGAGAGTAGCGACGCCATCTGTGCGTTCACGCACTCAACACGTCAGTCGGCATCAAGCCGTGGTCGAGTGAACGTCTTACCTGCGCTAGTTTAGTTTTTGTGGCAGTTTGAAATGTGTGCTGCAATAGAAAACCCCGCCAAATGTGAAGTGCGTGCTGTCATAAGGTTTTTTACAGCCAAAGGATATTCTGCAGCAGCTATTCATCGTGAGCTTTGTGCCGTGTACGGACCAAGAGTTATGAGTGAAGGAGTTGTCCGTGAATGGGTACGTTTATTTAAAAGTGGACGAGAAAACGTTCATGATGAAGAGAGGAGTGGTAGACCATCATTGGTGACTGACGAACTCGTTCAGACAGTTGATGCAAAAGTTCGTGAAAATCGACGTTTCTCAATGTCGGAGTTGTCTAGTGGTTTTCCACAGATTTCTAAGACTCTCTTGTACGAGATAGTGACAGCAAGATTGGGTTACCGTAAGTTCTGTGCACGATGGGTGCCCAAAATTCTTAGCGACCACCACAAAACTCAAAGAATGGCCTCTGCATTAGACTTTCTGTCACGTTATGAGGACGAAGGAGAACCATTGTTAAACAGAATCGTGACCGGTGACGAAACCTGGATTAAGTACGTGAACCCTGAGACAAAAGAACAATCAAAGATGTGGGCACATTCAAATTCGCCTACCAAACCAAGAAAAGCCTCGCAAGATTTTTCTGCCAGAAAACTGATGGCAACGGTGTTTTGGGATGCCAAAGGGGTGTTGTTGGTTGAATTCATGGAACGTGGTACGACCATTAATCAAGACGTGTACTGTGAAACAATAAAAAAGTTACGACGGGCTATACAGAACAAACGCCGTGGTATGCTGACTACCGGTATCGTTTTTTTGCCCGATAACGCCCGTCCTCACTCTGCTCGCAGAACAACGGCCCTTCTTGAGTCCTTCAAGTGGGACGTTATCAACCATCCACCTTACAGCCCAGACCTGGCGCCAAGTGATTATCACCTCTTCATGCATTTGAAGAAATGGCTCGGGTCACAGCGGTTTGATGACGACGAAGAGCTCAAAGATGCGGTCACAGGCTGGCTCCAGGCACAAGCGGGTGATTTTTATGCAGAAGGAATTTCAAAGCTTGTGAAGAGATACGATAAGTGCCTCAATCGCTATGGAGACTATGTAGAAAAATAGTGCAAAGATGTAGTTGTAAGATGTATATACTAAAATATTTTTATTTAACTTGGTGTATTTTTTTAAATCAACCAGAGGTTACTTTCTGAACGGCCCTCGTAAGTCAGCAGTGTTCACACCAGTTGTACTAGTGCACACTAGAGATATAAATCATAATTTTGAATTCAACAAATCTCCTATACCTAATCCAAGGAAACTTCTGTGTATTGAAGTGGAAGTGTCAAGCAACAAAAAATAAAAACATTCATTTTGTAAGTCTCCAATTGAAGCATATACATACAGACATAACTATTTAATACCTCTTGCATTTAAATCTTTTGGTAAGTTGTCACTAGTAAACATGGTGATGTAAACTATATCTACATCCTGGTGATATTCCTGCATGGTTATATAGTCAATAAGAGCTTAAGCTTCAACCATAAAACCAAAAGTAAGCCAATTCTCTCCATTCCACAAAACAAAATTCAAATATTGTGGCTGACGAAATAGCAGAGTCTACATTTCCTACCTCAGTGTTCCTGCATTATCAAAGTGCAATGACAAGTACAGAGTAGTTCAATGACACGAGTGGTCAGCTTTATTAAAAAAAAGTGTCAATACTGCCATGTTATGCACCAGATTGTGTATCACAGCGTCTTTCCCCTAATGTAGAAGTACAATGAGTACCTAGTCTCCTCAGTCCTACAGATAGGCAATAATTCAATTCATAAAAGAGAATATGTATATACAAGTTTATGGTAAGTGTTTTAACTGCAGAATATGTAATCATAAGAATATTGTCAAAATGTCTATCTCAGTTTCATTCTCCCATTTTCTTATGATGTAATGAACATAACATAACTACAATACGTCATCTATGTATAAGGCTTATACTGCAACTCGCAACAACAACAGTGATCCAGATTTTCTCCATTACTACAGAAACTACAAAAAATCTATAGGAAGGTGCTCAATGTTGCAAAAAAAAGGCCAATGATAGACTAATAAATCTAGCTAAAAATAAAAGTAAAGCTACATGGACTATAGTGAAACAAGAGACAGGAACAGCAACACATAGGCAAATAAACACCCAAATCAGGAACAAAGAAAACCTAACAAGTACCCCAAAAGAACTAGCAAACTTTGTTAATCCTTACTTTAGTAGTATAGCTACAAAGTTACAGGAAAATTTTTCAAAATCTCATAATCCATGAACACGGGAATATACATCAAATTCAATGGTATTGCTACCCACTACTGAGGAAGAAGTATGTAATGTGGTAAGTAAATTAAAGAGCAAAAATTCAGCAGGTTTAGATGAAATTCCAATGTCTGTGCTGAAAAAATGCATAAATAGTATCAAAGCCCCCCTAACCAATATCATAAATGAATCTTTCAAAGCCGGTTGTTTCCATGATTATCTGAAACATGCAAAAATTTTACCTTTACACAAAAAAGATGATGTAGAAAACATTGAGAACTACAGGCCAATTGCCCTACTGTCATCATTTTCCAAAATAATAGAGTCCATAATGAAGAACAGACTTATGAGCTATCTAAACAAATACAACCTTCTTTCAAATGACCAATTTGGTTTCAGACCAGGCAGAGATACAGAAATGGCAATAGCACATTTCACTAAAGTGGTTCTAGAAGCACTGGATAAAGGCAACTATGTATCTGGCATATTCCTTGACCTGTCAAAGGCCTTTGATACAGTTGACCACCAGAATCTATTACTTAAGTTAGAAGCACTAGGAGTAAGAGGGGTAATCAACAAATGGTTCCATTCATACCTAAAAAATAGAGTACAGTGGGTAGAGATCTCGCATGTCTCCAGTAGATCAAAGTTCATAGAAAAACACCTGTCAGATCCACAACATATTAATATTGGGGTCCCTCAGGGAAGTGTGCTGGGTCCGGTGTTGTTCTTGATTTATATAAATGACTTTCCACAATATATCCGACATGGAGAGAAGATATTGTTTGCCGATGACAGCAATATTATAATCACCAGTGAGACATCAGCACAAATGTTGGAAAATTGTAATGAATCACTGAAAGATGTCTACAAATGGTCTACAGAGAATAAAGTGACCTTAAATATTAAGAAAACAAATAGCATACGCTTTAGAATAAACAGAAAAAACAGTCCCCTAAAGTTAAAGCTACATAACACCTCTGTAGACGAAGTGCCCACCACAAAATTCCTAGGGTTGCATATTGACAGCCAGCTTAGGTGGAGTGAACATGTCAAAAAACTCACAAAAAAGATATCTACAACGTGTTACGCACTTAGAGTTCTCTCCTCAGTATGCAGCGATGAATGTCTAAGAACTGTATATTTTAGCTATGTACATTCAGTCATAAGCTATGGGATAATTTTCTGGGGAAATAATGTACTCAACTTACAAACAGTTTTTAAAGTGCAGACGAGAGCAGTGAGAATTATAACTAAAAGCAGTAAGTGGGCTCACTGCAGAGAACTATTCAAAATACTTGGTATTCTAACTGTTCCCTGTTTATTTATGTTCCACACTATAGTATATATAAAGAAAAATATAGTGAATTATAGTACAAACAGCATTTTACACAGCTATAGCACAAGAACAAGCCACTGCCTTCATCTAGATAGGAGAAACAAGCATAAGACCCAAAAAAGTTTCTTGTATCAGGGTGTAAAATTGTATAACAAGCTGCCACAGGAAATCAAAGAAATTAACAGCATGTACTGTTTCAGAAAAACTCTTAAACTGTATTTTCAGGAACGCTGTTTTTACACAGTAAGTGAATATCTAAATGTTTGAATGTAATTTAAGTGACATAATGACATTGTATTGTATATTCTGTAAATGTATAACAAGCTGCACAGGACATCAAAGAAATTAACAACATGTACTGTTACAGAAAACCCTTAAACTATATTTTCAGGAACACTGTTTCTAAACAATAAGTGAATATTTAATTGTTTGAATGTAATTTAAGTGATAAATGTCATTGTATTCGTATACTCTGTAAATGCATATAAAAGTGTCAATGTATCTGCAAAAATCACTGTATCCAAACTGACAACATCCATACATTGCAAAATGTCTACGGATGGCTAATCAAATAAATAAATAAATAAATAAATAAATAAATAAATAAATGTCATTCATTATACACTACTGGCCATTAAAATTGCTACAACACGAAGATGACGTGCTACAGACGCGAAATTTAACAGACAGGAAGAAGATGCTGTGATATGCAAATGATTAGCTTTTCAGAGCATTCACACAAGGTTGACGCCGATGGCGACACCTACAACGGGCTGAAATGAGGAAAGTTTCCAACCGATTTCTCATACACAAACAGCATTTGACCGGCGTTGCCTGGTGAAACGTTGTTGTGATGCCTCGTGTAAGGAGGAGAAATGCGAACCATCACGTTTCTGACTTTGATAAAGGTCGGATTGTAGCCTATTGCGGTTTATCGTATCGCGACATTGCTGCTAGCGTTGGTCGAGATCCAATGACTATTAGCAGAATATGGAATCGGTGGGTTCAGGAGGGTAATACGGAACGCTGTGCTGGATCCCAACGGCCTCTATCACTAGCAGTCGATATGACAGGCATCTTATCCGCATGACTGTAACGGATCGTGCAGCCACGTCTTGATCCCTGAGTCAACAGATGGGAACGTTTGCAAGACAACAACCATCTGCACGAACAGTTCGACGACGTTTGTAGCAGCACGGACTATCAGCTCGGAGACCATGGCTGTGGTTACCCTTGACGCTGCATCACAGACAGGAGCGCCTGCAATGGTGTACTCAACGACGAACCTGGGTGCACGAATAGCATAACGTCATTTTTTCGGATGATTCCAGGTTCTGTTTACGGCATCATGATTGTCGCATCCATGTTTGGCGACATCGCGATGAACGCACATTGGAAACGTGTATTCGTCATCGCCATACTGGCGTATAACCTGGCGTGATGGTATGGGG
Organism: Schistocerca nitens; assembly: GCF_023898315.1. Taxonomy (NCBI): domain Eukaryota; kingdom Metazoa; phylum Arthropoda; class Insecta; order Orthoptera; family Acrididae; genus Schistocerca; species Schistocerca nitens. The sequence goes on from NC_064617.1 coordinate 863,549,873, forward strand.
TGCCATTGGTTACACATCTCGGTCACCTCTTGTTCGCATTGACGGCACTTTGAACAGTGGACGTTACATTTCATATGTGTTACGACCCATGGCCCTACCCTTCATTCGATCCCTGCGAAACCCTACATTTCAGCAGGATAATTCACGACCGCATGTTGCAGGTCCTGTACGGGCCTTTCTGGATACAGAAAATGTTCGACTGCTGCCTGGTCAGCACATTCTCCAGATCTCTCACTAATTGAAAACGTCTATTCAATGGTGGCCGAGCAACTGGCTTGTCACAATACGCCAGTCACTACTCTTGATGAAATGTGGTATCGTGTTGAAGCTGCATGGGCAGCTGTACCTGTACACGCCATCCGAGCTCTGTTGGACTCAATGCCCAGGCATATCAAGGTCGTTTTTACGGCACAGAGGTGGTTGTTCTTGGTAGTGATTTCTCAGGATCTATGCACCCAAATTGCGTGAAAATGTAATCACATGTCTGTTCTAGTGTAATATATTTGTCCAATGAATACCCGTTTATCATCTGCATTTTTTCTTGGTGTAGCAATTTTAATGGCCAGTAGGGTAATTGTATAAATCATCTTATTGGTAGTCAGTAATAAAAAACCTACACTTTCGGTCTAAATCAGTGAAAGATGGAACAGTGCATAGTCAGATACAGTTTAGACTAGGCTAAATGTTAACACAATCAGTGTTGTGCATAACCATTAGGAAGTCAGGTACAGTTTTGACTTGCTAAGAGATTCCTACAACAGTTAAAATGTAATTTCTCTTCAGTATAACAGTATTTATCTCAAACTCTGGCAGAGTAATTCATAAATTCATTATCAATATCTGTCCTTCATATTAATAATATAAACCATAATTGACCGAGCGAGGTGGCGCAGTGGTAGCACACTGGACTCGCATTCGGGAGGACGACGGTTCAATCCCGTCTCCAGCCATCCTGATTTAGGTTTTCCGTGGTTTCCCTAAATCGTTTCAGGCAAATGCCGGGATGGTTCCTTTGAAAGGGCACGGCCGATTTCCTTCCCAATCCTTCCCTAACCCGAGCTTGCGCTCCGTCTCTAATGACCTCGTTGTCGACGGGACGTTAAACACTAACCTAACCTAACCTAATAAACCATAATTCATAATCTCTAAAGCAAAACATAAAGTATTTTCAGTTGTCTTAGTCTGTAAAAGCTGAATGCGATAGTGATCTGAACAAATGAACATAGCATCATCTCCTCCTTCATACAATCAAAGTACCAAAGTGCTGTATAATAAACAATATTCATAATCATCAGTGTATCATTGTGCTCAAAACAGCCAAATAAACCTTCCCCTCATAAGTTACTGTGTCCTCAAGGTATGTCTGTTGAATCCACCTATCAGTGCTGAACTGAAAGTTGTTACAATTGTAAATAATTAATTATCTGAATATGGAGTTGAAAGAGTTTTGAAACACACAGATGAAAGCAATAAGACTCTGTTCATGGCTGCTGCTCCAATAGTGCATATCATTAATGGAAAAGCAATTGAAGTTTCAAATGAATGCATCAAGTAGTTTGCCGGACAAATGGGTGTGACAGCTAGTCCTTAAATCGAAAAACCTTTGACAAACAAAATATATGTATATACATGTGTATAATATAGTGGAAGCAATATCATCTAATTATAATATATAAGAAGTTGCCAGAATTATTCCTAGCACAAATGTTGTAAGAGCAGTATGTGTATATAGGAAAAAACCAAGTACATTTTCATAATCAAAATTACATCTTCTATGAAGTAGGTAACTATCCAAAGACCAAGTTTATAAAAAAATAGTTATGTGTATATCCATATGTGTGTAAATTAGAGATAAAAGATAGTGTATAAAATCTGTGACATTAGACATCTGTGGAAGTAAATTTGACATGGCTCGTGCCCTTGCATTTGCCACATGAATAATGCAGAAATGAGTTCGCATCCTCCTGAGGGAGTCTACCAATTCTACTAAATTTTCCACTTCTTCATCAACTATAGTTTCTTATTCAACACTTTTCTTTTACAAACTGGTACCCTATACAGCATTTACTGACTACAGTTCCTTTCCACCGTCCCCCACTTTTGCATTTTCTGCAACTCCCTGTGAATTGATTTTCTTTTAGAGATGGGTACACCATAAGGATTAATAAAAAATGTATCATGAGGTTTCAACGTTAGTTTACATCGATAATTCTCCACACTACCTGGTGTCTCATCAAAAAGTCACTATAATTTCATAATTTTTCTAGTTCCTCTTTATCCTCTACACTCAAAACTTCAGCTTCGCCTATCTTTCTTGCTAAGAATTTACTTAAAAATTGTTAGCTATTTCCTTATTTCCTCTACTATTCTCTATCATCAAATTTCTATCCCTCTCATCTGCTTGCTATTACTATTATTTATCTTGGCAATATTTTTCTCCCCAGAAATTCCTATCTTAGGGTCAGTAAATGACAATTTCATCTCATTCCAGTTACTAACTTTTGCTTTGACAATCCAATTAATCTCAATATTAAACTTTCTCCTAAATCCTCAGTCACTAAACATTCCTGGACAAAAGAAACCATTTATTTTGCAAAATGATAAAACTTACCAGATGATGACTTTACTACTTTTTCCAATGGCACATTTAATTTTGATTCTAGTTACAGGAAACAGCAAATTTCTCCCCATATTTTATTCTTTCCCCTAGATTTTTTGATATTCCCCAAATAGGACTTCCAGTGTTGACCAGGTAATTATTCCTCCAGTTATCAGTTTGAACACAATGTTTCCATCTTCATACAATATATCTTCTTGTATCTCTCTGAAACCCATACCTTTTGCTTTCTCTACAGATTCTCAATTTTCCACAGGCTCTTTGCTTTACAGCCCTACACTGTAATCTAGTGGTTCTTCATTAGGCTAAAAGTTCATCCCACACTCTGGATTTATATCCTGACAAATTCCCTTCAGAACATCAGGTTTCACTACAGTTACTAAAATTACCAAAATAATCTTATATCTAATCATCTCACTTTGATTACTGATATCAGAACAAGTGGACACTAGTTCACAGATATTAACTGGTATAAGCAGATCATTACGTATTTCCTTGTAATTCACTGAATTATCATGAAGACTATAATTGTATGCTTACCATCATCTTCCATCAATCTTTCCTCTTCAATCTCAACATAAATCAGCCCATCTAATTTGTCACAAAGCAACATATCATCATCATTTATAACACCAGAAACATCATTAATAGCATCCATACCTAAATTATCATCAATAACATCATTATTCACAGCACATCCATCTACCATCTATCCCATCTTCTCCCCCCCCCCCTCCCACAAGTATATGATTCTCTCAGTCTCAATACATTTAGCTACAGCATAAATAGGTTCATCACTCTTCTATATAGATTTGATTTTGGAGAGGGCCCACCTCAATGAAACACAATTTTTCTTTTCTTTTTGTTCCCGACACATGATTCGTTGAAAGTTCAGTACTGTTACTGGTTTTTTTATTATCTACTATACAAAAGTAAAAATGCTTTTTACTGCTTGTACATATATAAATTGCAGTTTATAAGACAATATGAACACATTTTAAAAACAGACGAAATTCTGTATATGTATCTTGTTATCACATTCTATGGGTTTTCGGGATTTTATGTTGTTTAATGTAATGTTCTGTTTCACGGTTCATGAACTACAGTTATTTCCTTTGAAAACTTATGTCTGGATATTTTATGGTTATACCTACCACAGGGCCAGCTCTAGGGCGGTGGGGGCAAGCCGAACAGTGCCATCACCCAGGGTGGCAAATTTTTTGGTGTGGCAGATTCATTTTGCATAAATAAAGAAATGTATGAATAAATTAGAAATACAAATTCTTCATAATATGAAGGGTCTTATAGAAAATTAGCTCCTGTATAGAAACTGTGTGCTCTGATTTATGAAAGAAACGTTGACTCCCACAAAAAATTCGAAATATTTATTGCTGAACATATTGATACAGGCAATAGTTTTATGTGTATATAAAATTTAAAAAATGCATATATAATATTATATTCTCTTACTCTTGCTCAAAAAGACATTTCATTGGTCACACATAGAATGCCACTGGTTGTCTCATTCCCATAATGGTACCATGAAGTAAGTGACAGCTGGATTGCACCAGTGTTCACTATTTAAAAATTTAAAATATGAACTTGAAGTCGTAAGTATTTGGCTACTATTTAGTTACTTAATAATATTTCTACAAATGTTCCACAGACTACTGCAAGTCTGTTTATGACATGGAGCAATTACAAACACAATAATATGTTCACTGTGGAGTTCTTCAATTTCAGCAGTATGATAATGAAGATGTTTCAAACTATGGCCTCTCTCTTTCTCTTTAATTTGTACTAGGTTCATGCATAACAATTTCAAATGCTGGTATTTGATGGACGTTTTCTATTTACATTATTGTAAAAGCTATGAAGCAGGTTGTGCACTGAAATGCCTAAGATGGTTTTGATGGTTGATATTTCTCTGCAATAAAATGTAGATCTTTTATTACACCTAATCCATTCAAACTGATAGATTTGTTTGACATTAGCATTAAAACTTCCAATGATTCACAGAAACCTGAAATTGTGTTTGAAAGGTTGAATAATTTGCAAATAAATAAGTAAAATCAACAGCAAAATATGGATATTTTCTTTTAGAGGTTTTAGATAATGAATGCTGAGTTTTAGAGATGTTATGACTTGAGTTTATGGGACAAATATTTTTCGGGGTTAGCAACCATACACTGCAGATACGCCGCTCTCAGTTGTCAGTTTCATTATATAGCAACAATGGTCGCTTACCTTGTTTGTTAATAGCCAAGTAGCGAGTTAAGTGTTTGATATAGTATTCGAACTGTGGATTGTGGCGCTAATATAGATCTGTATGTGGTTCACCTATTAGAAACATATTTTGTTTGCCAATTTACTTTTGTCTATTAACCTCAAACAATAATGGTGTAGGTAAAGACAGTTCTATCACTGGCCATATAATTCCTTTTCGAGGGTGTTCAGTAAAGACAATAACGATTGTGTTAAAAGTTGATAACTGTACATTCAGTTGGCAATGCCAATGTATTATTAGTTTTGTGTGAAAACGCTTTCTCACTGTGACTCGACGTGTTTTCATTAGACTATAAGTTATTGCGAATGTTATAAACTGTTGTAATGCAATGTCTGATTGCAGGAAGCGCCTTTCAGGCAGCCAGTATAGGAAAACACGAGTGGAAAGAGAAAATGTAGACAAAAATTGAAATTTCGTTGGATAAATTTTTCAATCTAAACCATATTTTGATCAGAATGATCCAAGTACAAATGCAGGTTGCAGATGTAAATCAGGGCAAGTATACAGTAGATGAAGATGTATCTTCAACGTCACAGGGTAAACATGAAGTTGTATGCAAGTTCTTTGATGAATGTGAAACTGTTCCAGTTGATCCTAGCAGGTGCTCAACTGATACTCAAACTGTCAATGATATAGTTGATTCAGATCCCGCAAAATGGCGTGACAAAATAGATGATTTTGTTAGGACAACGTTAGTTGAAAGAGGGCATCCAGAACAGATAACAGAATTTGAAAGCTGCTCTAAGGATGATTTTAATCGTCGTTTTACCTCTAAAACTTCCAGTTACAGTTTGTGCAATGGTGAAATTGTTCAGAGGAAATGGCTAGTTTATTCAAAAAGTGCAAAAGCGGTGTTTTGTTCAGCTGTAAACTCTTTTCAAACATTAAAATATTATTGACTTCAGGTGATTATAATAACTAGCGGCATGTTTCTGAGACATTAGCTAGCCATGGTAGATACGTACCAAATGCACTTAGAATGGCATCAAAAGTGGGTGGAGGTCGCCAGAAGATTAAAATCTGTCGATGCTGTCGATGCAGGAACCCTGCAGATATTAAATGCAGAAACCCGGCATTGAAAAGATGTAACCGTATGTTTTATAGCAATTCTCCTGTTTTTGGCTCGACAGTTTCTTCCTTAAGAGGAACGTCAGACAATCTGTTCACTCACAACGATGGGAATTTCTTAAAATTGGTAGAGTTATTTGGTAAATTTGATTCAGTTCTCGGCAGTCATATCAGAAGAACAACACGTGGTGAAAATAAGTCTCGTCATTATCTAAGTTAAAACATACAAAATGAAATAATTCTCATTCTCCATTAAAAAGTTAGAAACAAAATATTGTCTGTATTGAGATCTGCTAAACATTATAGTTTAATTTTGGCCTGTACACTAGATATTTCTAGTGTCGAGTAAATGTGGATGTGACTTCTACTGATCTTGACATGTGCTATGTAAATCTTGGTGAACATTTTCTTGCATTTGTACCTGTAAGAGGTACGTCTGGTTTGGGGCTTACACAGGTGGTCTTAAAACAGTTAGAAGAAATGAAAATACCGTTAGAGGACACGAGAGGTCAGGGCTATGATAATGGTTCTAGCATTAAAGACAAGAACACAGGACTGCAAAAGACGATTTTAGATACAAACGCTAAGGCATATTATGTTCCCTGCAGTAGCCGTTCCTTAAATCTAATTATGAATTATGCTGCAAAGGCATCAGAATACGCAGTTTCATTCTTTTGTTTGGTACGAAAAATTTGATTTCTTTTCTGTGTCTATGTGACACAGGGCGGTCCTGAATGATCATATCTCTAACCTAACGTTGAAGCCACTAAGTATGACAAAGTGTGAGAGTAGGATGGATGCAATTGTTCCTCTCAACTACAACATAGGGGAGGTCTGTGATGCTCTAGTTGAAATAAACGAAAGCGAAAATATAGACAGAATGGTTGCACATGAGGCTTGTAGTTTGGCAAATCTTATTCGTGATTTTACGTACCTTTGTTCAGTGGTAATATGGTATGATGCATTACTCCATACCAATGTTGTCAGCAAACACCTACAAAATGATACCAAAGATAATGTCGAAGCTGTTGACTTAGTCGAAAAGATAACAGACCATTTCACAAACTGCAGGGAGGACTCCATATTCCAAGATCATCTGCTTGACGCTAAGAAACTGGTAACCCAACTCGGTATAGAAAACCCAGTCGTAGGTGGTACAACAGATACGAAAACCAAGGAGAAGAAGCAGTTCCAATAAGAGGGAGAAGATGAGAAAATTGAAGATCCAAAATTGCAGTACAAAGTAGATTTTTAATTTAAAGTACCGGACGTTATAATATGTGCTCTCAATGAGAGATTTCAACAGCTCAAAAGTCACAGTGAGCCTTTCGATTTTTTGTATGACGTTAGTAAAATTCAGGACATTCTAAGTGAAAAGTGTCCCAAGCTGCGCGTCAGTTTGTCATGGACAGGCTAAGGACATCAGTCTTGTCGATTTTGAAGATGAGCTTAAAAGCAGTGACAACGTAGATGAAGCTTGGTAGAACGCCAACTAAAACGTTGTAACTCGTACAGGAGTATGGCTTTGCGCCCAACGTGGAGCATTCAGAATTTTGTTGACACAACCGGTGACAGTTACAACTGGAGAACGAAGTTTTTTGAAGCTTAAACTGTTAAAAACGTTTCTGAGATCAAAAATAGGCCACGCACGACTGAGTGGGCTGGCAACGGCGCCGATTGAACATGAGCTAGCTGAAGCTTTGGTTTCAAACGAAGTCATACAGGACTTCGCTGGTGCCAAAGCAAGAAAAATATCTGTCATATAAGGTAAGAATTTCACACGTTTTTCACTAATTTTAGGTTTCATTGATTTATGTATGTCAAACTTTTTCAATCATTTGCATTGTGTAGATTTGTTGTAGGGTATGCCTACATTTTGTTTTCTCTAATGGAGAAATAAGAAGACAAATGTCATGTGCCTGTACAGACTGATTGTTGGAAGTTTCACATACTTTGTTTTTATTGTTCCCTGGGATATTTTTAAAAAGGTTAATCGTTGGTATCGATATTGACAATAACAACACTAGATTATATCGAATATTAATATTTATGCTTCGATGTCCTGGCCTTAGGTCAATGCACAGTGAATAGACGTGCTTTTGTTTCTTTGTCTTAATTATGTGCTGCGACGAATGTGTGCCGCATGTGATGATAAACGTCTCTGTACAAAGTGCTTTCAGGAACCTGTGATTTACTACACAACAACAGTTAGTCAATAGGACGCACATTCTCTTCTCAAGGAACCAGAAAAAGCAAACAGATTTTAGTTTTATGCTTTGCCAGTGACATAAATTAATCTTGGTTTGACAAATTAATTTTTGAGCTATGGATTAAAATGTATTGCACTGGAAACGTATCACTTGCTGCTGCTTTGATCTTAAAGACATATTCACTACAAAGAGACGAATGAGTGTGACATGTGAAAATAAGGCGTCATGTATGAATTATATTATGAGAAAAGTTGACTGTGTCGAAAAAGGGAGGAGGCTGCGGCACTTGAAATCTTTGTAAGGGACGGAAAAATCCCTGGAGCCGCCCTGATTTAGCATTAACTTATACTGTGTGTGTGTGTGTGTGAGAGAGAGAGAGAGAGAGAGAGAGAGAGATGAGGGGGAGACATAGAGTTTTATTTATTCAATTACTACTTACACATATGTATAATCTTCCATGTAGAATTAATTAGTGGTAGTCATAACCATAAAATACCCAGTCATCCTTTTTTAAGTAAATTATTGTTCTACATTAAATTTTATATCGTTGCAGATGACAAACTGAGAAACAGAACAACCGCATTAAATAACATAAAATCCAGAAAATCTACAGCATATGGTAACATGATATATATCAAAAACTTTGTCTGTTTTTCAAATATGTAAATACGGTCTTAAAAACTCATGTGTACAAGCAGTAAACAGCATTTTCCTTGTTATGTAGAAGATAATAAAAAACCCACCGATGAAGCTGAAACTTCAGCGAATCATCATCAATATCATTAAGCAAAACTCAGTTACAGTTACAAGATTCATCAAATAAGTTTGTGAAAACAAATTTCGGTCCCCTGAAAATTACTTCTTAGTCTCCAAAAACTATAAGCCTGATTTTGGAATCAAACTGATAGGCTCCCCAAGAGGTGCACCTAGTTTTCCGATCCATTACTCCTATTTTCAAAATTGCTGTCATCAAATCTTCTTTTATTACCTTCCCATTGCCAACTTTGCTCATGACTCGATTGAACAGTCTACATCATCATCATTATTAGTGTTCTGCCAAAGGCAGGTTTTCACATGATGGATCTCCAGGCTGTCCAGTCTTCTGCCATCCTCTTCAGGTCCACATAGTTTCCTCTTCCCCTTGTGTCGTCTATTATTTTGTATCTCCTTCTTCCTCTCAGTCTTCTCCCACAAGCCAGTCCTTCCAAATCACTACCTTCTCAATGAATGTCCCAACCAGTTCTTTTCCCTTTCTCTTACAACCCTCAGCAGACATCTTCTGTCACCAACCCTTTCCAGCACTCTTTCATTACTCACTCTTTCCATCCAGATTATCCTTTCCATTCTCCTCCACATCCACATCTCAAATGCTTCTAACCTTTTTTCATTCTCTCATCTCAGCGTTCCATGTTTCTGCCCCATATAGTGCCACAATCCAGACAAAACATTTGCCAAGCCTTTTCCTTAGACCTTTATCTAATTTACCACTTAATAGTCTCCTCTTTCTGTTGAATGCCTCCTTCGATATGGGAATTCGAGTTTTCACCTCGTGGTGACATCTCAAGTCTTCAGTTATTGTACTTCAAAGATAGTTAAATGCATGTACTTGGCTAAGGGTAGCTTGTCCTATTTTAATATTGGACAGTCAGCGTCTTGTATTGATGACTATACTCTTTGTTTTTACTGGATTTATTTGCATCCCATATTCCACACAAGCGTCATTCAGATCTTTCAGCATGTTATTCACTGTCCACTCACTTTCTGCCTCTGATACCATGTCATCAGCAAATCTTATACATTCTATTCTCTTTCCACCAATACGTATTCCTCTTTTCCCATCTAAGCCTTTCACAAGAATCTCTTCATGGTATACATTAAACAACAGTGGAGAAAGGCAACAACTTTGTCTAACACCTCATCTAATGCTGCTTCCTTCTGACATTTAATTTCCAGTCCTTATCCTTACTTTCTGGTGTAAATATAGATTGTGTGTCAGTCGTGTATCTTTCCATTCTACACCTTTCCTCTTCAAAATATTCATCAGCTTGTTCCACTGAACTCTGTCAAAATCCTTTTCTAAATCTATAAAGACAGCAAAGATTTCTCTACCTTTTTCCATATATCTTTCCCCTATAGTTCTTAATAGGCCAATAGCATCTCTTGTTTCTTTTCCTCTTCTAAATCCGAATTGCTCCTCTGCAATCCCTCTATCCAGCTTGCCATATAGTCTTCTGTTCAACACTCTCAGCAAGATTTTAGCTACATGAGAAATTAAGACTGATGGTCCGATGCTCTTCACATTTTTTAGTGTTTCTATTTTTCTCTATTGGTATCATAACTGTTCCAAGGAAGTCCTCAGGCCATTCACCTTTGTCATATATCTCGTTACAGAGGTAGACTATTTCTTATCTAGCCTTGTTTCCCAGACTCTTCAACAGTTATGCAAGAAAATCATCAATTCCACATACCTCCCTAATCTTCATCTCCTTCAGCGACTTTTCTCCTTCTGCTTCAAAGATGGTGATTCCCTTTCCATCTTCTGGCACATGTTGCTTCTCTTCAGCCTTAATTTCGCTTTGTATTTCATCCCCCTTATACAGACATTCAATATACTCTTGCCATCTGTTCAAAACCTCCTGCAGCTTTTCAGCCAGAGTACCATCCACTCTTTATATTTCCATGTTATTCCTCTTCCTTTTACGTTCAAAAACTATCGCCCTAGCCAGTCTCTACATCATTTCATACTTTCCCTCTTTCTCCATTTTCTCTATCTAGTCGCATTTCTGTTTTATCCATTATTCCCGTGCTTCTTCAGTTTCTCTTCTTAATTCGTTATTCAGTTTTCTGTACCTCTTTTCGCCTTCTTCAGTTTCTATATTTTTCCACTTTCTCCACTCCTCCATCTTTTTCAACATGTTTTTTGTTATCCATTCTTTCCTGGTACTTTGGAATACTCTAATTCCCAGTACTTCTTTGGAAGAGTCCATGAGTCCTTCCCTCATTCTTATCCATTTTTCATTAACACTTTGAACAAGACTACCTCTTTCCGATTTTTCTATAAATCTGTTTTCCAAATCTGATGCTTTTCCTACCTCTTTCAGTCTTTCTATATTTAGTCTTTTTTTTTGTTTTACTGCTCCAGAATTTTCGCAACTTCACTTGTATTTCTGCCACTACTAGGTTGTGGTCTGAATTTATATCCGCTCCTGGATAAGCTTTGGCATTTTTCAAACAGTTCCTAAACCCTTTTGGTATCAAGATGTAGTCCAGCTGATAGCTTTCCCTATTCAAATTTGATATCCATTTGTAACATCTACTTTTGCGGTGTTAAAATAATGTGTTAACCACTGCTAATGAATTTCCTTTACAGAAACTAATTAGTCTTCCACATCTCTCATTTCTTATTCCTAATCCAAATTTCCCTACTGTATCTTCATCTCGTCCTCCGCCCACCACTGCATTCCAATCAATATTCCTACTCCATTTTCATCACTCTTGTTTTCCCCAGAGTAAAAGAGCTTATAATCTCCACTTTCTATCTCTCCATTCTGCCCCATCTCGTTTCACACAAACCAAGGGCATCTAATCTGTTCCTTTTCATCTCCTGTTTTGTATTCTCCAGCTTTCCTGTTTGCAGCAGTGTCCTCACATTCCATGTACCTCCTTTCATTGTCCCATTCTTCCTTTGAAATATGTCTACTCTCATTGTGTTCCCCTCCCGGAGATTCAAATGAGGAGAAGTTGTAACTCTGGAATCTTTCACATGGAGAGACATATCATGAACTGCTTGGGAATGTAATGTAGCTTCTCGTTACTTTCCACATAGGCAGTAGGTTGCCCAGGCTAAAATCAACCATCTGTAGCTGCTCCTCTGGGGTACAGTCGCTACTTGTCCTACATCTATAATTTCAATTATTTTTCCTTCTGTCATCATCCCTGCACCTGTCATTCCACTGATTATCTCTCCTGTTACTATTATCAGAGGTAATTGTTCCTGTAATTTGTTCTTCTATCTCTGTTTCCATGATGATCATTGGGCCATCTCCCATTCTGATAAAATCCATGTTATCTTTTCCTATTCTTCTGTCACTCATTTCTTTTCCATGCCTTACCTAGTTTACCAACATACTTTAAAAATTGTTCAGTAGCATCATCTAGTCTGTATATTAACCCCCACTGTACTTTATGTGGTAATCAGCTCTTTAATGCATCTATTTGCATTATCTCATCTAATGGTTTATCTAAGTGTACAAGTGTTTGAAGTTGCTGTTCACGAAATTCTTTCATGCAAATGCTACTTTTCTGAAACATTGTCCATTCAGAAACAATTTGATCCTAGCTTGCTTGGTTTTAGACCAAAATTTATTCGAAAAACTTTTTTTAAATTATGGAAAAGTCATATCTGCTTGCATATTCTGATTAGCCCAAGACAATGTCTCCCCATCTAAAAATTTCTTTATAAGTTTAATTATTGGGTTCTCTGACATACTGTTTGTAAAATTGTCTTTACACTGGCAAATGAAGTCTGATGGGTGGATTTAGTTTTCCTCAGGAAAATCATTTATATTTATACTATTCCAGGTACTACCATTGTCACTACAATAACTTTTAGTTGCAACATTTTCTTCGATTTCATATACTTTTGCCATAACATTTGGATTATTATCAACACATACACTGATGTCACCTTTTATATTTGACAACGCTTTGTCAAATATTCTGTTTTTTTTCACTTAATTTCATATTAATATGACCACTTTAATTTTTAATCATAGAATGTAAGATTTTTAGGCTCCTGTCATTGCTCTCTTCCTCATTGTTCACCTTGTTTTCAACTTTGTCAGTTTTGTTTTCTACAGAAGTAATACAAGTTTCAAATTTACTATGCTCTGTGTTTATGTGCATTTTAAGCTCATTTAAATAACTTCTAATCCCTCAGTTGTCTCTACCTTAACTTTGACAGCATCTGTATCTTTTCTGATACCTTTTAATGCTTGATATTGGCTCTCCAACTTTTTACCTAAATGATTTAATTTATTTCTAATTTCTCAATATGTTTTTCAAGTTTTTTTCAAATCTGGCTGTCTAGTTTCCGATTTTGTTTACCTAATTTCTCTCAAATCAGTTTCACAAGCACATTGAAAGGTTTTCCACTACTGCAACCATTTCCTCATGACTGAAACCTTGAACTGGTGAAGAAATATTGTCTGGATCTCCATTTACTTCTTCTCCTTCTGACTGTACGTCACTAAGCAATTCTCATCCGCTACAGCAGAACAACAAACCAACAACATGCACGAAATGACTCATAATTTACATGAAAAACCAAAAATATTATATAAAATGTCACTTAAGAAACATGTAGAGAAAGGAAGACCTACACAGCAATCATCTTCCATAGGTTCAGTCAGAAGTTCAAGTGTCAGGGACTGCAAAAATCTGATAATAGGCACAGATGACCAGCAAGGAGCGCTCTTTGGAGAGAAAAGGGCACGGTTCCATTTAGGAAAATTGAAAAATGGCACAACAATTGAAAATGTAATCAGATTTCTGGTGAAAATGTGTCCAGATTACAATAACTTTCAAGTAGAGAAACTAGAAACTAAGAGTATGAGCAACAGCTTTAAAATTGGTGTCGACTTCCATCTAAAATATAAGCTAATGGACACTGCCATATGGCGCAAGAATGTTGTAATAAAGCATTTTTTATTATGGAGATCAACAAATGGCCAATAAAATAGACTCTGAAATAAAAAATCGTGTCCATGGACTATCAGATGAAAATTACATTAGTGATAACAATAATATGCCATTAGTTATTGCGAGTGTAAATCTACAGTGCTTAAGAACCAAAGTTGACCTTTTATAGTGCTTTGTAGAAGAAGTGAAACCAGATGTTTTATGTATCTGTGAGCACTGGCTGACTGAAGAGGGCGACTGTTACAAATCTGTTAAATATTTGGATATGTTAAATGCATGGTGTTGAACTACTGCAATTCATGGTGGTGTGTCTGTGCATGCAAAGAAAAATCTTAGTGTAAAGGAAATTGATTTAAAAAACTTTTGTACAGGTGTGGATCTTGAACTAGCTACATTAGTGTTACCAAACATTGATTTCACAGTTATCTCTGTACATCATTCACCTGATGGTAACTTCTAAAACTTTATTGCACTGATGGATAACTGTTCGTCTTACCTTACATGCCGGCTGCGGTGGCCATGCGGTTCTGGCGCTGCCGTCCGGAACCGCGGGACTGCTACGGTCGCAGGTTCGAATCCTGCCTCAGGCATGGATGTGTGAGATGTCCTTAGGTTAGTTAGGTTTAAGTAGTTCTAAGTTCTAGGGGACTGATGACCTAAGATGTTAAGTCTCATAGTGCTCAGAGCCATTTGAACCATTACCTTACACGCCTTATGTCTAAACTCACATTGTGTGGTGATTTCAACATACACATAGGAAATGGAAGTACTAAAGAGAGGGTTTTTATGAACTTAATGAACAGCTATGGGTTGTTTGTAGCAAACCAGCTCCCGACAAGAGGTACTGCCTCTCTAGACACAGTTGTCACCAACCTAAGTACTTGGGAATATAGTATCAGTGTATTTGAACCAATGATTGCAGACCACAGTGCATTAGTAATGGAGCTTAGTATGGAGAGCAAAAGTAAATTGCAATCAATCACATGACACTCAAGTTACACATTCACTAAAAGGGTTATCAAAGAAGAAAGATTTAATTACCTTAAATCAGCACTGTCTAGTGTAAACTGGCAACAGAGCCTTACAGAAATGGGGTCCAGTGACTCATCTGAATGTCTGTTCCAAACCTCAAGAACAAAATTTGATGACATTTTCCCAGAAATCCCCAAGAAGAACCCTGCAAGCAAGTCACAAGCAAGGGGAAAACCCATTAAAGGGAAGATATGGTATACACCTTAACTAAAGAAATTACAATGCAACACCAAAACATTCAAAGCCCATATGAAAATAGCTGTAGATCTTCCAACTAAAGACCTGCTACACTGTAACTATTTAAGAGTCGAAAAATCTACAGAGGCAGTGCAGGATGCAAAAAAGAAACACAATGACAAGTTCATTAAAGAGGCTCATAATCCATGTAAATCAGCTTATAATCTGGTAAATGAGCACAGGAAGAAGCCTACTTCCATCTTAAATTCCGGTAGTCCTGATGCCTTCAATCAGTACTTTGTTAGCACAGTGGAAAGTATGGTAAATGAAATTCCAGTTTCAGGCATAGATCATGTGGCCAATATAAAAAGAGTAAGCTGCACATTTAAAAACTGGGAGGAAATACAGTTTGAGGATCTTGTAAAAATAGTGAAGTCCTATAAGCATTCAGAGAGTTCAGATATCTAAGATATGCCCTACACAGTACTGAAGAAAATAATACAAGAGCTTTCTTGTCCACTAGCCACAGTAATTAACAAGTGTTTATTTTCTGGTGTCTTTTCAGATTTCTGGAAGGTGGCACAGACAGTACCAGTCTACAAAAAAGGCGACCCATGCAAAGTGTCCAGCTTCAAACCTATTTCGATAGTACCCATTCTTGCTAAACTCATGGAGTCCGTAATGAAACATCAGATACAAAATTACTTTGAAAACAATAAACTCTTCAAGGACACACAGCATAGTTTTCGAAGGGAAAGTCAACAGTTACAGTGGTACTGGACTTAATCAGGAAGATAAGGGAGGGGCTTGAAGATAGAGTGAGTGAGGCATTGACACTCTGCATCTCACACAAGATACTGATTAATAAGCTCAAGTGTTATGGTACTGAAGGTGTAGTCATAGCTACTCTTCAATCCTATCTTGACAACCGAAAACAGATAATATCAGTCATTGGAACAACCTCCCAAGAGCAAAAATTGGAGCATGGTGTACCTCAGGGATCTGTCATAGGACCTCTCCTGTTCCTTATCTATGTGGATAATATAGGTTGTATCTACGACATGCTACAATTTACTGATGATACCACACTCTCTGCCAAGGGGAAAACGTCTGAACAAGCTCTGTTGGCAGCAGATGTACTCTTTGAAAGCATTAAAAAGTGGCTCATCGAAAATAAAATGAAAATGAATCAAGAAAAAAACACATGATATGCAGTCTCAGCAGTGTCGGCTGCCAGGATAACATGGAGGCTGTCATACTACTAGGCTTCGTGATAGACAGCAAACTGACAATGAATAAGCACACAGAGTATGTGTGTTCTAAGCTCTCTCGTGTTGTATACCTGCTAAGAAAACTAAAAGGTGTATTAACTGACCAGTGCCTATTAACAGTTTATTATGCACTCTTTCATAGCCATATTAATTAATGGTCTGCTGTTATGGGGACACTCTGCAGGTTGTAAGGAGGTGTTAATGCTAAAAAAAAAGCTGTAAGGATAATTACATCAGGTAAAAAACAGGAGCACTGCAAAACTATATTTATCAGCTTAGGGATAATGACAGTATTCAGCCAATATACACTCCTGGAAATGGAAAAAAGAACACATTGACACCGGTGTGTCAGACCCACCATACTTGCTCCGGACACTGCGAGTGGGCTGTACAAGCAATGATCACACGCACGGCACAGCGGACACACCAGGAACCGCACGTGTTGGCCGTCGAATGGCGCTAGCTGCGCAGCATTTGTGCACCGCCGCCGTCAGTGTCAGCCAGTTTGCCGTGGCATACGGAGCTCCATCGCAGTCTTTAACACTGGTAGCATGCCGCGACAGCGTGGACGTGAACCGTATGTGCAGTTGACGGATTTTGAGCGAGGGCGTATAGTGGGCATGCGGGAGGCCGGGTGGACGTACCGCCGAATTGCTCAACACGTGGGGCGTGAGGTCTCCACAGTACATCGATGTTGTCGCCAGTGGTCGGCGGAAGGTGCACGTGCCCGTCGACCTGGGACCGGACCGCAGCGACGCACGGATGCACGCCAAGACCGTAGGATCCTACGCAGTGCCGTAGGGGACCGCACCGCCACTTCCCAGCAAATTAGGGACACTGTTGCTCCTGGGGTATCGGCGAGGACCATTCGCAACCGTCTCCATGAAGCTGGGCTACGGTCCCGCACACCGTTAGGCCGTCTTCCGCTCACGCCCCAACATCGTGCAGCCCGCCTCCAGTGGTGTCGCGACAGGCGTGAATGGAGGGACGAATGGAGACGTGTCGTCTTCAGCAATGAGAGTCGCTTCTGCCTTGGTGCCAATGATGGTCGTATGCGTGTTTGGCGCCGTGCAGGTGAGCGCTACAATCAGGACTGCATACGACCGAGGCACACAGGGCCAACACCCGGCATCATGGTGTGGGGAGCGATCTCCTACACTGGCCGTACACCACTGGTGATCGTCGAGGGGACACTGAATAGTGCACGGTACATCCAAACCGTCATCGAACCCATCGTTCTACCATTCCTAGACTGGCAAGGGAACTTGCTGTTCCAACAGGACAATGCACGTCCGCATGTATCCCGTGCCACCCAACGTGCTCTAGAAGGTGTAAGTCAACTACCCTGGCCAGCAAGATCTCCGGATCTGTCCCCCATTGAGCATGTTTGGGACTGGATGAAGCGTCGTCTCACGCGGTCTGCACGTCCAGCACGAACGCTGGTCCAACTGAGGCGCCAGGTGGAAATGGCATAGCAAGCCGTTCCACAGGACTACATCCAGCATCTCTACGATCGTCTCCATGGGAGAATAGCAGCCTGCATTGCTGCGAAAGGTGGATATACACTGTACTAGTGCCGACATTGTGCATGCTCTGTTGCCTGTGTCTATGTGCCTGTGGTTCTGTCAGTGTGATCATGTGATGTATCTGACCCCAGGAATGTGTCAATAAAGTTTCCCCTTCCTGGGACAATGAATTCACGGTGTTCTTATTTCAATTTCCAGGAGTGTATGTTTTTATGTCTCAGGAGTGTAAAGGAAAACCAAGGTGATTTCAGCATGAGGCAAGACATTCATAATCACGACACCCACGACAAGAGGACATTGAAGTGCCAAGTTGTCGACTGACTGGAATGCAAGACAGTTTTACAGTGGTAGCCCTAAAAATGTTCAATACACTGGACCGAGAGGTGCAGTCTCTGCTGTTAGGACTGTTCAAAAAGTCAATTGCGCAGGACTTGAAAGAATACCCACTGTATTCTACTGAAGAATTTTTCAATATTGACCAAAGTGAATGGACGAAATAATATTGTCTTAATATGTTATATCTGCCCTTATTGTGAATACTTTACTGTATGTTGTATAAAATCTTATATATGTAACCCTGACACAGTCTGTCCAGTCACGACAAGTAAATGATGCAGAGCTAGTAATAAAGTAATAAAGTAATAAAGTAAAGCAATAACAATGTTTTCAACTGCCTCCTCAATACCTTGTATCAAATTTTCTGCGTCCTCTACCTCTTGATTTCTAGCCTTGCTATCGTCACACATTATGAAAATATTCTACGAGAACACACCCAAAAAAAGAAAAAGTTCCCTAAACAAAAAATTTTTCACATGGCCTACTAAATTGACGACATTGTAGTAAAGATGAAATAATGTAAGATGACATACCTCAGTTTTTGCAACGTCCAAGCTGATTTTATCCACAGGTACTTCCACAGTCCAGTTTCCTTGTCCTTGAATTTTTTGGTTCCAGAATGTTCCAGCGTCCAGTCCGATTACTGCTTTCCAAATAGAATTGTCTTTCAGTCTTTATGTTAAAAACTACACACCTGAAACTCACAAGTTGACTTTATCATTTTTACCTGAATTAAGTCACCAACCCATTTCATTCTACCATTCTGCAGTGTATGCGCCTTTCTGGGGATAAATATTGTCAAAAGAAAATAATTCAAAGTACATGTGTTTATGAAATATTAATTTTGTCAATAGTATCTCAAATAAATGTTCTTAAAGTTGGGTGGATGTAACTCCGTTTGTGCAAAATAGTAAACATTGACCAGAACTTATCTTCATCTCAATGCTTCGCTACAGATGACTCCTCTCAAATAAATGTTCTTAAAGTTGGGTGGATGTAATTCCGTTTGTGCAAAATAGTAAACATTGACCAGAACTTATCTTAATCTCAATGCTTCGCTACAGATGACTCCTCCTGTAAATTTCGTAAGTGAAGACAGTCCAGAGAATACCATAGTTCTCAAAATATCTGAAAAGTCAGTTAATGGTTCAGGTATACAATTTATTACGTCACACATCACTGCTCAAGATCTTACATTGTACTGGACCTCCTACACGATTTTTGCGGGTCCTATACACTCTTCATAACGACTGATGTGTTGTTGTGTACAGTAAATTTGCTAATTACAATTTCAAGAGTCGTAAAAGTTATAATCAGGTGGTTATAATTGAAATCCATAGCATAAGATCTCTCATTCTCATGAAAAAAAGTGAAATGACACGAATACACAATGCTGATTCCATTTCTGTTAATTACACTGAAACTACATTATCTCAGATATTCTTATCATGTTTCCTGTTCCAAATATGCGTGCATTATTTTTTAGTGTGAATAGAATTTCAACAATTTTGATGCTATGTACATACCACCTGTAGCAGTGATGTATAGTAACTACTGTGATACAGATTGTAGTGTACATTGTAAGGAAAATTTCTAACAACCTCCCAAACGACGTGGAATTTGTTCCTAAGATTCCCTCGCTGTCGTCATGTGCTGATCCATCTTCTCCTTGCCCAGTACGTATTTAAAAGTTGTAAGCATATCAAGATACACCGCACAATGAAAGAGTGCCAGCTATATCTGTGTATGTTAACAGGCATGTCCTGCGCCAAGTGACATTCTTTGACAGGACGCATCTACTAATTTACAGGAAGAAGTCCCCCCAACAGTGCAGACAAGTTCTTCTGTCAGATGATTTACGAGGGCGTGCTGAATAGTGAAAAGTAATGGCTCCATATTTTTTAATGTTAAAACTCTTAAACATTTTTAAATAAAACAAACGTATTAACTTTCTGCATCTTTACTCTTCATGTTTACGTATTTATTTCTCAACACAGTCACCCTGACGATGAACACATTTTTCGCAACGAGACATCAGTTTGTTGATACCATCACTGTAGAACTTTGTTGACTGTAGACTTTGTTGACAAAACCACAACCTCACCTCTGTTTGTACTGCTTCATCGCTGTCAAAGTGAAGTCCTCGAAGGCGTTCTTTAAGTTTTCAAACAGATGAAAATCGGATGGGGTGAAGTCGGCACTACTGGCAGATGACCGACGTCCCTGACTGCAAGGCGTCGAATTGTTCCAGATGTCACAGCGCTCGTTGCGTAGTCTGGCATTGTCATGCTGATGGACAGGGTGCTCCATATGTGGACATACTCTACGAATTCATGATTTCAATTTCTGTGTTATTTCTCATGCACTAACATAGTTTTGCTACACACTGCCATGTTGCGCTCTACAATCTGGCGCCAGAGGGATGCAAATTACGTCAGCAAAGTAGGAAAGTCTGCTGAGTAATATGCGTTGCATGCAGTACCTCAACCGATATTGACGACAGAATAAAAAATTCGGAGGTATTAGTTTTCAGCACACCCTCATACAGAATGCTCAGTTCATGCAGCTTGTCATGCCATACACCGTTCCTGAGAATGAAGCTACTGTTATCACTAAGATGAATCATTTACCTGATTATTTCATATTGTTTCGCTACACACGATAAACGAAAGCCAACACAACTGAATAAGAAGTTTATGAAGGAAATAGTTCTGTGAAGTTAGCTGAATATTCACTACACATCACATCACATTGAAAAGTAATAAGATGTTAAATTTATGGATATGTGTTATGTGTTATGAAGTTGAGTAAAGTATGTGAACAACATGTATCTAAACACCTCTTACTGGACGTTAATATGGGGTTTCCACCATTTGCCTTTAAGATGGTTTGAACTCCGCTAGAGATAATTTCAATGATGTGCCTGAAAGTCTGTGGAAGAATGGCATCCCATTCTTTCTCAAGATCCAGAACCAGAGAAGATGGTGATGTGGACACGGGTCTGGAGCCAAATCGACATTATAACCCATTCCAAAGATGTTCCGTTGGGTTCTGGTTGGGACTCTTGGCACGACAGTCCATTTAGGAATGTTATTGTCCACAAATTATTGCCTCACAGATCCTGCTTTATGACGAGATGCATTGCCATGTTGATACAATCATTGACTCCAAACTGTTCCTCTGCTACATGCAGCACAGTATACTGGAAAATGTGTTCATGTCCTTTCACACTTAGAGTTTTATTCTGCACAACAATGGGAACACAGCCTAGCATCGAAAAACACCACTCTACAGTGACATCACCTCCTCCATACTTCACTGTTGGTGTTGTGCAGGCAACGCTTTCCAGACATTCGCCAAAGCTAAACCCTTCCATTGGATAGCCATAGGGAAAAAACGTGAGTGACTCTCCAAATCACTAATTTCCAGTCATCCACTGCACAGTGGCGTTGTTCTTTACACCACCCCGGGTGTTGCATAGCAGAAATGTGTGTTTTGAGTTACTTGACCATTGCACCCCATTCTTCTTAACTCCCTACACACAGTAATTGTGCTAGCTGAACTGCCGGTAGCACTTTGCAACTGACTGATTTAATGGGGATTTTTACACCCACTCTGAGCAATGTCCAACAGTCCCTGTTTGTCAGTCTGGAAGGTCCTCTTGGTCTTCGTTTAGCTGTGGTTATTCCTTCACATTTCCACTTCAGTCACATCAGCAAAGTCGGCTTAGACAGAAATGTTAAAATGTCCCTGATGGATTTGTTATTCATGTAACATCCAGTGACTAGCTGAAGTTACTGACATCTCCTGACCAACTGATTTTGCTGTTACCGCTTCTCAACTGACAACACAATACACCCAACCTACTTTTTTACTGTCGGGTCCATCTCACATGATAATTAATGGTCAATTCTGCATTACATAGGGGTGCCCAGCTACTTTTGATCAGATAGACGACCCTGCTGGGCATGATTGTGAATGGCTTCTGTTTTATAAAATCCACGAGGGTGATGTGTCCTTAGCTATCATGAACGTGAGAATAAGAAAAGCTGGATACTAGCTAGTACTGCTTAAGAAAGTAATATTTCAGAATAAAAGTCTAGTGGAAACGATGTTATTTTTTAAATTTACCGGGGTTGTGGTTCTCACCTAAAAGAAGTGAATATTAAAAAGTCAGTTTACAACAAACATATTACAAGTATTTCATTTAGTACATCAGTGTGCAAAATTTAAGGACGAAAGCAACTTTTGTATGATGTATCATTGCCAAGTAATATAGCTTGTTGAAACTCGGACCATAGGTAGAAAGAACTGCTATAGTACAGTACAGAGGGTAACTGAAAGAAAAACGTAACGACACAAATAGAAATGATACTTTTATTCAAAGACAATAATTACATTGAAGTCACCATGATTTATGACGGTCTCCTGGATATTATACAGGGCAGAACATACCTCTTAATAGAGTGTGTGGTCATCATGGGCGGCAATACATGTTCTGCAATGTGCTACCATGTTGGTCATAAGGCTGGTAAGGAGTTCCTGCGGTAGGCTGCTCCATTCCGCCACCAGCGCGGTTGAAATTCGTTGGATAGTCGATGGTGCATGTGGATATGCCGCAACACATCTCCCCAACACATCTCACAAGTGCTCACTGCGATTTAAGTCGGGCGAACAGGCAGGCCCGCCCATTCACTGAATATCTTCTCGTCCCAAGAGCTTCTCCACCTATTTTGATTGGTGCAGTTGATGAAGCCAGGACCAAATGCACATCTGAAAATATGCACATGGGGAAGGAGTACAGTGTCGCAATAACGTTGACTAATGAGTGCACCGTGTTCAAAGATTTGGGGGTCAGTATGTCCATGTCTGCAGCTCGTGGTCCAGTGGTTTAGCACAGCTGCCTCTGGATCACGGGGTCCCTCGTTCGATTCTCGGCCGGGTTGAGGAATTTCTCTGCCCGGGGACTGGGTGTCTGTGTTTTCCTCATCATTTCATCATCATCATTATTCGATCGTGACAGTGTCTAGATTGGACTGTGTAAAAATTGGACTGCCTAAAAATTGGGACTTTGTACGGGCGATGATAACCCCACATTTGAGCGCCCCACAAACCAGCCATCACCATCAGTATGTCCATGCATCATTATCCTGCCCTAGACCATAACATCTCAACCGCCGAAACTATCATATTCGATAGTATTCCTGGGTGCATTATGTGTTCCCACCTGTTGCTATACGAGAGTACATCCAGAATCACTATTCACTGGCCCACAATGTTTCGTAGAAGCTATAAACGTAGGAGTGTCAGCTCAGTCTTCGATCGAGTGTGCACTGTATGGCAAAATGGCTGTACATTAAATTCAATAAGGTCTGTTCCTACTTGCAAGTCGATTTCGTTTCGTTAAAAAAATATATTTTTCGTGGGAATTCACAGTACTGATCTTGTGATCACCTCATATCACTGTAGCTGTTGTTTGAGCATTCTGAGTGAACGTGCCTGCAATCGATATTGAGATGACAGTCGGCCAATAGCACTCTGTAGGTGTTGATGTTACTTTTGTACCACAATAACGTTGATTTTTAAAAACCACTGCTGGGTTGAAATCGGAGAGTATTCCAACGCTAACGCATTTGTATCCACTTGAAATTAGAGTCAAAGAGGTACTGAAAATGGATATGAGCTCCTGCTGAGACGTTTTCGTTAGAGGGCACTGCACAGGACCATCTGGAAATGGGAAAATAAAAGAGGTAATCCACAGGCCCACTAAGCACTACACCTATGTGTATACCCAAGAACACTGATTATGCTTATATGATGTTGACTGATTACGTGGAGCCCAACATTTCTTAAGGTGATATTATTTCGTCGATCGCACATTGCTAACTGAAATCATTACTTATCGATGGTATGTATCTATTACTTTTACAATGAAGTGTTGGTAACTTAATGAAAAAAATTGTGTGGTCGATGTATTGCACTTGTATATGGCGAGGGAGGGGGACCTAATATTAGAATCTTTGCTGGGACTGAAGATTGTGTTAAATCTATGGAATGGACATGTTACCACAACTCTATATGGAGCCTATGACTAAACCAACAACGCTACACCGATCACACAACTTAAACCACTATTTAGGTGGATGTTGGTCTAAGATCTAACAGAAACTTTTTAATGTACCATTAACATCTTCAACCTTCTTTAGTCCCTGATTGAGTTCTACTGATTTTCAGTCAATATATTTTTGATTACCACATGGAGAAGATTCATTTATTATATGACTGCCTTGCACTGATGTCGCCAGAATTTCTTTATTGTGTGAAACATTTGTTCAGATTTCTGAGAAGGGAAATTTTTGTGGATCTGCTACAAATAGCACTTCAGGCACATCAGAAATTCCTGTTGATGAATGATATGGAATGCGAAGTATGAAACCTATTATAGTCAACTCGTTTCTACCCAAACAACACATCTGAGTGAATAATGTGTCAGAGAGGTTTTCCATGCTGTGGAACATCAGGCTGTAGGTTGAAAATTTGTGGAAATATCTAGCAGGTTTTGACAAACATCCTTTGTCTCAACACTTTTCTAAGAGTAATTTCATGCAGTGGAAGTGTAGGTTAGCTATAATAAGGCAGACTACAATATCTACATCTACATTTATACTCCGCAAGCCACCCAACGGCGTGTGGCGGAGGGCACTTTACGTGCCACTGTCATTACCTCCCTTTCCTGTTCCAGTCGCGTATAGTTCGCGGGAAGAACGACTGCCGGAAAGCCTCCGCGCGCGCTCGAATCTCTCTAATTTTACATTCGTGATCTCCTCGGGAGGTATAAGTGGGGGGAAGCAATATATTCGATACCTCATCCAGAAACGCACCCTCTCGAAACCTAGACAGCAAGCTACACCGCAATGCAGAGCGCCTCTCTTGCAGAGTCTGCCACTTGAGTTTGCTAAACATCTCCGTAACACTATCACGCTTACCAAATAACCCTGTGACGAAACGCGCCGCTCTTCTTTGGATCTTCTCTATCTCCTCTGTCAACCCGACCTGATACTGATGAGCAATACTCAAGTATAGGTCAAACGAGTGTTTTGTAAGCCACCTCCTTTGTTGATGGACTACATTTTCTAAGGACTCTCCCAATGAATCTCAACCTGGTACCCGCCTTACCAACAATTAATTTTATATGATCATTCCCTTTCAAATCGTTCCGCACGCATACTCCCAGATATTTTACAGAAGTAACTGCTACCAGTGTTTGTTCCGCTATCATAAAATCATACAATAAAGGATCCTTCTTTCTATGTATTCGCAATACATTACATTTGTCTATTTTAAGGGTCAGTTGCCACTCCCTGCACCAAGTGCCTATCCGCTGCAGATCTTCCTGCATTTCGCTGCAATTTTCTAATGCTGCAACTTCTCTGTATACTACAGCATCATCTTCGATAAGCCGCATGTAACTTCCGACACTATCTACTATGTCATTTATATATATTGTGAAAAGCAATGGTCCCATAACACTCCCCTGTGGCACGCCAGAGGTTACTTTAACGTCTGTAGACGCATCTCCATTGAGAACAATATGCTGTGTTCTGCTTGCTAAAAACTCTTCAATCTAGCCACACAGCTGGTCTGATATTCCGCAGGCTCTTACTTTGTTTATCAGGCGACAGTGCGGAACTGTATCGAACGCCTTCGGGAAGTCAAGGAAAATGGCATCTACCTGGGAGCCTGTATCTAATATTTTCTGGGTCTCATGAACAAATAAAGCGAGTTGGGTCTCACACGATCGCTGTTTCCGGAATCCATGTTGATACCTACAGAGTAGATTCTGGGTTTCCAGAAACGACATGATACGCGAGCAATAAACATGTTCTAAAATTATACAACAGATCGACGTCAGAGATATAGGTCTATAGTTTTGCGCATCTGCTCGACGACCCTTCTTGAAGACTGGGACTACCTGTGCTCTTTTCCAATCATTTGGAACCTTCCGTTCCTCTAGCGACTTGCGGTACACGGCTGTTAGAAGGGGGGCAAGTTCTTTCGCGTCCTCTGTGTAGAATCGAATTGGTATCCCGTCAGTTCCAATGGACTTTCCTCTGTTGAGTGATTTCAGTTGCTTTTCTATTCCTTGGATACTTATTTCGATGTCAGCCATTTTTTCGTTCGTGTGAGGATTTAGAGAACGAACTGCAGTGCGATCTTCCTCTGTGAAACAGCTTTGGAAAATGGTGTTTAGTATTTCAGCTTTACGCGTGTCATCTTCTGTTTCAATGCCGTCATCATCCCGGAGTGTCGGGATATGCTGTTTCGAGCCACTTACTGATTTAACGTAAGACCAGAACTTCGTAAGATTTTCTGTCAAGTCGGTACATAGAATTTTACTTTCGAATTCACTGAATGCTTCACGCATAGCCCTCCTTACGCTAACTTTGACATCGTTTAGCTTCTGTTTGTCTGAGAGGTTTTGGCTGCGTTTAAACTTGCAGTGTTGGTCTCTTTGTTTTCGCAGTTGTTTCCTAACTTTGTTGTTGAACCATGGTGGGTTTTTCCCGTCCATCACAGTTTTACTCGGCACGTACCTGTCTAAAACGCATTTTACGATTGCCTTGAACTTTTTCCATAAACACTCAACCTTGTCAGTGTCGGAACAGAAATTTTCGTTTTGATCTATTAGGTAGTCTGAAGTCTGCCTTCTATTACTCTTGCTAAACAGATAAACCTACCTCCCTTTTTTATATTCCTATTAACTTCCATATTCAGGGATGCTGCAACGGCCTTATGATAACTGATTCCCTGTTCTGCGCTTACAGAGTCGAAAAGTTCGGGTCTGTTTGTTATCAGTAGGTCCAAGATGTTATCTCCACGAGTCGGTTCTCTGTTTAATTGCTCGAGGTAATTTTCGGATAGTGCACTCAGTATAATATCACTCGATGTTCTGTCCCTACCACCCGTCCTAAACATCTGAGTGTCCCAGTATATATCTGGTAAATTTAAATCTCCACCTAAGACTATAACATGCTGAGGAAATTTATGTGAAATGTATTCCAGATTTTCTCTCAGTTGTTCTGCCACTAATGCTGCTGAGTCGGGAGGTCGGAAAAAAAGAGCCAATTATTAACCTAGCTCGGTTGTTCAGTGTAACCTCCACCCATAATAATTCACAGGAACTATCCACTTCTACTACTAACAGCGACAAACACGCCACCACCGATTGCATGCAATCTATCCTTTCTAAACACTGTCTGTGCCTTTGTAAAAATTTCGGCAGAATTTATCTCTGGCTTCAGCCAGCTTTCCGTACCTATAACGATTTCAGCTTCGGTGCTTTCTATCAGCGCTTGAAGTTCCGGTACTTTACCAACGCAGCTTCGACAGTTTACAATCACAATACCGATTGCTGCTTGGTCCCCGCATGTCCTGACTGCCCCGCACCCTTTGAGGCTGTTGCCCTTTCTGTACTTGGCCGAGGCCATCTAACCTAAAAAAACCGCACAGTCCACGCCACACAACCCCTGCTACCCGTGTAGCCGCCTGCTGCGTGTATTGGACTCCTGACATATCCAGCGGAACCCGAAACCCCACCACCCTATGCCGCAAGTCGAGGAATCTGCAGCCCACACGGTCGCAGAACCGTCTCAGCCTCTGATTCAGACCCTCCACTCGGCTCTGTACCAAAGGTCCCCAGTCAGTCCTGTCGACGATGCTGCAGATGGTGAGCTCTGCTTTCATCCCGCTAGCGAGACTGGCAGTCTTCACCAAATCAGATAGCCGCCGGAAGCCAGAGAGGATTTCCTCTTATGTCTGAGGTTCCAATGATTCGGGAGTGTGAATGCGTGTTGGCTTAAACACGAATCCTGGCTAGTGCAGTCTGGTATCAATATCTCCAGCTGATAATGCAACAACTGCATATGACCATAGCTTGACCAAGTGCGAAGCAATCCAGCTATCTAGAGGTTGGAAAAGTGCGAGTGACCATTACTGTGACGTTACACGCTACACTACTCTGTCCCAAACAGTAAGCAGATGCAGGCTGGCAGTCTAAGCATTACAATATGCCATCCCACAGGTGATGTAGTGGCCAAGTACGGAGTTATGCCACAACCTGAGACTTTGAGAGCAGCAGCTGCATGATAGTAAAGCTTTAGCAGTGAGAGTGGTGTTTGCGTAAGACCTAAACTCTTGGTGACAGTTGTTTAAATGGTGATGTCAGAGGAGAATTGCTTAAATTAGGACGGGCAGTGTGGGATTCCAAACTTAGAACAGCTGACCTGACTACTATAATACGCCTTTGCAGGCCTCTACAGGACTGGGCGCTTTATAGCAAGCAAGTTACTTCCCTTTGTCCTAGCATTTTGGATGCTGACACCATAGCAACTCTGAATCTCATGGGAAAAAATGTAGTTTATATTTACATACAAGCTGCACATCAATACGTGGAATTATGCATGAGTTTACAACACTTGATGTAGTCATGGAATTGCGATCTTGTTTGAGCATGTACAAATAAATAAAGTATCTGCAAGACATCTGTGTTCTTTCTTCCCATAAAACTACATGTACTAGTATGCTAGTGTAGTCAAACAGTATTCATCATGAGCAGATCGACAAAACATCCTCTTTACAAGGTCTTTGTTGTAACTGATTGGTTGCAAATACGTTGGAAAACCAGAATAACAAGAGTGGGTCACTAATGCTGAGCAGTATCAGGTCGATTATCTGTAGTCCATCTCACTGCAGGCAAGACGAACGTTCTCATGTCCATACTAATGCATCCAGATGGTGCTTGCTTTACCAATGTGTGTGTGTGTGTGTGTGTGTGTGTGTGTGTGTGTGTGTGTGTGTGTGTGTGTCCGTGTGTGGTTGGGTGGGAGGGTTGGTATACACACACACACACACACACACACACACATATATATATATATATATATATATATATATATATATATATATATATGTGTGTGTGTATGCGAATGATGTATTCCTTCGAAGAACAAGTCGATATGCTTCTCATTTACTGAGAATGCCAACGAAATTCAGTGAGAGCTAGAGACTTAAACGCTTGTCTTCACGATGGGATCACGCTACAAACGACCACGCTACAAACGTGTCGTCATCATACCTCCGGTATTCAGCCTAAATATTAGAAGAAGAAGTCGAATTTATGCGGCTGCAAGCCCGAAATTTTATTCATCAGTCTTTCCGCCGCGAAAATATGAAGATGCACATCAAGTACCTCTTCGAGGAGGAGATGGTTTTAAGTGTTCGCCGATTGGATAAGTTAAGACACTTGAGAGCGAGGTTATTGAGCTCTTTAAGTTTTTTATTAAGCTGCCTTGACCCTGGCATAGTTCCAGAGTTTGCCAGGTTAGTACATTTTATAAAGTCGACTGCATGAATAAGATTTTAAGGAAAGCTGGTGTTGCTATTGTTAAGGAGAGGATCCGTTTTACTCGCCGAAAATTGTACCTGGTTTCGGAACAACTCTATCTCCTGCATTTAAGGATCCCTGGAACTGGATTGATGGTATAACGTGGGCCAAGTCAGACTGGGTTCGTGAGGTAGCCACATCGAGACAGATGGCAAAGTTTAGCCGGCTTGAGACGTATTTACAGCAAGAAACTGTTATTAGACTTTCCGTCATTAATATGACGGATAAAGATTTGGACGACGCTACGATGACGGTTTTAGCTGAAAGACTGAACTT
Organism: Schistocerca nitens; assembly: GCF_023898315.1. Classification (NCBI taxonomy): domain Eukaryota; kingdom Metazoa; phylum Arthropoda; class Insecta; order Orthoptera; family Acrididae; genus Schistocerca; species Schistocerca nitens. Next base: position 863,579,816 of record NC_064617.1, read on the forward strand.
TCCGCCCACACCGAAGGTTTTACCAATACCAGTTTTCATCAGTGCCGTTGAAGAAGCTGTTCGTCCTCTTTCTACAGAATCAGCCGAAGAAATAAGGCACGAAATTTGTCGAGCAGTTATGAAGGCTCACCCACAAAGGAGTAACATATATGTGGCCTAGAGGGCTGCACTACGTAAACTTAGCCAGGATACCGAGACGGTGGTTCTTACAGCTGATTAAGGTAATGCCACTGTTTTAATGTCTCATGACGATTATCATGATAAAATTAACAGTTTACTGAGTGACAGCACATACCGGAAGATCAGTAAATACTCCACCAACCAGCTGGTAAGGAAGACTGCTTCGTTACTGAACGCCTCCTCCTTTCCACCAGAAGTTATGTGAAGACTTAAACCAAGTGGTGCGATGCCTCCAAGGCTTTATGGACTTCCAAAGATCCACAAGAATTCTGTTCCTCTGCGTCCGATAGCGAGTAACATCGGCTCTCCAACCTATGATTGTTCCAAACACTTTAGCATCGTTGTTAAGGCCCCTGTTGGGAAAATGCGCTCATCATATACGTAACTCTGTGGACTTCATTGGCAAACTGAAATCATTCAAACTGAGCATTTCTGATATGTTAGTCAGTTTCGATGTAGTGTCGTTGTTCACGAAGGTGCCTCTTTCGGAATCATTGTTTCTCATTGGAAAAAGTTTCGATAAAGATATTTCAGCTTTGTTTGAATATGTTTTGACCTCCACATATTTTTTTATTCAATAACGAATTTTATGAACAGACTGACGATGACGCCATGGGTAGTCCTTTGTCGCCTTTGGTGCCAACTTTTTTATGGAGGACTTCGAGGAGAAGGCGCTGGAATCTGCTAGCTTGAAGCCCACAGTGTTTTGGAGGTATGTTGATGACACGTTTGTACTGTGGCCCCATGGTGAAGGCAAGTTAAAAGAATTTTTAGATCATCTGAATTCCATCCACAGACAAATTCAGTTCACCATGGAAATCGAAAAAGATGGATGTCTTCCATTTTCCATTTTTGGATGTGTTCGTACAACGCAAAGATGATGGTACTTTGGAACACGCAGTATATCGAAAACCGATCCATACGGATTTATATTTACGCGCAAATAGCTGCCACCATCCTTCACAGACGATGAGTGTACTCAGAACTCTAGTACACAGAGCACATGTTATTGCCGACGAGAGCAGACTCGGGGACGAGCAACACCAGAGAAGAGTGTTTGAAGCCAACAGGTACTCTCCACGGCAAATACGTAAGGCGCTGCAAATGAAACCACCTGTGCGTATAAGAAAAGTAGAAGAAGACACGGAAAGTTTTAAATCCATAGTTTTTCTGCCATACGTGGGAAGCCTATCGTCAAAAAGAGGACGGATTCTCAGTAAGCATAAAGTGAAAGTGATTTTTCGCCCTCCACCAAAGACAGCAGCACTCCTGGGTTCCGTTAAAGATGATTTGGTGCTTCGGAAGCCTGGGGTTTACAAGATCCCCTGTGAATGCGGCCGTTCATACATCGGACATACGACACGCACTGTCCAGGAGAGATGCACAGAGCACTGCAGATACACCTGGCTCTTAAAACCTAATACATCTGCGGTGGAAGAGCACTGTATTGACACTGGGCACTCTATGGTGTACGATAATGTCGACATTTTAGCCTCGACTTCATCTTTCTGGGACTCAGTAGTAAAGGAAGCAATTGAAATTCGGTTGGCGACGAATTTAATTAATAGAGATAGCGACTTCAGCTTGGATAAATCATGGAATCCGGCAATTTCTGTAATACTCTCATGAAGACGTCGCGACGGTGAAGCTCGCAGTAATACATCGATATCACCTTGTGGATCGCCTGCGCAGCTGTAGATCTGTTTCCATGCATATTCCATACCTTTTTGCCGCCGATCAACGTCTCTGGCGCCTTGTGTATCGGTGGCCGCATGCGCAGTGGTGCGGTTCACAGGTTTAAAAGGACGGAGCAAGTGCTGGAGCGTCAGTCACCTCGGCTCACTCTGAAGATGGCTATACGGTATTCAGCCGAAATATTAGAAGTCGAATTTATGCCGCTACACGCTCGAAATTTTATGTATCACCCAGAGACATGTTTAGACCTATCACAGAATTTCTCGAATCGCTCTCAGAGGCTGAAGAAGAGGGGAAAGAAGATGCTATTGGTGATTTCTTTAAAGATTTTATCAACAGTCAGATAAATAGAACTTATGGAGAAAGCAAGAAGAAACTGTACACGCTGGGCACTCAACCGATAAATTTAACCAAGAATGCAGATCAGTGGCAGAGAATTCGAAACAACGTCCAGTTCACTTAATCTAATATTATTAATAACTACAAGTCGGGATAGCTGTTTACTGATCGATATTGAAAATTATTTGATATTACGTGTGACGGAGGTATATAAGAAATACAATAGAGCAGGAGCACATTGCACTTGCCCGCGAAAGGCAAAGGTCCCCAGTTCGAGTCTCGGTCCGGCACACAGTTTTAATCTGCCAGGAAGTTTCACCTATATCTCATGTTTATCCTGACAACCACAAAGAAGATATCAAAACAGTAATCATGCACACCACTTCATCACTTGAGGAACAGTGTCATACAATTTGGATGTAAATGCTTGATCATTGGTACTGCGTGAGAATTACTTCCCACCAATCGAACTAAGCAAAGGGGGTTGAGGTACTGTGCTGATAGGCTTAGAAACGTACACCATCATTCCTGACATCACTGCATCAAACTGATGTCTATGTCTGGTAAGTAGTAAAGTTCTGCAAATACCTTCCTGAGCACATAGCACTGGTGATTTAAATAGATATTTAAAACGGCAGTAACAGTTTTCGAGTTAGATGCAAAAGTCAGTACACATGAAACTGAAATATGAATGATTGAGCATGTATTAGGCTTTACAAAGGAAAATAGGATCACTACTAGGTTTCTCAACGGACAGAATTCTCCAAAGAGAGACAAATAAGTTTTACAAGTTAGCTCATTCAGTGGCTATAGTACCAGTTAAGACAATTGGAGTTAAGTGCAGTATTGCTATGAATTCGTTTTTCAACAACAGACTGGTTCGTACTCTCTGCAGGTCCTTAGCTACACTTACTCCAGGATATCAAGATTAGATTAGATTAGATTTACTTTCATTCCAATTGATCCGTAGTGAGGAGGTCCTCCAGGATGTGGAACATGTCAGAAAAACAATACATGACAAATATTTACAACTAAAACAAATAAGCTAATGTACCATTCCACAGGTCCCTAGTGGAATGATCGTCATTTTTTAATGAACACTAAGAGTCATTTTACAAATACTAATGCACTGAATTTAAAATAAAAAAGTTTTTTATTTATTTACAAAGTAATAAACATGTAATACAACTACTGTAATACTTATTTACAATGAACACATTACTGCACTGAAATGGTGCAGAAGTTAGATTATACTCACACACACACACACACACACACACACACACACACACACACACACACACACACACACATTTTCAATGAACACATTACTGCACTGAAATTGTGCAGAAGTTATGTTGTACTTATATACAAATCAGTTGGTTTTACTAAGAAATTCATCAATGGAGTAGAAGGAGTTGGTCACCAATAAATCCTTTAGGCTTCTCTTAAACTGAATTTCATTGGTTGTTAAGCTTTTTATGGCTGCTGGCAAGTTATTGAAAATGTGTGTTCCTGAATAATGCACACCTTTTTGTACTAGACTAAGTGACTTTAAATCCTTGTGACGATTATTCTTATTCCTAGTATTGATTCCATGAATTGAGCTGTTGGTTTGAAAAAGTGATATATTTTTAATGACAAATTTCATTAAGGAATAAATGTATTGGGAAGCCGTAGTTAGTATCCCTAGTTCCCTAAACAGGCTTCTGCAGGATGTTCTTTAGTTCACACCACGTATAATTCTTACTGCACGTTTTTGTGCCCAGAAAACTTTAGCTTGGCTTGATGAATTACCCCAAAAAATAATCCCATATGACACTGTAGAGATGCCAAGCATCTTGATCAACCTCCCAATGACTGTTCAGACATTATACCATCTTGTCATCAACTACTGCCAACTTACTTAAATTGTGCAGAGACTTCCATGAGTTAATAGGTGTAACATAACAACTAAACCATTTCTTGATGGTACCTCAAACTGCTAACATTATAATCGATCTGCAACTCTTTCTTGGTGAGCGTGGACATTTCGTATTTAAATATGTAGCTTTTCTCGTCTTCGTAAAGAAGGAACAAGTTACCACAATATTTTCAACATTCATAGCTACAAGTAAGCTTTTCTGAGCCATCAACTGCCTCAAAACGCGTAAAAGAGGGTCATACCTGAGTCTATATTATCATGGCATCAACTGGGAAGAAGACAGAATGATTTTTGAAGACTAGTGATATTGCTTCGACATTTCGATCATAAAGACATGATTGATTATGGGAAAGGTAGTGAGAATTCATTATAGCTACATGACATTTACAAGAACGCCTCAGTTAGTGATCTATAAAGATATGGATGGATGGCCTCCACTGCATCGTCTTAAGCTGAAGAAGACTAAGAGTAATGGCTCTGTATGTAATAATGTAAATAATGATAATGTAAAAGTATTGTTCAGCTGGACTACAAATAAACTATTTTAAAACTATAATGTCTTCTTATTTAACAAAAAAACCCCTAGCACTTAACTCTAAGAGCCACCATGACATGTGTCTGCTACAGGTGGACACTGGAATGGTGCTGGCCGAAATCTACTTCCACTGTCACTCCACTGGCCACGCCTGTTTAAGGCTGCTCAGCAGGCCTAGTTTCACTCAGAGTACTCCTGGCATTGACAGGTGGCATTTGTACCTAGCATCCATCATCTTTATGAAGCAGCTAGGCAGAAGCAGCAGCAGATGAGTTCTCTCATTGAGATAGAGGTCGAGGAGGATGGTGTTCCATTAAACCTCTTTGATGATCAGATGTTTACTGCAGTAGTGTGGTGTGTTGGAGAGGATGAGAGCCTTGAACTTAAGTATAATTCATATTCTATACGTATATTTGTGTCAGTCTGTATTTCCTATACTTACTGACTGTTGTGTTGTGTTTTATGGATGACGAGTGATTACATTTTAAGGGCAACCCCTATGGGTGAGTCATCACAGGAGCATGATGTGATTGTACGATCTCAGGATCCTGAAAATGGTATGTCTCTCTCTCTCTATACATTTTGAAGTGTATGTACATTTTCTTGCGTTTTACTTAACCAGTATTGTTCATGCTGTTTCAGAATCGCTTAATGTTCCAGCTCCCGCATCGTTTTCAGCGTCACCAGCATCTGATGGTTGGCTGACAGATATTACCCCGTGTATTCAGATGCTGGACATGCTGTCACATGAGCCTAATAATCATGATGATGACAATTAAGCAGAGTTTTTACGTATCTCTTTTATTTGTGTGTGTGCGTGTGTGTGTGTGCGCGTGTTTTACTTAGCCAGTGTCTTTCTTGTTGCTTGAGAATCGATTAATGTTCTGAAAACTATGCCATTTACAGCATAATCAGCACCTGAGGGCTGACTATGATACTGTAGATTTTTTAGGTAAGTATCTGAGCGTGAGAGTGTGAGAGAGTGTGAGAGAGTGTGTGGGAGTGTGAGAGTGAGTGTGAGAGTATGTGAGTGTGTGAGAGAGTGTGACAGAGTATGAGAGAGTGTGAGAGAGCGTGAAAGAGTGTGAGAGAGTGTGAGAGTGTGTGTGAGAGTGTAAGTGAGATTGTGTGTGAGAGTGTGAGAGAGTGTGAGAGTGTGAAAGTGTATGGGAGAGTGTGAGATTGTGCGTGAGAGTGTGTGTGAGAGTGTGTGTGTGAGAGTGTGTGTGTGAGAGAGAGTGAGAGTGTGTGTGTGAGTGAGAGTGTGTGTGAGAGTGAGAGTGTGTGTGAGAGTGAGAGTGTATGTGAGAGTGTGTGTTTGAGTGTGAGTGTGTGTGAGAGTGTGTGTGTGAGAGAGAGTGTGAGAGAGTAGACACATATGTATAAATTTTGTGATGGTCATGGCCTGTTGTTTTCTGTAGAAATGCTCAATGCATTAGAAATGCCTCCTGTATTACCCCCACTAGTAACACCAGCGATGAGGAAACCTTCATTTCTGAATAAGGAGCTCTTGAAGGAGCTGGAAGAGAGGCTCGATGAGGCATATGCACCCATGACTCGGTTGGGTGAGGCACAATTTCTATGTAACTATATGTCTATCCATCTCTATTATACCTGTGTGTGAGTCTTGCAACTGTTCTACTGTAATGTTTCAGAAATGCTGGACGAGTTGAAGCTACCACCCCTGTCACCAGCACTAGGGGTCGTCGTGAGTACTGACACCAACTGCAGCCTTGGCACAGCAGACAGCCAGGCTCTCAAGAGCAGTTGGGCCCCAACTTCCTCAACCAGTAACCGTTGTACCTGCACCAGCAGCCAGACTGTTATGAGCAGCAAGAACGCCATCGATGTCAGTATCACCACTGTTATGAGCTGCAGCACCACCACTGCCAACACCTGGGCCATTGGCATGGGGTCTCCATAGTTTTAGAGGCAATTAATAATCAGCCATCAGTAGCTCCTCTGCCTGTTCTTGCAGAGAAGTTGATGTTCAGGTATGCTGCAGAGAATAGCCATTTTCAGTGATTTAAAATGCACTTTGAGAGAGGATCTTGCTGAATTATATCTGTAATATGGTTTGGTACGTCAGTTCGAGAAAAGAGAACTTTTAAACATCTTCAATGATCTGCTGTAACCCACAATTAAGTGCAGCACTACCACACACTGCAATTTCACTCACCTAAGGAAGGTATCTCAAAGAATGTGTTCACAGATAAGTGAGATGATAATGACGAGGTACTGAGGGATACCGTAACTGCTAAATGGTTCCATGAGTTTACCCAGAAGCTGATACAGACACAGCTCTCTGAATTCCAACAGGGAGATTCAGGTAAAGTTCGCCATAGAGTTCTGTATTTGGATGTTCACATACATGCGTATGATCCAATACGTGGGGATCCTCCCATATCTGCCTTCGAAAGGATAGAGCTGATAAGAAAAGTCATTATCAGTGTCCAAAATAAAGACCAGCACTGCTTTCTGTGGTCACTTCTGGTGTGCAAAAGAAAAAGTATACAGAATCCTGAGCATCTAGAAAACTACCACGTGAATGTTAGTGGATTGTATAAGCACAATGGTATTAAATTCCCCATGAGACCTCAGGACATCAGTAAATTTGAGAGGCAGAATCCCCATATATCTATTCATGTATATGGTCTGAGGGAACACAGTCAGATGAACATGTTGTTATACACATAGTTAACGGACTCCTTTACTTTTCTAAAGGCACTGGTTGGCATTCAGCGCATGCAGATTTGTTAATCTCCGAATGTGAGACACAATACTACTGCTGGATCAAAAGCATATCCCATCTTCTCGCCTCCTAAATATCGAAACATAAGTATATATGGCATTTTTGCCCTACATACCTCATCACATTTCAGATAAGTGAGCAATTAACAAAGTATCTAGTGGATTGATGTGCCAAGGACCCAGTACTTGTTATAATACCTACCGAGGAGAATAAAATCTTATAGGTTAAGAACGTTTTCCAAGTGCCATACATGCCGACTTTGAATATCTGTTCGCTCCTGCGGTGAGCTGTAAGGGCGATACTCCCATCTCACTTACCTCTCTCACAGAACAGCATGTACCTTTTGCAGTTGCATATCAAGTTATATATGATTCAAGTCTTAATCACTTTTTGCAATTCTGTCATATGATGACATGGTTGGAGACCGTGGCTGTTATTTGAAGACAAATGTTGATGGTGTTAGAGCAGCAATCAGCTAGCTGCTGTCCCAACACCATCAACATTAATCACTTTTGTTCGTACATTGGTGATAGTCCTACGTATCTCTTGCTCTCTGAGCTTCAAGACATTGCATGATATTTAGCAACATTTTTCTTACGACCGAAACATAGAAGGATAAATTACTGTACAAGAATGCATTTGGTTGTTATATTAGTGGGCGTCTGCTGGATAAACAAGGGAAAACATAAAGTAGGAATTGCTGGCATTTAACCAGCAAATTCTGCTCTGCTGCACACAGTGCATGCAACTAGAACTGCGAACTCCCACGAAATATACTTGTTTTTATCCACATTTTAAGCAATTATGATACTTCCTAGTCGAGCCCTTGGCTAAGTTTGGAATGAGCAGAGATCAGGTTATCGTCCTACCTGACATCACTGGAAGATACATTTTCTCAAAAAGAATCACCACAAAAACTACATTGAGGTTCTTCAACTCACTGAAATTCATACAGGTACCACAAGAGAAACTTGATGAAATGATGCGTCAGGACTTACACCTACTGCATTTTATGAGTTTTCTGAGTTTGATGTCGTAACAAAGAGGGGAGTTCTCCCATACCAGGATCTGGATTCGTGGGAGAAACTCAATGAAACATTACCTGACGCAACCATATTCTCCAGCAAACTTTCAGGCACTGCCTTATCGTTTGCAGAGTATGTGGTGAATGTATGGCGGGAGTTCAACATACCTAACTTAAAGAAATGCACAAAATTTTATATGGACATGTATGCGATTTTGGACGATTCTGGACACTTCCGACCTGTATCCCACCTACCGCTACATTGCACCAGGGCTTTGATAACAAATTATGTTGGAAAAGACATGTATTAACATTGAACGCTTGACCGATGTTGATATGTTGGTCTTTTTGAGTGAGGGATTCGTGGCAGTCTTTGTCGGTGTGTCTGTAAGCACACCAAGGCAAGCAACTCACAAATGCATAAACAGTTCAGTGCATCTAGAGATTTAAGTTACATCATGTACTTGGATGCAAGTAACTTATGCAGGTATGCATGCAACATCCTCTACCTGTTGAAGGTTTGTGATGGCTGTTTGATAATGAAAGAGCTAGATTGGATAAAAAAATAAAATGGGGTAAATTCTAGAGCTAGATTTCACGTATACAATTACTTTGCTTGATTCACACAATGATTTGCAGCTGTGTCCAGAGCGCTGAATTTCAAAAATGATTTCCATGCCCAGCTGATGACAATGCTGGAGGGAAAAACAAGGTACATACTACATTATCATTATCTTCAGAAATTTCTCAATTTGGGGCCGGAAATGGGTAGTCATCCATGCTATTTCCTTCAAGTGACAACGCTTGTTGAAGAATATCTTGATTTAAACACCAAAAAGAGGGCTCGTGTGATGTGCACATTTGAGAAAGATTTTTACAAACTTATGAGTAATGCAGTATTTGACTAAACTGTGCAAAATGTCAGTTCTTCGAGAAATTCACGTAGCTACGCATTGGGGGCGGTTGTATAGTTCAGCAGATAAAGTCGCCAGTCCAAATTTGAAACACATCATAATCTTCAACAAGAACTTTGTCGCTAAGGTTTTGGTAGAGTTCACAAAATCTATTTATGTGGGTGTATGTGTACTAGACCTACCCAAACTCCATAAGTGATTGTTCCACTATGCGTTTGCGAAAACTCAGTTTGGAAATCTAAAGTTGCTTCATAAGGATACAGACAGTTTCATCTAGTAGATGAAGGGTTGTGATCTATATGAAATAATAAGGTGCCATCCCAACACATTTGACATGGCCGGATATGTGACTGATAAGCCTATCAAAAATAGGATTATCGGCCTTATGAAAGACAAGGCGAGTGAGTCACTTATTGTGAAGTTTATAAATCTCCATTGAAAAATGTACACACACTGTACAGGCAAAGGTGCCATTCTTAGACGGACTAAGGGTATGTGGTGTGTGGCATCATTGGCTGTCACAGTTGAAGACTACCTGAAATGTCTGTGTGGCAGTATTGGCAGTGCCTCGACTGCTGCTCCACATATAGTGCAACAGTCAATATTCAGTCGCAAAGGCATGAGGTTCCCATTGTATCACATCTGAGAATTGGCCTGTGTGACATGATGACAAGGGGATCATTTCTGCTGATGTGAACAGAACCCTACCACATGCACACTGTTCACTTGGGTGATGTGAGCGTGTGTGTGTGTGTGAGAGAGAGAGAGAGAGAAATTGTGTGCATGTGTGTGTGTATGAGTGAGATTATGTACTGTGTATGTGGGTAAGGGAGTTTGTTTTTGTATACTATGAGTGTGAGTTTTATTTTTTGTACAGCATGTGTGTGACTGTTTTGCACACTGTTCGAAATGGTTCAATTGGCTCTGAGCACTGTGGGACTTAACATCTGAGGTCATCAGTCCCCTACAACTTAGAACTACTTAAACCTAACTAACCTAAGGACATCACTCACATCCATGCCCAAAGCAGTATTCGAACCTGCGACCATAGCACGCCTAGAACCGCTCGGCCACCGCGGCCGTCTTGCACACTGTGTTTGTGTGAGTTATATTGTGTTGCACACTTGTGAAGTAGGTTAAGTTTCGCTACTGCTGGATAAACCAAAAGAGGTAACATTTAGTTTAGTGTTATGTCTCACAGTGGAACTGTAAATAAATATTCTAAGTCAAGCGTAGTTAAAATGTGTAAGGTCATCAACTGTGCTATGAATATTGTAAGCTGTTGGAAGTAAAAAACGTATAAGTGAATCAACGTTGTATCATGAGTATTCCAAGCTTTTGGAAGAAAAATCTTTAAGTGCATCATCTATTGTAAACTGTGCTATGGGCACTTCAAGGTGTTAGGCATCAAGTGTAGAGGAAAACATAACCTCTGAGACATAAATTTGTAAATACATTCATTTAAATTGTTAAGCTACTTCTTATAGATATTCTATGTACAGTTTTTGTACCTTGTTTTTTTTTTTTGCATTATGTAAAAATCAAGTGTGTGAGGTATACTGCATTTTTCTCTGTTAAGAAGAAATATATTATTTAAAAAATCAGGCATGTGAGGCACATTGTTTTATCTGTCTTGAAACATACATATTATGTGAAATAAACTACCCTAACATGTGGGAAGTATATAAACATTTTTAGAAAACATAGTATCAGAAATCTATTCTGACAAACAAATAACTCTACTTTGTTATACTCTAGTCATCTGTTTCCCTTCATTGTATCCTGTCATTTATAATATTTACAAGCATTCGCACTTCAATTGTTTTTACTATAGGGAGAGACATACATCTGCATAAAGTTTCCCACTTTTGCAATAGGCAGACACAGCTGCTTTGCACGCACCCTTTCTATAAGGAGGAATGTAACTACACTTCATTAAAAACATGTTGAAATATGAACACCTACACCTAACCATGAGATTCACTTGGTTTTAGCTCTGCATGTGAGCTGAGAGCAATAACAGTGCAGCCAATGACCCATGTGCAGGGTTTGTTGTTGACAATATGGCAGACCTGTAATGTAGTGCACAAGGACATGGTTACCTACCATGGGCAGTGGAGGGCAATGCAGTGGCAGCAGCGCATCCAGGGTCCATCGAGGTCCATTCCCCCCCTCCCCCCCTCCCCAGTGTGATGTTTAATAAAGACACAGTTGTTCCTGCTAAATAGCACACAATTTTAAAGCTTGAACTTTCACTTAGGGGAAGAAGTAGGTTTACGATTTTTAACTGAAGTAGCACAATGCCGTATGACATGTGCTGGCCAATCCTAAAATCAGGGTGATAATTATTTAAATGGTGATGTCAGAGAAGAATTACTAAACTTAGAACAACCAGATTGGACTTTTACATTTAGAACAAGTGACCTAACTACTATAAATAGCAACAAAGATTTCTACTGGACTGAGGGCTTTATAGCAGGCAAGTTACTTCCCTTTGTAATAGCATCTCGGATTCTGATGTCATAGAGACTGCACCAGTATCCCAGAGGATTCTACACCTAGGATGGTAGCCCTGTTTACACAGTTACATCAGGAAGAAACAAGCTCTATATTTAGCACATGTGACCTACTTCCACCAGCATGACAATGCACCATCTAAAATTTTTTCAGTTCCATACCAGTTTCTACTTAGGACAACAGCCCTACATCATAGGATTTGAATTTTCCACTATTTTATATGTAGGGCAGTTTGTCTATGACAGAGACATGGAGGGGGAAGGTTTGAGTAAATCCGATGACTCATAAATGACATCATAGATAGTCTGCTCTGCACCAGAACACCTTCCACCTACCTACTTGTGGTATCCAACATTCTGCTTGTGGATGGGATATATCTAAAAACATGTTCACACAGTTTTAATCATTTACGGCTAGTAGTTAATATGTTACACTACTTCGTCTATCTCATCCTTAAGTTTTTCAGACTAGTGTAAGTGCGCTATTCTTCTCATTCATTGTTACAGGAAGACTAGGGGAGCAGAGGTCAATACATCGACTCCTATGGTAAGAAGACCAGCCCTGCCTACATCACACAAACAAAATCTTCTTTTCTTACTTTTTAACAGGGTGGAATGTCAAAGAAGGAATGTCAAAGTTCTCTGTACTAGCACAGCTCTGCCTCTTAGCCAGCAACAACAAATTCCCCAGTTTATTTTGTCACTTGTTTGAGTCTGTTGATTGTGGGTACTGTGTCATACTCATGCAAACGTTAATGTATTATGATGTAATACACTCTGCAGGTTCTTGGTTTTTATCTTATCTGCAGGACTTGAAGTGAAAAGACATGGGGTACCGTAAGGTTCTATATATGGTCATCTGTCGTTTGTGTTATACATAAGTGATCTTCCACTTGCAATGTCATAATATGCCAGTTTTCTAGTTTTTTGGATGGTACAAGTATAGTAATAAAAAGTAGTACCAGTTCACTTGCTAAAAAGGCAGTGAATAAAAATTAAAAAAAAAGAAAAGATGGTTTCAGACAAATGAGTTACCATGAAATGTTGATAAGACTTAGCAAGCACTATTCAGTACTATTTATGGAACTGCACAAGCTATAAATATGCTCTACTCAAACAACAAAATACAAGATATAGAAAGTGTTAGGTAATGAATGACTAATGAGGCACATTCATTCAGGTTTGTTCACAGTACAGATGATTACAGGCATAGGTGATTTAAAAATGAAGAAAGTAGTTTATTCTGCATATTTATATTTGCTAACGATTTACAAAATCTTTTTTTGGGGGGAGGGGGGGGGAGAGGGCCGGGTGGGAAGCTCACATCAGAGGAATGGAATTTTCATAATACAGCAACAGGCTATAAGAATTATATGTATTGTTAATTTTAGAACATCATGAGGAAACTTTTAAAAAGCTTGGTATTTTGACAACTGCTTCACTGTGTGTGTGTGTGTGTGTGTGTGTATAGCCCTCGGTCACAATTTTTAGTCGAAAAAAAGACTAAAAATTTTGACTGAGGGGTTATTTAGTTCAATTTTAATTTATAAATGGTCACTGAACCAAGCAGATATGTTTAAAAGTCTGATATATATGTATATATCAGCACATAAATAATACTAGGTCCAAACAACTCTTACAAAAACCTCAAGGCATTAATGGTTGTCCACAAAGGTGACAGATTCATTGATACATATTTATTCAATACTTTTCTAGAGAATATTAAATATCCTGTAAATAACACAGAAATTATAGATGACCTAAAATATTTTCTGTTTAGCATTGCTTTGTTTTCCATTGAATAGAATGTCCACTGAAACACTTATATCAATGTTATATGTTTTATAATTAACACTGGCACCATAATAGAATATTATGTCTGGACTTAGATAAACTCTATATCTTTGACTCTGCCATTGGATATCATGGATAAGAATTTCCTTTACTGCTATAAGTGAGCAAAGGCAGATTCTCCTAGTGGCATAAACTGTACTTTGTTTGATATATTTTGAAGTATTTAGCTAGTTACTGTGTACACTATCATATATAAAAACTAAGATATGAATCTCGGAATGCACATTGACATTTTATGAGTCCCTAACCAGGAGCGAATAATATAATTTCATCGCACCTTTGTTTAGTTTTTGAATTTCTGTGTGTTATTTTAATGCTTAACAGACACAGTTCTTGTAGTTTCGTTTAAGTCGGAAAGTAAACTGATTTTTGTGGCATTACAAGTTCCTAATCAGGAGCGGATTATTTAGTGTCACCTGTGTGTTTTGATAGTTTATTTTTTGAATAACTGCATGCTAGATTAATTTATTAGATATAGTTCTTGTGTTTTCATCAGTGTCTACAGCAGAGTTCCGCAGCATGTGTCAATAGTCCTTTGCTTGTCTTCATTCCGTAGTTTTCCATGGCCTTTATAATGGATAGGGACCGTGATTGCTGTGTGTATATGTGAGCCGGGCTGATGACACAGCTCCAGGCTGCATTGGCTTCGGTTACACACCTTGAGGCTGCAGTGCATGGGCACCGCTGTTGTGGGCCAGCTGTCGTAATCCAACGGAAGTCCCTAAACCCGCCAGTTGGTCCAAACTGGTGGCAAGCCCAGTTACTGCATGCAGTGAGGTTAACCCCTCACCAGTGATTGAGTGGGAGGTCGCCTCAGGGTATGGCAGGCTGCAACAGACTTCCCAGGGGGCTGAACATAAGGCCTCCTCACTTAGTCTGATAAACAGGTTGCAGGATTTGCTTGTGGCCGTCACTGTCCCTCAGCCAGATGCAGTCGATTGTTCTATTTTAGAGGAAACCTCACAACCTGTGAGATCCAGACCATCACAGCAGGTGGGATTATTGGTAGTTGGGAGCTCCAATGTTCGGCATGTTATGGGGCTCCTTAGGGACATGGCTGCCAAGGAGGGGAAGAAACGCAATGTGCACTCTGTGGAGTCATTCCTGACATGGAACGTATCCTTCCAGATGCCATAAAGAGCACAGGTTGTATCCAACTGCAGGTGGTGACTAATATCAGTGCCGATGATGTGTGGCACTTGGGATTGGGAGAGATACTCTTCGGTTTTGAGCAGCTATCAGAAGTGATAAAGGTTGCCAGTCTTGCTCACAAAAGCTCACCATTTGCAGCATATTCGGCAGGACCAACTGTGGATCTCTGGTACAGAGCCGAGTGGAGGGTCTGAATCAGAGGCTCAGATGGTTCTGCGACCATGTAGGTTGCAGATTTCTCGACTTGCGCCATAGAGTGGTGGGTTTTCAGGTTCTGCTAAATAGGTCAAGAGTCCATTAATCGCAGAAGGTAGCTAGATGGGTAAGGGGGGGGGGAGGTCTTAGAGAAACACAAAAAGGGCTTCAGTCTCAAAGGGTGTAGGTCGAACATGGGAAGAATGTATATCTAGGAACCATCAGTATAACAATTGTAAATTGTCGTAGCTGTGTTGGGAAAGTACCAGAGCTCCAAGTGCTAATAGGAAGCACTAATGCTCTAATCGTTATACAGTACTGACCATTAAAATTGCTACACCAAGAAGAAATTCAGATGATAAGTGGGTATTCATTGGACAAATATATTATACTAGAACCAACATGTGATTACATTTTCACGCAATTTGGGTACATAGATCCTGAGAAATCAGTACCCAGAACAACCACCTCTGGCCGTAATAACGGCCTTGATACGCCTGGGCATTGAGTCAAACAGAGCTTGGATGGCGTGTACGGGTACAGCTGCCCATGCAGCTTCAACACGATACCACAGTTCATCAAGAGTAGTGACTGGTATATTGTGACAAGCCAGTTGCTCGGCCACCATTGACCAGACGTTTTCAATTGGTGAGAGATCTGAAGAATGTGCTGGCCAGGGCAGCTGTCGAACATTTACTGTATACAGAAAGGCCCGTACAGGACCTGCAACATGCGGTCGTGCATTATCCTGCTGAAATGTATGGTTTCGCAGGGATCAAATGAAGAGTAGAGCTACAGGTCGTAACACATCTGAAATGTAACGTCCACTGTTCAAAGTGCCGTCAATGCGAACAAGAGGTGACTGAGACGTGTAACCAATGGCGTCCCATACCATCATGCCAGCTGATACACTAGTATGACGATGACGAATACACGCTTCCAATGTGCGTTCACTGCGATGTCGCCAAACAAGGATGTGGACATCATGATGCTGTAAACAGAACCTAGATTCAACTGAAAAAATGATGTTTTGCCATTCGTGCACCCAGGTTAGTCGTTGAGTACACCATCGCAGGCGCTCCTGTCTGTGATGCAGCGTCAAGGGTAACTGTAGCCGTGGTCTCCGAGCTGATAGTCCATGCTGCTGCAAACGCCGTCGAACTGTTCGTGCAGATGGTTGTTGTCTTGCAAACGTCTCCATTTGTTGACTCAGGGATCGAGACGTGGCTGCACGATCCGTGACATTCATGTGGATAAGATGCCTGTCATCTCGACTGCTAGTGATACGAGGGCGTTGAGATCCAGCACGGCGTTCCGTATTATCCTCCTGAACCCACCGATTCCATATTCTGCTAACAGTCATTGGATCTCGACCAACGCGATCAGCAATGTCGTGAAACGATAAACCGCAATCGCGATAGGCTACAATCTGACCTTTATCAAAGCCGTAAACGTGATGGTACGCATTTCTCCTCCTTACACGAGGCATCACAACAACGTTTCACCAGACAACGCCGGTCAAGTGCTGTTTTTGTTTGGGAAATCGGTTGGAAACTTTCCTCATGTCAGCCCGTTGTAGGTGTCGCCACCGGCGCCAACCTTGTGTGAATGCTCTGAAAATCTAATCATTTGCATATCACAGCATCTTGTTCCTGTCGGTTAAATTTCGCGTCTGTAACACGACATCTTCGTGGTGTAGCAATTTTAATGGCCAGTAGTGTAGACACTGAAAGCTGCGTAAAGACGGAGATATGTTCAGCCGAAATTTTTGCGAAGGAGCTGTGTTTACAGAGGATAGGCTAAATACAGTTGAGCCGCCAGGGTAGCCGAGAGCGCTGATGCGCTGCTTCCTGGACTCAGGTAGGCGCATCGGCTCCAGATCGAACCCGCCCGGTGGATTAACGACGAGGGCCGGTATGCCGGCCATCCTGGAAGTGGTTTTTAGACGGTTTTCCACATTTCGCTAGGTAAATACTGGGCTGGTCCCTACGTTTCGCCTCAGTTACACGACTGACAGACGTTTGCAGACGTTCGCACTATTTCATGGCTTACACTAGACGCAAACAGCTGGGGTACACTACTTACGTCCCGAGGGGTTTGGGGTGGCAGCAGGAAGGGCATCCGGCCACCCTCTGCCATTAACACTGCCAAATCCGTCATAACACGGCCGACCCCGCGTGACGCGGGACGAGGCCCAAAGAAAGAAAGAAAGGCTAAATACAGTAGGCAGTGATGTGTTTGTTGCTGTTTGAAGTAGTTTATCTTGTAGCGAAGTTGAAGTAGGTAGTTCCTGTGAGTTAGTATGGGTAGAGGTCATTCTTGGCAACAGGAGTAAAATAATAATTGGGTCCTTTTACCGACCTCCCAAATCAGATGATGCAGTTGCTGAAAAGTTCAAAGAGAACTTCAGTCTGATTTCAAAAATGTACCCGACTCATGCATCTGTAGTTGGTAGTGACTTCAATTAACACTCGATATGTTGGAAAAATACAGCTTTAAATAAGGAGATAAAACATCATCTGAAATGGAGCTGAAACCGTTCTCTGAAAATTGTTTCGAGCAATTAGTTTGTGAGCCCATTCGAAAAGTAAACGGTTGTTAACTCACTTGACCTCGTAGCAACAAATAATCCTGAGGTAACAGGAGCATCAAAACTTATACAGGTATTAGTGAACTCATGGCTGTCGTAGCGAGACAGAATGCCATAACGAAAAATACATCTATTCAACAAAGCAGATAAAAATTCACTTGACGCGAGACAATCTCTACTCCTTCCAAATTAACAATGTAAATGTAGACCAGATTTGCCTTGAATCCATACAAGTAGTATCAACAGCAACTGAAAGATTTGTACCAGATGAATGAACAAACGACATGTCGTCAGAACACTGTTGCAGAAACAACGAGAAAAGTATGCCAAATTTAAACGAACGCAAAATCCCCAAGATTGGCGATCTTTTACAGAAGCTCGGAATTTAACACGGACTTCATTGCGAGATGCCTATAGCAGTTTCCAAAACGAAACTTTGCCTCAAAACCTGGCAGAAAATTCAAAGAGATTCTGGTCGTATGTAAAGTATGCTAGGGGTAAGACAAAATCGACGCCTTCTATGCGCGATAGCAATGGAAATACTATCGACGAAAGTGCTCCCAAAGCAGAGTTACTAAACGCAGCCTTCCGAAATTCTTTCAGCAAAGAAGACGAATTAAATATTCCAGAATTTGAGTCAAGAACAGCTAACTTAGAAGTAGATATCCTCGGAGTAATGAAGAAACTTAAATCACTTAAAAAACGAGTCTTCTGGTCCAGACTGTATACCTATCAGCTTCTTTTCAGAATATGTCCATACTTAACAATCATATACCACCGTTCGCTCGACGAAAGATCCATATCGAAAGACTGGAAAGTTGCACAGGTCACACGAATATTCAAGAAAGGCGTTAGGAGAAATCCACTAAATTATAGGTCCATATCATGAATGTCGATATGCTGCAGGAAGTTGGAACATTGAGTTCGAGCGTTACGAGTTACATCGAAGGGAACGGTCTACTCCTGACACACAGTCAACACGGATTTAGGAAACATCGTTCTTGTGAAACACAACTAGCTCTATACTCCAGGAAGCGTTGAATGCTATCGATTAGGGATTTCAGATTGATTCCGTATTTCTAAATTTCTGGAAGGCTTTTGACTCTGTGCCTCGCAAGCGGCTTGTGGTGAAATTGCGTACTTGCAGAATATCGCCTCAGTTATATAACCGGATTCGTGATTTCCTGTCAGAGAGACAGGAAGTCATCGAGAAAAACAGAAGTGTTGTCTGGCGTCCCCCAAGGTACTGTTATAGGTCCTTTGCTGTTACTTATCTATATAAACGATTTGAGAGACAATCTGAGCAGAAGTCTTAGGCTGTTTGCAGATGATGCTGTCGTTTATCGTGTAGTAAGATCATCAAAAGATCAAAACAAATTGCAAAACGATTTAGAAAAGTTATCTGTACGGTGAGAAAATTGGCAATCGACCCTAAATAATGAAAAATATGAGGCCATCCATATAAGTGCTGAAATGAATGCGTTAAACTTCGGTTACACGGTAAATCAGTCAAATCTATAGGCCATAAATTCAACTAAATACCTAGGAATTACAACCACGAACAACTTAATTTGGAAAAAAACATATAGAAAATGTTGTAGGGAAGGCTAATCAAAGACTGCGTTTTATTGGCAGAACACTTAGAAGTGCAACAGATCTAGTAAAGAAACAGCCAACGCTACGCTTTTCCGTGCTCTTTTGGAGTACTACTGCATGGTGTGGGATCCTTATCAGTTAAGGGTTAACGGAGCACATCGGGAAAGACCAAAGAAGAGCAGCACGTTCTGTATTATCAATAAATAGGGGAGAAAGTGTTCACGGACATGCTGCAGAATATGCGGTGGACGTCATTAGAACAAAGGCGTTTCTCGTTGCGCCGGGATCTTCTCACGAAATTTCAATCACCAACTTTCTCTTCCAAATGTGAAACCGTTTTGTTGGCGCCGACCTACATAGGTAGAAACGATCATCAAAATAAGGGAAATCAGAGCCCTCACGGATAGATATAGGTGTTCGTTTTTACCGCGCACTGTTCGAGAGTGGAATAATAAAGTGTTGTTATGAAGGTGGTTCGATGAACCCTCTGTCAGGCACTTGTGTGTGTGTAATTTGCAAAGTAGCCCTGTAGACGTAGATGCACTCTTTGTAATTCCTTTGGCGAAAAAAAGTTTCATGTTCAATATTATTGGATTAAGCTTTGTTTTACTGTATTCATGTGGCAATAACGTGCATCTTGGACACATTCGGGCATCAGTAACTGCTGAAGAGTGTCTCAGAGAGCTGACAATATCCTGTTGTGTGTTATTTTGTCTATATAAGAACACAACTCTCAAAAATGGATCGTTTATTGTGTGCCACTTCTACCAGGCAGAGATCTTCCGGAAAGTGCTGGCTCCCCGGGACCCAGATCCAAAGTTCGCGCCGTCCGACATCTACCTTTTCGTGGTGAGCGTGGTGCGGTCCTACCTGAAGCACGAGTTGCACGGCGACGGCATCAGGCCCACCTCGTGGCGCAGCGCGCGCTGCCCCCAGCACGACAACGCCATGCAGATGCTCGCAGAGTCCCTCTGCTTCCAGGTACACCACGCCTTCTGCACCTGCCATGTTACGTTTTCTCTTGTACAACACGCACTATAAATACACTGAAGAGCCAAAGAAACTGGTACACCTGCCTAAAATTGCGTGGGGCGCCCGCGAGCACGCAGAAGTGCCCCAACACGACGTGGCATGGACTCGACTAATGTCTGAAGTAGTGCTGGAGGGAACTGACACCATGAATCCTGCAGGGATGCCCATAAATCAGTAAGAGTACGAGGGGGTGGAGATCTCTTCTGAACAGCACATTGCAAGGCACCCCAGATATGCTCAATAATGTTAATGTCTGTGGAGTTTGGTGGCCAGCGGAAGTGTTTAAACTCAGAAGAGTGTTCCTGGAGCCTCTCTGTAGCAATTGTGGACGTGTGAGATGTCGCATTGTCCCGCTGTAATTGCCGAAGTCCGTCGGAATGAACAATGTACATGAATAGATGCAAGTGATCAGACAGGATGCTTACGTACGTGTCACCTGTCAGAGTCGTATCTAGACGTATCAGGGATCCCATATCACTCCAACTGCACAGGCTCCACACCATCACAGAGCCTCCAACACCTTGAACAGTCCGCTGCTGACGTGCAGGGTCCATGGATCCATAAGGTTGTCTCCATACCAGTGCACGTCCAACAGCTCGATACAATTTGAAACGAGACTCGTTCGACCAGGCAACATGTTTCCAGTCATCAACAGTCCAATATCGCTGCTAACGGGCCCAGGCGAGGTGTAAAGCTATATGTAATGCAGTCATCAAGGCTACATGAGTGGGCCTTTGGCTCCGAAAGCCCATATCAATGACGTTCCGTTGAATGGTTCGCTCGCTGACACTTATTGATGGCCCAGCATTGTAATCTGCAGCAAATTGCCGAAGAGTCGCCCTTCTGTCGCGTTGAACGATTATCTTCAGTCGTCATTGGCCCCATTCTTGCAGGATATTTTTCAGGCCGCAGTGATGTCTGAGATTTGATGTTTTGCCGGATTCCTGATATTCATGGTACACACGTGAAATGGTCGTACGGGAAAATATATACTTCGTCGCTACCTCGGAGATGCTGTGTTCCGTCTCTCGTGCGCCGACTATAACACCTCGATCAAACTGACTTAAATCGTGATAACAAGCCACTGTAGCAGCAGTAACCGGTCTAACAACTGCGCCACACACTTGATGTCTTATATAGGCGTTGCAGACCGCAGTGCCTTAATCTGCCGGTGTGCATGTCTCTGTATTTGAATACGTGTGCCTATACCAGTTTCTTTGGCGATTCAGTGTCTCATTTCTTAGAGTGGCATGGTGTGTATCTTTGATATTTTTTGTGGAAGAGATTTTAGTGCATTGCTAATCATTCTTCAGAAAATAATTCTGTCGTTGTTGTTGTGTTCTTTACTCGTAACACTAGTCTGATGAAGCTCTACACGCTACTCTGCCCTGTGCAAGCCTCTTCATCTCCGAAAAACCGATAAACAGTTGCAACCCACATCCAGTTGGACCTGTTTACTGTGATCGTCCTGTGGTGTCCCTTTTCAGTTTGTGTCCCACACACTTCCCTCCAGTATTAAATTAACGATTCCTTGACGTCACAGAATGTGTCCTATAAACCGATGCATCCTCATAGTCAAGTTATGCCATGAATTTTTTCCTACCCAATTCGATTCAGTATATCCACATTAGTTATCCGATCTACCCATCTAATCTTCAGCATTCTTCTGTAGCACCACATTTCAGTAGCGTCTGTTCTCTTCTTGTCTGAACTACTTTTCCTTCTCGTTTCACTTCCGTACAGTGCTGCGCGCCAGTCAAACAGTTCAGAAAACACTTTATAACATTTAAATTTATTTTCGACCATAGGCATTTTCTCCAGAAACACTTTCTTTGGTATTTTCCTTCCCAAATAGCAAAATACATCGACCTCTATTCGTGTCCCACTTTCTAATGAAATTCCCTCAGCATCGCCAGATTTACTTCAACTACATTCCATTATCCTCGTTTTGCTTTTGTTGATGTTCATCTTACACCATATTTTCAAAATACAGTCCATTCCGTTCAACCGCTCTCCCAAGTCCTTTGCTCCCGCTGACGGAATTACATTTTCATCTGCAAATATCAAAGTTTTTATTTCTTCTCCCTGAACTTTAATGCTTTTTCCAAATTTTTCTTTGGATTCCTTGAGTGCTTGCTCGGTGTACCGACTGAATGACATCGAGAATAGCTACAATCACGTCTCACTCCCGTCTGAAGCACTGCTTCTCGTTCATGTTCTTCGACCCTTATAACTGCCCTCTGATTTCTGTACAAGTTACAAATAACCTTTCGCTCCCTGTCTTTTCCCTGCTACCTTCAGAGTTTGAAGAATGTATTCCAGTTAACATTGTCAAAAGCTTTCACCCTGTTGTCATAAAATAAAACGATAAAAGACAGTGAGACAGATAGGGATGTGAAGACATCTGTGCACTGTCCATGCTGTGTTACAATGAGCTCTAAACATGTGATATTAGGAACAACAACGCTAGGGGTGTGGAGATTCGGACTGCGCCAAGAAATCATGGTTTCTGTGCAACCAAACAACAAACTATCCCACTAGCAACTGGTAAGGTTCAGAACACAAACAGATGCAAATAACAGAAGCGTCAAGCACTTATTTTTACAAAATAATATTGAAAACATACAGGGGTAGGGCAATAACGTGGAAACACTGCGAGAAATGTATGCTTGAACATAAATGCAGATGATAGTCAATGCAGATAACAGCCTGTTTGCGCTATTGTATTTAACCACAAACGACACTTGAGTAATGTCCTCAATACGTTGCAACAGTCAGCTGTGGTCACAACAGGATCCCGTGTAGTTGTGAGTGCATTACGTCGGTGTTTTAAGTGACTCCAAACGTGGATAAATTGTTGGTGCTCGAATGTTGAATGCTTCCTAAACCAAGGTAGCCGAAAACTTTGGTGTTTCAAGAGGCACCATGTCGAAGATCTATATCACATTCAGGGAAAGCAGAAAGACATCATTCGCTAAGTCACAATGCGGACGAAAACGTTATCGAGTGATAGTGACAGGCGTTAGGATCCTGACGAAAAATAAGAGGACTAGAGCTACGAAAGCCACTGCAGAACTGAATGTCGCACTCCTGAACCCGCTCAGCACCGAGACAACACGAAGGAAACTCCATAAGCAGGGGATTGCAGGGTGAGCTGGAATTCTAGAACCACACATCAGCGGTACAAATGTCCACAATAGCAAAATGTGGTGTCAAAGCCATAGGATCTAGAGTACGGAACAACTGAAGAAAGTAATTTGGTAGAATGAGTCTTGTTACACACTTTTTCCAACCTCTGGTCGAGTTTACGTCCCAAGAGTGAAAAATAGCAGTGGTTTGGTGATGATTTGGGCAGCCATATTGTGATATTCCACGAGCCCCAGGGGTACTCTGCAAGGCCGCATTACAGCCAAAGACTGCCAAGGATTATGTGACCATTGTGACGGATCAGGTCCATCCCATGGTACAATTTTTGTTCGCCAATGCTGACGCTGTGTTCACACGGCTCGCATCATCCAGGACTATTTTTCTGAGTACACAAATGAATTGTCGCATCTCGCTTGGACACCACAGTCACCAGATCTACATATTATCGAGCCTTCGTGGCCTAGCTTGGAGAGAAGAGTGAGTAATCGCTACCCACTTTCATCAACGTTACCTGCCCTTTCCACTATTTTTCAGGAACAATGGTGTAAGATTCTCTTTAAAACCATACATGAGCTGTATTTATCCATTGAGAGATGATTTGAATGCCAACGGCTTTTCTATACCGTATTAGGCACTGTAAAATGGTGCAAGATGTTCAAAATTCTGAGAAAAATTGGGGAAAGTTATAGGGCAAGATGGATGATATACAATATGGGCAAGAACCATGAGGGAACAGTAAGAGTGGAAGAACGAAGTGTGTGGATTACAAAGGGTGTAAGACGAGGATGTAGTCCTATGCCCCTACTGTTTGATCTGTACATTAAAGAAACAATGACAGAAATATAAAAAAAGGTTCAAGGGAGGAATTAAAATCAAGATGAAAACTTATTAACGATAAGCTTCACTTATGACATAGGTATCCTCAGTGAAAATGAAGAAGAATGTCAGGATCTGTTGATTGGGATTAACAGTCTAATGAATACAGAACATAGATTGAGAGTAAATCGAAGAACGACGAAAATGATGAGAAGTAGTAGTGAAAAACTTAACATCATAATTGGTTATCATGAAGTATATGGAGTCAATGCATTCTGCTACCTAGGCAGCAAAATAACTAATGACAGACTAAGCAATGAGGACATAAACAGCGAACTAATACTGGGACAGCGGGGATTCTTGGCCAATAGAAACTTAGTGTTATCAAACATAGGCCTTAATTTGAGGAAGAAATTTCTAATAATGTACGTTTGGAGCACAACATTGTATGATAGTGAAACACTGACTGTGGGAAAACTGAAACAGAAGGGAATCGAAGCATTTGAGAAGTGATGCTACAGAAGAATGTTGATAATAGGTGGACTGATAAAGTAAGGAATGAGGTGGTTCTGCTCAGAATCGGCGACGAAAGGTATATATGGAAAATGCTGACAAGAAGAAGGGAAAAGATGATAGTACATCTGTTAAGACATCAGGGAATAACTTCCATGGTACTAGAGGGAGTTGTAGAGGCCAAAAACTGTAGAGGAAGATAGAGATTGGAAAACATCCAGCAAATAATTGAGGACATTGGTTGCAGGTTCTAGTCTGAGATGAAAATTTTGGAACAGGAGAGGAATTCGTGGCGGACTCCAAAAAAGGAAAGAGGTGTGGTAATGTCTTGTGTTTTTGGTGCTTCCATATTTTTGCCCACATGCTATACATTTAACAGTCGTTTCCGTTTTCCTTCTCTGTATTGTTATTGTTTGAAATTGGAACCGGTATTTTATTTATTGTTAGTGTAGGGATACTCATTTAGTATGCAATAAGTTAAGTGTACTTGATAATTTTCATTCATGCTTTGTAGAATGATACTAAACAACTGGCAATCTGCATAGGACAATGAGACTCGATTTCTGTGGAGTCAAACAAAACCATAAGGTGCCTCGTGGAGTATACCTGTAGATATAGACCACTGAGATGCATTTGAAAATTAGACTGTACAGTGGTTTGTATGATACGAGTTTTACCAAGGCTGGTGCAGAACCAGAAGGTTGTAGAGTTTAATTTCAGAATTAATCTAAAAATTGGAGAAGGGTTATTTATACACTGCTTGTGAGGTTACAAGTGTAGTAATTATTTACTTTTAATAATTATTCATCTTTTTACAATTTTGATCTTCTATTGTTATTGTATTGTGTAGCTTTTTTTGCTTTTTATTCTGTATTTACTGATCCTTTTAGTCCTTTATATTATAGTTTGAAGGTACCTTTTTTCCATTCAGTGCTTTACACATAACTAATTTCTGTTTCTCTCTCTCTCTCTCTCTCTCTCACACACACACACACACATGTGCACATTATATTGTTACACATTCAGGAAATCTTCTGGTGAGTAGGAGCGGTTGACAAGCAGATATTATGATATCAGACTGCATTTGAATTTAATTTTATGATGTGTCTAATTCTTTACTTCTCTGGATACATGAATATTTAAATAGGTTTAAGCTCCTTTCTCTTTTTCAAGTTAATTTTCACTTGTACATATCACAGACAATTTTTTTTCTGAATAATATGAAACATTAGTCATACATCTGTGTAAAATGTTGTATCAATACAGTGTGCAACCACAAAGACTGGGGGTCTTAACAGTACCAGCATGAAATATTTATCATTTAATAAAATACTCTGTCAAAATTTACACTTAAAACTTTTTTGTTAATATTTTGTCTTCATAATTATAAAGTTGGCACTATAGGCTTATATTAGAAAATACTCATCTTTACTACAATACCACTTTTGTAGCAAATAGTAACAATAAAATTATTATTATCTACTATATAACTGTAATAGTAATAATAATCTTACAAAATAGACTTCGTCAATATCTAGATCGAGAGCTACCAGAAGAACAAGCTGGATTTAGGAAAGGAAGAGGAACTAGAGATCAAATTGCCAACATTTGGTGGATTATGGAAAAAGCAAGAGAATTCCAGAGAGATGTGTACCTCCGTTTTATTGACTACACCAAAGCGTTTGATTGTGTCGATTGCAACAAATTATGGAACCTACAGAAAAACATGGGTGTACCAGATCACCTCATTCATCTGATACAGAGTTTATACCTTGACCAAGAAGCCACAGTGAGAACTATGTATGGAACAACGAAATGGATAAAGATTCAGAAAGGGGTCCTGCAAGGCTGCATACTGTCACCATACTTACTCAATCTGTATGCAGAACATGTTATGAGGAATGCGAGGCTAGATGAAGGAGAAACAGGAATTAAAATAGCTGGAATAAATGTAAACAACCTCAGGTACGCGGATGATACTATCCTGTTGGCAGAAACTGAAGAAGAATTGAGAACACTCTTGCTGAAGGTGAAAGACGAAAGTGAAAAGGCCGGTCTTAGGCTGAATGTGAAGGAAACGAAAATTATGGCAACTACACCTACCAATTCGTGGGATATATCAGGAGAAACCATGGAGGTAGTGACCACATATAGTTATCTCAGTTCCCAGATCTCTGCTGATAGCGACTGCAGCCATGAAATCCGGAGATGCCTGTTGCTCGGTAGACAGGCAGTGTCAAACCTTGACAAGGTTATAAGGTCCAGATATATAACACTAGCAACAAAGATCCGTATTGTGAGAGCTATGGTCTTTCCAGTTGTGATGTATGGATGTGAGACTTAAACCATTAGAAAGACTGAACGGCGAAGAATTGACTTCTTCGAATTGTGGTGTTGGAGGAAACTTCTTAGAGTTCCATGGACTGCAAAGAGAACCAACAGATCAACATTGGAGCAAATAAAACTAGATTCCTCCCTGGAAGGTCTAATGTTAAAACAAAAGCTGACTTACTTTGGACACACAATGTGAAGGCATGCCTCGCTGGAAAAAAACATTAATTCTGGGGAAGATTGAAGGAACTAGAAGAAGAGGACGTCAGAGGATGAGATGGATCGATGGCATCACAGAAGCAATGTGTTCCAACCTGGAAGGTCTGTGGGAGAAAGTGCAAGACAGGAAAAAGTGGCGTGATTTGGTTCATGGGGTCATGAAGACTTGGAACCGACTAAACGAATAGAGAGAGAGAATAACAATAATAATCATTATATCATGTTATGTAAACAGAAAGATACCGCTATCGTTATAAGGCATGTAGGGAATTGGGAAATGTGAGATGTAAAATCGAAAGTTTCAATAAATGTTTAAAAAATATTTATCAAGGGCATTACACCTTATCTTCTCCTCCCACCTTAATCACATTACACTACTCTTCTCAAATCCAATTCCAATTCTTCATCTACCTGTCATACCCTCCAATTTTTCTTCAGTTATGTCTTAACATGATTTACCAGTATAGCAAACATTAGTCTTTCTTCCTCAAGTTTACTGAGCATCTTTTCAATGTGGGTCTTTCGTATCCATTTCATTGTATGCATTTTTCTGTGGTACCACATTTCGAAGCTCTCTGGGTATGTCCACTCTTGTTTCCCCAACATCCAACTGTGAATCTTGACATTTTACATATTGATGAAACACATTACACTGAAACAGATGAAGTCACAAAATTTTTGAGAATCAGTTTCAGTAGAAATTAGTAGCGGCTATGGTTAACAATCCTTTACACAGTAGGTCAAATAACTAGGAGCGAGAAGTATAACCACTATAAAATTTTGTCTAATAGGCTGCGTGGCTAGATAAAGAACGCAAAGTCGCTCGTTTCCAGCCAATGGTGGCAATGCTTTAGGGTGATGAATTTTTCATTTCAAATTTTCCTTCCTTCATACTCTCATGGTAGGATTACATAATATTTTTAGTTTCACATGTTGAGACCTCATACGTGTATTATAGCAATGGGTATACTTTTAATAACAGTATAAAAATTATAATTCTGTTTCAGTTTACATGTAATATTTAAGCAGATTTTAAAATTGAAATTAAAACAATCGTACTCACAATAGAATATTTATTGAAAAATGGCAACTGGTTTTGGTCATGTAGTGACCATTTTTAGACCAAATGCACTAAAATATATGTACAGTATAGATTTAAAGAGAAATATAATAAATACAGTTAATGAAAGTTGGATAAAATATGATGAATATTAAAATAATATTCCTCTATATTTCGTGATTAAGACTGTTTTAATTTTAAAATACTCCATTAAGATTATTGTTTTATTCTCCATAAAAATACTTTCAAGAATTACTACTTAACCGTATATTACATCTTCAGACCATTTTGAAATAGATAGTTGCTCCATATGACGAACAATAAACAGTTGCCAACTTACTATTAGATTATAGATAAGAAAGTGTGTGACATCATTACTTGGAAGATATATTCTTGGTAGCTGATGAGTGGATACTGTTTGGAAGCAGATTAGGGAATAAATGATTATTTTTGTTTATTATGGCTATTTCAGTCAAGATTTTTAGTTGTGAGGTGACGCCATGTGCAGTGTTCGTTTACACCTAGAAATATAAGAATGGAAGTAACATTTTGTTGTGCAGGTAAAATTGTTTCAAAAATACCAAATTCTTCCTAACATATTGTTTGTGGTGATTGACTGAAGCTAATGAGCGATAGTGCAACTATGTAGATGCAGATGGTTTCCTGTTTGAGAATATTTGTTTATGCATAAAAGTTACGAATTTAATGATAACGCTCATTATATATATAGATCTCATAAAAGTACATCTTCCCATCTATTCTGTTGATTATACGAATTATCTTACTTCTCATTATATAATCATTAACAGTGATAACCATTTGCTAATGTGTCACTTTTGCCTTGAAAAGAATCCTTTTAAAGGCAAACGACCATATAAATCCTCAACATACCTCAGCTGAATATTTTGACCTGAGGTTTTGGGAAAAAACTAAAACCAGGTTATAGTCAATCATTTTTTATATTCCTCTGCATTTTACAAGGAAAGGAAAAAAGAGAAAACCAGCATTTCATAGAATTACGTAAGAAGTATCAACTGGGTCAAACAGGAAGATATAAAACGAGATTCATCTATATCTTATAGACATAATTGTAAAAATACTAAAACATATAGGTTCATAGCACTTGAAAGTTTTTATTTTGTTTGTTTAAAAATCCATCTGAACCATTATGCGTTTTTATTTATTTATTTAGCGCCCATATTATCACATTCATGATATTGGACTTGTCAAAGTACAGAGCAGTATAAAATATTATATTTACATCATATACAAATCATATCATTGGTATCCACACATCTTTATAACAAAAACATTATTTTGTTAAATTAGATTATAAAATTATATACATACATACAGATAGAATTAAAGCTAGCGAAACCCCTTGGTTGATTTTACTAAAACTATTAAATACCAGTACTTTACTTAACTAGGCAGGGTAACACATGACACAATAGCTAGGTGCATAATTAGATACATACATGGATGAAAGAAGTTTGGTTTTTTTCTGCAAATGGTTGAAAATTATGAATTTTTGTTTACAGAGTTATGAAGCAGACCTACAGATTTGAGCAAAATTCCAGGTAGAAGCTGCTGTTTATTAGTAGATTTTTTAGTTCTTTTTTGAATGTATTAATGTATGGTTTTTTATGCTATCTGGCAGTGCTCTGTACAGAATTTTTGGTTTGTAAACAGCACTGTCTTGATATATTGATTTTCTGTGCACATCCCTTTGATAGTCATCCCTGTTCCTTGTTTGATAACTGTGGATATCACTATTCAAAGTTGAAACTTCATGGTTTTTAATGAAGCAGTTGCTTTCAAATATAAATATAGATGGTAAGGTCATTATTTTTATTCCTTAAAGATACCTCTACATGGCGCCCTGTAACCAACATCACTTATTAATCATACAGATATCTTTTGAAGCTTAAAAGACTGCTTTGCAAATGAGGTATTTCTCCAGAACACTATACCATACTTAATTAGACTATGCATGTATGCGTAATAAGCACATAACAGTGTTTTGTTACTGAAAAAAGCTGCTATTATCGTAGCATTATTACTCAGGATACTGCAAGGAAGATATCAGTGTCAGAATATGCAGTATACATTTGTATAGTTTGGTAATAACATTTAAATGAAATACTGAGAATCAGTGAGAAAATTGGGGTTTATGTTGGTCTACAGATCCTAAGTTCGACGAACGAGTCAAGTTTTGAGGTGACAAAATGTTTAATATTATCTGATTCACTACATCAGTTTCCTTAATACCACAGTTTTACAATATCCTCTGCTCCTGGTCTTAATATTGTTTCGGTACCTGTACTGGTATAGTAACAGGCAGAAAATGTAATAGCCTATCTTGTGTAAAACTTACACTTGAATGACAGAAGGGAATTTCGCTTATGATAAGTATAAAAAAACATTTTACAGGTATTTTTGTGGAACTATCTGTAAACAGGATACTCCAAACCAAACTAAAATGTTGTCTTCGAGTCCTGTGTGAATGGTGAACGAGATGGTGGACAATGTAGCAAATAGCTGCAAGGTACTGAAGAAATGTTACCCATAATTCTGGCGCTTATAAAAAATGTATAAACAGAAATAATTGTTAATACAATATTTAAAACGTTTTTGCTCTGCTTCTGCCTGATTGAATGTTGCAACGATATGTATCGCATTACTAATGGTACTTTTATAGAAATTACCTCAATTGTAGTGCTGCATGTCTAATAATAATGGAGTAGGTCTCTTAATTGTTAGTGCTTGGTTAGAACTGTAATTGACGATAATTGTGAATATTGAATGTTGTAAAGTAGATGGTTGATTTCATAGCACTCTTTCTCCTCTTCTCATAGTACAACACTGCTCGTCATTCAGTATGCACTGGACATTACACTGAATAATAAGGCCCAGATTTCGATTTCAACTGAAGCAATTTATTGTTCACCACTCATCACAAAATTTCGCACAACAGACAGCAAATTGAGACTAACATTATGAAAATATTCGTTTCCGACTGTCCTTATCGTATGCACACCTTAACTCCACTCTGTCTCTGTTAGAATATCTGGACACTGACAACAACCATACTTAAGCGCTGAAGCGCGGGAAGTCAAAGACAGTCTCTATACTTATCGACTAGCTAAAGAAATTGTACAAAACCACACAAAAAATAGTATAGTAGTATTACACGAAAAAATGCATACAGGGGACTGCCATTTGCCATGTTTCTATGTCATCTCCTCCTCACGTAACATGTAATCACAGGAACTTATTCTCCTTCCTTCTGTCATGTGATTTTGATGTTGATTTCTAAGTTCATCATTGCTGAAACGGAAGTATGTGCAGTCTACGAATGGATGCATTGCATAATGTTGATTCACACTGACCATCAACATCATGGAACAACATACTCAGACAGTAATGTGTTCACTATAGGTAAAACAATAACGTAGTATTAAGTCGTTAACTCAGTAGTGAATAATGAAATTGAGCTTACGAATAATCGTCCATCTTATAAAAAGTCGGAATATAGTATCAGCATTAAGGAACCAGAACTGGTGGAATGTAGTGGATCAGTCTGACTCCAAGCACAAACAAGTTCAACTAAGCTCAAGGTCACCTCCTTATCTCTAAGGACAATGGTCAATGTCCTGGCAATTGTGCGACTTTCCTTTATGGTAGTGTGTCAATATCATGTCCCCTACCCTCTCCCTGACATAATGGGTCCATTGTTCTCCACAAGTCAGCCACTGAGTCTTGCCTTCTTATCACTTTTATTATTGACCTGTGATAATTTATTGTCCAGTTTGTGTCATTTATTACCCAATTACAGTAATTAATGATATATTACTTTATCACCACTATTTATTACGCAGTTATAATTCTTTATGTTCTGAAATGCATGCCTAGCATTTTACCCATCTCTATGAGTCTTGTCACTTGTTTTCTGCTCACTGTGGTGGAAGGTTCATGACTAATCATCAGATGGATAACTCACTTGTATTCTGCCTGCCTGCACACTTGATATGTGCCTCAACATTTTATACAAATTTGGCTTTATTTTTGTAATTTTAGTCAAAGAATTATGCCCAATGGAACATCTGCAAATACTCCAGCATATGACGGCCTTCTTACATTGTCATCAACAGTTTTGGGACTGCTTGTTACAATTTTGCTGATTTTACAAAATACCCACTTCTTTAGATCACAAATACGTGATTTTTAATGTTTAAAAACTATCATAGTGCATTATTTAAAGACATAACACTCGTATACCACATTCAAATAACTGACAGCTCACTATGGCCTTGGAAGTGAATACATAGCATAGCATAGATTATACATGTATTAACCAAGTGCTTAGGTGTATTAAAAACAATGGTCAGTACACTATGACGTTATATAGGTAAGAAAGGAAGGTTGCCACACTTTTGCATATCTAATTTCAGCTACTTTTCAAGGTCATCCATCTACCCACGTTTTGGCGATGAAGCTGGAACTTTTTAAAAAGTGTGAGGCGCTCCACCTCAGATCAGACACCATTATCAGCACAAGTGATACCTGTATTTAATGTTTATGTTCTCTGCCCCCTTAGGTGAGTGGTTAGCGCATCTGACTGCCATGAATTGGGACAGGGTTCGATTCCTCACTGGGTCGGAGATTTTCTCTGCAAGGAGGCTGCATGTTGTGTTGTCCTCATCATCATTTCATCATCACCAACGCACAAGTCGCTCAGTGTGGTGTCAACTGAAAAAGCTCTCCGCAGCCAAACATCCCCAGATACGGACTCCTGCCCATCAATACCACATGATCATTTCACTTTTTTCAATGTTTGTACAATTGCCACCACTTTTGGGACAAGATAGGAGTACTTGCAATGTCTTTATGTAAGCAGACACCACTTCTTGGTGTCCACTTGCACACACCAAAGTGTTCTGCACCAGGTCAGTCTACCTCCCAATGCAGCACTGCGCTCCATTGTGCAGATAACTCACCATATTGTCTGCCACTACCCTGGATGCCCATTACTACACATATAAAACAATCTACATCTAAATGATTACTCTATAATTTACAGTTGAGTGGCTGATAGATGGTTCATTAAGCCACCTTCAAGCTACACTATGTGATCAAAAGTATCCGGACACGCCCAAAAACATATGTTTTTCATATTAGGTGCATTGTGCTGCAACCTACAGCCAGGTATTCCATATCAGCGAACTCAGTAGTCGTTAGACATCGTGAGAGAGCAGAATAGGGCGCTCTGTGGAATGCATGGACCTCGAACATGGTCACGTGATTGGGTGTCACTTGTGTCATATGTCTGTACGCAAGATTTACACACTCCTGAACATCCCTAGGTCCACTGTTTCCGATGTGATAGTGAAGTGGAAACATGAAGGGACACGTACAGCAGAAAAGCATACAGGCCGATCTCATCTGTTGACTGACAGAGGTCGCCGACAGTTGAAGAGGGTCGTAATGTGTAATAGGCCGACATCTATCCAGACCATCACACAGGAACTCCAAACTGCATCAGGATCCACTGCAAGTATAATGACGGTTAGGCAGGAGGTGAGAAAACTAGGATTTCATGGTTGAGCGGCTGCTCATAAGCCACACATAACTCCGGTAAATGTCAAACGACGCCTCGCTTGGTGTAAGAATTGTTAACATTAAACGATTGAACAGTGAAAAACGTTGTGTGGAGTGACGAATCACGGTACACGGTATGGCGGTCCAATGACAGGGTGTGGGTGTGCAAATGCCCGGTGAACATCATCTGCCAGCGTGCGTAGTGCCAACAGTAAAATTCGGAGGCGGTAGCGTTATGGTGTGGTCATGTAGGGGGCTTGCACCCCTTGTTGTTTTGCATGGCGCTATCACAGCACAGGCCTACATTGATGTTTTAAGCACTTTCTTGCTTCCCACTGTTGAAGAGCAATTCGGGAATGGCGATTGCATCTTTCAACACAATCAGGCACCTGTTCGTAATGCACAGCCTGTGGCGGAATGGTTACAAGACAATAACATCCCTGTAATGGACTGGCCTGCACAGAGTCCTGACCTGAATCGTATAGAACACCTTTGGGATGTTTTGGAACGCCGACTTCGTGCCAGGCCTCATCGACCGACATCGATACCTCTCCTCAGTGCAGCACTCCGTGAAGAATGGACTGCCATTCCCCAAGAAACCTTCCAGCACCTGATTGAACGTATGCCCGCGAGAGGTAAAGCTGTCATGGCGGCTAACGGTGGGCCAACACCATACTGAATTCCAGCATTACCGATGGCGAGAGTGAATGCTGTCATGGAGGCTAAGGATGGGCGAACACCATATTGAATTCCAGCATTACCAATGGAGGGCACCAGGAACTTGTAAGTCATTTTCAGCCAGGTGTCCGGATACTTTTGATCACATAGTGTATTTCTCTAGTGTTCCACTCTTGAACATCGCTTCTGCGTGAGCTCTGATTTCTCTTATTTTATTATGATGATCATTTCTCTCCATGTAGGTGTACACCAACAGAATATTTTCACACTCTGGGGAGAAAATTGGCGACTGAAATTTCACGAGAAGGTCCTGTCACAGCAAAAAAGGCTTAGTTTTAATGACTGCCATCCAAAGTAACGTATCATATACATGGCATTCTTTCCCCTATTTGGCGATAATACAAAACGAGCTGCCGTTCTTCAAACTTTTCTAAGTGTTCTGCCAATAAATCGTAGTTTTTGCTGTTCCTTTCCACACAACATTATTTATGTGATCAGTCCAATTTAAGTTATTCGTAACTGAGATTAGTATTTAGTTGAAACCATGCCTAACAATTGCACTACAGCTCAGACTCTCTCTCTCTCCCTCCACTCTCTCTCTCTCTCTCTCTCTCTCTCTCTCTCTCTCACACACACACACACACACACACACACACACACCGGACATCACTAAAAATGCACTGACAGCCCACAGTTACAACAGCTGCAGGTGTTTTCTTATTCAGTTTTGCTGTAGCACCAGGTGTATCAGCAGTTGATGGTAGGGGCTGATCGATTATGATAATTTTTATTATACAAAATAATCACAGCGAGCACCACAGCCATTGACCACAATGTATTGGCATGGATACTGGAAACGTATTTAGCAGGGGCTTGCCCAACTGCTGGACACCCACCGTCGCCCGCACAGCCACCACTATCACGAGAGGTGATGCTTTCTGCTACCCCTCCCACTCCCTTCCCACAGATAACAAGCCTCAGGAAGATGGCTGCAGCACGTGACATCAGCAGATCAAATCTGATCAAATGTATTGAAACATCTTTTAATAATGCCTATTTAAGTCAACAGTAATATTTATTTAATTTTAGCTCCAATCATGAACTCTATGCAAATCACTACAGCCTACTGTAGCATCCATCCTATCAATAACAACCTGTATCCAAAAACATACTCCATAAGTCACTGTACAGTATATGGTGAGAAGTGTATCATTACAGTATTATTGGTCTTCTTTCCTACGCCGCTCACACACTAAACCAGGAAAAATAGATTATGTACAGGGTGTTTCAAAAATGACCGGTATATTTGAAACGGCAATAAAAACTAAACGAGCAGCGATAGAAATACACCGTTTGTTGCAATATGCTTGGGACAACAGTACGTTTTCAGGCGGACAAACTTTCGAAATTACAGTAGTTTCAATTTTCAACAACAGATGGCGCTGCAAGTGATGTGAAAGATATAGAAGACAACGCAGTCTGTGGGTGCGCCATTCTGTACGTCGTCTTTCTGCCGTAAGCGTGTGCTGTTCACAACGTGCAAGTGTGCTGTAGACAACATGGTTTATTCCTTAGAACAGAGGATTTTTCTGGTGTTGGAATTCCACCGCCTAGAACACAGTGTTGTTGCAACAAGACGAAGTTTTCAACGGAGAGTTAATGTAACCAAAGGACCGAAAAGCGATACAATAAAGGATCTGTTTGAAAAATTTCAACGGACTGGGAACGTGACGGATGAACGTGCTGGAAAGATAGGGCGACCGCGTACGGCAACCACAGAGGGCAACGCGCAGCTAGTGCAGCAGGTGATCCAACAGCGGCCTCGGGTTTCCGTTCGCCGTGTTGCAGCTGCGGTCCAAATGACGCCAACGTCCACGTATCGTCTCATGCGCCAGAGTTTACACCTCTATCCATACAAAATTCAAACACGGCAACCCCTCAGCGCCGCTACCATTGCTGCACGAGAGACATTCGCTAACGATATAGTGCACAGGATTGATGACGGCGATAAGCATGTGGGCAGCATTTGGTTTACTGACGAAGCTTATTTTTACCTGGACGGCTTCGTCAATAAACAGAACTGGCGCATATGGGGATCCGAAAAGCCCCATGTTGCAGTCCCATCGTCCCCGCATCCTCAAAAAGTACTGGTCTGGGCCGCCATTTCTTCCAAAGGAATCATTGGCCCATTTTTCAGACCCGAAACGATTACTGCATCACGCTATCTGGACATTCTTCGTGAATTTGTGGCGGTACAAACTGCCTTAGACGACACTGCGAACACCTCGTGGTTTATGCAAGATGGTGCCCGGTCACATCGCACGGCTGACGTCTTTAATTTCCTGAATGAATATTTCGATGATCGTGTGATTGCTTTGGGCTATCCGAAACATACAGGAGGCGGCGTGGATTGGCCTCCGTATTCGCCAGACATGA
This sequence comes from Schistocerca nitens, assembly GCF_023898315.1. Lineage (NCBI taxonomy): Eukaryota > Metazoa > Arthropoda > Insecta > Orthoptera > Acrididae > Schistocerca > Schistocerca nitens. The sequence continues at coordinate 863,616,915 of NC_064617.1, forward strand.
ACCCCTGTGACTTCTTTCTGTGGGGACACTTGAAAGACCAGGTGTACCGCCAGAATCCAGAAACAATTGAACAGCGAAAGCAGTACATCTCACCTGCATGTGAAGCCATTCCGCCAGACACGTTGTCAAAGGTTTCGGGTAATTTCATTCAGAGACTACGCCATATTATTGCTAAGCATGGTGGATATGTGGAAAATATCGTACTATATAGTTTCCCAGACCGCAGCGCCATCTGTTGTTGAAAATTGAACTACTGTAATTTCGAAAGTTTGTCCGCCTGAAAATGTACTGTTGTCCCAAGCATATTGCAACAAACGGTGTATTTCTATCGCTGCTCGTTTAGTTTTTATTGCCGTTTCAAATATACCGGTCATTTTTGAAACACCCTGTATATACCTCTATATCTTCCCTAATCTCTTTTATGATTGATATATCAGATATATAATTTTTTAATGGCGGCGACATAGGGGGAAGGTGGACGAGCAGTTCTCCAAAGCAATGATCAGTTAAGCTTTGCTGCTACTCCGTTAATGATACACTGTGTAGTATAGTAAAACAGTATCTTGACAGGAATTATTCATTTTCTCCTGATGCACCATTTGAGAGTGGAATGACTTTGAAATCCGATTTAAGTTAGAGTGTCGTATACGCGCATAGTAATAATTATTTTAGATCAACTCTAGGTTGGTTAGTCTTGGGTATTTTACGGTAGCTACTGCCGTCCTTTGCATCTGATTTGATCACAGATTTTAACCACCATAATGTTGTCACAAACCTTTAACATACCATTTTCGGTATAATTTATGCTATCAGTGTCAGTAATGAGAATGTTCACAAACTAAAGCGTTCCTTGTTTGGTCTCATCTTTTTCCCTTATAGCTGAGGGATGTATTGGACATTAGAAGATACAGAACTGCGACCACAAACGATGCTAACATGCACTGCACTTAAAATCAGATGCCATCATATGATATGTGGTAGAGAGAGAGAGAGAGAGAGAGAGAGAGAGAGAGAGAGAGAGAGAGAAAGAGTACTTCCATCATTTAACCCCCATCATACATAAAGACAAGCAGCCTGTCTCCACTGCCCTCATGCAGCTATGAATGCTTTCACAGCATACATTGAGAGTGATTACTGATGGAGGCTGCGATCCTGGAGAGAAATTTTCCACTTCTGTACCACTTGCAAGGTGAAAAGCACACCACATTATAATACAGTGACTGTCATTTCATTGATACTGTAGAACGGGTCTACACTAATTCTGCGGCATCAGAATACAGATCACACTGATACATGCGTATTAATAATCCCCGACCACAGCAGCATAGCCAGCTATGCACCTGAAGATCCTGGGTTTTGATCGCACATCTGTCACATCAAGGATATGTGCTTGTAACTTCCTACTCCTTTGTTAATGTTTATCTGTGTGCAAAATCAAACACTGTATCTGTAGATCGAAGCTTATCAGCATGGCATCTGCTTTTCGTACTATTTGTCGTATGTGGTTATTACACACTAGCTCGATACAGATGGCTACTACTATGTATTTTATCATTGCCAGTGAGTTATCAGCGATGGCGGAATAGAGCAGCAGTGGATCTCTTCGCCTGTTCGTGTGCAGCAGTTACATTTACCTGCGTTTGGGTTCCTATAGTCGTCATCCATCCTCTGCACTTTGTTACAATCTTGCGGCATCACTGTCTTCTTATTGACAGCCAAATCCTATACAACCTCACACAGTAAAGTGATACACATTGTAAAATCACTGACTGACCAGCGAAGTGTTCTGGTGGCCCCTTAGAGAAATACACACCTACCTACCTATGCTTAATGCCATGCTCCTTAGTCAGGAAGATGTGCATCATGGTATGGTTAATAAGATGGTTACCTAATAGTAAATCTCTATGAATGTCTCTCATGTCCAAGGTGTCGTGTAAAGTGGTGTGTATTGCCATGTCACAGCAGTACTGCTTTTTATTACCAGAACACTTAGATAAAGATGAGAAAAATCGCCCAAAGAGACGATGTACATTATATACACCATGGTATGGATACTGACACCGCCTACCCCACTAGTGCCTCATATATCTTTTATCTTCAGAATCTGTGATTGTAAATGATTTAAGTGTGCTCGACAAATTGGCCTTTTTCCTAAGACCTGTGAAATAAGATTGTTTATAGGAAACAATCCTAATATGGTAACGTCTATGTTTGATGGCATTGGATTGGAAAAAAAATGCTTCTTTTGCTTTAATACAATAACCCTGTATCACTAGCATTTATAACATTCAGACAGTCGCCCACAGAGTCAAACATGAACAATCCGTTTCATAGTTATAAGTCCGCTGCTCGTGGTCGTGCGGTAGCGTTCTCGCTTCCCGCGCCCGGGTTCCCGGGTTCGATTCCCAGCGGGGTCAGGGATTTTCTCTGCCTCGTGATGACTGGATGTTGTGTGATGTCCTTAGGTTAGTTAGGTTTAAGTAGTTCTAAGTTCTAGGGGATTGATGACCATAGATGTTAAGTCCCATAGTGCTCAGAGCCATTTGAACCATAGTTATAAATCATAGTTTAAAAATATTTTACCTCAAAATAGTCTCCAGTGCCTCCACGCCATTTCTTCCCTCATTATACCTTTTGTGCTGCAGTATTGCCCTTTGAAAGGAACCAACCCGGCATTTGCCTGGAGTGATGTAGGGAAATCACGGAGAACCTAAATCAGGATGGCCGGACTCAGGATTGAACCGTCGTCCTCCCGAATGCGAGTCCAGTGTGCTAACTACTGCGCCACCTTGCTTGGTACAGTCCCAGGAATTGGTGGACATGTGATCTGTGGAAGAAGAGGTAGTACCTGTGATGGCAGCATTGATTGCGGTGCCTCTTGGGCCTCTTGCAGTGAAGGTGGCACCATGTGTTACCTTGGTCAAACTGTGTATCCTGCATCTCCCACGGTGGTGTTGCCGGCAGTCTGGAGAAATGGCAGCCTGTATTACGCTCTTGTGTTGCATGACTGTGCATCCCAGGTGGATAGTATAATCAGGATGTAAGCATATTAAGAATTGACCTACATAGATATTATCTATCCTATACAAAATGTCGATGTATGGTGTTTCACTTTAACAAAAAATAGCCACATGATTTAGGTGTATATGTTATACAGCACTTATTGCTAACTCCACCACAGGATCTCTAATGTGACCTAAACTGTACAGAATATCCAAAACACGTATTTATCTTCTGTGTCTGAAGTATCATTTAAACTAATGTGCATGTAGTAAACACCCTCAAAACATTCTTTCATTCATCAGGTATGTCAACATATGATCACTCCGCATTAGTAAATACCGACATTGTATATTTGCATTTTGCATCAGGATTTTTCCATATTATTTCCATATTTTACATATTTTCCACATTTTACGTATTTTCCACATTTTTCCTTATTTCCCATATTGTCCATATTCCAACACTCTGTGTGTATATATAAAAGATAATTTATGTGCTAGAATGAATTTTGCGCACTGCGGCACAGTGTGCATTCATATGAACCTTCCTGGAGTTTAGAAAATAGGAGACAAAGCACTGGTGGTAGTAGAGCTGTGAGGAGGTGGTATGAGTCATGCTTGGGTAGCTCAGTTGGCAGAGCACTTGCCTGTGAAAGGCAAAAGTCCAGAGTTCGAGTTTCAGTCCAGCACACAGTTTTAATATGCCAGGAAGTTTCAATTAATGCGGAAAAAAAGCGATTTATCTGACGTCCAAAAGGGCATGATCATTGACTTTCAGGCCAAGGGTGGGCACCTTCCTGAAATGACTAAGTTTGTAAACTGTTCGCATGCCACTGTAGTTAACACATACTGTGCATGGAAAAATGGTGCTATTCAAAACCAACAGTGAGGCGACTGTGGTGCACTATGGGTCATAGATGACATGTCTGAACATTGGCTGCAGAGATGTATACAGGCAAATAGGGGTGCAACTGATGAGCAGCTGATCGTCCAGATGAAGCAGGGGGCTACCAACAGCGTCTCCTCAATGAGTGTTCAATGAACATTGTTGCATAGGGGCCTCCTCAGCAGGTGTCAGGTTCATGCACTTATGCTGAGTGCTATTCATTGGCAACAAAGCCTGGAATTTTCACACCAATTCCGCAACTGTGGCCTTTTCAGATGAATGATGTTTTACGCTCCATTGGACAGATGCCTATTATCGTATATGATGTGAAATGTCTGACAGCAAACACCCTGCAACAATCAGTGGGATTATTATAGTATGGAGAATGGTTTTGTGGGATTTCCTGTGTGATCTCATCATTCTGGAAGGAACAGTAGATTAACCTAAGTATGCACCTATCCTTGGGGACCATGATAACGTCTACATGCAGTTTGTTTTTCCTCTGGAATCTGCCAGATGTGCAATGCAATGTGTCACACAGCTCCCAGTATATGTGCATGGTTCAAAGAACACCAGGATGGGTTTACCATAGTCCTCTGACCACCAAACACTGTGGATTTAAACCCAATAGAGAATCTGTGTGGCCACCTTGATTGGGCAGTTTGTGCCATGGATCCTCAACTGAATGTGCTAAACGTTCCTCAGCTGCAAGAGAGAAAGACGAGATCAAATATGGAATACCTTGGCACTGGAGTCGACATGGCTTCGCATCCCTGTTGGTACGTTCCAGGAACTCATTGACTTTCTTCCTGCAGACCTCACAGCGGTCTGCATTGCAAAAGCTGGATAATCAGGCATTTGACTGATGGTGACGTTAGTGAGACTGGAAAGTGTAATATCCATGTATCAGAGTGATCTGTGTGCCGACGCCGCAAAATTAATATGGACGAGTCATACAGCTTTTGCGAATGACAGACGCTGTATTGTAATGTTTATACATCTGACATGCGGTGTAAAAGTGGCAAATGTCTCTGTAGGCTCGTAGCCTGGGTCAGTAATGACACACGCAGGATGTTTCAAAACCATTCCTCGCTACATGAGGCAGTGGAGGCAGGTTGCTTATCTTAATAGATATGTAGGTTGGGGGTTAAATGATGAAAGTATTCTCTCTGTACCATATATTGTATGACAGCAACTGAGTTTCAGTACAGTCCATGTTAATATCGTCTGTGGCCGCAGTTCTGTGTCCTGAATGTGCTAAACATTCCTCAGCTGCAAGAGAGAAAGACGAGACCAGACTCCGATTTCACAGCATTTTTGCTAAAGCTAGAGGAGGTTCTTGGTTCACTTTATAGGAAATACAAAAAGTTAGTTATATGTGGTGACTTCAATATTAATTGTATAAGTGATTGTGCAAGGAAGAGGATGCTGGTAGACCTCTTTAATTCATATAATCTTATGCAAACCGTATTCTTTCCAACGAGAGTGCAAGGGAACAGTAGAACAACCATAGACAACATTTTTGTTCATTCCTCATTACTAGAAGGGCATTCTGTTAGAAAAAAGGTGAATGGCCTTTCAGATCATGATGCGCAAATTTTAACTTTAAAAGATTTTTATGCTGCAACTCGTGTTAAATATAGTCATCAGCTGTTCAGGAAAGCTGATCCGGTTGCTGTAGAGACCTTTGGAAACCTTATAAAGGAACAAGAGTGGCAAGATGTTTATAGCGCTGAGACAGTAAACGATAAATATAATGCTTTTCTAAAGACCTTTCTCATGCTCTTTGAAAGTTGCTTTCCGTTACAACGTTTAAAACAGGGTACTAGCACAAACAGGCAGCCTGGGTGGCTGACTAGAGGGATAAGAATATCTTGTAGAACAAAGTGGCAATTATATCAAAACGTTAGAAACAGTCAAAATCTAAATGCAGCAGCCCATTACAAACAGTATTGTAAGGTGCTTAAAAATGTTATTAGGAAGGCAAAAAGTATGTGGTATGCAGATAGAATAGCTAAGTCTCAGGATAAAATTAAAACCATATGGTCAGTCGTAAAGGAAGTTGCTGGTCTGCAGAGACAGGTCGAGGATATAGAATCAGTGCGTAGTGGGAATGTCCGTGTTACTGATAAGTCGCATATATGTACAGTATTTAATAATCACTTTCTGAATATAGCAGGTGAACTAAATAGAAACCTAATTTCAACAGGGAATCATATAGCGCTCTTAGAAAAAAGTGTTCCGAGACTGTTACCTGAAATGCTCCTCCATGATACTGACAAGAGGGAGATTGAGTTAATAATTAAATCACTAAAGACCAAGAACTCTCATGGATATGACGGGGTATCTAGCAGAATACTGAAGTATTGTTCTATGTATGTTAGCCCAGTACTTAGCCATATCTGTAACTTTTCCTTTAGGAGTGGTCGGTTTCCTGATCGATTAAAATACTCGGTAGTGAAGCCACTTTATAAAAAGGGAGACATTGATAATGTTGACAATTTTAGACCTATTTCTATGCCATCGGTGTTTGCTAAAGTTATCGAGAAGGTTGTATATACAAGGTTACTGGAGCATTTAAATTCACATAATTTGCTGTCAAATGTTCAGTTTGGTTTTAGAAATGGTTTAACAACTGAAAATGCTATATTCTCTTTTCTCTGTGAGGTTTTCGACGGATTAAATAAAAGGTTGCGAACGCTAGGTGTTTTCTTTGATTTAACGAAGGCTTTTGACCGTGTTGACCACAAAATATTACTGCAGAAGTTGGACCATTATGGAGTAAGGGGAGTAGCTTACAATTGGTTCGCCTCTTACTTTAAGAACAGAAAGCAGAGGGTAATTCTCCTCAATATTGAGAGTGGTAGTGATGTTCAGTCCCAATGGGGCACTGTTAAGTGGGGCGTTCCCCAAGGGTCGGTGCTGGGGCCACTGCTGTTTCTTATTTATATAAATGATATGCCTTCTAGTATTACAGGTGATTCAAAAATATTTCTGTTTGCTGATGACACCAGCTTGATAGTGAAGGATCTTGTGTGTAATATTGAAACAGTAACAAATAATTTAGTTCATGAAATAAGTTCGTGGCTTGTGGAAAATAATTTGATGCTAAATCACAGTAAGACTCAGTTTTTACAGTTTCTAACTCACAATTCAACAAGAACTGACATTTTAATCAGACAGAATGGGCATGTTATAAGCGAGACGGAACAGTTCAAGTTCCTAGGCGTACGGATAGATAGTAAGCTGTTGTGGAAAGCCCATGTTCAGGATCTTGTTCAGAAACTAAATGCTGCTTTATTTACCATTAGAACAGTATCTGAAATAAGTGACACTTCAACACGAAAAGTAGTCTACTTCGCATATTTTCATACGCTTATTTTGTATGGTATTATTTTTTGGGGTAATTCTTCTGATTCAAAAAGGGTATTTTTGGCTCAAAAACGGGCTGTTCGAGCTATATGTGGTGTAAGTTCGAGAACCTCTTGTCGACCCCTATTCAAAAATCTGGGAATTCTGACATTGCCCTCACAGTATATATTTTCTTTAATGTCGTTTGTTGTTAGCAATATTAGCCTATTCCCAAGAGTTAGCAGCTTTCACTCAGTTAATACTAGGCAGAAATCAAATCTGCATGTAGAATGCAGTTCCTTGACTCTTGTGCAGAAAGGAGTGCAGTATTCTGCTGCATCCATTTTCAATAAGCTACCACAAGAACTCAAAAATCTTAGCAGTAACCCAAACTCTTTTAAGTCTAAACTGAAGAGTTTCCTCATGGCTTACTCCTTCTATTCTGTCGAGGAGCTCCTGGAAGAGCTAAAAAATTAAGCAAATTCCAGTGTTACATTGTTGATTGTCTTCCTTTAAACTTATGACTTGTCACCTGAATATGTTTTTTTTCTATATTTCATTTTATCTGTTTCTAATATCGTGTTATAATTTCATGTATTGACTCGTTCCATGACCATGGAGATTTCTCCTTAATTTGGTCCCACGGAACAATAAATAAATAAAAAAAATAAAAAAAAATAGAAGAGCCTGAACACTCTTGTTATTGATAAATTACGTCAGAAATGGCGTGTTACTTAGCAAGACGAATTTAAATGTACTTGCTATTATTACACAGCCACCTTGTGACAACATTACAATGATTAAAATCTATGATCAGGTGGAATGCCAAGAAGAACTATCGCTGGCATAAAATACTCAAGAGTAGTTGATCTAAACGGAATCTAAATTAATTACTACTATGCGCATGCCACTGCCCATCTAGGAGAAGATACATGATAGTATAGCCAAAATTTGATTTCACAGTCATTCCGTTATCAAATAGTGCATGCAGATAAAATTATTAATGGATGTGTTACCACTGCGTGGAAAGATACTATTGTACTATACTACACAATGCATAATTATTAAGGGCATAGCAAAAAAACCTTAATTGATCTTTGCTTTGGAGACCTATTCATCTCTATTCCTGTTGTTTTCTTGCCATTAAAAAATTGCATGATGTAGTGGTTATTAAAGAGATTAGGGTACATACTTAGGAGTATGCATATCCTTTTTTATCTCACTCTCTTCAATTTAAATAAATGTAAATGTTGTACGTAAATATGCATTATTGATAGATGTCTGGGTACATCTGATCAAATAGCTTATGCAGAGCGCACATCACAGAGAGTGTGTGAAACTTGCTCAAATGAGATTTGTAATTCTTCTGATGCTCTCCCACTGGAGCCATTCTGCTGAGATTTGTCTCATCTCATGGAGAGGAGGCTGTGTGGGCGACAGTGGGTAGCTGGCAGCTGGGAGTGCCTCTGGTCAGTGAGTTTCCGGTGTCCACTCTGGCACATTGTGGTTGAAGGCTAAGGGAGTTGCTTTGAATATTTTTCACAATAAAAATCATGATAACTCATCCATTCCTTCAATATCCTACTATTACTACTGCACCTGGTGGTATAGCGCAGCTGAATAAAAATACATCTGCAGTAATTGTAACTAGGGTCTATCAGTGTAATTTCTTAGTAATGTTGTGTGTGTGTGTGTGTATGTCTGTGTACCTGTAGTGCAATCGTTACTAATGGTTTTATGTGTAAGATAATGGTTTTCCAAGGTAGCAGCAGGTGGTGAGGCGAGTTGCCTGCACTGCTGGTGCTTGGGTGCACAAACTTGTGCTATCCTGATAACAATGGCACATAGTGTTGTAGAGGGAGGTGGTGAAACCCTGTGCAGCACTCTTCAATGTGTGCACAGGGGTGCTCCATGGTGTGGTATTTGCATACATAATGATGTTGCAATTACTTTTGTCCTGTTCCAGCAGTGGTGGAATTGTTTTAACATTAAAAATAGTTGCCACCCATGTTGGTAATGGTGTCTGATCTGAGCTGGAGTGCCTAACAATTTTTAAAAAGTTCGTGCTTCATTATTAAAAATTTGGTAGATAGGTGACCTTGAAAAGTAGCCAAACCTAGATATGTGATAGTGTAGCAACCTTTCTTTCTTATCTATGTAACACCATCGTGTGTTGGCCATTGTTTTTAACATGCGTAAGTACTTGTTTATTACCCATCTAATCTATGCTATGTACTCATTTCTGAGACACAGTAAGCTGTCAGTTGTTTGAATGTGGGACATGACTGTAATTTCTTTACATAATGCAGTATGGTAATTGTTATACATTAAAAAGCTTATGTTTACGATATGGACAACTGGGTATTTTGTTAAATCAGGAAAATTGTAACAAAAAGCCCCAAAACTTTAGACGACAATGTAAGAAGGCAGTCATATGTTGGAGGCTTGGATATGTTACATTGGACATACTGCTCTGATGCAAATTACAAAAATGAAGCTGAATTTGAATAGAAGGTTGAGTCACATATCAGGTGTGCAGACAGGCAGAATACAAGTGAGTAATCTGTCCAATGGTTAGACATGAACGTTCCAATATGGTGAGCAGAAAACAAGTGATGGGACTCACCAAGTTGGGTAAAATGCTATATGTCAATATCAAAAACGGAAAGGAGGTTTGGCCCAGTAGCTAACTTGTAGAAAACAATGAACCCCTTGTGTCGGGGAGGGGAAAGGACATTGACCTATGACCTTGAAGATAAGCCACACAACTGCCAGGACATTGGCCCCAACTACTGGGAGACAAGGAGGTGACCTTCATCTTAAGTGAACTTGATTGCACGCAAGGTCTCTGACCCACTACTGTTTATTAATGGCGAAAGCAAATTTCATAACTAACATTCATGAAAAAAATTATACTGTAAATTCTACAGACAGTTGAGAAATAAGAGGTAATGAAAAGTATATGAAATAAATTTCAAAGTATCAATATTCATTTTCTCGAGAAAATTGTTAATACAAATCAGCAAGTAATATTTTTTAAAAAATAATATCATTTTCCTATTTCATGCTTTGTCTTCTTTTCGTAGCAATTTTAAGTAACGATAAACTGTGTTTTATTTCTCTCGAAGGAGACAACTGTTCTACTGTTTCATTACTTCATTATTCATTCTTTTAGCCATGTTTGTTTTTATGCAAGCAAAGCGTTGGCATCTTTTTGTCCAGAATTATGATTATGTTCCGCTGTTACATATGAAGTATCTTTCGTGAGAGAACATTCGAACAAAAAATTAAATTTCCTCATCCAACTTTCTCATTTTCATAGAGGAAACAAAGCAGTCAATAAAATTAAGATTTAGAAGACACAAACGTGTAAAATTTACTATTTTGCATTTTTTTCCTTCTCTAAAACCTGCTCTGATACAAAAAAATTTTCCTTCTTAGGAGCTGTGAATTAGTCAGCATGTTTTATCTGATCTGTTTCGCTTCTATAACACTATAAGGATTCAAATATGACGATGCAAATGGCTAATTGCACGTCAGATTCGATGGTTTGTACTCAACATTTTTAGTATGTATAAGCGTTTTCAAAATATCTTGCTAATTCAGAATTCACTTTCACAAAAACGTCGTTCGTTATTTATTTACGAGTGCATGCTTTCCTAGTCGAAACAAAAGTTCATAAGCGTGATTTATCTGCCTTTATCTTCCACTTCCTGTGAGGTTCAAAGTGAGTTTTCTGGCAAATATTACGAGCCATATGAACTTCCTAATCGAATTGTAAAAGAAAAATACACACCATAAAGAAGCAGTATAATATAATGTTGTTAAAAGAATGATTTGGTTTGAAGCTATAATGCGAAGGACTGCGGCGAGCACAAGCTGACTTCTGTTTCTCCACGCGATGTGAACATTCTTCCCAACGATGCCTGATAGTGACTTTCCACATTGTGAGATAACTGAGGTCCAACTCGATGACATCCAGTGTGAATCTACTTTATTCCCCTTCTCCCTCCCCTTCCCTATCCCCTCTCTGTTTGGGAGGTTGGAGTAAACAGTCAGCAGATGAGAGGTGCAATTCTGCCGCAGGTCATTACGGACCGCACCTTCGTGACGCTGACTGAGCTGGAGCACTGGATCGTGACATGGCCTGCGCGCTTCTCCTTCTTCCTGTCCAGCGTGCTGACCGAGATGTTCGACATGGAGGCGGACATCTTCTCGGGCAACGAGGACATCTCCACATCGCTGCTGCCGCTCTGCATCATGCACGGTCAGCCGCCTGCTAGCTATGGTTACGTGGTCAGGGTTCCTAGCCACCCTGACTTTTCTGGGATTGTCCTAGCGTCCTTACACTTTAGTTACTGTAATGTTTGGACTTCATATTGGGTGCATTCGAGAACTGGCATATTTTATGGTTACAATAGTACTACAGAATTTCGACGTTGGTATGTTTTGGATCACACTATGAGCCCTGCTTCATTGTTTGGTTGAGTTTGACTGCCAGGAGCGTATCTGAAGACGAAATTGTATTTCAGTGTGCCATTCACCTGCAAGCACTCACCTCGCTATTGAGCCCACGAGTCATGCGTCGGTGGGAGGATGAGTGGCTGGAAACGACTGACAATAAGCATAGTTTAGTCAAGTCCACAACGCGTGTGTGGTGTACATCTTCCCAGCCCCAAGGACGGGACGAGGTTCTCCTCACTCAGCTTCGGGTAGGTCACAGTCCTATGACGCATGGCTTCCTGCTCTGGCGAGAGGACACTTCAGATGTGTGGTACTTGTGGCGTCCAGGTCACTGTGCGCCACGTTTTATTGGATTGCGTTTTATTTTCTCACCAGTGGACCGCGGCTGACTTGCCGGTGGATCAGCCATCTCTTTTAGGAAATACTCAAACGAATGTGGATAACGTTTTAAAGTTCTGTGACTTGTCCAATGTTTTTACCTAGATGTTAGGGAGAGAGTCTTAATTTGTTCATAGGATGACTGGCTCCCCCATGTTTTACGTAAATGGCCAGCCAGTGAAAATTTCCTGTGGCATCCTTGACGCTCCTTTCTCGTTTTCCATGCATTTTATTTTCTTATACAGCATTTTGCATCTTTTCGCGCTTTCTTAGCGTGTTTGCTTCCATTTTACTAAATTTGTACACATTCGTTTTTTTTTAATGTGTGTCAGGGCGCTGATGACTTCGACGTTGAGCGCCCGTAAGCAGCAACACACACACACACACACACACACACACACGAAATTGTATAACTGCAAAATCCATCATGCGAAATAAATACCAACAAAAAAACAGCTGATTGGATTATCAAGTAACTGTATATTAACTCTCTGACCGTTGTGTTGATGACTAACAGGGACGGACCCCCCCAGGGATTTTGAGACCACCTGTACTGGGTGTATGTTATGGTCCCTGCATCCATTCACACTGGTGGGCCCTCATTTGTGAGTAACTGAAAAAAAAGAATTTCAGAATATCTTGTGATCTACTAAAATGTTGAAAATAGCACTGATTTGAAAATGACGCCATAACCTAGCAATTATGTTATGTCGCTCATTACTGTAGGTTTTGGTTTAGAACTATGTTAGGTGCACTCTACTTCTTTTACATCTTCGCTGAAACGATTATTTTTCTTCAAGTAAGTGGTTCAAAGATATTTTTTTATTTCTTGTCCTTTGCCTCTTTGTTTCAATCATCAGCTTTGCCTTTAGCTCTCATTTTTCTTCCTTATACTTCTTTCATTTTTAATCGTTGCCCATGTGACTTTCGTTATATTTATGTATTTACTTCGATTTAATTTTTTCCTTTTCTTCATTTTATCTTTTCTTTCATGTTATTGAAATCGTTATTTCTGTCACTCATTTTGCTCCATTGTCGTTTTGTTTACAAAATCTTTCGTTTCAATCTTCATCTGCGTTATGTTGACTTTGGGTCGAGAAGGATTTGTTTTAAGTGTTTGTATGACGATTCCCATCCAAAAAATGTGATCTTGTAATGAAAAATAAAATTATGACACCACTGCACTGTCGCATGCCGGCACAGGTCTTGTCACCAGGTTGCACGAATGTGTGGCCTGCGTAGCACAGTCAGGAGATTGATGACAGTGTCGCCTGACACATTCAACAGAGAGTGTGAGGGAGGTAGTCTCCTAGGATGCTTAACAAAGGTAATTCTAGGTCAGAGAGAAGTTTTGATGCATGGCAAGTGAATCAGGGAGCAATTAAGAACAGTTTATTTTCCCAATAGTTCAACCTTATTCCAAGATGTGTTTTGCAATGGCTGTATTTCTTTGCAAATGAGTGCACCCTACCATTCTATATATAAGACCTTTCCCCCAACTCTCAGTTTCTGTGTCCTACGTTGCTCTGGCAAAGGCGAGAACTCTGCTTGTAACTCGTTCCTGCAAAACACACAAAATATTCTTCGAATCAGGAAATATTAACTGTTACTCGTTGTGACTTACTTAGCCAAGATACCTTATTCACACTAGGAAACAATTGCAAGACAGCACTTGTTCTTCCCCTTCTTCTACAACTGGGCTAAGCTCAAGACAATAATTGTTGCCAAATACTTATCGGTATCTCAGTTGTCCCCCCTCGAATGTGTACAGTCTTCTTGGCATCTTACTGCAGCAACATCGAAGTGTCAGTCTATAGTGATTTAAGGGCTCGTCAGTGGTACTGCTCCCGATCACTTCTGACTGCGACTGCTTCCTGGTAATGACTGCTTCTGGTACACTGTGCTGACTGTTTACTGTTCACTGCCTTCCATCCTCTGTGCTAGTAATTTATTTACTGGTTTTTCGGGGACTCTTGTGCAAGTTCCTCCTGTAGAGATTTTTCCCCTGACTCTTGTCAAGGTCTTCTTAAAGACCCAGATTCTTCCAGAACCTTTTAGAAAGTTCTCAATCAGTCTGGCTATACGCCACCATGTGCTAGTCGCCTGGGTGCACGAGGATGTTAGTAGATTATCAAGGAGAGTTCTGTCACATATCTTTGATAAGATACAAGGGTGTGATGTTATACATCTGGTGTCAGGTTACACAGTTGGGATCCTCAATGCCCACACTCCCTCACTCCTGGTGAATCACTGAGAACTGATCAAGATCACCCATGCAAATCACCCAGGCAACTGTACGACGTATTCAGGGTTGTGATGTAAATCTATAGTGGTCAAATACAAATAGCAGTAAACCCCTCTCCCCTTCCCCTCCCCTCCCTAACCTTCCCCTCCCCACCCTCCCTTATGTTGTCCTCCCATCTGGGGCAGAGAGTATCAAGCACCTCCTCCACACCTTCGTCTTTTATAAGTGGGACACTTGTGGGGGAAGAGTTACGCTGGAGTTGAACAGCATAGGGAGAGATTGTAGGCTGTGTCTATCTGCTCATAACAGATTATGTAAGTCATGTCACTTGAGTTACATCTGTTAATAATAATTTAATATTATGTCATTCGAGGCACCAGTAGAGACCACACTCAGGCAATTATGTTAGTACTCTCAATTTCACATATTTTCCCATAATTTTCGTATTTTCCGTGCTTTTATACATTTTTCGCCCGTTTACGCATTTTTACCGAGTTTTCTATAATTTTATATATTTTGTCCAATTACCCAAATTGTATCCCATTTCTCCCGGCGTCACGGCGATGTCATGATGCTGTCAGGCAACCACAATGCAATATCTGCCGAGATTAGATATCGCTGCCATTGAAGCACACCTGCACAACTCCATCTTTTATACTGAGACATCTGAATGGATACCATAGAGACAGGTTGTATGCTGTGTCTATTTGTTAATTACAAATTGTATCATTCAAGATCTATTTGTTAATAACAAAATAATATTTCATCATTAGAGGAGCCAGCAGACATCACACCTGTCACATTACTCTCATTTTTCAACATTTTCCAAAAATTTTGCTGTTTTCACCAAAATAGTTGAGCTATCTGTCAACGTCAACATCATGACATGTTATGTCATGATGACGCATCAGTGTCATGTTGCAATGACATCATGACGCTCTCAGGCAATCACAATGCAGCATGATCTACATCTACATCTACATATATACTCCGCTAGTCACCAAGCGGTGTGTGGCGAAGGGCACAATTCGCGCCAAAGTCATATTTCCCCCCATCTGTTCCACTCGCTGATCGCGCGAGGTAAAAACGACTGTCTGAACACCTCAGTACGAGCTCTGATTTCCCTTATCTTTGAATGGCGATCATTGCACGATTTGAAAGTTGGCAGTAATAATATATGCTCTACATCCTCGGCGAAGATCGGATTTCGGAATTTAGTGAGCACCCCCTTCCGCTTAGCGCGCCGTCTATCTGCAAGTGTGTCCCACTTCAAACTTTCTATGAGATTTGTAACGCTCTCGCGATGGCTAAATGTACCAGTCACGAATCTTGCCGCTGTTCTTTGGACCTTCTCAATCTCGTGAATCAGACCCAACTGGTAAGGGTCCCATACAGACAAACAATACTCTTAAGACTGGACGAACTAACGTATTGAAAGATAATTCCTTTGTTGAAGAACTGCATCGCTTCAGGATTCTACCAAAAAACCGCAATCTAGAGCTCGCCTTGCCCGTTACTTGTGTAATCTGATCATTCCATCTGAGATCATCTGGAATAGTCACACCCAGGTACTTGACGGATGTTACCTCTTCCAAAGACTGGGAATTTGTTTTGTACTCGTACATTAATGGGGATTTTCGCCTTGTTACACTTAATAATATTAAGAGATAACTGACAGTTTATTTTCTGCAAATCCTCATTGATTTGTTCACAACTTTTGTGTGTGATACTACTTTCCTGTAGACTACAGCATCATCGGCAAACAGTCTAATGCCGCTGTCAGTACCATCAACCAGATCGTTTATGTAAATCTTAAAAAGCAGCGGACCTATTACACTGCCCTGGGGCACACCTGAAGTTACGCTTATTTCTGTTGAAGTCACCCCGTTCAGGGCGACATACTGCTGCCTGTCTTTTAGAAAACTATCTATCCAACAGCATATGTCATCGGATAGATCTGCTAGGCCGTAAGCGCGCACTTTTTGGAGCTAGCGGCAGTGTGGAACTGAGTGGAACACCTTTCGAAAGTCGAGAAATATGGCATCAACCTGGGATTGATATGGCATCAACCAATATGGCATCAACCTGATCCCAATTTATGTATCATTGCTACGCCACCAAGCCATTACTAGTATGTGTGTGTATGTGTGTGTGTGTGTGTGTGTGACGTCATAGAGTTAGAAACGAGCACATGGGCAGAAATAGTGGCGTCATGTAAATGACGTCACAAAGAATTCTATGAGCGCTACCGGTGTCAAAAGAAAGATATTGAATATAAAAGAAATACCACACTATGACAGATAAACCTCCTGCTAAACCACCACTAAATTACTAGATTATGTGACATTATAGTAAAATTCTGATGCTTCAAAGATACTGTATGTGTATAGCACAGTGCTACAAAATATGCATCTAGACACACAGTCGATCAGTAACTGAAACCACGCCAACTAAAATCATGTCACCTGCATAGGTAGACCACTCCTTAGACTATGATGTGTGGGTGTGTAGCTGCGAACACCGATCTTGAACTATGATTGCAGACACAGTATCACACAACCCAACAACTGCCGAAAAAGTTTCGGTACAATCATCTCCAAGCCTCTGGCTAACATTGTTGTTACATCAGTTCTGGCAGTGTGATCTACAGCCCGCAGTAATAATGGAAACAGTTACCACCACGTAGGCGGAAATATTAAAGACTGCTATAAATACATATGTCGAACATGAGGAGTCTCGTATATTAACTACAGGAAAATACAAATACGGTCATTGCTATTAACATAATTTCATACATGTTGAGAACCTACATTCACATTCAGTGTAAGTTAAGAGAAAAAAGAACTTACACAGACAAACGTTTTCTTCTCTCTACCTCTGGTTTTGTGAGTGGCACACGGTACCATACGGAATATATATGTGCGTGTGTCTGTTCTAAACAAAATTTAGTAAGAGACGCTATGATCGAATGATCCTCTTACAGGCGACCTAGAGTTCGGACAATCAGTTAAAAAATACGATCGCAATGCAGCTGGGGAGATCAGATTTCTGTCAGCCATAACTGCGAGTGCGTAATAGATACTGTTTCCCAGTCTTGTTTCTATAGGGAGGAACGAGGCGGACGGAAATTCCACCATTCCAAAACAAATGCCAGTATCGCTGTTTTTGTGTAACCGAGTTCCAAATTAAAACTATAGGCATACAGCGAATATACAATGGAAAAACAGCCAAAGTTGCAAATTTCGCTTTTATTTGTCTGATGACAAGTTTCTGGTGGGGATTCATTTGCAAATCACACTACAGGACAGAAAACCAAAATTACAATGATGTGCAATACAGCTATTACAAAATTATTAAGTACACATAAAAAATACAAAACGTATCGTTTCAAGAACTATGTACCAGAACTTTAGCATGCTGAAAGTTCCTATACGGTGGTTGGTTTAATAACCATTATAAGTTCTCAAAACTACAGTCTTCTGCAACGTATATACATCCAGTTAAATAATATAATTCTTATGTATTCAAATTCTGGATTCATAGAAGTAAAAAGATGTCATCATGAACAACATTTAATTTAGTATTACCCCATCAGTAGACATGTTGCAGAATGATCTTAGGGATACATGTAGAAAAACTTTAATAGCTAATGGTCTAAGCCCGCTCGACAAAAAACTGCTCCTTTACATATCATGAAGACATAATTTGGTCTACATCGTTAGCAGCAACACACCTTTGCATTATCAGAATTACTGCCACTAGTTTTTTCCATATTCCTAACATCTTGGTAAAAACCTCTGAAGAGGATTGTGCATTTGACAACTATTGTAACCACAAGTAACAAACGTGTTTCCGACACCACTAACTTGGCTGATGAAACAGTTAGATGAATAGACAGCCACATCCTTCCGTCATTAGCATATCGTTATAGGTCAAGACTGTCTTTTTTTAAGTCACCGAATAATCCATTAAAACAGCGGCTTTCCACGACATGTACACATCCAGCTCAGAAATATAGCACTTACGTGTTCGAATTGCAGGAGCCATAACCAGAAAAGACGTCATGATCAACACCATCTGAGCTAATATTACTTCCCCCAATAGACAAATTGCAGAACGATCTTAGGATTGCATATAGAATAATTTTACCAGGTCTGGCCAACGTATGTTGCCTCCTTCATGTACAACTTGTTCTACAACTCTGCCAACAAGACAGTCAGGCCCTCTAGAGATGTATAGATTCTCTGTGCATTGTCATGTTTACAGCGCTAGAACCTTCTGTATTCTTAACATTATCCTCTGAGGAGATGATGTAGCCTATACTGATCCAACCTACATGTAATCCACAGTAGAACTGTCAGCATCGATTTCTAAGTTAAATAATTAAAACTATAGAAATACAGATTACATCATTATAACTAATTATCGACTCTGATTGTACGGAATGTGTGGTCAGCCACACAAGTCAACAATATTTACTTTAATTCTCTGAATGATGTCGGTTTAGCCCTCACGTCAGTCTGCTTTAGTATTCGCAAAAGCATAGGACAAACACTGGAATGCGTCTTAGCAACGTGTGCGTTTTTGTTAAAAATGTGCAGTGCATTCGATTTTGCATAGACGTTCACCAACGAAAACTCATGCGATAACATGACCGCACCCTGGCAGATTAAAACTGTGTGATGTACTGCGGCTTAAAACCAGGACCCTGCCATTCATGGGCAACGCCCTTACCGACTGAGCTGTTCAAGCGCAGCCCTTCTTCGCAGCTTGACTTCCGTCTGTATCTCAGCTCCTACCTTTCAAACTTCAAGGCAATGTTCTGGGTTCAGATACCAGTCCGGCGCACAAGTTTAACCTGCCTAGAAGTTTCAGAATGCGGAGTGAATGTTTTATTCTGGAAACAGTATAGTATCTTGTACTCGACAAAATCATTGCCATTCAAGTCCGCCGGCAAGCTGAAGAGCAACCACGTGACAGAGACTCTCTTTTGCTAACTACACCTTTGGGCAGTTTCACCAGGTTACATCGAACCTTTCAGGAAAACGCGTCCTTTTAAATCAGTTTTGACACAGCGCACAGGCATGGCCAGAAACGTTTATTTTTATTGTATGTGTTGACACAGTATGAAATATTTAAATTAAGTACGCTGGATAAAAAAATTAATCAACTCCGGATGACATCATATTAGTAATATAGCCTCAATTGGGCTAGGAAAACGGTCCACACGTTTCTTAAGGTGTCCCATGTACAAAGAAATTAAGATCTAGTGTTTAGCGTGTCGTAAGAGGTACGATAAAGTGCCTGACTGTTAATCATACCACAAATACATTCTAAGACAACAAAAAAACTACGCATCACGAAGGAGTTATCCGAATGGGATGGAAATCGGTAGATGTGATATACGTGTACATACAAACAAATGATTACAGTTTGAAGAAATTTGGTGATTTATTTAAGACAAAGAACTTCACATGTTGATCCACCTCTGGCCTTATGCAAGCAGTTCGCATTGACTGATAGAGTTGTTGGGTGTCCTCCTGAGGAATATCGTGCCAAATTCTGCCCAACTGGTTAGCGGGATCGTCGAAATCCTAAGTTAGTTGGAGGGCCCTGGCCATGTTGCTCCGTGCGTGGGCAGCATTATCTTGCTGACATGTACGCCCAGGATGCCTTGTCATGAAGGGCAACAAAACTTTGTGTAAAATATCGTCAACGTACCTCTGTTCCGCGGATTCCAACCAAAGTGGTCCTGCTGTGGAAAGAAATGATACTCTAGACCATAACTCCTGGCTGCCGGAGCATATGGCGGGCAGCAGTCAGGCTGGTATCGCACCCATGACTGGGATGTCTCCAGACGCGTCTTCGGCCTGGAATCTCATTTACTGGAGTGGAATTTTCTTCAGCAATGAGTCACTCTTCGAACTGATCAGCAGTGACCATTGGGTGGAGACCGCATCAGGCAGTAGTGGGTTACCAACCTGAGTGTCACTCACCATAATATCTGATAACCAGGAGTGATGGTCAAGGGTGCCATTTCATTCCATAGCAACACACCTTTGGTTGCCATTCGCGGCACCTGTACAGCACAGCAGTACGTCGACGATAATCTAGGCCCCATTTGGTTGATCTTCATGGCAAGTCATCCTGGGATTGCCCACTCGTGGTAAGAATTTATACGACTTGTCTTTGAGCGTGTGAAACCCTACCTTGCAAGAAAGATTGCTGGATCCCTCCCAAACTGAGAATATTTGGAGCATTATGGGCAGAGCCAGTTCAGGATTTTGACGATCTAACAAGCCAAGTCATGTCCTTCAGGAGGACATCCAGAAACTATCGATCAATCCCAACCCGAAAAACTGCTTTCTTGAAGGCCAGAGGTGTACTAACGAAATATTGACTTGCTCAATTTGTGAAACTCTTTCTCTTGAAAGAATCATCCAAATTTCTGATATTGTAAACTTTTGTTTGTCTGTAAAATTGCTGGTACATCTTCTCAGTGACCTGAATGAGTTGGTGCAAGTGATGTTTCGAAAAACACCAACAAAATATCACAGAACCACCTACGACCTGTACTACACGCCTCACAAATTGCAGGTTAAACGCCTCACTGGGCTTTCAGTGTACTCACCACATAGTATCGTTGGAAAACAGATAAAATCTGGACTCATCAGACTGCGCTGCAAGTGGCCCCAGTAGGCTACCGTGCAGTTTCTTTGTTGTTTGTCCCATAAAGATGTGCAGCTTTGTGTGCTGCTGTGAGCAATGCACCTTTGCGAGGTACGTACTCCAAATGATCACAACATGCAGTTCCATCCAGAATGTTCACGCGGAAAATTGAGATGGACCTGCATTCACTAAGAGCAGCAATTCCTGACAGGTTTGAAATCGATTGTCATTAACAAGGGGTTACACTGGTCTCCCGTTCGTGTCACATAGAATGTTTTTACGGCCACTGTTCTCATGCCATGTTACGTGGTTTTGAGTTTCAAAACAGTGCACATTCAGCGTGTGGGACAGTCCATGTAGATACACTGACAAATCGGGCAATTACATTAACAGTATAGTAATAGGTACCTACAAACAAAACGCTCTTTTCTGCTGCTGTCACGTGTCCATGACAAGTCATGAGCTAGTTGCCTACTTGAATCTGGCACATGGCGTGATTCAGCTATCCTTACGTAACCCACAACATTTTCAATTACCACATGTCAAGATTTCCATATTCTCTCGCTAATTGTGCACAAAATTTAGTTAAAAAAATGGTTCAAATGGCTCTGAGCACTATGGGACTTAACATCTGAGGTCATCAGTCCCCTAGAACTTAGAACTACTTAAACCTAACTAACCCAAGGACATCACACACATCCATGCCCGAGGCAGGATTCGATGCTGCGACCGTAGCGGTCGCGCGGTTCCAGACCAAAATTTCGTCTTACAGAAAAGAAGAACGGGAGGTTTTTGTAGGAAATTTAATGTAGTTAAATTCTGTAGGCTGCAGTTTTCGAATTATTTTAGAAAAACGTCCAAAAGCGACCTTGAAACGCGTTTTTCTTGAATAAATCGAATATACTGGATTCCAGCGGAAACATGTTCCTGTACAAAATTTATTTACATTGGATTTAGTATAAAAAGGTCATGTTCATTTTTTCTTGTAGTATGTCCATGTATTTTACGAGAAGCTGGAAAACCAGAATCTACTCTGTAGGAATCAACATGGATTCCGGAAACAGCTATCGTGTGAGGCCCAGCTCGCTTTATTTGTTCACGAGACCCAGAAAATATTAGATATAGGCTCCCAGGTAGATGGCATTTTCCTTGACTTCCGGAAGGCGTTCGATAGAGTTCCGCACTGTCGCCTGGTAAACAAAGTAAGATCCTACGGAATATCAGACCAGCTATATGGCTGGATTGAAGAGTTTTTAGCATACAGAACATAGCATGTTGTTCTCAATGGAGAGACGTCTACAGACGTTAGAGTAACCTCTGGCGTGTCACAGGAGAGTGTTATGGGACCATTGCTTTTCACAATATATATAAATGACCTAGTAGATAGTGTCGGAAGTTCCATGCGGCTTTTTGTGGATGATGCTGCAGTATATAGAGAAGTTGCAGCATTAGAAAATTGTAGTGAAATGCAGGAAGATCTGCAGCGGATAGGCACTTGGTGCAGGGAGTGGCAACTGACCCTTAACATAGACAAATGTAATGTATTGCGAATACATAGAAAAAAGGATCCTTTATTGTATGATTATATGATAGCGGAACAAACACTGGTAGCAGTTACTTCTGATAATATCTAGGAGTATGCGTGCGGAACGATTTGAAGTGGAATGATCATATAAAATTAATTGTTGGTAAGGCAGGTGCCATGTTGAGATTCATTGGGAGAGTCCTTAGAAAATGTAGTCCATAAACAAAGGAAGTGGCTTACAAAACACTCGTTCGACCTATGCTTGAGTATTGCTCATCAGTGTGAGATCCGTACCAGGTCTGGTTGACAGAGGAGATAGAGAAGGTCCAAAGAAGAGCGGCGCGTTTCGTCACAGGGTTATTTGGTAAGCGTGACAGCGTTACGGAGATGTTTAGCAAACTCAAGTGGCAGACTCTGCAAGAGAGGCGCTCTGCATCGCGGTATAGCTTGCTGTCCAGGTTTCGAGAGGGTGTGTTTCTGGATGAGGTATCAAATATATTGCTTCCCCCTACGTGTACCTCCCGAGGAGATCACGAATGTAAAATTAGAGAGATTCGAGCGCGCACGGAGGCTTTCCGGTAGTCGTTCTTCCCGCGAACCGTACGCGACTGGGAGAGGAAAGGGAGGTAATGACAGTGGCAGATAAAGTGCCCTCCGCCACACACCGTTGGGTGGCTTGCGGAGTATAAATGTAGATGTAGATGTAAACAAAACGCTCTTTTCTGCTGCTGTATCACGTGTTCGTGACATGTTATGAGCTAGTTGCCTACTAGAAGCTGCCACATGGAGTGATTCAGCTGTCCTTACCAATGGGTTTTACGCAACTCACAACATTTTCAAATACCACATGACAAGATTTTCATATTCTCTCGCTCGCTATGCACAAAATTTAATCTTACAGAAAAGAAGAACAGGAGGTTTTTGTAGGAAATTTAATGTAGCTAAATTTTATAGGCTGTAGTCTTCGAATTATTTTAGAAAAACGTCAAGAAGTGACCTTGAAACGCGTTTTTCTTGAATAAATCGAATATACTGGCCTCCAGAGGAAACATGTTCCTGTACAAAATTTAATTGCATTGGATTTAGTATAAAAAGGTCATGTTGATTTTTTCTTGTAGTATGTGCATGTATTTTACGAGTAGCGCGCGAGAGAATATGAAAACTTCTAGTGGGGTTTTTGAAGGTGTTGCAGGTTGCATAAAACCTGTCGGTAGGCGCAGCTGAATCACCCTATATGCATGACTTGACAACCACGACTTAGTCAAAGTGGAGGGTCACACGACAAGCTGGTACCAGCACTTTACAGCAACAGAGGGGTGGCAGCTACTTTGTCTGGTGATCTTAGTACGTGATATAACTAACTCGAAAAAAAAATGGTTCAAATGGCTCCGAGCACTATGAGACTTAACATCTGAGGTCATCAGTCCCCTAGAACTTAGAACTACTTAAACCTAATCAACCTAAGGACATCACACACATCCATGCCTGAGGCAGGATTCGAACCTGCGACCATAGCAGTCGCGCGGTTCCGGACTCAAGCGCCTAGAAATGCTCGGCCACCGTGGCCGGCTAACACGAAAAGAATCTACGTAAATTAGCGCATGCTGCGGCGGACTGTTAGACAAGGAACCGATTACTGATGTTCCTATACGGTAGGCGTTGTCCCAGGGAACCCTACTTCCAACACCACTAGCGCTGCTCGCTCTTCAGTTTGCAGACAGGCTAGAGAAAAGAGTGCAGACCGCATGCAGGTGGTCTCTGCGAGGTGGAAACGCCCGGCTGCCTGTTTTTGCGCCTGTCAGGTAGTTCTGCACGTGTGTACGAGCAGCCAGCACGGCGCAGCGCGGTCAGGCCGGTCCTCCAGAAGCAGGCATGCCCACAGGCAGGCACCGCACGTTCCCGTCCGTGGTGGACGTGCCGTCGGTGGTGCACGTGAACATGTCGCTGCCTCGGCCGCTGCGCTCCCAGTGGCGGCTGCTCTTCACCACCGTCGAGCACGGCGTAAGCTACACCAAGCTGGTGGAGCGCATCGCCAACAAGGGACCCACAGTCCTCATTGTGCAGGACGCCACCGAGCACGTCTTCGGCGGCTTCGCCTCGGACAGCTGGGACTACTCCGACAGCTTCCGCGGGGACTTCACCTGCTTCCTCTTCACGTAAGTCGGAGGCTTGCTTCTTCTGGCGCTATCCCGCCTGTGGTGCTCTCGGGATGGAGACCCAGAGGTGTAGAGCGGTTAGACGTTTGTATAGAAGCGTTAAGTGAATTAAGGGAAACGAATTCGTGGATGAAACAGACAATGATTGCACGATACCTACTACAGAATATGTGGGGTCCTTCAATAAGTAATGTCCCACATTTTTTTCTCAGGACATATTACATTTATTGTTAAGAGTTAGAATTTGGTGACAATATACACTACTGGCCATTAGCATTGCTACACCAAGAAGAAATGCAGATGATAAACGGGTATTCATTGGACAAATATATTATACTAGAACTTACATGTGGTTACATTTTCACGCAATTTGGGTGCATAGATCCTGAGAAATCAATACCCAGAACAACCACCTATGGCCTTGATACGCCTGGGCATTAAGTCAAACAGAGTTTGGATGGCGTGTACAGGTACAGCTGCCCATGCAGCTTCAACACGATACCACAGTTCATCAAGAGTAGTGACTGGCGTATTTTGACGAGCTAGTTGCTCGGCCACCATTGATCAGACGTTTTCAATTGATGAGAGATCTGGAGAATGTGCTGGCCAGGGCAGCAGTCTAACATTTTCTGTATCCAGAAAGGCCCATTCAGTACCTACAACATGCGGTCGTGCATTAGCCTGCTGAAATGTAGGGTTTCGCACGGATCGAACTAAGGGTAGAGCAACGGGTCGTAACACATCTGAAATGTAATGTCCACTGTTCAAAGTGCCGTCAATGCGAACAAGAGATGACCGAGACGTGTAACCAATGGCACCCCATACCATCACGCCGGGTGATACGCCAGTATGGCGATGACAAATACATGCACCCCATGTGCGTTCACCGCGATGTAGCCAAACACGGAAGCGACCATCACGATGCTGTAAACAGAACCTGGATTCATCCGAAAAAATGACGTTTTGCCATTCGTGCAGCTAGGTTCGTCGTTGAGTACACCATCGCAGGCGCTCCTGTCTGTGTTGCAGCGTCAAGGGTAACCGTAGCCATGGTCTCCGAGCTGATAGTCCATGCTGCTGCAAACGTCGTCTAACTGTTCGTGCAGATGGTTGTTGTCTTGCAAACGTCCCCATCTGTTGACTCAGGAATCGAGACGATGCGTTACAGCCATGCGGATAACATGCCTGTCATCTCGACTGCTAGTGATACGAGGGCGTTGGGATCCAGCAAGGCGTTCCGTATTACGCTCCTGAACCCACCGATTCCATATTGTGCTAACAGTCATTCGATCTCGACCAACGCGAGCAGCAATGTCGCGATACGATAAACCGCAATCGCGATAGGCTACAATCCGACCTTTATCAAAGTCGGAAACGTGATGGTACGCATTCCTCCTCCTTACACGAGGCATCACAACAACGCTTCACCAGGCAACGCCGGTCAACTGCTGCTTGTGTATGAGAAATTGGTTGGAAACTTTCCTTATGTGAGCACGTTGTAGGAGTCGCCACCAGCGCCAACCTTGTGTAAACGCTCTGAAAAGCTAATCATTTGCATATCACAGCATCTTATTCCCGTCGGTAAAATTTCGCGTCTGTAGCACGTCATCTTCGTGGTGTAGCAATTTTAATGGCCAGTAGTGTAGAGCAACATGTCTTGTCCATGTCCTATTTTGCTATGTAAACTCCATCTTGTTCTATGGCCATACCAACGTTGTGGAAGAGCATGTATTCCCTGCTGGTAAAAGCTCTTGCCCTGTAGGCGTTGCCATGTTTTCAATACATGACTGACACTCTCGTCATCTTCAAAGTATGTTCCCTGTAGAGAATCTTTAAGCGGCCCAAAGAGATAGAAGTCCGAGAATGCAAGGTCTAGACTGTAGGATAAATGTGGCAATGATGTCCAACCCAATTTGGCGATGTGTTCCTGTGTTCTCAGAGACTTCTGTGTGGGCATGCATTATCGTGCCGGGTTCTTGTCCGATGGAAACGGTTCTTGAGTTTATTCAGAGTCTTCACGTATGCCTCTGAATTGATGGTTGACGCTCTTGGCACCGCATCCACGAGAATGACGCCATCACAATCCCAGAAGACTGTCACCATGACTTTTCCAGAAGAGGGGGTTGTCTTGAATTTCTTATTTTGTGGTGAATGAGGATGATGCCACTCCATGGACTGCCTTTTTGTTTCTGGCGCAAAGTGGTACACCCAGCCTTCGTCCCCTGTGACGATCCGTGACAGAAAGGCCCCTCCGTTGGTTTCAAAATGCCCCAACAATTCAGATGAAATGGCCTTTCTTTGAATCTTGTGATATGCTGTGAGGATTAGTGGAACCCATCGTGAGAACCTCTTTGAATATCTGAGAGACTCGATCATTGCAGACACACTTCCAATGCTGACCGACAATTCTAGAGCCACTTGTCCAGTTTTGATGCGTCGGTCGGCGCTAATAATGGCATCCGCACGATTCAGCATGTCTGGAGCAGTGGCTGTGACAGGACGTCCCGAGCGTGGCTGATCATGGAGCTCTGTTTCTGCATTTCCTGAGGCTGTAACATTCTTTACCCATCGACCAACTAACTCCTATCAACTGCAGTATCGCCATACACTGCCCACTAACGTTTATGGATGTTCACCACGATTTCTTTTTCTGCACACAAGAATTCAATAACAGCACGCTGCTTGTAACGTGAGTCGTATGGAGACGCCATTTTGACGCTGTACTACGGCTCTGCCATCTGCCAGGACGATTCGAAACTTCACTGGAACACAGAACAAACATCAAATGTGAAGCACCAGCAAGGCCGTTTGTCTATGTATATTAATGGTTTTTTTTTAAATATGGGGCATTATTTATTGAACGACCCTCGTAAAAGTAGTTGTACTGAAAGTAATATGTACAGAGTAAGAGAAAAAAATGGCACATGGGCGTTTACAGTGACATTAGATGATTAACCTCAAAATGTATGCAGGTTGTACCAGGAGATATGTCAGTTTCAGTGATATGACAGGAACGATCATTCGAAGCAAAAAATTCAAGATCTAGAATGCATGCTCTTAATCACTATGAAACAAATCACTTCCATTGCAAGCTCTTTGCTTTCCGTATTTTGGGAGGTGGTAGTACAGACCAAAAGAAGAGAAAAATGTTCGGTAAACACAGGCTCTAGAATGTATACCTTAAGAGCTGTGAACTCTTGTTCATCTTCGCTGCTGCATATCACATCTCTTCTACTGAACAGGTGTTCGTACCTCTTAAGTTATGCATTTCAGAGCCTATGTTTATGGGGACATTTTTTCCTTGATTGTGTCCATACGACCACCTCTCAAAATATGGAAAGCAAAGAATAAGTCCAAAACGTATATTTTTCAATATAAATTTAAGTTAGTAGTGGACTGCAATCGCTCGTACTGAGAAAGCAAGAGAGTTCACATAAAATTCAGTGACCGCAAGATGCAGACACTGGAAACTCCAGAAAAAGGGGCAATGCAACCATTTATTAAATTATCGTTTGGCCTTCATACAAAAATGCAGCACAATTACGTAATGTTAACCTAATACTAATTTTTCTATGTATTTCATTAAATAACCTAAACAGTAAGACTGGTTTGATGCAGCTCTGCATGCTGCCCTGTTCTGTGCAGGTACGATATCTTCATCTTTGCATAATTGCTGCAAACACACCCATTGCAGGCTGCTTGCTGTAACTGAGCTCTGGTGTCCCCCTACAACTTTTAGATCATTCCTGTCAACCGATCCCTTCTTTTAGTCAAGTTATGACATAAATTTCTTTCTTTCTTCAATTCTGTTACATTTACATACATACTCCTCAAACCACAGTACGGTGCACGGTGGAGGATACATTCTACACAAGTCATTCACTTTCCTGAAGCGAAGGAAAAACGACTGTTTATATATCCCCATACGAACCGTAATTTCGTTTATCTTGCCCTGTCCCCTCCTCATTATTATCTCTGCATTCGTTAATCTTCAGCATTTTCCTGTAGCACATCATTTCAAAAGCTTCTATTCTCTTCATGTCTGAACTGCATCTCGCCCACGTTTTTATTCCATACAAGGCTACATATCAGACAAACACCTTCAGAAAAGATTTCCTGACACTCAAATCTATATTATGTCAACAAACCTTTCTTTTTCAGAAACGCTTTTCTTGCCGTTGCTAGTATGCATTTTATATCCTCTCTAATACTTCTATCATCAGTTATTTTACTGCCCAGATAGTAAAGCTCATCTGCTACTTTCAGTGTTTCATTTCGAATCTATTTTCCTTGGCATCACATGATTTAACTCGACTACATATCTTTAGCCTTGATATGCTTTAGTTGATGTTCGTCTTAGAATATCTTTTCAGCCCACTATTCGTTTCTCCGATGACATTGTAATTCTGTCAGAGACATCAAAGGACTTGGAAGAGCAGTTGAACGGAATGGATAGCGTCTTGAAAGGAGGATATAAGATGAACATCAACAAAAGCAAAACGAGGATAATGGAATGTAGTCGAATTAAGTCGGGTGATGCTGAGGGAATTAGATTAGGAAATGAGACACTTAAAGTAGTAAAGGAGTTTTGCTATTTGGGGAGCAAAATAACTGATGATGTTCGAAGTAGAGAGGATATAAAATGTAGACTGGCAATGGCAAGGAAAGCGTTTCTCAAGAAGAGAAATTTGTTAACATCGAGTATAGATTTAAGTGTCAGGAAGTCATTTCTGAAAGTATTTGTATGGAGTGTAGCCATGTATGGAAGTGAAACATGGACGATAAATAGTTTGGACAAGAAGAGAATAGAAGCTTTCGAAATGTGGTGCTACAGAAGAATGCTGAAGATTAGATGGGTAGATCACATAACTAATGAGGAAGTATTGAATAGGATTGGGGAGAAGAGAAGTTTGTGGCACAACTTGACCAGAAGAAGGGATCGGTTGGTAGGACATGTTCTGAGGCATCAAGGGATCACCAATATAGTATTGGAGGGCAGCGTGGAGGGTAAAAATCGTAGAGGGAGACCAAGAGATGAATACACTAAGCAGATCCAGAAAGATGTAGGTTGCAGTAGGTACTGGGAGATGAAGAAGCTTGCACAGGATAGAGTAGCATGGAGAGCTGCATCAAACCAGTCTCAGGACTGAAGACCACAACAACAATTCGTTTCGTTCAGGTGCCCTTCCAAGTCCTTTACTGGCTCTGACAGAATTACAATGTTATCACAAACCCCAAAGTCTTATTTATTTCTCCTGAACTTCAGTTCCCTCTCCAAATTCCTCCTTCATTTTCTTTACCAGTTACTCTGTGGACAGATTGAATATCGCTACTGTGACTATTTTGTGATATCCAACGAAGTGCACCACCGCCGAATAAAAATGATCAAGCTGTACATCCCCTTCAGACGTCCACCCTACGTAAAATTGAGGAAAATAACTTCCACTATTTTGCTGCGAAAACTACTGATCACCACAGAATATCCTAGTTATTTCGAAACCATCATCAAAGTAAAGAAAAAGAAGGAATTTTAACCCTGAATGGGAAAAAATCTATGTTAAGCAATTTCTTTCAGCTTGATGGACAAATTACACGACCTGAGAGCGTCTCTCGCGTTCAAATCAGTGTCTGTAAATAAACTGCCATGCACGTGTATATTACAAACATTTCAAACACTTGAAATAACATACAGAATACAAACTTTCCCATTGCCTCTAATATCGGAGAAAACACAATCATTTTACGTTTGACTACAACAAGCTATAATTCGGGAGGATGTTGCTGTTTTGTACACTACGGCAAGTCCCATTTTACCAGTGCGAAACTATATGACACCTACATTTACGAAACAAATCATGAGATCCTGTCTTGTAATACGACCTCCTATAGTATTTTACGTCTTTCTCTCTTCCGTTACATTGAAACGAATTACCATCTGAGTACTCACATTTGACATTTTTACTCCATAACTCACCTCTACCGACATGTTTGTATAGTTTCTACCATACATCAGAATCTTGCGTTCTAGTTTTTTAAGAAATTTGATCATCACAGCCTGGTTCACATGTCAGAAAAAAACACTATCTTTCTAGGGTCCACAACGAGCTATAATTCAAGTGGTGTCTACTTTATAATTAGAGGTTATGAAATATGAAATTACTCAGGACTTGAGGTAATACATATTTTTAAACACGAAACCCTGACGATAATAATAAAAACAGTCATGATTCCACGATAATAGATACAGCGGATTTCTATTAGTTTTATGAGCAAAATCGATGTATTTTTTACAGAACTATCTGGATCCAAAGTTTAACTATTTATACCACTCCTTGTAACAAAATCTCCTTTAAGATTTCACCCCATCTCTCTCTTCTGATACATCTAAAAACAAATACCATCTGTGTGTCGACATCGAGCATGTTACGTATACATGTATTGCTAAGTTGGAGCACGTGGCCAGTGCTCGAAGTTGCTTGCACTGATTTGAGTAAAGTTTTGTCGACTGTACTGGAGGAAGACCATATCAAACAAACTATCAATAGCAAGAGAGGGTTCCTGTATTGTTCCTTCAAAAGCAGTTTAATACATTGTTTTTCCAGCTGTAACACATCCAAGCAGTGTACGACTATAACGTTGTACACCACCATACACTTTCTATTTCTACTATGATTTCGAGATCTGTGTCAGCTGCTAAACCAACATTATCACGTTTCGACCCATTGTCTCTCACAGAAAGCTCAACATCACATGCTGTAAACTACGCAGCTCCCACAACACGGAGGTTAGTAGAAATAAAACACAGTGGTGATGTTTCTCAGTGACAAGAACGTGGAAGGCATCGCAACATATGGAAAGTGAAAGAGCTTCCGGCACTGTAGAGCATTTCCAACAGCTATCCGAAGGCGATAACCTATACACGTAATCTTATCTTCCACAGTGATTGGGTAGCAGATGTATCGGTGTTCCATTCAGAAGAGCATTGTTTCCTCATTTTGCAATCATGTCCATGATTTCTGTTCTAGTGTTGACCATCACCAGAAGATGCTGTTCGAGGAAGTAGAGATAAAAAGAGGTACTGTTACCTTATTCGTGGAAAAATTTTAAAAATATAAAAATATGTGGCGCACATGCAGCATATGGAAACAGGACCATTCTGCGGCACTGAGGAACGCTTCCAAATACCTGTTTGAAGGTGAAGACTTCTACATTTTATCCCATTCTCCACAGTGACAAGTAACAGATATCCAGTGTTCTGCCAAGGCTTCCTCCATCTCAACCATGTTGAGTCATCCAAAATGCGGCAATCAACAGTGAACCTGAGGATGGATGGGATGGGAAAGACACTGTGGATATGGGGGCGATGTACGGTAATACACAGTGCAGTTGATAGTGCAATCAGTTTTAGCAATTTTACCAGTTGTTCCTAACTGCTTCCCAGTTTCTGCATCATATATGACTGTGCAGTACGTCTATTCAGCGATATACACCAAAGTATACCAGACAGAGTACTATACCAATGTAATTAGGTTATCTACATATTTCCAGCGCATCGATCATAGTTCAGAATTTACGATAACGGCTTGTCGTCTTTCCCTGTGTGGGTGGCATCACAGAGTATTCTTACATTCACAGGATGAAGTCGGAGATAGACAGATCCCTCCCTAATTGTCATTAACCAATCCACCCTGTAACACCAATCTTACCTACAGCACCCATCCAAAATCGCAACAAGATCTCTTCCAATGGATCTGTGTCAAGAAGGGTAGCACCTCTTATCAGTGTATAGTAGACGTGAGAGTGTTGTGGTGATACAACAAATTGGAGTTTCAAAGGTTTCACGTAAATCAACCGTGCTATCAATTGTGAAGCATTATTCCACTGTCTGGAGTCAGCACCAGGAAAGTACCTGCATGAGAGAAATGATGTAGAGCATAAACATACAATCTGATAGTTACCCAGTTCTACACGTAAACACACTATATTGTTAAAGCAATATGGTTTCGGAAGTATTAGTTATGCGGAATGCGACGCTCTTAAAACTCTGCTGCAGGATATATTTGTCCAACATCACATGTACAACAACCCTGCAAGTTTCCTACCCCAATCACTACAGTGACAAACTTTAAAATGATGAAACTACTTCCCTCTACGCTATTCTGGCGTCCTAGGAAGGCAACGTCAGTGTATATCCACGCTTGAGCTGCTTATAAACCAGCTAGCACAAAGTCTGGAGACTGCTATTCTATCTCTTGGGAAATTAATGGATTTTGTACATTTTTTTTTATTTCGGAAATGTATGTACCCTCAATCACACTTCGCGTGTCAGTCATGCTTATCATCAATAGTAGTAGTATCAGTTTTGATGGATATGTTATGGTTCGCTAGGAATCAGGGAAGATTAACCGACATGAATATTTTCGATAGCTGATACATTGAGGTACCACCCACACTATTCTACACAAAAATGAACACGAAGAAGCAGCAACTTCTTACTTAGGAGTAATAAGCACCACAATCAGTAACCAAAGGAGATGTAACAGTCTTATTGCTGTTTGCAGTAGCATCACCACAACCCTGGTGGCATTCCTTTTGCACAAAGAAGTCCATGTCTGATGTTAGGTAGTTTTGCTCGTGTAGGACAATAAAGCAATTTCGTTCTAACATCACATCTCTTGAGTACACCCCCCTCACACTACTAAAGGTGATATATGTGACTTAGGTCCAATCTCCCCCCCCATGAACCATGGACCTTGCCGTTGGTGGGGAGGCTTGCGTGCCTCAGCGATACAGATGGCCGTACCGTAGGTGCAACCACAACGGAGGGGTATCTGTTGAGAGGCCAGACAAACATGTGGTTCCTGAAGAGGGGCAGCAGCCTTTTCAGTAGTTGCAGGGGCAACAGTCTGGATGATTGACTGATCTGGCCTTGTAACATTAACCAAAACGGCCTTGCTGTGCTGGTACTGCGAACGGCTGAAAGCAAGGGGAAACTACAGCCGTAATTTTTCCCGAGGACATGTAGCTTTACTGTACGATTAAATGATGATGGCGTCCTCTTGGGTAAAATATTCCGGAGGTAAAATAGTCCCCCATTCGGATCTCCGGGCGGGGACTACTCAGGAGGACGTCGTTATCAGGAGAAAGAAAACTGGCGTTCTACGGATCGGAGCGTGGAATGTCAGATCCCTTAATCGGACAGGTAGGTTAGAAAATTTAAAAAGGGAAATGGATAGGTAAAAGTTAGATATAGTGGGAATTAGTGAAGTTCGGTGGCAGGAGGAACAAGACTTTTGGTCAGGTGATTACAGGGTTATAAATACAAAATCAAATAGGGGTAATGCAGGAGTAGGTTTAATAATGAATAAAAAAATAGGAGTGCGGGTTAGCTACACCAAACAGCATAGTGAACGCATTATTGTGGCCAAGATAGACACAAAGCCCATGCCTACTACAGTAGTACAAGTTTATATGCCAACTAGCTCTGCAGATGATGAAGAAATAGATGAAATGTATGACGAGATAAAAGAAATTATTCAGGTAAAGAAGGGAGACGATAATTTAATAGTCATGGGTGACTGGAATTCGTCAGTAGGAAAAGGAAACATAGTAGGTGAATATAGATTGGGGGGAAGGAATGAAAGAGGAAGCCGCCTTGTAGAATTTTGCACAGAGCATAACTTAATCATAGCTAACACTTGCTTCAAGAATCATAAAAGAAGGTTGTATACCTGGAAGAATCCTGGAGATACTAAAAGGTATCAGATAGATTATATAATGGTAAGACAGAGATTTAGGAACCAGGTTTTAAATTGTAAGACATTTCCTGGGGCAGATGTGGATTCTGACCACAATCTATTGGTTATGAACTGCAGATTGAAACTGAAGAAACTGCAAAAAGGTGGGAATTTAAGGAGATGGGACCTAGATAAACTGAAAGAACCAGAGGTTGTACAGAGTTTCAGGGAGAGCATAAGGGAACAATTGACAGGAATGGGGGAAAGAAATACAGTAGAAGAAGAATGGGTAGCTCTGAGGGATGAAGTAGTGAAGGCAGCAGACGATCAAGTAGGTAAAAAGACGAGGGCTAATAGAAATCCTTGGGTAACAGAAGAAATATCGAATTTAATTGATGAAAGGAGAAAATATAAAAATGCAGTAAATGAATCAGGCAAAAAGGAATACAAACGTCTCAAAAATGTGATCGACAGGAAGTGCAAAATGGCTAAGCAGGGATGGCTAGAGGACAAATGTAAGGATGTAGAGGCTTGTCTCACTAGGGGTAAGATAGATACTGCCTACAGGAAAATTAAAGAGACCTTTGGAGAGAAGAGAACCACTTGTATGAATATCAAGAGCTCAGATGGCAACCCAGTTCTAAGCAAAGAAGGGAAGGCAGAAAGGTGGAAGTATATAGAGGGTTTATACAAGGGCGATGTACTTGAGGACAATATTATGGAAATGGAAGAGGATGTAGATGAAGATGAAATGGGAGATAAGATACTGCGTGAAGAGTTTGACAGAGCACTGAAAGACCTGATTCGAAACAAGGCCCCGGGAGTAGACAACATTCCATTAGAACTACTGATGGCCTCGGGAGAGCCAGTCATGACATAACTCTACCATCTGGTGAGCACGATGTATGAGACAGACGAAATACCCTCAGACTTCAAGAAGAATATAATAATTCCAATCCCAAAGAAAGCAGGTGTTGACAGATGTGAAAATTACCGAACTATCAGTTTAATAAGTCACAGCTGCAAAATACTAACGCGAATTCTTTACAGACGAATGGAAAAACTGGTAGAAGCCGACCTCGGGGAAGATCAATTTGGATTCCGTAGAAATGTTGGAACACGTGAGGCAATACTGACCTTACGACTTATCTTAGAAGAAAGATTAAGAAAAGGCAAACCTACGTTTCTAGCATTTGTAGACTCAGAGAAAGCTTTTGATAATGTTGACTGGAATACTCTCTTTCAAATTCTAAAGGTGGCAGGGGTAAAATACAGGGAGCGAAAGGCTATTTACAATTTGTACAGAAACCAGATGGCAGTTATAAGTGTCGAGGGGCATGAAAGGGAAGCAGTGGTTGGGAAAGGAGTGAGACAGGGTTGTAGCCTCTCCCCGATGTTATTCAATCTGTATATTGAGCAAGCAGTAAAGGAAACAAAAGAAAAATTCGGAGTAGGTATTAAAATTCATGGAGAAGAAGTAAAAACTTTGAGGTTCGCCGATGACATTGTAATTCTGTCAGAGACAGCAAAGGACTTGGAAGAGCAGTTGAACGGAATGGACAGTGTCTTGAAAGGAGGATGTAAGATGAACATCAACAAAAGCAAAACGAGGATAATGGACTGTAGTCAAATTAAGTCGGGTGATGCTGAGGGAATTAGATTAGGAAATGAGACACTTAAAGTAGTAAAGGAGTTTTGCTATTTGGGGAGCAAAATAACTGATGATGGTCGAAGTAGAGAGGATATAAAATGTAGACTGGCAATGGCAAGGAAAGCGTTTCTCAAGAAGAGAAATTTGTTAACATCGAGTATAGATTTAAGTGTCAAGAAGTCGTTTCTGAAAGTATTTGTATGGAGTGTAGCCATGTATGGAAGTGAAACATGGACGATAACTAGTTTGGACAAGAAGAGAATAGAAGCTTTCGAAATGTGGTGCTACAGAAGAATGCTGAAGATAAGGTGGGTAGATCACGTAACTAATGAGGAGGTATTGAATAGAATTGGGGAGAAGAGGAGTTTGTGGCACAACTTGACTAGAAGAAGGGATCGGTTGGTAGGACATGTTTTGAGGCATGAAGGGATCACAAATTTAGCATTGGAGGGCACCGTGGAGGGTAAAAATCGTAGAGGGAGACCAAGAGATGAATACACTAAGCAGATTCAGAAGGATGTAGGTTGCAGTAGGTACTGGGAGATGAAGAAGCTTGCACAGGATAGAGTAGCATGGAGAGCTGCATCAAACCAGTCTCAGGACTGAAGACCACAACAACAGGTCCAATCTCCTACGGAACATTATACGGAATGGCTTAGGTCTAATAAACGCATTGATTCTTCTCCTTAATACTTAAGGAATAGCATTGTTTCTGATTTCAGCTGTAATTTGGTAATATCTATATATGACTGCATGTGAGATTACAGTTATGGATTGGGATACATATGGTTTGCTTACTTTAATACAGCGCCTTTGTGTAATACTTATGTCGCCTTTGTTAGAGTATGTGTTACGAAAACCAGCGTAGTTTACAGGGGATGGGTAGGGTTAAAAGTGAATGCAGCCAGAGCATAATTTTTAAGCTTTTCTCGGTTTTGAGTGTCCGGGCACGCTCAGCCCACCTCAATTTTTCGCATTTCATGGTACTTTTCTCTAATTTTGTGCATTCTCAGTCAATTTAAGAAAATTTGCAAGTGTTTTTCGCGTGTCTACGTATTTCGTCGTATTTTGCTCAATTTTACATACACTCTCAAAAAAAGTTTTTCATCACCACGGTTCCATGAACTCCTGAAGATAGATGTTAACTGTGGGTATTATATCACAGACACAATCCCTTTGACTGTTCAGGCATGTCATTAAACCCATCCAAAGATGTAAACAACCATGGATGAGCAGCGCCTATTAGACGGAGGGGGTCCGACAGCCGATCATTTCCAGTCATTCCACCAGGAAGGAGGTACACAGCTCGTGTTGCCGGCCGTGGTGGCCGTGCGGTTCTAGGCGCTCAGTCCGGAACCGCGCAACTGCTACGGTCGCAGGTTCGAATCCTGCCTCGCGCATGGATGTGTGTGATGTCCTTAGGTTAGTTAGGTTTAAGTAGTTCTAAGTTCTAGGGGACTGATGACCACAGAAGTTAAGTCCCATAGTGCTCAGATCCATTTGAACCATTGTTTAGCTCGTGTTGTCTGTAGTTCAACCATGCCTAGACAGTCAATACCGCAGTTCGATCGCTTCCGCATCGTTACTTTGTGCCAGGAAGGGCCCTCAACAAGGGAAGTGTCCAGGCGCCTCAGAGTGAACCAAAGCGATGTTGTTCGGACATGGAGGAGATACTGAGAGACAGGAACTGTCGATGACCTACTGATTATGGCTTGGAGGAACCCTGACAGCAACGCCACCATGTTGAATAATGCTTTTGGTGCAGCCACAGAATGTCGTGTTATGACTCAAGGTGTACGCAATAGGCTGCATAATGCACAACATGATGTGAACAGCATCTTCTGGTGATATTCAACACCAGAACAGTAATCATGTACATGACTGCAAAATGAGGAAACAATGCTCTTCTAAACGGAACACCAAGACATCCACTACCCCAGTACTGTGGATGATGAGATTAATTGTATAGTTGTTGGAAACGCTCTACAGTGCCAGAAACTCTTCCAGTTTCGATATGTTGCGATACCTTCCACGTTTTTGTCACCGAGAGACATCGCCTTTGTGTTTTATTTCTATCAATCTGTGTCTCGTGGGAGCTGCATAGTTTACTCCATGTGATGTTGAGCTTTCTGCGAGAGGCAATGGATTGAGACGTGTTAATACCAGTTTAGCAGCTGATGCAGACCTTGAAATCATGGTAGAAATTGAAAATGTGTAGCGATGTATAATGCTGTAGTCATACACTGCTTGGATGTGATTCCGCCGAAGAAAACAATGTATTAAACTGCTTATGAAGGACCAATACAGGACCCCTCTCTTGCGATTGATAGTCTGTTGGATATGGTCTCCCTCCAGTACAGTCGACAAAACTTTGCACAGATCTATGCAGGCGACTTCGTGCACTGACGATGTGCTCCAATTGAGCAATATATGTATATGTAAAACGCTTGAAGTAAACACACTGACGGTACTTGTTTTTCGGTGTATCGAAAGAGAGAGATGGGGTACAATGTTAAAGGAGATTTCGTCTGTATCTATTCTCGTGGGATCATGACTGTTTTTATTATTATCGTCAGGATTGTGTGTTTAAAGATATGTGTTACCTCACGTCCTGTGTAATTTCATGTTTCACAACCTCTGATTATAAAGTAGACATCAGTTTAATTATAGCTTGTTATGAAACCTAGAAATGATAGTATTTTTTTTCCAATGTGTGAGTAGATTGCATGAAACAGACTGTGATGATCAAATTGCTTACAAAACAAGAACGCAAGAATCTGCTGTATGGTAGAAACTTTATAGGCATGTCGATACAGGGGAGCTATGGAGCAAAAATGTCGAATATAAGATCGCAGACAGTAACTGGTTTCGATGTAAGGGAAGACAGAGAGACATAGTGAAATTTTATTGGAGGTTGTTTTACAATACAGGCTCTCACAATTTATTTGGAAACGTAGGTGTGATATAGCAACGTCCTCTTGAATTATAGCTTGTTGTCGAACGTAAAATGATTGTTTTCTTTCCGAAAAGTGAGCTAATGGCGTGAAATATTGTATTCTCTAACATTATGCCCCGTGTATGAAATACTTGTAATACACACTTGCATGACAGTTTATTTACATACACTGGCTGGAACGTGAGAGGCGCTCTCAGGTCGTGTAATTTGTCTATTAAGCTGAAAGAAATTCCTTAATATAGTTTTTTCCTTCGGAGTTTAAATTCTCGGTTTTTCTTTACTTTGATGATGATTTCGAAATAACGAGGGAATTCTGTGGTGATTGGTAGTTTTCGCAACAAAATAGTGGAACTTTTTTTCCGAATTTCCGCAGGGTGGACGAGTACAGGGGATGTATAGCCTTATCATTTGTAAACGGCTGTGGTGCACTTCATTGGATGTCACAAAATACTGAGATGCGAATTGTATATTGCAGTCAAACATAAAAACTATACCGATTTTGCTCATAAAAATAAAAGAAAACGGACTGCACCTATTTTCGTGGCAAGAGGAAATTTATTATTGTCAAGATTGTGTTCTTCTCATTAATAAATGATCGATTATAAACGGTCCGTTGACGTTAAATACAATTGTTACAGTGAATTGTTTTCACGGCGGGCACTTGGTTGGAGTAGTGGACGCTCCAGTGTGTTTGCGCGCGCGCTTATGTGTGTGTGTGTGTTTGTGTGTGGTGGTCACTCTAGGTAGCAGCACTTACTAAACTGCTCTTTGTCCAACACCAGCATCTCTCAGGCTGAACATATTTAGTGCCAAGAAGAATAAAAGTAGTACCTTACACCCAGCCTTTTTCCCACCAGCTTGTAGGAGAAGGATAGAGTTTGAGTGTGTATGCCACGAGTTTCGATTGGTATTGTGAAACTTTTTTCCAGCCTAATAACACCAGTTGTATGGTATCGTCAATTTTTTAGCTGTATTGAAATTTTAGGCAGTCCTTGTTTTGCGCAATTTATGCATTTGTGTAAGTGGGGTCTTCTTTATGACTAATTACAAAATTGCGACCAATTTTTACTTTAATTTCCCAACCTTAATTAATAGAGTACTGTATTCTAACCTTCCTCTCCGGCATCTGGTCTGTTTCCATATGTTGGGGTTGCACGTCCAGAAGTACCAGGGTATTAAGCCCTTAAAGGGCACTGCCATACTAATTTTCCTCCAATTCCTTGGTGAGACGCGGAGTGTGACATCAGCACAGCCCTGGGACTAAGAAATTCCCACCAAAATTCGAAATTCCCGCCAAAGTTCGAAATTCCCGCCAATAGGTTAGGTTGCTTAAGGGGAGGGGTGGGTACGGGAACCCCCGTGGCGGTTGACGAAAATACAGGACGTCATCTGGGGGCGGTGGGTATGGTTGGGGTGGGCTACTTAACTGATAAATTTAATTAATTTGCATAGCAATTTGATATCAAAATTGAGGTAGCAGCCCCATTTGCTACTTCTGGCGTTTCCCGTCTCACACATCTTCCACATCTAATGGAATAGTACGAGGGTAAGTCAATTATTATCCGCAAAGTAGTTATAAAATTTTATTGTAATCAAATAGGACACTTACAAGAACATCATTTTTTCTCCTTGCGTTTCAACGCACTTGGTTCGTCGTTGTACAAGCTTCCTGATGCCCTCATAAAAGAAGGTTCTCGGTTGAGCTGCAAGCCAGGAATGCACCGCTTCTTTCACTGCTTCGTCCGAGGCAAATTGACGGCCCCTTAATACCTGTTTGAGTGGACCAAACAAGTGATAGTCAGAAGGGGCAAGATCGGGACTATATGTAGGATGATCCAATACTTCAAATTTGAGTTTCTGGAGCGTTTCAGCAGTGTGGGCAGCAGTATGCGAACGGACATTGTCGTGCAACAACACAACACCTTTTGACAGCAATCCTCGACGTTTGCTTCGAACTGTACGCTTTAGCCTGGCAGTAAGCATTTCACTGTAACGTACACTGTTTATTGTTGTTCCCCTTTCCCCATAACGTTCCAGTACTGGACCTTGTGCGTCCCAAAAAACCGTGAGCATCAGTTTTCCTGTGGTCGTTGGGTCTTGAACTTTTTCTTGCACGGCTAATTTGGATGTTCCCATTACGTACTCTGCCTTTTACTCTCCGGCTCGTAATGATGGGTCCATGTTTCGTCACCAGTAATGATCCTGTATAAGAAGTTGTCCCCTTCGTTACTATAGCGATCAAAATGTTTTTTGCAGATGTGCAAGCGCGTTTGTTTATGCAACTTTGTGAGTTGTTTTGGGACCTATCTTGCACAAATTTTATGAAACCCAAGTCTGTTGTGGATGATTTCGTAGGCATACCCGTGACTAATTTGCAGATGATGTGCCACTTCGTCAATAGTTAATCGTCTGTCGAAACGCTCAATGGTTTCTTCATTTGTGACGGTAAACGGTCGTCCGGCTCCTTCATCGTGCATAACACTTGTGCGACCATTTCGGAATTTTTCAGTCCATTCGTAGACACTCCGTTGTGGGGAAAACACTGTTCCCGTACTGCACCGAAAGTCTTCGATGAATTTCGGCCCCTGATACGCCTTCCGAACCAAAAAAAAAAAAAAAAAAAACAGATCACTGAACGTTGCTCTCGTTTGGTGCAAATAGACAGCGGACCAGCCATGATCAACAGCACGGCAGCGATAACGAAACTAACCTAGCAGCTTGAAAATTGCAAAGATATAACAACAAATAAACAAAGCATGCGTCATCAACGTAAAACAACAGTACCACCAAAATAAACAAAAATATAACTAAATTGCGGATAATAATTGACTTACCCTCGTATTTGTCATGGTTGGGTCTCCCAATAATATCTGTAGTTTTGAGGAAACGTTGTCCACTCCAGGGGTCTTGTTTCAGCTTAGTTCTTACAGAGCTCTGTCAAATTCTTCTTGTGTTATTATATCTCCCACTTCGTTTTCATTTACTTATTCTTCCCTTCCCATAATATTGTCTTCAAGTTATATTTCCTCGTGTAACCCATTTATGTGTATTCTTTCCACCTTTTCGCTTTGTCTTCTTTTCTTAGTACTGAACTGCCAACTGAGCTCTTAATATTCATACAGCCACTTACTTTTTTTTTGTAAACATCTCTTTAATTTCGCTAAAGGCGGCATCTTTGCCATACTCACGCATGCTTCCTTGTATCTGTATTCTAGCAATTACTGCATTTTGCACTTTCTGTGAATCTCATTTTTTTATGTCTTTATTCCCTGTAGCTTGCTTCGTTTGCTGCTTTTGTATAATTTCTCCTTTCGTAAATTAAATTCAGTAGTTCATGTGTTATTCAAGAATTTCTTACTGGGTCTTGTCCTTTTGCATATTTTATTCTTTGTGGCCTTCACTTTTTCGTCTCTCAAACTTGTCCATTCGTTTCGCTTTCTGTTTATTTCCCCTGTTTCTGCCAGTCATTGCCTAATATAACTTTTTAAACTCTCAACAACCCTTGGCTCTTTTCATTTATCCAGTTTCCGTCTCCTTAATATTCCACCGATCTGGAATTCCTTCAGTTTTTAACTGCAGTTCATTATCAACAAATTACAGTCACAGTCCATATCTTCATTCGAAAGACTTCGCACTTTACAATCTTGTTTCGAAATTCTGTCTTCCCATTATTTAATCTATTGGGAACCTTTCAGGTCTCTTCCACGTAAGCACCCTTGTGTCATGATTATTAAACCAACTCTGCAGTTATTAAATTATGCTCTGTTGAAAATTTTACAAGTGAGGATCCCCATTCATCCTTTCCCCCTGCCCATATTCTCCTATTATTTGTTCTTACCTTCCTTCTCCTACCACTGAATTTTAGTCTCCCATTACAATTAAATTTTCGTCTCCCTTAACTGTCTACATGTTTTCTTTTATCTCATATATTGTTTCAATCTTTTCATCTGCGGAGCTAGGAGACATATGAATTAGAAACTTTGTGGTGGTTGTTGGTTTCGTATCTACCATAGCTATGGCAATACGTGCACTATGTTGTTCATAGTAGCTTATCCGCTCTTGCATTTTCTTATTTATTATTAGACCTACTCCTGCATTACTCCAACTTCATTTTGTGTTTTTAATCCTTTGATGTCTTGACGAGAAGTCCCTTTTCTCCTGTCAAACCCATTTCACTAATTCCCACTATATCTAACCTTATCACATCGACTTTCCTTCTGAACTCCTCTGATCTGCCAACCCAATTAAAGGAGATAATATTCCACACACCGATCCATAGAATTCCAGTTTTGTTTATCCTGACATCCTTCTGTGTTGAAACTTCCTGGCAGATTAAAACTGTGTGCCCGACCGAGACTCGAACTCGGGACCTTTGTCTTTCGCGGGCAAGTGCTCTACCATCTGAGCTACCAAAGCACGACTCACGCCCGCTACTCACAGCTTTACTTCTGCCAGTACCTCGTCTCCTACCTTCCAAACTTTACAGAAGCTCTCCTGCGAACCTTGCAGAACTAGCACTCCTGAAAGAAAGGATATAGCGGAGACATGGCTTAGCCACAGCCTGGGGGATGTTTCCAGAATGAGATTTTCACTCTGCAGCGGAGTGTGCGCTGATAGGTTCGCAGGAGAGCTTCTGTAAAGTTTGGAAGGTAGGAGACGAGGTACTGGCAGAAGTAAAGCTGTGAGGACGGGCGTGAGTCGTGCGTCGGTTGCTCAGATGGTAGAGCACTTGCCCGCGAAAGGCAAAGGTCCCGAGTTCGAGTCTCGGTCGGGCACACAGTTTTAATCTGCCAGGAAGTTTCATATCAGCGCACACTCCGCTGCAGAGTGAAAATCTCATCCTTCTGTGTTGTCCGCATCGCGAGGTCCTAATGGATTTTACCTTCGTAATATTTTACCGAAGAGGAGCCATATAGTGGATATCCATGTCTTCGGAAAAATAACGGATGTAATTTCCCGTTGCATTCAGTGTTTCGCCGCATCAGCATAACAAGGTCAAGTTGGCTAAATATTACAAAGCCAGATTAGTCAATTATCCAGACTGTTGTAGTCCCTACAACTACTGAAAAGGCTGTGGCCCCTCTCCACAGATACCCCTCCATTGAGGTTGCACGTACGGTACAGCTTTCTGTATCACTGAGATACACAGGACACTCCACCTTGCCGAGTTCCATGTTTCCTTGGAAGGAAAGGATCATAGAGACGTCAATTAATACAAAATAATCATAAGAAATATTGAGAGTGTACAAATATAGTAGTGGTATCCCATTTTATTGACTAATTGTTCTTCATTATGTTAATGATTAATCTCCACATTTCTATCACTTAGTTTCACCAACATTTATTGTTTCTTGGCTTAAAAATTCGTCCGTTTCATTAGGAAGAATGCTGCTGTGTGCCAGAACCTCTAAAATGTTCATTAATATTCATGCTTGACCCTACCAACTTTCTCGAAAGTGAGGAATAAGT
Source organism: Schistocerca nitens (assembly GCF_023898315.1). NCBI lineage: Eukaryota > Metazoa > Arthropoda > Insecta > Orthoptera > Acrididae > Schistocerca > Schistocerca nitens. The sequence goes on from NC_064617.1 coordinate 863,661,404, forward strand.
TCATAACAAGACGACGAAAGACATGCAGGTACCAGAAATCGCTAAACCATAAATTTAAGTATCTTAATTTAGTCCTTGTGAGGATCTCTTACAGCCAATAATAATGATACATTTGGCAAATCTCTTGCTTTCATAAAGGCTGTTTATACACACGCTTGCCAAACAATACATGTATTAAGCCATAAAATACTAGCAACTGTAAAGATCTGTGACTAGTCCAATTTCGTACTATACAACGAGAGGCGCCAGTCCATTACTGATCTGACATATCTCACTTTTATTACGTAAATTTCCATTAATCACAATTAAAGTCATGTTTCTACCAGTCGATCTATGTTTGATGCTAATTATGGTAATCAGTGATTGTATAGGTCAAGTCATCCTTTCCTGTCTACTAACCTTCTCTGTTCTGATTGGGAACTTTTGCACGTGGGATATATTAAACATCGCTTGTAAGGCTCGTCTTGGAAGCCAGCTGTGGGCCGAGATCCGTGCAATGACACTCCCTTCAACGGAGTTCTCCAGCGAAACTTGCAGGACTAGCACTACCGGAAGAAAGAAGGGTAGGAGATGAGGTAGTGGCGAAGTAAAGCTGTGAGAACAGGTTGTGAGTCCTGCTCACAGTCGGTAGAGCACTTGCCCACGAAACACAAAGGTCCCGAATTCGAGTCTTGCTCCGGCAAACAGTTTTAATCTGACACAAAGTTTCATATTAGCGCGCACTCTACTGCTAAATGAAAATTTCGCTCTAAAAACAAAAAAATTGTCATATATAGACATTTGCAGACTTGCAGCTGTGGTATGAAAAAGATGGGACAGGTAGTCAGACGTGGCTTTATAGCAGGAACAATCCCGCCATTTGCCTTAAGCAATTTAGGGAAGCCACAGGAAACCTAAACAGGACGGTTGAAGCCTCCACTTTCCCGAATACAGAGACACTCTCTTTAAAACAGTGCTACCTCTTTTGCTTCACTCATAGTGTACAATACTGATTTTCAAGTAAGTTATTTAATAACGAAAGAGCCTAATGTTATACTGTTCATGCATTTCGCACTCATAGTCACTGCACATACTACACACGCTACACAAACATTGTTTCATAGCACCACACACTCTTTCAGCTGATTCAGGACTGTTTTGCGCACCGCAACTTTCCATTTGCCAGTCTGAAAAACTGACTCCGCATACTTCTGTGACGAGTGAGATGTTGAACTCAGAAAGAGGATAAGGTTTTAGTGTTATACACTCTGTTGCTTTCGGAGAAAGTTTTTCCAGAAAAGGAAAAAAAGAAGGAAAAAAGATAGTGTGAAAATGTTATGCGGAATGTTAGCTCTTTTATTATCGTTATTATTGTTTATTCGTGTTGCATTTTTTTACCAAGTTCCTACTCAGTGTTATCTAAGTAATCCTTCAAGGAATAGATAATTTTTAGCTGCCTTTTTAAAAAAGTTTGTCTTAGCAATTTCTTTACCTTCCTTTCGTAATTTATTGTGCAGTTTTATTCTTTAGTAGAAAATGCTATTTTGAGTTTTGTGTCTTTTCGCTACATAATATTTTATGTACGCCACCGCCATTTCCCTTTTTCAACCCAGAGTCTGTGCGCAGTTGACAGGACAGGAACGCCGAAAGACAAATCGCGACTTCTTAAAAGAAGTCAAACCCACACTTACGTGATGACTAAAATTAATAATAGCTTTTACGAAATTTACATCTACAATTGCTGGTGCAGACGACTTTAATTACAGTGGCTGGTAAGGATACTGTCCAGTTACTTGAGGTCTTCAGGATGCAGCTCTCGAGGCAATGACATCGGACAATGCCATGCCTACTCTTCTCTTGTGCCTCACTCAGAGAACAACAAGAAAATTAGTAACGCTCAGAGTCTCGAATGTTTAACGCTTTGGTGAAATAAAAATTAGTAGTTCAAAAAACTAAATCTGGATACAATATTCCAATAAATCATCAATAACAATTATGAATATGCATTGCATCATTAATGATCGGTATTAGATGGTGATGCAGCATTGCTGTGTAGTTATTGTCCGTGTTATGATGAGGCGAAATTACTTTCGTCTGGCCACAACTGTATGTTCTTTGTTGCTCTGGGAGAAGGATGATCAAACTAGAACACGTGAAATATTAGTTCACTTTATTATATAAATGAATGACGGATGTACTTATCTTCGGTTTCCACAGAAACACTGGTTAATTTACAACTGTCATGGACTAGCAAAGCATCACTTGATCCACCGATTGAAAACCTGTTTTCTTGAGGTACAATGGTCAACGTTATCGACACTAAAAGTTCATCTGAAACTTCAACTACTCTTACAAGGGGAGGCCGCCAATTGTGAAATTCAGATTCGATTCATACTGCGCATAATAAAAGCTCATGCCCAGAGGTGTAATGTGGCAAAGCACCAAGATGCACTTCTCAGCCGTTGTCGGGAAAATCGACAGTTACAAGAAACCGTTGCGGTGAAATACTCTTTACGATTAATAATGTTCTACAGCGTCGTGGCGCAGCGGTAAGCGCTCGGGTTCAAGTTGCGCTAGGGACCGCATCTACCTTCTTTCGAAGTTAGCAGGCAACTACGCTGTTATGCGGCGGCTCGTTTCGGCCCATTCAACATCTGTCCTTCAAGTGTAACGAGCGAGTAACGGAGTTTGTTTCATACCTGCCACAGCAAATTTGTGTTCGTGGGGTTTCTATTCTAATTCGAACGTTTGACTTACGCTATACGTATTCGTTTCGGAATATCGTTTCTACGTCTTCCGTTAACTATACGTGGTTAACATTATGAAGACAATTAATAACATTTGTGAAATACAACTTTATTTGCGGAAAACATAATGATGTTCGAAGTCGCCAGTTTTTCCACGACAAACAACTTTCAACAACTTATTATATGCATAATTGTTGCAACTGATTGCCGGGAATTATATATATATATATATATATATATATATATATATATATATATATATGTGTGTGTGTGTGTGTGTGTTTATACACACATTTGAATTACAAAAAACAAATACTAAAAAAAAAAAAAAAGTTGCATGGCGCGAGATTCGATCCCCCGACCTTCGGATTACGAACCCGAGCGCTTACCGCTGCCCCACGACGCTGCAGAAAATTATTAATCGTAGAGAGTATTTCACCGCAACGGTTTATTTTAACTGTCGATTTTCTCTACAACGGTTGAGAAGTGCATCTTGGTGCTTTGCCACATTACACCTCTGGTCATGAGCTTTTATTATGCGCAGTATGAATCTAATCTGAATTTCACAATTGGCGGCCTCCCTTTGTTAGATCCTAGATGACGATGTCAGCTGCTTAGCTGAGGTCTCGAAATGGGCTGAGTTCTTGCATGCTCGACACCATATTGACCTCAGCGTGTGGGCGCTGTTGTTGTTGAGAGGGGAGGCCTTCCGTACATCGCTGTGGATAGCAGCGAGCCACCACTTACGTCTGTGGTATCGATCCGCATTGCTATCTTTGCTGTGGCACCAGGATCTCTGGGCAGCACCGCAGCCCATTCTCAAATGCGGTAGATATGCCGCATTAAATTTCTGACAGCATTACGGTTGGCGATCTACCCCATACAACCTAGACCCTAGACATCACCATGAACCGATTTATTTCGTGTTTCTGACTGGAGTCTGCCAAACTAGCACGTCAAGTCTGTCTGCCAAACTTGCACGCCAAGTCTTTCCAACCAATGCAGCTGGAGATGGAGTGTTGATCACGTAGTTGGTTGGGGAGATGTCATGTAGCAACCCGCTGAAGCATCCGCCACCGCACCAGGTCGCTTGCCTCACACCGTGCCACCATGTCAGGCAGCCTTCCGCCTCGTCTCCCTCGTTAGCGACGACTGTACCATCGCTTGCTACACACCTTCCACCACAAAAAGGCACTACGATTGATCGATTTTGGGCCGCCCTGCCTACAATCATATTTTTATCCTTCACACAGTTCAGAAAATTACGTGCACCTGGTGTTTACAGTCTCTGGTCAACATCTACCATTTCCCTCTTTTGCGGTCTTAAATTTAATACCATAACGACTCATGATTTAATACAAAAAAGTGCTGGCTGTATTTCCTTCGCTATCTCTCCGCCAGTGATTTCTTCTTCTTCTTCCATATCCGGATGCACCAATTATATCTTCCCTTCCCAGTAATTGGCAACGTAGGTTGCTTTGTCATTGACATTCAAAATATCGTCTTTAATGCATGTTATAGACATATGTGGGCAAATAAATAGGTGATCCAAGTCCTGTATTGCTCCGCATTCACACCTATCGCTATCACTGTAGCCCCATTTAAATAGGTTTGATTTCCACCCAGTTACTCCAGTGCGCAGCCGGTTTAATGACCTCCAAGTTATAAAAGGTAGTTGAAATCATGCAGATCCCTCCTCAAGTAGTTTCATTGTGGAGTGTGGCACCATTTCTTCACAAAGAGATAGCCGCCTTGCGACGGGCTTGGTGGCGAGCTCTTCAGTAGTTTCAATGAAACTACTGCGGGATTTCAGCCGGACACGTTGTTTTCGGTGCATATGCGTCGGGTGTCGAGCATGATTCTTTTGTTTTGATCTTTCGATCTCGGCGGCTACTTGTCTACGGACAGTGGGTGGTGCTATGCCTATGATGGATAAATTTAGTCTTTGGGAGTTGGTTTGAAGCATCCAGTGGCAATACGTACAGTTTCGTTTACTGCGACGTCAACTTGCTTAGTGTGAGCAGAGTTCCTCCAAACTGGCGCCGCATATTCCGCTGCTGAGATACTCAACGGCAGACCGGTGGTGCGCAAAACGTGTGGTTGAGCTCCCCACGATGAACCTATTAGCTTCCGCAGTATGTTGTTCCTGGCACAGACCTTTTTTTTAGTGTTGTGACAGTGCTGCTTAAAAGTAAGCGCTCTGTCCAATGTTATTCCCACTGCACTGCAGGAGCCTCCACGAAGCTTGCGTTCACCACACGAACAACAAGCAATCGGGCGTCCCCTGGAAACGATCTAGTCGGCCAATCCTGCAAACACAGGAGCACCAAAACCAAAGATGCCAAAACAGCTCTCCGAAGAGCCCCAAAAAAGGCCTTTATCAAGACTATCCTGCAGTGATAGGCTTCTTGCTTGTTGTCTGTGGATCTTTGTACCACTGACACCTTAGTGCACAATATTAGTAAATTTCACAAAAAATTTCTTCTGGCCACATATCACAACAAGACAAGGGGATCCCTCCTCTGACGTTCTGCAAAATTCATTATAGTTGTGTCTGTACATCTGATTGCCCAGTTTGAATTATTCATCTTGCCAATTGAATTATTTGTTAGCTAGTTTTACCACTGTTGCATACTTGTAAGACCTTGTTTCTCCAGATTAAAATAAGTCACTCACATACTAATATTTTTCTTTTGTAAAAGAATTCCTGCATAGCCTTGAGTATCGTTCAGTTTGTCAATATCTACGTGAGCTATCCAAGCATGACTCGACTCACGACCCATCCTCACAACTTTAATTCTGCCAGTACCTCGTCTCCTACCTTCGGAACTTCACAGAAGATCTCCTGCGAACCTTGCAGAACTAGCACTCCTGGAAGAAAGTGTATTTCCAGAATGAAATTTTCACTCTGCTGTGGAGTGGGCGCTGATATGAAACTTCCTGGCAGTTTAAAACTGTGTGCCGGACCGAGACTCGAACTCGGGATCTTTGTCTTGGCCAGGCAAGTGCTTTAACACTGAGCTACCCAAGCACGACTTACGAGCCGTCCTCACAGCTTCGACTCTACCAGTACCTCGTCTCCTACCATCCAAACTTCTGCAAGGTTCGCAGGAGGGCTTCTGTGAACTTTGGTTCAAATGATTCAAATGGCTCTGAGCACTATGGGACTTAACTTCTGAGGTCATCAGTCCCCTAGAACTTAGAACTACTTAAACCTAACCAAACTAAGGACATCACAAACATCCATGCCCGAGGCAGGATTCGAACCTGCGACCGTAGCGGTCGCATGGTTCCAGACTGCAGCGCCTAGAACCGCTCGGCCACACCGGCCGGCGTGATACATATTATGTAAATTGTAGGTGGAGGGGGGAGATAGGAAAGGAAAGGAACTGACGATGTCAGCTGCATTGGGATTTTATGTTAAATCTGTGGCAGTGAGTGAAAATGTGTCCCACACCAGGACTCGAACATGGGATCTCCTGCTTACAAGGCAGTTGTGTTAACAACTGCGTCGTCCAGACAGTGTTTATCATACTTGCGCAGACTATATCGGCAAGCCACCCAGCTGAATCACATTCACATCTAGTGCCACCTATTTGTAGTCCCCGTCCATGTCCCCCTTGCTGACTACTTTGAGATTGTGCATACACACTTAAGGTGGTGGATTCATCGCCCATCGCGACAAATCAGTTATATGAATGCACGGTGTCTGTTTTTCTGGACATTTACGTTCGACCTCCAGCGGGAATCTCAAAGTAGCGAGCATGGCAGGACATGGACAGGGACTGCAGATAGGTGGCGCTAGGTGGGAAAGGGGCCGGCCTCGTGGTGTGCCGTGGTAGTCCGTTCAGTTGCGATGATCAATGCGTCCGGACGATGCAGTTCTTAATGCAACTGCCTATTAAGCAGAGATCCCAGATTATAATCTCGTCCAACACACGTTTTCACTCATCCCGGCTGATTCCACATAACGTACCAATGCACCTGACATCAACAGTTCCTTCGCTTCTCGTTCCTTTCCTTTCTCCCCCATCCACATTCAATTTACATAATTAGTTATTTTTATAGTATAGAGGGTACTCCGTATACTACATGACTCAAACTGTACTTGGTGTAAACAACAGCTTCAGTTTCCTTCCTATACACATATACACCAGTAAAGCCATATGGTGACATGTACTGCTGCGAGTTTGTTGGATAGTAACTCACTCAAATGGTATGTTGAGTGGAACGAACCATTGCTGTTGGATAATGTGGTGTTTCACTTATTGATTTATGTACATCAGTTCCGATTACGTAATTTGCTTGTATTTTGGGACTGCAGGTGCCTGTTTATAGCTGAAATCTGGAAATGCAAGAATAGTAAAAAATCAGTGGGATTTCGTCTTACTGCTGTGTTCCTACCCTTCCTTAATTAATATTCAGTCGCTGTGCACATCGGTTCCTTATCGAATCAAAGTTGGTTAAGATACTGAATAACTCGTAATTACATTATTATTCTGTAACGAGTCACTGTGGACATCGGGTACCATACACCAAACAGAGAGAGGGTGCACACTGGTTACCACACTGGTCTTTCATTCGGGAGGACGATGTTCAAACCCACATCCGACCATCCCGATTTAGGTTTTCAGTGATTACCCTAAACTGCTTCAAGCAAATGCTGTGATGGTTCCTTTGAAATGGTACGGCTGACTTCCTTCCCCATGCTACCCTAATACAATGGGAGCAATCACCTCGGTGTTCAGTTCAAATGTTCAAATGTGTTTGAAATCTTATGGGACTTAACTGCTGAGGTCATCAGTCCCTAAGCTTACACACTACTTAACCTAAGGTATCCTAAGGACAAGCACACACAGCCATGTCCGAGGAAGGACTCGAACCTCCGCCGGGGCCATCCGTACAGTCCACGACTGCAGCGCCAAGACCGCTCGGCTAATCCTGCGTGGCTCGGTGTTCAATCTCCTTCCCCAAATCAACCAACCAACCGTACACCAAAATACTCACAATGTTAATAATGTCGTCTGACGCGATGTCCTGGTGCTAGTCTTTCAACTGGACGCCACTTCTGCTACTTGAGTGTCCACGAGCTAATGGCAACCAGTGTTGCCAGACGGTCATCCGGCCGAGAACAAAGCAGGTCCGTTGAAGCTTAACTTCAGTGATAGGGCGAGTCCCGACTTAGCCAGCACGGAAATGCCGTTGGCCCGAATACACTTAAAATATTCCTGGACAACTTCCAAAACCTTGTCGGTGGAGTCAGGGTTTACCCAGTACGTCGCAGAAACGCACATCAGGTGGCCAGGTCTGACCTTTGGCAGGCTGAGCCCGCGGATGCGCGTATACGAGTCGTCGGGCCGCAACAACCGCTACCAGCAGATGACGATGGCGGGCCTGGGGCTGGGCGGCTCGCCCGGCTACCACGGGCTGTTCGTGGCGGGTGACCTGGCGCACGGGCACTCGAGCGCGCGCTGCCCCACCTTTCGCGACTACCGGCCGCTGTCGTCCGAGCGCGACTTCAACGTGGTGCGGCTGGAGGTGTGGGGCGTGGGGCCGGCGCCACAGAAGCAGCGGGCGAAGCGCGCTGGCGACGTCAAGCCGCCCGTCAGCCTCGTCTGCGATCCCGACACCCACTCCTCCATCGGCAGGTAAGCACTGCGTCACTACGTCAGCTTTCTACACTGAATGATCAAAGAAACTGGTACACACGATCAATATCGTTTAGGGCCCCCGCAAGCACGCAGAAGTGAGGCAACACGACATGGCATGGACTCGACTGATGTCTGAAGTAGTGCTGGAGCGAATTGACACCACGAATCTTGCAGGGCTGCCCGTAAATCCGTAAGAGTATGAGGGGTAGAGATCTCTTCTTAACAGCACGTTGCAAATCATCCCAGATTTTCTCTAAAGTGCTGATGACTGGGGAGTTTGGTAGCCAGCAGAACTGTTTAAACTCAGAATAATGTTTCCGGAGCCACTATGTAGCAGTTCTGGTCGTGTGGGATGTCGCACTATCGTGCCGGAATTTCCTAAGTCCGTCGGAATGCACAATGGACATGAATGGATGCAGGTGATCAGACAGGATTCTTATGTACATGTCAGCTGTCAGAGTCGTATATACATGTATCAGGGGCCCCACATCACTCCAACTGCACACACCCCACACCATTACAGAGGCTCCACCACCTTGAGCAGTCCCCTGCTGATATGCAGGATTCATGGATTTATGAGGTTATCTCCAAACCCACACACGTCTACCCATTCGATACAATACGAAACGAGACTCGTCAGACCAGGCAACACGTTTCCAGTCATCAATGTCAGTGTTGACAAGCCCAGATGGGGCATAAAACTTTGTGTCATGCAATCAAGTGTACACGAATGGGCCTTTGCCTCTGAAAGCCCATATCGATGATGTTTCGTTGAAAGATTCACATGCTGACACTTGTTGATGGCCCAGCATTGAAATCTGCAGCAATTTGTGGAAGGGTGCCCCTCTGTCACGTTGAACGATTCTCTTCAGTCGTCATTGGTCCCATTCTTGCAGGATCTTTTTCCGGCCGCACCAATGTCAGAAATTTGATGGTTTACTAGAATCCCGATATTCACGCTACACTCGTGAAATGGTCGTACAGGAAAATTCCCACTTCATCGCTACTTCAGAGATGATTTTGCTTGTTCCCCCAGGGGGCTCGCCGCTCTTTGGCGGGTTTTTGCTTGGCTACCATGGGGCCCCAGCCTTTGCAGCATTTTTTCCCTTCCGTGCTGCATGCTGTCTGTCCTCTTGCTGTTCTTTTTCTCCTCCCTTGGGGAACATATCTGGGATATTATTGGGTATGTTCTGCATTGTCTGTCGCTGATGTAAGAACAGTTTCACCTTTGTTTTACGCTCCCTTTTCCTTTCTTTGTTTCCCTTCTCCTCTCGTTCCTCCGCTTCAGCGTTTGAGGTTCCTCTTTTTCTTCTTCTTCCTCCCTGTGCGCTCCTGAAGGCCATCCCACGCGTCTGACGCGTAATTCCCAGCCACGGGTCGAAAGGCAAGGTTTGCACGTATCCCTGGTACAGGCCAGGCCCAGGGAGGGGTGACTGCCTGAGCTGCGACCTTTCCAGATTGCTGATTGGTCCCTCTGTCTGGTGTTCGGGAGGTGTGACGTGAGGTGTGAACAATCACCTAATGCAGGTGCGCCCCTTGTGAAGGGAGCCCCCAGTTGGAAGGCGCGCCATCGGAGACACTGGCAATCATGGGGGATTTTCTCGCAATGAGTCAATCATCTTCCCAATAATCGTCTACGAAACGTAAACGTAATGAGACTAATGATTCAAAACCCTTGCCCCTGCATCACGATTCCTCGTGGTCTCTCATATGGAAGACGGTCAGTCCTTCGCTACAGTAAATCCGTTTATTATTCAGAAAGGTGTTGATGCAATTACCAGCCCTGTGAAATACTGCTCTCGTTTACAGAACGGCACTTTGTTTTTGGAGACTACATCTGATTCCCAAGCACAACAATCCCTTTCTGCCTTGCTTCTCTATGGCTACCCTGTTTGTGCCGAGGCCCATAGCACTTTGAATTCGTCCCGTGGTGTAAGTTACACCTGGATGCTCGATGGTCTAACCGAGGCCGAAATCCAATCTCACCTCTCTGATCAAGATGTCATTGCCATCCACTGTGTGATGAAAAAGGTAGATTCCTCCTTAGTGCCCACCCACACTCTTTCCCTCACCTTTGATGGAGTAGTGCTGCTGTCCAAGATCAAAGCAGGCTATGAAATTGTCACAGTCTGGCCATACATTGTGACCCCGACGCGCTACCAGTGTCATTATTTCAACTACAGTAGAACATCTTGTCAGCATCCAGCCAAATGTGTAACCTATGGTAGGGATTCACATGAGGGCAATTGTCCACCTCCTTCTCCCTGCTGTATCAAATAAAATGGCGGCCGTGCCGTTTCCTCTCGGGATTGTTCCACGTATCTTGATGAGTGGGCTGTCCAAAAGATCTGGGTAAAGGAAAAAGTGCCTTACCCAGTCGACCGCAAGTTACTTGCTAGTCGCAAACCCCATGTTCTCCCGTCTGGCACCTTTAGTTCTGTTCTTGTTACCCCACGCTCCATGAAAGGCATGGCCATGCAGACATGCGACCTCAAATTCAGCTCTGAGGTTGTGAAATCGCCCAGTGTCAAGGTAGCATCGTCATCCCCCCATCCAACTGTGCAACAAACCATCAAACTCTCGCCTCAAGGAGCGAAGCCACCAGCTACATCATCTCCTTTGAGGTTCTCCGAGGACCTGTCAGAGAAGTGCCCTCTTGGCTGACCTTCTTAACCAACTTAACTTCTTCTTCCTTTACACTGGAACACCCAGTTTCCTTTCTGACTTCTCACGCACCTATTCCCATTTGAACCAATCCTTTTGCACTGGCCAGCTTGCCCATCATCTTGAGTGGTCCGTTGTTTCTGACACCTACTCGAGCGACCATTTCCTGTAAACGCCCAAATGGCAGATTACTAAGACTGACTGGCAGCTTTACTCCTCCCTGGCGACATTCGAAGAACAAGATTTCCCCAGTTGTGATGACCAGGTGGAATATCTCACAAATGTTATCCTTACTGTTGCAGAACGTTCCATTCCTCGCACTTCCTTTTCACCACGTCGTGTCCCAGTCCTCTGGTGGACTGAGGCATGCTGCGACACAATTCAGGCACAGAGACGTGCTCCCTGCATTTTTAACCATCATCCTAAGACGGCAGACTGCATTCATTATAAACAGATGCATGCAAAGTGTCGTCGCGTTCTTTGGGATAGTAAAAGAGCTAGCTGGATTTCATTCACTAGCTCTCTTAACAGTTCCATCCCTTCCCCTGTCCTGTAGGCCAACCTCCGATGGCTCTCTGGGACCAAGATCCATTCCCCAATTTCCAGCCTGACAGTAGCAGACGATGTTATCGTGGATCCTATTGCTATCTTCAACACCTTGGGCCACCATTTTGCGGAAGTTTCGAGCTCATCCCACTACCACCCTGCCTTACTCCATTGGAAACGAGCGGAGGAAGCTCAGGCGATACCCTTCTCTTCTCCGAATTGTGAGTGCTACAATGCCGCCTTTACTATGAGGGAGCTAGATCATGCTCTCACTTCATCCCTATCCTCCGCCCCAGGGTCAGACACCATCCACATTCAGATGTCGCAGTACCTTTCTCTTGTGGGGAAGCACTTTCTGCTTAACATGTGCGACTGCATCTGAGCAAAGAGCACATTTCCCGGACACTGGCGTGAAGCCACCGTCATACCCATACCTAAGCCCGGTAAAGGACAAAAACCTTCCTTCTTGCTACCACCCCATCTCTCTTACCAGCTGCTTTTGCAGTGTGATGGAACGTATGATCCATGCTCAGCTGGCATGGTGCCTCGAGTCTCGCAATTTACTGACGAATTCACAGTGTGGATTTCGAGTGTGGCGTTCTGCAGTTGACCATCTCGTTACTTTGTCCACCCATGTCATAAATAGTTTTCTGCGGAAATCCCAGACTTTGGCCATGTTTTTCGATTTGGAGAAGGCCTATGACGCCTGCTGGAGAACTGGTATCCTCCGTACTCTTTACCCTTGGGGCTTCTGTGGCTGCCTCCCCTGTTTCCTTCAGGCATTTTTAAAAGATCGAGTTTTCAAGGTGCGTGTGGGTTTTGCCTAGTCGGACACCTTTATCCAGGAAAACTGTGTACCTCAGGGTTCCATTCTGAGTTTCGTCCTTTCACCCTATAGTGGCCTGTCTCCTGCCGAGCATCTCCGGCTCCCTTTTTGTTGATTATTTTGCCATCTATTGCAGTTCTCCACTGACATGTCTCACTAAGCGGTGTCTTCTGCGATGTCTTGATCGTCTTTACTCCTGGAGCATTGACAATAGCTTTTGTTTATACACTGACAAAACCGTCTGTATGAATTTCTGGCGACGCAGGTGGTTTCTTCCACCATTTTTACATCTTGGGCCTGTTGCCTTCCATTCGTTGAAACTACGAAATTCCTGGGGCTCATGCTCTATAAGAAACTCTCTCGGTCCTCCCATGTGTCTTACCTGGCAGCCCGCTGTACAGGGTTCCTCAACGTCCTACATGTCCTCAATGGTACTTCCTGGAGTGCCGATCGAACCGCCCTCCTCCATTTCTACTGGCCCCTTGCTCATACGAAACTCGACTATGGGTGCTTTGTTTATGTATCTACATGCCTATACCTCTTATGCAGTCTCAACACTGTCCACCATCGTGGCATCCAGTTGGCCTTGGGCGTCTTTGCACTAGCCCGGTAGAGAATCTGTATGCTGAAGTTGCTGAACTACCCACTGTCCTACTGCCGTGACTTTCTCCGCAGCAGGAATGCATGCCGTTTGTTTGCTATGAGTGGCCACCCATCCTATGCCTCCTTCTTTGATGATTACTTTGATCATCAGTATGAGGTGTGTCCCTCTTCTCTATTACCTCTTGACCTCCTGGAGTCCACTTTCAGCACTTGCTACAGCAACTTCACACTATCTGCAACTTTTCCAGTGGGTGTGAACCCTTCACTACCTTGGCTTGGTGAAGCGGCTTATATTAACCTTGGCCTTCATTTGCTTCCTAATGGCACTACTCCAGCCTCAGGTCTATCACCTTTAGTGTCACGACCTCCGCATGGAACTTCACGATAGTACCTTTGTCAACATTGATGGCTTTCGGACTGAGTGTGGGGTCAGGTGTGTGTTTGGCATTGGCACCCGTGTCTTTCGATATAGGCTTCTGGCACACTGCTCAGTATTTACAGCCGAGCTCTTTGCCTCGTATCAGGCCACGGAGTACATCCGGTGACACAGCCTTTTCAATTGGGTCACCTCCTCAGACTCACTCAGTGCCCTTCAAAGTCTCTTGCTGGAACCAGTGTGATGTTTCTGTGGGTTCCTGGTCATGTCGGTCTGCCGGGAAACGAGGCTGGTGACGCTGCTGCCAAGGCTGCAGTCCTCGTACCTCAGCCCACCAGTCCTTTGTTCCTCTGATGATCTCTGTGTTGCCGTCTTTGAGGTGGTGTCCCTTTGGCATCGCCAGTAGCCCTCCCTTCACATGAATAAGCTCTGGCTTATTAAGCCCCTCCCAGCGGCTTGGACGACCTCCTCTCGGCCCTCCCGCCGCGAGGAAGTCATTTTAACTAGGCTGCGTATTGGGCACTGCCCTTTTAGCCATCGTCATTTGATAAGTGGCGCTACACCACCACTTTTTTCACACTTCGCCCAAGTTTTAATTGTCCGCCACTCCCTGATAGAATGCTCATTTTTTAACCGTTTACGTTCCGGCTTGGGTTTGGCGTCTGATGTATCGGCCATTTTAGCAAATGACGAGCGGGCTGTCGACCGCGTTTTACTTTTTATCTTCCAAAGCAAAATGGCGAAGGCCATTTAATTTCTAGTTTTGGACCTCCGTTTTGTATGGTTTCTTTTTTAGCCCTTTTTTCACGTGCCTGTTTTTACCTGTCTTCTATTATGTCAATTGGGACTGATGTGTAGTCGTTTTTTAGCTCCTCTCTGTCTTTGTGTTCTGTAGTTTTGACTTGGGCGCCTATGACACCAGGTTTTTTATTTTTTTATTTTTTTTATTTTAATTTTTTTTGCCCTAAAGCGAAACAAAACCAAACCAAACTGTCGCTCGAGCGCCGACTATAACACTACCTTCGAAGTTACTTAAATCTCTATAACCTGCCATTGTAGCACTAGTAACCGATCTAACAACTGCGCCAGACACTTGTTGCCTTATATACGCGTTGCCGATCGCAGCGCCGTATTCTGCCTGTTTACATATCTCTGTATTTGAATACGCATGCCTATACCAGTTTCTTTGGCGCTTCAGTGTAAATGGCACTCGTTCACATGATGTCACTGTGGCGATTTCTCATCTACCCAGTTGATGTTGTATATGGCACGGCAAGGTACGCTCAGTTGTAGTTCCCTTCATTTCTTACTTTCCTGAGTTGAATGTCACCATCCAAAAATAGTTTGATTTACACATGACGAGACGGAATGAGACTGAATAGAACGGAACCCCAAATCATTTCACAAGCATTTCTAGTGTCGGCATTCATACTGGCCGCCAAAGGAAAGCAACGGGAAAACAGAGAGATGGTTTTCTGGGAAGACAGTTCTCATGTTAACGTCACTGGGAGACATCGTCTGCTAATATCGGACAATAATCTATACAACGAGGGGCGTTCAGTCAGTCATGCATCACTTTTATTTCTCCGCCAATTTCCGTTGGAACAATGCAGAATTTGTTGTGGGACACAATGGAAAATTCCTGCTTCAGCCACTGTAGTTTCATGAAGTTATGATATGTGGCATCGCTATATGTAGCCTTCAGAACGGAGTCTGCATTGGAGGTGCGTTCCAAGCAGAGAGCTGCCATTGAGTTTCTTTTGGCAGAGAACCAGATATTCATAGGCACTTGCAGAATATCTACAGAGACCTGTAGGTAAACAAAAGCACGGTGTGTCATTGGGCGAAGCATCTATCATCATCGGAACAAGGTCGCGGAAACCTGTCTGATCTCCCGCATGCTGGCTGGCCACACACAGCTATGACTCCTACAATGATGGAACGGGCGGGCACTCTGCCTCTCTGTGTACCTCAGGGTTCCATTCTGAGGTGATCGGCGGATCACAATCAGACACCTCGCTCCTCAACTGGACGTCTCTGTTCGTATTGCTGACACTTTAGCTCCCCAGTTGGGGTACTTAAAGGTGTGTGCCCGCTAGGTTGCTCACCGCCTAATGTAAAAACACAAAGAGCAATGAAGGACTATCTGTTCAAAACTGCTTGCCTGTTACGAGACTCACTGTGACAATTTTTTGTCGAACATTGTCACAGGCGATGAAACGTGGGGTCATAGCTTCGAACCGGAAACAAAACGGCATTCATTTAGTTGCGCCACTCCACCTCTCTTCTGAAGACAACGTTCAAAGGTGCAGCCTCAGTAGGTAAAGTCATGGCGACGGTATTCTGGGACTCTGAAGGGGTTGCTCTGTTTGGTGTCCCAACTCATGGTGTAACAATCAGATCAGAAGTGTGTTGTGCTACTCTCAGAAAACTGAAGAAACGACTACAGTGTGTTCCTCACCACAAAAATGCAAACGAACTTCTCCTTCTCCATGACAATGCAAGGTCTCACACTAGTCTGCGCAACTGAAAAGAACTCACAAAACTTTATTCTACTGCTCTTCCTCATCCACACTACAGTCCTGATCTCGGACCTTTCGACTTCCATCTGTTTGGTCCAATGAATGATGCACTCTGCGGGAATCAGTACATGGATGGTGGGGAGGTTATTGATGCAGCAAGACGTTGGATATGACGTCGGCCAGTAGAGTGGTACCATGCGGGCTTACATGTCCTCCCAGTGAGGTGGCGTAAGGCTGTCGCATTGAACGGAGATTATGTTGAAAAATAGAGTTTTCTAGCTAAAAGAGTGGGAAATAATATGGTGTATTCGTATCCTGAACTAAACCAACCCTCTTTCAAAAAAAAAGTGTTGCATTACTTGTTGAACGCCCCTTAGATCTGATCAAAAGTATCAGGACATCTATTAGTGGACGTTAATATGGGGTGTATTCACCCCTTACATTCATCAGTGCTTGAACTCGGCTGGGGACACTTGCAATGAAGTATCTGAATGTTTGTGGATGAATGATAGCCCATTCTCTCTCAGGAGCCGAAACCAGATAAGATAGTGACGTACTGTAGGTTCTGCAGCGGGGTCCACATTCTAACTTATCCTAAAGGTGTTCAGTTGAGTTCGTGTTAGGACTCTTGGCAGGTCAGACCGTTGCAGGAATGTTAATGTCCACAAACCTTTGCCTTACAGAAGCTACTTTAGGACATGATACATTGTGTAAGGTGCCTCTTACGCGAGGAAGACATTTTTACCAGTTTGAATAAATTATTGTCTCTTATTAATGTATTCACGATAGTTAGGAAGTGCTGTAGTCCGTAGCCGGCCATGAGTCGGAGAGCATTTCCCACGCTGGCTGGCTAGGTGACGAAGCGACCATATGTCGCCCATAGTGGGGTGGGGCTCGGCGCTGGACCGTAGCAACAAGCGTCAGCCTGGGAAATATACATGACGGGAAGTACCGCCATCTTGGCGCCAAAGTCACCGATTTTGTTTATTTATATTTAATAATTAAAGTAATTTATAACAACATGAATAATAGGAGGAGCCTCTGGACGTTTAAAACTATTTATCATAATTTTGCCTCGTTAAAATTCACACCCGTTCATTAACAAATGCATATCTTAGTAAGTACGAACGTGATCGGAAATCCACGAACTGTGACGAAACTAGTAAGAGATACGGACTGCTCACCAAAGTCGGCAGTCGGCGTTAAGAGCTCTTTCTGTCTTGTTCGATGGTAGCCATGCTCTCGGTTACGAGTAGTTTGTGACATGAGTGTTTCATTATTGCTCTAATAGGAATAAAAGTTATATTACGGCATTCTGAATGTTAATTTCGAGTAAATAGATACCCCAAAGTTGATCGACAGAAATTTCAGATAATTAGCTTCCATCGACAGAGACATCCAATGCGCCAATGAAGAATTTTCACGGGACGACGTTTACGAGAGCTGCACCGCGCACAGGTAGGAGGAAATCCGACGACACGACCCACCAAGGCTGATCAAGGAAGGTCCGACTTACACTCGCAAATTCCGGGTGGAAATGCTGACCAGTTATACTGTACGTCACATATACCACCCTCTACGGACTCGCGGCTAAGCCGAGTAGTAACAGTGTCAATCATAGCGTGTAGGCTTTCACGGCCGGTATCTTCAGTAATTAAAACTTCCGGGCTAAGAGGCCGTGGTCCAATAGTAGAAATACTTCTCCCTGACGTTTCGTTGCCAGCTGCGGGCAACATCATCTGAGGTGAGTCTACGTAGACTCACCTATTGCAGTTCTCCACGGACCTGTCTCACTGAGCAGCGTCTTCGGCATTGGCAATGGCTTTTGCTTTACCTCTGACAAAACCGTCTGTATGAATTTCTGGCGACGCAGGTGGCTTCTTCCACCATTTTTACATCTTGGGCCTGCTGCCCATCCATCCGTTGAAATTACGAAATTCCTGGGCTCATGCTCGATAGGAAACTCTCTCGGTCCTCCCATGTGTCTTACCTGGCAGCCCTTGTGTACAGGGTTCCTCAACGTCCTACGTGTCCTCAATGGTACTTCCTGAGGTGCCGATCGAACCACCCTCCTCCATTTGTACCGGTCCCTCGCCCATACGAAATTCGACTATGGGTGCTTTGTTTATGCATCTACACGCCTATCCCTCTTACGCCGTCTCAACACTGTCCACCATCGTGGCATCGAGTTGGACTTGGGCGTCTTTGCACTAGCCCGGTAGAGAATCTGTATGCTGAAGCTGCTGAACTACCACTATCCTACTGCCGTGACTTTCTCCTCAGCAGGAATGCTTGCCGTTTGTCTGCCATGTGTGGCCAGGAAGTTTTAATTACAGTAACAGTATCAGTTTAGAAGCGAGGGGATCTTGCAATTGTCACGCTGATACGAACAATCATTGTCTCCAAACTGTTCCTCTACCTCATGCAGCGCAAATGCTGTAACATGTGTTTGTATCCTTCCACATTTTCTTGAGCACAGTAAGGGTAGCACACCCTAACCACGAAAAGCACCCACATATCATAACCCATCTCCTCTGCACTTCACTCTTGACACTACACATAACGGTTCTTTAGGCTTTCGCCAAACCAAAACTCCTCCATCAGAGTTGCCCAGGATATAACATGACTCATCCCTCCAAATAATTTGCTTCCAGTCATCCACTGTCCAGTGACGTCACTCTTTACACCGCCTCAAGTGTCGCTTAGCAGTGCTACAGAAATGTGTGGCTTATGAGAAGCTGCTCAACCACTCTACCCCATTCCTTTCAACTTCCTACACCAAGTTGTTGTGTTAGCTGGACTGTCGGTAGCGCTTTGGACCTCACGACCGTATCTTTCCGCTGATTTCGCGCAATTTTTACAACCATCATCCGCAACCGTCGACGGTCCCTAAACATGACGTCTACCTGGTCTTGGTTTATCTGTGGTTGTTCCTCCGTGTTTTCACTTCACAATCACATCGAGAACAGTCAATTTGGGCAGTTTAAAAGGGCTAAAATGTCCCTGATGGTGACATCCATTATTCGAACTCACTGACCTGTCCTGACAGACCCTTTCTGCTATTACTACTTCTCTACTAGCAACACAAGGCTCCTTTAATAGCCCAGGTCCGCCTCTCGTGACATCAGTTGGTCAGTTCCGCACTGTGTAGAAATGTGTGGACACTTTCGATCAGATAGTGCAGTTTTGGCGCACTCATTCATTTTACAGTACTGTTCTTAGTCTTCATTTTATTGTTTTGTTTCCGTGACACAGTGCAAATGTTCAATGGTTACCTGGGCAGTTCTTCCATTAACTGTTCTTGTAAAAGAAAGCTATATATCTGAAAGCGAAAGATCATTTAGGTTTTACAATACCTGTATAAAGATAAAGCCCACCCTGTTTACAAATAAGAACATAAATTGTGAACCAGGTTTTAATTAAATAATGCTTTTTTAACAGTGGGAAAGTCAGCTGTATTTAAGGAGGAAAATACATTAGTTTTTTACATTATTTGGTACTTAGAGTGGAAAAGACATGATGACTAAGGCAAACAGACCCAATGTGTTCCATTATAAATATTGTCCGATGTGTTTCTGCGTATAAATTGTTGCTATCAAATAATGTCGATAATCTGAGGTATTTCGACACCATTTTTCCACTTGTTCCACGCCTCAGCAAATTTACCATAAAAACTTTATCATCAACATCTGTTACAAAATTTTTATCGTTAATAAACTTTGATGATGCTGTCGTTTGACATTCCTTTGACACCTAGTGTAAATTGGCTTTATTGGGCAACATATATAGAACTTACGAATTATAAGTCTAATTTCTCTGTACATGCTTTAAAAGCTTATGTCACTTTGGATAACATTTGTAAGCCTACCGCATCTACCAAGGTCACGTTGCCTGGTACCATAGTCAGGTGGATTTTCGTTGAGCACCGTAACAATGTCAGTTTTATGATTCGATCGCGCGTGCATTTTCATGTAGTCAGTGAGCCGGTGGGTCACGCGGAGGCAGTCAGATCTTTGTGGTACACTGCTGCATTGAATATTATTAATAGAAAGTGTGGGATTAACGTAGACGAAAAGTATAGCGTGGGGAACGTGATGAGGGGAAGAAAACTAACTAGTAATAAAGATGACAAGATAGTAATAAGGATTTATAAGAGAAGTAATGTTCTGATATGAAGTGACTGCAGTGGTTCCCGTAACAGTCTCGTGTGAATGATAAAGAACGCTAATTTTCATATACGACGTTTAATCTTAATTTTTGTCGTTTTCGTGGGAAACAATGGAGAATAGCCAGAATAATACTAAAACTATTGTGAAGAGTGAACTGAAATTGTTGCAATTGAAATGCTGCCGAATAAAAAGTGACTATATTTTTGAAATTTCTTAATTCTGAATAACTGAATGTACATGTGCATTCTGTTTTCTAACTGAAATGAGATGAATAATAATCAACCAATATTTAAATCAAAGAGGGAAACATCATGGCACATGGCACATGGTCACTGCTGATAGCCTTCCCGTGTTTACCAGTAAGAGAGTTCTCTTCCTTTAACCAAACAAATTCTGACTGCCTTCATTAAACTTGCGACTGATAATTTTCTTGTATACTAGTATACACAGCATACTAAGGTACCTAAAGTCATTGCTCGCTGTGTTTTGCCAGATGTTGGAAGGAATGTTGATATGATCACCACGTTCCAGAATTTGCCTTTAACGTTACATAAGATATTTACACTTTTTAGGTCATGATATTGGCACAGCTCCGTGGGGATTTATCATTGAGAATGATAGCGGTGGGACCTGATGATGATCTTTCAAATTGATCGTGACATGAAAATAGTGTATTAATACACCTGTGACGGTTCCTTATTAATACACTACTGGCCATTAAAATTGCTACACCACGAAGATGACGTGCTACAGACGCGAAATTTAACCAACAGGAAGAAGATGCTGTGATATGCAAATGGTTAGCTTTTCAGAGCATTCACACAAGGTTGGCGCAGGTGGCGACACCTACAACGTGCTGACACGAGGAAAGTTTCCAACCGATTTCTCATACACAAACAGCACTTGACCGGCGTTGCCTGGTGAAACGTTGTTCTGATGCCTTGTGTAAGGAGGAGACATGCGTACCATCACGTTTCCGACTTTGATAAAGGTCGGATTGTAGCCTATCGCGATTGCGGTTATCGTATCGCGACATTGCTGCTCGCTTTGGTCGAGATGCAATGACTGTTAGCAGAATATGGAATCGGTGGTTTCAGGAGCGTAATACGGAACGCCGTGCTGGATCCCAACGCCCTCGTATCACTAGCAGTCGAGATGACAGGCATCTTATCGTCATGGCTGTAACGAATCGTGCAGCCACGTCTAGATCCCTGAGTCAACAGATGGGGACGTTTGCAAGACAACAACAAATCTGCACGAACACTTCGACGACGTTTGTAACAGCATGGACTAGCAGCTCGGAGACCACGGCTGCGGTTACCCTCGACGCTGTATCAAAGACTGCTATGGTGTACTGAACGACGAACCTAGCTGCACGAATGGCAAAACGTCATTTTTTCGGATGAATCCAGGTTCTGTTTACAGCATCATGATGGTCGCATCCGTGTTTGGCGACATCGCGGTGAACGCACATTGGAAGCATTTATTCGTCATCGCCATACTGGCGTATCACCCGGCGTGATGGTATGGGGTGCCATCGGTCACACGTCTCGGTCACCTCTTGTTCGCACTGACGGCACTTTGAACAGTGGACGTTACATTTCAGATGTGTTACGACCCGTGGCTCTACCTTTCATTCAATCCCTGCGAAACCCTACATTTCTGCAGGATAATGCACGACCGCATGTTGCAGGTCCTGTACGGGCCTTTCTGGATACAGAAAATGTTAGACTGTTGCCCTGGCCAGCGCATTCTCCAGATTTCTCACCAACTGAAAACGTCTGGTCAATGGTGGCCGAGCAACTGGCTCGTCACAATACGCCAGTCACTACTATTGATGAACTGTGGTATCGTGTTGAAGCTGCATGGGCAGCTGTACCTGTACACGCCATCCAAGCTCTGTTTGAGTCAATGCCCAGGCGTATCAAGGCCGTTATTACGGCCAGAGGTGGTTGTTCTGGGTACTGATTTCTCAGGATCCATGCACCCAAATTGCGTGAAAATGTAATCACATGTAAGTTCTAATATAATATATTTGTCCAACGAATACCCGTTTATCATCTGCATTTCTTCTTGGTGTAGCAATTTTAATGGCCAGTAGTGTATTAACAAGAATCAGCTGTGGAGTGCAAGACTATGATCAAGACTGAATAACTCTAAGTTACTCACGTCTAGAAATGATGTATTCAGTTTCTTGAGTGTATCGATGCCCATAACATTTCATACAAATTCTGTCCCTGTAATTTTCCAGTTTTGTCCCACAACATTGTCCATTCTTGCATTAAAGAAACTAGTTGCTTTATGTCTGTTTCCCAGTCCATGTCGAGGGCTCCAACAAGAAATACTTTGGTTTCCTCTAGGACTGCTGCCCCATGACTGAAAGATATGAAGGCGTCTATGTTTACGTTTACTAAGCAAGTTTTAGTACATTTTTCTTGCTTTTATCCCTTCTGATTCTGCTGCCGCAGCTGCTGCTTGAATTACTTAAACATGTATGAAAGATAATTATTCAGGGCAGTTTAATAATATAATCCAAACTATTTTATTTTAAAACTAACATATTTATTAACAGTAATGGTAGAAAGTCACGAGGGCACCTTTCTTAGCGTCCACTCTGTCCCACGGCTAGAAGGAGAAGACGAGAAGCAGCTGCCCCTTCCTATCTTCACTTATTTAGCGACAAAAGAAAACGAGACGACTGTCAGTGCCAAGGAAGTACTTTATGAATAAAAAAAAAAGGACGAAAACTATACGTAACACCCTAAATCCAAACAGAAAGAACTATACCGCAGCCAGGGGAGGTGAGATATATTACGCTAGCTATCTAACTAGACGCATTTAGGCTACAAAAAAGGATAACAAGAAGCATGGAAGGTGTAAAATGTAACGAAACCTGTAGAGCACTCTTTAAAAAACCGGAAATCCTGTCACTTTCATGTATCTATGTCTATGAGATGGAGCTGCTTTGTGAAAAATCTTGCAGTGGAAACCCCCAATCTCTTCCAAACAAATGAAAATATTCACTCCGACAACACAAGACAAAAAGGTAATTTTCATACAGAGCCAGTGAACACCAGCTAAAATAAAAAAGGAGCCCTGTAATAGGGGAAGGTTATTTGTAATAAGATTTCCACAGAAATTAAATCCATAGATGACATGACAAAGTTCAAGTCAGTTTGTTCTCGATTTCCTTCAAGTAACAAAATGAATATTTTTATCTGTACCTACTGATGTGTTACATAAATATTACTAGCAATTAAGTACCTTAATGATCTGCTACATAGATGCTACTGTAATATCAATATCAATCTACCTGTACAGTATGTGCTGTTTCTAGTTTTACAATATGTTCTCTTTCCATTTGTGCAAAATATACCCTGTACATTACACCTTAATGCATATTTAATGTAAAAATAGTGTAACTAATGTAAAATTAAGTCACATAATATTATATTTTGCTATACACTGACTCATCCTACATCAGAATGCATCATTTGTGTGTTTCATGAATACCTGGACCATTAGTTAGGATTAAATTTTACGGAAACGCTGAAGATCTTACAGTGCGATCTTTGGAGGAAAGACGACTTTCATTTCGCGAAACATTATAGAGCAAGTCAAGAGAATCAACACTTGAGGCAAACTGCATCCTCCATCTCATATTTACCGAATGGATCACAGTAGCACCCCAACAAGAGACCAGCTCAGACATCAGTTCAATTCCAATGCCAGTATCCCAGATATCGAGAGTCAGCTATGTACAGCAGTTGTTGGGCAGCTTATCTCAGGGGATGATGATGATGATGATGATGATGATTATGATTATGATTATGACGTCCCATACTCCGAGGAGCGTAGGGGACGATGTGGCACACCCGCAACGCAAGGTCCTAGCGGAGGTAGTTTGCCCTTGTTTCTTCCGACCATAATGGGGATGAATGATGATAATAATGATGAAGACGACACAATAACACCCAGTTATCTCGAGACAGGGAAAATCCCTGACCCCGCCGGGAATCAAACCCGGGACCCTGTGCTCGGGAAGCGAGAACGCTACCTCAAGACCACGAGTTGAGGGATGATACACCAGCTGAAAAATTCTCTTCCGATCAGTACAAACATCCAAAATCAAGGGGTAAACAACTTGTTGACAAGGGACCAGAAATATGCCAGCACTTGTTTATTTAATTTCATGTAATCGCTGAAATACAACCTCACAACCATTCAACTGCGAACTTTTATTTCACTTTCTCCTGTCCTTGTAGGTGCTCAATTTTTTTAATGAATGTTTCAGTACTTCCTGCCTTTTTTCCCAACCCCCAGAAAACTTCTAACCTCCTCAGCCTGGTGGTTACACTGAAGAGGCCTGCTGATTTCTTGTTTATTTTGTATCCAATCTGTGGTATAATGTTCATTTCAGCAACATATGTTCTTCTCGCTGTTGCAGTTTTCACAAAAGTTAGCTTACATGTGTTGTGTAAAGGTAATTGTCGTAGGCGTATGGCTCACTGTCAGTCTTTCCACACTTTCCTGTCGAGTCCTCCAGAGTCCAATTGCCCGCAGGTCAAACCTGGACGCGCCGAGTCTGCTGACGATGGCAGGAGTGCGACGGTACAGCGACGGGTTGCGAAGAGGTGTCGGTCGGGAAACTATACAGCAATTGTACAACACTGGACAACTGGAAGAACTAGAAGAAGACGAAGGCGACTCGATGGAGTCCGTGACCGAGTGGGTGCACATCTCGTGATCGCACAGGAAACGGAAGTGTGTTCACCGCCCTGATACTTGTATTCGCAGAAACGCATCGAATCCTCTATTGAGGGAAATTTTTTAACCACTTTAGCTTTCCTGTTTGCAGTGCTATATGCTGTAATTTGTCTCGAAGATAGACCAAGAAGGTAGATCACATAAAGGTCTCTAGCAAAAATTTGCTAAACATCTAACTGGTACTGCTAACACAGTGAAAGGGACTACAGGTAACCGCTCGCTTCAGGAGGAACTGTTGTACGCTTAACACACTCATTTACTATCGATATTAGGAGAGGGACTACGTTTATGAAACAGCAGCTACAGGGAAAAATGGAAGTGAAGTTTTTGCCATAAAAGACGAACTCACTTATTTGACTGAAAATATTATGCATGTCTGTGAAATTTATGAGAGGTATCGTTGACGTTAGACCAATGTGCATGTAACCTGAAACTTCAACATTTGTACAGGTGTAACTGTGTGCTAATTTGTGGATATTGTTTACTTTTTTGCAGTTGTGTATTATTGCTCTCTCTCGCTGTGTCAGTAAAATTTCTGCTTCTTCCCTCACTTTTCTTTTTATGATTGTCCTATGGGAATAGTGGGCTTTATTTCTTGAGTTGAATGTGTAAATAAATAAATAAAAAGAGTGAAATTCATATGTATATTCAATTAATTTTCATTCCATTGATGTATAAAGGGTGTTACAAAAAGGTACGGCCAAACTTTCAGGAAACATTCCTCACACACAAATAAAGAAAAGATGTTATGTGGTCATGTGTCCGGAAACGCTTGATTTCCATGTTAGAGCTCAGTTTCGTCAGTATGTATCAAATTGTAAATTTTCACAGTCAACATGTGTGGGCTGACGAGAATCCGCACGCAATTGTGCAATAACTTTATCAACACAGATTTTCTGTGAACGTTTGGGTAGGCATTGTTAGTGATGTCTTGATTGGGCCCCATGTTCTTCCACCTACGCTCAATGGAGCACGTTATCATGATTTCATACGGGATACTCTACCTGTGCTGCTAGAACATGTGCCTTTACAAGTACGATACAGCATGTGGTTCATGCACGATGGAGCTCCTGCACATTTCAGTCGAAGTGTTCGTACGCTTCTCAACAACAGATTCGGTGACCGATGGATTGGTAGAGGCGGACCAATTCCATGGGCTCCACGCTCTCCTGACCTCAACCCTCTTGACTTTCATTTATGGAGGTATTTGAAAGCTCTTGTCTACGCAACGCCCGGTACCAAATGTAGAGACTCTTCGTGCTCGTATTGTGGACAGCTGTGATACAATACGCCATTCTCCAGGGCTGCATCAGCACATCAGAGATTCCATGCGACGGAGGGTGTATGCATGTATCCTCGCTAACGGAGGACATTTTGAACATTTCCTGTAACAAAGTGTTTGAAGTCACACTGGTACGTTCTGTTGCTGTATGCTTCCATTCCATGATTAATGTGATTTGAAGAGAAGTAATAAAATGAGCTCTAACATGGAAAGTAAGCGTGTCCACATAACATATTTTCTTTCTTTGTGTGTGAGGAATGTTTCCTGAAAGTTTGGCCGTACCTTTTTGTAACACCCTGTATATACTGTAGCAGTAGTGTTAGAGAGAGATCACTCTAAAAGAAAAGGAATAGCTCAGTGTTTCATGTCAATTTGATATCATCAGGTCTTAAACTGGCCATCAGTCTGAGCAAGACACACAGTATCAATGCATTTGAATGTGGTCAGTTGGTAGGTTCTCGAGGTATGGGACACATCACTTCCAAGATGCTGAATACTCATACATGGTGCTTTTCAGATACTGCCATGTCAGTTGTAGGGCAAATGGAGTTATTATGCATTTCTTTGTGCAGGTCGCATACATTCAGGGGCAAGTATACATTCAGGGGCAAACCTATTGTTCTGCTAAGTGGTTTTTCATGTGACACCTACCCTTCCTCAACCAGTGGTCCCTTAACCTATTGTTCTGGTAAGTGGTGTATTATCCCCTTCTGAAAAAACCCCACCCAGTTTCCCTCCAACTGCTCCTCACCCACCCCTCTGGGAAATCCCCAACAGTTCCTCCCCTTGCCGATATGAAATTAATTGCCTAGTTAGTTAAATTAATCAATTGATTAATCCCTCCCCCTCTGAGAAATCCCCTAGTCCTCTCCCCTCCCCCCTTTCCGCCTCCTCTCAGCCACCTAGAAATTGGTGGGTAAAAACTTAGCCAGTGCTAGAGAGGAAGCATCTCATCACAAGAAACTGAAATCAATGTCAGTAATATATTGCTGCATATTCTTTATTTAATCAGTCTACAAGAGACGTGGCTCCTCCTTGGTGGCAAATAACTCAATTATGGTACCCCCATTCTTATGATGTTACCTTACATGCTATTGGTGGATACTGGCGCAGTTAGCTCAAAATCCATACTGCATCAGTCCCGCAACCCAATAGTTCCCAAAAATTATCGAGGCACTTTCAAGTGATTGCTTGAATATTTGGTGATAAATATCTCATCAGATTGAGTGACTGTGTGAAATATTGCAATTTGTGGAAAAACATTCATCATATTTCCGAGGTCCTATATGCATTGACAAGTGACTATACGAACATCTTCCTCCAGCACCACAACCCATACCTGGTGAAAACCCTTCCGATCGTGTCTTCACACTGACCGCAGACCAGATGTGCCAGGAACCGTAGCTGCGCCGGCTGCCTTTTATATTTTCACATGTGCAGGTTGCAAGAGAGGCCTGCACAGAGGGCTGAATCACATGGCACCCAGAACGAAAGTCGTTCTAATCCCAAAACAAGGAGTCAGGAGACAGTAATCCTTCGTGCCTTTGTGCCAACAGGTAAGAGGTTCTAGGAAGCACTAGCCTTCTGCTGACACAAACATCAGATGTGATGTCCTGCTCTTACTACAAAGCTACAGAATGGCAGTGGGAATAACATATCACAAAAAACATACCTAATAAAGACCGAAACATTCCACAAAAATCGCAAAAATCGTTGCCTAACAAGTATACTGTAAATAGACTCTGTAAAACAAGCACCTGCTAAGAGCTCTGAGTAGTTGCATGGTGCCATAAAAATAGCTCCCTTACTGCCGGGACAGTTGCAACAGCGCATCTGCTTTTCATGATGTCCGGAAGCCTTGTGACCAGCCTGCAGAAAACTAGCGCGTTATCCCAGCGCCCCAAGCAACATTAGTGGGAACTACTAACTGGTGACAATATAAGAGTGATGTGGTCCGTTCCCATGTGTATAGACAGACCCGTAACCCACACAATCACGAAATCAAATACTTACTGAACAGTAGTTCGCTATTCATTTACCCAGATGGAGCACCGAGCGTCGTCATCTGGACAGTCCAGCGATCACGGAGCAGAAGTCGGCGTCCTTTGATATTTGTAAATAAATGGCTCTGAGTACTATGGGACTTAACTTTTGAGGTAATCAGTCCCCTAGAACTTAGAACTACTTAAACCTAACTAACCTAAGGACATCACACACATCCATGCCCGAGGCAGGATTCGAACCTGCGACTGTAGCGGTAGCGCGGTTCCAGACTGTAGCACCTAGAACCGCTCGGCCACTCCGGCCGGCCTTTTATATTTGATACCTCAGAATGAACATCAGCAAAAGCAAAACGAGGATAATGGAATGTAGTCGAATTAAATCGGGCGATACTGCGGGAATTAGATTAGGAAATGAGACACTTAAAGTAGTAAAGGAGTTTTGCTATTTGGGGAGCAAAATAACTGATGATGGTCGAAGTAGAGAGGATATAAAATGTAGACTGGTAATGGCAAGGAAAGCGTTTCTGAAGAAGAGAAATTTGTTAACATCGAGTATAGATTTAAGTGACAGCAAGTCTTTTCTGAAAGTATTTGTATGGAGTGTAACCATATATGGGAGTGAAACGTGGACGATAAATAGTTTAGACAAGAAGAGAATAGAAGCTTTCGAAATGTGTTGGTACAGAAGAATGCTGAAGATTAGATGGGTAGATCACATAACTAATGAGGAGGTATTGAACAGAATTGGGGAGAAGAGAAATTTGTGGCACAACTTGACTAGAAGAAGGGATCGGTTGGTAGGACATATTCCGAGGCATCAAGGGATCACCAATTTGGTATTGGAGGGCAGCGTGGAGGGTAAAAATCGTAGAGGGAGACCAAGAGATAAATACACTAAACAGATTCAGAAGGATGTAGGTTGCAGTAGGTACTGGGAGATGAAGAAGCTTGCACAGGATAGAGTAGCATGGAGAGCTGCATCAAACCAGTCTCTGGACTGAAGACCACAACAACAACAATGTCAGAAACCACCTCTGCTCTGTCGCAAATGGCCACCGAGTTGTGGCTTCTGGTCGACCGCTGGCTGTAGACACTGCAAGACAAGCATGTGCGGCTTGGACGAATAGTTGTAACTGCAATTCCACCCCTACATACTCCCTCCAGCTCAAAAAATCCACTTTACCGAATCCAAGACAGGGATGTTGTTGTCCATACGCCTTTAATATCTCACGAAATATGTTGATTCCTCCCCTTTATACGAATTATTTTCGAAGACAGAAGAAATCGGTGCATTCACGAATTTTCACATCACTAAAGTATCGTTATTTGCTGTGAAAAACTTGTACAACAATATGGCATAGGGGATATTTCCTCTAAGTATTCTCTCATCAGGTAAAAAAAATATCTGTTTTTGTCACCTTAATATCTACTACATATGGCACCAGAGGACTTGAATATGAAACTGGATTTTGGGTCATGAAAGAGCACTAGGAACATGCTATACCTCTGTCACAGAATGCTTCGTCACTTTCGAACTCTCTTGAAGTGACCAAATGCTTCGCCACCTAAGATGTCCCTTAAGGTAGCAGCACAAAGGAGTTGTAAATATCAGGTTTATACTACTATCACGTTGTAAATTCGGTTATATAACTGATTTTACTACGACGGTCATCTCTCCCTGTGTAGGGCAGATTGAAATTTCGTTAAAAGATCTCGCCGCGAAGAAAAAATGCCTGATTATTCATCCAACTCGCGAATCATATTCGTGGTACTCTCGCCCTCCCTTCCACCCGGCCAGCGGTACGTCATTGATATCAAACTAACAGACTAAATTGATCACGAGAGTCACTTTGCATGATGAGTAATTCTTTTTTCTTGTTCTACACTCTTCAGGTAACTCAGATGGGAATCCCTGGAGGAAGACGATATTTTTTTCCAGGAACACTATTGAGAGCTGGCGTTTGATATTGACTGCAGAAAGTTTCTCCTACCGCCATCATACCTTTCCCTTCAGGACCATGAAAATAAGGTGTGAGGAATTAGAGCTCATATGGAGGCATAAAGACAGTCTTTTTCCCCTTGATTTGAGAGTGCAATAGGAATGGAAACGACTAGTAGTGATATAGGATACCCTCCGCCACACACTGCATGATGGCTTACGAAGTATGAATATAGATGTAAATATAAATTTAGTCTACGTATTAAGATGTCACTCTATCCGTTTATAGACACACAAAACTCACGGAAGAATGTTGTAAACAGAGACAGAACTTTTGCTGCTGATTATCTCTCTGTGGAAACCTTCATAGTAACCCTAAATTTTCTCACTGCGTTCACTTCGCGATGTGGATGTGAGAGGTTGTAATATGTTTGCCTGTAACACTTAGAAGGAGCGGTATAGAGCTTACCTCTCAACTCCCTTTTCCTCAGAGTATCGCTTACCTGTATATTCTCACGAATCTCCCAGTCTTCGGTGTATAGCATTTGAATCCACCTGATTGTCCGAGATGTTCCCCGCCAGGTCATAAACGCCTGCTACTTCTCTCGAAATCCCATTACGTTGCAACAGCACTGTTCCATTAGTTAGAAGGCTGTCTAGCCGCCTACCTGTAACTGACTAGGTAGAGAGCTATCACAACCAGAAAAATAACACACTAACGTTCAGTAGGAAGTTCACAACCATGCAGAGTATACACGGACTGCACAAAGAAATTCAGAAGCATAACATCTGCACTTCATCGATATCGAATGACTGTCTACAAATATCTCCCTGCCACATGTCCTCACCTCCTTTATCGTATTCATATGATCACTAAGCTAGAATTACGACAATGTAATGGTGTCAGGGTCTTCGTTGACAGAACAGTCTGTCTGTCTGTCTCTCTCTCTCCCATCGTTATTTTTACGACATCCAATGTAGTAAAACTACAAACCATAAAAATCGCCAACGTCACCTGGTAGAGAACTCAGTAAGATACACTCATGCTCATAAAATAAGGATAATTCTGATACATGGTGAAACAACACTCTGGTGGGCGGTTTGTGGGTTTAAATCACCTCGGGGTATGACCATGCGATGCATTTGACCTGCAGTCGTCGCACAGTGTCGCTGGAAGCAGTCCACATACGCAGAGGTGTGTTGTTGCACGTCAGAGTACGGTGCAGCGAGTAAGTGTGCAGACGTTTCCAGACGTGCTAATGGTAACTGTGTGTTGAAAATGGCTCAAAGAACACATATTGATGACGTTATGAGGGGTACAATACTAGGGCGACTGGAGGCTGATCAAACATAGCAGGTCGTAGCACGAGTCCTCTGTGTGCCACAAAGTGTGATCTTAAGATTATGGCAACGATTCCAGCAGACATGAAACGTGTCCAGGCGCTGCAGTACGGTACGTCCACAGTGTACAACACCACAAGAAGACCGATATCTGACCATCAGTGCCCGCAAGTAGCCACGGCGTACTGCAGGTAGCCTTGCTAGGGACCTTACTGCAGCCACTGGAACAGTTGCCTCCAGACACACAGTCTACAGACGACTGAACAGACATGGTTTGTTCGCCCAGAGACCTGCAAGGTGCATTCCACTGACCTCTGGTCACAGGAGAGCCCGGAAAACCTGGTGTCAAGAACACAGTACATGGTCATTGGAACAGTGATCCCAGGTTATGTTCACAGACGAGTCCAGGTATAGTCTGAACAGTGATTCTCGCCGGGTTTTCATCTGGCGTGAACCAGGAACCAGACACCAACCCCTTAATGTCCTTGAAAGGAACCAGTATGGAGGTCGTGGTTTGATGGTGTGGGGTTGGATTATGATTGGTGCACGTACACCCTTGCATGTGAAACTGTAACAGGTCAGGTGTATCGGGGCGTCATTTTGCACCAGTATGTTCACCTTTTCAGAGGTGCAGTGGGTCCCACCTTCCTCCTGATGGATGATAACGCACGCCCCCATCGAGCTGCCATCGTGGAGGAGTACCTTGAAACAGAAGGTATCACGCGAATGGAGTGGCCTGCCTGTGCTCCAGTTCTAAACCCCATCGAGCACGTCTGGGATGCTCTTGGTCGACGTATTGCTGCACGTCTTCAAACCCGTATGACACTTCAGGAGCTCCGACAGGCACTGGTGCAAGAATGGGAGGCTATGCCCCAGCAGCTGCTCGACCACCTGATCCAGAGTATTCCAACCTGTTGTGTGTACGTGTGCATGGTGATCATATCCCATATTGATGTCGGGGTACATATGCAGGAAACAGTGGCGTTTTGTAGCACATGTGTTAACACCAATACTGTGGACTTATAGATCTGTGTCATGTGTGTTCCCTATGTGCCTATGCTATTAGCACCAGTTTTGAGTAGTGCCACGTTGTGTGGCACCACATTCTACAATTATCCTTAATTTATGAGCATTAGTGTACATTGGAAACAAGAACCGTCTGCGTGTTGACATCGACCATATGTGCCGATCACATTATCTGTACTCTGGAGCAGGCATTCAGTTATCAAAGTCACTTCCACAGACATATGTAAAATTTTTGTTGCCTGTGCCGGAGGAAGACCAAATCCCACAGAATATGAATCACAATGAGAGGATTCTTGTGTTGTTGTTTCATAAGCAGTTTGGTAAATTATTTTTTGCTGTAACACATCGAAGCAATGTATGACTACAGCTGTGTACACATCCATACATTCTGTTCTTTCTACCATGACTTTGAGGTCTGTGTGAAGTGCTAAACCGACATTGGCCTGTTTCGATCCATTGTCTCTCACAGAAAGCTGGACACCACATTGTGTAAGGTAAGCTGCTCCTAAAAATTACAGAATGGTTGTAATAAACGACAGAGTCAGTGATTCTTATTGATAAAAATGTGGAAGACATCACAACATGTGGAACCTGGAAGAGTTTGCAGTTTTGTGAAGTGTTCCCAAACAGATCTCTGAAGTTGATGATCTCTACATTTAAACTCATGTTCCACAGTAATGGGACAGCAGATGTCTCGGTGTTCTATCTGTTCTTCCATTGTCTGAATACCATCCCAACAAAATATATAGTCCTTAAGCTCTACAGACATGATTGATTCAAGTTGACCACTTCCTGGGCTTAACTAATTTATTACAAAAATATTTAAATAAAGGAATGTCATAAACTTTCGGTTACAGTCAGATCATTACAATAATTATAAGTAATAGTTGGTCCATAAATAAATAATCCATCATTCTTGCGCAAGTGTGCTCACAATAAATGACAAGAGATTGACCATAAGTATTGTTTAGAACACTATTTATGCTTTCTTCACAGAGGTGTGTTTTAATTCTTACTTACAAATTTAACACAGTTTGTTAATAGCACTTGCTATCAACATTTGAGTTAAGTTACTGGCAAAATAGTAAACTGTTTATTAAATAACTACATAAGTGTGACAATATGAGGTATTGATGCTGTGTCTATTTACTGTGTAATTGTGGCAAATTCATATTCTGACAAACATTTGCATAATGAAACAGATATAAAAGACGCCATGAATCAATAAATAGAACAGTTTGTTGAAATCACATGAAGTCATTAAAGGCTGTTAACTCAGGGAGTCATTGAATAAATGTTTATTCACTACGAATTATTAACATTGTTAAGTTATAAAGATATTGGAATATTGTTGTGCTACAGCAGAATATGCGTAATTTTTCTGAGATCGCAGATGTATTGAGATTTGTACTAATATTTGGCTGCAAATTATTATAGACTCTCAAAGAGCTGTAACTTAGCCATCTTTAGGATTCTCTGACACTCCGCTATTTCTTGGAGCATCTCTTGCACAAAGAGCATGTGAGTTACACCCATCCAAATTCCCAGCTTCTGGGTTTTCCCCATTTCTGGTGATGCAGCTAGTCTTTGTTCATGGACTCGTTCATACCAGTCACATAGTTGGAAGATAGAACCCCCAAGGCGCGCCCTAGAACCTGGTCTCATTTGCGTTCAGCTGCACAACAATTTATCTTACCTCATACCAGTACTGGATGGCCAATTAGCTTGTCTAAATGTATGTAACGTTGCATTGGATTGGGCTTGTTTCCTCGATAGTGGCACCACCAGTTTCCTAATGAGCGTGCTGCTCAGAAACGTGGCTGATGCCTCCTATTGGCGCCTGCAACAAGCGGAGTATCAACAGACTCTTTGTATTCAATACCATGTCCACAATATGTGAAGACCTTGTGGTATTTGTAAAAAGCCTTCAGACGAGAGATGCCTGTGGGTCAAGGGTAAGCAACACATGGGGCATAGACGTTCTGCTAGAAGCATAATGTAGTCAGCCTAAAGCTGATATACAACACTCCTTCCTCATTAAGAAGAAGATGGCGAAACTATCTCAATAAAGGGTGTGGGTCCTGCGGTCTCTACTCCCATTAGGGAAGTTGACAAAGCCACCAAGATAGAGCAGTGCTGATAGGCTTCCACAGGAATAGTGCTTCCACAGGGTGATGGCAGAGGTCCAAGGGGACACGGAGTTCAAGGGAGGCTTCATTCCAGTCCCAGGAGCCTCAGACTCGAAGTTGAGTAAAGCCACTAAGGGCGTAGAGGAACTGGGCAGTGTTGCAAAGAGAAAATGCTTGAGAACTATTGGCAGCGCACATTTCTAACAGGCCTGAGCTGACCAGTGGCCCACAGAGGCAGTCATGTTACTAGCTGTTAAGAAGCCAGCAGTCAATGGGGTCGCAGCGGCACAGTACCCAGAGGGGACTGGGAGACCGGGCTCCACCAACGCATGCGTCACAAGAATTATGGTACCAACAATAGATCCAGTGTCAGCTGGCTCTGGCAGCACTGGGAGGCTGGGAGCACAGCAGCTCCTACGCCATATGCGGGGGTCAGCAGGCACTGCCAAAACCTGTGGGCAGTTGTCACTGGCTGAGCATGATCGGGTGTACAGGGCACAGTAGATGTATGATGGTACGTGCAAGGAACGCAATTGTGTGTGTTATTAGTGTAATAATGAAAGATGTAGCCCAGAGGGTGGAGAGACGCCACGAAAAGGAGAGAAGAAACTAGAAATCCAGAAAGTTGGCAGTAAAGGTGTTGTGCATAAGGCCACTGGAAGAAGTTGGCTGGAGAGAGGCCAGGTAGCAGCACGAGGGTTGTGGCTGTGATGCACACAAGAACCATTGGAAAAGATGTGTGCTATGCAGAAGCAAAGTAACGTATTGCTGTGCTGTCATCAGCAGGATGAGGCTGACCATGGCTGTGTCAGTGGGAAATGGCAGTGCATATTAGCAGGCAGAATCAGGCTCTACCATGGGAGGGCACCATCAGTTTCAGCAGCAGTGGAGCCAAGGGGTGACACTGGGACTGGGGACTGCATGTTCGGCAGCAGTGACAGTGTTTGTTCCCCAGGAAAGGGTGACTGACCAAGGCTGCACCATGGTGAAGATGCAGAAGACGAGAAAGAATCAGGGAGCAGCCGGAAAAGGGCAGTGGGTGCACAGCAG
Source organism: Schistocerca nitens (assembly GCF_023898315.1). Classification (NCBI taxonomy): domain Eukaryota; kingdom Metazoa; phylum Arthropoda; class Insecta; order Orthoptera; family Acrididae; genus Schistocerca; species Schistocerca nitens. Next base: position 863,697,024 of record NC_064617.1, read on the forward strand.
TTGAGTCATGTTGAGTTGTGGCCCTGCGTGCAGAGCGCTGGTCATGATAATGTCATTGTGAATCCAGCATCAATCACAACCAAATAGAATATAAAATGGGACTGGAAAGCATGGTGTGCCACCATCATGATGAGTCATACTGAGTTGTGGCCCTGTGTGCAGAGATCTGGTCATGATAATGTCATTGTGAATCCAGCATCAATCACAACTAAATAGAATATAAAATGGGACTTGAAAACATGTTGTGCCACCATCATGATGAAGGCCGTTCATGGTTGCATACTCATGGAGAAAGTGCAGGGTGACAGCAGCAGCATCTGGCTCTTGGCCAAAGGGAGTAGCAAGAGGCTAGCAACTGAGCTCAGGTGCAATGAGAATGTAAGCGGATAATGTGTCCTGGGCTGTGTCACCCTTATGAGGAAGACCAGCCACAGTTGCATCTTCATGGTGAAGGCACGAAATTGCGTGGCAGAGTCACGCACAGCTGATGGGTGGGGTTGTAGGTACCAGGCGGAACAACACTGGCAGATGACCCATGAGCTGCAGCATGTGGACACGAACCTCATCACCAATGGATGTCCAGGTAGCGCAAACCTTGAAAGAAGAACTGACCATGCCTGTAATGTCCAGAGCAGCATCGGGCATAGCTGTAGGTGGGAGGCAGATGGACAGTGGATGAGATAATCACATGGTGCAAAAGTCAGCAAAGGCCATGGAGCCAGAGAAATGTAGCCGTCACTGCCAAATGTAGATGTTGGCATGCGGTGGAGGAATGTTGGACACGGATGGAAACTGTCAGGATGCACCGTATTAAAACACGGCCATGATATTCGTGTTTTATTATTCCCAGCTACAGTGCCACATTCCTCTCTGTCTATGTCACAGGGTCCCGCAATGCCGAGGACTCCACCTCGCTGTCTGCAAAACAGCTTGGTGCAGAAGGGCTACCTCAGCGCCCCATGCAATTTACTGCGGCGTGCCGGCCGTGTACAGCCACGGAGTTTTGACGACATCAGAATGCACCGGCAGCCGCCCCAGTGGCCTTCGTCCCCATTGCTTCAGCGCTGCTCGCTGGGAGCTGCAGGGCAGCCTGCTGTGTGCTTCCTCGCTGTTGTGGTTAAGATAGCGGGCAACAACAAGCACCTGCGATCCGACAGCCAAATCTGTGGCCCTCGCCTCAGGATGCCTCCAGCGTGTGTTGGCAGCCAAAAAGACTGCCCACGGTAGCGAGCTGTCGAGTGGCCTGCCACTGGCTGCCTACGGACCCCATGCTGGCCTCAGAGGGTCGAACCAATGACCCGCTGTGGACTGGAATGCTGCTGCCCGATCTGCTGCTGTGTGTAGCCAACGGTGTGACATGCCCCGCCGTCCAGGGGAGCTGCCACACTTGAATCCCCCTCATTAGAAAACCAGCACCTATTTATACGTGGCTGTGCACCTCTGTTTTACTAACATACCTCTCCGATTCATGTACTCATAACACCGAGGTTGCGCCAGTGGGCCCCTTCTGCCTGTAACTTGCGCCATGCAAACTGCTGCGTTTACTCTTTTCAGCGGTTCGACGGCCCTGTGGCCTCCATTCTACTTCGCAACCACTGGTCAGCGTAACTTACTGTCAACAGGCACATGCCTGGCTGTAACTTGTGTGCTCAGAAATATTGCACCGAATCTAAGTTTCCTATCTTAAACGGTGGTGCCGCTACAGAAGGTACTGGTGGGAAATCCGATGATGGATCAGCTCTGACACGTGGGCAAGCAATACCAGCTACCTGTGACAAACCATCCCTCTTGGCGTTTTGCTACAGTTAGTTACACCAGTGATGAACTGCGCCTTGTGGCATTCATGCATCAACAGCAGTGACCTCCAGAAACACAATGAAAATATCAAACAAACACATGGTATTCAAATCCACACACTACATGAATGTGAAAAAACTATACACACAGCATGAATTAGTTTATAAAGTACCCAACCCAGGCAAAAAGCAATGTCTTCTGTAATGAGACGAGAGTGAAGCATAAGAAACATTTGTATCCCTGTAGTCACTGTAAAGTCCTGTTTCTATCCTAATCACCAACTTTTAAAACTGGTGTTGGATGATGCACAATGTAGTAATGATGGTTCCCAGGTTGAAGAAAGGAGCACTTTATTCATAGCACAAGTTCACAATATAGTTTAGTTGCAATAACTACTGAAAGATAGTTCGTTCGTTTGAGAATGACAGAAGCAAATTTCACTTGCATGATACCAATTCCAAAAGTAGCCTCATCCTGAGTATCTGCAGGAGCGCCCTCCACAGGGGCCACACTGTGTGAAATACCATGAAGCAGTGCAGAGATTGTGTGTTGTTGAGTAGAGCATTCAGTCTGATCTCAGTGGAAACCTACTGATAAGCTACAAGTGCATGTTTCCTCGATAGTTGCGCTGCCAGATTCCTGATGCGCGTGCTGCTCAAAAAAGGATCTGGTGTCATCTGGTGACGCCAGTAACAAGTGGAATATGAACAGACTGTCTGCATACACAATGCACTTGTGATATTTGTAAACAGTCTCTGGAGGAGAGACGCCTGCAACCCAAAGATAACCAGCTCACAGGACGACAATGTTGTACTGGAAGCTTACTGTAAGTGGCCTACAGCTGATATACAGCAGGAAATATCACATATTTTCACCATATAAATTAATCGTTATGTCCACATAAGTGCAAAATTTTCGGTTACCAGCAACTCTGAAGGTATAATGTTAATATTACATTCCTGTTAAAATACACACCCTGTTGTCGTGATTCAGAGCACATACCACTTACTATGAAAACACACACATCATGTTGTCAGGTCACTTCATACTGATCATACTCCACATCATTTTGTTGTCATGATAGCTGTGCTGCATGCAACACAAAATGAACAATTTTTGTACTCTTAAGTACAGCAGTAGTATTATTTTTATCAAACTTTCACAACTATCTCACTTGTATTTGAAATAAAATACGACTTTTTTTCTAAATGCATTTAAAAGAAACTAATAAGTGTTTAAGTAGATTATAATTTATTTTGTTTACAGTTATAGATAGCTTTTGGTTGCCAGAATGAGCCATAGAGACAAGATTCTACTAGTATTTTAAAACATGGTTGTGTGTGTTGATGTATGCATTGCGAATTCTTCTTGTTTTAGCTTTTTCAATGTGTAAAGGACAACTGGGGGCGCTTTCGACATAACATCCATAATTTCAAGCACTGTCTTTATAGCACTTGCTTTTTTGCCCCTTGTACAGTTCAATAAACTACACAATTATTGCTAATAACCACTTTTTAGACGTTTTTTCGTGCTGTGTAACACCCACCTGGATCGCTGTGTACAATAACATGCCCACTTCCAGGAAGGCAAGTCATGCCAGTCCTCTTTTTAATCCAGTAGGCAGTTTAACAATGAGAACAGGTGTGCTGACCAGCCTGAATGTGGTTTCTAGGCAGTGAATACTATGTTGGTACCCATGTCCCACCTCAGATACACCCTGAGCAAACATTTAGAACACTTTTTCATTTTTTGACATAGAATTTACTCTGGACACAGACAGATAGGTACACTGATACCATCCTGGGTGGTTATGAGGGGACTGACGATCTTAGGTGTTTACTCTCCTTAAACCCATAATCATCATCAGCAGCAGCGTACAGTGAAAAACACACATGGCAGAATTGTTAACACAAAAATCAAACATTCTGTGATGATGCTTTGAAATTCAGCCACAAAATGGCAGTTAAATGAAACTAACTGGTAATGGGGAATGAAAGACTAGATTAGATTTGATTCAGTTTTCGTTCTATAGACCCAATAAATGAGATGATTCTCGTGGGTGTGGAACATGTCCGAAAGTATAACATAAAACATTTGAATATAATACTTACTACTCTGATCATTGGTCAGGAGATTGTCGAAATAGATGGATACAATATGGTAAAATGGAAGAGCTAATATTTACAGAATTAACACACTGTCAGAATGAAACATTGTTATGCCACTATTAATGAATTTATCATACACAAAATACCTAATCTTGACTGCTGTGACCAAGTGCTGTCAAAACTGAAATCTAACAGACATTTTTACTTAACCTGTCTTAACAGTCTCTGTTAAGATATTTATCTACAGAGTAGAAGGGGTTGCCTATCAAAAAGTCTTTCAAACTCTGTTTAAACCATGCATTATCTGAAACCAAGTTTCTAACGGTTGCTGCAATTTATTGAAAATGTGTATTCCTGAATATTGGACCTCTTTTTGGACCAAGGTAAGTGATTTTAGGTCTTTACATAGATTGTTCTTATTCCTAGTATTGATACTAAGTATTGAGCTATTGATTGGAAACAAAGATGTATTACTTGCAACAAATTTCATTAAGAAATAAATCTACTGAGAAGAAGTGGTTAGAATGCAAAGTTCCTTGTATAGATTTCTACACGATGTTCTTGAATTTACTCCACAAATGAATCTTATCATATGCTTTTCCACCCTAAAAACGTTTGTTCGGTTTGATAAGTGGCATTACAAAGTTAAAGTGATTTCACTCTTTTTGGCATGGCTAAAAGTTGCGTTACTCCAGTGGCGCCATAGGATCATGGTTGTTTTCATCCTCAACTTTACTGACACCATTCGAATGGTGGCCAAATGGCCTCACTTTCTTTGCATGTGGCAACCCAGCTTGTCACCCATCAAGCAATGCTCGTGCCACCCACAACAGAAGATCACATATGACTCAACACTCACTTTTTGCACTCACAAAAGAGGTACCGCCTGTTATTAGACAGACAGTAGCTCTAGAGTGCACTTACAACCTGAAGCTATGTGGGTGGTGCAGCTTGCCTGATCTGTGGGTAGTCCCATGTGACTGTAGCAGTAGGATGTTCTGCTGCCCATCGTCTTTCCCTATCACTCAGGGAGCTGTGCTCACCTGCTTATCTTCTATCCCTGAACCATAAAGGCGTCAGAATTCTTCTCTCGGCAGGTGAGCACTTCTTCACTTCATTTAATAACGGTGGGATAGCGGGAGAGTTACAGAACACGATAGGCTGTAACAAAATAAATTAGGGTTATGTTTTGCAGTAAGATACACGAATGGAGGGTAGCCCTGTTACAAGTTATTTAACGTGTACTCTCTAACCACTTTGCTGTTGGACAAGGAATATAAAAAAATCACATTAAAAAAACACCTTATGGCAAACGATAACACATTCAATCGCTAGAGAGAGAGAGGGAGGGGGGCGTGGGGGGTTCAACGAGAGAATGATAAGATGCTAGCCATGAAATCCGAATCACGAAAACAGGTGCAGGGGCCGAACAAAAAAGCTTACCTCATTAAATTTCACAATTCAGGATACTCACTGTAGAAACTGTGTAATGGCACAGTAGCAACAAACATGACAGCTGCAAGTTACTGAATGCGAACTATGACCTCCCATATGGTTGGCCCTAACACAAGGCTGCTCACAAGCTCATAAAGACATCACTTGTATCACAAAATGCCGGCAAATTCAGCAATACTATTGTCTCAAATGTGAAGGTGTCTCACATTAGCAAACGAAGACTATGGAGTGTGGCTGTCAGTCCTGATTGTAATCTCGGGTAATGATCTATAGTGCGCATCCACAGTTCACAAGTAAGTCCCTGCAGCCAAGGCGACAGAGAGAGGGAACGAACCGTAGGTGCAGCTTTGTCCCAGTGGGCAATCAGGTCTATTGATTTGCAGCTTGGGACACCTGTTTGAGTGTAAATTCTCCGAGCTAGGGAGAACTGGTAATCGTACATAAACCCGTGGCTTCAGCCAATATTCAAACGCAACAGCCAAGAACTGTAAAAGAAATTCGCCATTTTGATCATGGAGAAAGTGAAAATCACTCTGTATGATAGTCCTCCGTGTAGGCAGGCACTCGTTGATACTAATTCGCTGAGGAAAATCAATGTAATGCCATAAAATTATTGATTTAGTTTTATGAATTGTTTATTTATAATCCGACTGGTCTCAGATTATTACCAGTGAGTTCAGAAATTTGTAGGCAGCTCAAATCTGTGGTTGCAATTATCAAATTAATTTTGCTGTTTTTCTTTACGATATGTCCTCAAAAAGTCACTGTGTTACAGCGGTTTACCCACTTTCTGACAGGCCCTAGTACATGTTTCACATATTTGCATCGAATCAGGAGAGGGGAAACGAAAGTGCCTGTGAACAAGAAAACACTCCAGAGCATGCTATCTAGGAACGCCCTCTGTATGCAGACATGGCTACAACTGACTCATTTTGAGAGTACCAGATAATAAGGTGCTCCTGCATCGTGAGTCAGCCTGGCAGATCATCGGCAACATTACTGATGCAGCTTCCAAAAGAACCTGTAAGTGGGCTGCTTCTGTGTTGGCAACGCTGTGTAGTGTTGTTTTTTCTTTGTAAGACACCCTGTGGCTGGTTGGACTCATTGTTGGAAGTTAATCGCCAGTAGTGTTGGGCAGTTGGAAGTTAGTCGCCAGCAGTGATGAAAGTACTGTTCGGCAGTTGGAGGTGAAGGGCAGGCAGTGAGGGATGTTAGATATGAGAAGCTAGCATTGATGGAGGGTAGAGGTCTGAAGTGAAGTGTTAGCATAGGCTAACGATCTGTTCATGTTCGACTTGGAGATTGAATATTATTCATGATTATATACCTTTTTACTAGATGTCAATGACGATTTATGTTTCTGTCTGAATTAGTTGTCACATTATTAAGGTAAAAAATACATTATCTGGTTTGCAACAAAATCTTTTCTTTGATAACCACATGCCTATTAGTAGTTAGTGGCTTTAGTAGTTAGAATCTTTTATGTAGCTGGCAGTATTGACACATGCAGTATTGCAGTAGTTCACGTAATGAAGATTTTTGTGAGGTAAGTGCTAAATGAAATGTATAGGTTATTGTGCAGATTTCTTTTTAGTCAGGGTCATTCTTTTGAATGAATTATTTGAAGTCAGGTTATCCTTTTTTGAGCAGTCAAATTGTGTTGCGCTAGAATATTGTGTGTGTCAATGTTGAAATGATAAGAATAAGTAAAGAGAAATTAGATTCACTTGGATTTAATTTCACTCCGCAGTTTAAGTAAAATATTTAATATAGAAGTTTCAGACCAAGGAGACGCATCTGAACTAATTCACTTCCCCACTTCCATACAGTCTCTCCAGTGACTTCAGTAGTCGCCTACCGTAGTAACGAGTGCTGTGATTGGCTAGAATGCTCCTGCCATGTCTCCAGGCCAACACACTCTCACAAACATATTGAAACACATACAAATGCTGGATTTACATTTAAATAACTTGAAATTAAATAAATATTGCTACACCTGGACCATAAACACGTTCTAACACACATTATTAAATACATAAACATATATCAAAGGAATAGAAACAAAAGTAGGGCAGTAGCCTGATGTCTCTGTGCTTTCTAAAACACAGTAAATATTTGAACAATTTCTTCATGAATAGTATAAATCGAAGATGAACAAAGACATAGACGAATAAATATATTTATAAGCATGCTGCTACCGTTTTTTCGTGTAACTGTGGAGTACTTATGGCCTGACGCTATCAGTAGTAATTGGCCACTTTGACCTCCAATAACTCCTGTACTATTCAAGTTACATGCCTGTAATTCAAACCAATTTAAGTTTACACTAATAGCTTTCTAAAGACATGTCGATCGACACAATTGGATGAACCGTTTAGATTTTGGAAATTCGTTGCTGGGTGTTACTTGTATAATTTACACCCACATACTAAACTTTAAACTGATAAAGATATTGAAAATCTGATTACACCATCAGAATCGTCATGAAAATAATGGTAATGCACATGTTTCTGTTTAAGGTATCGTGATTCCTCTGGCTATTATTAATTACTACATGAACTGTGAAATGTCTGCCATTATGGTTTCACAAAGTCCGCCACCTTTGGCGCTTCTGGCAAACAAATCTCCTTCATCGACGCAAAGCCCATTCCTTGACACAGTGTCAACAAGGAATTCCCAGCCACACAGTCGGCCAGGACCACACACTGGGGCTACCCCTCTTGCTCCAGCTAATGTTCGGCACCATGTGGTTGCAGACGAGCCCCGGCTTACCGAGCGGCCCGTGCGGCCACGCCAACTCCGAACTTAGAATAATTTCAGGGCGCTAAAACTCGCCTGTTACCTCACAAAGGGCATGAAAGGGAAGCAGTGGTTGGGAAGGGATTGAGACAGGGTTGTAGCCTATCCCCAATGTTATTCAATCTGTATATTGAGCAAGCAGTAAAGGAAACAAAAGAAAAATTTGGAGTAGAAATTAAAATCCAAGGGGAAGAAATAAAAACTTTGAGGTTCGCCGATGGCATTGTAATTCTGTCACAGACAGCAAAGGACCTTGAAGAGCAGTTGAACGGAATGGACAGTGTCTTTTAAGGAAGATATAAGATGAACATCAACAAAAGAAAAACGAGGATAATGGAATGTAGCCGAATTAAATCGGGCGATACTGCGGGACTTAGATTAGGAAATGAGACACTTAAATTAGTCTATGAGTTTTGCTATTTGGGGAGCAAAATAACTGATGATGGTCGAAGTAGAGAGGATATAAAATGTAGACTGGCAATGGCAAGGAAAGCGGTTTTGAAGAAGAGAGATTTGTTAACTTCGAGTATAGATTTAAGTGTCAGGAATTCGTTTCTGAAAGTATTTGTGTGGAGTGTGGCCACGTATAGAAGTGAAACATGGATGAAAAATAGTTTGGACAAGAAGAGAATAGAAGTTTTCGAAAGGTGGTGCTACAGAAGAATGTTGAAGATTAGATGGTTAGATCATATAACTAATGAGGAGATATTGACTAGAATTGGGGAGGTGAGAAATTTGTGGCACAACTTGACTAGAAGAAGGGATCAGTTGGGAGGACATGTTGTGGGGCATCAAGGGATCACCAATTTAGTATTGGAGGGCAGTATGGAGGGTAAAAATCACAGAGGGAGACCAAGACATGTACGTACTGAAATTCAACACTGAAAGCAGATTCAGAAGGATGGGAGATGAAGAAGCTTGCGCAGGATTGAGTAGCATGGAGAGCTGCATCAAACCAGTCTCAGGACTGAAGACCACAACAACAACAACAACAACCTGCTTGAGCATGCTACTGTGTAGCACAGCAGGCTTTCCTACAGGATAGGTTTGCCACACTAACTCAGACCTGCAATTCTTCTCATCAACAACATTTGTTGTTTCACAGATCAAAAAAATGTGTTAACTTTTTTTACCTCTGTGCTAAATTCATGTTAAATGACTTTATATGTAGATGTTCCAGAAGGCGCTAAATCACATTGACAGCAAACGGGTTGCCCTGCTATGAGTAGGTAAGAGTTCACACGTACTTGCCAGAAAACTAGAACTTAGGAAATATGCACCAGCTTTCTGTATTAGAGATAGTGTTGGTCACATTCTGTTCAACAGTAAAGACAAAATTCTACATTTAGAACAGAGTAAAATTCACAGCATTTTGTACATTTTTTTCTTTTTGGAAAATTGTATGTATGCCAAGGTGGTACGTGCATAACTGCTAGACTGACCGAGAATGAAAGGAGCTGCAGACTAAAAAGGAAAGTTTCCACCTTTCCTGAACATACCGTGAATTAATCTCATTCATATGATATTAAGAGAAAAGGACCTTTGGTGAACATACCCAGAATGAAAGCCATTCTTATTATATTAAATACGATGTTCTCCACAGAGCAAACAGAGGCAGAAAACTGACCTTACTTGAAGTTTTGAATATCAATAAATACTAATTGCAGATTCCTTACTTAGTCTTTAATTGTAAAATACAGTTCCATTATTCACCTTTGCTAAAATAACAGCAGCCAGCTAAAATTTTTCAGACTATAATATAATATTCCTGTTGTATGTAGTATAAGTGTTTTGTCCACGTAACATATAACATATCAGTCTGCACCAGTACTTACTTGTGTGCTGTTTTGGCGTATACATTCTTATACTTTTAACCTTTGAGTACAATCTAATATAAGGTTGATTTGTTCATAGCTTCTCTGTGCATTTCACTATGCATGTGTTTTTGTATAGATATATAATCATAAAAGGTCACATATCTCTGGAAAAACAATCTTTGTAAGGCTACAAAGTGTCAGTGATGTTGTGTGGACTATCTGTTTAGTATTAATTTGTCTGAGGATGACCTAAAAGCTATTGTGGAACATCAGTACTGTGTATTTCAGTATTTGATTATAAATTCCACTTGGTTTGGTTGGAAATACTACACACATTGCTTTGAAATCATTTATCAAAAAATAAAAAATGTGCATCTGCAGCTCATGGTCTAGTTGCTAACGTTGCTGCCTCTGGTTCACAGGGTCTCAGGTTTGATTCCCAGCTGCATCATGGATTTTCTTCGCAATTGTATGGACGCTGCGCTGCGCTGCGCAGTTGAGAGCACCACAAGCCAAATATCTTCATCGTCATTTATAGAAAGATATTATTATAGTTTCAATATTCAACACTACTTTGTTTTATAGCTCACCCTCTGCTGAGCTGTGCAGTTAATTGAAGTGCCATATGCTTACATTCTAAGTTTCTGATTAATGATGTATGACAAATAATTTGTATCGAAAATAAATTATATTGGTCCAAGTACTGATCCTTCAGACACACTGTGTCTGACAGTTTGTGGTCTGGTGTGTAACTGACCTTCTTTACCCACTAGCATGTCTGATTTATGTACATTGGTATCCATTCATTATGCACTATTTTATGATGTTATTACATTTCCCTTGAATTGTGTACTGATAAAGTTTGTCCATTATCTTGGAATGATTTGTGTTGGAAAATGTTTTAGAGAGCGCACTAAAACATCCATAAGTCTTCTGTTGTCAGTCAAGGATATCAGAACATCTTCCACTACATCTGTTGTTGCTTTTTGTTTATTGCTTCGACATTTCAGAAATCATGTATTAATAATTGTAATATTTTAAGATGTGTTAAAGAACCGCCCATTCTGTTCCTCATTACTATTATTGTTTTATAGGCATTTGCGAAAGTGGAAGTCTGTGATACGAGCCTGAAATATCCTAATTTTTTTTTCTTTTGCTTAAATACTGGCCCTACTTTACTTTAATACTGGCCCCACTTTACTCGATTGAAAAATTATCTCTGTCTATTGCTTCATTCAGCACAAGCGTTAAATGTTGTAATGGAATTTCCCCCTCTTTCCTTTGCAAGATACGATGTATTTTCGACATTTAATACATTCAATGTGCTTCAACCTTTTGTCTCAGTTGGTGTGATGCAAGAAAAGTTATTTTCTGCATTGTACGAAACTAATTTGATTTTTTTATTTCATGTTGTTGGTTTACAAAATAGGAGGATGCAAGGGAATACAATTGTACCATGCGTACTGAAAACTGTTTCGTCTTTCAGTACCTGGAAATTCATAGTTAAAACACAGTCTAACATAACAGCTGTGAAAGTTTTTACCGTTTGACAGCTGGACCGGTAATAACGCTCCAAACGACGATAAAGAAGAACGTCAGATGTGTCGTTTTTCATCCCTCTCCTAGGTGGTTTACGAAATATTTGCATTATTTTTTTACTTCCAAGAATTTGTGTAATATCAGAAGACATAAGTGTTTCTAAAAATGATTCTAAAGTAAGTGTAAGTAGGGATGAAAATCATGAATCCAGTGGCAAGCTACAACACATTCGTGAAGAAATAATTGTGACGTTGGATAGAGCTGCAGCTTACCACTTTGATAATAAAAGAACATAAACACACTGATTCACACGTAAGAAGCACAGACATGTAGCTCTATGTCGAAAAGGGATCGATGCTACTGTCAGATAGTGAGAGAAAAATGCTGTGCATGTAAACCCCAAGCCCTCAGAACCAATAACACTGTCAGAAGTGTTGTCATATGTTAAATTTGCTATTAGAGACATTTCGTCAGCGAATTGTTGTACCTTCTGCTTTAAAAAGTGGAACATACTGTCACTTACCCCACGTTTTGTTTGTATGCCTTCCACGTACCTTTGTTATGTACCCACTGATGGAAGCATAAAAAATTCTGACAAAACCTGTATACCTGAGTCCTAAAACGTAATAAATTTAGAGCAAACAGCTTATTTTTGGCTTTTCATCTTGCAGCATGCTTCTCTTTCAATGGCATGCTGATCTGGCTTAACAACAAGTCAAGAGCATCTTTTTTTTAAAAAAAATATCAGGATCCTTTAGTCTTCAAAATTTGTTTGTCCTTCTTCCCTTGATCCTTCTGATACAGTTTCTGTTACTATCTGTGCTTAATATGATAGGCACTTTCCTTTTCCCATAATAGTTTCACACAAAGTGTAGTTATCTCCACATTCTGACACTTCACACGCTTTTGCAAGACATGAATAACTGAACTTGATATAACCACTTAATCGTCAAAGCAGGTCTATGTTGACGATTCGGATGAATCTGGCGCTGATATATGGAGAGTTGAACTAGCTGTTTTTGTGCCGTAGGACTGTTTTACAGCTTTAGGCGCTTTGTGGAATTTTCCTTTTCATCATCGTTGAGGTGGATTACTTGGGATGTCAAACAGTGTGGGTACAGCATTCCACACGAGTTTATATTGTCTGCATTCACGAACTGGTTTGGTTCGAAGTGTAGCGAACAAGACTTAACATTATTATAAAGGTAAACAGGGTCTTTTTTCATAATATCTTCTCATCTGCTATTCACTAGCCATTTTCTGCTCCTAAAACGAAACATTAATCATTAATACACATATAATTTGCATGTGAATCCTGGCAATAGGGCTTAGTAACATGATGGTACATACCTCTCAGGATTAAATTAGATTAGATTAGTTATTCATTCCATAGACCCACAAAAGAGGGGATCCTCCTGGGTGTGGAACATGTCAGATAAACACATCCAAAGTATATGAATTAAAATTAAACTTCTAATATTTACAGGTTCAATACTTACATCTGCTTTCACTAAATCCATCATTCACACAGTAGCTACAGGGGGTTTCAAAAATGACCGGTATATTTGAAACGGCAATAAAAACTAAACGAGCAGCGATAGAAATACACCGTTTGTTGCAATATGCTTGGGACAACAGTACATTTTCAGGCAGACAAACTTTCGAAATTACAGTAGTTACAATTTTCAACAACAGATGGCGCTACGGTCTGGGAAACACTATAGTACGATATTTTCCACATATCCACCATGCGTAGCAATAATATGGCGTAGTCTCTGAATGAAATTACCCGAAACCTTTGACAACGTGTCTGGTGGAATGGCTTCACATACAGATGAGATGTACTGCTTCAGCTGTTCAATTGTTTCTGGATTCTGGCGGTACACCTGGTCTTTCAAGTGTCCCCACAGAAAGAAGTCACAGGGGTTCATGTCTGGTGAATAGGGAGGCCAATCCACGCCGCCTCCTGTATGTTTCGGATAGCCCAAAGCAATCACACGATCATCGAAATATTCATTCAGGAAATTAAAGACGTCGGCCGTGCGATGTGGCCGGGCACCATCTTGCATAAACCACGAGGTGTTCGCAGTGTCGTCTAAGGCAGTTTCTACCGCCACAAATTCACGAAGAATGTTCAGATAGCGTGATGCAGTAATCGTTTCGGATCTGAAAAATGGGCCAATGATTCCTTTGGAAGAAATGGCGGCCCAGACCAGTACCTTTTGAGGATGCAGGGACGATGGGACTGCAACATGGGGCTTTTCGGTTCCCCATATGCGGCAGTTCTGTTTATTGACGAAGCCGTCCAGGTAAAAATAAGCTTCGTCAGTAAACCAAATGCTGCCCACATGCATATCGCCTTCATCAATCCTGTGCACTATATCGTTAGCGAATGTCTCTCGTGCAGCAATGGTAGCGGCGCTGAGGGGTTGCCACGTTTGAATTTTGTATGGATAGAGGTGTAAACTCTGGCGCATGAGACGATACGTGGACGTTGGCGTCATTTGGACCGCAGCTGCAACACGGCGAACGGAAACCCGAGGCCGCTGTTGGATCACCTGCTGCACTAGCTGTGCGTTGCCCTCTGTGGTTGCCGTACGCGGTCGCCATACCTTTCCAGCACGTTCATCCGTCACGTTCCCAGTCCGTTGAAATTTTTCAAACAGATCCTTTATTGTATCGCTTTTCGGTCCTTTGGTTACATTAAACCTCCGTTGAAAACTTCGTCTTGTTGCAACAACACTGTGTTCTAGGCGGTGGAGTTCCAACACCAGAAAAATCCTCTGTTCTAAGGAATAAACCATGTTGTCTACAGCACATTTGCACGTTGTGAACAGCACACGCTTACAGCAGAAAGACGACGTACAGAATGGCGCACCCACAGACTGCGTTGTCATCTATATCTTTCACATCACTTGCAGCGCCATCTGTTGTTGAAAATTGTAACTACTGTAATTTCGAAAGTTTGTCCGCCTGAAAATGTACTGTTGTCCCAAGCATATTGCAACAAACGGTGTATTTCTATCGCTGCTCGTTTAGTTTTTATTGCCGTTTCAAATATACCGGTCATTTTTGAAACACCCTGTAGTTACTTGGATATTACAACCAAGTACTGTCAAAAATTAAAGTAAATTATTCATTTCAATGATCCTCAGTTAAGAACAGTCAAATTATATACAAGATTTAAAATTAAACTTCTACTATTTACAGACTTGAGAGTTACATCGACTTTCCATAGATCCATCATTCACACAGTAGGTAGTATGTGGCTGTTACAACCAAGTATTGTCAAAAATTAAAGTATAATAATTTTTCATTAAAATGGTCTACTGCACTTGTTGAGAACTTCATGGATGGAATAGTAGGAGTTGACCTCCAAAAATTCTTTTGAATTATGTTTAAATTGTGCCTTGTCAGAAACTAAACTCTAAATGGTTGCTGGTAACTTACTGAAAATATGCGTTGCTGAATACTGGACTCCTTTCTGGGCAAGAGTAAGTAATTTTAACTCTTTACGTACATCGTTCTTATTCGTAGTATTGATACTGTGTACTAAGCAGTTAGTTGGAAAGAGAGATGTGTTATTTACAATAAACCTCATTAAGGAATAAATATACTGAGAAGCGAGGTTAGTAAGCTCAATTCTTTGAATAGGTTTCGACATGACGTTCTTGGATTTACACTACACATGACTCTAAAAAATTTTTCTTGGTTTATGGAGTTACACAAAAATATGATACCATATGACTTAATGGAGTGAAAATAAGCAAAATATGCCAGTTTATATCTCCTATGTCTGACATCATTCCCATTGCAAACACAGATTTGTTTAGGCGCTTTAACAGTTTGTTAGTATGTCGCTCCCAACTGAATTTATTATCAAGTTGTAATCCCACGAATTTTACACTCTCAACTTCTCCTATTTCCATGTCATCATATTTTGTACACACACTAGAAGGAAATCTCTTGGAAGTTCTGAACTGCATATAGTGGGTCTCTTCAAAGTTTAATGACAGTGAATGGGCTATGAACCACTTATTAATGTCAGTAAAAATTTGATTAGCTGCCCTTTCTAAATTTATATTTGATTTACTATTTATTTCAATGTTTGTATCATCTGCAAATAAGATAAACTTGGCATCTGGTAATGTAACAGATGACAGGTCATTAATATACACAAGAAAAGTAGTGGACCTAGTATGGAACCTTGGGGAACACCACATTTAATTTCTTCCCAGTCAGATGATGTCTCATTACCTACTGCTGCAGTGTTACATAATGACGCCCTTTGTTTTCTATTAGTAAGATATGAATGAAACCACTTTGCAGCACTACCAGTGATGCCATAATATTTTAATTTACTTAAAAGAATGCCGTGATTCACACAGTCAAAAGCCTTTGACAGGTCACAGAATATGTCAGTTGCCTCTAATTTGTTGTCTAATGAATTAAGGACATTTTCACTGTAAGTGTAAATAGCCTTTTCAATATCAGTTCCCTTATGAAACCCAAATTGTGTCTCTGACAGTATGTAATTTTCACTAAGGTGCTTAAGTAGACGCTTGAACATAATGTTTTCAAAGATTTTTGAAAAAGCTGGAAAAAGTAAGATCGGTCAGTAATTTGACAGCATTTCTTTGTCCCCTTTCTTGTGGAGAGGTATAACTTCAGCATATTTAAGCCAGTCTGGGAATGTTCGTGTGATAAGTGATTGATTACACAAATAACTTAAGATATGACTAAGCTCACATGAACACTCTTTTATTAACTTTGTTGACATGTTATCATAACCACTAGCACTCCGTCTTCAGGCCACAAGTGACCCACCGGGACCATCCGACCACCGTATCATCCTCAGTTGAGGATGCGGATAGGAGGGGAGTGTGGTCAGCACACTACTCTCCTGGTCGTTATGATCACAACCACTAGAATGCTTTGATTTCAAGGATGTTATGATGGATTCTATTTCTTTGGATGAAGTAAGTGTCAATTCCATTTTACTGAGATTGCTCGAGTGTACTGGTCTCAGATATTCCATTGCATTATTTACTGAACCTTACAACCCTCTGCTATCAGTAAAAGAGACAAAATACTTGTTTAAATGGTCTGTCGTAACTATATCCCATATTGTTTTTATTTTATTGCTGAATGTATTTATCTTCTTCTCATAATGCAGGTGTTTAGATTTCTAGATAACCTTCTTAAATACTTCACAGTAATTTTTGTAATGAGCTATAATGGTAGTATCAAAGGTGTCCCTACGTATCAGATAGAGTTTCCTTTTTGTCTCACATGATATCTTTATCCCTTGTGTGATCCATGGTTTCTTATTAGACTTCTGCTTCATTTGAGTTACCTTCAGGAGAAAACAATTTTCAAATAACGTGCTAACTTTATTAATGATTATTTTGTATTTTCCATTTGTGTATTGGATACTGTAAACATCCATTCAATTAATTTCTTTGAGCAATCTCCCAAATTTCTCAGTTTTTGACTGTTTTATTGGCCTTCTGTACTCAGTTCTGACTGATGTTTTACCCTGCCAATTTTCAAAATTTTCTCCTTTTTGTAATGTAGATTAGGTGCCTAGAATTATCTATAAAGATATTATCAATGGCAGTCTTAGAACATTTGTATACCCAAGTTGGGAAATTTACAGTAGAAATTACTGTAACTGATTTCAGTAACTGTTCACTGACAGTGTTTTTCAGGACATCTATATTAAAATCACCAGAAACCAACTAGTTCTTTGTTTTTTTAATTTTTGATGAGATAATAAATCTTCAAGACCGTTTATAAATAGGTTCAAATTTCCTGAAGGTGCTCTGTATATGGCTACTATTATAAAGGACCTATTAGGAAATTCTATCTCTGCTTGTAAGTGCTGCTGTAAGCAAAATTGATTAATGTCAATATTCTTAAATTTAAAATTATTTTTAACAAATGGGGTAACTCCTCCTTTCTCCATATTTTGTCTACAGAAGTTAGAGGCTAACTTAAATTCTGTAAGGTTTAACATATCTATACCAATGGTCACATGATGTTCAGAGAGACAGATTAAATCAACTGGGTTCGATGGTTCTAATTCATCCATGCACATAAGTAGTTCATTAATTTTACTTCTAAGCCCTTGAATATTTTGATACACTAAAGATAATTGGCATTTCACATTTACCAAGATGAAATCTGGTGGAAATAAAATTTCTGTTGATTGCTGTAAATTTTTAACCAACACCTGTGTTCGCTGATCCATTGTGCCAGGATTATGCTGTTTGATTTAATTCTCAAACTGATGGTTTGTTTCAATCATTACTTCTCGCAGAACTTGACTTCGTTCTGTCCTAATTATCCTAAAAAAGGTGCTACTCCAACACCATGACCACTGTTATATTACCACTCATGGCAGTGCCTCTCCCCCTTACATTTCCTGCTATTAGCCTTCCCAGTTTGCCATTCCCTTTCGTGTTGAGGTGTTCTTGGAAACAAAAAAAAAAAAAAAAAAAAAAAAGACCGATGTGTTGTCCTCTTCTTATTGTTGCTATAATTTATTGCGCTACAGACGCTCCCGTTTGTAAAAACTACTGTACAAACCAAAATAAACAACTACTTTTCACTTTCACAACCACACGGAAATCAACAGTTTTACATACCGAGCGCTTGGTGCAGTGCTGGCGCAGTAAGCAACAAAATCGACGCGAAGTGTCGCGACTGTTTTGTTAGACAGTGGTGGAAATATCTCTACTCTGCTTGAACAACACTTAAGCTACATGAATATAATGTATTTTGGAGAAATATGTAATGATTTTTTAAATTACCACTACCAGTCACAAATGGCTTCAAATTATTTCGGAGAAGTTAACTCTCTGCCCGAAGAAGATCTTTGATGGAATTAATGCTAGAGCGTTGGCATAGGCGTGAGAATGTAAACAAAACATTGTAGAAGATGGAGCTGATTGGGAAAATAAGCGTCTTTTCGGTGCATGCAAAAACTTTTTGACATCTTTGTTGACGGACACGGTGAAACGTTAGTTTGAGCTATAGCTACCATCTTAAGTTAGTGATTCTTCGAACTGAAAGGTTTAATTTTTAAGGTGTTTTATTTGCTGCTACAGAAAAGAAAAAATTTTAAGTCGCGGTTTTTCTCTGTACTATGACCAAAAAATAATTTTCGGAAAGTTTATTTTTTATGTTGCTTGGCAGTTATAAAAGGAGTAATCTACGCAATGACTGCAGAAATATCCCCAAAAATCAGATTGAAGATAAAAACTTCAGAAAAAAATTCAGTCAAAATGATATCACTTTGAAACTTTGAGAGTAATTTGACTAGCGGAATAAATATAATATTATCGGCGACCATAGATTTATCTTAATTATAGTCATTCGTCTTATAATGAAAGAAATCAAGTAAGACCGCTGGTGCCGCGAATATTGTTTCGAACCAAATCAGGATACTTTTTGTCATTCATGTAAACTTTGTCAAGTAGGAATGGTGCATGCCTTTCCTTTTAATCACAATGTTGTCCAAATAGTTCATGCCCAAATTAAAAACTCTGGCATGAAAAGATGACTGCTTCAGATATTATTTAGAATATCATGATTCGTCATGTGTCTAAAATGAGGACGGGTACGAACATGAAATAATGTTTACAGTTATATTTTATCATACTCATCTGTGTTAACACCATATAAAAAACAAGCAGATTTGCCAACAGTACGGTCTTGGATCCTTACCAAGTAGAATTACATTAATACTTGTTTCATAAATCATGAATGCGACATTTCGTAATGCTGTGGAACGTATCAGTTTAACACAAGTTAAACTTAACGGAGTACATCGAGAAAGTTCAAAGAAGAGTAGCATGTTTTGTATTATCGCGAAAGAGGGAGAGCTTCACTGGCGTGATACAGAATTTGGGGTGGACGTCATTAAAACAAAGGCGTTTTTACTTGCTGTGGAATCTTCTCACGAAATTTGAATCATCAACTTTCTTCTCCGAATGCGAAAATATTTTGTTGACGCCGACCGACATAGGGAGAAACGATCATCATAATAAAATAACGGAAATCAGAGCTCGCACGGAAAGGTATGGGTGTTCGTATATTCCGCGGGCAGTTCGAGATTGGAATAATAGAGAACTATTGTGAAGGTGGTTCAATGAACCCTCCGCCAGGCATTTAAGTGTGATTTGCGGAGTATCCATGTATATGTAGAATTGTACATAACATTATTTATTGTCACTGTACTTGAAATCTTTAATCGACCAAAATAGCATCACTAGGGCCACTATCAATAGGTCAAGTTTTTTCATTTTTATTTATCTTCATCCATCGAAGGATCGCCTCTCAGTGGTGCAGGATTTGTCAGGGTAATTCTAATCAAGTCAGTAGATCAAAATATACTACATAATGTGTATTTTGAGGGTGGGACTTGTGGTCATCTGTGGCCTTGCTTAAGGAACTATACTAGCAGTTGCTCTAATGATTCAGGAAAACCAAAATCAGAATTTCCAGACAGAGCAGCTCTGTCCCCCCAAATATGAGTTCACTGTCTTAGCACTGAAACCAAAATAAACTGAAAGAACAAACATTAAGACTAAAGTTTCCATATATAGACATTTCATGAACCTCATCCAGAATGTAGCAACTATGAACTTTACATGTAGGCCTATGTACACATGGTATGATATTAGGTATGTATTGCAATATATATTGTTCTATTTTAATTTCAGACTAATATTTTACAGCTCAAGGCAATTCTTTAAAACCACTTACTGAACAGAAATCTACCGCATGTTTTCTGACATATTGGGATAATTGTCATCTCTCAGTCTTTATCTTTTGCCCATGAAAAGACAGCATCTTTACAACTCAATTATTTTTCATGGGAGCAGGAGAGTTTAACATGGGGCAAGAGGTGGCAAAGGGCTAAAAATGGTATAGTTTCTGTAAGGTGTTCATAAACCCTAAGACTTATTTTAACATTACTGTATGTTACAAAGTGGTGCTTGTCTGCTGTCGACTTTCTCCAGCTTCTAATATACCTAGTTAGCTATAGATGTACGGTAGCACGTAAAAGTATTTTGTAGAAAGCGGCAGTTACAATTACGTAAAGATAAGTAGGCAACAGGAAAAAAAAAACTGACAGTGGACACCTGAAAAGTATATAATTACCATCTATTTTGTAGGAAACTATATTTAGTTTAAACAAAGTTATCTTACATCAGAACACAAATAACAATTCTTCTGGCTCAGAAGTAATTGATGGGTCTAAATATGCAGAAATGAAACAAAACTGTTCTGAGTGTGAAGAACAAATCAGTATTGTATTGCACACTCATGGGCTTTCATCACAGCTGCACATCTATTGGGAAGTGAATCCACAAGCTTTTGTAATAGATTAAGGGGGAGTTTTTACCATTTGTCCAACAAGGCAGCAGCAAATTAATCATTGTTTGAGTAGCTTCTGTGACAAACATGTCAATCCAATCCAACCAATTGGATTTAGATCTGGGCTCTGGTTTGGCTATGTCAAAAGTTTGATTTTCTCATGTGAAAAGAATTATTTTAAATGGACAAAGGTGTGTTTTGAATTATTCTCCTGATGAAATATCCAGTTATATGGTGTATTGTTTCTCCCACATGGAACTACATTCTTTTCTAAAATGTCAGTGTATATTAAACGATCGAGTTTGCCTTCTGTTTGGATTAGAGGTCCAATCTCAGTCTAGAAATACATCCCCACACCATGATGCTGCCACCACCATGCTTAATGGTCCATACTTGGTACTTTTTGTTACCCCTTTGGTTGACGTATATATTGCACTCTGTCAGAAGAAAATTTATTAAATTTACTTTCAAAACTCCATAATACCTTAAACCAAGTTTGATTTTTCTTTGCAAATTCTGCCGTGGCCTTCCTATAGGCCTATTTTGAATTTATGGTTAATTTACATGGTGATTATCTACCATTTAAATCACTTGCTACTAGGCAACATTTTATAGTAGAGACATGTACATTCACTCCATGATGATGCTCTAGATCATACCTAATTTGTCGTGCTGATTTTCTTGGATCAGCAGCCAGCTGTTTACGAATAGTTCTGTGCTCCCTTCTTGTTGTTCGAGGATGACCTCACCTTGGCTTATTGGCTACTGTTCCTTCCTGTTCCACAAATTTATTAGTTGTTGTGACATGCCATGCTCTCTAGCAACACTAAACTGTGACTGCCCTTCAAAGCGTGCAAAACAGCTTGTCTCATGTCAACTGAGTATTCTTTGCGTTTCGGCACGCTTCTAGTTGTTTCTATAAATGAACAAACACATTCTGAATGACTAAGTAACAATAATTAGTGAATACCATACCACCAAAGCAAATTATGAAATACTTTTCTGCATAAAAGAATGTATGCTTACATTGTTACTCTATGACCTTTCTCGTTTACTAGATACGTAACCACAGTTGTATTAAGCTATTAGTGTAGTGACACAGTTATGTGTACTTCTGTTGTGACTGCGCACTAGCAGCACTGATGACATAACACCACAACTACAAAATACTTCTGAGCACTACTGTCGCTACAGGTTATTTGGAGTCCTCAGTGAACATGTAGAAGTTTTTGTTTTTGTGGGTGTAGTGATGTTATCATGAGAGAACTGAGTGCCATTCAGTATTTTGGTTTAGTTAATATATGCATGTCTCTGCAACTTGAGTCATTTGTTCCACAAGTTGAAATGTGAGAGTTATCAGAAGTTAATGCTTTCTGAAGACTGCAGAGCATGCAGTTGATACTGTTATCAAGTTTATCTGAGCCTTTGATTCTTTTCACGCTCTCTCGTTCTCACAGGTAAGGTTATTGGTCAGTGGCGTGCACTTGAGTGACATGGGGGTACTTGTCAGATATAATAAAGTTTGAAAGGAAGCAACTGAAACTGGATACTGTACAGCCAATTAGCTGCATGTGAAATGGTACAACAATGCTGACAACTGAATGGATCATTTTACTCTCATAATTTTGCCACACCTCCACTGAAATCCATTGGACAGTGTGTGGAGCAGTTCAGAAGCCAGCCTGTCACCATGTGGACTGAAGACTATTATGGATTTATAGTTAACTTAAACAGTTGAATATCAATTGAATTAGTTTCACTGAAATGAAATGAATAGGTGATGGGGATGAGATTAATGAAGGTGCAATAACATGAAATTAAGTCAGTGAAAGAGGATCAGCAGTATGAGTTCACAGTATGACGTGTATGTCAAAACAAATGAAAATATGTGCCAGACTGATACTTGAATACAGATTTCCTGCTTTTTGCCAGCAGTTGGGTTAACCATTAGCCTGTCTGTAGAAGCCTTCCACTGCCAAGTCACAACATATTCATTACACTGTGGATTCAGCAGCTCTTACTGGATTTTACTAACATCATTTTATGTCATTTCTGCTCAATTGATTTCACCCCAGTTGACTCCATTCATTTACTTTCAGTGGATGTAATTGAGATATCAATTATGGCAATATAAGCTATGGTTCTCTGCAGACTCCGTTCCTCAAGTGGTGCCATTCTCATTCTCAGTGTTTGAAAGTCATAGTGACAATGAAAGTCTGCAGGTATGGTCGGACAGCATAATAATGCGACTGCCCATGAAAAGTTTGGTTGTGAGTTCCAGTACTCCATAAATTGTCAGTAGTCATGATATGTTCATAAAGGCTTTTAGATTTCCTTGAATCATATATTGCATTTTCTGAAATACAAATGTTGTGTTCCTTCTTCGTCAGTGCCTTAGTTGAAGTCTTCTGAAGCGAGTTCTGTATTTAAAGAACATGCAAAACTCAGTGGGTAACAACACTACTTCTGTTTTGAAGGCTGCCATGTCTCTATATGGTAAACACTTTCTCCCAGTAGAGTGCTGGCTCCATTAGAAAAGATGTAATTGTTTGCACAAACATACATCCAGCATGACCACTGCTTTCACTTTTCTCTCTTATTCCAGCAGCAAGATTTACAAGCCCACTGTATTTTCAATCTTAGCAAGTTTACATCTGGCATACATTTTCTTATTTCCATCTCATTGCAAACTGCCATGTCACTCTCTGATGCAATCCTTAATAAAATTCAATTTCTTTCACATGCTTTCATCTCTTTGTTCTTGTCCAGAGCAACACAGAAATCTGAAGTGTTGTAAGTGTTTCACATTTTCATGTATGCTATCTCACATACTTACGATTTCTTCTTCTTCTTCTTCTTCTTTTTTTACAGAAAATTTATGTTTTAATGCATTTTTAATGAGTTATGCACATTAATGAGGGGCTTTTGTCATGGTACACAATACAACATATCCAACTTACATTTTTGATGTTACAATGCTTTGAAACCTAAGTGAGTCCTGTATTTGCATTCAGGAGGATGATGACTCAAATCTCTGTCTGGCCATTCAGATTTAGGTGTTCTGTGAGTTCCCTACATTGCATGAAGCAAATGCTGGGGTGGTTCCCTTTAAAAAGTTACTGTTGATATCATTGTCCATACTTCCCTAATCCAAGATTGTGCACCATCTCTAATGACCTCTTTGTCAAATGGATGTTAAACTCTAATCGTCCTTCCTGAGTGTGCCTTAACAGTTGTTGTTTACCTGTGAGATTTTGTTTCCAGTCTGGATTTTGGCAACATTGGCTAAGTTTAGCAGCACCATTCTCGTGGCCATTGTGTCTAAATGGTTTATTTATTTATTTTAAGTATTCTTGGTCTACCTCTGTGAAAACGTGTCAAGTGTGTGGTGTATGTTACTCAAACAGCCTCCAGAGCTTATGTTTGTGACTTGATCAATAATGCATGGACGATCTTTGCTGTGAAGGTATGAAGTTTGCAATGGTTGTAATGGTGCTAAGGGCAGACTTTTTGAATAGCTGTTGTAAACAGATTTTAATGAGCCTTGAATAAAATACAATTTTTGTACTCTAGCTATCATTCATCTTCAGATGCTGGTGGTATGTGGGTAATCCATAAATTACAGATTTCCTTTTAAAAAAGCTTTATCATATAATTTGTTTTTCTGTAATTGACCCATCGTTCCTCAATATTTGTCAATGAGATAACCTGGAAGGTCACATACTGGTAAGATAGTGGATTCACATTCAAGAGGACAGCAGTTCAAATTCTCATCTGGCCACCAAGATTTACATTTTTCGTAGATCCCTTAAATAATTAGACAAATGCAGGAATTGTTTCCTTAAAAGAGCACGGATTGTTTCCTTCTCTTTCTTTCCTCAATTTCACCTCATACTTAGTCCCTAATGAGCTCATCGTTGATCAGATGTTAAACTGTAATCTTCTGTACTTCCCTCTACTAAGATTCTGCAAAGATCTGTACATAGATGTTTTTTGTACATTTCCTTGCAAGAAGAGTATTACAATAAGTTTAACTAATAATGATATTACGTTTTCTTACAGGGAGACACTGAACCAGTATGAGAAAGCATGGAGAGCACATTTTTTTGTTGTGCTTACAAAAACTTCTTGCAAGCCGCATTGTGTCTCATGTTGAGTTATCAGTTCTAAACAAGAGGTACTGTAGTACTTTCTGTAAACCAAGCAGTCATAGAGCAGTAGCAGCAGACGCAAATCACTCCGAGGAACCAGCTGATGTATCAAGGAGACTGAAGGCAGCAGAAAAATGTCATTCCAGCAAGTCAGGTGGATTAGTAAGAGAACCAGAAATACTGCAAGAAACACTAGGAAACTCTGAAAGCACCATTCAGCTAAAGAGCTTAGACTTAGCATTGTCAGAATGTCTGGAAGAGAATGACAATAATTTGAACTTGTTTAACAGAACTCAGTATTCTATTGTAAATAAAGATGGGCTTAATAATGACAAAAATGATAAGTTACATTACACTGGGAAAATTAGAAGTGTTTCATCAGAAATAGCTTACACCTCCAAGTGCAAAAATATTAAAAAAAGGATCAAAGTTAAAAATGTGGATTCAGATGCGCTTTTGGTTTGGGGCAAAGACTCTCATCCAGGTGATGCCTATAGTACAGAATCTGCTGCAATTCATCCAGCAGCAAACTCATATCAAGAAACAAGTACCACAGTGCCGCAGAAAAGAATTTCGAGATATAGTTTCAAACATGTTGCAAAGAACGTGAAAATTGCTCATAAACTATACAAAAATGAGGGAAATAAGTGTAAAGGTATTACTCATGGGCAACGAGAGACAGAAATAGGTAACACGAACACTACCAAATTAAAGAAGACAATTTCAAAAAGGAGCACAACCACTAGTAAACGTTTCAATGATGTAAATATAGAAATGTTACCACAAGCAATAGGTGAACATCTGTTTGGAGCCAAACTAAACAGTAATAAACCAACACCTGAGCAAGTGGAATTATCTAGAAACGAACTTCAGAAACATAACTTACTGAAACTTAACTCGGGAGAGAATGCAGTTGCCGTAATGAATGACAAAGGTGGAGAAGTTTTTGAAGAACTGGAACTAAATAACTCTGTTTTGTCTAATGACACTGACAAGTTGCCAAAATCAGTCATTAGTGATATGGAAGGGAATATGGGGAGAGAGAGAGAGAAAGCGTGTGACACCACACCGCCCGGTATAGAATCTTTGAAGCTGCCACCATTGCTTGGCAAAGACATTGAGGAACATTTCTGGACGCTAGGTGAACAGCAAGCTGCACCATATCGGTCATTACTACTGAAGCTTGTGGAGGCAGCAAAACTGCTACCTCGAAAGCCACAGCCTTCCCAATGGCAGCTGCGAGCTGGATGGACTTGCTATGGCCCAGATGGGAGAGCCACACCTGTTGACTACCCCCCAGAAGATGCACTAGTGTTTGATGTTGAAGTATGCTGTGAGGAAGGCGTGGTGCCAACTTTAGCTGTTGCTGCTGCTCCTGAATCTCAGTCCTGGTGAGTGCCTTGTGAGTATTTTTTAAATGAGAACATTTAACATAATGGTTATATCCATTGTGTCAGTAGTCATTGTGACATTTTACTGCAACACTTAACTGTGACACACGGTATGGGCTCTGTTATGGTTTGAACACCCACATGATGAGCTTTAGCTATTGCTAGAGCCAGAGTGAAAAAAATGTGAGCTGCAAGGTTTAAAAAATAATTCAGATGATCATGACTCAAAGTTGTGTGCACTGTGTTCGTTGTAAGGTGGAACATCATCTCAAATAATGCCACTCTCACAGGGTTGGTGATGTCCAAGATTCGTTTGACTTGTTGGTTTTGAATATGTTCCAGTTATTGTGGTCTGTATTGGAACAGTGGTTTTTGTCTTTTTACCTTCCCGTAGCAACTCAAGGAATGGGAGTTGCATTTAACTCAGTTCATCTTTGAAAGTTCCGTCCATTTAATCTCAGTGAATTCAGTTTAATTCAGTTGGATCCAAATCATGCCCCAGCATCTGGTGAATTTTCTCAGAAAAGTTCCACTCATCTACTTCTAAGATTATGGAAGCCACTAAAATATGCACTTTTAAAAATTCTCCTCTGAACCTGCCTTGATGAATGCACAAACATTCTCAGTAAACCTTTTACTTTCAAAGAACTCATTGTAGCTTATAATAAGTGTGTCTTGCAAGTGAGGATTTGGATCATATGTTGGGTGAACCAGAACCTCAGTGACAAACTTTCAAAGGTGGTAGTATGGACCAAAACAAGAAAAACACATACAGTAAACATAGACTCTAAAATACATATCTTAAAGAACTGTGAGTGCCTGTTCAGTAAGAGAGACGTGTTTCACTGAAGTTAAGAGGAAAAAGTGCTTGTAGCTCTTAAGGTATGCACTTTAGAACTAATCCTGTAGGAGTCCTCCATCCTGCCAAAGATTGTAATGACCCTAAAGATTACAAGCCAGTCTGTGTACTATACCACTTATGGACTTTTTGAATGAAAGGTAATGTATAGGCAAGTAGAGTGGGTAGAGCCACTACTTTTGTCGAGAGTAGGTTTTCAGTCTGAAAAGTTGCACCTTCCAAGACTTGTATTTTCTTCATTTTAGTATGGAGGACTTGAAGAAGGCACAGCTGTACCGATTGGCTGTGGGCTGTGCAACTAATGATGGCCCGAGTCATCTTGTAGATGGGGATAACAATTTGCACAAAGTATGTTGTTGCACACTTCAGCACATTTCAATGGTGTAAATGCAGTAGTTTAGGGATCCCCACAAATGACTGTATGGCTTGTGTAACTATACAGAAATTTCATATTTGCTGTGTTACATCAAGAACTTGAAATAAACAAATTACAACACTAGTAAATAACATCAGAGGCTCAGAAAGATCAGATCTAGAGTGAATCTTGTCTCCTTGATGGGATATGTGGAACACAGTATATAATCATGGGTTAAATAAGTTCAGGATGGCAAGTCTAGTCCTGTCTTCATGAGCTGTATGGGATTGACATGTCAGCAGATCCTGCACCACAGTTGAGACATCATCACTGCATGTGCTGGTGGTGGCGACAGCTTCATCGCTGCTGTCCACGGTTGATCTCAGTTGGCTGGGGTGGCAGATATGACAGGCCGAACCCAGCAAATAACCAAGACTACGACGACTTTCACACATTTATTCAGCACAGTAAGCAGTTGTTGTTGTGGTCTTCAGTCCTGAGACTGGTTTGATGCAGCTCTCCATGCTACTCTATCCTGTGGAAGCTTCTTCATCTCCCAGTACCTACTGCAACCTACATCCTTCTGAATCTGCTTAGTGTATTCATCTCTTGGTCTCCCCCTACGATTTTTACCCTCCACGCTGCCCTCCAATACTAAATTAGTGATCCCTTGATGCCTCAGAACATGTCCTACCAACCGATCCCTTCTTCTGGTCAAGTTGTACCACAAACTCCTCTTCTCCCCAATCCTATTCAGTACCTCCTCATTAGTTATGTGATCTACCCATCTAATCTTCAGCATTCTTCTGTAGCACCACATTTCGAAAGCTTCTATTCTCTTCTTGTCCAAACTATTTACCGTCCATGTTTCACTTCCATACATGGCTACACTCCATACAAATACTTTCAGAAATGACTTCCTGACATTTAAATCTATACTCGATGTTAACAAATTTCTCTCCTTCAGAAACGCTTTCCTTGCCATTGCCAGTCTACATTTTATATCCTCTCTACTTCGACCATCATCAGTTATTTTGCTCCCCAAATAGCAAAACTCCTTTACTACTTTAAGTGTCTCATTTCCTAATCTAATACCCTCAGCGTCACCCGACTTAATTTGGCTACATTCCATTATCTTCGTTTTGCTTTTGTTGATGTTCATCTTATATCCTCCCTTCAACACACTGTCCATTCCGTTCAACTGCTCTTCCAAGTCCTTTGCTGTCTCTGACAGAATTACAATGTCATCGGCGAACCTCATCGTTTTTATTTCTTCTCCATGGACTTTAATACCTAGTCCGAATTTTTCTTTTGTTTCCTATACTGCTTGCTCAATATACAGATTGAATAACATCGGGGAGAGGCTACAACCCTGTCTTACTCCCTTCCCAACCACTGCTTCCCTTTCATGTCCCTTGACTCTTATAACTGCCATCTGGTTTCTGTACAAATTGTAAATAGCCTTTCGCTCCCTGTATTTTACCCCTGCCACCTTTAGAATTTGAAAGAGAGTATTCCAGTCAACATTGTCAAAAGCTTTCTCTAAGTCTACAAATGCTAGAAACGTAGGTTTGCCTTTCCTTAATCTTCCTTCTAAGATAAGTCGTAAGGTCAGTATTGCCTCGCGTGTTCCAGTATTTCTACGGAATCCAAACTGATCTTCCCCGAGGTCGGCTTCTACTAGTTTTTCCATTCGTCTGTAAAGAATTCATGTTAGTATTTTGCAGCTGTGGCTTATTAAAGTGATTGTTCGGTAATTCTCACATCTGTCAACACCTGCTTTCTTTGGGATTGGAATTATTATATTCTTCTTGAAGTCTGAGGGTATTTCGCCTGTTTCATACATCTTGCTCACCAAATGGTAGAGTTTTGTCAGGACTGGCTCTCCCAAGGCCGTCAGTAGTTCCAATGGAATGTTGTCTACTCCGGGGGCCTTGTTTAGACTCAGGTCTTTCAGTGCTCTGTCAAACTCTTCACGCAGTATCGTATCTCCCATTTCATCTTCATCTACATCCTCTTCCATTTCCATAATATTGTCCTCAAGTACATCGCCCTTGTATAGACCCTCTATATACTCCTTCCACCTTTCTGCTTTCCCTTCTTTGCTTATAACTGGGTTTCCATCTGAGCTCTTGATGTTCATACAAGTGGTTCTCTTATCTCCAAAGGTCTCTCTAATTTTCCTGTAGGCAGTATCTATCTTACCCCTAGTGAGGCAGTATAAGACAAAAATAGCTGTGTCCTATCCTTATACGGCAACATATCCAACGACCCAATTCTTTGTACTGACACCATCCTAGTGGATGATCACCAACACCAGCTTTCTTTGGGCAGGACAATGGCTGTATTTATATGCAGAAAGCAGGCTCAGTTTGCCATGTTCCGAGACTTTCAGGAGGGGCTGGGTGATAGTATCAGCTACTTCTGTGTAGTCAGTTGGCAGTGTGGCTACGATGTGGTGGCGATGGTGATGATGATGATAGAAGGAAGTGTGTGAAACTCAGTGCCAGCACATAATTGCTCCTTATCACTTGAGGCTTAGTGTCACCATTCTATGGATGTAGCACCATCAACAGTGTTGCATGCCCTCTCTCCGTGAGGGACTATGAAGAGGCTTGAAATCTAATGCAGGACTTGACTCCAAAGCTTGTTGTTCAGAACTTGTACATCACAACCTCCTCTCCCACTATTGCAGGACAAATACTGCAAAGAAACACTGTGGAGAGGTTCAGAATTTAATACAAGTTCTGGTAACCAGTAACTTACACATCACCACCTCCACACCCTCCAAAAATTTTCATCACCTGTATGCAATTTGAATTCCCTCTGAGTTCAGTGCCACTGCATAAGCGTGTATCACTGTCCTCAGCTATGTAGGCACATTAAGTATGAATTACAAGTGGATTATATAAATTTAAAAGTTGCTTCTGCTAAAACACATACTATGTATGGTATCCCGTAGAGCGGACTGTTCCAACATTGCCCCATGGGCGTACAGGCAGTCCCAAGTGCCTGACAGCTCATGCTTGGGAATATACAGGTGGTGTAGGCTACCCACCGAGTGGTCCTTGTGCCCACGTTCTGCGAATGTGTGAGCCACTTTGCTACCACCGGCCTGGCTGCTCACGCATCGGCTGTTGTCCCACCACTGGATCCTGCCATAGGTAGTTTGTTATTTACAGTTTGATTCCTGTTGTGAAGGTAGTACGTGAAAACTGCAATTAATTCAGCCCAAATACTAAGGTATCAGAAAACTGTTTCCCTCATGCAGTTCCTTAAAGGTGGCTGACTGCACACTTGCTAATTAAACACTTGTTTGACAGGGCAGCACTACACTGATGAGCCAAACATTATGACCACCAGTTTAATAGCATGTTGTTCTACTTTTCAAACACAGTACAACAGAGATTCTGCTTGGCATGGATGCTACAATTCCTTGACAGGATTCCAGAAGTATGTAGCACCAGATGTCTATACACAGATCAAGCATTTCCCAAAAATTATGTGATGGTAGTTTACGTCATGCAGCTGGCACCCGATGTGTGTTCCAATGGGTACTACAAATCAGGCACAGTTGCTGGGCAAACATCAGTGTGAGTTCCTATTATGCCCCTCAAACCACTGTGGCACGATTCTGACCTTGGAACATGGGCAGTTATCCCTCTGGAAGATGTCATTGCAACAGGGGTAGACTTCAAGCATGAAGCTACACAGGTGATTCACAATAATGTTCACATAATTCACTGTTGTGATGCTTTCAGTTACCACCACAGATCTCATAGAAGCCCAACTCAGTGTACCCCATAGCATAATTCTGCCCACACAGGCCAGCATCTGTGGCACGGTGCTTGTTTCGTGCAGCCGTTCGGCTAGGTGGCGGCATTTAAGGACCCAACCATTGGCGTGGTGGAACAAGAAACGCGATTTCTTTTCTATTGATCCACCATGAAAACTCAGTGATGGTGTGCCCACTACAATCATAACTGACGATGTCATTGGGTCAACACGGGAACACGCAGGGGTCGTGTGATGGGGAGCTCCATGTTCAACAATGCCCTTTGTAGGGTGTGCTGCGAAACACTTGTACCTGCACCAGCATTGTACTCTGTCATCAGATCTGCCACAGATCGCTGCATATCATGGATCACACAGTTGGGGATCCTCTGTCCTCTACGTTTTATATTGAGAGGTGGTCGTCCATTATCATGTGGCTTACTCATTATTTCACCATCCTTAACCACTTTTCATATGTGCTCACAGCAGTAGTATGTCAACAGGCAACCAGCTTCGCCATGTCAGAGATTCTCATTTCCAGCTGTAGTGCTACAACAATGTGCTCTTTGTTAAAACCATTTATGTCAGTGGACTTCTGCATTTGTGGAACGTATCTTCACTATAATGACTGACCATTCGTCTCTGTTCCACCTACATTCTTTACTTACTGGATCATGTGCCCACAACACCACCACGAGGCACTCAACCCCACAGTGGGCAGTGGTCATAACATTTTGGCTCATAAGTGTATAACAGAAATGTGGCAACACAATAAGAGAGTATGTTTATTAAGAATATGTTACAAAAGGGTATTTTACTGTGTTACAATTTGATGCATGGCTCTTGACATCCTAAACATAGTACAATGGTATCTAAATAATTCGATGTCCACTGGCAGTCTATAATATTGACCCTATAACTGAGAGTAATGATGCAGACACACTGATAGTGGTCCTAGTCCTAGTTCTGCTACACCAGAAGGTAGTGTTCGAGGTACTGTACTGAGCTGACTTCAGGCATTGGACTGGGCTGTGTGATGGCTAAATCGTAACCGTGTCAGTGTGTGTGTGTGGCCTTGGCATGTAATGTTTTGATGCCTGTTGATGGAAGGATTTCTGTGTGCGCCAGTACAAGGCAGAAGCAATATAGTCCGTGGTTCACAGTGCTTGTCTCTGGTGACTGTCCATACTATTAGCAGATGTGTACGACACACTAAAGGTAGTGGTGGAGAAGCAGGAAGAGGTCCACCTTTGTGAGCACCATGTTGAGGCTGTTACACTGCACTGAACTGAGAGGCACCAGATGAGCAGTTGTGCCTGTGTGGTGACAGCCTCTCATGATATTTGTTGTTGACCTCTTGCTCAGAACACAAAATTCCAAACAAGTGTACATATTTATTTCCTTGTAGCTTCGACAGTGATGGGAGATAGGGGGGTCATCAGCTGCTATGAAGTTCATGAATCGAAATAAATACTTCTTAATCATGCCTTTTTATTTCTCATTCAACCAAGGTGTATTCATTGTTTTTTAGTTTAAGTATATACTAGAATATTGCGATGAAATGAAAGTTAAGAAATTTGTGAGGAGCGTTCAATAAGTAATGCAAGACTTCTTTTTCTGAGCCAATTTCAGCTGAAAAAAATTCATAATTTGTTGTGAGACATGATGCAATATTCCTGCTTCAACCCCTATAGTTTCATGAAGTTGCTATAGGTGGTGATACTACATGTAGCCTTCAAAATGGCATCTGTAATGGAAGTGCATTCCTGGCAGAGAGCTGTCATTGAGTTTCTTTTGGCGGAAACCATGAACATCGCAGATATACGTACGGATTTGCAGAATGTTTACGGAGACCTGCAGTGAACAAAAGCACGATGCGTAATTAGGCGAGACATCTGCCATCATCGCACCGAGGTCATGCAAAACTGTCTATCTCCAACATGCCAGCTGACTGTGCATGACTGTGACTCCTGCAATGTTAGAAAGTGCGGACGCTCTCTTTCTGGGTGATGGATGGATCACAAACAAACACTTTGCTGCACAGCTGGATGACTGTGTTGGTAGTAGTGACACACCGACCACCGGCTGCCCCAAAGGTGTGTGTCCGCTGGGTTCTTTGCTGGCCAACAGAAGACCACGAAGAGCAATGAAGACCGTCTGTGTGGAACTGCTTGCATGTTACGAGCCTGATAATGAAAATTTTTTGTCAAACATTGTCACAGGCAATAAAAGATGGGTTAATTACTTTGAACAGAAAAAGCCACACCCTCAGCCAGTAAAGTCATGGAAACGATCTTGTGGGACTCTGAAGGGTTGTTCTGTTTGATGTCCTCCCTCATGGTGTAACAATCAGCTCTGAAGTGTATCATTATGGCCTCGGGAAATTGAAGAAAAACCTACAGTGTGTCTGTTACCACAAAAATGCAAACGAACTTCTCCTTCTCCATGACAGTGCAAAGCCTCACAATAGTCTGCCCACCTGAGGGGAGCTTACAAAACTTCCCTGGATTGTTCTTCCTCATCCAGAGTACAGCCCAGATTCGCACAATCTGACTTCCATATCTTTGGTCCAATGAAGGATCCCCACCATGGGAAGCAGTATTGAATGCTGGGAAGGTTATTGAAGCAGCAAGATGATGCAGCTCCAACATTCACCAGTAGAGTGGTACCATGTGGGTGTACAGACCCTCCCAGTAAGGTGGCGTAAGGACATAACATTGAACAGAGGTTATGCTGAAAAATAGGGTTTTGGAGCCAAAAGAGTTGGGAATAATATGTGTATTAGAATCCTGAGTAAAACCAACCTGCTTTCAGAAAAAAGTATTGCATTACTTATTGAACACCCCTTTTATCAACAGCATCAATGAACATGTCTTAGACGGTATCTTTTACATCTGCGTACATATGAGCTGTAGTCATATTTTATCATCATCTCAGAAATATCAAGCTATAATCATGAAACTTGCTGATTGTGTTATTTCTTCTCTGTTTTCACCCTTGAATATGACACATTGCCCCCAACAACTGATGACTTGGCATATGTCTTGGTTGTACAAATCTGCATTTTGGCTGTGCAAGAAATATTCTACCTGGTAAACCATAGTGTTGTCAATCCGTGAATGCCTGTCATACAGTGGTTTCTTCATCAAAGGAAAGAGGAAGATGTCACGGTATGCTATGTTAGAAGAACATAAGGGTGATTCAAAATTTTATAGCCCAAAGAATCAGCACATGTGGCTGTATCCCGTGCAGAATGAGTTGGGGCATTATTGTGGAGCAAAAACACCCTCAGGGCAGCTTCCCATGACACTTTGTTGTGGCATGTTCCAAAACCTTGTCAAGAGATTTCCATAGTGTGCTCTTGTGACAGTTTGCATCTTATGAGCATAATCTGCTAGCAACATTACCATGCCTGATGGTGATTGGTTGTTGACCTTTATGTCAGGGTTGAATCCACACGTTTCCTCTGTTAGCTTTGCTCCTTTGTCTCGGGCTCTTAGTGGTGGTACATCCAGCACTTGTCCATGGTAGCTAAAGAAATCATACAGATTGTCTTGACAAGCTGTAACATGACTGCATCTGCATTAGTTTGGTGGGCTTTTTGAATGGGTGTGAGCCCTTGTGAAACCCAACAGATAATGTGCAAGGTGTTGAAAACTGATTGTTGATTGATATATTCTGTTTCCACTATCACCTCAATTGAGATACATTGGTCACTGAGCAACAGGTTCACCATTTTACATTACTAGATCTTCACAGAAAGATGGTGTGCCACTTTGTTCTGCACCGTTCACACTTGTCTGAGTGCATTGGGAGTATCTGTGTGCCATCTTACCACTGTGTCATATGATGGTGCATTGTTTTCATACACTTCCACCAACTGAGCTTGAATTATTGAATTGTGGCAGTAATTTTCCTTTCAAACGCAGAAAATGAATTCCACACAAAACTCAACATTGAGTATAGGTTTTGCCATTTAGGGTTTTGCCTCCTGTAGCCATATGCTACAGCACTGTGGAACAGGAATTTCAATGTGTGTGCAGGTGTGTGTAAGTAAAAAGACGAGAGCTAGTAGAAATCCTTCGGTAACAGAAAAGATATTGTATTTAATTGAATGAAAGGAGAAAATATAAAAATGCAGTAAATGAAGCAGGCAAAAAGCAATACAAATGTCTCAAAAATGAGATTGACAGGAAGTGCAAAGTGGCTAAGCAGGGATGGCTAGAGGACAAATGTAAGGGTGTAGAAGCATATCTCACGAGGGGTAAGACAGATACTGCATACAGGAAAATTAGAGAGACCTATGGAGAAAAGAGAACCACTTGTATGAATATCAAAGGCTAAGATGGAAACCCAGCAAAGAAGGGAAAGCAGAAAGGTGGAAGGAGTATATAGAGGGTCTATACAAGGGCGATGTACTTGAGGACAATATTATGGAAATGGAAGAGGATGTAGATGAAGATGAAATGGGAGATATGAAACTTTGTGAAGAGTTTGACAGAGCACTGAAAGACCTAAGTCGAAACAAGACTCCGGGAGTAGACAACATTCCATTAGAACTACTGATAGCCTTGGGAGAGCCAGCTCTGACAAAACTCTATCATCTAGTGAGCAAGATGTATGAGACAGGCGAAATACCCTCAGACTTCAAGAAGAATATAATAATTCAAATTCTAAAGAAAGCCGGTGCTGACAGGTGTAAAAATCACTGAACTATCAGTTTAATAAATCACGGCTGCAAAATACTAACACGAATCCAATACAGAACAATGGAAAAACTGGTAGAAGCCGACCTCGGGAAAGATCAGTTTGGATTCTGGAGAAATGTGGGAACACGCAAGGCAGTACTGCCCCTACAACTTGTCATAGAGCATAGGTTAAGGAAAGGCGAACCTACATTTCTAGCATTAGTAGACTTAGAGAAAGCTTTTGAAAATGTTGGCTGGAATACTTTCTTTCAAATTTTGAAGGTGGCATGGGTCAAATACAAGGAGCGAAAGGCTATGTACAGTTTGTACAAAAACCAGGTGACAGTTATAAGAGTTGAGGGGCATGAAAGAGAAGCAGTGGTTGGAAAGGAAGTGAGACAGGTATGTAGCCTATCCCTGATGTTATTCAATCTATATATTGAGCAAGCAGTAAAGGAAAGAAAAGAAAAATTTGGAGTAGAAATTAAAATCCGTAGAGAAGAAATGAAAACTTGAGGTTTGCTGTTGACATTGTCATTCTGTCAGAGACAGCAAAGGACCTGGAAGAGCAGTTGAACGGAATGGACAGTGTCTTGAAAGGAGGATATAAGATGAACACCAACAAAAGCAAAATGAGGATAATGGAATGTAGTTGAATTAAATAAGATGATGCTGAAGGAATTAGATTAGGAAGTAAGACACTTAAAGTAGTAGATGAGTTTGACTATTTGGGGAGCAAAATGGTCGAAGTAGAGAGGTAAGGAAAGGGTTTCTGAAGAAGAGAAATTTGTTATGTCGAGTATAGATTTAAGTGTCAGGAAGTCTTTTCTGAAAGTATTTGTATGGTGTTGGGACTGCAACCAGCCACAAATTTACATTGTCCCAACACCATCAACATTTGTCTTCAAATAACAGCCACAGTCTCCAGCCATGTCATCATATGACAAAATTGTATTTGTATGGAGTGTAGTCATTATGGAAGTGAAACATGAACCATAAATAGTTTAGACAAGAAGAGAATAGAAGCTTTTGAAATGTGGTGCTACAGAAGAATGCTGAAGATTAGATGGGTGGATAACATAACGAATGAAGAGGTATTGAATAGAATTGGGCAGAAGAGAAATTTGTGCACAACTTGACTAGAAGAAGGGATCAGTGATAGGACATGTTGTGAGGCATCAAGTGATCACCAATTTCGTATTGGAGGGCAGTGTGGAGGGTAAAAATCATAGAGGGAGACCAAGAGATGAGTACACTAAGCAGATTCAGAAGGATGTAGGTTGCAGTAGGTACTGGGAGATGAAGAAGTGTGCACAGGATAGAGTAGCATGGAGAGCTGCATCAAACTAGTCTCTGGACTGAAGACCACAACAACAACAACAACAAATGCAGGTGTTTACCTGCAAACAAATAAAAATAGTGGTATAATTTTAATTTTTCAAGGTGGTAATTAAAACTTTATGATCAGCCCTTCTTTTCCACAGCCACTGTACAGTGAATGGTGAAGAGCGCATTGTACAAATATGAGTGAATGTGTCCTGCTGCATTCTCAAATTGAACTAAAGGAAAAATTACTGTCCTTGTGCCTCTGTATACAGCCTATATTCCCATCTTATTCTTGGGATTCCTTTGTGAGATAAAATGAGTGACAGCAACATGGTCCCACAATCTTCTATGGGTACAGGTTCTTTAAATTTATCCAGCAGGATTTCCTCCCCATGTACCATTGACGTGCGTCAGAGCAAGACCAGTGTGGTTATTAACAGATTTGCCATGATTAATTTAGGGGGTGGCTGGATACCGTACCTGTCACCACCTCATTAATCCCTGGGACAGAATATGTGTAACCCAACTGCATGCATATACGAGGGCATTTCGAAAAGTAAAGATACAATGGCTCGCAGTCCTTAAATAGAACATTTATTTAGAAAACATTAGTTACATCTTATTAACTGGTTTATTTGTTATTTTTCGACATAATCACCCCCGTTATCCAAACATTTGTTAAGTCGGTGCACAAGCTTTTGTATCCCACAGTCATAGAAGGTTGCCGCCTGTTGTCGGAACCACATTTCAACTTCATCTTTGATCTCTTCATCATCGTGGAATGATTTTCCACCAAGATGTGACTTCAGGTAATGGAAGACATGGAAGTCGGTGGGTGCAAGGTCAAGGCTGTATGGTGGATGGTCCAATACGTCCCATTTGAATTGTTTGAGTAGTTCTTTGGTTACGAGCGCTGTGTGAGGCCGAGCGTTGTCATGAAGCAAGCGGACTCCACTTGTCAGCATTCCCCTGCATTTGTTTTGAATTGCCCTTTGAAGACATTTCAAAGTCTGGCAATATGCAGCAGCATTAATTGTCATTCCAACAGAAGAATGCCTTGTCTGCCCAAAAAAACAGAAGCCATGATTTTCTTCACTGAAATTGACGTTTTGCATTTCTTGGCTTTTGGTGAATTCGAATGGCGCCATTGCATTGATTGTTGCTTGGATTCAGGTGTATGGTGATAAACCCACGTCTTGTCACCTGTCACAATGTGATCAAGGAACTCATCACCTGCTTCAGCATAGCGTGTGAGGAAGTCGAGTGCAAAGCCCATCCTTTTCTTTTTGTGTTCTTCCATTAACAGTTTTGGAACCCAGCGTGCACACAATTTCCTGTACGCTAACTTGACAGTCACAATGTCATAGAGAGTTGTCATTGACACGTCCAGTATGATCTGATGCAATTCTTTCAATGTGAGACATCTGTTCGCGTGAATTGCTTCCTCCATTCTCCGAAGACGGGGATCAGAGATCACAGATGGCCGACCTGTTCTTTGTTCGTCATGAACATCAGTCCTACCTTCAGAGAAATGACGACACCATTTCGTTACATTTTGTCGATTCATAATGTTCCCATAAACAGAAACAATTTCTTTGTGAATATCCACTTGTCACTGACCTTTTGCACGAAGAAAACGTATCACGGAGCGCACTTCGCATTTGGCGGGATTCTGAATCGGCGCATCCATTTTAAACACGACCTACTCCAACCAGAAGCAACGTTCAACTGCCGAACGACCGTGAGGAGAAAGCTAATGGTTCAAGGTTAACACCAGTGTTGCCAACTTGCTCACCAGAACTCTTCTGTTCCTCTGGTGTACAGTGTATCTTTACTTTCCGAAATACCCTCGTACAAGGGGCACTCATTAACTACTGAAACTTTTTTTTTCCCCCTGGAAGTAGGTTGGTTTTGTTCAGGATTCCAATACATCATATTATTGCCACATCTTTTGGCTACAAAACCCTCGATGTCAGGGCCAACATCTTGCTGCATCAATAACCTCCCCATCACACACATACTGCTTCCCAAGAGTGCATCCTTCGTTGGACCAAACAGGTGGAAGTTGGGAGGTGTGAGATCTGGGCTGTAGGAAGAATGAGGAAGAACAGTCCAATCAAGTTTTGTGAGCTCCTCTCAGGTGTGCAGACTTGAGTGAGGTCTTGCGTTGTCATACGGAAGAACTAGTTCATTTGCATTTTTGTAGCAAAGAACATATTTAAGTCATTTCTTCAGTTTGGTGAGAGTAAGGCAATACACTTCAGAGCTGATTGTTGCACCATGATGGAGGACATCGAACAGAATAACATCTTCAGAGTCTCAGAAGACCTTTGCCATTACTTTACCAGTTGGGCTGCTATTGTGTTTCTAGTTCGAGGTGATGAACCCGTATTTCATCATCTATGATGACGATCAACAAAACAATTGTCAAACAAGATGTTACATAACACAAAATTTGCATCTTGCTTTTATAAAGTATAATGTAGTGTGACATCTGAATTGCTGATTGTACTGCCTTAGCATAGCTTTTATTCAAACAATAACATTACACAGAAATGACTACAAATGGAGTTAGTTATGAATCCTTCCATGGCCAGGAATCCAGTGAAACTGAGAACTAGTCTTCAGAAAACAACAAATACAAGGCCACAACTTCGACATGGTTCAGAAACAATCACTATCTATTGTGGTGATTCTTCTGGAAAACCTGGAATTCTCAGGAAATTACATGCATTGCAATTGAATTTTATTGAGTTATATAAATCACAAATTTTAAAATACTTAATATTTCAAAGTTAGTTAATTATATGTGATTAAACCACTGCTTATGGCTGGTATGTAGCTCAGTTGAGGGAAAAGGAAAGGCTTATTGTGGTATGCTGACCCCTCCTCCCTCTCACCATCAATTTCCTTTAAATTATCTGGCTGGAAAGTGGCCAAACACGGGACAGATTGGAGCACAGATTTAAGCAGAGCAAACACTCAGTCACAAGCTGGGTACCAGAAAAAGGCACATTTTTACACAAAAGTGCATGCAGGGACTGAGAAACAGTAGATGCATCTGGTAAAGTTAGTAGGCAACTTTATCTAGAAACACCAGCAGTTCCTTAACAGAGCTTGGCCATGGCAAAGTTGAAATTGTGTCAACGTGGTGACGCAATTATGCTTGACACCTGTGTGAGAAAACTCCAATCCTAGACATTCACTTGACAGCTGAAAAAATTGAGATTTGACAAGAAAGCACTTGAGACCCGCGGGCTGCAAAACAGAAAACAATGATTGGAGATTGCTAAGGTGATCTTTGGTGGAAGTATATGAAACAAAGATATCATTGAGGTGGTTGAAACAGCCAGGCACAGAGGCTGTCACCTGTTCTAAAAAACGCTGTAAAATTCGGGCACATTAGTGACGCCAAAAGGCAAGCGTTGATATTACTATAAGCTGAATTATGTGTTGACAATGAGAGGACACCTAGTGGCCTCATTCAAGGGGAGCTGGAGATGTGCTGCCAACAAATCAATCTTGGAAAAGTAGTGGCTGCCTGATATTTTTGCAAGCACCTCGTCAGAACGAGGCAAAGGGCATGTATCTATTATGGACTATGCATTAATCGGGACACTTAAGTTGCCACAGAGGCAAAGCCTACACATCAGCTTAATGACAAGTGGTGTAGCCCATTTAGCAGAAGAAATAGTCCTAATGACATCGAGCAACATCAGATAGCCTAATTCGGCCATGACAGAGTTGCGGAACATGACAGGCACCTGTTGCGGAGCAGAGGGATTCCAGTTGCTGATACGGAACTTGATCTGACACTAAATTTACTGTATCGGCAATGCAGAAACCGAAAGTGTTAAACGTATCCAACCTGAACAGGTCTGCGGTATGGCAATGATCCACAAGGTGAGAGGAGAACAACAGACTTGTGAGGGACAGGAGTAGAGAACTGACCTAGGATTGGTATCTGCTGTTTATTGTAGCTACACAACTTCTGTGAAACCTGTGTGAGGGGAGGGGAGCCCCAGTCCACATATGTTGGTGTCCACTTGAATTTTTAGCAGTTTGTTAAACAAACACAAGTCAATAAACAATTTTTTTTGAGAAACTGTTATTGTAGATATACAGTATGTGTCCATTGGTACTACTGTACCCACCACATTTGAAGAAGAATTCCACAATGATCAGTGTGGCTTTTCTTTCAACACTTGTTGCAGATTGCCCAATGCTTAGTGTACACAGCATGTTTTGTATTTGTATTTTATTCATATAACATACATTTACAGATCATCCAATCATACTGTACAGGAAACACTTCAATTTAAGCCTTATGATATACATAATTCCCTAACACTGCTTTTTACCAGTACAGGTTGATATTGGTCATAGTAATATTATGATTTAACAGTACATTATCTTTATATATGTATACAATAATTTACACTTTGCTATAATGTTAAACAGTCACACTATTCAGATCATGATTTCATCATTCATAAATTCCTCAATTGAATAGTAGCATTTTTCCACCAGGAGATCATATAGTTTACTCTTTAGTGAGCCTATCTCCATGCTGCTTGTGTTGGATGACACAGTACGAGTGAGATGGCAGGAGGGGGGGGGGGGGAGGGGCTGGCGGCATGAAGCCACTGCTGCGACACGGCCTGTTGCTGCTGTGACCATAACTGACACTGCCCCATGCGACGCTAAGTTGAAGGTTGGATATAATAGAGGGAAACATTCCACGTGGGAAAAATATATCTAAAAACAAAGATGATGTAACTTACCAAACGAAAGCGTTGGCATGTTGATAGACACACAAACACACACACACACACACACACACACACACACACACACACAAAATTCAAGCTTTTGCAAGAAACTATTGCTTCGTCAGGAAAGAGGGAAGGTGAGGGAAAGACGAAAGGATGTGGGTTTTAAGGGAGAGGGTAAGGAGTCATTCCAATCCCGGGAGCAGAAAGAATTACCTTAGGGGGAAAAAAGGACAGGTATACACTTGCACGCACACTCATATCAATCCGTACATATACAGACACAAGCAGACATTTGTAAAGCCAAGAGTTTGGGCAGAGATGTCAGTCAAGGCGGAAGTAGATATAAGTTGAAGGTTGTATTGCTGTAATGGCTTCCACCACCATCCTGAACACTTGCAGTGTGGCAACTACCGATACCTGCCCCCATGCAGCAATCTGATCACCTGCGGCTCTTGACATGTCAGAGGACTATGTTGTGTTGAGCACATCCATAAGCATCGGATTCTCACACTGAAGTGTGTTTTCGTAGACTTCCCTATCCCAGGCCAGACATATAACAACATCACACACCACATGATCTATGTAGGATTCATGATGGGTACTAGTGACAAATTTACAGTGACGGCTCAACCTGCATAATTCTGTAGCCCAGGCTTTGCAAGATAGGTTTGGGCATTTCTGACAGTGTCAAAATTCTGCATGCATTGCAATGATGTGTGTTCTGTCACGGTAATAGATTGAGAGAAGCTTCCACATTTCATCAAATGATAAGCTGGCTGTTTCTTGCAAATGCGCAAGTTGACGCTACATTGATACAGCATGTCAAAAGTCAGGAAATAAAGAAAGCGCTAAACAGGTTTGCATTGCCCACGCAAAAAACCTGGAAATGTTGGCATAACTGTGGCTTGTAGGAGTCCCAGTCTTCAGTTGATTCATCATACCCTGGGAAGGGTGACAGTTGCACTGGTGGGAGAGTAACATGCTATGAACATGCAGATGCTACTCGATTGGAGTGGTGGCGTGAGCCTGCTGTTGTTCTGTGAAAGCTTGCTGCTGGGCAGTGAGATGTTGGAGCATTTCTTCCATCAATATGTTTGTTGGGTGATTTAGTAGTGACACTAAGATGTGGGGTAGACATAACCTTCACTTGTCACGATTTATGGAACATAGTACTTTATAGAGCAACTTGTAAGATGCGGGTTGTGGGTAGCACTGGACACATTGACTGGACAACAGGAATACAATGTAAAGAATAGGCCAAGCACTTGTTTACGATCACTTAAATAATTCTGTTTCTTTGTCGGCTCACCCGAGCACACCAGGGATCTAACACAGGTGGCCTCTAAAGTGGGTCTGTGAACTGTATGGATGTACACTATTTGAAATCATGCACATCATGGGTGAAGGTTCATCGCTGAGATGCGGCAAAATTTATATAAACAGACAAGCTAATGCAATAAGTTGTTGTTGACATGTGAACCAAACATTAACAAGGAAGTCTTCACATTATGCTTTGATTTTCAAAACCTTCCCTTTGTTGTATGAATAGCCTGAATTGTTCGTGACCCTGTGGTCTGCTCTCTGTATATACTCTGCTAACAACTGTGAAGTGAATGTCAATGTTAAGTTTCCTTCTCATTCCAGCTGTGTGTGGTGCACAACAAAAATGCCTCTGTGTGGTGTTATTAGTCTAATCTTGCCTTCACTGTCCCTGCTGAAGTGATACAGGAAGCTGAAATATATTTTTAGGTTCTTCACTTTAAACTGATTCTTGAAGATATGTAAGTAGACTTTCACAGGATAATTGGTGCATATCTTCAGATGTCTGCCAATTCAGGTTTTTCAGCATATTTGTGATGCTCTTTCATGATTCATCAAATCTGTAACCATTCATGCTCAATCTGCCCATTTTGAATAAATTCAGTGTTCACTGTTAGACTGGTCTGAATAACATACACTTGAGCACTATTCTAATATGAGATGCAGAAATGTTTGTAAGTAGTCTCTTTTGTAGACTGGCTGCATTATCCCAGTATCCTACCAATGAACCAAAGTCTGACACTTTATCAGTATCCTACCAA
The DNA here is from genome assembly GCF_023898315.1 of Schistocerca nitens. Taxonomy (NCBI): domain Eukaryota; kingdom Metazoa; phylum Arthropoda; class Insecta; order Orthoptera; family Acrididae; genus Schistocerca; species Schistocerca nitens. The sequence goes on from NC_064617.1 coordinate 863,741,326, forward strand.
TGAAGCAAAGTCTGACACTTAATTTACCTATGAGTGAGCGTATGTGACCGTTCAGTTTCATATCCCCACAAATTGCAATATTTTGATAATTATATCAGTTGAGCAATTGACTCATTGATATTAGATTATAGCATACTACTTTTCTACATTTTATAAAGTGCACAGTGTTAAATTTCTGAACCTTTAAAGCAAGTTACCAATCTTTGCACCACTCTGAAATGTGACTGAATATTTCTCTTTCCAGATACTAGTTCATTACAGATAAGTGCTTCATCTGAAAAACGTCATATGTTACTATTAATATTGTCTAATAGGTTGTTCATATACAGCATGAACAGCAAGGGCCAACACACACTGGTGTGAGGCATGCAGGAAGCTAGGTTTACATCTATCGATAACTCTCAATCCAAGCCTAAATACCAAGGAAGTGTTAGTCCAATCACAAATTTTGGTTAATACTCAATATGATTGTATATTTGATGATAAGCATAGGTATTGGGCTGAGGAAAATGCTTTTCACAAGTGAAGAAATACTGTATCTACCTGTCTTGATCCTTGGCTTTCAGGAAAGTAGGAGAAAAATGCAATTTGAGTTTCACATGGTCGATGTTTTTGGAAGCCTTGAGCTCATAATATGTTCTGCATTGTTGGAAGGTGTCATCTGGTGGATGTGTCTCCAGGATAAGGTGTGGTCATTGAAACTCTAAATCGTTATGATGGTGCTCTCCTTCCACCACTGTGCTAATGTATTTTATTGCCATCGGGAACTCCTCCATGTTGTTCAGTTCCAAAACACATCTGGTCGACAACGTTAGACCCTACTTATATAGTGAGTCTGTGCAGCTCCCACAGTTTCTCCTTATTCTGTTCAGTGCAGACCAGATCTCACATTGTCCCCGCAAGACTGGTTGAGATTCAGGGCTTCATAAAGTAAAAGCTGTTTAGCTGCAGCATTAGACTATGATGATACCTTTCTTTGTTCATTTCTACTGCTTGCACTCTCACTGAGTCTATGTGCTGCAGTAGAAAATTGTGAATGAAGCCTATTTTTGTAATTTGTTTTGATGTTTTCGTATTTCAGGCAACTTTTAAACTTCCTAATCCGAGCATATTCTTGTGCCAGGGGACAACCATTATGTGGTTATGTATTGGCAGCCAGAAAATTTGAATATTTCCATCTGGTCATGGTGATAATGTACATGGTCTTGATGTATCTGTTTGTCAATAATTCTAGCATGAGCAGTGTTGAGCCAAACTGGGATGCAGTATTTTGCCACAGAATACACTAGTCCAAGGGCGAAAGTTCTCATGTTTGATGCATGTGAACCATTTGTAGTTACACACCCTCATTAAGATGATGATCCTAGTCCAAAATGATTCACATCTGCAGCATACCACAGGCATCGTGTAGTGCTTGTGTGCTTTAACTAACTGTCAATACCACTGGCTCCAGATTATTCTTGAATCTTTTGCCACTTATCGTGATTCTAAAGACTTGGTGTGCTGCTCCTCAGTCAGACTCATTTTAAAATAGTGATTAAAAAATTATCATGTGGAAATGCTGTTGTTCCTACTCTATTCTGACACCAGCCAAGCACATTACAGAGCATTCAGAGGACCTCTGTACTTCCGTGCATTAACCTTTTGCTAACAAAATTTAGATCACAAGAAATACTATTTATTTATTTTGAACTGTTTGTTTTTCCCAGGTATGGTTGGGTGTCCCAGTCACTGGCAGAGGGCACTCATGGTTTTAAAGGGGCTGGAATGCGAGTGTCGCCTGATGATATGATTCCTCTGGACTCTCGAACTCGTAGGATTCAGGGAAACAAACAAGGCAAGTAAGTTTGCTTCTGACTCAGCTTCTTTCTCATGTCTGCAGCCTCGTAAATAACTGTTTTTCTGATATATTGAAAGCTCTTTGGGATTATGTGTCAGTACTTTTGTATAAAGAATGTTGCCTGTAACATGAAACCTGCTTTCTGTTTACACCACCTCATACAGAAATGGAGCATATGCTTACTAGTTACTGAAAAGTACATATGGAGTATGCCTGCCAAATGTGTTAGTGAGGAAACAGATATTCTCTGGGTTTAATACCTTATAAAGTAGTTCCCTGATTAGACACTAAATAGTAAAATTCAAAGGAAATAGTTATGGGAGCTGTTAGAAAAGAGAAGTTGATTCTTGTTGTCTCTATTGCAACAGTTTCATTTGCACAAAAAGTATTAATTTTGTTTTGTACTTTCTATTTTGGCTTATAAACGTACTGTTTTGTACCGTCCAAAGACAAACATGTATATTCGTAATGAAAATAATTTTGTCTGTCTGTCAGAACTTTGCTATATGTATATCCAAAACCAGCTGTGTTGAGTTCCTTGGAGGTGAAACATAGTAGCATGGGATTACTCAATTTGTTGCAGTTCTACTCCTTATATAATTTTTTTCTTGTTTCCTGTAATATACTGGTAGGTACTGTATTGTATCTGTAAAAACTATTGAAATTCTTATTGAGGTAATATTTTATTTGGACCTTTCATCCAGTAGTTCGTTCAAGATATGCTGATTCCAGTGGACCATTCGGTTTCACAGGAAACCCTTTCTGTCAAGAAATAACGGTAATTGACAATTTTCACATGCCATGTGGTCATACAAATGTTGTGAAATAATAATTGTGAATTCACAAAAAGAAATAGCCCATTTGATAACCTTAATTTTTTTCTTTGCAATAATCAGTGTACTTTATCTAAAGAGTTATTAACTGAAAAATTATTTGTAATTAAATTTTGGCCCAACTGAAAATACCTCTGTTATTTGAATTTTTAATATTGTTTTATTCTCAGCTCTGCTATTGTGCTTTCTTTGCCCTAATTTTGCTGAGTCAGAGAATACATTTGATTATCTGAGTAAAGTGCTAGTTAAGAAAATTAGGAAAATTAAGGAGCTGAGAAATTTACAAGAAACTCGATAAACTATTGTGGAGGTCTACATCGTATCAGTGAAATCGTACAAGGAACTTTTATTGCTTTTAAAGTTATCTAGCATACAATTAAACAAAAATATTAATTCAATAGACTGACACTACTACTAAATTTGATCCTTCTACCATTATAAAATAAAATACAGTTACCAATTCCTCTAACTATTCTTACGCTTGTCTGTATATGGCTCTGAGCACTATGCGACTTAACTTCTGAGGTCATCAGTCGCCTAGAACTTAGAACTAATTAAACCTAACTAACCTAAGGACATCTCACACATCCATGCCCGAGGCAGGATTCGAACCTGCGACCGTAGCAGTCGCTCGGTTCCAGACTGTAGCGCCTAGAACGACACGACCACTCCGGCTGGCTTGTCTGTATATTTGACTGTCAGACAATAACTCACCAATCTGTGCCTAGCCATCATCTGGTTCACATTTCTGTTTTAAAGTCATTCAGTAGCATTCACTACAAAGATATCATGTATTAATTTTTCTTATATCTTTTGTGAACTTATTTTGAGCTCATGGATGACAATTACTCACTCAACATCTCTAAAAATTTGCGGTTAAAATTTGATATTGCATAAAATACTGAGTGTAAAAGTCAGCCTTAGTTACTCATGTGACCACAGTCACTCAACGTGAATACTGTATGAATTTATTTGGAACAGCCCAGCTGCAGCTGTCAGTGTAGCATTTTGTGTTTATAAACAGGTGAGAGCCCAATGACCGACTCAGAAACATTTGTAATTATTTATCTTCTTTCATCTGGTAGCTGTTGAAGACTTATCAGTGTTCATAGGACAGGGATTTCCAACCTGGGGGTAATTACCACTTCACCCCCACCCCCTAGCCCCTCCAAAAAGGACTGGATTGTGTTTTGGTCACAAAAGTAAATTATTTGTGAAATATCGTTGCTTTTATCACTATTTCATAAGATTGTAAAATTGACCATGTACAAGGTGTTTTTTTTTCTTTCAGCCGAAAAAAATTCTATGAATGCGAAATGTTACGTATGTGTTATCTGAAGTCTCCTCAGTGAGCGTGCCAAGTTTCTGTCACTTCTGACACATGGCGTAGCTGCAGGACAGTTTCAAAATGGCATCAGTAGGTGATGAATGTTACAAGCAACATGTCGTCATTGAATTTCTTACTGCAGAGAAAGAAACTGTGGGAAATATTTACAAACACTTGTACTTTGTCTATGGAGCATCTGCTGCTGACAGAAGTACAGTTAGTCACTGAACACGGAGGGTGAGGTCATCAGAAGGTGGTTCGGCGGAACTCCATGATTTGCATTGGTTGGGGAGGCCATTCACTGCTGTCACACCTGACATGTTTCAGCAAGCTGATATAATTTGCAAGGACAGACGTGTTATAACTTGGCAGTTGGCACTGCATCTATGAATGCTGAGGTGAGTCACAAACAGTGAAGCACTGGCTCTCTCACCAGGCCAAGAATTGGTACCGTTTCACGCTGGAGGGAGGCCATAGAACTGGATGGAGATTATGTGGAAAAATAAGTTGTGTAGATGAAACACCATTCTTTCATGTGTGTAATTCTCATTATGTTCAATAAGAATTGTTGAAGGGGGAAAAAAGTTACAAATAATTACATTTTTTATATACTAGCATTAATGCATGATACACTGTGGTGGAGATCACAGCTTGTGAACTGAATGTATGAACATCTTGTTTCTCACACAGTTCACCCAGTACACACCACAACACAGTGATTTTGTACTTTGTACCATACATATACGACAGAAAAAAATTGGGACGAATATAATAGAGGGAAACATTCCACGTGGGAAAAATATATCTAAAAACAAAGATGATGTGACTTACCAAACGAAAGCGCTGGCAGGTCGATAGACACACAAACAAACACAAACATACACACAAAATTCTAGCTTTCGCAACCAACGGTTGCTTCGTCAGGAAAGAGGGAGTTGTTTAATAGGTGAAAGGAACTGTTTGTGAACTAGAAACGGTGGATTTTATAGCAGCGGTAGTATTGAAAGCAGAAAAAAATTTTTTTGGTTATGGTTTGGAGGTGGGTTACGTATTATAGAGTATATATAGGCAGGATAAAATTGTATAGTAGATTACGGTAAAAAGGAGAAGGTGAATACAAAGTGAAACTACTGGGAAAAACAGAAAGAGAAAATAGGGCGACAAAATTCTGCTTCATTCTAGGTTAGGTGACAATGTTGATTTGGGGGAGGGGGTAGATGGCAGTAGAGGTACTAGCTAATATTTGCTTGCTTGCACTTTGGGCTAATGATCTCAGGAAGGTTGGGAGCTACTGTTATAGGAGCATAAGTGAGGACTTCAATATGGGGATGTGTTTTGGACAACAAACTGTCACTGTCTATGACTATCTGTTAGCAATCCTAAAATACTGTGTGTAAATGGGTCATCACCAAAGTATGTTTAAATATAAATGAATGTGAAAGGATCTCAGACTTAAATCAATGGTGTTGCATCTGTTACTGAACTGTGAGACCACCAACTAAAACAATTTCAATTATGTAACCTCAGTTTGTCATGTGCCGCTGAGGATTTGCAGTGACACAACCAGGTTAGTGCTGTCATAGAGGAAATGCCAAAAGATGAACTCCTTGATGTTGATGAAGCACTGCTTCTTGCATGTTCTTTAAGTGATAGGAGGAAAGCTGAAATCTTTGAAAGGGATGGGGAAAGAGGAGGGGTGGAGATGAGTGCTCCCAACACAGTGTGCGCCAGAAGTGTAGTCCATTAAAGACCCAACCATCTGAGATTTCAAAATCTGTTCACCTTTGAATAATTGAAGTAGCAATCAAGAAACCAAAGAAAACATGTTGGATGCATACTGAATAAAATTTTGGAGAACGGCCTGTGTGCAGCTTAGATAGGTAAATATCATGTTTGAATATTTGGATATAAAGAAGTCATTGGCAGCTTGGGTTCCACAATTTTCACATTTCATCTAAAGGCAAATAATAAGCCCATTTTACAGCTGTCTGTGGACATACTGAAGTTTAATTTTGTAAAATCCCTAGCACTAGAGTAGAACACCATCTACCATTACCGTACTTGCACAACACACTATAAAATTTCACTCACTCGTGCGAAATTGCTTTGTGACTCATACAGAAGAACAGAAATATAAGAAGGAATACTCCCAGCTGCTAGACACAAAGGAAATAACAAGACAAATAAAAAGAAATGTCTTTTCGCTCACCAACTTGGAGGTCCTCCTCAATGACAAAACTGTGCAAAATATCATAAAGCCAACTTCCACATCACAGGCATGAATCGCCAACTGATCTTATACTTTCCTGGGGAGGAAAACCCTACCACTGAAGAAACAGTGGAGGAAGATACACGTACTTGCAGAACCCTGTAGTCCAGTGGTATGAAACCAGGTGTTCGAAAGTAATCGCACCTAATGAAATAGTCATCTCTTGTCCTAAGATATGGCTATCCTTTAATGGATTATACGTAGTAGATTGCATAGTACAGAACTGCAATTGCCATTGCATTCACTATCTCCAGTTGTTACACACTTGCAAGAAATGGAAATACATCTTCAAGACTTCTTGGATCTTTTCTATCTCACATTGATAAATTTCTACCTACCACTCAAGGAGCAGATTTCAGTTCACTGAAAAGAAGTCCATCGCCAGATCATTGTGTTGAACACCCAGTTAAAAGCTGTTGCTGTCCATATTTCCTTTCCTGGAATTACATTTTCTTTTTGTAACATCTGCACACCACCATCTCGTATTCTCACCATGGCAGACATAATGCAGCTTATTGCTCAGCTCTCAACACATTTATCGTTGCTCAGTGACTGTGATGACCACCTTTCCATTTACAGTACCCCCAGAGGCTGCATAAAGGATATTCTCCTGGCAGATATTCTGTACCAGCTTAATATTGTTTCTCTCAACATTGGTGAACCCACATTTCTTTCAGATTCTACAGTCATTGTCACACCTGGATCTCTCCTCCTACAGTACACAACTTCCTCACCATCTAGAATGTTCTGTCATCTGAGACACATTCGAGTGACCGCTTCCCATGCATGTCAAGAAGTAATTCACATGTGAAGATATTCCCCTTTGTCTTTGAATGTCATGGCATGGTGGAGAACTGTATCCATTATAACCAAATGCATGCAAAAGTTGTCAGATTATCTAAGACAGCATGAAAGCCTCTTGAATCTCTCAAAATTAATTCTTTTAACCATTTTACTCTCTTTTATGTTTGGAACAGGCTTTGATTCATTGCTGGGAAGGGAGCCCATCTCCCAGTGTCCGGTCTGACCGTTGAAAATGATATCATCAAGGATCCTGTCAGTATCTCCAACGCACTGGATTGGCACTTTGCAGAGATCTCAAGCTTCATCTATTACCATCCTGCCTTCCTATTTTGGAAGTGAGTGGTAGAGGCTCGGGAGATATCCATCTCTGATAGTCACAAATGCAGCAATACTGTTTTTACCGTGAGGGAGCTTGAGCATGCCCTTTCATCATTGAAACCCTCTGCCCCAGGACCAAATGACATTCACATTCAGATGTTGCAGCACCTTTTTCCTGGGGGCAAGAGCTTTCTCCTCCATATGTGCTATTGTATCTGGAAGGACAGTGTATTTCCCACACATTGGTGTGCAGCCACTGTAGTCCCTGCACTTAAGCCTGGTAAGATCACACACCTTCCTTGCAGCTATCAAGATTTTGACACTTCACTCACCTGTAGTATATCTGCAAGTTGATGGAATGAATGCCTGTTGGGGGACTGGTATGATGGCATGAGTCTCAGAATTTACTGCCGAATGTTCAGTGTGGCTTTTGTAGGCATCATTGTGCAGTTGCCCATCTCATCACCTTGTCGATTCACATCACATACAACTTCCCGTTCAAGTTCCAGATTGTAGCAGTATTTTTTTTGTTTGTAAAAGGCCTGTGACACTTGCTGCATGGTGGACATCCTTTGTACAATGCTATATGGGACTTATGAGGCTGCCTCCTCCACTTTATTCAGGAGTTTTCAGAAGACCAGGTTTTTAATGTTTGCTAGGGTTTGGCTCCATTGGAAACTAATATTCAGGTATTCCGGTGAGTGGTGTACCTCAGGGCTCTGTGCTGAGTGTAACCTTATACGCTACAACAATCATCCACATTTAATTGTCTTCTTCCAGGCATCTGAGGGTCTATTGTTAATAATTTTGCAGTTTATTGCAGCTCTCGGCAGACCTATTTACTTGAGTGGTGACTTCACTACTGTCTTGATCACATCTACTCATAGACATACGGTTGTTTCCACATTTCCACCAAAAAATGTTTGTACAAAATTCTGGCAGCAAAAGGAGTTCCATACCTCTCAGTCCCCTTGCTCTTGTGTTCAACAGAACCACAAAATTCTTGGGGTTAACACTTGTTTGTCTCCCCATATATCCTACCTGGCAGCCTGTGGTGTCCATTTTCCCAGTATCACACACCTTCTAAGTGGCACCTCATGGGGAGCAGACCAGTCAGCCCTTCGTCTGCATTGATCCATAGTCTGGTTGAGGGTGGAGTATGGATGTATAGTATGTTAGTCTGAATGACTGCCCTTCTTATGTTGCAGCATTCGTTTGGGCAATGGTACATTTCCCAATAGTCCAGTTAAAAGTCTGCTTGCCAGAGTTGTCGGACTATCACTGTTGTTCCAGCACAATGTTCCCCTCTTTAGATACACTTCCTGATAGTACTCTGTGTCCAGACATCCATCTTATGCCTTCTTTTTTGAGTACTCCCTTGACTAGCAGTATGAGACAGGATCTGCTTCTCTGTTTCCTCCCAGTGCTCAGTTGTGTATCTGCTTCGAAAGCTTCATGTCATGTTACCTGCTGTGTCCCGAGGCTCATGCACAGTCAGTTTCCATCTTTGATTTACATCACTTCTGTAAAACACTACTGTGGTTTTGATAAGTTATTCTACATTTTTTAAGCTTCACATACTGCTTTGGACAGGTCTTTCATTTATGTTGATGGCTCTAAGAATGCCTACAGTGTGGAAGTGTTTTAGGTATTGCCTTTTAGATGTGTGCTTGATTTTTTTCTGCAATACTTCTTGCCTGTTATCAAGTGACACAGATTCTCTAAATGTGTTGTATGCTCCAATTTCCTCAGTGGTCACAGAACCTCAGAGCACTGCACACATACAACCCTTTAGTACCACAGATCCAAGACTATCTTCACTCACTCACTGATGTGGGTGCCAACGTGTTGTTTGTATGAGTTGCTAGACACATTGCCATGTCAGGAAATGAGGCTGTTATTTCTGCTGCTAAGGTTCGAATTGTATTACTGCTCAGGCTTTTCAGCTATTATGTTACCTTGTATAATCACAGTATTGCTATGCGTAGGAACATTATACCACTCTGGCACAAATATTGGTCTTCTGTCCATGGGAACAAACTCAGGGAGACTTAACACTTCCCTATGGCTTAGGGAACTTCCTCTTATCCATCTCATCATGAGAAGACGATTCAGCCATTGTCATCTGATAAAGAATGGCCCCAAACCCCTCTGCACTCACTGTAATGAACTACTGATGGTGTGCTACTGTCACTTTTTAAGCAGACATGGCACAGGATGGATAATACCTTTTCCTCTTTACTTTACATAGCAACATGGCAAAAGAGATTTAGTTTTTGACAGTGTATGCTGGGTGTCTTAGAATTTTTTATCAAGTCTCCTCTTAAGATGATAACATATTCTTGTTGTTCATTTCACTTCTTCACTATAACTGCTTCTTTTAACTAGTGTTCCAGGTTCACCATCATTAATTCTTATAGTTTTCTTCACTTAGGCCTACTAGTATCTTTTAGACTCTTATGTGTTGCCTAACTTCAAGAACAATGGAGTGCCTTACTCAGAAAACAAAAGCTATTTATTTATTTATTTTAAATAGGAAGATTTGTCAAGGAGTAATATCTTTGACTAATAATCGAAACATTCTGAGTTCTTGGTCTAATTGCAGTTACAGCTTCCAGTTTGAATGAAAATAACGAGCAGTGGCGGCAGAAGACTTTCAATGTAAGCAGTCACCCTCATTTGGCCTATGGCCTTGTCAAAGAGTGCAGAGGAGCTGATAAAGGTTCACGGACACTCTTGTTCTTGAGGTAGGAAATTGTCCCTGTCAGGAGAATCGCTAATGATCAACACCATGAGGAGGCAGAATGCTACAGAAACCAAGGCAGAATGCTACAGAAACCACTGTGTCAAAATACGTAATGTGTATCCATAGGAAATGTGGTTTATAATTCATTGCTTGAGGAGTATAAATGTGGATCTAGATATTGAGTTTCATTCAAATGGTCCCGCCAAACAACCTGACCTAAATCATTTGAAGCAAATGCTTGGTTGGTTCCTTTGTCAAGATCGTCTACTCGTACATCTACATCCATACTCAGCAGACCACCGTATGGTGCATGGCAGAGGGTACCCTGTACCACAATTAGCTGTTTCCTTTCCTGTTCCACTCACATGTAGAATGATGGAAAAATGACTGTCTATATGCCTCCGTATGAGCCCTAATTTCTCGTATCTTATCTTCATGGTCCCTGTATGTTGGCAGCGGTAGGATTGTTCTGCAGTCAGCTTCAAATGCCGGTTCTCTAAACTTTCTCAGTAGTGTTCTTCGAAATGAATGTCTTCTTCTCTCCAGGGATTCCCACTTGAGCAGTAGCACATCTAGCAGATTGCCTCTGAATTGCTTTGATGTCTTCTTTCAATCCGACCTGGTGCAGATCCCAAACACTCGAGCGGTACTCAAGAATAGGTCACATTAGTGTCCTATGTGCAGTCACCTGTACATATGAATTACACTTTCCTACAAGTTTCCCAATAAACCGAAGTCGACCATTCACCTTTCCTATCACAATCCTCATATGCTCGATCCATTTCATATCGCTTAGCAACATTTTGCTGAGCTATTTAAACAACATTACTTTGTCAAGCAGGACACTACTAATGCTGTATCTGAACATTAAGGGTTTGTTTTTCCTACTCATCCGCATTAACTTACATTTTTCTACTTTACGAACCAGCTGCCATTTATCACACCCACTAGAAATTTTTGTCTAGGTCATCTTGTATCAGCCTACAGTCACTTATCTTTGACACCTTCCTGTACATTACAGCAGCATCAGCAAACAACTGCAGGTTGCTGCCCACCCTTTCTACCAGATCATTTATTTATGTAGAAAATAGCAATGATCATATTACATTTCCCTGGGACACTGCTGATGTTACCCGTCTCCAGTGAACACTCGCTGTGAGGACAACATACTGGGTTCTATTACTTAAGAAGTCTTCAAGCCAATCACATATCTGTGAACTTATTCCATATGCTCGAACCTTCATCAACAGCCAGCAAAGGGGCACCGCATTGAATGCTTTTTGGAATTCTATAAATGTGGAATCTGCCTGTTGCACTTCATTTATAGTTCACAGCATATATTATGTGAGGAAAGAGCAAGATGGGTTTCACAAAAGTGGTGATTTCTAAATCTGTGCTGATTTGTGGACATGAGCTTTTCGGTCTCTAGGAAATTTATTATATTTGAACTCAGAATATGCTCTAGAATTTTGCAGCAAAGCAATGTTAAGGATATTGGTCTGTAATGTTGCGTGCCTGTTCTCTTACTCGTTACCCTTTGTCCTTTTACCATGTCTGATTCTTCCCTCTTGTTTCCCCAGCTGAATTAGTGCTCCATCTCTAATGATATTGTTGTCTACAGGATGTTAAACTATAATGTTTCTTTTTTTGTATCTATTTGTAAAAGACCTTAACATTACAGTCTGATCACATATGTAAGTTGAAAGTTACATGCTCTGTTAATTTGTTGCAGACAGTGCCCTCGGGTAGTTGTTGCACACCACGCGGCCTTTGATAGAGCTCGTGTGAGGGAACAGTACAGCTTCCGTGACACTGGCCTACGCTTTGTCGACACACTTTCTCTGCACGTGTGTGTCAGCAGTGTGACAGATGAGCAGCGCATGCAGCTGCGGGCTGGCTTGGCAGAACATGAGCCATGGAGCCAGGTAGGATCCCTCAATGCATTGCAAGACATCGCCCAGCTCTACTGTCCCGACAAGCCGCCACCAGAGAAGAGCCTGAGGGACGTGTTTGTGAAGGGTTCCTTGGATGATATTCGGAAGCAGTTTCCACAGCTCATGGATTACTGTGCAGGGTGAGTGGTCAGTCTACGAATGATGTTTTACATCTACATCTACATGGATACTCTGCAAATCACATTTAAGTGCCTGGCAGAGGGTTCATCGAACCACCTTCACAATTCTCTATTATTCCAATCTTGTACAGTGCACGGAAAGAACGAACACCTATATCTTTCCGTACGAGCTCTGATTTCCCATATTTTATCATGGTGATCGTTTCTCCCTATGTAGATCGGTGTCAACAAAATATTTTCGCATTCCGAGGAGAAAGTTGGTGATTGGAATTTCGTGTGAAGATTCCATCACAACGAAAAACACTTTGTTTTAATGATATCCAGCCCAAATCCTGTATCATTTCAGTGATGCTCTCTCCCATATTTCGTGATAATACAGAATGTGCTGCTCTCCTTTGAACTTTTTCGATATACTCTGTGAATCCTATCTGGTAAGGATCCCACATTGCACAGCAGTATTCTAAAAGAGGACGGACAAGTGTAGTGTAGGCAGTCGCCTTAGTAGATCTGTTACATTTTCTAAGTGTCCTACCAATAAAATGCAGTCTTTGGTTAGCCTTCCCCACAACGTTTTCTATGTGTTCCTTCCAATTTAAGTAGTTTGTAGTTGTAATTCTTAGGTATTTAGTTGAATTTAGGGCCTTTAGATTTGACTGATTTATCGTGTAACCAAAGTTTAACGGATTCGTTTTAGCACTCATGTGGATGACCTCACACTTTTCGTTATTTAGGGTCAACCTGCAAATTTTTGCACCATTCAGATATCATTTCTAAATTGTTTTGCAATTTGTTTTGATCTTCTGATGACTTAATTAGTCAATAAACGACAGAATCACCTGCAAACAACCTAAGACGGCTGCTCAGATTGTCTGCCAAATCGCTTGTGGGTATTTGGCTGAGTAGTTCTTTTGATTTCTGTGCATCATATTTCAAATAATCATCCAGTCATCTTCCTCATAAACTTGAAAAAGATGGCCAGCTTCTTTTCCTTGAGATGTTAGAGAAGAGAAGAATGGGCGCATCTATGGGTCATTGTGTATATAGAAAACTCGCACACATTGACCTTTGTTCTCCACACCTTGAGCCATTACCATCTGTCACTCAGAAATTCTTATCTAAAGACTCTGGCCATAGAGCTCAAATGCTCTCAGACAAGAAGAGCCTCACTGAAGGATTAAAACAGGTACTAATAGTGTTCTGATGGAATGAGTTACTCAGATTGACAAATTTAGTGGTGTTGCAGTCAAAATTGATGCCTGAAGAAGAGCTTGAGACTAAGAAAAAGAAAGAAAAGTCAAGGATTGCGTATCTGCCTTTTGCTGGCCCAGTCCCCTATGGTAATGTGGTGTTCACTGTATTTCTGTACTGTCAACGTAGATGTAATGTTAAGATGATCTAGGTCTCTGAAGTTCAGTGTGAATGAGTCATGTCTTACTTGGGATAGACTAGTAGAACAGTCAATGGGATGTGCAGAGAATATCAGCAGATCACCCAGCTAAAGCAACCAATAAAATCAGTTGTCACTGAGCACTGTCTCGAGTATAATCATCAAATGAAATACCAAGTTTCTGGGACAGCTTGATCAAATATGTTGGAAAATTTAATGAACCAGAAGAAAGATTTCAATTTAAGCAAGGTTGGGATATGATACTGAATTTATTAAAATCTCACCAGCTGTATCACCCATCAGAGCTATAAAATGCTGAGAGAATGTTTTTTCAAGGAATAAAAATGTGGTCTTCAAAACCTGAATGAGCACCTAATGGCATGGTCAGTTCTGACATCAAGTCTCTCTTCAATAAAGTACCTATTGAGGAGACTATGCACTTTCTACAGGATCGGATCCCACCAGATATCTGTGATCTGGTGCGCTTATGCCTGTCATCTACATACTTCACCTGGTGGGGAAAATATTACGAACAGTTAGATGGAGTGGCAATGGGTTCCCCGCTCTCCCCTGTAGCTGCAGACAGCTTCATGGAAGCCTTTGAGCAAATGGCCCTAGCTTCTGCTCCGTTACATCCCAGTTGTTGGCTACGATATATGGATGATGCATTTGTTATCTGGCCTCATGGTGAAGTGGAATTAGGAAACTTCCTCCAGCTCTTAAATAGCCTGCACAAAAATATAAAGTTCACACATGAGACTGAAAACAATGGTACCTTGTCATTTCTGGATGTGGAAGTATGCAGAGCCATTGATGGTAAACTGGGACACAAAGTGTACAGGAAACCAACGCACAATAATTGGTACCTGCACACGGAGAGCCACCACCACCCAGCTCAAAAGTATTCTGTTCTGCATACGTTAACTGCCCGAGCCTACCGGATAAGCAATGAAAATAACATCAATGAAGAATTAAAGGAACTACAACACTTGTTTCGTGCCAGCGGCTATGATGACAACATCATAAGAAAGGTAGCTAAAACCAAAGGGAGCAGAACATGAGAAGAAGGCAAAGAAGAGAAGCTTCCACAGGTACACTTACCGTATGTAAAAGGCGTCAGTGAACGGCTAGGCAATGTCCTCCACCGACGAGGTTTCAAACCGATTTTTCGAAGCAGTCACTGGATCCACAAAATGATAGGTTCCACCAAGGATGTAGTCAACAATCTTAACACTGCAGGTGTTTACAAACTACGGTGTGAGTGCGGAGCTGCCTACGTAGGAGAAACAGGGAGACCTGTCAGCTTACGAGTAGCAGAACACGAATGCTATGTACGATTACAACAACATAATAAATCGGCAATAGTGGAATGCCACCATGACTGTGGACAGCCTATCAGGTTCCAGGAAGTCTGAGTACTGGTGAAAGAATCGTGGATGCGAGAATGCAAAATACGGGAGGCGATCGAAATTATTAAGCAGCCTGAGAACATCAGCACAGAAGACGGCTACAAACTCCCGGCGACCTGGCTGCCGGCCATCCCAGTCCAACGGGCCACGAGCGGTCACGGGGCAGAAGCTACACAGGACACAGACGTATCTTCACAAACAGCTGTGGAGCAACTGTCAGTCCACTTCTGCGCACACCAGGAGAAAACTTGCCGACCAGAAGCCGAACACTGATTGGCGGACAGCTGCCAATTGTTGACGGCATGGACATCCACGAATAGCCTCTTTCCCTCCATCTTCCCTTACATCATGACTAGCCAATCATATTAGAGGGCCAGTTAAAAGTTTTACAATAGTGACGTCAGACATCGATTGTCTGTAATAAATAGAAGCACCTATCCCCATGCAAAACCAGTCGTGCCCTGAGGAAGGCCATTGCAATTCGGCCAAAATGTCGGTTTTAGTTTATTATTGTTGTTAGTTTTTTAGCAATGACGCAGCATAATACCCAGAAGAATTTTAATCACTATGACACCGGCTGCAGAAGCCTACGTTCTTATAATTTATTAAGATCTTGCAGGCTATCACATCCTCCAGAGGCGGTAATTGCTGAGAGATTTGCATTTTATTGAATATCAGTGCAAGCTCTGAAAAACTGAAGAGCATCAGAGGGCATACTGGGCATTGCGGTCCAAACTCAGCTATAAGTAGCGGCACAAGCCAACAACAGTTCACATTCTGGCAGCAAGTACACATAATGGCAAAACTTGCAGTACCTGAAGAAGATGGCTGGGTCTGTCATTGAAATGTTGTGCATAAAATGTAAATAGCAACTCAGCAGAACACGTGGGAGCACGCAGTTAATTTTGATGTTTATTATAAGAGGCACTCAAATAGCTGCTGTGTGAAGGTAGTCCAGAATTGGTATGCCAATCTGGCAAAATCACCGTGAGCATTGAGGCAATCATCCCATCTGTTACAACGTCTGCACCACTTGTTAACAGCAGACACAGTGGCTGTGCCAAAGACTGAGACGCCGTGGAGTTTTACAATTATTTATTGAACTTTCTTTACAATTTCTCTCTCGTCATCGCTGCCCAGCCCTGCGGATCCCTCCGCCTGGCTGCTGCTGTGTAGATTCTCCGACAATGCGCGTAACGTGCGCCACTGATAGCACTCGGGAGCCTCAGGCCACCAGTGCTCTGCTGAAGCCAGGATGCTGTGTGGTTGAGATGAACTCAGCGCCCCAGTACAGCACGCCCACGGAGCCACGTCACCGTGAGGTCAGCTGCTGACACCTGCTGCACCGGCAGCTGGGAAGCTGTCAGTTGCGATGTCCGCGAGTTCCCGTCATGGACGGACCACGCGCCATGGTACCGGGTTGCCGTGAAGTCCGGGTGTCTGTCCCCGATGTCGCCTGTGACCAAGACCGCACTGCGGCCGGTCCTGCTGGAAGTTCTCGCTGCAGTTAGTCAGCCATGGTGCCGACCGAACTCTGGCCGACCTCCAGAGCTGAAGTTGACATCTGGCGGCAAACAGATGACTCCTGCGAGCTGGAAAAGACTTCCGGAATCGTCACCTACGAAGATTGAACATTCGGACACAGACCACGTCCATCCTCAGATCTGAACTGCTTCCTAATGGCTTCTGTCTGTTGTTGCCTGCACTCCACTATTTATATCCGGCAGGACGACGTTTTTTACCGTCAGTGGTAGCTTTTTGTTATACTACTCCCGCAGTATATTGCAACATAACTTAGCGTGCTGGCCTCACTTCCCCTTACTCAGCACTCTCCAGGCTTCGCTCGGCGCTTGGTCTGTGTGCATCCTTGCGTCAGCCTGTGGGTAGACTGCTGCTGTCAGCAAGGCTATCTGTGCCTGCCTACTTCACAACACCTTGGTCGCCAGCGTGCCTCTGTTTTGCCATTCTCTATTGCTTGAAGCAACGCTTACTAAAATGGCTGCAACACATGTATGTGCCATGTTGAAGATACCCATAAGGTAAAACACTGCATCCTGCTACATGAAGTAGCTCATAACTGCCTGCTGCACAACCTTGTCCAGCAGGACTCGTCGCCACTTCAAGGGACCAAAGTTGCGGTATTTGCAAGGGGAAAGACCAGGACTATAGGGCAGGTGCTCAATTGCCCAGCCTCCCAGATAGAGCAGTGACTTGTGTCGAACTGCAAGCACCTGGAACTTGGCACACCATTCCACAATGGTTTTTGACAGACAAGCTGCACAGTACACATTCTTAATTCTCCAGTGGATGTCTGCTGGTGTTTGTCCTTTGGCAGCCAAGGAAAGAATGACAGCAATTTGGCCCTGTTTGGATCACTTGGTAAAAATGTTGCCATAGTTCATGTTTCTGCATTTACCACACATACATTGGAAAGATGCAAATGCCACACTATCCCTTGTGTACATACCTGTGTTTATACACTCGCAATGGAGTTTTGCACTGTTGCATATACACAGCAGCAGTGCTCTCAAATGGAAACTTTTTGATCACCTCTTATAGATAACTGTTTATCGAAAGGAAATTGTGAGAGGAAAGATATAGTATTCATTTACCCTTGGATAGATACTAAAGCAAATGGAGATACTCTACATTGTTATATTTCACACTGATTATAGTGTATTTGCTGTAGTTTAGTTCAGTATTAGTGCACCTTATTTAATGGTTGTCTTCATCTCAAGCTATGTAAAGTGGATTAAAAAGCTGGAAAACATCTGTTAGCTTGACAGACAGGATAGAATATGGGAAAGATCAAATTTAACTTTTGTTTCGCTGGTAACATAGAGATGAAGAAAGGGACTGATAGAACAGGAAATGATAAACCACGGAACTGCTTACATTCTTTTCAAGGAGAACAGAATAAAAAAACCTTTAAATTCCTTATATGATGCAGGTGAGGTTACTGCTGTGAGTCATATCACATTAATTGGGTACAAAATACAGCCCTCTTGATATACGCCCAAGTAAACGTGCACGTGGCTCGCACAAGCACTTGCACCAGGCATTGAGTGCACCACACAAAAATTGAAACAATGTTTTTAACTCATGTTCTCTATAACAGCTAACTTGGAACAATGGGTAACTGGAAATATTCTTCACTTGTTCCTTGGAGCATTGTTTCAGATCTGAAGCATAGAGGCAGGCTGGCAGCGACCAGAAGCTAGATTTTAACACCTTCTGACATGTGTGCATGTACAGTGTGCATTTCCTGGGATCTTCACTCAGTGCCACACAAAACCTTTAACGTAAGAAGACAGAGAACACAAAAAGCAGTGTTTAAGCTTTACAAAATGAAAGTAACATATTATGCCATAACACAACAGAATATTTAAAAGACGTCACTTTCCACATATGTTTGTTGTGGTTTTCATGTTATGCCATTGTCAAGTACAGGGGTTTGATGCTGCATAAGGCCGCAAATATAAGCTATAAGTAATAATACCCCTACAACCTATATCTGTGGCATTAGGTGTCATCAAATATTTGTGCTTGACAATTGCATAATGCGAAAATTCTAATGGCAGAATAAAAACTTCTACAGCCACAAATGGAAAGTGATACCCTGTAAACAAATAATAATGCTTCCAGAAAGTTAGGAATTGTGGCACTTACAAATATATGCATGTCTGTTGGCAGTACCACACACTTTACGTCCTACAGGTAAGTGCTGACCTGCACTACAGACAATTGATACATGCTGTGGGTCCATATTACAAGAAGGTTTGTTATTCCCTACTTCAGTTTATGGGTGATTTTGAATTATTCCTGCATACACTGAGAAGATATTTGTAATTAGACGCTTTCTGTACAGTGCGAGCTTGATTCATGCTTCCCAGCTGGCCTCACCTTCAGTTGATCACTTATTGTCTTCTTGTTGCCTCCTGTGCTCTTCTAGCTACTGTTGCTTCCACTGTATTCTGTTTATTTAGTTTTCTGTTTTCACATCTCTTTTATATTTACCATTTTTTCTTTTCTTTTTTTGGCTGCTTTTCACTCTTCACCCTCTTTCTCTTTTATGGTAAGGTGCTGGATTCACATATGGGAGGAAGCTGGTTCAGATACTTGTCTGGTCATCTAGATTTATGTTTTCCTTACTTTCCTTGAATTGTTTAAGGCAAATACTGGAATAGTTCTTTTGAAAACACCCATGGATAGTGCTTTCTCCATCCTGTCCAGAACTAAAGAAGAATGCATCTGTTGTGACTTCCCATCAATGGGATGTTAAACCTTAATCTCCCTTCCTTTCTCCCTTCTTTCTGTCATTCCTCATTTTCATCTCATCTTTCTGATATTTTTACTGTGTCCTATTCTTATCTTTTACTGCCATCTATGCCACCACTAACCACTATGGTTCTCAAATTTGATATATTGTATGTGTTCCATTGTTCATTTCACTTTTCTCTTCAATTGATGTTTCTACCTGGGAAGCTGACTTTGACTTTGTACATTATCCTCAAATTGCTTAGAAAACTCCAATAATCGTATCCTCTCTTTTTGCTGGATGAAAAAAATCTCTAGTTATGAAACCTGACATTCGTAGAATGTTTTGTCTGTGTCTGTATCTACACTTATTGGCAGTTAAAACCTGATGTATCTTTATTTACTTAAATTTTCAATAGTTACTGTAAAACTGATGAATAGTTGTAGTTGTGGTAGTATGTATTATATTACCTGTTAGAATAGAAGGACATGTATGAGAGTTACTGGACATTGGGGAAAGGAAGAAAATCCATTGTTTTATGTTAGTTATAAATTTGAATTTGTTCATTTCCTACACTAACTAATTGTTTCAGTAGCCTCTTCAGGCATTAGTGTTAAAGGTAATAGTTGAAAAATATAATCTGATGAACAGCTGCATATTTGTTACATACACCGTGTCAATAACACTAACACTTTCTTCCATTTGCAGTGATGTGTTTGCCACTTTGTCAGTACTGGAACAACTTCTACCACTCTTCTTTGAAAGATTTCCTCACCCAGTTACCCTTGCTGGCATGCTGGAACTGGGCACAGCTTTTTTACCTGTTGATGACTCATGGAATCGTTACATCATGGAAGCTGATGCAACTTTTGAAGAATTGGATTCTGAGATTCAGTTCTTACTTGCAAAGTGCGCCAACACTGCATGTGAACTCATGCACAATGATGCATATCAGAGTGACACCTGGATGTGGGATCAGGACTGGTCACTGCAAGAGCTCAAGTTGAAACAGCAAACAAAGAAGTCTCGAAAGAGTAGGGAGAATGAAACACCTGTGCAGCAAGATGATGATATGAGGACACCAGAATTACAGAAAGAGAAGGCACAGCAGAGCAATAGTGGAGAGGGAGAGAAGGAAGAAGAGGAGGAGAGCTTTATTGTTAGGTAAGTATCCATTCAGTTTTTTGCAGGGGAAAAAGTTTGCTATCCTTGAATTTAGTCATAATTTAAGTTTGCACATTACACTGTGTATCAACAGTTCTGTCATAATATATGGCCATCTCATTATAGTCATGTTGAAATTGTTTTCTTCATGACATCTTTTTGAAAGATCAGTTAAACAAACCAAGGGAGGAAAAGAGAGGCAGCCCCATTACAGTTGTAACTCGTAGATTAGTGAGCAATGTATCTTAGAAGTATTTTTGGTAATTGATAACAGGTTTGTCATATCATTAGGTAAAGCAGCTCATGTAATTGTTGCAGGACTTCTCTTTTTGCCTTTAAGTGCAGCTGCCATTTTATCACATGTGTATCATTGGAGAGTACATAGCCTTGATTAAATGTTCACCATAATTACAATTTATCTTCACACCTCAGTTAATTCACAATCACCTGCTGTAATACTGCAGACCCAATCTAACCTTACTGATTTGTGTTGCCCGTAGTTTCTTTAAATAGCAGAATGGCTCTATCTGCCTACCATGCTTCACAAAGCCAATCCCCTGTTTCTAATGGGCCTGGTATGGCATGAACTATGATAGTTTTCCTTCTCCTCCTGACTTGTTTGATCTCTTTTTGTGTCAGGTTTGAAAATCTTGTGTAATCATCTACTGTAACTTACCTTTTGCTTTTCTCCCTGCTCGTTTTTCAGTCCAAGTTATGGAGTAAATGTCCAGTTTACCCTGTAAGAAGTCCTATTTTCTATCATCACATGAATCTCAAAACTACTGCCATTTCACAGTACACTGTTGTTAAGAGAGTGCAATATCCCTTAGATGGAGCACTGTTAAGAGAAAATTTATTTTATAGTTCCTTATCTGGTACAAATTACTGTTTGTTAGAGTGAGAACGCCCAGAAAGAAAGCCAAAAGATATTTGGTAACATTCTTGATGATAAAGAAAGAAACATTAAAAAACATCGAAACATAATTTGAACATGATGTAAAACTCACACTCTTTTCTGTCCACGATCATATTGTAGACAAGGAATTGTATTCCAGCCATTTGGTTTGCTTATGCTGAATCTAACATAGTGACTCATCTGATTGTTAACATAGTGTTTTCCTACATGATTTAAATCATAGCAGTTTTGTATTACAAAATTTGACCTATCATCCACCTTCTGTAGTAACCCTCCAGTTACTATTTATACCACTCACAGAGGATGTAAGTCAGGCTTCTATGGCAAGCATAATGCACGCCGACGTTCAGACATCGCACCTGCAGTTACTCGAGGCAGCCATGTCACCTACTACCATCACCAGGTCCATCTTGTGTGCACAGCTCTACATTAGCAATACCTGATGTGGATAGCATCTTTATAAGGGGATGCATGGGCCTCCGGGCCCTCAGTTGTTGTTGTTGTTGTCTTCAGTCCTGAGACTGGTTTGATGCAGCTCTCCATGCTACTCTATCCTGTGCAAGCTTCTTCATCTCCCAGTAACTGCTGCAACCTACATCCTTCTGAATCTGCTTAGTGTATTGATCTCTTGGTCTCCCTCTATGATTTTTACCCTCCACGCTGCCCTCCAATGCTAAATTTGTGATCCCTTGATGCCTCAAAACATGTCCTACCAACCGATCCCTTCTTCTAGTCAAGTTGTGCCACAAACTTCTCTTCTCCCCAATCCTATTCAATACCTCCTCATTAGTTACGTGATCTACCCACCTTATCTTCAGCATTCTTCTGTAGCACCACATTTCGAAAGCTTCTATTCTCTTCTTGTCCAAACTGGTTATCGTCCATGTTTCACTTCCATACATGGCTACACTCCATACAAATACTTTCAGAAGCGACTTCCTGACACTTAAATCTATACTCGATGTTAACAAATTTCTCTTCTTCAGAAACGATTTCCTTGCCATTGCCAGTCTACATTTTATATCCACTCTACTCTGACCATCATCAGTTATTTTGCTCCCCAAATAGCAAAACTCCTTTACTACTTTAAGTGTCTCGTTTCCTAATGTAATTCCCTCAGCATCGCCCGACTTAATTCGACTACATTCCATGATCCTCGTTTTGCTTTTGTTGATGTTCATCTTATATCCTCCTTTCAAGACACTATCCATTCCGTTCAACTGCTCTTCCGAGTCCTTTGCTGTCTCTGACAGAATTACAATGTCATCGGTGAACCTCAAAGTTTTTATTTCTTCTCCATGGATTTTAATACCTACTCCGAATTTTTCTTTTGTTTCCTTCATTGCTTGCTATACAGATTGTTTGCTATACAGATTGAATAACATCGGGGGGAGACTACAACCCTGTTTCACTCCCTTCCCAACCACTGCTTCCCTTTCATGTCCGTCGACTCTTATAACTGCCATCTGGTTTCTGTACAAATTGTAAATAGCCTTTCGCTCCCCATATTTTACCCCTGCCACCTTCAGAATTTGAAAGAGAGTATTCCAGTCAACTTTGACAAAAGCTTTCTCTAAGTCTACAAATGCTAGAAACGTAGGTTTGCCTTTCCTTAATCTAGTTTCTAAGATAAGTCGTAGGGTCAGTATTGCCTCAAGTGTTCCAATATTTCTACGGAATCCAAACTGATCTTCCCCGAGGTTAGGTTCTACTAGTTTTTCCATTCGTCTGTAAAGAATTCAAGTTAGTATTTTGCAGCCGTGACTTATTAAACTGATAGTTCGGTAATTTTCACATCTGTCAACACCTGCTTTCTTTGGGATTGGAATTATTATATTCTTCTTGAAGTCTGAGGGTATTTCGCCTGTCTCATATACACTCATGGAAATGGAAAAAAGAACACATTGACACCGGTGTGTCAGACCCACCATACTTGCTCCGGACACTGCGAGAGGGCTGTACAAGCAATGATCACACGCACGGCACAGCGGACACACCAGGAACCGCGGTGTTGGCCGTCGAATGGCGCTAGCTGCGCAGCATTTGTGCACCGCCGCCGTCAGTGTCAGCCAGTTTGCCGTGGCATACGGAGCTCCATCGCAGTCTTTAACACTGGTAGCATGCCGCGACAGCGTGGACGTGAACCGTATGTGCAGTTGACGGACTTTGAGCGAGGGCGTATAGTGGGCATGCGGGAGGCCGGGTGGACGTACCGCTGAATTGCTCAACACGTGGGGCGTGAGGTCTCCACAGTACATCGATGTTGTCGCCAGTGGTCGGCGGAAGGTGCACGTGCCCGTCGACCTGGGACCGGACCGCAGCGACGCACGGATGCACGCCAAGACCGTAGGATCCTACGCAGTGCCGTAGGGGACCGCACCGCCACTTCCCAGCAAATTAGGGACACTGTTGCTCCTGGGGTATCGGCGAGGACCATTCGCAACCGTCTCCATGAAGCTGGGCTACGGTCCCGCACACCGTTAGGCCGTCTTCCGCTCACGCCCCAACATCGTGCAGCCCGCCTCCAGTGGTGTCGCGACAGGCGTGAATGGAGGGACGAATGGAGACGTGTCGTCTTCAGCGATGAGAGTCGCTTCTGCCTTGGTGCCAATGATGGTCGTATGCGTGTTTGGCGCCGTGCAGGTGAGCGCCACAATCAGGACTGCATACGACCGAGGCACACAGGGCCAACACCCGGCACCATGGTGTGGGGAGCGATCTCCTACACTGGCCGTACACCACTGGTGATCGTCGAGGGGACACTGAATAGTGCACGGTACATCCAAACCGTCATCGAACCCATCGTTCTACCATTCCTAGACCGGCAAGGGAACTTGCTGTTCCAACAGGACAATGCACGTCCGCATGTATCCCGTGCCACCCAACGTGCTCTAGAAGGTGTAAGTCAACTAGCCTGGCCAGCAAGATCTCCGGATCTGTCCCCCATTGAGCATGTTTGGGACTGGATGAAGCGTCGTCTCACGCGGTCTGCACGTCCAGCACGAACGCTGGTCCAACTGAGGCGCCAGGTGGAAATGGCATGGCAAGCCGTTCCACAGGACTACATCCAGCATCTCTATGATCGTCTCCATGGGAGAATAGCAGCCTGCATTGCTGCGAAAGGTGGATATACACTGTACTAGTGCCGACATTGTGCATGCTCTGTTGCCTGTGTCTATGTGCCTGTGGTTCTGTCAGTGTGATCATGTGATGTATCTGACCCCAGGAATGTGTCAATAAAGTTTCCCCTTCCTGGGACAATGAATTCACGGTGTTCTTATTTCAATTTCCAGGAGTGTATCTTGCTCACCAGATGGTAGAGTTTTGTCAGGACTGGCTCTCCCAAGGCTGTCAGTAGTTCTAATGGAATGTTGTCTACTCCCGGGGCCTTGTTTCGACTCAGGTCTTTCAGAGTTCTGTCAAACTCTTCACACAGTATCATATCTCCCATTTCATCTTCATCTACATCCTCTTCCATTTTCATAATATTGTCCTCAAGTACATTGCCCTTGTATAGACCCTCTATATACTCCTTCCACCTTTTTGCTTTCCCTTCTTTGTTTAGAACTGGGTTTCCATCTGAGCTCTTGATATTCATACAAGTGGTTCTCTTTTCTCCAAAGGTCTCTTTAATTTTCCTGTTGGCAGTATCTATCTTACCCCTAGTGAGATAAGCCTCTACACCCTTACATTTGTCCTCTAGCCATCCCTGCTTAGCCATTTTGCACATCCTGTCAATCTCATTTTTGAGACGTTTTTATTCTTTTTTGCCTGCTTCATTTATTGCATTTTTGTATTTTCTCCTTTCATCAATTAAATTCATTATCTCTTCTTTTACCCAAGGATTTCTAGCAGCCCTCGTCTTTTTACCTACTTTATCCTCTGCTGCCTTCACTACTTCATCCCTCACAGGTACCCATTCTTCTTCTACTGCATTTCTTTCCCCCATTCCTGTCAATTGTTCCCTTATGCTCTCCTTGAAACTCTGTACAACCTCTGGTTCTTTCAGTTTATCCAGGTCCCATCTCCTTAAATTCCCACCTTTTTGCAGTTTCTTCAGTTTTAATCTACAGTTCATAACCAATAGATTGTGGTCAGAGTCCACATCTGCCCCTGGAAATGTCTTACAATTTAAAACCTGGTTCCTAAATCTCTGTCTTACCATTATATAATCTATCTGAAACCTGTCAGTATCTCCAGGCTTCTTCCATGTATACAACCTTCTTTTATGATTCTTGAACCTAGTGTTAGCTATGATTAAGTTGTGCTCTGTGCAAAATTCTGCCAGGCGGCTTCCTCTTTCATTTCTTCCCCCCAATCCATATTCACCTACTACGTTTCCTTCTCTCCCTTTTCCTACTACCGAATTCCAGTCACCCATGACTATTAAATTTTCGTCTCCCTTCACTATCTGAATAATTTCTTTTATTTCATCATACATTTCTTCAATTTCTTCGTCATCTGCAGAGCTAGTTGGGATATAAACTTGTACTACTGTGGTAGGCGTAGGCTTTGTGTCTATCTTGGCCACAATAATGCGTTCACTATGCTGTTTGTAGTAGCTTACCCGCACTCCTATTTTTTTTATTCATTATTAAACCTACTCCTGCATTACCCCTATTTGATTTTGTATTTATAACCTTGTATTCGCCTGACCAAAAGTCTTGTTCCTCCTGCCACCGAACTTCACTAATTCCCACTATATCTAACTTTAACCTATTCATTTCCCTTTTTAAATTGTGTAACCTACCTGCACGATTAAAGGATCTGACATTCCATGCTCCGATCCGTAGAACACCAGTTTTCTTTCTCCTGATAACGACGTCCTCCTGAGTAGTACCCGCCTAGAGATCTGAATGGGAGACTGTTTTACCTCCAGAATATTTTACCCAAGAGGACGCCATCATCATTTAACCATACAGTAAAGCTACATGCCCTCGGGAAAAGTAATGGCTGTAGTTTCCCCTTGCTTTCAGCCGTTTGCAGTACCAGCACAGCAAGGTTGTTTTGTTAGTGTTACAAGGCCAGATCAGTCAATCATCCAGACTGTTGCCCCTGTAACTACTGAAAAGGCTGCTGCCCCTCTTCAGGAACCACAAGTTTGTCTGGCCTCTCAACAGATACCCCTCCGTTGTGGTTGCACCTACGGAACGGCTATCTGCTATCTGATCTGTGTCGCTGAGGCACACAAGCCTCCCCACCGACGGCAAGGTCCATGGTTCGTGGGGGGGGTGGGGGTGGGGGGGGGGTGGTGTCAGTTGTTAGACATGTTAAAAAAAATGTAAAATACTTCCATTGTATTTTTGTGTACATCACTCGATGAGTCCATAAATTGTATCTCTTTTACAAGTGTGTGTTCCCTCATGTTCCTTGTTAGATTACCTCCAAATGGTGACATTGAGGGTCAAATTTTCATATAGGTCAGATTCTGTGGTTTTTCTGTCATTCATCTCTTCATGAAGGCCTCCAGTCACTTCTTCTCTAACAGCAGGTGCGTACAGCTGCATTGGAATAATTGTTGGCTGTTTTCATCCAAGCTCATCTGCTGGTTGTTAATGTCCCCCCTCCCCCCTTTCAATCCCCTTTTCAATCCCCATGCTGAACCCACAGAAGACTGGGATTTTTATGAGAAGTGGCTTCACCAACATTTTTTGGCATTCCAGATGGTCTATGTGGTAAGTCTGTAAGGTTCTTTTCTTATTGTGGAGTGGATGTATTGTTTACTGTGGCAGTTAGCTCCCCTGCAAGAATCAGTGTCACCTTCTTTTGTTGACTGTGTTGTTTGCTGTCCTCCTATCGCCACAAGCTTACACAATTGGTTGCTGTGCATGTTGAATTCTACCAATGTCACAGACAGCTGCAACAGTTGTATTGACCTAAGGCGACTGAGCTGCATGGCCTCAGTTATAAGTGTCACATCATCATAACTAGGTCTCAGGGGTCTTATGTGGACACTATGGTCAGAGATGAGATCATTCGTATGGCCCCAAATAAGGTGCGTCATTGTGCCCTTCAGTTTGAGGACCATATGTTAGAAGAGGTTCCGAATGCTGTGCAGTCATTTGAGGTTTCATGGGCTGCCAATTGGGAGCTTGGAGTGATGTCACTGTTACTGTTGTTGTCAGTGTGCAGCCCCAGCGCATGGAGCTTAGCATGCTTGGCCAAGAGGAGGTAGCCACAGTACAACCAAGCCGACCAGGCTGACACGGACAAACATGTTGTTGGCAGGAAGAACGGTGAATGCTGCTTGCTTTGTTCCCCTCTTGTTTCATACAGCAAGAGTGAACAGTCTGCCTCAAGCGTAGGATGTCTTGCCATAAAAAAAAAAATAATAATAAAAAAAAAAATCTAGCACTGGTACGTTGATCTCTGTCTGCCCCACAAGTCATTGCAAGAGTCAATGGATGTCGATATTTACACAGTTTAGTCAATGGGTTCATCATTATCTGTAGGTAAGAACAAATTTTCCATTGAAATGCGGGTTGTGGATAAGCCACTCATCCTACGAGTCAACACAGGGGCTGTAATGTCCTTACTTAACTCAGATATGTGTGCCAGGCTGGGGTCCCCATCTTTCGCACGCATCAAGCATCAGTTGGTAAGCTATAATAAACAGCAGATTCGTATTCTTGACCAGTTCATGGCTGACAGTTCACAAGCCAGTTTATAACCACCCCCTACATGTCCAGTTAATTAGGACTTCAATTAATTGTGTATCTAAAGTTTCCTGTTGCTTAGGACAGGTATCTACTCTGACGAATAAATGAAATCTGTGAAATGTAGGTGCAGTTGCAACCAAATCGCCAATCTCAGTGTTTGCAGCAATGACGACAAGAAGGAAAACTCAGTTAAAGCAAGCAAATGTAAAATTGGAGTGGATGGAATTACAGAGCTTAGTTAAATTTGTATAATGTTATAAATTTAAGTAATGAAACAATGCAAATTAATGGTTGTCAACTCACTACATGAGCATAATTTGTGCGTGATGACTGGGTGTTGTGTGATGTCCTTAGGTTAGTTAGGTTTAAGTAGTTCTAAGTTCTAGGGGACTGATGACCATAGATATTAAGTCCCATAGTGCTCAGAGCCATTTGAACCATAATTTGTGTCCATTGTGCTTAGTTTTGTTGCAAGGTGAAAACAGCGCAAAATTGGCACATATTGCTGTGGCGTAATTTCAAATGGATATGCCACAGTGATCAAATACCTTTCAGTTAAGTAGTAACTCATAGAAATTAATAATAATCAAAGAACAACTATATCTCATCAGTGATAAACAGATGGGTAAATGCAAAAACTTCATGATGTCTCTCACTGTGCTTACTCTCTTTAATTTTACTCAAGAGATATATTTTAGTTTGAAAATTATCATAACGATTAGCGTCATTCGACAATCACTTTTCTCTAAGTTGCAGTTAAGAAATTTTCAAAATCAAAATTTCAATGGTAAAAGAATAGATATGTTGTACTGAATCTTGCTCTGTCATGTGCTGTCTGCCAATTTGCTATTTACAAGACTTGAGCATTTCTGTTAATTGTAGTCTTGCAAATTATTAAAATTTTAATTACTGTTATTTCTTTCATAAAACACTGAAATAGTTTTATCAATCATGAGGACTCTCTTGGATCATCAATACTTTATGGGATAGATCCTACTTAGGTATAGGTAAAATTTGAGATCAACACTTTAGTATAATTTGCTGTTATTCAAACACAGAATGAACTACATGTCTGACCAAGTAATTAGTTGGATTTTACTTCAGGTTGAAATGTCATTGGTGTGATGTAAGGAATTGTTCATTGACAACATGTGGCATAGGCTCTTCTTCTTGTAGATACATAACAAGCGAAATTAGGCCCACATATTTTAGCACCACTGCATTACAACTATTTCTCAACAAAAGAGCTGCTGTGTGACTCAACTGTCTGTCTCAGCACCCTCCTATGTTCTCCTCTGCACTGTACTGAATTGCTCGTGTGCTTAGTGCTAATGCAACTGTCAATTCACTAGACTCTCAGACAATATAATATCCGCCCCCCCCCCCCCTCAAATGGCTCTGAGCACTATGGGACTTCACAGCTATGGTCATCAGTCCCCTAGAACTTAGAACTACTTAAACCTAACTAACCTAAGGACAACACACAACACCCAGTCATCACGAGGCAGAGAAAATCCCTGACCCCGCCGGGAATCGAACCCGGGACCCCGTGCTCGGGAAGCGAGAACGCTACCGCGAGACCACGAGCTGCAGACTCCCCCCCCCCCTCCCCCTCCCCCTGTCACCAGTCCCGTCCACCAGTCATCCTGAGATGCACAGACAATGGTGTGCCCAAGTCCCTCTCTCTTTCGTGCATGTGTGTCAGTCTGAGCGGGTTAGGAAATTCTGGTGCCTGTGGTTTCCGCCCAGTGCACCACCGTGAATGCTGGAATATATCTTCAGTCCCAGCATTGTGGATGGCAATGCTTGGTCTTTCCCACACGAGGAAGGAGAAATCTAGTAATCTACTTCCCACAGTGGACGTAAGAAGGCCCACTATGCCAAGAGTCAAGTGTGCAAGAATTGAAATTGCGTACCTGCAACTACTGGAGGTGGCGGCCAGGGGCAGCCTTATCACCGACTGCCATCACCAGGTCCACTGTACATCCATGGCACTATGCCTGTGACAACTGATATGGATGTTGTTGTTGTTGTTGTTGTTGTTGTTGTGGTGGTCTTCAGTCCTGAGACTGGTTTGATGCAGCTCTCCATGCTACTCTATCCTGTGCAAGTGTCATCATCTCCCAGTACCTACTGCAGCCTACATCCTTCTGAATCTGTTTAGTGTATTCATCTCTTGGTCTCCCTCTATGATTTTTACCCTCCACGCTGCCCTCCAGTACCGAATTGGTGATCCCTTGATGCCTCAGAACATGTCCTACCAAACGATCCCTTCTTCTAGTCAAGTTGTGCCACAAACTCCTCTTCTCCCCAATTCTATTCAATACCTCCTCATTAGTTACGTGATCTACCCACCTTATCTTCAGCATTCTTCTGTAGCACCACATTTCGAAAGCTTCTATTCTCTTCTTGTCCAAACTGGTTATTGTCCATGTTTCACATCCATACATGGCTACACTCCATACAAATACTTTCAGAAACGACTTCCTGACACTTAAATCTATACTCGATGTTAACAAATTTCTCTTCTTCAGAAACGATTTCCTTGCCATTGCCAGTCTACATTTTATATCCTCTCTACTTCGACCATCATCAGTTATTTTGCTCCCTAAATAGCAAAACTCCTTTACTACTTTGTGTCTCATTTCCTAATCTAATCCCCTCAGCATCACCCGATTTAATTTGACTACATTCCATTATCCTCGTTTTGCTTTTGTTGATGTTCATCTTATGATATGGGTAGCATCTCTATAAGGGTATGCATGAATCTCAGTCACAGAATGTGTTTGAGATGTGTGTAAGCTGCTTTTATAGTATTCTTGTTGAAGTCACTCCATGACCCAGTAAATTGAATCTTTTTTGTAACCATGTCTTTCCTGAATTCCTAGTTAGGACACCTTCCTGTGTTCTTAAAAACTTTTGAGAAGTTAGCTTACAACATATTATGGAACCACATTTCTAATAATTAAATTTTAACTGCAGCTCAGGTTGGTTTACATAAATGCTTCTCTACAGAGAAAGTAATATATATTCTCACGAACTCAGTTTCAGTAAACTCAAACAAGAAAAATTACCCCATTGGCATTTCCTGTATCTTACTAAAACACTGCAGGCTGCTTCTGTGAAGTGTGAAATCAACCAATTATGACTAGTGTTATCGGATCACATTGATAATTGTGGCTAATATGTACAGGTAAAGCAGAAACAGCTATTTTGAGGAAGGAGAAACAGTAAATCTATCAGCTGTTGATGTACTGGAGAAGTTAAAGCTTATTTGGAATGGACATCAATGTTACCTGTAATTTGTATGTCTGAATCCAAATATTATTTATGATCCAATGGACCCACAGCATTGAAGATATCTCTTAGAGACATTATGTAATAATATGCAAATTGCTGCTATAAAAAATGCTACAGCAGAAATCTGGATTTTATGACTAAATATTATTGTTGATTATGTTAAACAGGTTTGTTTATAGCAGTTCAACATAAAGTTACCTGAGATTTCCATGACAAATACATTTTAAATTCTTCTTGAGTATTCTTCTTGGTTGGATCATTTGCTTCTGCAGATATTTTCAACACCAAGACCTGTAGCTATCCTCATGTGAGTGTTGAAGAATGATGGGCTGATCCACTGTGCCATGCTTTAAATTCATATCATCAGTACTCCTGCCCACAAACAGTTGGTGACATTGTGGAGAAATGAAGCCATGCTCTGAAGGTACTAAAAAAAAAAAAAAAAATCTTACTTTTACGAGTAGTGTGCTTAAAGAAGCAGTAGAACCTTATAAACAAAGACCGTGATTTTCCCATAGCAAAGCGTTGAATCCAGCACTCGGCATACTGAGGGCACAGCACGAAGCGAAATATGAACCAGTGATGGTGTAGCAGAACTTTAGTCTCCAGAGCGTGGCCCTAATAAGAATGCAAAAGGACACAATAGATGACTAGCTCATCATTCCTCAGCTGAAGATAACAAGAAGTCACATTGCCAAACGTTTTTGGTGAACCAATGATTCAACCCAGCAGAACACTCGAGAACAATTTAAAATTATTACACAACAGTAATTGCTTGTTAATGCAGTTTGTAATAGCTGCTTCACTTTGTTAGTGCATATTTTAACTTGTCCCACATCTCTGAAAGTTCTCATTCACAAAGTGATCTGCAGAAACTAATGAATCAATCAATTACCCATTAATTAATTATGCCTTACTTACCGAAATACTATTTTCTGAAGGTAGGAAATGAAATTTCCTTTCTTGGAACATATTATTGAGAATGTAGGTTTTATGTTGGTGTCATGATAATGAAAACATATCTTGATCACAGATGCATTCACATTAATGCGTCTGCAAACTTACGATGCAATATCAGCTTCGATTGAGCAAAAAATTTAGGTATTTGTGAGTTCTACATGTCAATTTTAATATTTGTAGGTGCTCACATAAAACACAAAATGTACCAGTTCATAGTTATATCTCAACAATGCTCAGTGTGTTTAAGAAACTAACCACTTTCATGAGTCTACTGAAATGTGGTACTATTTTTTGTGTTTTTGCACATTCAGTGTACTGCAAAAGTCTCATATCATGACAAAAACAAAAGGTCTGGTAATGTTTCAGGTGTTACAGTGTGCTATGTTGTATTTTAAAATGAAGATAATGTCTTCAAATAGTGCCATACAATGCTTACATAAAAATTGTGAGTAGTGGTAGCAACAGCAGCAGGAGTTGGCTTTTCAAGGCTCATTGAATATTGTAGACATTTTTATTTTATTTTGTTTTTAACATGAAACTTTGGTTTGTAGGATATTAAAACTGAAATCTGGAAACTAAATCAGATTTTGTAGGAAAGTAGCGATTTGAACTGAGAGACTAATCTTTGTGTGGGTTCATTGCACCTAAGAGAATTTCCTTTTTTAGCCACGGAAATGTAGAGACTCCTTTAATGCAAAGAACATTTATTACTTTGATTACTTTCTTTAGCCCTTCACTCCTTGCACCATTACTAATATCATGATCAAACTTAATGTTCTGTTATGTAATACAAGAACAAGTTTCGTAGTGTGGCCAGGATCAGAGTAACTGTTTCATACAGTTTCATTCCTTAATTTGGCTGCAACCACATCTCTGATTTAGTCTTAGTGTTATAACCTTCTGCTTCTGCTGCAGTCTTTCTGCTGACTAACTCTCAGTGAGCCTGTGTTCTTATCAGGCTCACTTTAACGTACATCGTGGGGCTCCTGGTGTGTACATATCATTGCATATGGAAATGTTTTTTCTGACCCATACTGGCTAATATGAGAAATGGTTTGTGGCTGTACTGCAGCGCTTAACTTGAAACTGAATCAGCTAGGTATTCAGCAATATTGATAAATTCCTTGCCTTGTTTTTTCTTTTATGTGGTAGTATTCTGTTCTTAATTAGTTGAAGTTTTGAGTTACGTTATTATCAGGCAATATACTTAGGACAGCAAACAGTCCCAAATCAATGAAAAAAAGTACAAGTTCCTCCTGCATATAACAAGGACAAAAGGATGTATGCACAAAGTTATAGACCAATATCTGTAATTTCAATCTGCTGAAGGTTCTTGAGTATATTTGTAGCTTGAATGTAATGAGTTTCCAATTGTGCCAAACTGGAGACTGTTGGAAAATGTCTGAGCCCAAAGAATATTTGACTAACTCAAATACTGTTTAAGTTATAGTACCCAGTACGTTGACCTGAATAGCAAGTGTTCTTTAGAGATTAAGGTAATGACAAAAACACCCGTGGGAAATGTGACATCACTGCTCCTGTTTTCCATGTACAGAGGTGCACAAAAATATGGAAACACCAAAAAACAAAACACATAACAGTACCTAATATTGTTTAGGAAAATCACTAGCATTCAAAACAGCTTCCAATCATCTCTGAATGCATCAATGCAGATTATGTGTTTTTTGCCACAGAAATCTTATACCATTCTTCTTGCAAAATTGTTGCACTTTCAGGTAACAGTGATAGAGGTGGGTAGTGATCATGCATTCTTCTCTTCAAAGTAGTAATATTGAGAGCTGGTGACTGTGGTCATCATCATCATTTATCATCATCATCATTTAAGACTGATTATGCCTTTCAGCGTTCAGTCTGGAGCACAGTCCCCCTTATAAAATTCCTCCATGATCCCCTATTCAGTGCTAACATTGGTGCCTCTTCTGATGTTAAACCTATTACTTCAAAATCATTCTTAACCGAATCCAGGTACCTTCTCCTTGGTCTGCCCCGACTCCTCCTACCCTCTACTGCTGAACCCATGAGTCTCTTGGGTAACCTTGCTTCTCCCATGCGTGTAACATGACCCCACTATCCAAGCCTGTTCGCCCTGACTGCTACATCTATAGAGTTCATTCCCAGTTTTTCTTTGATTTCTTCATTGTGGACACCCTCCTGCCATTGTTCCCATCTACTAGTACTTGCAATCATCCTAGCTACTTTCATATCCGTAACCTCAACCTTATTGATAAGGTAACCTGAATCCAGCCAGCTTTCGCTCCCATACAACAAAGTTGGTCGAAAGATTGAACGGTACACAGATAACTTAGTCTTGGTACTGAGTTCCTTCTTGCAGAAGAGAGTAGATCATAGCTGAGCACTCACTGCATTAGCTTTGCTACACCTCGCTTCCAGTTCTTTCACTATGTTGCCATCCTGTGAGAATATGCATCCTAAGTACTTGAAACTGTCCATCTGTTCTAACTTTGTTCCTCCTATTTGGCACTGAATCCGTTTATATCTCTTTCCCACTGACATTACTTTCGTTTTGGAGATGCTAATCTTCATACCATAGTCCTTACATTTCTGATCTAGCTCTGAAATATTACTTTGCAAACTTTCAATCGAATCTGCCATCACAACTAAGTCATCCGCGTATGAAGACTGCTTATTTTGTGTTCACATATCTTAATCTCACCCAGCCAGTCTTATTGTTTTCAACATATGATCCATAAATAATATGAACAACAGTGGAGACAGGTTGCAGCCTTGTCTTACCCCTGAAACTTCTCTGAACCATGAACTCAATTTACCGTCAACTCTAACTGCTGCCTGACTATCCATGTAAAGACCTTTAATTGCTTGCAAAGGTTTGCCTCCTATTCCATAATCTCGTAGAACAGACAATAACTTCCTCCTAGGAACCCGGTCATATGCCTTTTCTAGATCTATAAAGCATAGATACAATTCCCTGTTCCACTCATAACACTTCTCCATTATTTGCCGTAAGCTAAAGATCTGGTCCTGACAACCTCTATGAGGCCTAAACCCACACTGATTTTCATCCAATTGGTCCTCAACTAATACTCGCACTTTCCTTTCAACAATACCTGAGAAGATTTTACCCACAACGCTGATTAAAGAGATACCTCTGTAGTTGTTACAGTCTTTTCTGTTTCCATGTTTAAAGATAGGTGTGATTACTGCTTTTGTCCAGTCTGATGGAACCTGTCCCGACTCCCAGGTCATTTCAATTATCCTGTGTAGCCATTTAAGACCCGACATTCCACTATATTTGATGAGTTCCAACTTAATTTCATCCACCCCAGCTGCTTTATTGCACTGCAATCTATTGACCATTTTCTCCACTTCCTCAAATGTGATCCTATTTCCATCATCATTCCTATCCCATTGTACATCGAAATCTGAAACATTACTGATCGTATTTTCTCCTACATTGAGCAACTCTTCAAAATATTCCCTCCATCTGCCCAAGGAATCCACAGGATTCACCAGCAGTTTTCCTGACCTGTCCAAAATACTTGTCATTTCCTTCTTACCCCCCTTTCGAAGACTGCTAATTACACTCCAGAATGGTTTTCCAGCAGCTTGACCCAAAGTCTCCAATCTGTGACTGTGGTAGCCGGGTGAAATGTGACAGTTCATCATCATGCTCTAAAAACCAGTACTGGACAATGCAAGTTGTGTGAACAGGGGTGCTATCACCTTGTAACGCTGTGTCACCATTGGGGGACAAACATTGTACCATGGGATGGGCCTGATCAGCATAAATGGTCACGTAAACCTTGGTAGTAATACGACCTTGCATATTGCAAATGGGATGCATGGAATACCACAGTATGGCTGCCCAAATTGTCACCGAACCCCCACCACATTTCACTCTTGGTGTGTAAACTCGGCCAGAAATTGGGAACAGTGTGAAACAAGATGCATCTGACCAAATGACTTTCTTCCATTGCTCCATGTTCCAGGTTTTATGGCTTGGCATAATGTTTTTCTGTTATAGGCATTTGAATCACTGATCAGTAGTTTTGGAATTCCAGTTTCCCTTGCAATTCCCATCTTCTGTAACTCCTTTCGTGTTGTTTTGTTGCTTACAGGATTCACAGTTGTGAGATTCAGTTCTGCAATGACTTTTGCAGCTATTGTCCACTTATTTTTCACCCCTGTCCTTTGCAGTGACTGTTTACCAAGATCATTCAGCACACAGTTTAGTCCATGTTGTAACTTAGTGTATGATGGTTTTCCAGTTTCCTGGTGTGCAATATAAATCTTTCCTGTGGTGTCTCGTGAAACAAGAGACACTTCAACTACCTTAGTTGCTGAAGGACTTGCCATACGAGCATGAGCAATTTGCCTGTGTTCAAATTCAGTTGGCTTTGACACAATGCACTCACAACACCACAGAACACCCCTTGTTCTGACCACGACTCATGCTTGCAACATGTTGACATTGCACGGCTGCAGTTCGCAGTCAAATACAACAGCACAACATGCAGGCTTGGCTAGGATTTGCATTTACATTCAAGCATGCATTTCTGACAGTGTTTCCGTATTATTTTTCTGCTACTGAGTTCCATTAGCCTGCTCTCACACTGGCAATGTAGACGTGGTGAGTCAGTCACATAATTCAATCGATGCAATGCACAATTATGCAATTGATTCATGCAACTGAATTACTGGACACACATATGAACCGCTCAGCTGAGGCTCTGCGGCAAGAGCTGTACACTTGTGCAACCCAGTCACAAATTGACAACAAAATGTAAATATTTCATCATAAAAATGTGAAAGAGGATTTCCATACAGTAATAATAATTGAAGTATGCTGCATTCTGTGCAACTCTTGTCACAAAAGAGGTGGATTCAACTTGAATGAAACTTTAAAAATAGTTGGCCTAGAAGATATATGAAGCATCACACCTACACGAAGCTGCTGTGCTGTGAGTATACAAGACAAATTTGCAGATTATTTTGTTAGCACTGATGGGGATCCCTTTGCAAATGAACATGATGTAAAATGTATTTTAATAATACACAATACACAAAATAATACATGAGAATTTATTATGTACACAGTTTTATTTTTGAAGAACATAACAAATTTTTTCTCTTCTCAGTCATTACATCTTACTGCTATAATCCTTCTTTCCCGATTCCCAAATTACAGGATAACTTTCTACTCCAATGATGAAAAGTTCCGCAATGAAAGTCATTTTTGCAGTGCAAAAGAAAAACAAAAATCTTTAAACCAACCCAGGAAAATTACATCATTGAACAATAATGAAGCGCTGACAAACAAACGCACATACCTGTCGAGGCAGCAGCTGTTTACCCCTTCTCTCTGTAGTTGTCTTACAAGACTGCCACATGTGGAAGGATCAAACATGGCTGAGTCGCCATGACCAGCCGTGGGGACCAGCATGTGCACAGCAAGTCGTGTAGTCAAATCACCAGTGTGTAGGGGATCTTAGAGTGGTCAACATTCTGAGAATCTTTACTGATGGTTCTGTTGTGTGCGGAAAGTAATCATTGTTGAGTGACTGTAGGGTGATTCAGGCTAACTTTAGCAGAATTTCTATTTTGTGCACTGAATACATGTTGCCTCAAATGTATAGAAATGAAAGTTAATGTGAATGAATGGGAGATATGTGTCAGTAGTATTGGAATCCATTATTAATTGTAAACTGCTTTACTTGGTCACCTCGTTTAAATACCTTGATGTAAAGCTAACAAGTTTTAGGTGAGGCAAATGGTCAACTACAGTTTATTGGGAGAATTCTGGTAAAGAATAGAACAGTGCATGTAATTAAAGAGATTGCATACAGAACATTTTTGATACACATTCTTGAGTGCTGGTACAGTGTTTGGGATCCTCACCATATTACAAAGGAAGTCATAGAAGCTCTCCAGATGCATGCTGCCAGATTTGTAGCCAGTCCATTTGATCAATACAAGAATGTTATAAGATAGTATCACTGTGCAATACACTTTACATAGGCTTTCGCCATAGTTAGTGCTCTCATGAATTCACAGTTGACTGTCTCATTTTGGGCTCATGTCTGGCTATGTATAACCTTATGCTTATGGGTAATGCATCACTTTATGGTTTTTAGTTTACAAGAAAATGCTACATTAATTAATGATACAAAAGAGAGAAATTATAGAGAAAACCAGCCTGGATTTCTAAACCCATTTGCTTCATATACCTAATGTTTTGCAGCCTTGGGTTTTACAGAAACGTAAGGTACTATTTTTTGTTATTGCAATGATGCCCATCGAAAATTCCTCAGCTTCTAAGACAGCCAAAATTTATAATTTATTTAACAAAAGTTTCAACTTTGAATACTTCCTTTAAAAATTAAAATGTGGAAAATCTAAGAAAATCATTGTGTTTGGAAAATTTGGGCTTGAGTGTTGTCAGAACAAAATTTTGAAATATTTCAAGATATAAAAATGGGCTATGTCTAGAAGTCACATCTTAACTAATTAATAACTTTTGAGTTATGGACATTTAAGCTAAACAAACCATTTTCTCAGAATTGCGAAAATTGGTCTACAAAGCTAACTAGATCATTGGTTCTTGTTGCATGGTAATGAAATTACAATATCTTCATATCCTTTATGCCATGAATTAACTAACTTCAAGTAGAAACAATTACACCACAGTGTTCATGGTTGGAAACGGGATATCTGTTACACCACAGTGTTCATGGTTGGAAACAGGATATCTGTAATAATGAGAATATGAAATTGCTTACTAAATGTGAAAGTTGATAAATTTGTAATCTACTGTAAACCATATTACCTTTTTATTGCATATTTGGGAAACTATTTATTGGTATTTCTGCAGTTGTCTTGCTTTCATTGTCAGAGGAAATCTGGATATCTGTGGTGATAGCTTTCTGTTATAACTATGATTTTTTTATGAAGAATTTGCCAACAGGTTTGAAAGGCTGGCTAAGGAAACGGCAGCGAGGCTTCCCGCCCGTCCACCGCACATGCCCGGGTATCCCGCCTGGTACCGGAAGCTCTGCTCCCGCAACATGGATTCTGAAGACTGGAGCCCAGGACCCCAGCTCCTCACCACCGGGATGCAGATCACACCAAAACTCTTACGGCTGAGTTGGGAGGGATACCCTCTTCACTTTCTGAGAGGATATGGTTGGGGCTTCCTCCTGCCTCAAGCAGACCATGTTAGTAAGTTGTGTGTTGAGGTTATGTAGCTATGCGTTCTAGCAATTTCACACAGTAAACCAAAGGAAGAAATACAGTAGTTAATTTACTGTATTTCTGCGTGGTCATTTTCCATTTGCTAGGCAGGTGATGTACTCACATTGTAATTTGTGGAATAATATGTACTCGCACCACTAAGTAGCTTTATATTCTAAGTATCACAGAGATTTAACTGGGATGTGCCCCCTATTATTCATTCATTCATTCATTCACACACACACACACACACACACACACACACACAGTATTATCCATTATGAAGTCTCCAGGGATGTGAAAAAAACCACATTATACAGTAAAGGGCAGAAGCAGACCTTGCAGGATATGTCTGTAAAGTACACTAGCAACAAATTGAGCAGAGTGGCCTAAAGGAACAGGAACAGTTATCCGCTTTGAAAATGTGCCATGAATGAAGCCCTAATGTTAGTTTCATGTTCCATGGATCATTTGCATGATAAATCAAAATGATATGGAATAAGTCATTTTACATACACATCACAACTTAAATTTTTGAATATGGCTACAGGCTGAAAATTTGTAAAGTAGTTTTTTTTTTTTTTTTTTTTTTTTTTTAATCTAGAGATATGAGCTAGTAATTCATACCTACTAACTTTTGCACAGAACAGTAATAGAAATATTTCTGCAGAATAGGAGGAGTTGTTAGGGAGAAACTTTTTTAGTTTTTTTTTTTTTTTTTTTTTTTTTTTCAAATTTCACTCTGCTACCTGTCAGACATTTTATATCCCTGGGTAACTTATCAAAAATTCTTCTTGCAGCATTGTGCACCCTTTTATGTACTAAAGGCAACCTTAATGTGGAGTAATGAATGTCATTTTTCCTTCTGGCATTATAATTATGTACATCATTGTTCCTTTTGAACTACAGTGAATTATTTATAACAAACTTCACGAGGGAATAAATATACTGTGAAGCAGTAGTCAGGTGCAAATGTAGCTAAACTAAATTGTTTTAGAGGTTCCAAAATGTGTTTTTTCCAGTTTAAATTCTCATCAGTATAAAGACCTCAGAATGTTGACATTTCCACCCCATTTATTGTTTCCTTACCATGTGTTACAGTCATCATTGGTGTAGTACCCCTAGATGTGCAGAATTGAAGATGTTGTGTCTTTTTAAAATTGAGGGTGAGACCATTTGCAGGAAACCAGTCAATTATACTTTAAAGAAATTTATTTACTGTTTCTTCTGTTTATGTGTGTATGCTAGTGTTATCTGCAAAAAGAAATAATTTTGCTTGTTGTGTATTAGAGATCATCATTTACATATGATATATATAAGGAACAATAGTGGATCTAAGATTGAGCATGGGGAACCCGTACATAATTCTGTTCCCAGACTACATTGGCTATATTATGTGAATGGCATTCTCAATAGAACAATTCTTCTAGAATCCAAACTGATTCACTGAAGAAAATTGTTGCTCAAGCGAGATACTATTCTAGAATTTTTCATCTAGAGGTGGCATATGGTGCGAGTGTAGACCAGTGTTCTGCTGTTTCTTTATCATGATATTGACTGGGTAAGGTAAAGTCTGCTCAGGAGGTACGATTCCAATTATCCTATTTTGCTTGCTTTTTTATTTCTTCATACTTGCCAGTATCTCTCGATTAGACTTCATTTCTTAAAGTGCTGTGGTTATTGCTGGAAGTTAAAAATACAGTCCAACATCCAAATTTTCTAAATAAATACAGTGCATCTCATGAAAAACAAGTCGTGTTGTGCTCCCATTTGCAATGATTTTACATAATAAAGTTGGCTCATTATCCAGAATGTCATGGATATATTAATATAGCTTACATCAAAAACTGTCTGTCATAGTTAACAGATACCACTTGAATATACAGATAGCAGTTCTTCACTTGCCCCTGTGATGTCATTGTGACTGTCACAGCCATTCTTCTTCCATGTCTCTCATCATATCTCCAAGGCAGGACACGATGATAAATAGCCAAAGCAGCAGGTATCACTGTGCCATTGTGCCAGTAGTGTCAGTGTCATCATAACTGCCGTCCGCTTCACATCTGCTGTGCAGCGAGCTACCTTAATTTAAGTATTAACTGTATTTTTCTTACTTGTCACTTCTTCTTCCGTGTGTTTTTGCTTTTAGGAAGCTTTAATTGTCGAGTACTAGTAATAATGTTCCATAGATTTCGTGTTTGTTTTGAATACAGTCAGACAGAGTCCCTTTAGTCAGGCATAGTGCCAGTAGTGCTAGTGTTTTGTTTTCCAGAGACAGGTAGTGCCATTTTCATTGTTTTTTACAAGAAGTGGCTAGCAACCACAGTTTAGTCAGTTTAGTCAGCCGCCATTAGTGAATTAGCAGTCTAGTTAAAAGTTGATTAACTCTCTATAGTAAATTGATTTCTTAGGATGGATAGGATGTGTGACTGCTGTGTACGGATGCAGGAGTAGCTGGCCACTGTTCGCGAACAACAGAATGTGTTGGTGGCCGCAGTCAGCCGTCTTCAGGCTGCTGCCTCAGAGTGTAGTGGCAGTGGGGAGTCTGGTGCATCGCATGGTACACCCCAGGTGTTACATGCTTCACCCACTGTCCCTGCTGTCGAGACATCTTCGCGGGTACCGGGCGCGGTTGGGCCACCCTCTCCCCAAGGGGAGTGGCGGGTTCAGCGGCGTTCACGGCGCACGAAGCGGAGGGTCAATGTGGAGACTGGCTGTGTGGCATCACCCGCTCTGCCTGTGAGTGGACATGTGGCCGCTCCTTCAGCAAGGTCCGAGCAGGCACACGGGGGGAGGGGTTTATTAGTTATTGGGAGCTCCAACATTAGGCGGGTGATGGAGCCCCTTAAGGAAATATCGGAAAGGTCACTCTGTCTGCTTGCTGGGGGGTCTCATCCGAGATGTGGAGGAGGCCCTGCCAGCGGCGATAGAGAGCACTGGGTGCACCGGACTGCAAATTGTTGCTCATGTCAGCACCAATGACTCATGCCGTTTGGGTTCAGAGGTCATCCTCAGTTCGTACAGGCGGTTGGTGGAATTGGTGAAGGCGGAAAGCCTCGCTCGCGGGGTGGAATCAGAGCTAACTATTTGTAGTATCGTTCCCAGAACCGATCGTGGTCCTCTGGTTTGTAGCCGAGTGGAAGGCTTAAACCAGAGGCTCAGACTATTCTGCGGAGATCTGAGGTGCAAATTTCTCGACCTCTGCTATCGGGTGGAGAAATGTAGGGTCCCCCTGAATAGGTCAGGCGTGCACTACACACTGGAAGTGGCTACAAGGGTACAGGAGTACGTGTGGAGTGCACATGTGGGTTTTTTAGGTTAGAGAATTCCCTCCCTAGGCCCGACAAGACGCCTCCTGAGACGCGGCAAGGTAGGAGTAGGCAAAATGCAACAGGGAATAACAATATTAATGTGCTAATAGTAAACTGCAGGAGCATCTATAGAAAGGTCCCAGAACTGCTCTCATTAATAAACGGTCACAACGCCCATATAGTACTAGGGACAGAAAGTTGGCTGAAACCAGACATAAACAGTAATGAAATCCTAAACTCAGATTGGAATGTATACCGCAGAGACAGGCTGGACAGTGAAGGGGGAGGCGTGTTTATAGCGATAAGAAGTGCAATAGTATCGAAGGAAATTGACGGAGATCCGAAATGTGAAATAATTTGGGTGAAGGTCACGGTTAAAGCAGGCCCAGACATGGTAATTGGATGTCTCTATAGGCCCCTTGGCTCAGCAGCTGTTGTGGCTGAGCACCTGAAGGATAATTTGGATAATATTTCGAGTAGATTTCCCCACCATGTTATAGTTCTGGGTGGAGCTTTTAATTTGCCGTATATAGACTGGGAGACTCAAACGTTCATAACGGGTGGCAGGACAAAGAATCCAGTGAAATTTTTTTAAGTGCTTTATCTGAAAACTACCTTGAGGAGTTAAACAGAGAACCGACTCGTGGCGATAACATATTAGACCTTCTGGTGACAAACAGACCCGAACTATTTGAAACAGTTAACGCAGAACAGGGAATCAGCAATCATAAAGCGGTTACTGCATCAATGATTTCAGCCGTAAATAGAAATATTAAAAAAGGTAGGAAGATTTTTCTGTTTAGCAAAAGTGACAAAAAGCAGATTACAGAGTACCTGATGGCTCAACACAAAAGTTTTGTCTCAAGTACAGATAGTGTTGAGGATCAGTGGACAAAGTTCAAAACAATCGTACAATATGCGTTAGATGAGTATGTGCCAATCAAGATCGTAAGAGATGGAAAAGAGCCACCGTGGTACAACAACTGAGTTAGGAAACTGCTGCGGAAGCAAAGGGAACTTCACAGCAAACATAAACATAGCCAAAACCTAGCAGACAAACAAAAATTATGCAAAGCGAAATGTAGTGTGAGGAGGGCTATGCGAGAGGCGTTCAATGAATTCGAAAGTAAAGTTCTATGTACTGACTTGGCAGAAAATCCTAAGAAATTTTGGTCTTATGTCAAAGCGGTAGGTGGATCAAAACAAAATGTCCAGACACTCTGTGACCAAAATGGTACTGAAACAGAGGATGACAGACTAAAGGCCGAAATACTAAATGTCTTTATCCAAAGCTGTTTCACAGATGAAGACTGCACTGTAGTTCCCTCTCTAGATTGTTGCACAGATGATAAAATGGTAGATATCGAAATAGACGACTGAGGGATAGAGAAACAATTAAAATCGCTCAAAAGAGGAAAGGCCGCTGGACCTGATGGGATACCAGTTCGATTTTACACAGAGTACGCGAAGGAACTTGCCCCTCTTCTTGCAGCGGTGTACCGTAAGTCTCTAGAAGAGCGTAGCATTCCAAAGGATTGGAAAAGGGCACAGGTCATCTCCGTTTTCAAGAAGGGACATCGAACAGATGTGCAGAACTATAGACCTATATCTCTAACGTCTATCAGTTGTAGAATTTTGGAACACGTATTATGTTCGAGTATAATGACTTTTCTGGAGACTAGAAATCTACTCTGTAGGAATCAGCATGGGTTTCGAAAAAGACGGTCGTGTGAAACCCAGCTTGCGCTATTCGTCCACGAGACTCAGAGGGCCATAGACACGGGTTCCCAGGTAGATAC
This sequence comes from Schistocerca nitens, assembly GCF_023898315.1. NCBI lineage: Eukaryota > Metazoa > Arthropoda > Insecta > Orthoptera > Acrididae > Schistocerca > Schistocerca nitens. The sequence continues at coordinate 863,785,930 of NC_064617.1, forward strand.
CGTGTTCCTTGACTTCCGCAAGGCGTTCGATACAGTTCCCCACAGTCGTTTAATGAACAAAGTAAGAGCATATGGACTATCAGACCAATTGTGTGATTGGATTGAAGAGTTCCTAGATAACAGAACGCAGCATGTCATTCTCAATGGAGAGAAGTCTTCCGAAGTAAGAGTGATTTCAGGTGTGCCGCAGGGGAGTGTCATAGGACCGTTGCTATTCACAATATACATAAATGACCTTGTGGATGACATCGGAAGTTCACTGAGGCTTTTTGCAGATGATGCTGTGGTGTATTGAGAGGTTGTAACAATGGAAAATTGTACTGAAATGCAGGAGGAACTGCAGCGAATAGACGCATGGTGCAGGGAATGGCAATTGAATCTCAATGTAGACAAGTGTAATGTGCTGCGAATACATTGAAAGATAGTTCCCTTATCATTTAGCTACAAAATAGCAGGTCAGCAACTGGAAGCAGTTAATTCCATAAATTATCCGGGAGTACGCATTAGGAGTGATTTAAAATGGAATGATCATATAAAGTTGATTGTTGGTAAAGCAGATGCCAGACTGAGATTCATTGGAAGAATCCTAAGGAAATGCAATCCGAAAACAAAGGAAGTAGGTTACAGTACGCTTGTTTGCCCACTGCTTGAATACTGCTCAGCAGTGTGGGATCCGTACCAGATAGGGTTGATAGAAGAGATAGAGAAGATCCAACGGAGAGCAGCGCGCTTCGTTACAGGATCATTTAGTAATCGCGAAAGCGTTACGGAGATGATAGATAAACTCCAGTGGAAGACTTTGCAGGAGAGACGCTCAGTAGCTTGGTACAGGCTTTTGTTAAAGTTTCGAGAACATACCTTCACCGAAGAGTCAAGCAGGATATTGCTCCCTCCTACGTATATCTTGCAAAGAGACCGTGAGGATAAAATCAGAGAGATTAGAGCCCACACAGAAGCATACCGACAATCCTTCTTTCCACGAACAATACGAGACTGGAATAGAAGGGAGTACCGATAGAGGTACTCAGGGTACCCTCCGCCACACACCGTCAGGTGGCTTGCGGAGTATGGATGTGGATGTAGATGTAGAATAAGATTTTTATCGTCAATGTAGCTAACAGGTACATTGTGCTCTTGTATTCCAGAATACATGCACATAAATAGAAGGTCGAACAACTAATTGAAATGGACAACGGAAGGGGAGGCAGTTCATGTTAAATGATTGTGGTGGCCAGTCATGGAACGCAGAGCCAGAGGCTCTGCCTCCCAAAAAGACATCTGTTCTGCTGAAGGTCTGGATCACAAGAGAGAGAGAGGCAAATGTGTTCTGCACTGCAGAATGCTCCAGTGTCCACACACGTGACCTGTATCCCACATACACTATTGGCTAAAACTGATGGCATGAATTTGCTAGCAACTTCAGCAGAGGGCTCAAGATGTCTCTTGTCAGCAGCTTTCACTGGAGAGAACTATCTTGGTTCTGGAAGACAGGCAACTTGTCACATAGGCACAGCTGAAGTTGCTCTGGGATTAAACTTGGTAAGATTTTTTTAAGCAGTTCCCTAAAATATTCCTTGACTGGCTACCACCCTGTACACTTATTATGGTGGCAGTCATCATTCGTCAGTTTGGTAAATGCTTGTACAACACGTCACTTTACTGAAGTAATATCTTACACTACAGGTCCTTCCCCTGAGGAGAATGTTGTGGTCACTATTGTGAAACTGTAATAAATAATGAACATCTAAAATTCCAGACTAGTTTTAATATTATGAAAAGGATAGATTACCACTCACCATATAGTGAAGCTGTTGAGATGCAGACAGACACACCAAAAAGACACCTACATAAGTGAGCATCCCACCAAAAGTAGACACAACTGGGTGGTGGGGGAAAGGATAGCAGGGTAGAGGGGTGGTGGATGGTAAAGTGCTGCTTGTAGGACCATACAGAGAAGAGGTGGGGAGAGGGTAAGGCAGCTAGGTGCAGTCGGGTGGTTAGACAGCAGGAGAAGGAGGGGGGGGGGGGATGTTGGAAAAGGAGAGAAATGAAAAGGCTGTGGGTTGTTTGGTAGAACTGAAGCGTGTGTGGTGCTGGAGTGGGAGCAGGGAAGGGGATAGGTGGATGAAGGACACTGCGCAACGAAGCTTGAGGCCAGGGGAGTTATGGGAATGTGGGATCTATTGCAGGAGGAGTTCTCACGTTGCTAGGAGGGATCCAGATGGTGCAGGCTATGAAGAAGCCATTGAAGTAAACCACATCGTGCTGGACAGTGTACTCAGTAACCAGATGTTCCAGCTGTCTCTTGGCTACAGTTTGTCGGTGGCTATTCATGTGGAGAGACAGCTTTCTGGTTTTCATGCCCATGTAGAATACAGCACCGCAGTTCCAGCTTAGCTTGTAGATCACTTGACTGCTTTCACACTTAGCTCTGTCTTTGATGGGATAGGTGATGCTTGTGACTGGACTGGAGTAGGTGGTGAAGGGAGGATGTATGGGACAGTTCTTGCATCTAGGTCTGTTATGGGGATATGAGCCATGAGGCAAGGGGTTGGGAGCAAGGGTAGGGCAGGGATGAATGAGGATAATTGCGTGGGTGAGTAGCAGTCAGCCCTTTTCATAATATTGTCATTATTCCAGCTTGGATTTTTTGTTGTTTGATTTTGCCTAATGGCTTTTCTTACATCCAATAATCCAGTACTATTTTCATTTGTTACTTTTTTTTGCATTACTGTACTCAGTGTCCATCCTTTTCTTTCTCTTCTTTCCTGTGTTTTACATGTTGCTCTGTTCAAACCATACTACACACTCTGACCTAAGAGCCACACTGTACCAGCTGTCTTGTCTGCACTTAACACACAGCTACATGACTGTGCTGATTGCTGGTACTGCATCTCATGTCCCACATTTCTACCACCAGTATCATTAATCTTAGACCTTCATATTGATTATGCTTCCTGCATCACTCTTGCATATTTTTGTGTGTTATTCTCTGTATCTTCTTGTGCCACATGAACTTGTACCTTGTACCTTTCACCCTAACCTCGTCCCACCTATCACTCTTTCACTTCTCTTATTCCAATACGTACATACTAACATCACCTAATCCAGTCACATCTGTTATGCTTCTCCTTCATACAACCTCCCACTAACCTGCATCCCACATTATAATATTTTTATTTATTTTTGTCTTTGATCTTGTGTTTTCATGTCGATTTCAGTTCGTTTCCGCATCTCACTATTGGCTCTACTCCTTCAGGTTTCATCTTGTTTACCCGTACTTCATCTGTTCCATCCTATTTGTGATTTTTACCACATATTTTTGCAACTTTTTTCACATGTATTCCTGTGTAATTTATGTATATTTACGCATTTTTATCCTCCACCACAGATCCTCGCTCCTTCCATCTGTGCCAATCCAGAAAAGTTTCCTTATCTCTAGTCAGAACCCAGTCCTACACATTGTTCCTGTGTTGTTGCATGGCTCATGGAATCCTCAAATGGCCTTACAATGAGATTGCCAATCTCTGGCTGCAACCCTTCCTTCCACAATGACCTCCATCTGTTCAGATACTGCCAGTCCTTAACGCTCACCAACCTAGTCCTGCAAAACCATGTAAATCAGGTCCAAACCCCTTGCAATACCTCATCTGCATCCAAAATTCCCCTGCTCTGCAGTCCCAAATTCCTGTGTCCCATCTCTCACAGTCAAAGTCTTGCACTCCAGGATCTAGAGCAGCATGCACATCACCACCTCAAAAAACTCTCCAACTTGTTTACCTCCTACTCCACCACCTCTACAACAGCCTCCAAACCTCCCTCACATCCCTCATAGCAGACAAACCCTGCCTTGCAGATCTATGACGTTTACACACAGTCAGAAACTCTCTCCCACCATCATACAGAATCCAGTACCTAAACAGACCTGAATCACAGTATGAACCTTTCCTCCAAAAGCCTTAGTCCCATAGAAGTTTCTGTCCTTTCCAAAGGCCTTACTTGTTGTCCCACTCCCAAATTCAATCATGCTTGACTTGTTAGAAACCTCCTATCCTTCACCCAGTCCCTACAGTGGAAACACTTTTCTGCCAGCAACTCTACCAATCAGACTCAATCCAAAACCAATGTTGAACACTGCATGGCTCAGTTGACTCCTCCATCCAATCGTGATCCACCACCACTCCCCCCAAACCATCCCCTATGAAGTGGTTAGTTTGTGTGTACATACCGCTTCCTCAGAGGTTAATATGCACCATTGCACTCTGGTGCAGCGGGGCTATGTACTTTTTCTCACACGTAGAAGTTTCCCTTCATGTTTTCATTTTTGAACTTCAATTGATATTAGGTGGGAATGAATAAAATATATTGCAGAAGTTAATGAAAATTTATTTTCACGATATTACAAGTTGTGTTCAGTACCAAACATTTAAAAGCAAGGTACTACACTCAAGGAAACTTTGCATTCTGCTCACCGGTATGAAATCTCTTTGCAAAGGCCTTTCCTTGCGCACACCATTCACCTTCTTGTTAGTCTTTTCTTCATTTTGGGCAGCAGAAGGTCTGGAAAATGTCTGGCTATAAGGCATATTGCTTCCAGTGTTCGAGTTGGCCATCTTACTGATGTCCCTTTTTGAGATAAAGATATGGACAAATGTTCACCAAGACTAGTCATGAAGCTCATTCTACTCTGTTTGCCACCATTCTTCTTGTAAAGAACGAATGCAGTGAAGCATGCAATGTCCAACAAGTGGCAGAAAAGCTTCTAATAATATTTTTTCATCCTGCTCTTGGCCATCTGCTATCTGTGCAACTGAGAATCACACCTATCCATGCCTCCCATATTCTTGTTGTAACCAACGCCATATGGTTTTTGAACGATTCCCTTCTTTGAGTTTACATTTAAGAATGTATTGTCATGGACGGTGCTGACCGTAACAACGTCTCTCTTGTCCCATTTCATTACCATCTGCTTGCCTCTGTATCCTGTTAGGTACTCTCTTTTCTTCAGTTTTTCCTTTTTTACGCAGTTAGGGAACCACTTCCCATCTTTCCACGACAGTGTCAGTAATTTTACTGGTTAGTTTGTCCACCAAATCTGGACTGGTGTAGCAGTTGTCAAGATAAATGCAGTGACCTTTCCTGAGTAGATCATGTGCAAGCTTCAAAACAGTTTGAGAGGCTTTTGTTTCTTCTGGATCGTGGCTACCATAATTAGTGTTCTTTCCAGTGTGAACAATAGATTCCCATACATACCCGAAGCTGCTTTCATAGAGCTTGTAAAATTTGATGCCGAATCTGCTGCTCTTTGATGGAATAAATTGCCTGCATCCAAGGCGCTCTGTCCAGAGCAACAACAGTTCATCAGAGGTTCTGTTCTGGCGTGTATACTGATCTGAATTTACACTGCAGATGTTCGATAATCAGGTGAATTTTGAATAGTTTTCTGCTGATAATCCCTAGTGGATCATACAAGGCCTTGTCAATGAAGTGGAAAAATTTCAGTAAAAAATGAAATCACTTTTCACTCATTTGTTTCCTGAAGAAAGGTGTGTCAACTGATTCTCTCTTTGAAAAGAATATTTTGTGATCTACATTTACACGTACATAGGTACTCTGCAAGACACCATATGGTGCGTGACAGAGGGTTCCCTGAACAACTACTAATCGTTTCCTTTCCTGTTACACTAAAAAATGGAACAAGGGAAAAACAACTGTCTATATGCCTCCATACAAGCCCTAATTTCTCATATCCTGTCTTGGTGGTCCTTGCACACAATGTATGTTGGCAGTAGTAGAATCGTTGGTTGTGAACTGAACTAACACGCAGAAATGCAGTAGGTCTCACTGCTCCAGTAGTGTCTCATCAGATATTTCTGAATCTAAGTCACTTTCACTAGCATCAACATCTGTATCATGAAAACTTTCAGAACTGTCACTGAAATTATCATCACTTTCTAAAAGCAGCTGCTCTGTCTCCAAATCTGATAAATGACTTCTTTTCGCCATTGAGAAAGATTGCTTAAAAGCAAAAACTCACATGGAATTGATGGCATTTCCAGCAAAATACTAAAAGCTTGTTCTCAACAGATAAGTAAAATTCTCAGCCACCTGTGTAATAGCTCTCTGGAACAGGGCATTTTCCCTGATAGACTGAAATATGCTATTGTTATACCTTTGCATAAAAAGGGGGATAGATCTGATGTCAACAATTACCGTCCAATCTCCCTTCTAACAGCTTTATCCAAAATTTTTGAGAAAGTAATGTATTCAAGAGTAGCTTCACATATCTGTAAAAATGAAGTACTAACAAAATGTCAGTTTGGTTTCCAGAAAGGTTTTTCAACAGAAAATGCCATATATGCTTTCACCAGTCAAATTTTGAATGATCTGAATAACCGAACACCACCCATTGGGATTTTTTGTGATCTCTCAAAGGCTTTTGATTGTGTAAATCATGAAATTCTGCTAGACAAGCTCAAGTATTGTGGCATGAGTGGGACAGTGCACAAATGGTTTAATTCGTACCTAACTGGAAGAGTGCAGAAAGTTGAAATAAGTAGTTCTCATAACATGCAAAGATCAGCACATTCCTCAAACTGGTGAACTATCAAGAATGGGGTTCCACAAGGGTCAGTCTTGGGACCTTTGTTGTTCTTATTATATATTAATGACTCGCCATTCTATATTCATGAAGAGGCAAAGTTAGTTCTCTTTGCTGATGATACAAGTATAGTAATCACACCTGACAAACAAGAATTAACTGATGAAATTGTCAATACAGTCTTTCAGAAAATTACTAAGTGGTTCCTTGTAAACGGACTCTCACTGAATTTTGATAAGACACAGTACATACAGTTCCGTACAGTGAATGGTATGACGCCATTAATAAATATAGACCTTAATCAGAAGCATATAGCTAAGGTAGAATATTCCAAATTTTTAGGTGTGTCCATTGATGAGAGATTAAATTGGAAGAAACACATTGATGATCTGCTGAAACGTTTGAGTTCAGCTACTTATGCAATAAGGGTCATTGCAAATTTTGGTGATAAACATCTTAGTAAATTAGCTTACTACGCCTATTTTCACTCATTGCTTTCATGTGGCATCATATTTTGGGGTAATTCATCACTGAGGAATAAAGTATTTATTGCACAAAAGCGTGTAATCAGAATAATAGCTGGAGTCCACCCAAGATCATCCTGCAGACATTTATTTAAGGATCTAGGGATATTCACAGTAGCTTCTCAGTATATATACTCTCTTATGAAATTTGTTATTAACAACCAAACCCAATTCAAAAGTAATAGCAGTGTGCATAACTGCAATACTAGGAGAAAGGATGATCTTCACTATTCAAGATTAAATCTAACTTTGGCACAGAAAGGGGTGAATTATACTGGCACTAAAGTCTTTGGTCACTTACCAAATAGTATCAAAAGTCTGACAGATAACCAACAAGTATTTAAGAAGAAATTAAAAGAATTTCTGAATGACAACTCCTTCTACTCCATAGAGGAATTTTTAGATATAAATTAAGAAAAAAAAGAAAAAAGAAACAAAACAAAAATATAAAAAAATAAAAAATAAAAATAAAAAATAAAGAAAAACAAAGAAACAAAAAAAATAAAGTTGTTATATTAACTTAAGTATGTTGTTAAATTAACCTAATTATGTCATGTATTGGAAAATTCGACTCATTCCACATCATTACGAAATATCGTATTCATGATCCATGGAACTAGTATTAATCTAATCTAATCTAATCTACTTGCTAACGCGGCAGTAAACACAGATAAAGAAGACAGGCTTTTGCGGCTGCTTCACAGGACGCATACTGTCAGTGCACGCTTGAGTGGAAAATGTTATAACTAGACCAGAATGTGCTGTGTTGCCTGAAGAGAGCTGCAGTCTAGTAGACAAAACTCACCTCATTGCACAGTTTCAACGGCAGACTGATAACTCGTCATTCTCATTAGCTACTAGCTATGGAATGCAGTGGATGGGTATATCTGTCTTGCCCACTGTGAATTATGAGAGTATGGACAGATATATCTGTCATGCCCACTTTAATCCATTAACATTCCAGAATTTCTTAATCCCACACCTTGCCTCACCATCATTGACCAAATCCCTCAACGTGCGAGCTAACCTTACATTTGCAGAAAGAACTGCAATCACCACCTAAAAATTGATTCCAACCTTGTAACCCTACCTGCTGACAAAGGCGCCACCACTGTTGTTTTGAGCCGCAGGGATTGTGTGTTAGAAGGACTCCACCAGCTGTCAGATATGTCCATGTATAGACTCTCCCACAGTGACGCCATTCCAGAAAGCCAACAGAATCTCCAATGTCTCCTCAAATCCTTAGGCCCATCCCAGAACATCTTCTCTAAGCCTATCTCTTTCCTTGCCCCTATCATTCCTCACACTCATACCTTCTACACAGTTCCTAAAGTCCATAAACCCAATCACCCAGGACAACTCATAGTGGCCTGTTACTGTGCCTCCAATAAGAGAATCTCTGCTCTTGTAGACCAATATCTTCAGCCTATTACTGCAACCTACCCTCCTGTATAAAAGTCACCAACCACTTCCTCCACCAACTCTCCACAGTTCCTGTTTGTTTACCACACAGTGTCCTGCTTGTCACTATTGATGCTATCTCCCTTTACATTAATTCTTAGTTCCCATCACCTTGCCACTGTTGAACACTATCTTTCCCAACACCTGATGGATTCCAAACTTACAATCTGCTTCCTGGTCACCATGACAGACTGTACTCTCACCCACAATTACTTCACCTTCAAAGGCATCATGTACAGACATGCATCGCACCATCCTGTGCCAGTCTATTCGTGAGCCACCAAGAGGAATCCTTCCTAACCATCCATAATGTCAAACCCCTCACCTGGTTCAGACATATTGATGACATCTTCGTGATCTGGATTCAGGGTGAGGACAACTTATCCACACTCTTCCAGAACCTCAACATCATCTCTCCCATTCACTTCTCTTGGTCCTCCTCAACCCGACAAGCCATCTTGCTCAATGTTGACTTCCATCTCATAGGTGGCTACATAGGTACCTCAGTCCATATCAGACTTACCAACCACCAGCAATACCTCCACTTCATCATCTGTCAGACTTTTGATACTATTTGGTAAGTGACCAAAGACTTTAGTGCCAGTATAATTCCATACCAAGAAGTCCCTTACATACAGCCTAGCCACCCATGGCTGTTGCATCTGTAGTGATGAGCAGTCCCTCTCAAAATACACCAAAGGACTCGCTGTGGCCTTCACAGACTGAAATTACCTCCGAGCATTGTACAGAAACAGATCTCCCGTGCCTTATCTCTCCAGTCACCCACTACCACCCAAAGTCCCACCATCCAGTCACACAGGAACATTCCCTCGTGACTCAGTACCACCCAGGACTGGAGCAACTGAATTACTATCTCCACCAGGATTTTGACTACCTCTTGTTGTGCCCAATATGGTATTCTGCCACTCACTGAACCTACACAATGTCCTCGTCCATCCCTGCTCCCAACACTTTGCCTCATACCTCATATCTCAGCAACAGACCTAGATTCAATACCTGTCCCATACATCCTCGCACCACCACCTACTCCAGTCCAGTCACAAGCACTGCCTATCCCTTCAAAGGCAAGGCTATCTGTAAAAACAGTATTGTGATCTACAAGTTAACCTGAAACCACAGAGCTGCATCTTACATTGGCATGACAGCCAACAAGCTGTCTTTTGGCATGAATGGCCACTGACAAACTGTGCTCAAGAAGCAACTGGACCACCCAGTTGCTGAGCACCCTGTCCAAAATGATGTGGTTCACTGCAGTTACCGCTTCACATCATGCACTGTCTGGATGCTTCCTACCAACATCAGCTTTTCTGAGTTGCACAGATGGAAACTCTCCCTGTAATATATCCTATGTTCTTGTAGCCCCTTGGCCTCGAGCTTTGTTAGTCTCTGTCGTTCATCCACCTATCCCCTATCCTGCTCCCACTCCAGCACCACACAGCTGTCAATACCAACAACTCTCATCCGAATCCATTTTCTTCTCTCTTTTCCCTTCTCTCCCTCTCCCCCTTCTCCCATCTAACCTGCCAACTACATTAGGAGGAGGCCTTTTGGTGGAAAGATCGCTTGTTTAGCAGAGTTTTTGTTGTGACTGCCTGTGACTCAGCATCTTCACTATATGATGAATAACAGTCTACCTTTTTCATAATACTGTCATTATTCCATCTTGGATTTTCCATTGTTTGAAAACTAATTTTAACCATCATAACTAAAAGTATTGACAGTTTTTGTATATGAGGCACGATCACAGCTGTAGTTGCATCTCATTTGGAATAAATATACATGTTCATTACACATGGAATACAGCACAGTGAATTATAAATCATTAATCATAGGCATGTGATTGTCTAATCTCACTTTGATTAAATCTCTTTAAATCCCTGCCCAAGAACATTTATTATCAATATGGATCCTTAAACAGTACACAATATCTCCTTATTTTATACTCATGGACCATTCATTACTAGGACCTAGAGTCTAGTAGCCCTTTTAGTCTAATCATCTATATTTCACTTAACCAACTATGTTTCTCACAGAATTCAGGCTGTACTAGCCGTACTGAATCCCCCCTTCCCTTTGAAGAGTATATGAAAGTCTACAAAACTTACAAAACTATAATTGGATACTGACCTGTTTTATGAGGCTCGTTTCCTGATAAAGACACCTTCAGCATTTGTCAGGCAGGTGCCAAATCCCATATGTTTTGAACAATTAACAACTCTTTGTTGTCAGCATTCAGTAACTGGTTATCTTTATTTTCAATCCTGGAGAATAGTGGGCAAAATTCAGACACTTGCCTCATTATTATTCCATCTTTAACTAGCATATGGAACAGATTACCAAACTCTCAGGGAAATTCATGTACTTTGCTGCTTTGTAGGGACCTCGGAACTAACGGTACCTGCTTATGTAGTAACTGTCAAGATACACCTCTTTCCATAGAAATATTATCTCTATACAATCATTTAACTCTTTACTATGGTGGTGTCCCTGTTTATATATCACCCTTTTTCTCTCAGTTTTTGTCATCCTTTTCCTCTAGGTTCACCTATCCTTTTCAACAAACCACATATACACCAAATGGTGGAAGAACACACACATAAAAGACTGTTGTGATTGGCCAATCACAACAGTCTTTTGTGTTTGTGTTCTGCCGCCGCTTGGTGAGTAGACTTTTTATCTATCCAATTAAATACTTTTATCGATAATTGTTTTCATTGTTATAAACAATATATACATTATATGAATATAGTAGAGGGAAACATTCCATGTGGGAAAAATATATCTAAAAACAAAGATGATGTGACTTACCAAACGAAAGTTGGGTATACACTCGCGCGGGTATACACTCGCGCGCACACACACACACACACACACATCCATCCGCACATACACAGACACAAGCATTATGTGATCTACCCATCTGATCTTCAGCATTCTTCTGTAGAACCACATTTCAAAAGCTTCTATTCTCTTCTTGTCTCGTCCATGTTTCACTTCCATACATGGCTACACTCCACACAAATACTTTCAGAAAAGACTTCCTCACACTTAAATCTATACTCGATGTTAACAAATTTCTCTTCTTCAGAAACGCTTTCCTCACCATTGCCAATCTACATTTTATATCCTCTCTACTTTGACCATCATCAGTTATTTAGCACCATCAATAGCAAAACTCATCTACTACTTTTGTCTCATTTCCTTACCTAATTCCCTCAGCATCACTGGATTTAATTCGACTTCATTCAATTATCCTTGTTTTGCTTTTGTTGATGTCCATCTTATATCCTCCTTTCAAGACACTGTCCATTCCGTTCAATTTCTCTTCCAGCTCCTTTTGCTGTCCCTGACAGAATTACAATGTCATCAGCAAACCTCTAAGTTCTTATTTCTTCTCCATGGATTTTAATTCCTACTTCAAATTTTTCTTTTCTTTCCTTTACTTCTTGCTCAGTATATAGATTGAATAACATCAGGTATAGGCTACAACCCTGTTGTGATGGTTCACCTGCTTTATTTCATCATTGATTGTCCTTGGTGTCGATGTACTGCATTGCTACACTGGCTGAAAAATGGGATTTGTTATATCGACACTAACTACTGTAAATAATGTAGCCAATAGGTGCACAGTTGTGTTTCACAGTTGTTTACTTTCACTGTTCACAACCCCCAACAATACACAGTTATATATGTGACCAGTGCTCCATTGTTTAACTTTCAATAAGCCTCATTGATAGTTTGCAGGCAAACATCCACATTCTGATACAATAGTTTACTATTGAACATCTACGAGCAGTAAAAGCCCTTATATATCCTTACAATAATAGGTGCTGAAACTACACATTGTTCAAAGTTTAATTTACAAAAATTACAATTAAAACTTAACTCATTAAATTAACTGAATACATTGAAAAGTTTGTTCTTTTTAACAGTTTCTTCTACAAGGTTTAAGCCAAATTATTTGTTTAAATGATGAAATTAACAAATATCATTACACAAACAATACTTTGGACAAAACTTAATTACTTTGGAATTAATTAAGGGCTGACTTTGTCAACATGTTTTCAAATAGAGGCAAATAGATCCTTTAAGAATACAATTAGTTGTTCCTCCAAATGTTTATAATTAGTACAGAATTTATATTTGCTTATACATCAACAACAGAATTTAAGTTATGAAACAATTACTGATTTCACCCTATAACAAAAGATACCAACTAGGAATAGTCAAAATAAATTAGAAAATGAATTACATACATAAAACTAAGCACAAAATTAGATCTGGAGTTATATTCTTTAAAACTGAGGGCCAACCTTTGTCATTTATGAAAATGCAGATTATACTCGTGTATGTTAATTTTAATTAATTAAAATCGAAAAATTGAATTTTAAGGAGACAGATGGCAAAACAAGAGGGGAAGTAAAATTATCTCAGCTTGCTTCGTCACATCAGCCCCTCATTGGATATGTTGTTTGTTGTTGTTGTTGTTGTTGTTGTTGTTGTCTTCAGTCCTGAGACTGGTTTGATGCAGCTCTCCATGCTACTCTATCCTGTGCAAGCTTCTTCATCTCCCCGTACTTACTGCAACCTACATCCTTCTGAATCTGCTTAGTGTATTCATCTCTTGGTCTTCCTCTACGATTTTTACCCTCCACGCTGCCCTCCAATGCTAACTTGGTGATCCCTTGATGCCTCAGAACATATCCTACCAACCGGTCCCTTCTTCTTGTCAAGTTGTGCCACAAACTCCTCTTCTCCCCATTTCTATTCAATACCTCCTCATTAGTTATGTGATCTACCCATCTAACCTTCAGCATTCTTCTGTAGCACCACATTTCGAAATATTCTATTCTCTTCTTGTCCAAACTATTTATCGTCCTTGTTTCACTTCCATACATGGCTACACTCCATACAAATACTTTCAGAAATGACTTCCTGACACTTAAATCTATACTCGATGTTAACAAATTTCTCTTCTTCAGAAACGCTTTCCTTGCCATTGCCAGTCTACATTTTATATCCTCTCTACTTCGACCATTATCAGTTATTTTGCTCCCCAAATAGCAAAACTCCTTTACTACTTAAAGTGTCTCATTTCCTAATCTAATTCCCTCAGCATCACCCGACTTAATTCGACTACATTCCATTATCCTCGTTTTGCTTTTGTTGATGTTCATCTTATATCCTCCTTTCAAGACACTGTCCATTCCAGTCAACAGCTCTTCCAAGTCCTTTGCTGTCTCTGACAGAATTACAATGTCATCGGCGAACCTCAACGTTTTTATTTCTTGTCCGTGGACTTTTAATACCTACTCCGAATTTTTCTTTTGTTTCCTTTACTGCTTGCCGAATATACAGATTGAATAACATCGGGGACAGGCTACAACCCTGTCTCACTCCCTTTCCAACCGCTGCTTCCCTTTCATGCCCCTCGACTCTTATAACTGCCATCTGGTTTCTGTACAAATTGTAAATAGCCTTTTGCTCCCTGTATTTTACCTACTTTAGTACACATACTTTTACTTTTAACTTAAGTCTAAGAAAAAAAAATATTTTAACACTAATGGCAAATATAGTCATTACATCACAGATAAATACATAGTTCTCATAACATTACAATAATTAGCACTAAATTTGACTATAGTACAAAAGGTGTGAACTAGAAAACACTTTAAATCAAGTGCACATCACACAACAAAACCTTACTCTAAGTCATAACTGACTGAAACTGGTTAAACTTGAAAGACTTTTGTTTCTTTCCCATTTGCAAAATAGCAAAAACTCAAGATGTGCAGTAGCATAGATTTGCTAATCATTACATTATGAACAAAGAATAGAATCACCATCACATAACTTAATTAATATTCAAATCTAACTCAAGGGACTGGATGTTGTACCAAAACATTGCCTACTTCCTTCACTTAACTCTGAGCAGTACTCTCTTTCAACCAGGAAATTAAACCCTTACAAAATGTTACCAAATAGTTGACCTGTCAGAAATATTCGCATCAGTCTTCCACCACAGTTATCAGTTAATCAGCAAAATTACTTTTCTTCGATCCAGTATTACCACATTAAGCTCATAATTCCTCAGAACACAAATAGAGGTTTTCAGATAATGTATAGATCCAATATAACTTGTAAATATTGCTCTTTCTGTTAATCTCTCATTCCCAACTGCAATGTCATGGATTGCACAATATACACAGTACCCATTGTTGCTTAGTTCACAAATAGATCCTCAATACAATTACCCCACATTTGTTTGTATACAGTTATCTTTTGCATAATCATGTCTGTCAACTCCATTATTTTACTTACGTTTCTCACTTAGTTAACTAGTGGAATGCATTCTCAAAAAATGTCCCTACTGCAGAGACCGACTCCCTAACCATTAAGACCCTAACATTATTCATTATTTTATTATTATTTCCTTATCTAATAAATAAATACCTGCTCTGCTTATCCAATGCAAAACTGACTCAACTGAAAAACACTCCACAGTAACAAATCCTTATGCTAAGGCAAACTTAACTCCCGTTACTGGTTAGACAAAATTATCCCACAGAAACACTTTTATTTCACTGTATTCCATCAAATTGATTAATATTCTAGCCTGAAGGGTGATATACATACAAATCTTGCTTATACTTTCCACACATTACTCCAGGCAACTATGTTTAAAGTTGTAACTCCTTAATGTTAGAAAAGGCTGTGCCATGACACACTTCTGTGCATAGATAATTATCTCCATATACTGACTGCGCTGAAAACAAACGCTTCTACTGTTCCACAGTTAATATTAAGGCTTGGTATCCAAGATGGTTTTTACTGCATATTGCCTCCACTGCTGTGCCAATGAGCTGACTACTTCAGTTGTTAATTATATTTTTTCAGGTAACATGCACCTTCTCCTCCATATATACTGACCCCTTTCATTTTCAGTTTACCTTACCTCTTTGTTTGACACAAATTCTTTAATCATGGTACCAATTTACTTTCTTTCATCCTCTTATGACTCTACTACTTATAACAAGATAACACCGAGAAACTTTTTCTAACATATCCCTATACTAAAGTATCCTACTGAACAAAATCACGTGAAAGTCAAGGATAGAATATTTCTGATTCACTTATAAACTACAGATAGGATAGTAGAAGAGTTTGACTGCCTCAGGAAACATGAAGAATGAGACAGACAACTGGGGTAAGCGTTATCGCCACATAATGAATCCAACACAGAATTCTGTACCCCCTATTTGCTTGTAGGTCTTACTTCTGGTTCAATGCTGATATTTTGAATTACCAAGAAATTGCACTCCCACAGCTGTCCCGCCAATTCCACAGTTAATAGTACTTCTTGTTTCACACTCTTTGATAGCTTACCAGTAGCACCAACAATTTATATACCCTCTGTGAAATGCCATTCAAGTCACTACCCCTGTTCAGTAAACACATAACATGTATCCCTTGTACTCCTGCTGTTATTACAGGGTGCCACACTTCCTTTTTACTTACCACGTGATCTTCTTCATACAACAAATCCTCATTAATCCTTTCCCTGAAAAACTATCATCCTGCTTATCAACATGATTTTCAGACACAGTCAAATGACAGATAGCATGGTCCTCTTCCTCATTACCACTCTCAATTATAAATTTAAATACCTCATCCTAATCACTACTGGATTCGTCATTGCCATCATCAGTACAACTGCTGTCAGAATCGGACCCACTTTCACTTTCCCTATGCTTTAGTACCTCTTCTATCTTTTTCTACATTTCAGTCAATTTGGAATCTACATTTTATTTACTTTTACCAGTTTTTCCTCTACCACTACTGCACACTTGGTTTCTACCTCTGTTTCTAAATCATTTTTAATCGGATCGTTTTGGTTCTCAAGTTTAACCCTGTTTTCAGCAACAAATTTCCTGACAGCTTTGAGTTCATCTTTACACTGTTTTTCAGAATTTTCCACCCCTCTACTATAGTCATCACAAAGCTTCATTCTCTCTTCTGCACATTTACTACTCATTAATGTTAATTTCTCAATAGTATTCTGCTCTACTTTCTTTATCTTTTCATCACAATCTGTAACTACCACTTCAATCTTCTTATTTAATTCTGGAAGATTAGAGCTAACTGCCTTAATCTCCTTTTTAATTTCTTTCTTCAGTTCATCCTTTAAGTTAACCATGTCAGTTCTAATGCTATCAGTTTCCTTTTCCACCGTGCTAATGTCTTTTTTTCATGCTACTAATGTCTTCTTTCATACACATACTACTTAGACTACCTATAATTTGCATTAACATCACTTCCACTTTTCCATTTGCCATAAACTTTTGCCCTTGCTGATTTTTGCTACTAGGTTCCTCCTCCTTAACCTTAACGATCTCATCCACTTCAGTACTCTTTTCATCCATTTCGCACACATCACAATACAATGTACGTGATGCTTTTATCATTCCATCTACATTAGGTCTTTCATCCCCATCATTCAAAGTTACATTCATGTTTGATTTATAATCACTATCGCCTACAGAACCAGTCCCAGTTAGGTCTTTCTGATCATTTAACAACTTAACCTCTACAGCTTTGTGCTCAGTCACAGAGTCTTGTTCGTTAAAGCCACTCATTATGTATAACTTAAAACAACTTGTCTATCTTGGCTACAATAATGGGTGCACTATGCTGTTTGTAGTAGCTTACCTGCACTCTGATTTTTTTATTTATTATTAAGCCTACTCCTGCATTACCCCTATTTGATTTTGTATTTATAACCCTGTATTCACCTGACCAGAGGTCTTGTTCCTCCTGCCTCCAAACTTCACCAATTCCCACTATGTCTGACTTTAATCTATCCATTTGCCTTTTTAAATTTTCTAATCTACCTGCCTGATTAAGGGATCTGACATTCCACGCTTCGTTTCACAGAACACCAGTTTTGTTTCTCCTGATAAGTGTGAATCAGCTTAATTCACACAGGACATGAATTTTTGTGAGGTGTGTTTATTAGGACACACATCTTTTGATCATGTCGATATTATTTAGATGCGCAATCCCTACAATTTTGTACGTACCTTCATAAAGATGGAAAGACTTGCTTGTTTCTTTGTTTAATTGTGAACTAGGATGAAAGACTTTAACTAGCACCATGTCATTCAGTTTAAAATTTGGGATGCTTGCTTTTAAATTATGTTCTCACACTCGACATTGGGCTTATTGTTTTAAATTCCTCTCTATTTTTCCTTATAAATTGCTATTTATTATCCCTTTTATTTATTGCCAAGAGAAGAACTTTAACATTGGTGGAAAGCAGAGAAAAAAGGGACAGACTCTGAGTAATGTAATGCAATAGAGAATAGTAACAAAGAAAAACAGCACAGGGTTGTGAGATGGAAGAGAAGTCAATAGGCAAAATCAAACAACAGAAAGTCCACAATGGAATAACAATATGGGAAGGAGAGAACGCTAGTCACAAGAAAGAGAAGGCATTGAGTCACAACAGGCACAATGAGAAAGAATGATAGAAATATTTCGGACATCAAAGTCCTTCTTCAGAAGTAGAAAACACACACACACACACACACACACACACACACACACACACACACACACGCACATAGTGACCATTGTCTTCAGATGACAAAGCCTGTGGCCAGGTCATGTCACCTGGAGACAGTAGCCATGTTTTTGTCACGTGTTGGCCTTTGTCTCAAAGCTGCAATATTTCTATCATTCTTTTTCATTTTGCACATCTGCAACTCAGTGCCTCCTCTTTGTGGTGAGCAACTTCTTACCTGAGTTGTGTGTGTTATTTGAAACATTGCTACCTTATTCACACTGATTTTTTAAACATAGTGAGCCTGCTATTCATACAATTTCTGTTGATTATTTGAACTGCTTTTTACTAGACGTCAAAACCCGAAGACGTGCCTGTCCCAATGAAAGAAGATGAAAGTGAAGAAACTGAGCACTCTGCAGTATGTAAAGGGCACGAAGATGGCAAAAGTTGTCCACCAGAATCGTATCACGGCACTGGAGTGTGGACAGGGATTGAAGTGGAAGGACACTGGTCAGTATCTTATTTTAAGGATTTTTCAACTACATTGATATAATTATTCTGCAGTTCACACCTAAATGTTTTGAAGAAACAGCAAGATGCCACAGCAAACTATATCTACTGTCAGCTGTTGGTTAGCACATGGAAAAAATTAACACCTAAATACTTTTGTAAAAACTGTGATTACTATCATTTCATCGTAATTCTAATTCCTCTTTTTGTAAATATGAGCCAACAAAGTATTGTGGCATGTGGTGGAGAAATATGTTGTTCGATATTCAGAAAAATATTGTGGTGCAATGAAGAAAGCCTTTGTTTCAATTATTGCCATCCCAACTTGGTTCTCATATTAGTGTCACACACTCATATATTTTGTGCTAACACAAAACAAACTGCTGTTCTGTGAACTTTTTCCATTGTCTTGTGTCAATCCTATATAGTAGGGATCCCATACTGTTCAACAGTACTCAAGAAGAGGACGAACAAGCATAATGTACGCAGTTTCTTGAGTAGTTTTGTTGCATCTTCCAAGTGTTGTGGCAATAAAGGCAGTATTTTATTCACTTTCCCAACAACATGGTCTGTAATATCATTTCAATTTAAGTTGTTCCCAACTGCAATTCCTAAATATTTAGTTGTATCTACTGTATATAAAATTGTGTCATTTATCATGTGACAGAAACTCAGTCTTAGTTTTCATATGGGGGGATTCTCACTTTTTATTGTCTAAGGTCAATTGCCACTGTCTGGGACATTCATACATGTTGTATAAATAATTTTGTTTTTCATTTGGATCTTCTGTTGACTTCACTAGATGGTAAACAATAGTGTCATCTGAAAGCAGGCTAAGAGGGTTGCTCATATTGTCTCCTAAATCATTAATGTGTATCAATAATAGCAAAGGCTCTATCACACTTCCTCGGGAATGAAAGATATGATGTAAGTTTCACTGGATGAGATCCGGTTAATCTCTGCATACTGTGACCTTTCTGAGAAATTCCTAATCCAGTTGTGTAGCAGAGATGATATTCCATATGTTTGCAGTTTAATCAGAAGATTTGTGACGTCCTGCCCACTCGTCTCTTATAGGGTGTGTAAAGGATGCTGCTTTCTCAGGTGGCTATACAGCAATTCAAGCAAATCTCATTAATGGTTTTTATTACAATAAATAAGATTGACAATACTTAACTTTGGATTTATAATGAGTTGTTGCACATGATGGGCGACATGCAAACAGTCAATGTCCTTCACTATATACAATGTCCATGTAAGCATTCACACTCGCTCATATGTCACTGCTGTCATTAATACCACTGCTCATTTAGGCCTCTCTGTTAGTGTCCATCTACTACTGTCTCGCTGAGGCCGGCAGAAGCAGCACTTATATTCTCCTCAGGTAGAGACCGCTCCTGTCTTGGTGCAGTCTTAATCGGAACACCATTGGCTGACGTCGTCTTACTGCCTTCTCTGCTCTTGCATTCATCATCTTCATGCTGGTGCTTGCGGTTACGCCGGAACAAGATGCTTGTGAAGAATGGTGTAACACAACCTGCTCCAAATCTAGGAACATGCAAACACCTTAGATCTCCTGCTGGTATCACTCATTATTTTGTGCAAGTAATGCTGGGTATGTTTCACAAAAATGATTTTTCTGAATCAGTGCCAGTTATGTGTCAGTATCCCATTTTCTTGTTCAAGTGCCTAGAATAAAATATTGGTTTATGTAGTTTCAACATACTGATGGAGGATAGGACCAGCAACTTGGTATTAAATTTTTATTTTCTTCCAATATCTGTCACAGTTGTGTTACTAGTAATTTTGTTGTGGAGACTAGTTTTGGACTATCATGTCCATTTTCAAACCATGGCCTTAGACGTAATTGTAATCTTATAGTTCCTCCAATGTACATGTGAGTAACCAAAATATCCATTATTCATCGCTACTAATCATTACTTAAATACTAAACTAAAGTAAATTAAACTCTGTCTGAACAGGCCTCGAAGGCCCAATGGGACTGGCCAGCTGCCATATCTTCAGCTGACTGGTGTCACTGGATGCGGATATGGAGAGGCATATGGTCAGCACACTGCTCTCCTGGCCGTTGTCAGTTTTCGTGATGGAAGGCACTAATCCTCAATCATGTAGCTCCTCAATTTGCCTAACAAGGGCTAAGTGCACCCTGCCCACCCACACCACTAGGCAGATTGGGTGGCCACCTATTCAAGTGCAAACCAAGCCCAACAGCACTTTGGTGATCTGACAGGAACTGGTGTTACTACTGCGATAAGGCCATTGACCACTACTTTGGTTGGAAAGAAACTGTACTGCATACTAATAAGAAATTTATCATTTTGCATTACTGAAATACAGAATGATAAACTTTATATTAGTATACAATACAATGTCTTTACAAACATATACAATGTTACAGTTACAGTTATTTGATGAGATTTATCATTCTCCCTCCCCCCTCCCTTTTTGAAATTTTGTCTGAACTAACTGTGTGCATGTTACAGGTTTATGAAGTTGCCTCACAAAGATGGAGCATCAGCACGTGTTGGCAATCCTTTGTCACGGGACTTCATGGGGAAATTTGCAGAACACGTCCTGACTGGTGACTGGAAAGGTGCCCAGCGTGTCCTAGAAGTGGGCCGAATGCTCACCTACTGGCGTAATAACCGCGACCGCGTGCTGGGCCAAATTGTCACCTGGCATTCTCCCGACAGAGGTGTTCTCCTTCCACAGGTACAGAAGCACTGTTTTAGTAGGAAGTTACATGCTGCTTAACATGTCAAATTTCATGATATAGCATGAGAAGCGAGGTGAACATCATATACTAGACAACATAAGAGTAACAATATTCTTGTTTGCTTCAGAACTCTATGACTGTATGGAACTTCAGTGATGAGAAAACACTGGAAAAAAGCATAGTTTTGTCAGACAATCAATTTATTTTTCTTTAAGTAGTTTAGTACCTAAGCTATCTTCAAATTTCACATTACTAGTGCAGTTAGCACATTTCGATTGAAGACAGAGCATTCTCTTTTAAAATGATACTGAATATGTAACGCCTTTTGGTACTGCGTGCAAAATATGTCAGTTTCACAAGAAATGTATACCACCATCTGAACATGAACTCACATCCCAAACCAGTTATGGGAAAAAAAGTTTGTTCAAAATATTTATGCCTTCTTACTCTGTTTAGAGAAGGGGAAAACATATATAAATAGTAAATAAGGAGTCTTTTTTTTATTTCACATACTTGCACCTTTTTGGAAATTATGACTGTTGAAATGTTTCTTAACATGTCAGATGATTTCTTGCAATTGTTGATCATTTTGCAACTCATGGGGTGGAGCAATGAGTACATACAACTTTGTTTTGGTGTTCAGAGACTTAGAGGAAAAGTTTTGGTTGGTTGGTGTTACTTTTGGCTATTATTTTCTTAGTTTGTAGTGGAATTCATTGTTTTGAAACTTTGATAGATTAAGATTGTGTTGCAGGCTGGAACACAAACCCGTGCCTTCCATGAGCATTGCACTTACTTTCTGAGCTACCCAGGCTTTACTCACAGCCCCACTGTAAAGTTTTGGTCTGCCAATGGAAACTATCATGCATACTGTGCTGAATGAATCAAATGTAGTGGAAAAAGGCTCAGTTACAAAATATAATTTGCAACTGCACTATGTGCAGTGACAATCTTTTGGGTTTGCCATTTAAACTGTTAGCTGGTGCCAGACTGTTATTAGATCAACACTTGAGCTCTCAACCCCTCTGAGATCAAAAATACATCAGGAACAGATTCCAAACTTTGTTCAAAGAAACTTGTTGTGCTGGACTGGGCTGACTAAGTTTCTGTCAGTCAAATTTTCACAGCTTCTCTGAGCACTAAATTCTAGAAGATCCTACACACCAAACTTCTTAGAATATTCAAAGTATGTGAAAGATGATGGCAGGTGGATGCTTGCAGATAGATTTCAGTGTGGGTGGGTTTCCAGTCAACTGAATACCTCCGGTAAGTTACTACTTCCAGAAACGGTGAGCATTGTTCTTATTTGTTCTATAGTGAACTTAATATTCTACACCTAAATACATAATCCACAAGCCATTGTGCAGTGCACAATGGAGGATACTTCATTCCAGTATTAACAATTTTCTGTTCTATTCCATTCTTGTATTGAACAAAGGGAGAAATGGTTATCTGTCTGCTCTGTATGTGCCATAATCTCCCTTTATCCCATTCTCATTATCCCTACGTGATATGTATAATGGCTGCTGCAGAACTGTCACACAGTCTTCCTCTAATGCTTCCTCTAGTACTGGTTCTCAGAATATACTCAAAAAGGTCTCACAAGAGCAATGTCGCCTTTCTTTCAAAGATTCCTCCAACATGTACAGTAAATTTTTATATGGGCTGTAATTACCTGTTACAAACCTATTAATGCACTTCTGAATTTATTCAGTGTTTGCTATCATGTGTTACTTGATAAGGATTTTAAATACTGGCGAAATGCTCAAGAATTTGATGCACTAGCATCTTGTATATAATGTCTCCAGCAGATACACTGCACTTTCTCGAACCGTTCCAACAGACCACAGTTTTCCATTTGCCTTAGTGTTACTGATTTTACTTATTCATCTCATTTCACAGTACTCCATAGTATTACTCTTAAATATTTAAAATGACGTGACATCCCCAGATGTTTACCACTAATCATGTTATCAGACGCTGTTGGGTCCTTTGTCTTAGTTACGGGTATTATATTGCATTCATCACTAATAAAGGTAGTTGCTATTCATTAAACAAAGTGGATTTTTTTCATGTCTTTTGTATTCCCTTACAATTGCCCAATGACTAAGCTGTCATGCAGACAACAGCATCATCAACAAACGATGTTGTTGCTGATCCTGTCGCACAAATCAGTTCTGTATCATGAGAATATTAGAAATCCTATTATGCTCCATTAGGACATACCAGACATTACTTATGTTTCTGTCGAACATTCTTTGTCCTCAGTAATGTAGTGGTTTTTATTATTTTAAAAACCATTGAGCAAATTATATGTCTGTGGAGATACTTCATATTAGTATTTTGATTATTTTTAAATATTGTGGTATTGTGTTGAAGACCTTTCAGAAATGTAAGAGGACAGAATCTACTTGAGCCGTTAAATTTAGGGCATGCAGCTACATAAACCCTGTTTCATCTCCTGAATTTCTGCCTTATAGTTTTCAGCCATCTTCAAAGTGAGCTGACAGACCAAAGCCACAGCTCTCTCTCAGTCCATTTAAACCCACAGACTGCACCATTGCACCTGTGACTGCAGGTATATAAACAATACATACTGACATTGATTGGTGGTAAAGAAATATGCCTAAACTGAATCTGTTATTAAATGATTGCTCCATGCTTGGATATTGATGAATGATTATGAACTGTGCTGTGGTGATGTCTTTGGGGGTTTCCATGGCATCCGGCACTTTCGTTAATAAACTCACAAAAATGTCTGTACAATGCAGCTCATAACGATACAATGATACCCCAGCATAGATTGACCACGTAACTCCAGATTCAGTTTCTGCATACTTCTTTGCCACCGATCAAAGTCTCTGGTGCTTGTGTATCTGGGGCTGCATGCACAGTGGAACAGTCTGCCGGTTGAAATGTGTGACGTAAGTGTTGTAGCTTCAGTTGTCACCACACTCTGAAGATGGCTGAAAACGATACGACCAAAATATTAGGAGAAGAATAAGAGTTTACGTGGCTGCACACCCAAAATTTAATTGATCAGTTAATGCACTGCAAAAACATGAAGCTGCATAGAATCTACTCATTTTAACTACTACATCTACTGTTTGTCATATACTGGGTGTCCCACCTAACTTTGCCACCTCAGATATTTCCAAACTGAAACGAAATGCGGAAATTGGCCAGGGATGCCCCTACTTCAGGGTCTCACAATGTACAGTAATGCAGAATCACTACAAGTAAACAAACATCACTTTCAATACAAAGTTGTTTTGTGTGTGTGTGTGTTTTTAAGGCACATGTTTGTTTTTTCTACCAAAATTAAAACTTGAGGTACAATTAGTGGTGGCAGACATCTTGGTCTCACTGTTCTAAACAGTATATGTTCTGAAATACTTTGGCTTTAAATAATGGAAATGGTGCCACAGTTTTCACTGTAATGCCATAATGTTGGTTGCTTGCGCTGTCTTAAAGCCTGCAGCAGGCAACCCTTGCTCTGCGTATTATGGCAGAAAATGTAGCATCATTGCCATTCTTAGAAGTCTGTGTATTTGAGACGATATGAGATTTAGAACAGTGAAAACACGTCTGCTGTCACTAATTGTACCTCTAGTTTTCATTTCCTTAGAAAAAAGAATTTTTTGTGTTGAAAGTGATAAGCATTCCTGCCTGTTAAGTGAGACTCTGGCATTGGTTGTGACGTTCGCCTGCTTTATTTCTTCGTTTATTGTCATCGGTGTCGATGTACTGTGTTCCTACACTGACTGAAAAATGGGGTTTGTAATTTCGATACTGGCTATTGTAAATAATGTAGCCAACAGGTGCACAGTTGAGTTTCACAGTTGTTTACTTTCACTGTTCACAACCCCCCCTCCCCCTCCCCAATAATACACAGTTATATATATAGCCAGTGCTCCTATTGTTTAACTTTCAATAAGCCTTATTACTAGGTTGCAGGTGAACATCCACATACTGCTACAATAGTTTACTGTTAAACATCTACGAGCAGTGGAAGCCTAACCACACAGTTCACTCTTTTCTTAGAATAATAAGGTACATATGGAACAGACACTGTCATTGTTTTAACACGCAGCCTATAGGTGTAACACTTATTTCACATTTAAGTGGATGCACTGTTGTTGATCTAACCAATGCAGGCTCCTTGTCTGAAACTCAGCCATGGACTGACTGTCTTGGGACTAGAAATCGGGCCCATATACAGGGTGAGTAACCTAACGTTACCGCTGGATATATTTCGTAAACCATATCAAATACTGACGAACCGATTCCACAGACCGAACGTGAGGAGAGGGGCTAGCGTAATTGTTTAATACAAACCATACAAAAACGCACGGAAGTATGTTTTTTAACACAAACCTAGGTTTTTTTAAATGGAACCACGTTAGTTTTGTTAGCACATCTGAACATATAAACAAATATGTAATCAGTGCCGTTTGTTGCATTGTAAAATGTTAATTACATCCGGAGATATTGTAACCTAAAGTTGACGCTTGAAACCTCTGACATTCAGTTGCGTGTTGTAACAAACACGGGCCACGGTCGGCGAGCAGCATCTGCAGGGACATGTTTACAATGACGACCGTGTTTACGGGTGTGGCTGTAGTGCACTGTTGTGGTTTGGTCTAGCTGTCGCAGTGTCCGCATGTAGCCTTGCTGCTATTGTCATTCTGCATTCGTCTCCGCACGCAGACCAACTGTAATACACCGTGTTACCAGACGTCTGTGATAGTGTAGTGTTGTAGGAACTGTGACCATGGTGCATTCGAACTCTGAAAAGGCAGAGATGATACTCATCTATGGCGAGTGTCTACGAAATGCAGCTGAAGCATGCAGGGTGTATGCAGAATGGTACCCGGACAGAGAGCATCCAACGTGCCGCACATTGCAAAACATCTACTGCCAACTGTATGCAACAGGTATGGTCGTAGCACGCAAACGGGTCCGTAACAGGCCCGTCATAGGAGAAGCGGGTGCAGTTGGTGTGTTAGGTGCTGTTGCCATGAACCCACACATGAGTACACGGGACATTGCGAGAGCCAGTGGACTGAGTCAAAGTAGTGTCACGCACATAATGCATCGTCACCACTTTCACCCGTTTCATGTGTCGCTACATCAGCAATTACATGGTGATGACTTCAATCATCGAGTGCAATTCTGTCAATGGGCATTAACAGAGAATGCATTGCAGTTCTACCTGTTTACCGATGAAGTGAGTTTCACAAACCATGGGGCAGTGAATCTACAGAACACGCATTACTGGTCCGTGGACAATCCTCACTTGCTCAGACAGGTAGAGCGACAGCGACCGTGGACTGTAAATGTATGGTGCGGAATCATTGGCGACCACCTCATTGGTCCTCACTTCATTGCAGGGGCCCAAACAGCTGCAACATACATCGCATTTCTACAGAATGATCTGCCAACGTTGCTCGAAAATGTCCCACTGGAAACGCGTCGACGTATGTGCTATCAGCATGATGGTGCACCTGCACATTCCGCAATTAACACTAGGCTGACCCTTGACAGGATGTTTGACGGGCGTTTCATAGGACGTGGAGGATGCATAAATTGGCCAGCCCGTTCTCCTGATCTTACGCCTCTGGACTTCTTTCTGTGGGGTACGTTAAAGGAGAATGTGTACCGTGACGTGCCTACAACCCCAGAGGATATGAAACAACGTATTGTGGCAGCCTGCGGCTACATTACACCAGATGTACTGCGGCGTGTACGACATTCATTACACCAGAGATTGCAATTGTGTGCAGCAAATGATGGCCACCACATTGAACATCTATTGGCCTGACATGTCGGGACACACTCTATTCCACTCCGTAATTGAAAACGGAAACCACGTGTACGTGTACCTCACCCCTCATGGTAATGTACATGTGGATCAGTGAAAAAGACCAATAAAAAGGTGTTAGCATGTGGACGTAATGTGCTGTTCCAGTCTCTTCTGTACCTAAGGTCCATCACCGTTCCCTTTGGATCCCTACGTAATTCGGTGCTCTCCGATACACACGATCTAACAGCGGAGGAGTGGTACTCAAGCGTCAACTTTAGGTTACAATATCTCCGGATGTAATTAACATTTTACAATGCAACAAACGGCACTGATTACGTATTTGTTTATATGTTCAGATGTGCTAATAAAACTAACGGGGTTCCATTAAAAAAAAAACATAGGTTTGTGTTAAAAAACATACTTCCGTACATTTTTTTATGGTTTGTATTAACCAATTACACTATGTAACCTCCCCCTCACTTATCGACCTTAATGACAGTGAAAAATTAAACCTAAAGGAAATTTGGGGAAAGCAATCGTCACTGAAGTTAATCTGTCGGTAAAGAGGGAGGAAAGGGTTACATCTAAATGAAAGGAAAAATGCATATGAAACTGGTGGAAATTAATTTTGAAAAGAGGGAAAGTTAATAAAGAAAGTAAATGTGTGGTCGTCATGTTAACAATTAATTGGTGCTAATTAGATATTTGAGATTTGGGGGAAATTACGGTCGCCAGTCCTAAGGACAATTACTATAGTAACTGAAAAAGAAAGGTTATTACACATATAGTTAGCACTAGAAGCATGGCAACTGAAGGTTGACACGTGTAGTGTGAAAACTGAAAGTTTGTCAGAAGTAATAAATTTCACTACACTCTGACTTAATTTAGCAAAAGAATTAATAAAACCGGAAAATCGAAAGTTAATTTAGTGACTAAAGTTAATAGTGAGCTTTCTTTCTGAAGCACATCGAAATTCAGTAAAATACGGTTAGTCTTGGACTACCTCAACAATCATTTCAAAAGCTACTTGAATCTACGCAATTTAGAAATAAGAGATTTAACTTTGAACTTGAATTAAATGATTCTGAACAATTAACAATAGTAAAATTTAGTACGTACCAAGCTGAGCTGTAGTCACAGGTAAGCTAAAATATGGTAACAAAACTCGCACTCATAATTTGTGCTTGTGTAATCTAAATATTGTAGCCAGCTATGAATACTTTAACTGAACTTTGAAATTAAAGCAGTGAAATAGAATAATATTGCTTTAATGCTGGCGTGTGAATTTCAACGACACTCGGGTTCATTCCGGAAAAGGAAGGGATCCTGCTTGGTAATGCAATTGGGACAATGAGCAACAAGGGTTCATGCTACGTTGCTGTAATTTTGTGATTTGAACAGTTTTAAAAGCTGAGGTCTGTCATACAGTTCTAAAACTTTAAGTGCTTCCAGTGTTCCTTGTTGGTTGATTGAAGGTTTGAAGCCGTCGATCGGGGAGCTGGCGACAGTCACTCATTGTCGGTCGTCGCTGTTGCAAAAGCTGGATGTTGGCCTGCCTCCTTCTCGACACCGTCACCAGGCGAAACGGGCTCTTGATGTGCGCCAGCTAATGCTTCCCGTCCGCGACACCGTGTCAGAAACTATCATAGCAAGTCGAGCGCAATTACATGCTGCCAAACCCCGAAAGCGCGGCATATATATATATATATATATATATATATATATATATATATATATATATATATATATATATATATATATATATATATATATATATATATCGATGTATAATTGGTTTGTTTTGTAAATATTATTTGTATTTTACGCTGGGTCTTGCCTAGGGAAAACTATGCTATCGAACGAATACATCGATAGGTCGTATGGAGAACGAAAGTGTTTAGGATCTTTGGTAGTGTTAACTCTGTCGCGTGGAGTGCGGGCAGAGGGAGTCTGGCTGGGGTAGTGCAGTGGAGCAGGTGTGTTGTATGACGCTCCCACGAGTTGCCGCACTTTCGGGGTTTGGCAGCATGTAATTGCGCTCGACTTGCTATGATAGTTTCTGACATGGTGTCGCGGACGGGAAGCATTAGCTGGCGCACCATATATATATCTAAAAACAAAGATGATATGACTTACCGAACGAAAGCGCTGGCAGGTCGATAGACACACAAACAAACACAAACACACACACAAAATTCAAGCTTTCGCAACAAACTGTTGCCTCATCAGGAAAGAGGGAAGGAGAGGGAAAGACAAAAGGATGTGGGTTTTAAGGGAGAGGGTCTTTAAATATGTCTGCTTGTGAGATGTCTGCTTGTGTCTGTATATGTGTGGATGGATATGTGTGTGTGTGCGAGTGTATACCCGTCCTTTTTTCCCCCTAAGGTAAGTCTTTCCGTTCCCGGGATTGGAATGACTCCTTACCCTCTCCCTTAAAACCCACATCCTTCCCTCTTTCCTGATGAGGCAACAGTTTGTTGCGAAAGCTTGAATTTTGTGTGTGTGTTTGTATTTGTTTGTGTGTCTATCGACCTGCCAGCGCTTTCGTTTGGTAAGTCACATCATATCTGTTTTTAGATATATTTTTCCCACGTGGAATGTTTCCCTCTATTATATATATATATAAACAATTACAATATATAAAGACACAGAAATGTCATATCTTGAGGTAACAAAACAAGGAAAAAAATTATAGTACAATAGATGGAAATAGGAGGATATGCATTTCCGGCGTTACAACTAGCCCCTCTCCTCACGTTTGGTCTGTGGAATCGATTCGTCAGTATTTGATGTGGTTTACGAAATATATCCAGCGGTAACGTTAGGTGACTCACCCTGTCTATCCTCACAATAATAGGTGCTGAAACTACACATTGTTCAAAGTTTAATTTATAGAAATTACAATTAAAACTTAACTCATTAAATTAACTGAATACATCAAAAAGTTTGTTCTATTTAACATTTTCTTCTACTACAAGGTTTAAGCTGAATTATTTGTTTAAATGATGAAATTAACAAATATCATTATGCAAACAATACTTCTGACAAAACTGTTAATTACTTTGGAATTAATTAAGGGCTGGCTGTGCTAACATGTTTTCAAATAGAGCCAAGTACATCCTTTAAAAATACAGTTAGTTGTTCCTCCAAATGTTTATAATTAATACAGAATTTATATTTGCTTACACATGAACACTAGAATTTAAATTACGAAACAATTACTGATTTCACCCTATAACAAAAGATACTAACTAGGAATAGTCGAAATAAATTAGAAAATCAATGACATACGTAAAACTAACCACAAAATTAGATCTGGTGGTATATTCTTTTAAAACTGAGGGCCAACCTTTGTCTTTAATGAAAATGGAGATTGTTCTCATGTATGTTAACGGTAATTAGTTAAAATTGAAAAAACGAGAGTAAGGAGGCAGATGTCAAAACAAGAGGGGAAGTAAAAGTATCCCAGTTTGCTTCGTCACATGGGCCCCTCATTGGATTGACCAGATAGATATTGCAAATAGTTAGGCCTAACTGGGCAATTCAATGACCACAAGTGACCCCAGACAGTGGGTTAAAAATCTACACAAAAAAAAATATTACATACGAATTCTTATCAAAAACGACAGTACATGTGGGGGGGGAGAGGGAGGTAGGGGGGGAGAGGGAGGGGGGAGAGGGAGGGGGAGGGGAAATGGGGGGAGAGGGGGAGGGGGGAGAGGGAGGGAGGGAGAGGGGAGAGGGAGGGAGGGGGGAGAGGGAGGGAGGGAGAGGGGTGAGGGAGGGGGGAGAGGGAGGGGGGAGGGAGTGAGTGAGTATCAACATTGGTACTGTAGCATACTTGAATGAGAACACATTTCTAAATTTAGAATTTCATTTCAGCTTCCTTGACTTTTCTCTTCAATTTCATTATCAGAGTGGCACAGGAGGGATTGGATACAGGCTTGAATCCTTTGGTTTCTTATTACCAGAAACACTTTGCCAGGATCTGACTTTGGGAAATTTTCACATCCTTCACACATAACCCTTCCTACGGATGCACAGGCTGCTTGTTAGTCTTCTCTATCAGTTTCTGTTCATTCTCTGATGTAACGAGAATATAGTAATCTCTGTTTTTATGAAGTGCTTTGGATGGAACATTTAAATCAAGGTGGGTCTTTGACATCTTTTGTTAGTTTACTTGGTTTATAATGGCTTTGAGCTTTAACCACAATTGTTCTGTGTTTGTAAAATTTTAACTGAATATTCTGAGTTTATTTGATCTACACCTATAGTTCACCAGCCACATCATAGTGTGTGATGGAGGGTTGTTGGTAACGGTTTGTTAGTTCAACCAAACATACATTCTCTTAACTTTCTTAATGAGTTTATTGCCTTGGGGGATCCTCATATCCATAATACCACCATGATTGCTAATCTGTGTTTCATTGGTGACACTCGTGCAAAGATCGAGTCTGTTTCTGTCACTAGTGGGCCACTGGACTAGTTAGTTATCTGCAAATTTGTTCAGTATTACTTCATAAAACTGTTTGTCCTTACTGCTGATTATGTATCTGTAGTTTCCCCAGGTGTTACAGAACAAGTTAAAGTCATTACCTACTGTTACAATATGCTTGGGAAATTTCCACACTATCAAGTTTCATATGGCTTTGAAAGACTCTATGACTAATGTGTCTCAATTTGGTGGCCTGTAGAAACATTTGATTATTAATCCAAGTCCATACACTCCATTTACTATTGGCAGTATTAGCTCACAGACAGACTCATTTTGGACCTTGCTAGGCCTAATGTTTCTGATTCTTACCATAACCACTGCTGCTGTTCTTGAACAGTCTAATCTCTCTTTCCCATATCAAACAATGGAAAATCAGGGGTTGAGTGTAACAATATTATGACTAGGATTGTTGCTATTCACCATATAGCGTA
Source organism: Schistocerca nitens (assembly GCF_023898315.1). Lineage (NCBI taxonomy): Eukaryota > Metazoa > Arthropoda > Insecta > Orthoptera > Acrididae > Schistocerca > Schistocerca nitens. Next base: position 863,818,081 of record NC_064617.1, read on the forward strand.
GACGATGTATAGCTTTGTGTGACAGTCTTTTTGTAGTGCCTATCTGCTACTCAGCATCTTTGTTATATGGTGAGTAGCAACTATCCTGTCCATAATATTGTTACTATTTTTCCTATATACATTTCACATGCTGATAAAAATTTCTCTACTCTCTATTGTGGATTTGAACCAAGTCTCAGTTCTAAATATGGGGTCGGGTTGACTGATATCTAGAAGGCTCTTGACATAGTTGTGAATGCTCCAACAATTCTTCTTCTTCCTAGTGTTTTCCTGTGCTTCCACAAGCTTGGCATGTTATTTCAGATGTGATAATGTTAGTTGTAATGGGTGGCCATATGCCATTCCTGACACCATCATGTCTCCCGGAATGGAATCTGTGTACTCTTATCTGCCTGTGTCTAGTGTACATCATGTTCAGGTGTGAGAATGTTTTCTAAATGTTTGCATAGCATCTATCTGAGGTGAGACATAGGTATGAGCCCAGTATTTACCTGTTCAGATGTGGGAAACCACCTAAATGCGTGCCAGCACATCTGGCCCTCGTGATTAATCCGGCAGGTGGATTCGATTTGCGATCAGCATGCTACCCTGTATCCCCGGAGCAGGTACTTTAATATGCTTGGCTAGCTGGGCAATTAACAACTAATATTTTAAGAGCCTCACTCTCCACATTTGCATCCTGATTTGTTACAGTAGTTGCTTTGTCTGCTGCTGGTTTTTCTACTAGAGGTCTCAGTGTTTCTCTTAATTCTTAAAAATATTCACATTTCATGCACACTCTGCCACGTGCATGCCCATTTCCAATGAATACTGCATGCCAAACCTATCCATGATGACTTTTCAAGTGTAGTGTAGGTTGAGGAATCAACATCAGAGCTCATAGCAGAACTAGTGAAGTCTCTTTAGGCTCTCCACACAATTCCTAACAAGAGGGCCTTCGTAAGTCTTCAGAATGATGCTGCTAAAACCCCATTCTGAGTGAAGCTACCTGTCATCACCATTTCCATCACTCTCTCCAGAGAAACAAGAATGCCCGCATCTCGTGGTCGTGCGGTAGCGTTCTCGCTTCCCATGCCCGGGTTCCCGGGTTCGATTCCCGGCGGGGTCAGGGATTTTCTCTGCCTCGTGATGGCTGGGTGTTGTGTGCTGTCCTTAGGTTAGTTAGGTTTAAGTAGTTCTGAGTTCTAGGGGACTGATGACCATAGATGTTAAGTCCCATAGTGCTCAGAGCCATTTGAGCCAGAAACAAGAATGGTGTCATATTCCAAACAACAGGTATTATTGGTGCCATAATCAGTGATGATCTATAGCTGACTGCAACTTGTGCTCTCAATAGTTCCTGGTATAGTCACTTTCAGATGGAAGATGATTTCTCTTGATGTACAAAGTGACTGCTTGCTGAGATGGTCCTCTTCCATGACAACGTTTCTCTAAGACAGACCCCCATCCACACCTAAAATTTGAACTGCCTACAACTAACAGACCCTTCTTTTGCTTCAATAGGTGCCTGACCTTGACAGAGGGGAGGCAGGATCCCACAGGCTCTGTCTCAATATCAGTGGAAATCAGTGCCTCAAATTTGTTTGTTAGAAGTATTGGGGTAGCCTTTTGGCCAACAGCCACAGACAGCCTTGCCTGAGAAACAGTACCAGATCTGGACACAACCCAGCCACCATCAGGAGACCTCTTTGTGATGGACAATAGTTTGCTCTGCACTGTGGGTTGCCTCATGATGTTACAAAATTTTCAGAATTGTTCCTCACCATGTAGCCTCAATGTGAAGATGTCATCAGGTAATTACTAAAACCACAATCTCAAAACAGCAGCTAGTAGTGGCTTCTGTCGGTTCTCTGTGTAAAGGTTTGCCACCCAGGGTCAAAAGAGGCTTCTCCTTGCCACTTTGCAACTCTTCCAAATATTCATTCCGAAAAACTCATACCTCAGTAATGGAGTTAGGTATTTCTCCAACTAGTGTGCCATTTATGCTAAGAAATTTATAAGTGCTACACTGATAAATAAGATGTTAACATCAAATTAACATATCCAAGTGCTTAAATGAAGTAATACAGCGCTTAAGATTCTGGTTTATTGTCTTGGAAGAGTGAAGTTCATGTCACTTTCCAGCCATCTTGTTTTGCATTTGTTGTTATTTTATAAATTATTTTAGATGAATACTGGAATGGTTCCTCTCAGTAGACATTGCCATCTAGGAGTTAGTATTCTATGTCCAGTTACTTCAGTTTTGATGGAATTCTACACTTTAACCTAACCTTGTGAAACAAAAATAATTATTTGGAAGGGCAGGAAAGATCACTTCCAATATTGAAGGTATTGGTGTTTCAAAGTATACCAGTTTTTCCATTTACTTATTAGTTATGGAATCTGGAGCAATTCATCGCCATAAAAAAGTTTTCACACTTACTAGAGTCATGTGTGGAATATTTCAAAAAATGTTTTGCCATAGTCATTTTAAGCAAGTAAGGATACCAACCACTACCTCACACTGTATCTTTTCTATTATGACTTTCATACCTGACAACCCTTCTTATGATGAAACAAATGAAACATACTAACATAATAATACAAGAAGTAAATGTGACACACACTGTAACCTAAAGAATTTGTCTCTAATACAAAAAGGTGTAAAATGCACAAACACCAAAATCTAACTCACTTCCAAATAATATGAAATCCTCTGTGGTATTAACAAATTATTTGAAAGTGATTTAAATAATTTTTTCTCGTGATGAATCAATATTTTTAACAGACAGAGTTGTTTCCCACATTTTTTGATTCTAGTGTCCTAATTTGTATTTGTTTTTCTGTTTTATTTTTATATGAGTAATGATGTTATTGTAATAAATGTGGAAAATATGGCTAGTATGTTTAGATTTTGCAAGATGTAAAAGTCGCACATTGACCTGACTTGGAAATTTCATAAAAAGATTTTCCGAGTAGCTACCATTATATCATTTATTTAATATATAACTAGTTTCAGGATTTCACCTCTCATTATCAAAAATAACGAAATTCACTTGTTGTGAACCTCAAACATTGTTGCTGCATAAAAACATATAAGAGCATATGAATTATCCATATGATGGTACCTGTCTGTGACGCAATATCTCCACTATACGGTGAGTGGCAACTTTCCTTTTCATAATATTGTTACATATGATGGTGCATGTATACATAAGAGTGTGGTGGTGCATGTATACATCAGAGTGCCAACTGATGAGCAGGGGTACTTGTACTGCCCACTAACCAAGCAATCAAAAAACAGACTGCTTATGAAATGGCACTTGGATGTTTACATGTGTCACCATGTGGATAGTCTACATGCTCTGAGATGGTTATGCATGGCAGTGGCATGTAACATTTCTTCTTAGTGACCTCACAACTGGCGATCTTTGTTGCAATTGCGAATGAGAGGTGAACTCTTGAAACTAGTTATGTCCTAAATAAATGGTACATAGTGATGTCTGTTTGGAGACGTCTAAAATTCCAAGTCAAATGAGCTGTATTACCTTATCCTAAATTCTTTATCATGATAAATAAGATTGTACACTGATTTGACAGTTGAAGGACAGATGTCATGTACATTGGTTTAAGAGCACTCCTTACACTGTTCAGGTGATAGTATGTGGAACACTTACTCGGCGTGCAGTGGAGCCAACATGGATGACTGCGTCAAATGCAAGGAGCGATCGTGTGGGCTCAGAACTGAGAGCAATGGTACGAGCTCCGCCAGGCTACTGCATCGTTGGTGCAGATGTGGATTCTCAGGAGTTGTGGATAGCCGCGCTGCTGGGAGACGCTGCTCAGACACGAATACATGGTGGAACACCACTTGGCTGGATGACATTAGCCGGGAAAAAGAAAGATGGCACAGATATGCACAGTGTCACAGCCAAGGCAGCTGGCATAACACGTGATCAGGCCAAGGTATGTGGAGGCCACAATTGTTCCCTTGTTTAACTGTTTGTGTTTGTGACATGTAATTTTACATGCATGAGCAGTGTGAAAATATGTACATACATAATAATGTTATGAGAAGGAAAGTTGCTTCTCACCATATAGCGGAGATGCTGAGTCACAGATAGGTACAACAAAAAGATTTTCACACTTAAGGCTTTTGCCAATGGCCTTTGTCAACACACACACACACGCACACGCACACGCACGCACGCACGCACGCACGCACAGACACAACTCACACACATGACTGCAGTCTCAGGCAACTGAAACCACACTGCAAGCAGCAGCACTAGTGCATGATGGGAGTGGTGACTGGGTGGGGGTAAGGAGGAGGCTGGGGCGGGCAGGGGAATGGGTAGTATGGTGGGGATGGCAGACAGTGAAGTGTTGTAGGTTAGGTGGAGGGCTGGGGAGAGTTGGGGGGGGGGGGGGTTGTGGAAAAGGAGAAGGGGAAAAAGAGACTGGGTGTGGTGGTGAGATACTAGCTGTGTAGTTCTGGAATGGGAACAGGGAAGGGACTGGATGGGCGAGGACAGGAGGGTTATGGGAACGTAGGATGTACTGCAGGGAAAGTTCCCACCTGCGTATTTCAGATTGGAATGTATACCGCAGAGACAGGCTGGACAGTGAAGGGGGAGGCATGTTTATAGCGATGAGAAGTGCAATAGTATCGAAGGAAATTGACGGAGATCCGAAATGTGAAATAATTTGGGTGAAGGTCACGGTTAAAGCAGGCTCAGACATGGTAATTGGATGTCTCTATAGGCCCCCTGGCTCAGCAGCTGTTGTGGCTGAGCACCTGATGGATAATTTGGAAAATATTTCGAGTAGATTTCCCCACCACGTTATAGTTCTGGGTGGAGATTTTAATTTGCCGGATATAGACTGGGAGACTCAAACGTTCATAATGGGTGGCAGGGACAAAGAATCCAGTGAAATTTTTTTAAGTGCTTTATCTGAAAACTACTTTGAGCAGTTAAACAGAGAACCGACTCGTGGCGATAACATATTAGACCTTCTGGTGACAAACAGACCCGAACTATTTGAAACAGTTAACGCAGAACAGGGAATCAGCGATCGTAAAGCGGTTACTGCATCGATGATTTCAGCCGTAAATAGAAATATTAAAAAAGGTAGGAAGATTTTTCTGTTTAGCAAAAGTGACAAAAAGCAGATTACAGAGTACCTGATGGCTCAACACAAAAGTTTTGTCTCAAGTATAGATAGTGTTGATGATCAGTGGACAAAGTTCAAAACCGTCGTACAATATGCATTAGATGAGTATGTGTCAAGCAAGATCGTAAGAGATGGAAAAGAGCCACCGTGGTACAACAACCGAGTTAGAAAACTGCTGCGGAAGCAAAGGGAACTTCACAGCAAACATAAACATAGCCAAAGCCTTGCAGACAAACGAAAATTACGCGAAGCGAAATTTAGTGTGAGGAGGGCTTTGCGAGAGGCGTTCAGTGAATTCGAAAGTAAAGTTCTATGTACTGACTTGGCAGAAAATCCTAAGAAATTTTGGTCTTATGTCAAAGCGGTAGGTGGATCAAAACAAAATGTCCAGACACTCTGTGACCAAAATGGTACTGAAACAGAGGATGACAGACTAAAGGCCGAAATACTAAATGTTTTTTTCCAAAGCTGTTTCACAGAGGAAGACTGCACTGTAGCTCCTTCTCTAGATTGTTGCACAGATGTCAAAATGGTAGATATCGAAATAGACGACTGAGGGATAGAGAAACAATTAAAATCGCTCAAAAGAGGAAAGGCCGCTGGACCTGATGGGATACCAGTTCGATTTTACACAGAATATGCGAAGGAACTCGCCCCCTTCTTGCAGCGGTGTAGCATAGGTCTCTAGAAGAGCGTAGCGTTCCAAAGGATTGGAAAAGGGCACAGGTCATCCCCGTTTTCAAGAAGGGACATCGAACAGATGTGCAGAACTATAGACCTATATCTCTAACGTCTATCAGTTGTAGAATTTTGGAACACGTATTATGCTCGAGTACAATGACTTTTCTGGAGACTAGAAATCTACTCTGTAGGAATCAGCATGGGTTTCGAAAAAGATGGTCGTGTGAAACCCAGCTTGCGCTATTCGTCCACGAGACTCAGAGGGCGATAGACACGGGTTCCCAGGTAGATGCCGTGTTTCTTGACTTCCGCAAGGCGTTCGATACAGCTCCCCACAGTCGTTCAATGAACAAAGTAAGAGCATATGGACTGTCAGACCAATTGTGTGATTGGATTGAAGAGTTCCTAGATAACAGAACGCAGCATGTCGTTCTCAATGGATTTCAGGTGTGCCGCAGGGGAGTGTTAGAGGACCGTTGCCATTCAAAATATACATAAATGACCTTGTGGATGACATCGGAAGTTCACAGAGGCTTTTTGCAGATGATGCTGTGGTGTATCGAGAGGTTGTAACAATGGAAAATTGTACTGAAATGCAGGAGGATCTGCAGCGAATTGACGCATGGTGCGGGGAATGGCAATTGAATCTCAATGTAGACAAGTGTAATGTGCTGCGAATACATAGAAAGATACATCCTTTATCATTTAGCTACAATATAGCAGGTCAGCAACTTGGAAGCAGTTAATTCCATAAATTATCTGGGAGTATGCATTAGGAGTGATTTAAAATGGAATGATCATATAAAGTTGATTGTTGGTAAAGCAGATGCCAGACTGAGATTCATTGGAAGAATCTTGAGGAAATGCAATCCGAAAACAAAGGAAGTAGGTTACAGTACGCTTGTTTGCCCACTGCTTGATACTGCTCAGCAGTGTGGGATCCGTACCAGATAGGGTTGATAGAAGAGATAGAGAAGATCCAACAGAGAGCAGCGCGCTTTGTTGCAGGATCATTTAGTAATCGCAAAAGCGTTGCGGAGATGATAGATAAACTCCAGTGGAAGACTCTGCAGGAGAGACACTCAGTAGCTCGGTACGGGCTTTTGTTAAAGTTTCGAGAACATACCTTCACCGAAGAGTCAAGCAGGATATTGCTCCCTCCTACGTATATCTTGCAAAGAGACCGTGAGGATAAAATCAGAGAGATTAGAGCCCACACAGAAGCATACCGACAATCCTTCTGTCCACGAACAATACAAGACTGGAATAGAAGGGAGAACCGATAGAGGTACTCAAGGTACCCTCCGCCACACACCGTCAGGTGGTTTGCGGAGTATGGATGTAGATGTAGATGTAGAAAGCTGGTGTTGGTGGGAAGAATCCATGTGGCACAGGGTTTGAGGCAGTCATTTAAATGAAGGATAATCACATTTGGTAGTGTGTTCAGCAACAGGTAGTCCACTTGTTTCTTGGCCATAGTTTCTTGGTGGCCATACATGCGGACAGATGGCTTGTTGGTGGTCATGCCTACATAGAATGCAGCACAGTGGTTGCAGCTTAGCTTGGACCTCATGACTGGTTTCATAGGTAGCCCTGCCTTTGGTGGGATAGGTGATGTTAGTGACCGGATTGGAGTAGGAGGTGGTGGTGGTGGTGGTGGGAGGATGTATGGGGCAGGTCTTGCATCTAGGTCTATTACAGGGGTATGAACCATGAGGTAAGGGATTGGGAGCAGAGGTTGTGTAAGGATGGACGAGTATATTGTGTAGGTTCGGTGCATGGCGGAATTCCACTGTGGGAGGGGTGGGAAGGATGGTGGGCAGGACATTTCTCATTTCAGGGCAAGACAAGAGGTAATCAAAACCCTGGTGGAGAATGTAATTCAGTTGCTCCAGTCCTGGGTGGTACTGGGTTACAACGGGAATGCTCCTCTGTGGTCAGATAGTGGGACCTTGGGAGGTGGTGGGAGACTGGAAAGATAAGGCACGGGCTGTTTGATTTTGTATGAGGTTGGGAGGATGATTACGGTCAGTATAGGCTACGGTGTATATTTCAAGAGGAACTGCTCATCACTGCAGATGTGACGGCCACGGGTGGCTAGGCTGTATGGAAGGGACTTCTGGGTATGGAATGGGTGGCAGCTGTCGAAATGGAGGTATCGCTGATGGTTAGTAGGTTTGATATGCTGAACATGCTGCCAAACATGATACCCTTCATTTCAATGACTGCTTCTCAGCCTGTGCCATGTGGATCCTTCCCACCAACAACAGCTTTTCTGAAATGCGCAGGTGGGAACTTTCCCTGCAATATATACTACGTTCCCATAACCCTACTGGCCTCAACCTTCGTTAGTTGCTGTGCTCACCCATCCAGCCCCTTCCTTGCTCCCATTCCAGCACTACACAGTTGTCATTCAACCACTACTCCCCCCCCCCCCCTCTTCTTCTTCTTCTTCTTTTTCCAACTACTCCCCCCCCCCCTCCCTTCTCACCACCTCCCCTGCCCAACAACTGGATATCTGCCCCTGCTCAGGCGTATTAGGGATTTGATATAGGTACTTCGTGAATTATATTCTGTCATATTATAAAAATCACCACTTGTGCCAAAATAGTCTCGTTTATTTGGTGTAAGTGACAACCGCTGCAATATTAGAAAGGCTCATTGCATTTTATCTAGCAGACAGTGACAAAATAGATTTAATCGTATTGAGAAACAACTCCAGTCTTTGGTACTATTTGCATTAACAGCTTTTTCAGTATTAGACAATGACATTTCAATTTTTCATGTAGCAAAATGTTGGAACTTTGATGAGTTAATAGAGTTCTTTGCAGAAAGTAAAGCACACCATGTAAAGCTGTAGCAAGATTAGAGAGAAAAAATTGCTAGGACCTAAGGATTGAAGAAATGTGTACTGTCTTGCTTGTCACTTATCTTTACTGGTTTTATGTGTCCTATATTTAATTTTATGTCATACAAAACAGCTAGTTATTAGCTAATAGTCAATAAAGAGTGCAAATTTTCTGAAGAGTTGTTCTCCCAGTTACAAATAATCCCATACAGCATTTATTGCAAGTTTTTTAAAGAGGGGTGGGATGTCAAACCAGCTGACTGGGAGCAGGAGAGGCACCACAGGACATTTTAATTTCCACTGTACTGAATTTAGTTTGATGACATCCATTACAAAATATACATGTTTGAATTCCACAGAGCGAAATGCAGTGACGTGCGGTAGAAGAATGCTGTGTGAAGAGGCGTGGCATTGCACTTTGGCACACTTAAAACCAAATAACATTTCCTCAAACACATATGCTTTATGTATCGGGTTCTAAAAGATGTGTGCTACAAAATGAACATATTTTTGAAAAGTCCTATCACAAACACTTGCATGAGGGAACCACTGTCTTGTATTGCCCCAGTTCGCAAATATCGTAAATCCAGGGCTGATGTGCATAGTAATCTGAGTTGTGGGGAGGTGGGTACTCTCCACATGACCGATGATTACATTTAGTGATTTTTCTGTTTCCTCTTCGTTTACTGCTCTCACATCAAATAAAAGCAGAACGGATTTCTGTGGACGGGAGCTATCAAACGAATTAAAATACATTTATATAATCATGGAAGGCCAAAATGTGTTACTAGCATTAATCACCTTGCAGGACAATGTCTCTTTATTATTATCATTATTATTATTGTTGTTGTTGTCGGTTTGCTACAGAAACTTGGCTTTTATTAATATTTTCCACTAAAGCAGTCAATTTATTTGAAACAAAGTGTTTAGTTCCACACTATTGGCTAGTTTCAACAGTCCACTACATTTCAAGAGCATGTTTTCATTGTCTAGCATGTATGGCGTTATGCCGTAATAAAGGTACTGCTATAATAAAAGTACTGGTACTCCAAGAAAATTTACATCCCAAAAACCACACTGAAATGTTTAATATCAGGTCAAGGCCTACTTCATTGAGAATCTGGACATACGAATGTGCACGTTAAGCTGAATTATGCATTTTAGTATAGTTCATGAAATTCTGATGCTCTTGGAGTATCCTCTGATACCTTGTTTCTTTTATGGTATAATATAAGATCTTTTAATGCTTTACATGTATGAACATACTGGCTTCCTACATCACCGTTGCCCCGCAAGCACAGTGATGCCTGTTGTCTAGCGCTCTCAGGCAACTGCTGGAACAAACCTGTTTCTAACAGGTTGCAGAAGAATATTGCAAACGGTGGTTTGAGAAGAATTATTTTCAAAGTAAATTTCCTTTTTTACAAGATGAACTATGTACGAGAATGTATAATGAATTTCTTAAATCACAGAGGGTTTGACTCTCATTTAAAAATCAAGTCTTTGATGACGAGCTATTTAGAAGAATTTCTAGCCCAGAAGGTCAGACGTTTCTGTGGTTATTAAAAATTTTACTGGCACATTTGTGTGCTGTATCTTAAAGTGTAACATGCACAAAAAAGATCAACATTATATGTGAAAGCTTAGCTTCTCCTGCAGCTTATTAATCTTAGAGACCAATATTATATGTGATAGCTTTTCTTTTCTTGTGGTAACACTGTGTATATTAATTTAAACCATTAACTTTTCCTATTTGTGTGTTCACACTGCTTAACAGTGATGTTGCTATTGACTGACTACGTCCTGTGTCCTATGCTCTGAATATCTGCTGTCATCAGCTGGCAAGATCACGTGATATGAGCTATGACTGGCTTACAAAAGCGCATCGCAATCTTATCTTTTGTACTTTGGTAATCATTGTTGTCACAACCGCATCATGGTCACTGATACCAGTTTTGATGTGCACGACCTCAAAAAGGTCAGCCGTATTTATTGCCATTAGATCCAATATATTACCATCGTGAGTGGGGTTCCAAACTATCTGTTCTAGGTACTTTTCAGAGAAGGCATTAAGTAAAGTTTCACAGGATGTCTTATCACATGCACCACTAACAAAACTGTAATTTTTCCCTATTAACTGTTGAATGATTAAAGTCCCACTGATGATTACAGTGTGACTGGGGAACTTACATACAAGTGAACTGAGATTTTCTCTGAAGTTTTCAGTTACATCAGGAGAGGAGTCTGGTGGGTAATAGAAAGATCTGCAGCTTTAATTTCTATCTCGGTGTATTGGAGTTTTTTGTCTACTGTGACAAATACACCACCTCTGTTTCCCATTAGCCTACGTTTTCGATATACACTTAAATTTTCCCCAAAAATCTCACTGCTATCAATTTCAGGTTTTAACCAGCATTCTGTACCTAGTATTATGTGAGCTTCATTGCTTTTCAGGAGCACTGAACTCTGGCACTTTGTTGCAAATGTTTTGGCAGTTTACTACTAGGATTTTAGTAGTCTCACCTGTGGGAGGCATTTGCTTCAATCTTACACTGATGCTGGTGGGTTTCCTACACTATCGTTATCTGGGTTGGATAGAGAGTTATGTAATCTAAATGACCCTTGTGCTGTTGTGTGCACCTCATAAACAGTCAGCCACCTAAGTAGCAGCAGAATTGCAGCAAAGGACAACAGACCTTTAGCATCTAGAGTATCACTGTGGGACAATACCTAAAATGAAAAGGGTTTTGATTTTGCAGAAGAGAGCCATGAAGAATTGTAGCAAAGGACAAATACTACAATCCTTCATGGTTCTCTTATGCAAAACAAAATACCTTTTCACATACACACTGTCCAACCAACAATTTCGAATTGCTATCTTTCACTGAATCTTAAACTGAGCTAGCGGGATGCACTTCACCTGTTTTGGGGAAACTATTTTGTCCAGTGTCAAGAGGAGGCAAATACAAAAGAGTAAGGGTCTATTAATCGTCGGCAGTTCAAACATACTGTGAATGGTGGTACCCATTAGGGAAATGGCAGCAAGGGGCAGGAAAGTACACCAGGTGCGCTCAATGTGTATGCCTGGAGGCATCATTCAACATGTTGAAGAGGCTATTCCAGCAGTCATTGAGGGAAAAGGGTGCAACCAACTGCATACCGAGAAGCATATTGGAACAAACAATGCTTGTCATCTGGGCTCGGAAGTCATACATGTGTCATTCCAGCAACTGGGAGAGAAGGTTGAGAAGACTGGCCTGTGCACGGAGTTTCAGTGAAGCTCACAATTTGCAACATTGTCCCCTTGATTCTGAGTTGAGTGGAAGGACTGAACCAGAAACTTGGAAGGTTCTGTGACAAGGTAGGCTGCGACTTCCTGGACTTGCGCCATAGGGTTGAGAACTGTAGGGTCCCTCCCTCTAAATGGGTCAGATGTACACTACACATGGCTCTCTTCTGCAAAACAAAAACCGTTTACATTTTAGGTTCTGTCCCACAGTGCTATTCTAGATGACAAATCTGGATGTACGAAGCTAAGATACACAAACCATAGAGTTTCAGTAGCTTGGTTTTTTACTAATCATCATAATATGTATAGATTGTCTGTTGTTGCGTACATGATCAACTTTATGTCTCTGTGTAAGCCTTTCACATATGTTTATATTCAAAACTCAAAAATAATGCATGGAAAGTTGTTGTTGAGAATTACCAAATTCCTAGGTAGAAGCGCTGAATCATTGATAGGAGCATCCAAAATACTTGCAGTCCCTCCTTGGGTGGTGGTCCGCCACACACCCAACCTCCATCCCTATGCCACTCCCACCCCCAATCCCTTGTCACAGGGATCATGCCCCTGTGGAAGACCCAAATGCAAGACCTGTCAAATCCACCCACCCAGCACTACCTACTCCAGATCTGTCATTGGCTTACCCTACCCCATCAGAGGCTGGGCTACCTGTGAAAGCAGACATGTTACACACCAGCTCTGCTGCAAACACTGCACAGTGTTTTACATTAGTATGACAATCAACCAACCGTCAACTAGAATGAATGACCACCACCAAACTGTTGCCAAAAATGAGGTGGACCACCTCGTGATGCAACGTGCAGCACAACACACAATGCAAGATTTCAGTGGGTGCTTCACAGCCTTTGCCATGTGGATCCTTCCCACCACCACCAGCGTTGCTGAGTTGCACAGATGGGATCTATCCTTACAGCATACCTTTCACTCCTGTAATCTTCCTGGAATAAACTTAAGCTAACTCACTGCTCCCCAACCCCCACCCAATAGTGTGTGTGTGTGTGTGTTTGTGTGTGTGTGTGTGTGTGTGTGTGTGTCTACACACACCATCCCCTGCCTCAGTACTCTCGTCCCATTTGTCTCTCCACATCAGCTAGTTGTGTGTGTTATCTCATGCTCTAGTCCATGATATCGCATGCCACTGTCTGCCACTTACCCCCTCTATCTGCACCCCTATCTAGCCCACGGACAGCTCTCCACTCTCCCACTAGGTGCTCTCCCCCTCCCTAGCCCACTCCCTCCTTCCTGCCCCTCTCCATCCCCCACCCCAACACAACCCAACCCAACCCCCAACCATGATCTAAGATCATTCCTGCTGCTCAGTATTTGTCATTAATCCTTTTAAGTGCACAATGAGAAAGCTGTGTTACTGTAACAAGTATGTTACATTAACCAAAATTCATGTAGCAAGTGTGGGTTCAGATATAGCTCGGCATGCATTCCACCACAGGCAATTAGGCACATTCCATAGTACAGACGTAGGTCTTGCACAGTTTACTGAATATTTCTGGCAGATTAAAACTGTCAAATGGGCCATGAAGCTGGAACCTTGCCTTTCAGAGGCAATCCTCTCACTGACTGAACTATCCATGCGCAACTCACAGTCCCCCCTCACAGCTTTACTTCTGCAAGTACAGCATCTGTTACCTTCCAAACTTCACAGAAGCTCTCCTGCATCCTTTGTGAGACTAGCACTCTGGATTCAATTTCTGACATGGGATGCTATTTTAATCTGCCAGGAAGTTTCAAAATGTTTAAATGTGAGTGAATTCCTAAGGGACCAAACTGCTAAGATTTACACACTACTTAAACTAACTTATGCTAAGAAAAACACATACAGCCATGCCTGAGGGAGGACTCAAACCTCCGGTGGGAGGGGCCGTGCACTCTGTGACTTGGCATCTCAAACCGCTAAGCCACTCTGTGCGGCAGGAAGTTTCAAAATGAGTGCACACATTGCTGCAGAGTGAAACATTCTGTGGAGACAGTTGTCTGAGTTTCTTCAGTTCACTGTTGTCAATTATTCCTTCATCCAAACCAATGTACTAACATCCCAAGACCTCATAAGTAAGAGGACATCTAGCAACATTATCCATGAAATACTAGTCTGTCGGACCCAAGAGGTTTGTCAGACATGTCATCAGTGATAAGCATCAGTAGGCCAAGAACCACAGCAGTTTCAACCTGTAAATGACTGTAACTAGACATCAAGGACAGATCATCTATTCAGTCAGTATGCATGCTGACAATCTAATTTAATGTTATAATGTTATAGATAGTATCGCTAGCACACTTCAGTCAGGCTGTTTCCTTCCACAGAAGGCAACACAGTCTATTTGTAAGATTGCAGACATTTACTCTTCGCTGTCTGTATTTACAATTGCCGATAACACAATGTATATTTATTCACTTAATGGCAGCTTACTCAAGACATTACGATGTGGGTCTAGAGTGAGATAGACGTTGGGGACATGAAAATGATAGTGTGTAGTGGAACACACTTGTTTCTTGTAACTAGTTTGGAAGCGCTATTAGCAATCTCTTAGCTGCATGCGCTCTCCCAAACCTCTCGCCAAATATACACTGCCCCATTAAGTTTGTATCAACTAAGAGAACTAAGATGGTGAATTACTTATCTTCTGTCATTGACAAATAATGCAGTCTCAGTTCTGTTGTGTAAGCATCCTGTGCATAAGAGATACTGAACAGTTATTAGCAATACAGAGTAATTACACAGTACTTTAAGAATTTTTGTTTAGCAGTTAAAATGAAATTAAATAACACTAATAAATGTAATAATTTTTGACAAAATATTTAGTGTGTGCTAGTTGTCTCGTTCACGATCAGATGTTCACAGCACTGCTTGGTTGTGTTCTTATGGGGCACTCTTCTGCAATGTGTTATAGTGGCTACTGTAGTGGGCCCCTTGATGGGTGTAAAATTACCGGTATGTGGGAACCATCCTGTCCTGCCAGAAATATTAATAATTTCTGGGTACCTGAATGTTGGAGGTAAATGAACAGTAGTGAAAAGTAGAATGTTCAGAATAGATTACACAAAGAAAATGTGGGTAGCAGAGAATCATATACAGTGTGTTTGTTTATAAATAACTTTCCTGCTACCAGTCCAAATTTTCTTCTACATATATTTTACCCAAAATGTTCCAGGAAATGATTCCCATTTTCAAGTGTGTGTTCCTCTTTGTACTATCCATTTTTTATTTAAAACTATGGAAAAAGAAAAATTATGAAAAATGACGTAGTATACAGGCAAACACACTTGAAAGTGAGTAATTTCCCAAAACCGTCATGTCAAATATAAATTAAAAAATGTGCCTAGTAGCAGGAAAGTTATTTATAAAGAAACTTATTATTTTCACAGTTGCAGGCTTTCACAAACCATATCTAACGGATAAAATCAGAGAACCATATACGCTAAGACAAAGAAATGCATTATTAATTTGTATTTTCCTTTAAATAAGCCAATTAAGCATTTGTTGAGTACATCACAGAATCATTTGGCCTTGGTGAGGGATATTGTGTTCATTATTCCATACAAGCCCATAATTACATTTGCATTAATACCTTGCAAATATTAATCAAGTAGCTTAAAGAAGAGTAGTTTGGTCTCCAGTGAAAAGTGAAAGTTCCTACACGGTCGTTCTGTGGCCTGTTGGCTCAGAATGGGGCACATCGCATTTTCTGCAACTAGGCCCTCATAAATGTGTTAGACAGTGGGTCACAGCAACTCAATGCAGTGACTGCTCACCAATCCTCCTAGCAAGCCCACCAGTGAACGATACAACATAAGGTCTGTGGTATGTGGTACACTTCCTTTGACTGCAGCCCATTTTAATCGTTCGAGTCTCCGATCTTTTGCACCTTCTGAGATTGCAGTTTTCATCAGTTTTGGGTCATTGGTCAAAAGTTGTGTGTTATTCATCCAGTGGTGCAAGCTGTTAGTCCTGGTTCAAATTTCTTTCTTCTCTCAGTTCACCAGCAATGCTTTTCAACTCTGCACAGTGTGTTAGATTTCATCCTGTCATCAAAAGTAAGGTGGCATCATGTACCTTTATGTTATGGTAACATGGACTACATCAAGGTCTGGGCTTTAATTGCAGCCCACAGATCTGTTGTCCTAATATCTGTGCTGAGACTGTTAACAGTTGTAAAGAGGATGAGAAATTCAGCAGAATGTCCTAGGCTCCAATAAGTAGAGGTGATAGGTAGATTTTGAGGAAGGGACCTTGGTGGAAAGTGGTTTATTGGCTGCCTTGTCAAAGGCAGGTATTCTGTTCTCTGCCTTCATAAGATCTATTCTTCAGTGAGTGAAGAATGTAGCAAACTTTTGCGACTGTTCTCGAGTCCATAAAATCATGGGATTTGCTGACTCTGAGAAAGGAAAGCTGGAGGGCTGCCTTGACAAATGATTTATGGAAATGGGTTTGTGGCACCCCCCACTAAAAGCAGGTCTTGCACAAATGTGCAGGCATTACAGTGTTGTATGATCTCCTTCCTAGCACCGAAGTTTCACTTTTCTGGAAATAATTCCCACTACTTATGCAGCATATCTGCACATTTCCTATGTTGAGTACTTGTTCAAACCAGTTCCGATCATATCCTTCAAAGTAAATCAAGGTTACACGAAAACAGAAATATACACATCATGTACCAATAGTTAAAAGTAAAGCATGATGCCCAACTGTCTTTTCAAGTATCATTACAGATAAATCCTTCGTCCATGGGTATTTAGCTGTTATTAGACATGGTTGTATTGAAGGAAGTTGATTAGCATAGCTTAGAGCAGGGGCGGGCAGGAATCCTGCACGTGTGCGGTGCACTTGCACGTGTGCAGTTAGCAGGTGTTCTGCATGCACACAGGGGGAAGCTGGCCACCCGTTTATCTCCCCTTCCCACTATACCGTCCCTCCACTCCTTCCTGTACTGCGTTTTGTTTCCTAGCTTGTTTATTGAATGAAGTAATAAGGTTAGTAGGAGTGCCTGAAAGAAAGAAATCATGGATTGAAAGAGTACCTATTACCTATGATACATTTTATTTAATTATCGCAGGTGGAGTTTACAATACGTTTAATGTCTGGAACAAAATTTCTACATACAGACAAACGCAAACAGTTACATAAATTTTCATCACTGATGTGTGCTCTTAACCAAGGTGTATTAATTTTCATAACAGAAAAAAATCTCTCACAAACTATGTCGAGCCAAACATTGACATTATCTTCGTGGCTTCATGATGGAGACGAGGAAACTCTTGCTGTGGAAAGTCATGGTAAAAGTCTATTACACGTCTTGCCAAAAGGAACTTGTCTCTCAGACGAGAATTACAATGTAGATCTATTAATTCCATTTGCAAATTGGGATGAATATCATCTACAGAAACAGCAAATGGTCTCGAGAACCATTCAAAAGCTTGGGATAAATATGATATATCCCCAAATCGCTTGAGAAATTCCTCTTTTATTGCACTAAGTATGGAAACATATTCTTTGAAATTCTGTTCTTGCACAGTAGACAGAGTAGGGAAATGCACTGCGTTCCCTGACGAAAGCTGTCGTTTCCGCAGCTCAAGCTTACTAGTGAAAGCTTGCACCTTTTCAGCCATTTCACAAATTAGCTGATTTTCTCCTTGCAAACTTGTGTTCAATGCATTCATGTGTCTGGTAATGTCCACTAAAAATGCAAGGTTGGCAACCCAGTCTGGATCTTCTAACTTGGGGACGTACATTCCTTTGTCCTTTAAAAACTGATTTATTTGTATTCTCAGCTCAAAAAATCATTTGAGTACATTACCGCAGCTAAGCCAGCAGACACACTGTACTCTTCCCCAATTTCAGCTAAATATGTGTGAAACTGTCTATGTGTAAGCCCGTGGGATCTCAAATAATTATCTGTCCGAATAACCACTTGCATGACGTCCCCCAGTGTTGCTGCTTTTGCACAGAGTACTTCTTGGCGCAAAATACAGTGGATGCTGTACAATGATTCTTCTTTATGCTGTAGCTTTTTTTCTTAGTAATCCAACAAATCCCATTTGTTCCCCTTTCATTGCAGGTGCTCCTGCTGTTGTCACTGACACCAAACATTCCCTGTTTAAGCCAGCTGAATCGACAGCTTCTTCAACGGCTTTTAGGATGTCCGTGCTGGTGTTCATGCTTTTTAAAGATATAATATCTAAAAAAATCGTCTGTTATGTGCAGAGCAGTGTCCACGCTGTGGACATAAATCACTAATTGTGCGGTGTCTGAAATATCTGTGGACTCATCAAGTGTGATGGAAAATGCAATAAACTCCTGCACTGCACTCCTTAATTAACAGTAAATGTCACCTGCCATGGGACTTACACGACGACTTACAGTCCACCGAGAAAGAGTGATAGCTCGAAATTGATTTGCATTCAGTTGGCAAAGTAAGTCAGAAGCGTCATTGATGCACTCCTTTATAAAATCACATTCAGCAAGTGGTTTTCCTATATTAAGTGCAATCTTATAACTTGCACGTACCGCTGGGCTGTCATTGTTGTCAGTCCTGAAAAACTGAAAACAGTGCTCCATAAAATGTTAAATTAGATGAGAGACATGACGAAAGAAAGTTGCAGATCTCTCATGACAACAGCAACTTATGTCAGATTCATCTAGTACCATCAGATTGCTCATCTTAAGCTCAGTCAATTTCCCCATCTGCTCAGAATCGACAATAAATTGTACTTGTCCTTGTGAAATTTATTATAATGGCGTTCAATACTAAACTTCTGCAGACCAGCAAGAATACTGCCACGTATTAAACATTTCGAATTTTCACATTTTTGCACAAAGAAAAATTGATTCTCCCACTCCTTTTTAAAAGATAGCAAATCTCTAATTCTCCATTTCCTTGATTCACTCTGCATTTTCCTGTTCTTGTTCTTGAAATACAACATTCACTACTTAGTGGTCGCTTCGCATCAACGTTCGCAGCTTAGCCTGGTACTACACTGCCTGGTACTACACTGCCGGCTGTCGCCACTGTCCCGGTCGACGATTGCATGCGAGCACCACACGTGCACCACTGTAGGCTCATGAGCTACGTGCAACGTTTGCCTGCCCCTGGCTTAAAGGCCTTGAATGGCCTGATGAACAGGGAAGGCTTGCAAGAGTAACTTCAAATTTTTTTAGTTATTATGTTCACTCTGATCAAGATGGTGTAGTAATAAGACTGGACTCATATTCAGGATGATGGCAGTTCAAATGCTGTGGTGGCTCCTTTGAAGGGGCGCAGCTGACTTCCTTCCTCATCCTTCTCAAAGTTTCTGTTCTGTCTTCACAGACCATATCATTTGAATGTTAAACCCCAACCTTCCCTTTTTCTTATTTTCACAAACTGCTCCATTAAATTGGTAATTCACAGTCTTATTGAAAGATTGTGTGCTAATAATGAAAATAGATTTTTGTGTCTACAGGTTTTGAACTACGCACGGATATACGGTGCAGGCTCTGCTTTTGCCGAGCGTGTGTTGCAGCAATTCAATCCAGGTATTTCAGAGAGTGAGGCTCGTTCTTCTGCAAGGCGCATGTTTAGTCTTACCAAGGGTCGTCGGCTATTCAGACCGCTGGAATCTTTAGTTGATATCTTGGGAGAGAAACCCGTGTCCAAGACTGAAGCTCTTCGGTGTGCACGAAGGTGAGTAAAATAATAAGATAGTGACATTTCATTCCTTATAACATTTATGAACAAACATTGGCACTGTTTAAGATCTCTGGAACGGTGCATAGAAGTGACCAAAGTGTTTGAGGTGGTGGTGATCAGCTATCTTGTTGGGAGGTGGATGTTATAATTTGTGTTAAAAATAACAGAGAATGTAGCACACTGTCATTTAACATGCATCACGCTGTCTACATGTGAGTGCTCCAGTGGTATGGAGCCACAAAGAAGTAGCAACTGCTGAGGAAAATATTTTGGCAGCATAATACCACATCAGCAATGTTTCCAGTCTTCAGATCTGCACAAAAACATATAAAAGCTCTATGAATGTAAGTTGCTTGCCAACCATCAATACAAACATCAAGTGTATCGTTGACTACTGCTGTGCACAGGTGGTAATTAAGGAGATGCTATTGGCAGAGGATGACACAGTAATCGGTCAGTGCCAATGAACCTGCGGGGGCCTGTGGACAGAGTTTACTTTTATGTTTAGAAAAGTTATGGATACTAGTTCAGGGTTCTCAGGAGGAAACATTAGTAGGACAGCAGAGATGAATAGATGACTGACCCTTTGATCTCATCCAAGATTCACTACTAAGAAGTAGCACTATTTGATGTCATTAATTGTGTAGAAACTGGTAGGGCTGGGAAGCACCCTAAAATCCCAGTGACACTCCAATTGTTGATGCGCACAGTGATCATTTTACCCCCAACTCTCCCTCTCCAAGGAATACAGAATTGCATTCTGTCTTATACTTTGCAGTTACATCTTCTTTGATGAATGTGATGTCTGTTTTTGCATGCTGTCACTGTTTGCAAACTCTCTCTCATCTGGGTAATTGAGGGTCCTAGTACCAGAGGAAGCTATCCCTCATATGACTGTATCTGAGAAAAACAGTGTTTCATGTAGATCATTGAGGGGTAAAGGAGAGCAGTCCTCGACAGGCACAGACAAAAGAGAAAGAGAACTTGCTAGCTTTTGGAATAAGTCTGTCATCAAGCATAAACATATACAGGCACATACGCATGCATTGTAAGGGCACAGGAGAGAGAGAGGGGGGGGGGGGGGGCAGGGGTGCACACGCACATCCTACACACTAAATAACTAGAAAATACAATAAATTTTTTAAAAAAATATTAGTTTTCATGAAATTGATTTTTGCGAAACTATGAGTAAATAAGGGTTACAAATGAGTTTTTTTAAAACACTAATATTAAAGTATTTGAAAGTGTTTTAAAATACAATTCATATGACAAATATCATATTTCTCCAACATGTTCATTGAAATCAGCAGTGGTTGATGCTGACAACTACCTCAGAATGGATGGAAAAGCGCACATCATGTAGATTTCATAGTTTCAGTGCAACAATGTCTCATCTTGCTGAAATAATTATAGTAACTCAACCATCAGCATAGTAATATACACGGAAGCTCTAAAGAGACTGGTATAGGCATGCGTGCTCAAATATGGAGATATGTGAACAGGCAGAATACGGTGCTGCAGTTGGCAGTGCCTATACAAGAACAAGTGCCTGCCGCAGTTGTTCGATTGGTTACTGTTGCTACAGTGGCAGATTTAAGTGATGTTGAGCAAGGTGTAATAGTCGGCGCATGAGTGATGGGACACAGCATCTCCAAGGTAGCAAGAAGTGAGGATTTTCTCATACAATCATTTCACGAGTGTACTGTGAAGATCAGGAATCTGGTAAAACATCATATCTCAGGCATAGCTGCAGCCAGAAAAAGATCCTGCAAGAACGGGACCAATGACGACTGAAGAGAATTGTTCAACAACAGAAGTGCCACCCTTCTGCAAATTGCTGTAGATTTCAGTGCTGAGCTATCAACAAATGTCATCGTGTGAACCATTCAACGAAACATCACCAATATCAGCTTTCAGAGCCAAAGGCCCACTCGATGTACCAGTGATGACTGCACAACACAAAGCTTTATGCCTCGCCTGCACACATCAACAACAGCATTGGACTGTTGACGACTGGAAACATGTTGCCTGGTCAGACGAGTTTTGTTTCAAATTGTATCAAGTAGATGGATGTGGATGTGTATGGGTATGGAGACAACCTCATGACTGTTGAAGCTGGGGCTCTGTAATGTTGTGGGGCATATGCAGTTGGAGTGATACAGAACCGCTGATATATCTAGATATGACTCTGACAGATGACACGTACATAAGCATCCTGTCTGATCACCTGCACCCATTCACGTCTATTGTGCGTTCCGATGGACTTGGGCAATTCCACCAGGTCAATGTGACACCCTACACGTGCAGAATTGCTATAGAATGACTCCAGGCACACACTTATGAGTTTAAACACTTCTGATGGCCACAAGCTCCCCAGACATGAACATTATTGAGCATATCTGGAATGCCTTGCAATGTGTTGTTCAGAAGAGATCTCCACCCTCTTGTACTCCTACACATTTATGGACAGCTCTGCAGTATTCATGATGTCAGTTCCATCCAGCACTACTTCAGGCATTAGTCAAGTCCATGCCACATAATGTTGCAGCACTTCTGTGTGCTCACGGGGGCCCTACACAATGTTGGGCAGGTGTACCAG
The DNA here is from genome assembly GCF_023898315.1 of Schistocerca nitens. Lineage (NCBI taxonomy): Eukaryota > Metazoa > Arthropoda > Insecta > Orthoptera > Acrididae > Schistocerca > Schistocerca nitens. The sequence continues at coordinate 863,840,349 of NC_064617.1, forward strand.
TTTCTTTGGCTCTTCAGTGTATAAAGATGCATCTGTAAGGTGATATTTAGATCTCAAATAATTGCACTTTTTTCCTTTCTTTTAGCTCCAGTCTGATATTTTTAAAGAAAAAGGCATTTATGTTTTTCTTAAAATGACTGCTGCAAATTTCCTGATTACAAAAATTTTGCATCACCATTACATTTTCCCATTATTATTTTGTGGTTGACTGGATTATTATTCTTGAAGTCTTCCTTCTTCACTTTCACACCACAGATAGCTTAGGAATGTGTGATTATCCAATTAACTTATACCACTGGTCTGGTATGTACATACAAGTCATGTATCCTATTTATTTCTCTCATATCAAAATCAATGTTATTAAATAATAGGATATCCCCTGTAGGAAGATATATAATGCTGAGGATCGTCATACAAACCCAGTCAAACAAAGGCCTGCTGTAAGGTGATCATATTACCTTTGTTTTGTTCTTAACCCCAATAGGCAAATTAAACCAACTTCCTTGTATGAAATATGTTTTGTGTTACCTACAGTATGATATACGAACAACATGCCACTTCAGAAAGCCTCTGTATGACTTGTTTGGTGGCCATATAAACGTAAAGACATTTTCTCTGTTGTGTTCATGAATGCTGAGAGTGATACCTAAAGATGTCTGAGACAGAAGCTAGCTGGAATAGAAAAATGGGCTGAATCAAGGGGATAATCTAACCCCCCTACTTTTCATCACCGTTACGGATGAGATAGTGGCAGGGGAGGCAATATAAATAGGAGATGAAGATATAAAAGCAATGGTGTTTGCAAATGATTTAATGCTGTGGAGAAATAGAGGAGGAGACGAATGCTAAATGTATGGGAGGAAGTGTGGTGGAACAGTATGGTCGAAATTAATGCAAAGAAATGAAGAGGGATTCTGACAATGAGGAATAAGAGAAGAGCAGCAACAGATAAAAGTATTAGAGGGCATGTACTAAAGAAAGTGGAATATTTCAAGTACCTGGGGAGCATAATACAAGACAGTGGGAGAAATGATAAGGTGCGTGAAATTCGAAGGCAGGCCCATGGTTTTCTGCAGAGTGAAAGAAGCCTGATATAGAGCAAGGATATACCGCCAAAAGTAAGCAAGTGTTATACTGAGATTATGCTCCAGTACCCAAGTATGCATCGGCAATGTGTGTAATGAAGAAAAGGCCAGTTAATGGCTTGCGGGGTCAGATTTCACAGCAGCAGACTAGGACTTGATAGCATAAATAGTGTAAGTGAGACAGTAAGAAAAATAGTGAAAAGAAGACCATGGAAAAAGACAAGAGTAAGATAAAATGGCTCTGTTACTAGAATCAGAGTTGGCAGAATACTAAAACAGACTCACGAAATGACAGTGAGAAGCAAGAGACATAGAGGAAGACCGGGAGACGGAATGTGTGATGAAGAGAGGAAAAGACTGGGACAGAGTGGCATGAGGAACATGGTGGAAGGACAGGAAAATATGGAAAGACTTACACCCCAGACAGACAAGTCAGGGGGCTTGAAAGTGTATAAGATGAAGATGATGAGCACCATCCTCTTATAATGTCTCTTAAAGTTTGCATGGTGTGGCTGCCCCTGCTCTGTACTTGCCACAATATAATTTTACATTATACTCAAATGTTACTTCAATCTGCTTACTGAGGAATCATTTTAATCATGTTTATAATCATGAGTGCACTGTTTCTGTGTAATTTTTCCAGATAAAAATTGAATCTGAATGGTAAAATCATTTAATTTGTAAAAGTTTCAAAAAAAATTATAGTTTTGTGTCCTCAACTAATGAAACATAACAGCAGGACCTGAGGTTAGATTTTGCTGCATGAATGTTATACACACAGCCAGCACCTCGCTTGTAAGCACAAATTTTTTGTATGCCACACACGGTCTTCACTCTTCATTCTTCTGTGCATTTTTCAAGACTTTTCATTATAATTTTCCTTCTTCCCAATACTGGCGGCAGCAGCAGTTGCCTCCATTTTGTATACACATAATTGTCAACTTTGTGATATCTACTGTTTCACATTCAAACTTCCATTAATGTAATTGGCATCAGGATTACATTTATTTTATATTAGATGCCTCTGAAATATTGTTGTAATAAGAAAGTTTAACAAACTATGTTAACTTGAGTATTAAAGAATTGAAAACAAATAATTTCAGATATTATTGTATTGACAGATTGTGGTTACAATCCAGTCATCTTTAGATGTGGGTAACTTCATTTGTCACTGAGAGTCTTGCTGACTTGAAATCTGTGGATCTGAATAAATGGCTTAGATGGCATGTGGGCTATATTATTTACCAGAGGTTTTGACACATGATAATGAACAGAATGAACTGTTCAGACACTATAAACTCCTTTTTTTCCATATGTGCAGGACAGCTCTCTCTGCCACAAGGCCTATCAACTGTTCACCCATAGGCATGTGAGAATAATGGAAGAACTGGTATTCAAAAACGTGCTCTTACTAATACATCTCTTTCATATGCATTTAGCTGTTTACACAAGTGTAACAAATATTAATGCTGGAAGCATTATGAAAATAATGATATTCAAAAAGATATTGCAACATGCCTCCTGTTAGTACTTAAAACAAGTGAAGGGTGATTTTAGTCTAAGCAGTTTCGTCATAATCAGATGGTATAATTGTGGATATAGCATACATTGATTTCTATTTTCTTGTGCGTAAAGATAGAGCCTTATGGCTTCAGAATTGATACAAATTAAACCGGGGGGGGGGGGGACGATGCAGCTGAAGGGATTTATAAATTAAAATAAGGAAATAAATGGTACTTATTTTCCTTGGTGAAAATGGTATTGTATGGTTTCGCACCACACTTGTGGCTGCAATATCATAATAATGCAAATGTTACAACAATTAACATTAAGTCACTCTGAATCACATAACTATTAGTAAAAGGATAGATTGCTACTCACCATGTAGGGAAGATGTTGAGCTGCAGATAGGCACAACAAAAAGACTGCCAAACAAGTAAGCTTTTGGGCAAAAAGGCCGTCATCAGCATTAGATAACACACACACACACACACACACACACACACACACACAGTCTCTGGCTGCCAGAGGCTGTGGTCACGTGTGTGTGATTGGTGTGTATATGTTGTCTAATTGTGATAAAGACCTTTGGCTGAAAGCTTACATATTTGACAGTCTTTTTTTTTTGTGCCTATCTGTGACTCAACATCTCTGTTATATGGTGTGTAGCAATATATCATTTCATAATATTGCACTATTTCATCCTGAATTTTCCACTGTTGAATTATAGAACTCGTTTATATATGGTGTCACAAATGTTATGGCATTAAATATTGTATGTTTTGCTCAACAGGATGGGAAAACCTGTCAGTGAACTTTTTCACCCACCTCAGTGGGAAGGAGGCACTGAATCAGCCATGTTCAATCGCCTGGAGGAGATTGCTTGCAGTGCGGAGCCACGAACCCCTTTTCTCAGCGGCCGCCTGACACGTGCTCTCGAGGACAATGATGACAGGACACTGCCAACAAGAGTCAACTGGGTTGTGCAGAGTGGGGCCGTCGACTTCCTCCACCTGCTGCTTGTTTCTCTTCGCTGGCTTCTGCCACTGAGTGCTCGCTTCTGTCTGAGCTTCCATGATGAGGTATGTGATTATAGTTTCAGAGTTTAATGTTGGTTTTTAAGTTAGCTGTTTGCATGTTCCATAGACTATAACTAAATTGGTCCATACCGATAGGGTCTGAGTCCAGTTGATTGACGTTTGAGTAAAATGAAAATAAATAAATATTATCCTCAGAACCCTAGAGAATACATCCCTAGGTGGTGGATTGGGGATTGGCAGTCAGCAGCTCTGACGTTTGAGTAAAATGAAAATAAATAAATATTATCCTCAGAACCCTAGAGAATACATCCCTAGGTGGTGGATTGGGGATTGGCAGTCAGCAGCTCTGACGTTTGAGTAAAATGAAAATAAATAAATATTATCCTCAGAACCCTAGAGAATACATCCCTAGGTGGTGTATTGGGGATTGGCTGTCAGCAGCTCCTATCTGTTGAAATGCAGGACAGAAATAAAATGTCTCCTGTAGACCAAAAGCACTGGAGTGAAAAATCCATTAACAAATCCAGCTGCGATAGACCCAGCAAGTGAATAATGGATAAAATACATTCTTTCAAACACAGAACAAGCCTCAGAAAGAATGGAAATAATGGAAGATGACCCAGCTTTTCCCAAGGAGTAAGATTTGGTACATTGAAAATACAGAAACTGACAGGGAAGGTAGAGGAAGTGGTGGACTTGATGAACAGGAAGAGACCAGATATTCTAGAATTGTCAGAAACCAGGTGGAAGGGTAATGGAAGTAGGTAATTGTGGAGCAGATATGGGTTGTACATAAGTGAGAATGATGAAAAAGGAAGGAAGACACAGAGTGGCAGTAGTTATGCAAGGAGGGTTGAAAGAGGAACTTGAAGGGAATGAGTGACAAGATAGTGATAGTGAAAGTGAAAGGGTAGGAAATGGAAATGGTGCTCATATATGTGCCACAAGTTGGATGCTCTACATAAGAGAAAATGGGGAGTTTGCAGACAACTAATTGGACAGGTGATCATTGTACTGGTGGACTTAAATGTACATGTGGGAAAGGAAAGATAAGGGTATGAGGAAGTATTTGGAGTGGAAGGGTGGAGAAGGAGAAACAGAGGACAGAAATTGTTAGACTTCTGTAAAAGGAATGAACTCGCAGTTGCCAACACCTGGCTTAAGAAGAAGGAAAGTCATAAGGTAGTGTGGTACAGCCTTAATTTGTCAACTAAATTCATGGTAGACTACGTATGTGACCAGGACATGAATAGGGCAGTGAAAGATGTTAAGGTAATACCTTCCTAAGCCCTAGATAGTGATCACCATCTTTGAGTAGTGACAGTAAGAGGTATTAAAGAGGAAAAGGGAACAGGAAGGTAAGAAAGAAAGACAAATGTGTGGAAGCTGAAAGCAGAGAAATGCAAAGAATTATTTCAGAAAATAGTAGAAAGCAACGTACCAGGGGATGAAATGCAGTTAGTAGAGGAAGAATGGAGAAGCAGTTTTCTTACCTCACTCAACTTTGCGGATTTTATTGGGACACATCCTGTCGGGTATGCTAGATTGATGGGTGTATTGGGTAGAGGTTGTCCTGCTGGAGGCAGTTGGAAAAAATGTCTGATTATATCACCTATGAGATCTCAGGCAAGAATGCAATGAAGCAACAAGTCTTGTTGTAATAAATTTGCCAGAAAGTTTTAAAATCAAAAACATCTGATATCTGCACTTGCTTCATGAGAAACTTGTTGGTTTTCTGCTGTTTACAGTCATTTTTGAAATCTGATCCATTAGTATAGATTTGGCCATTCTTCATTAGTGATTGTTTTACAAGACTGAAGTTCCAGTTTTCAGAGAAGGAAAGAAATATCCTTGACTGAGAAGTATAATTCTATTTTCTGAAAGCAACCTGTGTCAGTCAGGGTGAGGAGCACACTAGTCAAATCATGGGTTTTGTTGTTCCACTACTATTCTCCAAGAACAGATGCAATTCATGGAATGGAATATCATCATGAATGTAACCAAGATGGGAAGAACACACATTGTCAGAGTCTTTGTTGTACTGATTCTCATTGTAAATCTTGTTTTTCTTCCAAGATGTGTTTCTCTGTTTCTTTTTGGATGTTAAATCACTTTCAGCAGTTGCTAAATAGCAGAGGCTGGAAATACCGCTTCACTTGTAAATTACTTTATTTTCACACGACCGATTTCCGACTGTTATAAGTCCATCCTCAGGTATCATAGCTGTGCAGTGGTCCCCGAGCACCGCGTGTACCAGGCACGGCTGCCTATGAGCGCAGTTCTGCAGAGATGATGTTAACTATAAAAAAACTAAGTTTACCAAATTACCATATTTAGTAGTAGTATCAGATAAAATTGCACTGGTGTTTAAGAAAACCAACATAGGAATCAGCTTTTACACAGACAATACACTAAGAAAAAAAATCAGGCATGGAACAGGTAGAACAAATCAGTCTGCAAGATCAGGGATTTACAGAATAGAATGTGGTTCATGCACAAAATGTTATATTGGACAAACTGGGTGGGCATTTAATGACAGGTTTGAAGAACAAATCAGACAGGCAGAGAGCAATACCTCTACCTTTAGCAAACACTTAAGTGAGAATAAACATATGGTCAACAACGTAGATTCATACCTTAAAATACTGCATACTGTGCCTAAAAGTAGAATCATGAATATTCTAGAAGAAATAGAAATTTACAACTATATTAAAAATCATCCTAGTGACCTGCTTAATGATCAAATGGTTTAAAAAATAAAAGATTTTTAGATAACATCCAGTCCGTTTTATGTACAAATGACAGATTTTAAAATAGCTTACGGGCGCAATACCCTTGACATCTGATGGGAGTTTACCACCCTGACATTTTGTACAGATGAGCATGTAAATGAGGTTTTATAAAAAATATGTGGATACTTCAAAATTATATTAGTTACTGTGAAGTTTCATATCCGCCACCACTTGCAATGTATCAATTCTCTTATTTTATGTATTTTAGGATCACAAATTTTATGTGATGTATCTGACCAGTTTAATCTCAAGTCATAAGTAACAAATTTTATGAGTAATCCTGGTGTTTTTACTGTAAAGAAAAGTTTATGGACTCTAACAAAGGGAAAAAAGCATACTCCAATGTATTTTATTTTTGTATATTTTTATAAATGAAATGTAGCCTCGACATTTCATTGTATCCGAAGAATGTGATTTATTGTATCAATCTACTTCAACAGTGATTCATAATGTACAGTTATTTTATGACACTTATTGAAAACATTTTAAGCAATTTCAATGGAATAGTACAAGTATTTACTTAGTCTTGTTTGCTATAATAGAGCCTGGATGCAGGATGCATCCTGTATTTGTGCGGAGGCATTTTAATGTTTTGTCCCGATTTGTGGTGCTGCACAGTGAATTGGATTGCTGGCAAGTGTTTTACGCCATTCATATTTGTAAAATGTATACGCACACAGAGTATTATATATCAGAGCTCTGTCTTCATCTCATTTACGACCGCTTAAGTCATTGTGAGAGCTTTTTAACAGATAACACATGTATTATCCCCTATTATGTTATAAATAAATATTCCCATCCTGTCCTACTACCCCTTACAATCATAGCAATAATTAGAAAGCTGTATGATGTTGACAGATGAAAAGACTTTATGATATAAAGCTTATAAGTTGTATCCTTGGTGTGCACTATCTTTGCTACGTGCACAGGCAGTACCTTTAGTAAATGTATTTTCACACCAACAGACTTAGCTCCACATGTTGTCAGTGCACCTGAGCTTTTATTTGCGATAGATTATTAGAACGATGGTAAGGTGGTAACATTGATAATACAGCACATATTTAACAACATTTTACGATGCAATAAGTGTTGTACTCATCAGATCTTGTGGGACTCTCACAGTCAAAAGGCTGCATTTTGATGACAACATGTACTCATGGCAGATAGTCTTATATTCTGACAGAATGTAAGTTATGTACATTTCTCACCAATATTTATAATTACACTGCTATCTTAATGAAATGTTTGTTTAATTATGTATATAACCCTGTGCTTCATTTTTATATTTTTTTTGTTTAGGTAACTTTTGCAGTGTTACTTGAAAATGGCCATAAGGCCAAAATTGCAATTGTAATAATAAATATTTCATACAGTCAACGGCGACTGTGATGTCTTTTAAGAGAAATTTATCAGTCCAACCCAAATAATTTTCACATCCTGTACAGCCACTGACCCACAGATATTCGCGAATTACTACATCAACCCGTTCAGTGGGCGTCGTAGAAAGAATTGCTCACCATAATGTCTCAAGCTGTTCATAAACATGCCACACAGAGTTTTAGGTATGAGAAGAAAGTTCAATGCAAATAATTTCCAAACTTAAGTTATTCCAAATTCTCAGATCTTCACTAAAATGTTCAAAACTGTGGTAATTTTACACTCACACTAAAAAACTGATAAAATATAAGATTTTCCTCATCTTAATATGACACTGTGTGACATGATTCCACATTGATCTGCACAGTAAGACTGTTCCTGAGCGACTCCTAGAGACACAGGACTGTAGTACAAACAACTACTCGAAGTGCAGGAACTGCTTGATCCTTACAGGCTGATGAGTTAGGCAACCATCCAGAACAGCACCTGCCCCTAAGTACTCATGGTAATTCCTAAATCAACCAGAAGCATTACAAAGGGCAATTTGTAAAAGAAAGTTTGAATTTATGAAACCAACTTTAATTTAAATAAAACAAAATATGGACTATATGCAGAAATGAAATTCTACCTGATTTAACACTTAGCATTTGTTCTGGATGCTTTAATACAAAAGCTTGCACACTCTGCACGAGGACTTTCCCACACATACATTTCACATAGTTTGTAATAAAATAAAATTTCCACACTTTATGTATGTCCTCCGTGCACTCTCTCTCTCTCTGTCCCTCAACAACATTCACACAACAAAACATAAATAAATAACAATTTTGAAAGTAATTATTCTTATGTCATCAGGCTATTATAATAAAGCAAGAAAGTCCTAGAAAAACAATGTATATGAAATGATCATTGTAGTTGTAGTTTCAATTGATATTATAAATGAATATGTGAAAAGCTTAAGTTTTCAGGTAAACTTGTGTTGGAGATAATGAACTAAGACTTTTACGGTATAATTGTCGTATCAGTACAAGTCTGAATATGGAGTATGAAAAAGGTTGAATAAAATTTAATAATGTTTCTTTATATTCATTGGGAGTGTGCATAACTGATCATAATCATGATAGCCAGCTCACACTGCCCCAGTGGCTTAAACAGTTGTGCTTATGTGAGAACACAAAAGGCTGCTCTCTTTCCGGCTACACGGCAAGTCACTCTAAAATTGCGTACTTTGGTGCGTGGTGTAAAGACTCTGAACAGTCTGCCGTGATACGTGATGAACAACAATAATTGTTCACTTGTTGTCCACGACAGAAAAAACAGTGGAGGAGGAGCAAGTACAAATGTGAGGCACCTGTCTTTATTGTTGATGCTGATATACACAGGAACGGCGTAACTAACAGACTAAGGCCTGTTATTCGTGGAAGTGCAAAATGTGTGTATTGATTTCTCTGCTTTGTGAGCATAGGGCTGCAGACATTTCATCATATCACATCAGTTTGGTCCCAGTGAGTATTATTGTGACTGAGGCCCTTTTGGTATAAAACAATATAATCACAATGAATTTCTGTGTTGTGGAATGATTGAGTTGATGTGCAAATGTAATGTGGTGTCAAGTGAAAAAATATGCCAACAGTGGGAACATGCTGACAATTTAATGCAGGGGCAGTCAACATTTTTTACCTACTGCCCACTTTTGTATCTCTGTTAGTTGTAAAATTCTCTAACCACCCACCAGTTCCACAGCGACATTGGTTTATAAAACAGGAAAGTAACTTTATAAAAGCTATAAAACAGAATTATAGCAAGTTAAAACATATAATAATTACTTACCAAATAATTCATGTCAAAATTTTATGAAAATGCAATGAGATTTTTTTAAAACCCCTACTGCATACCATCCACCATGAAAGCTGGAACACCTAGTAGTGGGCAGTAGGGACCAGGTTCACTGCCACCTGTAGCAGTTCGCATTCTTTTATTCTTTGCTTGTTGTCCTCGGTGTCGACATACTGGCTGAAAAAATTGGGGTTGTACATGCAGCCACTGTGTACTGTAAATGATGTAGCCAGCAGATGCACAGTTGCGTTTCACAGTCTTTTACTTTCACTGTTCACAACCCCCCGATAGTACACAGTAATATGGCCAGTGCACAATTTTTTTAACTTTCTATGAGCCTCAATAATAGTTTGCAGGTGAACATCCACATACTGTTACAATAGTTTACTGTTGAACATCTACGAGCAGTAAAAACCTAACCACAAAGTTCACAGTCCTTGAAGAAAAGAAAGGTACATATAGAGCAGACACTGTCATTGTTTTAACATACAGCCTAATTGTGTAACACTTATTCTAGGGTTATGTTGAAGCATTGTTGTTGTTCTAACCAACACAGGTTTCTTGTCTGAAACTTGGCCGTGGACTGACTGTCTTGGGACCAAAAACCAGGTCCACATCCTCATAATAATAGGTGCTGAAATTACACATTGTTCGATGTTTAATTTACAGAATTACAGTTAAAACTTAACTCATTAAATTAACTGAATACATCTAAAAATTCCTTCTTTTTAACAGTTTCTTCTACTACAAGGCTTAGGCCGAATTATTTGTTTAAATCGTGAAATTAAAAAATGTAGTTACACAAACAATACTTTTGGCAAAACCATTAATTACTTTGGAATTAATTAATAGCTGGCTTTGCTAACATGTTTTCGAATATATCCAAATAGATCCTTTAAGAATACTATGAGTTATTCCTCCAAATGTTTATAATTAGTACAGAATTTATATTTGTTTATACGTCAACAGTAGAATTTAAGCTATGAAACAATTACTGATTTCACCCTGTAACTAAAGATACTAATTAGGAATAGTTGAAATAAATTAGAAAATCAATTACATAAATAAAACTAAGCACAAAATTAGATCTGGTGCTATATTGTTTAAAATTGAGGCCCAACCTTTCTTTTTTATGGAATTGCAGATTATATTCATGTATGTTAATGGTGATTTAATGATTATCTTTTACATTACTCATAGAATGTATCCTTACAGTGGATTAATGTGAAATTAAAAGTCCAGAGATGTCAGGTTTGATCTCCTGTCAGTTGCAGAATTTTTTTTTCTGATTTATGTTGTGGAGGAATATATTCACACGTGCACCTGGAAGACGTACATTTAACAGGATAAATAATCTTGTTGTTGTGTGAGTAACCTCTTTTTTTTCCAGGTGCGTTACCTTGTCCCTGAAAGAGACAAATATCGTGCTGCAACAGCAATGCACATTTCCAACCTAATGGCGCGTGCTTTCTGCAGCAGCCGTGTGGGCATGTATGACCTGCCCCTGTCTGTTGCATTCTTCTCATCAGTCGAAGTTGACAGAGTACTTCGCAAGGAAGCAAGTGATGACTGTGTCACACCGTCCAATCCTCACGGGCTGAGTCGAGGATATGGCATCCCACCGGGGGAGTCACTGGATTTAATAACTGCTCTTCAATTGTGCAATTATAAACCGTGGACAGGTCAGTTGGTAACTAATTACATGTATGTCTAAATGTAATTCACACACAAATACTTTTTGGTCTAGTTGTTTTAAGTATCATCTGATCCACAATCCATGAGTATACTGATTTTCCCACGACATTCTGATTAAAGATTTTCATTATTTCCTTGCATCAATAAAGGTTTAATATTAGGATTATTACTTTTTCAAGACCACACATGTATGTATTGCTGTGTGCCTTCTGATGTGTGCCAGTGATAGAATTGAGATAGAATCCTGAACCCTTAAGTGCCTACCCTCCCTTTCCCCCCTGTACATACATACTCTTGGGGAATATGAGAGGGGAAGATATAAAACCAAGGAGAGTGAAGAGGAGTAGGGACAGAGAGTGAGAGAAGGAAAATGTGATTGTTATAACGTCAAGTTGAACACACATATTCAAAACGACACGACACATGTAAGTCACAGAGCAAGTTGACGAAGCAAGACATGTGAACACAGTAACATTCAAATGAGCACTTAGTCCAAGTCTGGCGGCCGCTGGCTGCTTGGCCGCTTAGGTGGCGTGGCTGCTGCGTGGTTGGCAGACAGCGCCGCATATAGAGGACGCGCGTAACTGCGTGGCAGCACTTTGAAATATCGGTGAGTCACAACACTTTTCCCCCCTTCGAATTTTTTGCTCTGGTCTTGATGGAGGTGGCCTGTAGACTGCTAACGTCCATAAGTGTTATTTGACTGGCCGTAAAGTCTCGAGGAGGAGGCTTCCGTACGGACAGAAGTGTCCCCGATGATAACGGGTCAAAATGAGAACAGAAGTACTTACACTGGTAAATTTACATATGGATAAACAAAATCAAAAGAGCAATAACAGAGCAATTGAATTATGAAGAAAATTTGAATTACTAAAAGCAACAGAGAATATTGATTAAAAATTATTTACGAATAAACAGATATTAATAAATGCAAACCAGAGGAGTGACATTCTTAATATTTACAACTAGTGCTTCATAAATATATCATACTTTTTGCAGATTCCAAAAATAATATTCTATATGGAAGAACATAGTTTTCATTCCAAACACAACTTTGCAACATGGACAGTAACTTTAGTATGGAATGATGCCTTCAGCTTCTCTGAAGCAATTTTCATAACTCCCTTCACATCACAAACAATGCCATCTGACTAGTGTTATAACGTCAAGCGTAGTAGTTCCGCAACGGATCAGAAGTCTTAGTGGACTGACGATCGGGCCAGAGAATACAGCGTAAAACCTGGGAGAGGGTAGGGTCAGAACCCGTAGCAGCTGCCAGCCGGTCCCCGGTAATGGGGAACTCGTCCACAACCCGCTGCTCGGCAACATCCAGGTGGAAACACAGAAGTTCGTCCCTATCGAATGCCAGATCAGGACCCATGGGAAGGTGAGACAGTGCATCAGCATTCGCATGTTGAGCAGTCAGCCGGAAATGAATCTCATAATTGAAACGAGACAAGTAAACAGCCCAACGCTGGAGGCGGTGTGCAGCCTTGTCGGGAAGCAACGTTGACGGAAGAAAGAAGGAAACAAGTGGTTTTTGGTCCATAACAAGATGACATTTGGATCCATAAAGAAAAACACCAAACTTATGAAGAGCATAAATAATGACCAAAGCTTCTTTTTCAATTTGAGAATATTTTCGTTGGGCATCGGTGAGCGGTTTGGAGGCATAAGCAATGGGTTGTTCAGAACCGTCAGAAAAACGGTGCGCAAGGACTGCACCAACCCCATATTGAGAGGCGTCCGTGGCAAGAACGAGATGTTGGCCAGGTCGATAAGTAGCCAGGCATGGGGCCTGTTTCAGCATAGTCTTCAATTTCTGGAAAGCCGCATCGCATGATGCGGACCAGTGGAAAGGCACGTTTTATATGCAACAGGCAATGCAACGGCTGAGCCACCGAAGCAACAGATGGTAAAAACCTGTGATAGTATGCTATTTTCCCCAAGAAGGCATGCAGTTCCTTAACAGATGTAGGGCGAGGAAGGGCATCAATCGCAGCGACAGTTTGCTGAAGCGAACAAATACCATCCCGAGAGAGTTGGAACCCCAAGTACGTGATAGATGCCTGAAAAAACTGTGATTTCTCAAGATTACACTTAAGACCAATGATTGTGGCACCATACACAATCATTAACCCGGCTCCAGGGAGGTAGGGTGCCCTTCCCTATTCCTCCACTGGGGTAATTCCTGTCTGTCGCGTCCACGTCGCAGGGGTGGGCATCCTACACTTCAGTAGGCTGGTGTGCTAGGATGGCTGAGTTCAAGCAGGGACCCAATCCTGTGGGGTATAACATGGAACCCATGTCCAGGGTTACGGGTGAAGACCTTAATGGCAGCGACGACGGAGAAGGAAGACTTCGGACGGCGTAGCTGGCAGATAAGGCAACCCTCCTTTCTGGGGATTAAATGAGAAGTGAACCACTGCCTTGTGGTGGAGGAGAAACTCCAAAGGCTAAGGGAGACAACCCCAACAGAAAATCCTTTCTTGCGTTAGGCCTAGCAAGCCAGTAGGAAAGTCTTCGTATATTGCTTTCAAAACACAGACGAACCTCTATTGCTTTCAAAACACAGACGAGCCTCGGAACGAACCACTCAGGATTTGACCCCACTGCTTCTTCAAGTACTGGTGCAAATGATGGGAGACCTGATGATATTTCTCAGTACAAGAAGATGAAACCAACTGGACTAAAAAATAACCTAAATATTGGCACCCTTAATATATTAACCCTCAATGGAAAAATCGAAGAAATGACAAATGTACTAACAGAGAGGATTAAGCGAAACAAAGTGGAAGGGAAAAGGTGAGAAGAATTTGAGAGGAGGAGGAAAACTGTACTGGAGTAGGAATAACAGGTCTGGAGGAAATGGTGTGGCAGTGATGGTGAATAAGAATGTACAAAGCTGTATTGAAAATGTGAGATATGTATCAGACAGGATCATAATCTTAAACGTGAGATTCCAAAAAGAAACACTAAAAGTAATCCAGATTTATGCACCACAAGTGGGATGTAGCGAAGAAGAGAAGATGGACTTTGAAAATGTGTTAGAAAACCATATAGAGTGTGCTAATATAGTGATGGGAGATTTTAATGCACAGGTAGGCAAAGACAGAAAGGGATTTGTGCAAGTATTGGGATGTTTTGGATATGGAGGCAGAAATGAAGAAGGGGAAAGACTCCTGGATTTGTGCCAGAGGAATGGAATGAAAATAGCAAACAGCTGGTTTATGAAGAGAGAAAGTCATGTTATCACCAGATACAGTTGGGGTGGGAGAACCAAGAGTGTAATTGATTATATTCTAGTAGATAGGGAATGGGGAGAGAAAGTAACAAATATGAAGGTAATTCCAAGTGTGAGTGCAGAAGGAGACCATAGATTACTGGTGGGACAATGGAAAATGAATCAGTGTGTGAAAAATAGAAAACAGAAGAAAGTGATGAGGATACGGGGTTGGAAACTGAAGGAGAGTGAATGTGCTGAGAAGTACAGAGAATTAATCACACAGAAAATTCCAAAAGAAGTTTTCTGCGATGTAGAAAAAGAATGGAGTTTATTCGAAGACACTTTAGTCGAAGCAGCACAAAAAGTATGTGGAAGAACATCTGGAAAGGAAAAAATAAGACAGGCAAGTTGGTGGGATGATACCACAATCCAAGCAGTTAGAAGAAAAAATGGAGCATGGAGAATGGTGGAAAACTAAAAATGACGAAGACCATAAAAGATATATAGAGGAAAAGAAGAAGTGCAAAGAAATAGTGGAAACAGCAAAGAAAAAGGCATGGGAAGAGTTTACAAAAAAACTTGAAGAAGATGTGAAGAGCAATAAGAAAATATTCTATAAAATGATGAAAAATAAAAGGAAGGCTTCTGAAGTACAAGTAAAGGTGGAAACAGAGGACGGTACCATTATTGAAGATCCAGGGAATATAAAAGATCTCTGGAAAGAACATTTTAAGAAGCTGTTAAACGCTGAGGAGCAGGTACATGAGGAAACAACAAGTAATGGAGAAATTGAGAGAAGTTGGGAAGCAGAATTAGGGCAAATTACACGGGAAGAAATGGAAAAAGCTGTGAAGAAGATGAATGGGGGGAAAGCCCCAGGACCTGATGAAGTATCAGTGGACATGATAAGAGCAGCAGGTCCAGTGGGAATGCAGTGGCTGTATAGAGTACTATCAAGAGTGTGGAGAAATAGTACAATACCTGACAACTGGAGAACAGGAGAAATTGTTCCCATCTTCAAGAAAGGCAATAAAAGGCTTTGTAAAAACTACAGAGGAATAATCCTTATGAGTCATACAGCCAAGATTTTTGAAAGAATTTTACTAAATCGAATAAGTGAAAAGATAGAAAAGGAGCCGAGTGAAGAACAGCATGGGTTTAGGAAAGGAAGAAGCACGATCGACCTGATATTTTCTATCCGTCAACTGCTGGAAAAAAGTTGGGAGTATAACAAAAGGGTGATAATGGTTTTTATAGACATAGAAAAGGCATATGACTCAGTTGACAGGGAAAGACTCTGGGAAGAAATGAAGAAGATATAGAAGATGGATACATTAATGTTTTAAAGACAATGTACAGAGGGCACAATTGTAGAATTAGAACACCATTGGGGAACTCTGAATACTTCAAAATAAGACAAGGATGGTAGGGTTCGAGTGTGGCGCAGGCACCATGAAGCCATGGACCCAAGTTGCCAGCAAGGCACTGTGCAAACAGGTGGAGGCTCCATAATGGTATGGGCTGTGTTTACATGGAATGGACTGCATCCTCTGATCAAACTTAACCAGTCATTGAATGGAAATGTTGATGTTCAGCTACTTGGAGACCATTTGCAGTCATTTATGGACTTCATACTCCCAAACAATAATGACAATGCGCTATGTCACTGGGATGAAATTGTTCACTGTTAGTTTGAAGAACATTGCGGAGTCTTTGGGCGAATTATTTGGCCACCCAGATCACCCAACATGAATCCCATCAAACTTTCATCAGACATAACCAAGAGGTCAGTTCGTCCACAAAATCTTATACCAGAAACATTTTCGTAGTTACGCACGGCTATAGAGGCAGCATGGCTCAATATTTCTGTAGGGGGACTTCCAACAACTTGTTGAGTCCATGTCACATCGAGTTGCTGCACTAGACCGGGCAAAAGGAGATCTGACACAATATTAGGAGATACCCCGTGACTTCAACTCAGTGCAAAAAGCTGTGCAGTTATTGCAGTTGAGCAAGAATATTACATGGCTACTTTCAGGGAAGCCATGTCTGGTGGGGTGGATAAGACTGTTACAGGACCGGAGTAGTAAAATAATATGCATTTACATAACTTCCAAACCAATGTTTGAATTGTAATACAAAATAACACCATATGCTTATTAATGACAGTAAGATTGAATGATTACTGCCTTCTACTAAGTAAACAATTTCACTTAAGCATATACATACATTTGTGTTTTTTTTGTAATCCAGATTATACCTTTGGTCCGCCCCCCCCCCCCCTCCCCCCTCCCAAATCAACCATCCAGATTATACCAATCATTAATGTTTACTTGATTTGTTTTGTGCCTCAGCTGTTTCCTTTGAGTTGACTGTCATATTATTCTTCCATCATATTACTGTTTAGCTACACAGTTTAATTAACACATTCAAGAGTGCAACAAAAATAATTGTTACATTTGGAAGGCCGGGAAAGTCCAACTACACACATTACTTTGTTTATGAAAAGAAATAAATATAATTACAAATTTTTGGTCTGAAATGTCTGAGGAGAAAAAGAAGATTAAGGGTTATTGCATCAAAATATTGGAAGTTTTAAAAAAACTCATTTAACTTCTGATTTGTGGAGATGAACTGCAGCTGCTAAATCTTGTAGGTGTAGTATATTTTTCAAACATCATTTGACCACTGATACAGAAATGCTTAATATGTATGGTTATAACTAAAAATGCAGTTATTGCAGTTAGGTACTGATAAAGGAAGAGTTGTCGCATACAGTGAGAAGGGATAGAAAGAGTTGATACTTTAGATATTGCAGTGATCAGCATTTTGAAACATGTGCTCAGAGGTAGATTTTGATGTAACATTAATAACAATAATCACAATATACAAGACACCATCTGGTAATTTTGAGTTATTTACAAAACAATTTGATATGTTGTTTCTTTTTAGAATTAATCAAGTGTGTTAGTTCAAATATGTTCTCAGTATATGAGATTATTGGAATAAGTGATTTGAAAATGGAAAGAAAAACTAGTGTATTCTAAATATTTCCATTCACTAATGAGTTATGGCATCATCATCATCATCATCATTAGGGAGTTCTTCCAGCAAGCTGGGCAGGATGATTCTGAACAATCTGCTTCTATCTCTTTCAGCCTTGATAGATTTGTTCCTCTCATGACAGCATTCCCTCTCCTTTCGGAGTCTTTGTCAGTCTGGTCCAGTTCCCTCTTTCTTGGATCTCCAGCTGGTCTTCATCTTGGTAAGCACTGGTGGGGAATTCAGTTAGGCTGCATCTGTTTCACATGACAAAAGAACTCCGCTTACTGCAGTGACGCTTCCTCCATGCTCACTTCCATAAGCAGGTTGTGTGCTCATTTTGTAATTTGTCTCTCCCTGTCGTTTGTAGAAGGGACCTAGGGAATTTCATTTAACAAGCTTGTAGTTGATGTACATTTCTTTTGCATATGACAGCTCACGAGACTATAGAATGTGATGGGCACCTGGAAACTTTGGAATGCGGTCACCTCGGCCTTTACAAGGGGATCTTGCCTACTAATCATCAGTTTCTTACAGATTTATTACATATGTAGGACCTGGCCAGAAATGAAAGTAACAGAAATTGGAGCGCCAGATGGCCAAGCATTTACAAAAAAATAGCATTTTTGGCATGGGTCAGGAGAGGCACGAGATGCTGCAATGGAAAGATTATAGAATGGTAATCTGAGGGTTGTGGGGTCAAATTTTCATGTGGAAACTTTTTATTATTTTCTATTTTTATGTTAATTACACTGCAAATAAACTGAAATAATGCTCAGTATATAGTATTTATTAACATTTTCATAAAAAGTATAAAAGGAAAGGCAAAGGAAAATTTGAGATAGCAAATAAATTTCCAAGGAAGGATTGTAGTTACAGGTTCCCCATGGACTCTGTAAAGTAAATAAATTTCCAGGAAAGGATTGTAAGGCATAGACAACTAGTTCACATATATAGAATTAGATACTTTTGTTATTCTGCAATTGATTTACATGTTCAGTGGTTACACTCTTTGTAAAATGGGAAGCAGTGATTTTCTCGGCATCTTGTACCTGCTATTTAAAAAATCTGGGTCATTTTTAGTCCAATTAATCAGTTCTTAGTACACTTCAAGTCGGTATTGTCTCTGGTCACTTGGCAACACTTTTGGAAGGAATTTTGTCAACAATCAACGCATGTTCAGATCTTCAGTTAAAATTGACTTAACTGCATAAAAACTTAAATTAAGTTCATCAGCCATCTCCCTAATTGTAAGTCTACAATCAAAGCGCACTAAGTTGCAATCTTTCACAACATTTTCATTCATTTTTGAGGTGAAAGGACGACCGGACCGTGGTTCATCTTCAAATGATTCGCGGCCATTTTTAAATCTGTTGAACCAGAAAAAAACATTTGACTGGCACATACAATTATTTCCAAAAGCTGTTTTTAATAGTTTGTAAGTCTCAGAAACTGATTTCCGAGTTTTAAAACAAAATCTCACACAAACTGGTTCTCCGTTTTTATATCTGTTTTCACACAGACAGAATCCGGCAACAAACCCTAACAGACCCCCACTCAACCAGCTGCCACAATGAACTGAATACAGGAAACGCAGTTTCCTGTCAGAGGGTGTTCAAGGACAAGGCAATGACTCACTTCCCAACCTCTGTTTACCTGCCTGCCAAGCCAGTAAGCAGTAGCGGATCCATTCTTAAAACTTTCAATCACATCTCGTAAAACATTTCAGGCAGTCCTGCTGCCACGAGAAAAGCTTTTTCACTACTGAAATAGCTGTATGTTCATCAAGCTTTGTCTCTCCTCATCTTCACAATAGATGGTTCCCTCTCATCTTGCGTTAAGAGTGACTTTTGCTTCCTTATAACTTTCCTCAACCCTTCCTTCCCTCCTTCAGGAAGAAACCGGCAGTTTTGGAAGCTAGGGCAGTTCCCATGTACTTTGAAATAAAATATATGTTGTCAGCTAATAAATTTTACTGGTGTTAATGAATTATTACTCATATTTTCAGGTCTGTCTTGTGTAAGTAAATCGGACCATAACACGAAGCGCAAGAAGAGAGAAGGGGATGAAACTCAAACTGTTTGACAAAGAAGACTCTCATAGATGGAAAGAGGATGGAATGTTACAAATACATTTATCTGGATGAATTTTCTATTTATCTTTGTCCCTTATGGAAAGACACTGCAGTTTATTATACATTTTTGAAAAATATGATTGGAAGAAAATATGAGCCCAATATAATTTTTGTTCTTATCATTACCTTTGTTTGCCATGCTGCTAGAAACACATGGTCCAGACCTCCTAAGTAAACCGTGGGAAAAATATATCTAAAAACAAAGATGATGTAACTTACCAAACGAAAGCGTTGGCATGTTGATAGACACACAAACAAACACACACACAAAATTCAAGCTTTTGCAACCAACGGTTGCTTCATCAGGAAAGAGGGAAGGAGAGAGAAAGACGAAAGGATGTGGGTTTTAAGGGAGAGGGGTAAGGAGTCATTCCAATCCCGGGAGCGGAAAGACTTACCTTAGGCGGAAAAAAGGACAGGTATACACACACACACACACACACACACATCTGCACATATACAGACACAAGCAGACATTTGTATATATATATATATATATATATATATATATATATATATATATATATATATATATATATATATATATATATATATATATGGTTATAATAGAGGGAAACATTCCACGTAGGAAAAATATATCTAAAAACAAATATGATGTGACTTACCAAATGAAAGTGCTGGCAGGTCGACAGACACACAAACGAACACAAACATACACACAAAATTCAAGCTTTCGCAACAAACTGTTGCCTCATCAGGAAAGAGGGAAGGAGAGGGAAAGACGAAAGAATGTGGGTTTTAAGGGAGAGGGTAAGGAGTCATTCCAATCCCGGGAGCAGAAAGACTTACATATACAGACACAAGCAGACATATGTCTGCTTGTGTCTGTATATGTGTGGATGGATCTGTGTGTGTGTGCGCGAGTGTATACCCGTCCTTTTTTCCCCCTAAGGTAAGTCTTTCCGCTCCCGGGATTGGAATGACTCCTTACCCTCTCCCTTAAAACCCACATCCTTTCGTCTTTCCCTCTCCTTCCCTCTTTCCTGATGAGGCAACAGTTTGTTGCGAAAGCTTGAATTTTGTGTGTATGTTTGTGTTCGTTTGTGTCTTGTCACGAACCCGCTCTACTTCTCAGGAAAAGTTAACTCCATAAGGACACCGTTACGGTGTGGCTAATGGCTGTGAAGTAATTTAGTAGAGCTGGCCATGATGCCTCCTTTGTTGATGCTGCTGTGTCTGCGTTGTCCATGTGGCTTCTTGTTGTCTAGGCGATGATTCCTTGGCTGCTTTGGGTCCAAGAAAAAGGTGCGGGTTTTTTAATTATTACTGGACTATCGAAAAATGACGCAGTATTCCACGGTTTCTTTATATCAAACACATTTATTGCAAGAACTATATGCACAACTACACTCAACCGCGGCCAACACACAAGTGGCCGAAAACCCATAGTAGACCAAAGATCACGGTCATAAGTTACAAAGAACATACAATTCCAATATCGATTATTGATCGCAACACCTAACTTAGTATTATCTTAAGCCAAAGCTTTTTTCAACACGACTTTAGTGTATAATAAAATAAAATGACGTCTATTTATCTGTTCCATTACAATAGCCCCCCAAGAATTTTGTAAGTATGAAAATGCTAACAAAATTCTGACAACAGAATAATGGAACTGCCAAGAATATGTTTTTAAATACATTAAAATTTTTAATAGGACTGTTTCCTTTGAGTTATGCTAACACTGAAATTGTTATACTCAGTAAAGGAAAACATACAATTTTTTAACCTTAGAGTAAATGAAATACGAAAGAAGATTCACAATTTTCACTTACAAGAGTCCATAATGTTTTAGCACTTCACATGAAACCATTGAAAGACTGTAACCTTTAACTGCAGGCTTGTTTTATTTTCTTTAAGTGACCACTTTTCACACTACTCACAGTCTGTCCCACATTGACCATCTGCACATAGGTGACGTCCGTTAAAAGGTCTGATTCCTGCTTGTCCTGCAGTGTGTCTGTTTTCAAAGCTTAGCTGTTTGTATTGCTTTGTTGACTATAATGCCATGTTATCTAAAAATCACATACAGAGATCACCTTTTGGTTACATAATGTTTATATGTAAGTACATGGTTAGGATACATAGTTAACCTTCTGGTAATGTTTATCTAGTGGGAGAAGTTTACAGTATCTGTCTGAGTAATACTACACAGATATGAACTGGTCAAAAAAGATTCTTTAAATACTAATAAATTCTATAAACATGTAATACAAATGCATTAACATATTGGGTGTAAAATATCTTATCACAGAGACATTACTCCAAGGATAAAAAATTCAATTGTTTGTTACGATGGTTCATATTCACAGTAAAAGTGCAAAGGTAGAATCATGGATGAAAGTTTTGGAATGGTATGTATATATCAAAATTAAAAAATATTACTGCCTTTGCATTTGCAGTGGTTGAGAGAGAAATAAACAGTAATTCATGTGGTTTACTGAAAATGATTGTCTCCTTGCAGAGTTGGACATTTCAAGCACTTAAGTGTGTAGTAATTAGGACTCTGCCTTTAAGAGTAACAAATTTAAAAAACTTAATTGTTGCAAGACAGATTTAGTGCTGATTAGTGGCTTGCATTTTAAATGACATCTCAACAAGTGTGGTGTGAGAGTTACACAAACTAAAAGTACACAAATTATTAAACATCAATCAAATTGCATAAACATACATAAATATCAAAAACTAACATGGCTAGCATATTACACAGAAAATTCATTGCAAACACTTCATACAGTGAATACATATTAAACAAATAATAAACATTTTCAAGGGCACAAAACTGTGTCAAAATCAGACAATTTTTTATATACAAAATTTCTAGTGAACAAATTTTGTTTGCGTCACCTTTTAACTTTCTCAGACTAGTCTTATCCCTTTTTGACACAACTACCAGAGGGTTATTATAAGCACTGATACTCCTTTCAATAATGCCACACACTTCCATCTTATGTAATTCTTTCTCAACTGCTGTACGTTTTGCTATGGGCACACCATATGGTTTTATGAAAAATGGGTCATGTGGTCTTACTAGCAAAGTACATTCGTAACCCCTAACTTTCCCTGGAATATTGCTAAAGACATCACTGTATTCCCATAACAAAGACTCTAGTTTCTGTTTTTGCTCATCATTTAGACCGCTAGCTTCTGAAATCTTAGTGTTTACCAGAGTGTTGAACTCTACTTCACTTAAATCTATCTCCGTTATGTGTTTGTCAACATATCTTTTCTCCTTTACAAGATTTATAGTGTTAAGTTTATCATTACACAAAACTGTATTTGATCTGACAAACTTGGTGGAGATACACCCCCCATTTGGTGTTGTTATGATAAGTTTTTGTCCTCCCCAGTCAAATCTTACATCTACACTCCGAATCCATGACATCCCGAGAATACAGTCCTCACCGAGGCCTGGTATAATTAGGCATCCATGTGTAAATGTGACTCCCTCAATTGTAAAAGATAACAAAGTTTGTCTTTTCACAGTTTTACTATGTTTTCCTGTAGCCCCTCTTATTTTCACCCCAATGACTGGCATTTCAATGTAATCTTTCTCGCACTTCAGCTTTTTGCTTAGAATTTCAGATATTCCTGACACCTGACTCCCTGTGTCTATAAGGCACTTGCCTTCCCAGGTACCAACTTTTGCTCCAATGAACGGACTACCTATGTCACCACCTTTTTCAGGCTGAACATATTCATACAATAAATCATTTTGAATTTCACTGAAACAATGACGTTCTGACTTACAAGTACCTATATTACTGTCACCTTTATTATCTACGGTCATTACATTAACACACACATCATTAGCACTGTCACTTGCATCGATAATTTCCTTAATCCAAGTATTTTCACCCATATTACATTGTTCACCACTCAGGTATTTATCCTTCAGTTGTTCAGCAATAATATGTTTAGTGTTTTGCCACCAATTAGGATATAAAATTTGAGACATATTAAGAATCATTTTTCTAAAATTGCTATCATTTTTAATTGCATCACTATTTATCCACATATTATAAAGAAATAATTCACCTTTGTTCATTGCAAATGGTAGCCTACTTGCACAGTCAGTTTCACTGTTCAGGGAATCTTTATCAACTGCCCAGGTTCCTTCATAAGCTGTTGGATTACAGAGCCTATTGGTTGTGACACTGGCATTAACACCACTTAAACTGTTAATAACATCTTTGGGTACATCTACAACATGCATATCAGTATCTCCCACAACACCTAATGCCTCCATTTCCTCTTTCAAGCAAACAAAATATTTTTCACCATCATCATGTATCATTAAATCTCCATTTCCCCACATACTACAATCATCAACCTCTCTCTCCCGAAAACTTAAAACGTTGCTTTCACACCCAAGTGTTTTTAATTCTTTGCTCATTAAATCAGTGTCAACAATTTGCTCACTTGGTTCCCTCATCAGTGCATCAATTCCTAGATTATTTAAATCGTTAATCTGCAGGTCCTCTGACAAACTACAAGCTTCTGCCCATTCATAAAATTCAACTACGTTAATTATTTTCTCTGGCTCTTTATTACAATCAGTGTGTTCATTCTTGACAGGTACTGTGTTTAGAGGGTAGTACACATTCATAAGATAACTACTCATTACTTGAGACGTATCTCTTGGTGCAATGTAGTCACTGTTATTGGTCCATCTATTATCTATGCTTTTCGCCCCTACCTTGTGGACCAACAATGGAGCGCACACTAGTTTTTTGCTTCAGGACTTCCCATAGCATTTTGACCCCTGGTGTCACTATGTTCACACCAATTCCTGTTTTCAGAATCCCTGTAATTACTTCTGTTCCAATTGTTCCCAGATTGTCCTCTCGAATGGAAATTATAGTTTTCCCTTGAATGGAAATTGTTATTAATATTGTGACTATTTTGTTCCCTATGATGAAAACTGTGGTTGTTGGGCCTACTGTTTTCCCTCCTGTTAAAATTAGTGTTTCCCCAACTATGATCCCCACCTCTTTGTGCGTGATTGAAATAGTTTTTTGGTTTCCCCACTTTGTCTATAATCCTGTCAAGCTTGTCCACATAGTTTAGAAATTGACCAATGTTGTCATCTGGTCCATACACTAGGTCCCATTGCACATCTGTTGGCAACCTTCTCTTTAAAGCATCTATCTGTGTGAGCTCATCGAAGGGTTTACTCAAATGTACAAGTTTCTTCAGTTGATTCTTACAAAACTGTTTCATAGTCCCCTGTGTTTCTCTATAATTTGGCCCATTTAGGAACTCGCTCTTTATCCTGGCTTGTTCAGTTTCAGACCAGAACCGTTTTAAGAACTCAATTTCAAATTCTGCATAAGACATGTCCATAGAAAAATTTTGATCGGCCCATGACAAAGATTCTCCTTCCAAAAATTTTTTAACAAACTTAATTTTGAAACTTTCACTCATATTGGGCAAAAAGTTGTCTCTACAACTCCGCAGAAAGTCAACAGGATGCAAACTACACTCATTAGAAAAGTTTTTAACTGGAATATTGGATAATAAGGTACATGTGTTCATAGAAAAATTTTTGTTAGCTACATCATTGCTAAATATTTCAAACTTTTGGTTTAACTCTGATACTGTACTTTTTAATTCACTAACATCTGTCTTAGTTTCAATCTCGTGGAGTTTTACTGTGTTACTGACTGTTTCCACTTTATCATTCACAACATTTAGTGTAGAGTCTACTCTACTTTCAAGATCTACTGCCATAGCTTTTACATTTACACAAACTGTATCTATTTGATTATTAACATTAACAAAACATTTTGCATTTTCCTCTCTGTCTGTGACCAGTTCATTTTTTACAGACTGAATTTTGCTACTCAGACTAGAATTTACTTCTCCCACTTTAGATTCTACCACCAAAATCTTTGTTTCTGCCTTGCTGTTTCTGCCTTGCTAAGTTTCTTGTCTATCTTTAAAATATCGTTGCGAAGTTTATTACCCCAAAGTAAGACATTATCAAATTTTTTGTTCATAGCTCCCTCTAGACGCGACACTTTCTGATTCATGCTTTGCAATTGTTTTTCATTAGCTTGTAAGCGGGCTGCAACAGTCTGATTCATGGTTTGCAATTGTTCTTCATTAGCTTGTAAGCGGGCTGCAACAGTCTGATTAAAAGCTAACAATTGATTCATAATTTGTAACAGTAATTTAATGTCCGACGTCTCACGTTCTGAGGAATTAAGACTCTGATCCGTTTCTTTGACTGACTCATCTTCCGTTTTTATCGGTATGTCTACGTCCCCAAAGACTAACAAATTTTCACAATCCTGTTCAGATTCCGCACCACTTTTCTCTTTCACAATGGTCATCTTCGTGAAATTTCACACACACAAAATAATAAAAGAAAAAAAAAACAGCACTAAACAAATGTACTTATCTTTTCAGTCTTGGTCCTCACGCGTGTGGTCAGTCCACTTTACTGCTTCGTACCACGTGGTCATTAGACTTCTGCACAACAGATTTCGTCAATCCAGTACATATAAATGTCTATATCCCGGCAACGAGCCCCCAGTTGTCACGAACCGGCTCTACTTCTCAGGAAAAGTTAACTCCATAAGGATACCGTTACAGTGTGGCTAATGGCTGTAAAGTAATTTAGTAGAGCTGGCCATGATGTCTCCTTTGTTGATGCTGCTGTGTCTGCGTTGTCCATGTGGCTTCTTGTTGTCTAGGCGATGATTCCTTGGCTGCTTTGGGTCCAAGAAAAAGGTGCGGGTTTTTTAATTATTACTGGGCTATCGAAAAATGACGCAGTATTCCACGGTTTCTTTGTATCAAACACATTTATTGCAAGAACTATATGCACAACTACACTCAACCGCGGCCAACACACAAGTGGCTGAAAACCCGTAGTAGACCAAAGATCACGGTCATAAGTTACAAAGACAATACAATTCCAATATTGATTATTGATCGCAACACCTAACTTAGTATTATCTTAAGCCAAAGCTTTTTTTAACACGACTTTAGTGTATAATAAAATAAAATGACATCTATTTATCAGTTCCATTACAGTCTGTCGACCTGCCAGCACTTTCATTTGGTAAGTCACATTATATATATATATATATATCTGTGTGTGTGTGTGTGTGTGTGTGTGTGTGTGTGTGTATGTGTGTGTGCACGAGTGTATACCTGTCCTTTTTTCCCCCTAAGCTAAGTCTTTCCACTCCCAGGATTGGAATGACTCCTTACCCTCTCCCTTAAAACCCACATCCTTTCGTCTTTCCCTCTCCTTCCCTCTTTCCTGATGAGGCAACAGTTTGTTGCAAAAGCTTGAATTTTGTGTGTATGTTTGTGTTTGTTTATGTGTCTGTCGACCTGCCAGCACTTTCATTTGGTAAGTCACATCATCTTTCTTTTTAGATACATTTTTCCTACGTGGAATGTTTCCCTCTATTATAACCATATAAAGATGATGTGACTTACCAAATGAAAGTGCTGGCAGGTCGACAGACACACAAACAAACACAAACATACACACAAAATTCAAGCTTTCGCAACAAACTGTTGCCCCATCAGGAAAGAGGGAAGGAAAGGGAAAGACGAAAGGATGTGGGTTTTAAGGGAGAGGGTAAGGAGTCATTCCAATCCCGGGAGCGGAAAGACTTACCTTATGGGGAAAAAAGGACGGGTATACACTCGCGCACACACACACACACACACATATCCATCCACACATATGGATGGATATGTGTGTGTGTGTGCGAGTGTATACCCGTCCTTTTTTCCCCCTAAGGTAAGTCTTTCCGCTCCCGGGATTGGAATGACTCCTTACCCTCTCCCTTAAAACCCTTTCGTCTTTCCCTCTCCTTCCCTCTTTCCTGATGAGGCAACAGTTTGTTGCGAAAGCTTGAATTTTGTGTGTATGTTTGTGTTCGTATGTGTGTCTGTCGACCTGCCAGCACTTTCATTTGGTAAGTCACATCATCTTTGTTTTTAGATATATTTTTCCTACGTGGAATGTTTCCCTCTATTTTGTTTGTGTGTCTATCGACCTGCCAGCGCTTTTGTTTGGTAAGTCTCATCACTTTCTTTCTTTTTATATATATATATATTGAAGAGTATTCCATACTAGGTGTAAAAAGGGTCACAGTTCTTGTCTTCGTATTGCATTTAATTTTGATATTCTGGTTCTTAAAAGTTTGTAGTTGATTGTTGACAGCTGAGACAATGTCCAGTTACAAGCTTTAATAATGTAATACACTATTCATGGAGACTTTTGTGGCGTGTTCTAGATATATTGCTTGGAGGCATCTGTTTCAGCTTCTTTGGCTGATGACTGATTGTTTGATTATCTTAACATTTTGTGTAAGTGGCGGGCATTCTCAGAGAATTTTTTTCCTTGGCTCATTATGGACTAAAGTAAAGTTTGCTTACAGAATTTGTAGTATTATACACTCCCGGTGGGCACTGTCTGGAAATCTTTCTCCTGTTGTTACTGGCATGTTTTCACACTTGTTGCCTGTGGTCATCATTCTTTGAGAGATAGGAAGCCATCATCCACCTGTACCCTGAAGCCTTCCTCTTTCTTGTTGCAGTTATTGTTGTGCTTGTATATCTAGATGGCCCCTCAGAACAAACGTATATATGTTCCCTCCAAATAGAACTTCTGTTTCATTGAATTTTGGACAATATTATTCGTCACTCAATGGATGTTCATGCACAGTACTTCAGTCAAATTGTCAGAAAAAAAGCCAATACCTTGCAGAAGTCAGGAAAGGAGCTTTTATTTTTGTTAGCTCATTCATATAGTTGGAAGGATTGGAAAACCAAATTTTGCCAACAAAATTTATGTTGGCTAAACTTCTTGTAGTCAAAGTTTGAAAATTTTGGATATTTTTCAGTATTTTTTTTAAATACAATTTCTTATGCTCCTAGCCCTTTGGCGTCTATTTTCTTTTTAAAAGAGCACAAAATTCTGTGCGAATTTGATTACTACAATTTTCTGCACCAAATATCAAGGGCACTACATTTCATCAAATAATACTGATTTTTCAAACTTTGTGTAGAACAGCGAAATACCTTGTTTTTCAACACTTTCATTTCAATTTGCAGCATGGCCACCATATATAGCGCCACTGACATTACATTCAGCACTTACTATCACATTCATGTCTGATTGTGTGAAGCTTTTTTTTCATATAAGAGTAACTACTTGTGTAAATGTGCCGTACATGCTTTATAGTTGAGTGATGTCAATGATCAGTTCTAAGAAAAAGTGTTTAGATATTGTTATTTAATGGACAATGTTGCACTGATTCCTTGGTGCATGGAGTGCTATTTTCTTTGGTGTTAGTTTTTATGTGAAGAAAATGAAGAAGAAGTAGATTTTATGGAAATTATTGAGGAAGCAGATGTCAAAATCAACAAACTGAAAGAGACTGACTTCAGGTTGGAAGCACAGGTCAGTCTGAGACCCACACAATCTACTTACCCTGATTGTACTGTCTAAGGCATTTCTGGTGACATTGAGGAACTTGATCCATCAAAATGTCAGAAGTGACTTGCATAGCCACCATAAGAGCACCAAAGGTTGAAGTACACTGTCAGAAATATTAGACATCGGAAATGGTAATAATAAGTGCTAGAAAATGTTAATGACTTTTTAATTATAGTAAAGCTATCTATGTTTCATTTGTATTGCACAGTTTCTGTATACAGATATACTACCTATTTTGGTTTGCTTATTTGAGCTAATAATAGTTCAGTCTTCTGGCACTGGTTATTTAATATTTATGAAATAATTAGTAAATGATATAGTTTTATAAATGTGCACGGACCGGGTCTGAAATGCCCTGGAGGTTAATTTCTACTAGTGATGTACGAATCACAATAGGTGGATGCCCAGGAATCAGCTAATAACACATGACTTAATTGAATACCACAAATTGAGATGTTCAGTTCCAATATATAACATAACATGTATTATATTTCTATCATACAAACAGAAACTGAAATAAAAGTGGACAAAAACAAGCCATTTTGCACAAAATTTGAGAAACTTATAATTTTTTGTGAACTGTAGCACCCTTGGTACTGGGTGCAGGGAAAGTTATGGTAATCAGATTTGTAGAGAATTTTGAGCTCTTTTAAAGAGTGAACAGATGTCAAAGTGCTAGAAGCATAGGAAACTGAGATTTTTTGAAAAAACTATAAGATGTCTGAAACTTTCAAAGTTTTTGACTACAGAAAGTTTAACCAACATAAATTTTGGTGACAAATCTTGGTTTACTAAACATGAGAATAAGTTTAAAAAATAATGTAGGAAAGACAGATTGCTACTTACCGTAAAGAAGACGTCATCTGAAGCTGTGAGTGCATATCACTGATTCCATGATTGGCCAGTATTCTATCTTTATGCTATGTTTACAGAGTGTGCTGTCTATTCTGTCACCCTGGGGATATTTAGCAGAAAGATAATGCCAGAATTTCTTCTTTAAATATAATGTTTCATCAGGTGTTGCACTTTGTCATACTTTTGATAGCCTCCATGGTTTATCCCATCTTTCCGACAACACGTCCGAAAATTCTCAAATGTTTCTCATTTGTGACAGTCTTTTTGTTGTGTCTGTCTGTGTCTCAGCATCTCCACTATATGGTGAGTAACATCTATCCTTTTCCTAATATTGTTTCTCATATATGTTGCAATGGTATCAGTTGTGCTTTTCTTTTGGCTCAGGTGTTGATTCAAATATCAATCCATGTGTGTAGTTTTGTAGTTTATGGTATGGCATATTGCCATATGCTGAATGTAGGGTAATGAGCAGTATGCTTCATTGGTATTGAAAGGTGCAACATCAGTGAATGTACGTGAGCCAAAATATTAGCTTGTACAAGTTTACAAAAGTGATGCCATGTGAAATGAATGGGTAGAAGTTCATAAAATTTATACCGTTTTCTATAAATAGTGTGAATATTTTAATGTGAGCATATGCATTGGAAGCATGCTTTGGTGTTCTATTGTTTGTGCAGCTCTTGTCAAGTTACGTCGCTTTGTAAATTACCTGCTCTGGTTATTCACCTTTGGGCGTCTCATTTTCTATAACTTTGAATCATAGCCCAGTTATTAAATGGTTGGATTGAAACTCATTAAAAACACACACACACACACACACTCACACTGCACTGCAGAGCAGAGCATAGTTTTCAGTTCCTTCACATTTAGCCATAATATTCAAACCAGACAAAAAAGAATCTCACAATTCATTGGTGGCAGATTACACCACAGGTTCACAGATATGTTGCAAGTAGATTCTTCTTCCACACACTTGTTCATAGCTACACGATGTTCACATAACATCTGATACTCGCGAATTAATTATATGTTGCTGCAAATGGGTTAATAGTGCTGCTAACTGCAAACAAACTATTTACACTTAACTCAGAACTAATTACATGTTGTTTGTTTTGGGCGACACAGAGTTGTTGATCAAATGGATGAAAATGACAGACTAATCAAAGTATTGTCCTGCACAACTATTAAATATGAGTATAATGATAAAAATCAAAATTCATTATTATGTTTTTAATGTTAACCTAAGGGGGAGCAAAATTAGTGGACCTGAAATTGCAATTAGCAAAGGAGCAAATCTGTTTAACTGTGATTTGAATAATGTGAGTATTGGTAAAACTATAGGAACTATATTGTAAAAACCCTTTCTGTTTATGTGGGGATTCCATTATCCCAGTAAAAATTGAAATTTTCTAGATTGAATAACAAGCAAACTAACAAGTTTGCCTAGTGAAGATGGTCATTTTTGTAATCAGAAAAATCAGGGCTGCAAAACTATGGCACTGAATTTTGGAAATGGTTACCAGCTAAGAATGGAACTCGAAAATTTTAACTAAGAATTATTTCTGAGTAGGACATGTTTGAAAAAAGTCAGACATTTACAGAAAAGAGGAGAATGATGACCGTAAAACAAGCTATACCAACTGAGCCAGATATGCCTATACTGTAGCTCAATACAAACTTCATCTCCACTTTTTTTAAAAAATATTTCTTTATGAAAATTATTTCAAGGTAAATTAACTATTGTATTATTGTTAGTGAGCAAACAGGTAATGATAGACCAGGATACAAAATTAACTATTTTTTGTAATTGCCTTGTGTGTTCTGTACAAAATGTGATCAGTTATAGGAAAAAGATTATATTACTGTCAGGAGTGATATAAGAACAAGTGAATTGTTCCACTTTGCTGTGATGCAGCTTGCCAGCAAAGAAGTAAAATGATTCCTGTGGTATGTAACAAGGCCCCACATGCAGTTTTTCCTCATTTGCATTTACAAGGGAGAGAATTCATGATGAATTAGTGATGGTTTATGTGGATAATATGCCAACATACGCAGTTTACAAATCCAGGGTCTTAGAAAAAAATGTATGTGGGTTTTCAAATTAGCTGCAGAGAACAGAACATTAATGATTTGCTGGAATGAAATAAAAACTTGTTGGTGTCTGAGGCAGGCCTAATGATGGGAGAAAGCATTTCCTGTGGTAATATTGAGATATTGGTAGAAGTAGAACTGTGAGAACAAGTTGTGTGTAATGTCCAGATAATTCTGTTGGTAAGACCATTGCTTGTGAAAGTCAATGTTCCTGGTTTGATTCCCAGTCCTCCACACAGTTTTAATTTATCAGGAAGTTTCATAACAATGTGTGCTCCACAGCTGAGTGAAAGATTCTTTCAAGAAACAGACCCCTAGACCATGCTGTTCTGCTGCTGTCCCGTGGGGCGAGGACACTTCTTAGCTCAATTGCAGGCAAGTGCCACTAGTATAGGCTACACACGAGGTTGTCTTATTGCATGTGTTTTGTGCATGTGCAGTTTACTCAGCCACACCTGACCATTTGCGCTGAGCCGGTGCAGTAAGATTGTATACGCTACGGCCGGGCTGCTCGACCATCGGCTGTTTACCCACATGTGCTTGTAGGCATCCGTCTGCTCGCAGGCAGGGACTCAAGCTGGAACAGCCTGCCATAGACTGTGGCTTAGTCATTTCTTCGTAATATCCTTTCTTCTAGGAGTGTTAGTCCCACAAGAGGATGAACGTCTGTTAAGTTGTGAAAGCAGGAGAGAAATCCTGGCAGAAGGAAAGCTATGAGGTTCCAGATCTGAGTCCTTATCTGGCACATAATTACTGCCAGGAAGTGCACCCTCTGCTGGAAAGTGAAAGATGCATACTGGCCCACCAAAGCAGTTTTTCTCGAGGCTGCAACATGGACATCAGGTGACGGGTGACACTGCCAACACACTTACAGTGAAATGTCAGTCACAGTTCCCATCTGAAATTTATGGTTGCTATCATGCATCACATGAGGTTAGCCCCACAAATGACAAATTTGTGAGAAAAGTAAAGAGCTTTTAAAATAAGGTTTAGCTATTTTGAGTAGTGATTAACTTTATAATGTTGAAGTTGTGCTGTTAATTTCTTCAGGATCATATTCTGTTCTGCATAGATATAATTATTCTATTTTGAGGTAAAAATGCTGGCCATATAATTCAGCTGCAGATAATCATTTTATTTCACCGGTTCATTGACTCTTACACAGTGTAACATCACCCTACACGATCAAAACACTTCTGCCCATGTTTAAATTGTGTCAAAGCAATAACTAACACTCAGGAAATCAACTCAAGAGATTTCCAGTCATATAAAATAATGCCAATATTATTATTTGATTTTTAGTATCAGTGTGTGATGACAAGATGGTAATTCTTTCAGAACAAATGGACCAAAATAAATCCATTTTGTGAAGCAGGTGTGGTGTACTTTAATTGCATTCCTGCTGCTGATGTAGCGTTGATTTGATTTTATTGCAAATGCTGTACTTATTGTGAATTTTTAATAATTAATAAACCTAATTAATATACATTATCTTCAAGTGCATTAATCCATTGCCACAAAATTTAACTACCTGAAATGAGGTTAACAAAATTGCACATAAAAATCTCCTTGTCTGAGACTGAAAGGACTTCATCTGGAGGATCAGAGTAAATTTCAAATTTCTCTTTACATTGCAAATAAGTGGTGCCATTGCACAGCAGTCTTAATAACACAGAACCGTCACATGTATAACAAGGTCTGTATTGTAAAGAAGAAGAAGGTGCTGACAGAAGAGGACACATTGGAAAGGAGTGCCTGTAGTTTGAGTGTATTCATCAGTGCTGAATGTAAAACACAGCCTGGAAGTCATCATGGACGTCTCCTTAAGTCAAATGATTATTTTGTAAAATGTGCTGCTACAGACTGCAGTGTGAATATTTCACAAATTGATGTAAGTGATAAATATCTGCTGATGGTAAAACTGTTTGCCCCTAAAATACACAAGGGTATTCTGAAAAGTAATGCCTCCAAATTTTTTATGTAAAAACTCATGAAGTTTTCTAAATAAAACAAACTTTGTTAACATTCTACATCTTTATTCTTCATATCTACATATTTATTTCTCACCATAAAGATGACCTTCCCCCATGAACCATGGACCTTGCCGTTGGTGGGGAGGCTTGCGTGCCTCAGCGATACAGATGGCCGTACCGTAGGTGCTACCACAACGGAGGGGTATCTGTTGAGAGGCCAGACAAACATGTGGTTCCTGAAGAGGGGCAGCAGCCTTTTCAGTAGTTGCAGGGGCAACAGTCTGGATGATTGACTGATCTGGCCTTGTAACATTAACCAAAACGGCCTTGCTGTGCTGGTACTGCGAACGGCTGAAAGCAAGGGGAAACTACAGCCGTAATTTTTCCCGAGGACATGCAGCTTTACTGTATGATTAAATGATGATGGCGTCCTCTTGGGTAAAATATTCCGGAGGTAAAATAGTCCCCCATTCGGATCTCCGGGCGGGGACTACTCAAGAGGACGTCGTTATCAGGAGAAAGAAAACTGGCATTCTACGGATCGGAGCGTGGAATGTCAGATCCCTTAATCGGGCAGGTAGGTTAGAAAATTTAAAAAGGGAAATGGATAGGTTAAAGTTAGATATAGTGGGAATTAGTGAAGTTCGGTGGCAGGAGGAACAAGACTTTTGGTCAGGTGATTACAGGGTTATAAATACAAAATCAAATAGGGGTAATGCAGGAGTAGGTTTAATAATGAATAAAAAAATAGGAGTGCGGGTTAGCTACTACAAACGGCATAGTGAACGCATTATTGTGGCCAAGATAGACACAAAGCCCATGCCTACTATAGTAGTACAAGTTTATATGCCAACTAGCTCTGCAGATGATGAAGAAATTGATGAAATGTATGACGAGATAAAAGAAATTATTCAGGTAGTGAAGGGAGACGAAAATTTAATAGTCATGGGTGAATGGAATTCGTCAGTAGGAAAAGGGAGAGAAGGA
The DNA here is from genome assembly GCF_023898315.1 of Schistocerca nitens. Classification (NCBI taxonomy): domain Eukaryota; kingdom Metazoa; phylum Arthropoda; class Insecta; order Orthoptera; family Acrididae; genus Schistocerca; species Schistocerca nitens. The sequence goes on from NC_064617.1 coordinate 863,875,475, forward strand.
AACATAGTAGGTGAATATGGATTGGGGGGAAGAAATGAAAGAGGAAGCCGCCTTGTAGAATTTTGCACAGAGCATAACTTAATCATAGCTAACACTTGGTTCAAGAATCATAAAAGAAGGTTGTATACCTGGAAGAATCCTGGAGATACTAATAGGTATCAGATAGATTATATAATGGTAAGACAGAGATTTAGGAACCAGGTTTTAAATTGTAAGACATTTCCAGGGGCAGATGTGGATTCTGACCACAATCTATTGGTTATGAACTGCAGATTGAAACTGAAGAAACTGCAAAAAGGTGGGAATTTAAGGAGATGGGACCTGGATAAACTGAAAGAACCAGAGGTTGTAGAGAGTTTCAGGGAGAGCATAAGGGAACAATTGACAGGAATGGGGGAAAGAAATACAGTAGAAGAAGAATGGGTAGCTCTGAGGGATGAAGAAGTGAAGGCAGCAGAGGATCAAGTAGGTAAAAAGACGAGGGCTAATAGAAATCCTTGGGTAACAGAAGAAATATTGAATTTAATTGATGAAAGGAGAAAATATAAAAATGCAGTAAATGAAGCAGGCAAAAGGGAATACAAACGTCTCAAAAATGAGATCGACAGAAAGTGCAAAATGGCTAAGCAGGGATGGCTAGAGGACAAATGTAAGGATGTAGAGGCTTGTCTCACTAGGGGTAAGATAGATACTGCCTACAGGAAAATTAAAGAGACCTTTGGAGAGAAGAGAACCACTTGTATGAATATCAAGAGCTCAGACGGCAACCCAGTTCTAAGCAAAGAATGGAAAGCAGAAAGGTGGAAGGAGTATATAGAGGGTTTATACAAGGGCGATATACTTGAGGACAATATTATGGAAATGGAAGAGGATGTAGATGAAGATGAAATGGGAGATAAGATACTGCGTGAAGAGTTTGACAGAGCACTGAAAGACCTGAGTCGAAACAAGGCCCCGGGAGTAGACAACATTCCATTAGAACTACTGATGGCCTTGGGAGAGCCAGTCATGACAAAACTGTACCATCTGGTGAGCAAGATGTATGAGACAGGCGAAATACCCACAGACTTCAAGAAGAATATAATAATTCCAATCCCAAAGAAAGCAGGTGTTGACAGATGTGAAAATTACCGAACTATCAGTTTAATAAGTCACAGCTGCAAAATACTAACGCGAATTCTTTACAGACGAATGGAAAAACTGGTAGAAGTGGACCTCGGGGAAGATCAGTTTGGATTCCGTAGAAATGTTGGAACACGTGAGGCAATACTAACCTTACGACTTATCTTAGAAGAAAGATTAAGAAAAGGCAAACCTACGTTTCTAGCATTTGTAGACTTAGAGAAAGCTTTTGACAACGTTAACTGGAATACTCTCTTTCAAATTCTGAAGGTGGCAGGGGTAAAATACAGGGAGCGAAAGGCTATTTACAATTTGTACAGAAACCAGATGGCAGTTATAAGAGTGGAGGGGCATGAAAGGGAAGCAGTGGTTGGGAAAGGAGTGCGACAGGGTTGTAGCCTCTCCCCGATGTTATTCAATTTGTATATTGAGCAAGCAGTAAAGGAAACAAAAGAAAAATTCGGAGTAGGTATTAAAATTCATGGAGAAGAAGTAAAAACTTTGAGGTTCGCCGATGACATTGTAATTCTGTCAGAGACAGCAAAGGACTTGGAAGAGCAGTTGAACGGAATGGACAGTGTCTTGAAAGGAGGATATAAGATGAACATCAACAAAAGCAAAACGAGGATAATGGAATGTAGTCTAATTAAATCGGGTGACGCTGAGGGGATTAGATTAGGAAGTGAGACACTTAAAGTAGTAAAGGAGTTTTGCTATTTAGGGAGTAAAATAACTGATGATGGTCGAAGTAGAGAGGATATAAAATGTAGACTGGCAATGGCAAGGAAATCGTTTCTGAAGAAGAGAAATTTGTTAACATCGAGTATAGATTTAAGTGTCAGGAAGTCGTTTCTGAAAGTATTTGTATGGAGTGTAGCCATGTATGGACGTGAAACATGGACGATAACCAGTTTGGACAAGAAGAGAATAGAAGCTTTCGAAATGTGGTGCTACAGAAGAATGCTGAAGATAAGGTGGGTAGATCACGTAACTAATGAGGAGGTATTGAATAGGATTGGGGAGAAGAGAAGTTTGTGGCACAACTTGACTAGAAGAAGGGATCAGTTGGTAGGACATGTTTTGAGGCATCAAGGGATCACAAATTTAGCATTGGAGGGCAGCGTGGAGGGCAAAAATCGTAGAGGGAGACCAAGAGATCAATACACTAAGCAGATTCAGAAGGATGTAGGTTGCAGTAGGTACTGGGAGATGAAGAAGCTTGCACATGATATAGTAGCATGGAGAGCTGCATCAAACCAGTCTCAGGACTGAAGACTACAACAACAACAACATAAAGATGACATGTTGAGTTGCATACAGGCACAACAAAATGAATGTTTCACATTTAGCTTTTGGCCAAAGTGTGCTTCGGAAAAGAAGACATATACACACATTCGTATAAGCAAGCATACCACATGCACATGTGACCACCAGCTTGGACCTGAAGCTAAATATGTAACAGTCTTTTCATTGTACCTTCATCTTTACAGTGATTAGCAGTCTTATCTCGCTCCTAATAATTACTTATCATCATTATAATCATCAATACCACCACCAACCTGATGACAAACACATTTCTTCCAATGAGAGACTAGTTTGTTGATACTGTCAGTGTAGAATGTTTGACTTTGTTGATGGAGTCACAGCCTCAACTCTACTTGCACCGTGTCATCACTATCAAAGTGAAGTCCTTGAAGGCATTTTTTAATTTTGAAAACATGAAAACTGAATAGGACCAAGATGGGACAGAGGGTGATGAATGACAATGAACCCAACTGATAATGAACATCGAATAAAACATTTTGAGGCATTATTTTTCAGCACATCCTCGTAGTTGTTTACATGTTTTATATAATTCACTTGTATGATGTGATAGCATTTGTTTATTAGTTAATCAATGAGATGTTTACATTGTTGCATGTATCTGTCTAACTATTCGATGTATGATTGTGGTTTTGACACAAGGGTTTTCTGTTGGTACATACCATGACTTTTAGCCCTGCGTCTGTATAAGTGTATGGTAGCAGCCGAATCCATTTTAACCCGTATGAAACATGTTATCAAGCCATTATGAACAGGGATGGTAGCTCTGTAATGGTACAGTATACAGTTTGATGGCATGGTCTGGACCCCTTGGTGAAATTTTGCCAATAATTGAAGAGAAAATTGCTATATTCAGGTATCACTGGAGATATCCTGTACCACGGTGGTGGCACTTTCTTGGATGACAATGTGTCAAACAAACTGGACACTGACTTCGGAATCTCAATGTTTTATAAAAATTTTGTCAATAGCAGTATTGCACATTCCCACAGCTCTTGCTGTGCGTTGTATCAGGGAGATAGAGGGTGTATAAAATTGCAAGGAATTAAGTATACCAGTATTTCAAGGACAGGTACTGAATGCCCATGACATGTAAATTAGGATATCAGCTTACTATTATGATATTCTGTGCAGATGTTAAAAAGTTTGCACATTTCAAGTTCACTTGTAAATACCTAAAAAGCACCAGCTGGGGCACAATATTGTGATTATTACAATTAACTTTCCATGTATTTATTTTTATGGTACAACTTCCAAATGCTGATTACTGAAATATCTGAGACACACTATACCTTTTGAGTTGTATCCCTTCTTACTGTGACAACTCCTTTGACTTCTCTTTCCGAAGTGGTTTGTGTTGCCTGAATACCCTATAAATCGTGGCATCAAGTCATTTCTCCATGATGGACAATAGAAAGATTGAAATAATATGTGTATGTATCAAAAAACCAGAATGTAAAATATTGTGTGTCCCGAGGTTATATTCTAGGTCCAATACTGTTCCTGCTGCTTATTAATAGCTTACAGACAACAATTCTACCCCAAAAAGTATAAAATTTGCAGACAACATTAACATTCTGAAAAGGTGGAAGAATGTAGATGAACTGGAGAGTGAAATCAAATTGTGTGTGTCAGATAGCTCTGACTTGTTCTCCAGAAACAATCCTATTGTAAATGCAGAAAAGACAGTAATTGTGTATTTGCACACTGCACAAAGGATACACTCTTTAAGCATTACTGTAATACTATCTGGTAAACAATTAGAAACTGTATACTGCACTCAATTTCTTGGAATACACACACAAGAAAATCTAAAGTGGAACAAGCTTGTAAGCTGCGCCTAATGACAAATGGGTTGCAGCCAGCTGGCCATAATGCCCCATGCAGGGGATGTGTTGCTGGTAATTCATTGACTGCTTGGGAACTATAAACTATCAGTGATCCATTGCTCATTAATATTAAACTACTGGAAAACTCAACCAAAGTATCAGACACAAGTAAAGTTGTAAACAAGTGTTATGCCTGTTTTACAGAAGTAGCAGAAAATCTTATAAAAATCCATTCATCAAATGCTAGAAAACAGTAAGCAGCAAATAGTTTACATAAGAGCATTTTTTATAGGCCTATCCAACAGAGGAGAAAGAAGCGTCAAAGGTTATTGGTTGACTAAAATCAAAATTTTTACTGATAATATACCTGATTGTATTTTAACAAAATGAGCAGCAATTGAACAAAGCTCCACACAGGTATTTGAATTCCTCACTGTATACGGGTGTCTTTCCTGAAAGTGTTGCTATACTATTAATTAGAATAGCTTTAACAATATTTTGGCCCAGATGGGTAATTTGTAAGTGTGTACTGTTACACAAGCTGGTCACATCAAGATTTTATATTAAGAGAACCAGAACTCCAACCTTTAGCCACAGGTTGCTAAATGGTTTAATTTGTAACTATATCATCAATACTTACTTAAATACAAAATTTAAAATTACAAAATATCTATTATCCACTACAAAAAGGATGGTTGTTTCAAGGAATCAAGTTCGACACTGAAATAAAATGTGGAGTATCTAAAATTATTAAACAGCTTGAAACTGACAAAGAAAGAAAATAAATAATTCATAGTTTGTTGCAGTGCAAATTTTATTTTTGTACATGCAATAATATCAGCTACCATCACGCCTGCCTGTTCAGGTAAGCACAGCAGTGCATGGGGAAGAGCACAAATCTATATATCGTGCTGTTGAAGTATACTGTATACAAAAAATTTAATATTATTTTGATATGGTTTATGTTCACTGATGTTAAAAAAAGATGTTCAATTACCTACTTCACCCTCTTAGAGGTCAATTTCATTTTTTCCCTATCTGAGTAACCTATGTTCTTTCTCAGGGTTCAAGTTTTTCCATTCCAAATTTCACCAAATGCTGTTCAGCAGTTTAATGAATGAAAATGTCACAGACAGAGTTAGTTTTTCATTTATAATAGTAGAATTAGTATGTAGTGAATGACTTTATACTGCGAGGGGCACTGATATCATCAGCTAAAACATGTTCTCATAGTATCAATCCCATTGAAACATGATGTGTCCGATTTCTCATTTGACCCTGTACAGAAAAGAACCAATAACCAAACATTCTACAATTAGTGCACACAGGTACCATCTACGGCATGGGGCACAGTGACTGACTGTTTCTATCCTCCTTAATGGGCACTTGGAGGCTTGATTCAACCCTGCTACGCTGGAGTGATTTACCAGTTAATTTCCAACAGTATTTTGGGCACCTCTGTGTGAAGTTCTGCTTTGGAAACTCTGGTATCCAGGCCTGGTGAGTTTGAAGGCCCATCAGAAGTTATGGAACTCAACAACAGCTGTTAGATTGTGCGGCTACATCTGTGGGTGCTGGTGGCACTACCGTGAGTACCACAATGAGGACAAGCCCCTCTTGCAGGTCTATCAGAGCCCGCAGCAGTCTAAAACCAGCTGTATAGCAGCTCAACAGTCAGTCAGGATATCTCTATGCTGGGGTGTACTGATCTTGCTATTCATCATTTTCTTGGTTCTGAATCTGATGCATCGTAGGTTCCGATCTTGGTTTACTTGCTGTATGTGTCTCTGTTGTTTGTCATTTTCTAGTTGTTGTTGCCCACCTGTTGACACTCATGTGACTTGCTGTAACGCCCTTGGCTTGTCAACCTGTTGTACTTGTTTTTGAGTCACCCCAGTCTTGTCTGATTTCTTGTTACTGTAATTGGTGACCAGGTAGAAGATTATCAGCATCCCCTGGACACAAAACTCATGCTGGCTGGAGTAGCCAAGCGGTTCTAGGCACTACAGTCAGGAACCGCGTGACCGCTACAGTCACTGGTTCGAATCCTGCCTTGGGCATGGATGTGTGTGATGTCCTTAGGCTAGTTAGGTTTAAGTAGTTCTAAGTTATAGGAGACTGATGACCACAGCAGTTAAGTCCCACAGTGCTCAGAGCCATTTGAACCATTTTTGAACAAAACTCATGGAACAACAACAGCTACTCCTGGAGCAGCAGTTTTAACAACAGACTGAACTGCTCCATCAGAAAATTCAGATGTCATCAGATTGCTTACAGGTTCAGGATTTTCAACCCATCCAGGCTGTGGTCTGTTCCCAGGTTGAGACTGTCCACCTGTGTTTCCACCATTTGACAACATGTTCGCAGCAGCTGAAACAGCACTTTTATAAAGAAGTTGGGTCAACTCTCAAATCCTGTTGCACTGATGTTTGAGGAGATTTGCTGTCAAGTTATTATTTGCATGACTCCATGTGGTCACATCACACCACAAGTTCTGTCAATACCACAAGCAACCAGGTTAGCCATACTCTTGGGTAATGGATATTCAAAGGTTGAGCCGAAGTTTCAGTTTCACTTTCACAAATCTGTGTTGCAAAACTTCATATGCAGCTTCTTCGATCAGCAACTTAGTGGTCCAATTGGCTCACAATCCAGAAGTATGCAATGCAGTTCTCAGTCTTGACAACCCTTCCTTGAACCATATTTTGAAGGTCACACACTCTTTCAAGATTACACAGGCAGCAAATGAGCATCTCATGGCTTGACCCCAGAGGTAGAGAAGCCGCCTTTCCATGGACAGAATTCACGTAAGTGTTTTTCCCAATGGCGGCATCATGATTCATTGATTTTGGATGTGTCAAGTGACCACTCGAAAGCCTGTCACACCCTGTCAACATAAGTATTGGGGTCTCCCATCATGTCCTGACTGATTCACAGCACACCCACATGTGGACTGTCCAGATCACTGAGCGCGTTGCACCCATCAAAAGAGATGACTCTCTTCATGTTATACTTCACAACATTTTGGGTCTGGATGACCTCTCATTGTATGGATTCTGCATCATTGATGAGGTTGAGGTTGTCTCCAATATTGTTCCCTTCCAGGTGCTCAACAACCTTTGTACTTACTTTGTGCCTCTATCTGAGCCATGCCATGCAGTGCCTCATTTCTGATGAGCACAGTCTATTCCTGCCTTCTTAGCTGTTGAGCAAGAACTTGATTGCCTCTGTGAAGCTGCGGTCACTGAACCTGTTAAAACTAGTGCTTGCACCACATCCCTAGTAGAGGTCAAGAAACCCAGTTGCTCATCCCAGATATGTGGAGATGAAACTGACAATCAGTACCCAGTCACAAGTGGAAACTTACCTCATACCACATCCAGAGGACCATGTCACGAAGCATATGAATAGTTTTCTAAGACAGACCTTGCCAATGCATATTAGCAGATACACTGGTTTAGGAATCACAGCACGTTATGGTCATCAGCAGCCCCTTTGGCTTACCGTATACAAATACAAGTGTTTGTCCTTCAGGATCTCTTCCACTTTGGCACTCTTCCAGGGACACCTGGAACAGTTAACCCTGTCCATTCCTGCTTGTACCATTTACCTTGATGAGTTAATTGTCATGAGCACCATGTGTCAGGGTCACCTGTGCAGTCTTCATATCCTGTTTACTATATTGTGTGACACAGGGCTCAAGCGCTGCTTACATAAATGCCACTTTTTCAGGAGTAAGTGGAATATCTTGGACACTTGTTCAACTAAGAAGGAATGCAGCCCACTGCCACTGACTGCCTAACCCACCCCCCACAACTTAAGAGCAGCTGCAGGCTTTTTCAGGAAATATGAATTATTATTTTAAGTTCCTTCTCCAGGTGGCTCACATTATGCATCTATTCAATCAGTTGTCAAAGAAAGGTGTCAGTGTGCGTCTGCCTATGAGCATGCTTTTACACAGCTGAAGCGTCTGCTGTGCTCAGTGCCCTGCCCTACTCCGTTTTCTCCATCATGTCCACTGATTTTGGCTGCTGGGCTCCTTTCTGTGTCATGCGTGCAGTGCTGGTGCATAGGAATTAGGAATGACAACGGTGCTGAGCAATCAATTGCCTATGCATCCAAGACACTGCTCAAAAGAACAATTCACAGATTAAAAAAGAAGCTTTGGCTATAAACTTTGCCACATAGAAGTTTCATGTTTATCTATTCACGACAAAGTTTACCCTCATTACAGACAATAAAGCATTGGTCGCAATCTTCATGCCCCACTCTCAGCTTATAGAGCAGATGGCACAACAGCCTCAGTGTTGGGCACTCTTCCTCAGCTCCTACAATTATACCATTATATGCAGTCCCATGGCACAATATGAAAATGTGTATGCCCTCTCTCATCTCTCCTTGGAGCCCAACCTGACTTCTGACCAACAGGAAATCTGGGCTCACCTCTACCACCACTTGTTGGGTGAGTGAAGTTCTCTTGCATGATGCAGGAGGTTCTCATCGTGTTGTCATCCCATCTACCCTGCGCCCTCAGGTTTTGTAACTCATCCATCGTGGACATGTCTACTGGCTGAGACTGAACAAAGAGATGGAGGTCATGGTGCACAGCTATTCTGCTTGTGCCTGGAACAAGGCTGCTCCTTGCCAGTCTTTCACATCCTGGCACATGGTATTGCATTCGCCTGGACTTTTCTGGCCCATTTCTGGGCATTATATGGCTTATTGCCATGTACTCTTATTGTAACCAGCCACATGTGTTCAGCATGGCGTCCACCACCACTGATGCCACCCTCAATGTCCTCATCCAGTTTCTAGCTGTAGAAGGGCTTCACTGCATTTCTGTGTCAGACAAGGGCCTCAATTTGCAGTCATTGCTTTTGAACAGTTCTGCAGCTCCAATGGCATCAAGTACCTGTTTAGCCCACCGGTTCACCCATCCTCCAATGGTGAAGTAGATTGCATGGTGCAAATGTTTAAACAACAAATGTTGAAAGCTGTTGGGACTTCCACTACCAGTGTTTTGCTCATGATGTTTCTGAGCACCTACATGACCACTCTTGTCCACAACCATAACTCACCAGAATTCCTCCTTGGGCAGCAGCCATATCCTCTCCTCCACCTCCTGGTGCTGCAGCCCACAGAACCTTGGACCAAGTGTACTGGCACCTTATGCCAGGTTCAGCTGTGGAGTCACGCTCAATCGCACAAAATGTTATGGGTGCCAGCTGTGGTGGTTGCCACCCACGGGTGGCACCTTATGACAGTTGACACTCCGTGGGGTTTGGATTGCCGACGCAGGAGTCAGGTCCGTCTGTGCCTACCGACTGCACTGCTGCCACCAGCACAAGCAGACCTGGAGCACTTGCCCCAGTTGCTCCCACACCTGCACAGATACAACTTGCACTCTACGGCACCTGCGGCAGTTCCCGAGAATGCAGACATGGACTTGGAGGTCTCAGTGCACCCTTTGCCCTTTCGGTCAATGTTACCTGCTCTATCGTTGCTTGCACCACCGCACCCAAGCACATTGCTAACCGTCTCAGTTCTTTCCTCCTTGCCACTGGGCTTATATGTGGGCCTCAACCTGTGCCACCAACTCACCTTCCCAAGAATTGTCTGAGGCGCTTCTGGCTGCATGCCTATTTCTAAATGAGGGATCTCGGCTCCCAGTCCAGTGAGCTGGAAAGCCCACCGGAAGATAACGGTACTCGATGATAGCCACTAGGCGGTGCGACTACATCTGCTGGTGCTGGTGTTGCCGCCGCCATTAGGACGTGCTCGCTGTGCCAGCCTATCGGCGCCAGCAGCGGTCCTTTAAAGGCAACAGCACAGCAGCTGCACAGTCGGTCGTGATTTCTCCAGGCTGTTTTATTGATATCGTTACACACCATTGCCTTGGTTTCGATTTCACTACGTCTTAGGTTCCGATCTTGGTTTACTTGCCACATGTGTTATTCTGCTGTACTGTCTCTGTTGTCTGTCAGTCTCAAATTGTTGTTCAGCTGTTAATTGTAAGGCGATTTGCTTGAGGCCCTCGGCTGGTCGGCGTGTCCTACTGGTTTTCGAGTCGTTCCTGGTCATGTATGATTTCCGGCCACCACAGAAACTGAAACGCTTTGGTTAACTGTGGCTGTAGTTACTCTGCATGAATTGACCAATATACGTTAAAGATAGAGGCTGCCCCATACTATTACACTGAAATAATTTAGGTTTCACCCAAAGGACTAGCGTAATTACATGGATTTGACTGAAAGTATATATGTGAAGTTACTGAACATTGTTGCATCGGAAATGCAAAAAAAGTGAAACAAATGTGCACCAAGTGATATCGGCTCATGAGCACCTCACTGTAACTCTAAGGTTCTTAACAATCATCAATAAAGCCCCGATTCTTTAAAGTATGAAACTCCTATGCATAAAATAGCTTCAAACGTCACATTACTTTACAAATGAGTTAATTTACTGAATATTTGACCTTAATCATGTAAGAGAGAACAAGTTTAGAAAAGGTTTGAAATTATGCTTAAAGTTCCAGAATGAGAGTTTCACTCTGCAGGGGAGTGTGTGCTGATATGAAACTTCCTGGCAGATTGAAACTGTGTGCCCGATCGAGACTGGAACTCGGGACCTTTGCCTTTTGCAGACAAGTGCTCTAGAGCCGGTAGAGCACTTGTCCGCGAAAGGCAAAGGTCCCGAGTCTGAGTCTTGGTTCGGTACACAGTTTTGATCTGCCAGGAAGTTTCATGCTTAAAGTTTGTTGGGAGTCGCTAAGTGCTCTCATTAACAAACAATGGATGAATAGAGTCTGGGTAATTGCCATTTCATTTTAAGCGACAGCTAGTTTTTCACACGTCTCAATGTTTATAGGGTCATATCTCTTGATCTGTGTGTCCTAAAATGATATAATTTTTCTTGTACGTTCAGTGATGTATGTAGATACCGTTTACAATGTGTGTTGCGAATAGAGTTAGTAGAACGGAAGTAAATTGATCAATTGAAACGTCATTCGTGATGCTGAAGTTTGACCCTTGGGGGAGGGGGGCGGGGGGAGGAGATCAGCGAGAAAAGTTTCATAAATGTTTGACATTAGTATCAAGTTTTTTGAAAGTCGCCAAGTGCTCTCATTCGCAAATACTGGATGAATATCATCCTGGCATTTCCGTGCCGCCTGTTACGCTGCCTCAAGACAAACACATATTCCAAGTGTATTACTTTTTTTACTGTGTTAAACTTTTAGCATAAGATTATAGCTCTTAATGAGCAGGTTATGGCAACATTTTAAATCTGGTCAATAATTGGACAAAATACGGAAAATCAAATTTTTGTGGTCCGTGGAAGTCGTTATATACATAACCAGCAACTGGTATTGGATTCCAGAATAGCGGTTTACTATTGTGTGTCCAAAAGGGGTGGGGGCAAGCAGTGGCATTCCCTACCACCCACCCCACCTCCAGAATCTAGAGTACAATGAGTTTATTAGCGTATTGAGTGGATAACCATCAATTATCTGGTATGTAAGAAGTTTATCGTGGTACCTATAGAATTTGTAGCTTGACATGTCCCGAAATTGACCAACTCGTTTGCATAAAACATGGCAGTTTTTAAGTTTTGCCCCTGTCCCTCTCGAAAAATTTATTTGGACGCCCATGTTTAGCAAATTTTCGGTAATTACATCGTCATAGTCCCTGGAGACGACCTCTCCAGAAATATGTGCATTCATTCATAGAAATCTAAGAAATTGTTATAAGGTAAGAGACAGAAAAGAAAACTTTCAGTTTACTAAATTTTTATCGATAAAATTTACAGTTTAAAAATGACCGGTAGTGAAAACAGGTCACATACAGGGTTGAGAAAAATTGTGTCACGAAATTTTAAGCCTGGGTAGCTGATGCCAGTAGGCACCAAACTTAGCAATGTTATATAGGTCAGCCTGTCAACAGCTGTTACTTCACGTACAGAAAGTCTTCTAGAAATTGTGTCTGCCCTGGAAATCGCCTTCTTTGTAGCTAGGACATTGCTTACTTAAAGCAGGTGTTCGAACTGGCGACCCTCTGATACGACACAAGCTTGGTAACATAAAATGGTGTTAACCTGAACCCCTTCAAAGATTCCTGGCATTGCCCTGATGTGACTGGCAGCATGTTGAATGCAATCCATTAAGTCCTCTTCGATTCTCAATGCTTTGTGTCAATGTGGATGAACTAGATTCTAGAACCTTGAAGAATCCCCTCAGGAAACAGTCCACTGGCATGAGGCCTGGTGATCGCAGAGGCCATGTCCTATGAACACCTCTGCCAATTACCCGGCCATCAAAGAGTTCATTTAAATATCCGCACACAGCAAGACTGTTTGGTGCATGTGCCCCATCAAAAAAATGTTCAAATGTGTGTGAAATCTTATGGGACTTAACTGCTAAGGTTATCAGTCCCTAAGCTTACACACTTCTGAACCTAAATTATCCTTAGGACAAACACACACACACACCCATGCCCGAGGGAGGACTCGAACCTCCGCCGGGACTAGCCGCACTGTCTACACCTGTTTTCCAGCAGGCTGGGTAGAGTTTTTAGCAAAAAGTGAAGGTAATTTGCCCCGGTAAGTCGAGGAGGTAGGCGGACGGGCCCAATCTGATGGTCACCCACAATGCCTGCCCAAATGTTGAGGGAAACTCGTTCCTGGCATCCTTGGACGTACGTAATGTAAGGATTTCCCCTTGAACAGTAATGAACATTTCGAGTGTTGTAAAGGCCATCCCACTGGAAGGTGCACTCTTTGGTAAACAATACAATGGTGGGGAAATCGGTATCTCATGCAACACATTTCAGAAATCACCGGCAAAACCCTAGACTGTTCATAGTCCGCCACAGGATTTAGGTCCTGGACAGGGTGGAAACTAAATGGATGCTGGCCATCATCCCTCAACACCTCCCAGACTAACCGATGAGTGACCCCCATGTTGTGTCCAACCTCTTGAGTACTTGTCGTAGATGCTTCCTCGAAGCGCTTTAGAACAGTTTCTTCAAATGCAGCATCCCGTCGTATTCGAGATCTTCCAGCATCACTATGATATCCCGCTAACGAGCCTGTTTTGCCGAGTCGCCGGTGAATTGCTGTGGGTGGTGTCTTGCTGGATACCATACCCTCATACAACGGTCAAGCTTCATGCGCTTTACCGACGGCTAGTCCTCAAACAAAAACCATATCTCGTTGTTCTTCAAATGAATACTGTGCACCATGGTTACTTATGACTAAATCACAGGTGACGTGTGTGTGTGCTCCGGAACGAAGCTTACGTGTGAATGCCTCTGACGTGAGGTGGAGACAAACAGCAAGACCTATTTGACACGTGTGCGTATGACTTTGGGGAGTGGCGGGGCCAGGAACGTTTGTATGTGTGAACTGACAAGCATAGCACTATCCGCAACCGACGAACGGCAGCAGGACAATCCCAAGGCCAATCGGAGTGCGTGGCGCCAAGTTTCCGTAGCTTAAAAATGGTGCGTTGTCGACCTATACAATACTAGTTATTTTGTTTCCTATTGGCATCAGCTATCCATGGTTAAAATCTCGTGATACAATTTTTCTGTATATACTGCATGGTCAGAAACAGTCCGAAATGCTTGTAAGCATGTTGCATGTCGTTTGTACTGAGAAATAATTGAGGGGTTCAGAGAGATATAGTCATAAGCCACAACTTTCACGAAATTGAGTTTTTCATGTTACGGCATTCTTAACAATATCTTCCTCACAATATGTTGAAAAAGTTCCGTGTTACTGCAACAGATTGCAGGCTATGACGGAGTGCAGTTCTATGCTGTGCCATGGCAAAATGGCAGGTGAGTCAGGAACGTCTGAAGCGTCTTCGGGTCTTCAACGCATATTTGACACAGACAGCAGTGGAAGTAAAGAGCTTTACCCTTTGGATCCTGACAGTGATGAATCTTGGCATCCATCGACCAGCAGTTCCAGCTCAGATGATGTTTCGGTAAGTGTATAAAACGGTTTATTTCTGGTGATTAATTTCCTGTGGCTTGTGACATTATCAACGCATTTGACAGCCATCCTGTGTGTTAATGATGAAACTTGATGGGCACATTTATATTACTGCTTGTTGTTGTCGTCTTCAGTCCTGAGACTGGTTTGATGCAGCTCTCCATGCTACTCTATCCTGTGCAAGCTTCTTCATCTCCCAGTACCTACTGCAACCTACATCCTTCTGAATCTGCTTAGTTTATTCATCTCTTGGTCTCCCTCTACGATTTTTACCCTCCACACTGCCCTCCAATGCTAAATTTGTGATCCCTTGATGCCTCAAAACATGTCCTACCAACCGATCCCTTCTTCTAGTCAAGTTGTGCCACAAACTTCTCTTCTCCCCAATCCTATTCAATACCTCCTCATTAGTTACGTGATCTACCCACCTTATCTTCAGCATTCTTCTGTAGCACCACATTTCGAAAGCTTCTATTCTCTTCTTGTCCAAACTAGTTATCGTCCATGTTTCACTTCCATACATGGCTACACTCCATACAAATACTTTTAGAAACGACTTCCTGACACTTAAATCTTTACTCGATGTTAACAAATTTCTCTTCTTCAGAAACGATTTCCTTGCCATTGCCAGTCTACATTTTATATCCACTCTACTTCGACCATCATCAGTTATTTTACTCCCTAAATAGCAAAACTCCTTTACTGCTTAATGGTGCAATAATGTAGTTTCAGAGGCAAAATATGTGTAAAAAATATTTTCTCTTTAATGTGATTTTAGCGAAATTTAATGTTTTCTGTGGCTTATGACTATATCTCACGCAAATTCTTAGACTATTTTGCTCTTCATATTATAGCGTGAAATAAGTAGATTAAATGAAGAATCACCCAAAAAACCAAAGCCTTCACGGAAAAGAAAGCGAAATATTGATCAGTGGAAGAAAAATAAAGCAAAACGTCGACGAAATGCTAGTCAGCAGTGTAAGTCTTTAAAAACCCACAAGACTGTTCAGGCTGCTACTATAGGAATTCCCTGTACTTGTTTAAATAAATGCTTCACAAAACTGCTTGGAGAGGAAGAAAACATTTTTCATTCATTTTGGGAGATAGGAAACTTAAATACCCAGAATACTTACCTGATGAGCTGTATGAAAATGGAACCGAAAAAGTGGAGGTTTGTTCACTATTTAAATACAAATGGTTTAATATTTTGTATATTTATTTCATTTTGTTATATTTGTCATAATTTCTTTCAAAGCTATCCAAAAAAGACTTCCAAGAAAATATCATCCATGGATGCTACATTTTCTTGTGAGGGTATGCGGAATAGAAGTCATGATTTGCAAGGAAGCTTTCCTAAGGGTTCATGGCTTACGGATACATGCATGAAGAGTGAGGAATTTGCAACATCAAATGAAGCAGGGATTTGCAGTGCCAAAAGAAGATGGAAGAGGTTTGTATGTTACTCTGTGCTATAAGTTAGGGATGTACTCAAACTGAGTACTATACAAATATTTCTATTAGGAAGACGATATAAGCTCATCTTTTTTTTCTTTCAGAAAAACATGGAAACTAGCCACATAAATTTCTAGACGAAGCTGTACAAAGTGTTAGAGAATTTCTCAACGCCATACCGAAATATAACAGTCATTACAGTAGGCAACAGAACCCCAATAAAGTGTATTTGGATTGCGATCTTACAATTGCTTCCTTATTTCGAGATAAATACTCAGAAGACTGCAAGGAAAAGCAGGTTCCTGCAGTATCTGAAAGTAAATTAAGATAAATTTTCGTATCTGAATTTAACAAAGGCTTCAAACTACCAAAAAGTGACACCTGTTCAAAATGTGATGGATTTCTAATTGCAATAAATAACCCAGAATTATGTGCAGAAGAAGTCACAGAAAAGAAACAACAATATGAACTGCATCTCAAAAAGGCTGACGGAGGACAAAATATGATTGCGTCTTTAACTGCTCTGGCTAAAGAAAATTCGAAAGAGCATAATGTGATAGCAATGGACATGCAGCAAACGTTCCCCATACCTAAACTAACAGTTGGTCCAGCATTTTACAAGAGGAAAATATGGACATACGACTATGGTATCCACGACTGTGGATCAAATAAGGGTTATATGTTTTTTGGAGCGAGAAAGATGGAGGACGGAGTTCAGATGAGATTGGGAGCTGCTTATTGAAGTACTTGGAGATAACTAATCCTCAGACAAAACATCTCCACATAATCACAGACAACTGCAAGGTCAGGCAAAGAACTGGACTATTATTGATTTGGAAAGGTCCCTTGTTGTACCAAAAGATTTGATTCTGTCCAGCATTACTTCCCTGTGGTAGGTCATACCATGCTACCTTGCGATCATGATTTTGGTCGCATTGAACGGTATGCAAGAAACAGACGTCTAGTCGTGTATACTCCAGATAAATGGGCAGAAGTAATACAATCTGTGAGTCCAAAACATTTCATTGTAACTAAAATGGAAAGAGAAGACTTCAGAAGTTTGGAAAGCCTGAAGACATTGATCTCAAAACGTACAGAATCCACGTATGGAGATCCCCACCATTTCAGTGAAGCTACTCAATTTGAGTCTGAAGATCCCTTCAAGCTAAGTGTAAAGCACTCTTATTCAAACATAGGAGCTTTAATGTCAGTGGATATTCGTGTCAAAAAGAAAGGAAAACTAGTTGAACCAAATCCGTATCAGCTGCCAATAAAGTACAGAAAGCCACTACCAATTACCCAGAAAAAAAATTGATGATGTACTGTCTCTTATGCGATACATACCTGCAACAAATCAAGAATTTTTTCGGTCATGTACTGGAAATAATGTGTACAATGATGAGGTAGAGGAACTTCCTTGATGTAACTGTATCAATGAAAAAGTGATTTATACATCTCAGATATCTGATATGTATATATTAATGAGTAAAAATTATATATTCTGCTTGTTGTGTAAGAGTAGTTAAAATAAATCCTTACAAATTCATACTTTATGTTTAAAACAATTTTTTGGGAGATATAGTCATAAGCCACCGTTGACTACATCTTAATTAGAATCATTCTAAAATTAATATTTTACGGGATGCAGAGAGTTGACTATTTAACAACATGCTTCGCAAGTATTAGGCAATTGTTTGCAGTAGAAATAAGGTTTCTATTTTGTATTAAACATTTTCAGACCTCTGTGCAACTTTAAACTCGCTGTATCTCAAAACTAGTTCGATGTGGCTTATGACTATATCTCTCTGACCCCTTCAATTGTCAAGAAAAAATCGACATCTTCCACCGTTTCCGATTTGATTAGCACTGACGTTCGCCAATCAGGCCGTTGCCCACGCAAATTCAAGTGGCCCGCCACATCGCCAGATGTGTTCTTCGTTTGGTTTCCTGAAATCAAACAAGAGAGCGATACAAAAATTTGAGATGGAACAGTAGTAAGGATCGAAAACCAGCAAGGGCTGAGCAATCTTGTTCAATCATCTTCGATATGAGAGCAATTGCCACTAGTTGTATCTTGTGGGGCATTTGAATTTACGCGTGCAACGACCTGATTGGCCAACTTCAATGCTAATTAACTCGGAAATGGCACAACGTATCGCATTTTTTCTTAACAAGTATTTCTCAGCACAATCTATCCTGCAACACCACTACAAGCTTTTCAGCCTGTTTCTGACCACTGTGTATACAATATTTTTTATATCTGCATTTACGGTAATTTCACTGTTTACTATCTAATTATTTGTTTTCAGTTTGGAGTTGAAACTGAAATTCTCAATCTGCCCCTCGCATAGAACGCAGTTTGTCAGTTTTTATCCATATAACTGATGCACATTGGGCATAGCTCTCAGCTCAAAAGCTGCATTTTTAGCAGATATATCTGCATAATCTTCGTATTTACTACTTTTTCCGTCATTACATGAAGGGCTTTCTCCGATACATCCAGATGTATGACTGTCCACTTCTTCCCTGGCTTGGAATAGCCTCACTGATTTCTTCTTCTTCCTCCCCCTCCTCCAACTGAGAGCTCTGCTGCTGTGTTATATGCTTGCGTTTCCTGAAATTTCATACAGATACTGTATTGTATTCGTTGTAGTTCTAAGGTGTTTGAAATTAGATGGAATTTTCGTGTCTGGGAGTAATTGTCGGGAAACGCATGTTAAATTATTCCGCCACATACGAGGCCCGTTCAAAAAGATCCGGAACTTTGTCCACAAATTTTTCTGCACTTACCTTTTACTTACTGTGCATGGTCTCCTTCGAAATAATCTCGTCCATTCCGCTTCCACTGCCGTTTCCACTTCCAAAAGTAGTCTTGGTACGCCCCTTGCTGGATCTTGCCAAGCGCCGTCTGCTAATTTTCTGGCCATTTTTAAATCGTGTGAACCATCCGTAACACCAAGTATGGATTAAGCAATAATCACTGTAGGCTTCGTCCATCATTTGGTGTGTCTCTGTGAAGGTTTTCTTTGGCTTCACGCAAAATTTAATGCAGACGCGCTGCAACTCTAACTCTGGCATTTCGAAATTCGCAAACTGGGCGACACAACGTTCTACTCAATATTGCACTGAGCAATAACTAACATGCATACAACAGTGTAACTTTCGATAGTTACACGTTAAACGCAGGCGTGTGCAGGGATGCCAACCGTATTTCGCTCCAACACACCATTGGCGCGAAATTAGAAATGTTCTGGAATTTTTTGAACAGACCTCGTATTTGGGATCTTAGTTTCTCAACTACATACATATTTAGTCAGGTGCGCTGTACCATTGCCTACCCTAATTATGACCTGATTACCTTCATTATGGTACAAACGGACGTATATCAGACGGTGATGTAATGAAGAATACAGATATCCACGGGAAACTTCTGAATGGAAATTCGCAACTACCTTCACCATCTATAGTCTATGGGTACACACTACCCTTCGTATACATCGAAAATGAGGCTCTCTCATTAATAAAACGTTAATGAAATTAGTCAGTAATAATCAGCTGAACAGAGAACGAATGGTCTCGTGATAGCCATTCATGAAAAACGTACTTGGGATAGTGATTGTAAGATTTAAAGTGCTCAAGACTCCGGTCAGTTTAAATCTAGAGAACATCTCTTCAGTCGTAATGGTTTGGTGTACGCTTTACAATTTCTTACGCCAAAACAACGCAGACATGCAGGCCTACTTACCATCGATACTTTGACAGAGCAAATTATGACAGAAGAGTGAGCGAAACAGGATCTCGTAATCAGTGCGACTTATTGTGGATCTATAGAAGCAGAAATGTGTCAAATGCTTCACCTTACCAGTTTCGAGAAGGATGTCAAAGGTTTCAGTGATTTAGCAGAGAGGCGTGGCAAAAAACTTTCTTTTCACAAGGGTAGCCTACATGTTACGCTATATTTGTTCTGTTTTCCCATTTGATATATTATGTGCCGAAGTATTTGCAATCGATGAATTAAACATGAAAATGTTATGTTAACTTTAAATCACTTCTACTTCATTATCAGTTTGGTTAAAAGCATTTAATTTTTTTTATTGATCCCAGAATTCCTGTCGCGTGTTGTTTGTTATTCATAGATATGAGACAAGTCATATCAAGACGGTTCTGGGCGCTACAGTCTGGAACCGCGCGACCGCGACGGTCGCAGGTTCGAATCCTGCCTCGGGCATGGATGTGTGTGATGTCCTTAGGTTAGTTAGGCTTAAGTAGTTCTAAGTTCTAGGGGACTGATGACCTCACAAGTTAAGTCCCATAGTGCTCAGAGCCATTTGAACCATCATATCACGACAAGTATGAATTAATTTGGAATTTACTCACTTCACTCAGCTGACTTTGTGTAGCCTTTAGTAAAAGGCCCTGCAAAGTCCTTCATAAATAGTAAGTTGTTATCAAATAGCTACGTTATTTCTTGAAAACACGTCTCAAATTTAGTATTTTTGTTGTTTTATCTGCACCTGGTGGCTTCTTGGTTTTTGAGTATCAGCACTTATCTCTCTTTAATTCGTCATGATACTCTTTAGTTATTTTCTCCTTTCTGCACAGTGCTTCCTGTTCTCGTAACAATTTAATAAATTCAGACATAAACAGACTGTTTAAATTAGGTTTATGACGACGAAGCACTGGCATTTTCAGTTACGTGAACATTATTTTATTTCGCAAACAAGCTGTTCATTCTGTAAAGCGATTAGCAATTTATTTAAATTAGACACATGATGGTGCAGTATCAGAGATTTTTAATCGCGATGTGCGATGAGACTGATGATAAAATTGTTTTGTATAAAAAAAAAAACAAAAAAAACTTGCCTCTGGCAGCAACCCATATTGACATTGACGCGCGAAGCGTCGCAGGCGATTCAGCAGATTGACTGGGAATTACAAACGATAGATGTTCGATCACTGCGATCTACTAGTTGCCAATATTCGTATAATCTACGATCAGAATATTATTTCATTAAGACACTTCTGCCTACTGCTAGGCTTCATGCCAAGTCGATTGACAGAATAAGGTCATAAAATATGATAGACACACACTTGCTGCACTTCAGAATATGCTTCTGTATTTTGCGTTATGTCAAATTTTTGACCTTCATTTGTCTCCCACAGATTTCATTGCAGTGCGTTGATGGTGATAAATAATTTTCGCACTTCTTGAGCTTCATTTGTCTTTCAGAGATTTCATTGCAGTGCGTTGATGGTGATGGTGATACATAATTTTCACACGGAACACCGATTTCTTCGTAACAGTAAGGTAATTTCAGCCTGAGTTGAAGTGCATTTTATCAATTTTTATTATTTGTTTGCTGTAATGTATTACAACACAAACTTTTAGCCAGCATTGTGGCGTTCTGTGATATCCATTTTCCTATGTCTGGTGTTACACGTTTCTGTGTTGTACCGAATATAGCGTCCCTTTACTGCACTACAATATTTTTTTTTATTGCAGAGGAACACTGGGTATTCTTATGGACATATAGAATTTGTATCTGAAATACCTTGCGTAGGTGCATGGCTAGCTTATATCCACCATTCTCAGGGCGGTGTAACCGAAGGACTTGTCGACATTAACGTGAAGGAATTTGCAGCTAATGCAGAAAGCACTTTTGGTGCCAACCAGTTAACCAGAAAGAACGTTTGTTAATTTACAACCACAGTTTTAATCGGAATACGTAATGGCTCAAGCACTAAACAGTAGAGCTGTATAACATCAATACAATAATCACGATGAATTTATTTGGGTTTTATCACATGTATCGTAACAGTATTCTGTCTGTACGTTGCATACTGGTATATTGTTCTCGCCCATATGAAATCATGCTGTAATTCAAGGACTTCTCTCTGAGTTTTCTTCTCTGTTGTAAAGGAGTAGCTAAGATTTAGCAACAGTTTTTAAAAGTTGCTTGCAGCATTAGAGAGGGGGCAGTAATTTGAGACACAGTGGTGGATTACGGTATTAAAAGTCATGTTAAAAAAATGAAATCGCGATTTCTTTGTTTTTGATAATGGATTTAGGCAATATGACCACTACTGCAGCAATATAACATCCACAATGAGGCGACAGCACCGATGAAATAACAGCTTCTAGTGTTTTGTCGTATCGTCCCAAAACCGAATTACAAGTATCTTCGATCCTCTGCTTCCAAATCAGCAAACTAGAAACACTTTGCTCGGTCCTTGGTCCCTCGTCGGCCGGAGTGTCCGTGCGGTTCTAGGCGCTACAGTCTGGAACCGGGCGACCGCTGCGGTCGCAGGTTCGAATCCTGCCTTGGGCATGGATGTATGTGATGTCCTTAGGTTAGTTAGGTTTAATTAGTTCTAAGTTCTAGGCGACTCATGACCGCAGAAGTTAAGTCGCATAGTGCTCAGAGCCGTTTGAACCATTTTTGAACCTAGGTCCCTCGCATTTGACTGGAAAGCTTTGAGCTTTAATGGGCCCGATCTCAAACGGTCTGCTCCATCCTAATGAGTAGGGCACGATTTTCTTTACATCTCGATTAAGGATCCCTGTATCAATTCCAGTTCGCTATGCTCTAGCGCAAAAGACCAAAGATCCACAGTGGACTAAGATATAAAGCAGTCCACTATGGCCGTTTTGGCTGGGATCGTAAAGTAACTGAATGCTCACACAGTGAGAAAGTATGTCTTCTGGCGGCACATAGGATCGTTACCATTTGAAGCAAAATCGTCATTTAACTATGTACTTAAAGAAGTCAAGTAAGTCGTTAAGATTCCACTGCAAGGGGATCAGAATCGAACCCAGGACTCTGGTCTGAGAAGGGCGTGAGTTCTTAGAAATTTAATGTCACCTTGCCATCTCCAAATTCTCTAGAATAAACGAAGGTTGTTTTCCTAATTTATTATAATACTAACTACAATAGTGAGAAAATTTCCGAGTCTGTGAAAGATGCGCTGCAAAGATTTTTAAGATTAAAAAGAAACAGGGTATTTTTAAGGGGGCCTGCAGTTTCATAACCGCCCCCCCCTCCCAATCTGGATTTGCATCTGAAAGGGACACATCATGAGTGCTGATGGCCAGTGTTCACAAGCCATGGCCCACACCACAAGCTCCATGGATAAAATTGCATTTATTTAGGCATTTTTTCACCTGTAAGATTAGTCCTCATTTTACATCTAACCAGATATCCGGAAATACAGAAGCGTCCGATCTTACCCGTCGGCTTTGACCCATGACGTCACAAATACCGCGGAAACGACTATAAACAATTCCAATATGGCGGATATAAAAACATCGCATACGTATTGTAAACACTGAAATACACAAGTTTCACAAAAAGCCTAATGACTGTAACGGGACAAGCGTGGGAAATTAGGGGTTTTTGGGTGGGGAGAAACTAAATATACAGAAATGTAGCCACCGACCGCCATTCAAAACCACGCAAAACAACGAAATAAATCAACATCACAAAACTGACCAAATACCAAAAAACACATTCCTATCCATAATCGGACACTTCCCTTAACCTATATAGCTCAACAGAACCTACCGATCACATCCCCCAATAGAAAACTAAGAAACGAAAGCTTCCCTTACACCTACATACATCGGCACATATGCAGTTTAGCAGGTACGGAAAAAATTTTTCATTTTTTTTCAAAATTTGATCATCATGTGTCGTTATGCGGTGGGGGGAGTCTGCAGTGCCCCCCCATCCCCCCACAGGCTTCATTAGTGTCAAATCAATATTTTCGAATCATAGGCGGCCGCTGCCGCGGCCGCATTCCAAAAAAAAACTCCCAACCTAACCTCAAGTGGGCTACGCTACAGATCAATATGTTCATCAAATTGCTTCATATTACGTATACATGTTCATTAGTGTCAAATCAATATTTTCGAATCATAGGCGGCCGCTACCGCGGCCGCATTCCAAAAAAAAACTCCCAACCTAACCTCGTATTCAGGGCTACGCTACAGATCAATGTGAACACACCACCAAAGAGCACCACAAATAAAAACAAGACATCTACAAACACGCCACAATCGCAAACCAAACTCCGCGCCGTAATGACGTCACACACCACAACACGCTTACGTCACGGGTCAAAGCCGACGAGTAAGATCGGACGTTTCTGTTGACCCTATACCTTAGGGAGGTTAACATAGCAACATGTACGGATAGGCTGTATGCAGTAGTGACTCATAGCTAAAATTAGTGGCGATGCTGCTCCAAAAATGTTTTAGCCTTTGTTACAAAATTATGTAGAAGGAAACAATTACATCTACGTAGAAAATTATTCAGAACTTGATAAAATCTTAAAAGAACAAAAACAAATATTTTTACTTAGTTTAATCTAAACTGTTGCAGCTCAAGTTTGATCTACTCATTTAAAAATACAGTCGATTCTTCTTATTTTAATTCAATAATTTTCTTCTTGATCTCTGGATGATAACTGAGAAAATTTATTTCCGTGGAAAGCGCTGGAAGCCCATTTAATCTTTCCGAACTCATACCCGTTCTTCCTATTCTTTTCAATTATGAAAAACAGCGTCCTGCCTCTATGTACATGGGAAGTGTCAAGAGGATTTTTTATGTTCCGTAATTTCAATATCATCTAAACTATTTTCCGAGATAAATTTCAGCAGTTCATTTAATTTGCAATTTTCATGAGTATGAAACCCACAACTGAATTCTTGTAGCTCAGTTTGGAGTTTATTTTGTCAGTCACTGGACACACCTCAATTATTAGTACTACCTTTCCTATAGGATGTTCATTCTTAAAAGTAGTGAACAATTTCTTGTTTAACAATTTAGCAGCTACTAAGTGTACACTATACTTTTATCTGCCCAGTATGTCATCACACATACAACCACACATTTTTTAGTTTCTGCCATGAGCGTCTTTGAAGGATTCTCACAGTACTTCGAGTTTGTTAATTCTAAAATAACAATTTTGAACTTCGTTGTATATTCATTAAGTTTAAATGCACTAATTTCCCAAGATTGCATTTGGTTGTAAATTATTTCAACGTGAGACATAATCTGATTAAGAAAGCTCTAACCAAAACTTGAAATTATCATCATTCAGGTATTGTAACATACCTGCTGCTTCTGCAGAGATTTGCACTGTAGTTGATGTTGATAGAATTTCAGTATGGCAGTCTTTTAAAGATTGGAAATTTTCATGAGTTCCGTTTATTGTCCATATGTTGAAGTTCCGCCTCATGGAGGCTGGACGTCGAATGCTGAAGCCCATGTGGTTCTTGGGAAGAGACAAATATATTACAAGGAAAAGATAGTGATATCAGACAACAAAATAAAGACAATGTGGGATACATTGAAGGAGGAGATCGGTAGAACCAGACATGAAGAGGGGCAAATAGCATTAAGCGTAAATGATACATTGGTGACAGATGTGTATAGCGTTGCAGAACTTTTTAACAAACATTTTATAACTGTTACTGGAAAGATGGAGTTGTCAGGTTCTGTAGGTGCTGTCATGGGATACCTCAGACCAGACATTTCAAGTAACTTCCACAATATGAATTTGACCCTCACTACCCCAGCAGAAATAATGTCCATCATAAAATCTTTAAAATCAAAAACATCTAGTGGATATGATGAAATAACCACAAAGTTAATTAAAGAATGTGATTCTGAGTTAAGTAACATATTAAGCTATGTGTGTAACCAGTCGTTTATCAGTGGAATATTTCCTGAATGGTTGAAATATGCTGAGGTTAAGCCACTGTTTAAGAAGTGAGATGAAGAAACAGTGTCAAATTTCTGCCCAGTTTCACTTTAGCCAGCATTCTCAAAAATTATAGGAAAGGTAATGTACAATCGGCTTTATAACAATCTTATCACAAATAACATACTGTCAAAGTCGCAGTTCGGATTTCTAAAGGGTTCTGATATTGAGAAGGCTATCTACACTTACAGTGAAAATGTACTTAATTCATTAGACAAAAAATTGCAGACAATTGATATATTTTGTGATTTCTCAAAGGCATTTGACTGCGTAATTCAC
Organism: Schistocerca nitens; assembly: GCF_023898315.1. NCBI lineage: Eukaryota > Metazoa > Arthropoda > Insecta > Orthoptera > Acrididae > Schistocerca > Schistocerca nitens. Next base: position 863,901,238 of record NC_064617.1, read on the forward strand.
AATGTCTTTTCAAGTAAATTAGAATATTATGGTATGACAGGAAATGCTGCAAAATGGTTCAAATCTTATATCTCTGGAAGGAAACAAAGGGTGTTATTAGGAAAGAGACATGTATTAAGCTATCAGGCATCATACAACTGGGAACTATTGACATGTGGCGTCCCACAAGGTTCCATCTTAAGGCATTACTTTTTAATATGTATATCAGTGACTTTTCATCAGTACCATCACCATGTAACCTCCCAACAGCAAATTTAATAAATATTATGAATAATTTTCTCATTTAACCTCCCCACAAAAATTCTTTCTGATTTAATCTAAGCTCACAATTCATTCACATTTAGCGTAACATCAAAACAGAATAAAATTCTGTAACCTCTCAACAGTAAAAATTATAATTACGTCGTTCACATTCAGTGTAACGTCCGAATAAAAAAATGAATTCAGTAACCTGGTAATAAAACAATGTAACTAACCTCTCAATTAAATTATCACTCACTTATGACATTTCAATAATTCACTGTGAATTTAACGTGGTAAATTTTGGACTACAGCAGTGCTGTGTCATGGCCCTGAAAGATCATTCTGAATTAAAAAAAAAATTCTTACCTCAATGAAGTCGCCGGATATATCTGCTCTTACAATAAATTTTTCTGGCACAGCTCTGTGCAATGCTGGCCGACCTATCTGTCATTTATGAAAGGAAGCAACTGATTTTTTATTGCAAATAATTGGGATGATCATGGATGGGAGAAATTAGTAAATTCTTTAAATTGAAATGAATGGTTGATACACCATACCAGACCAGAGCAGACTCCATACTAGCAACAACTTACTGCTACAGTTACACAGTTCCTACTGCAGTCAACACTGCTCTCTGGTCAGAGATTTTCTTATACCTTAACAAATGACATAAAGTGCACACACACTGTATATATCTCTACCATTTTACAAGAACTAGGAAATGAAAGGGAAGGACTGCATCATGGTTGTAGCACAGTAGGTTGCACATAGCTGCACTGAAAGTCCATATCTTTCCACAGAAGCGCAACACCAAGTGAGACGATCTGAAGTTCTCTTCTGTGAAGTATTAATCAGTGTAGCCAAGACACTGAAATGTCGTATTAAGATTCAATGTTATCATTTTGGTAGTACATTAGGTACACCAAACAGTGGGACCATAGTAACATCTCCATCGTTCAAGGTGGTGGACAGCATGATGTTTCAACACCACACTCCTGCAGAACTGATACTTTTTCACCAACGTAAAATTAGTGCAGAATCCAAATATAGTGCTCCATGATCATGAGGATGGACAGGACAAACGGATATTGCATTTAGGTCAGAAGGTGAAGGACATTAAGTCTTATACTAGTCATCATAGAGAATTACACTAGTCTATCAACCGATTTGAGTAATTGTAGGCACTATTGGCCAGTTACAAACCATTTTTATGCATAATTCAGAAGTCATCATTCAAAGCAGGAGTTAATTAATGGCATAGTATTTACATAATTCATCTAATTATAGTAATCATTGGCACTCATTGGCCAGTTACAAACCATTTTTATGCATAATTCAGAAGTCATCATTCAAAACAAGAGTTAATTAATGGCATAGTATTTACATAATTCATCTAATTATAGTAATCATTGGCACTCATTGGCCAGTTACAAACCATTTTTATGCATAATTCAGAAGTCATCATTCAAATCAAGAGTTAATTAATGGCATAGTATTTACATACTTCATCTAATTATAGTAATCATTGGCACTCACTGGCCAGGTACAACCCATTTTTATGCATAATTCAGAAGTCATCATTCAAAACAAGAGTTAATTAATGGCATAGTATTTACAACAGTCTCTGTTGCAAGAATTGTCCGCAGCTCGTGGTCTCGCGGTAGTGTTCTCGCTTCCCGAGCACGGGGTCCCGGGTTCGATTCCCGGCGGGGTCAAGGATTTCTCCTGCCTCGAGATGACTGGGTGTTGTCGTGTCGTCTTCATCATCATCATTCATCCCCATTATGGTTGGAGGAAGGCAATGGCAAACCACCTCCACTAGGACCTTGCCTAGTAAGGCGGCGCGGGTCTCCCGTGTCGCTCCCTTACGCACTGTAAAGAAGTATGGGACTCATCATCATCATCATCATCAGTATTTACATAATTCATCTAATTATAGTAATCATTGGCACTCATTGGCCAGTTACAAACCATTTTTATGCATAATTCAGAAGTCATCATTCAAAATGAGAGTTAATTATTGGCATAGCATTTATAGAGTATAACAAAAATATTATTTACAGAAATTATTGGCATAGTATTTATGCATTATTACAAAACATCATTCAGTATTACTCAGAACTCATAATTCAAGTGACATAGGACATATTTAAAATGCAACACACTATAACTATTACTCAAGGTCTGTGGTTAGAAAACATCATTCAGTATTACTCAGAACTCATCATTCCAGTGACAAAAGACATATTTAAAATGTAACACACTGTAACTATTATTCAAGGTCTATTTTTTTGTGCTAGCAATGCATTGCGTTGGGATCGATAATTAATTACTGGGGCATGAAAATATTTGCTTTTGACTTATTGCTGCAAACAAGGATTAGTAACGTCATTCGTCATGAGTCAGCTGTAGCAAGGTTATGAAACAAGTAGAGTATATGTGATCACATTCATGAATGACACACACAAATGGTAAAAAAAATGCAAGTACTACAACAGGTTTAATAACTAACTGCTTATAGCACATTAATTTCTTGAATAGCTTCTCCTGTAAAAAATACAAAATGGATTATTCAGCTGAAAGAAGAATCGCATATTATGCTGAAAAGTATTGAACTTCGAATTAACAGGTAATGAAACGTGTACTCAATATGTGTGTACTCTAGCTGTCCTTTCCAAAACATTCAGTGATTATACCATGCGACATAAGACATACTGTCAAAACGAACTGCAACAAATACTTAAATAACTACATAGCATCTCTTAACTAATATATAAACTTCATCATTATTCTCATCTGCAAAGAAAAACTTAAAAGTGGTGCATTAAGTGGCCATATAAAATTCATCACTATCATCACCTGCAAAGAAAAACTTCATTATTCATATTAGCATATTCTTCATATAACTATTCATCATCATTCATTATCATCTGCAAAAAGACACTTCATTATTCATTATTCATATTACCATTTACTTCATATAACTATTCATAGTATAGAGTTTCTTATTTCTAGCACATTTCATCACTAAAACTAAGATGTGTAGTTCTTGTCTGACAGCCTGCATCAATCGCGTCGTATTCTGAAAGAAAAAAAAATAGTTAAGACTGCTATCATACGATGTGTACAGTATATTCTTGTTAATGCTTGTTAATTCTGATCCATTTACTCTTCACCACTAGGTATTCCATTTTCTTTCGTTTATTCCGAAGGTCAAATTTCCATTTCATACTAATCTACTGTGGTTTGTTTAATTTATTTCTTTTACATGTTATTGCTTTCTGAAAATGATGAATAAGGATTAATATCTTGCATTTAAATCATATACCCATTAAATAAAAACTTGTTTCTAGTGATATAATGAAGCATACAGCATAGCATGACAGAAAACGTAATATGTCAAAAACATAGACAGTTTTCAAGTGCAAAAAATGTACACAGAGTATCATAATGTAGTAGTAAAATATGTAAAATAGTCACGAAGTTGAGATATCATAAGGCAAAATGTCAAAGTCAACTGGTGTTTGTTATATCTTAAAGATTTCGTAGTGCATACAAACAAAACAGGAAAACAATCATACATACACGAAAAATGGAAAATGTGCACGGTCTGATGTGTAACCACAAGAAAAAACTTTCTTTGTGTTCAGCTTGTATGTTGTGTAGTTGATAGAGGCGAGAGTTGAAGACTTTAATGGAGAAAGAATTTGATAAAATTAATATGTCACTAGATAGAATTGCATAAATTGGTCATAAAATATGTAACTTTATCTGGAAAAATGTGCACGGTCTGATGTGTAACGACAAGAAAAGCGACCTGCTAACTTACCTTGCCCGGGCACTTTCCAAGAAAAAAATATGATAATCATCAGTAAATAGTCACATAGATAGAATTAATAAGTGGTCATATAAAAATCAGGAAATGGCATTACAGTGTGATAAATCATAAAGTATGTTCATTCAATGAAGGGTTTAATATTGGAGACATGGTGACTGCCCTTGCTTTTTCTGGTTCTCAAAGTTTCGACGTGTACTACATTAGGGTGAGAAATGCTGCGAATTCGATATGGACCAGCGTATAAAAACTAAAATTTACTACATCTACTCTTTCTTCTGTTGGATAAATAATGTGTGCGTACTGATATCTTCTGTCCAATGTGAAAGTCACGGCGTGTACAAACCCGTTTTTGCAGTCTTCTCCGGCGCTCTGCGGCACGTTTGATGTTGTTCAGCGCAATGTCAATTATTTCATGGTGTAGTAGTCGACAAGAGGTAGGAAAGGATACAAATTCTTTAATTTTGTTAGGTGGTTCAACATTTTTCAGTATAACAGTCGGAGATAGCATAGTGGATTCATTTGGTATGGAGTTAATTACATCCTGGAATGACAGTATGTGTTATCCCACTCAATATGTTTTTTATGGCAGTATATTCTACATAGTTTACCAATTTCTTTCATGAGTAGTTCACAAGGGTTCGAAGAAGCGTGATACCTGGATATATAGATCAGAGAAATGTTTCTTGTTCGTAACATACGTGTCCATATAACAGATCGAAACTGTGGTCCATTGTCAGAAATTACTTTCAATACGTGCCCTACATGAAATAGAAAATGTTTTACAAATGCTTTCGAAACAGATTTAGCAATAGCTTTGCGTAACGGAGTGAAGGTAACAAATTTTGAAGTGAGTTCAACAGCGACAAAGATGTAGCAAAAACCTCTATTAGTTCTGGGAATCGGACCAAAAATGTCTACAGCGGTCATGTGTCTCAATTTAACAGGTACAATGGGATGTAATGGAGGAATATGTGAAGTCGTATCTGACTTAGCTTTCTGGCAGATTTTACATGACGCTAAAACTCGTCGAATACGTTTCTCCATGTTGGCAAAATAACAGATCTGTCTCAGTATAAGAAAACATTTTCTGGCTCCGTAATGTGCGTAACTTAAATGAGTATACCAAATTAATTTGTTAACCAGTTCGTCAGGAATGCATAGTAACCAGTTGTTGCTGTCAGGGTGAGAGGGGCGAAACAGAATATTATTGCGTACAGTGTAATGGTTTCTGATGGTAACATTATTCCTATCTTGCCAAAGGTGTTTAATTTCTTTCCATACGTTGTCTTTACTCTGCTCTTGTGCTATATCTCGTAATGACGCCGAAATGAAATTTTCAAATGCAACTTGTTGAATATACATAACGCTGAAATTTGCTTGGCAGAAGTTGGTTGCGATGTCTTGCTGATTGTTGCTGAGAGAACGGGATAGTGCGTGTACTACAATATTTTGCATACCGGGAATATGAACAATTGTAAAATTAAATTCCTGTAAATAGAGTTTCCATCTGCTTAACCTGTCATGTGTAAATTTTGCAGAAAGTAAAAATTGTATAGCTCTATGATCTGTGTAAACGGTAGTGTGTCTTCCATAAAGAAAATGCCTAAATCTCGCAAATGCCCGTACAACACATAATGTTTCAAGTTCTGTGACAATAATTGCGTTCAGCAGGTGACAGAATGCGACTCGCAAAGGCGATGTTTTTAATTACTGCAGTCCCATCTTCTTGAATTTCCTGAAAAATGTGTACGCCTAAAGCGGTGTTAGAACTGTCGGTGGCAATGGAAAAATTTCTAGTAAGATCTGGATGTGATAAAAATGGTGCATTCATCAAAGCTTGTTTCAGATTGACAAATTCAGAATGTGCTTGGCTATCCCAGGACCAAATAGCGTTTTTACCCGTAATTGACATAATCTAGGGGTGTCTAAAGCAGAGTAATGAATAAATTTACTAAAAAAGTTAATTAAACCCAAAAAGCTGCGTAGTTGTTTCTTCGTCGTAGGTACAGTAATATCACGTAAGGCCTGAAGTTTTTCCGGGTCAGGCGCAATGCCTTCTGCTGAAATTACATGTCCAAGAAATTTTATAGAAGTGTTGCCAAAGTGTGATTTGCTAAGATTAACTGTGAGTCCTTGTGCACAAAAAGTTTGTAACAGTTGTTCAAGAATCAAATTGTGTTCAGACCAATTAGCTTCTGCAATAAGAATGTCATCTACATACGTTATGTTTCTGTCTTTTAATTCTGTCGGAAGTATAGTATTCAAACCGCGAATAAATGCTGCTGAAGAAATAGTTATACCGAACGGTAATTTGCAAAATTGATAACAGTCACCAAAACAGAGAAAAGCTGTGTACTTTCTGCAGTTCATATGGAGCTGAATTTACCAAAATCCCGATTTCAAATCCAATGTGGAATAAATAGCAGTACCATGAAATTTCTGTAGAAGTTCTTCTAGTGTTTGAAGGCGATCTGTTTCATTAATAATAATGTCATTGATGTGACGCGAATCAAGTACGAGGCGAAGTGAACCATCCTTTTTCTTAACAATATGGAGTGGGTTTATGTACGGACTAACTGCCGGTTCAATAATTCCTTGGTCAAGCATAGCTTGCAATTCTTTCTTAACTTGTTCTGTGTGAATATACGGAATGGGATAATGTTTGGCTTTAAACGTGTCGTGCTGTTTAACTTGAAATTCATGCATATAACCGGACATAGTACCAGGACGTTGTCAAAAACTGGAGCTTGCTGTAAAAGAATTTTGCGTTGCTCTGATCATTCGTCGTCTGTATTTGCACTGCTCTGTTTAATTTTATCAGTAATCATCTGTATAAAGTCATAATCGCCTTCGTCTGGAGAATTATAGTCGTGTACGTACGTATCTGTGAACAATGTCAAATGACAGTCTATGTTACGTGATGCAGAAATGACCTCTGTCCGATTAATTGTTTGTTCTTCTGCAGATAAAGAGTGCTGAAATTCTAAAGCCAGTTGTACATTTTCATCCTTTAACATTAAATAGAAATTTTGAAATTCAATAATTGCGTCGTGTTGTACTAGAAAATTCGTACCTAAAATAACGTCTGTTGTCAATAAGGAAACAATCCAAAAATTTGAGTGAAACGTATGACCTGCAGTACAAAATGATAAGTGTGTCTGTAACTTTACATCTACTCCTTTACCAGATACTGCTCCTTTTACTTTAGTTTTGCCTAATGGTAATGTAGGATGGGTATTCTCTTTGTTACATTCGTTGAACGTTTCCTCATTTATAACTGACATAGGTGATCCAGAATCGATTACTGCTGAAAATTTGGATGATCCAATCTTTACTTCAATGACAGGGTGTGAAATGGTTTTTTGAATAACTGGTTTTTCCTGCAAAAGAGTATCTCGGATGTCGTCCAAAGTAATAACATTTTCGTGAACAATATTCTGTGTGTCAAAAGTATTGCTTGCGTTACTGGAAGATGCAACCTGTACTGTATCTAGTCAAATTCAATCTGACGTGCTATTATTTGCGGGAGGATGCTGCGGCATTTCGACTATTTGTACTGTTCTGTTATTTCGTCCTGACGTATTAGGTTCGGGATGATACCTACTATCTGGTTCATTCATGATAATCTGTTGTTGTGGTTGATTATGCTGCTGGAAAGACCGACTGTTATTAAACGTACGCTGAAAATTGTGCTCATTACTTTTACGTCTGTCATGATAGTCACTACTATACGGCGCGTTGCGATAGGAGTTAAAATGATGTGTTTTCTGTACGTAGTGGTTTCCTTGTTGCTGTGCGTTACTATTTGGTGGAGCTGACGCTATACGTGTAGGCGGCGAAACATTAAAGCTTGGTTGACCTTGCACATTACATTGTTGGTTAGGTATGCTAACCGGCTGGTTTTGTTGCTGTTGTGGGAAAAAACCTCTATTGTTACCAAAATGCGGTTGCTGATAATTTTGACGATACTGATAATTAAAATCTTAACTGTCATTAAAATTATGCTGGTAATTCTCGTCATTTCAGGAGCATCTAATGAAAACTGCCACTTTCGGTAAAAGTTGTCATATCAGGTTTTCTTTATTCATTCCTAATCCTAGATAGATCGATAGTTGAAGAGCTGTTTTGATAGATAAAAAGGATAGTAACAGAGAAGGCAGCAGTGCAGAAAACTAAAGATGAAATAGCACTACTACGGCTCGGGGCCCTGTGCACGCTATGGCACATATTCATTGAAGCGTAATGAATCCCCTGAGGTCAATTACGCGCTGCAAATAAATTTTAGTTTCTGCGTTACAGGCAATGGCGGTGAAAATTCAGAAACAAATTGTCGTATCCAGTCCAAAGCGTGAATCTGTGTTCTGTCATTTTTAAATACTTTGAATTTCCTCACAGATAGAAAGTGTTTATTATCAAAATTATCGTCTCTACATGACTGAGCAGGTTCAGGTTTGTGTAACAATCTGTTTGTCTGTGACTGTTCTGAATCTAAGACACGTACGCTCTCTAAATTACGTAAGTTACACTGGCTGTGTGAGTGTGACAAATGTTCGGAATGTGGCGTATGCTGTGACGTGTTAGTGACTGAAACATTTTTCATTTCTTTCACTTTAAAACGTTCGTCAATTTGGCTGTTCTGTTGTTCAAATTTCTTATCGACTTCCGCATCCAGAGTGTGTGAAAGTTCTGGTGACATTAAATTAAACTCGTCGCGTAACTGTGTTGCGTTTTCAGAACATTGTTCAGTGACTGCACTACTTTCATCTCTAAGTAATTTCGTTGTGGCTACACGTGTACTACTTAATTCTTGTGCAACAGATCTAGTTTCTTCATTACTGTTTCTAGCACAAGCCTTAATTTCCTCACGTAATTGTTCTTTAGTATCATGCCGTTGCACGGTAACGGCTGTAATCTGTTCATTAAGTTGTTTGTTCTGTTCATTAAGGTTGTCGTGTTTTTCATTCGACTGTTTGAAACTTTGGTTAAGTTGTTCGCTCGATTCATTAAATTGTTTATAACTGTTGCTTGTTTTTCATTAAATTGTTTGAAACTGTTGTTTAGTTTTTCATTCCATTGTTTGAGATTTTCATTACATTGTTTGTACGATTCATTAAGTTGTTTGCACGATTCATTAAGTTGTTTGTACGATTCATTAATTTGTAGCACTACTGCCATAACTTGATCCCAGCCAATATTACCTACTCTATTCCCTGTGCTGTGCGATGATGTATCTGCATTTGTCAGGTTTTGTGTAACCATTTGGACATTCTGTAATTCTTGAAAAGGTTTGCCAATTGAATGTGCACTGTTGGTCACTACACCGGAATCAAATAAATCTGACGTACTTTGAGTACATTGTTCATCTTCGTTAGAAACAATTATCTGTTCGTTACGTAAATTTTGCAAATCGCGTGTGTCAAGCTGGGCAGCGTTCATTGTAACGGAACGTGCCGCGTCATCAACTGTTACATTTACGCTGGACATAATTGCATTTGTTTGCTCATCATTTGAATCAAAATCAATACTAGTGATCGGCACGCACTGATTATCTGTAATTAGAGGATTATCACTATTACACTGAGTGTCGCAAGTATTATCGGTCAAATTATTCGAGTCGGCTATTTCACTCATTGCACATCGCGATGTACTGTTAACAGTTTTTCGTGGCATTTTTCACAAATCAAAATTAAGCACAAAATGAAACAAAGACAAAGTAAAAATGGAACAAACAATTACAACAAGGAGCAATAAATTGCCGATGATCTGTGAAAGAAAGAGTGACAAATTAGTAAATGTGTTGCGCCAGATGCGAAATACACTCCTGGAAATTGAAATAAGAACACCGTGAATTCATTGTCCCAGGAAGGGGAAACTTTATTGACACATTCCTGGGGTCAGATGCATCACATGATCACACTGACATAACCACAGGCACATAGACACAGGCAACAGAGCATGCACAATGTCGGCACTAGTACAGTGTATATCCACCTTTCGCAGCAATGCAGGCTGCTATTCTCCCATGGAGACGATCGTAGAGATGCTGGATGTAGTCCTGTGGAACGGCTTGCCATGCCATTTCCACCTGGCGCCTCAGTTGGACCAGCGTTCGTGCTGGACATGCAGACCGCGTGAGACGACGCTTCATCCAGTCCCAAACATGCTCAATGGGGGACAGATCCGGAGATCTTGCTGGCCAGGGTAGTTGACTTACACCTTCTAGAGCACGTTGGGTGGCACGGGATACATGCGGACGTGCATTGTCCTGTTGGAACAGCAAGTTCCCTTGCCGGTCTAGGAATGGTAGAACGATGGGTTCGATGACGGTTTGGATGTACCGTGCACTATTCAGTGTCCCCTCGACGATCACCAGTGGTGTACGGCCAGTGTAGGAGATCGCTCCCCACACCATGATGCCGGGTGTTGGCCCTGTGTGCCTCGGTCGTATGCAGTCCTGATTGTGGCGCTCACCTGCACGGCGCCAAACACGCATACGACCATCATTGGCACCAAGGCAGAAGCGACTCTCATCGCTGAAGACGACACGTCTCCATTCGTCCCTCCATTCACGCCTGTCGCGACACCACTGGAGGCGGGCTGCACGATGTTGGGGCGTGAGCGGAAGACGGCCTAACGGTGTGCGGGAACGTAGCCCAGCTTCATGGAGACGGTTGCGAATGGTCCTCGCCGATACCCCAGGAGCAACAGTGTCCCTAATTTGCTGGGAAGTGGCGGTGCGGTCCCCTACGGCACTGCGTAGGATCCTACGGTCTTGGCGTGCATCCGTGCGTCGCTGCGGTCCGGTCCAAGGTCGACGGGCACGTGCACCTTCCGCCGACCACTGGCGACAACATCGATGTACTGTGGAGACCTCACGCCCCACGTGTTGAGCAATTCGGCGGTACGTCCACCCGGCCTCCCGCATGCCCACTATACGCCCTCGCTCAAAGTCCGTCAACTGCACATACGGTTCACGTCCACGCTGTCGCGGCATGCTACCAGTGTTAAAGACTGCGATGGAGCTCCGTATGCCACGGCAAACTGGCTGACACTGACGGCGGCGGTGCACAAATGCTGCGCAGCTAGCGCCATTCGACGGCCAACACCGCGGTTCCTGGTGTGTCCGCTGTGCCGTGCGTGTGATCATTGCTTGTACAGCCCTCTCGCAGTGTCCGGAGCAAGTATGGTGGGTCTGACACATCGGTGTCAATGTGTTCTCTTTTCCATTTCCAGGAGTGTACATTTAAGTAAATAAGAGCATATATATGACTACTTCTCAGAAATTCACAAAGAAAATACGATCCTGGCCAGTTGTCGCCAAGTATAACGTCCCAACAGTAAATTTAATAAATATTATGAATAATTTTCTCATTTAACCTCCCCACAAAAATTCTTTCTGATTTAGTCTAAGCTCACAATTCATTCACATTTAGCGTAACCTCAAAACAGAATAAAATTCCGTAACCTCTCAACAGTAAAAATTATAATTACGTCATTCACATTCAGTGTAACGTCCGAATAAAAAAATGAATTCAGTAACCTGGTAATAAAACAATGTAACTAACCTCTCAATTAAATTATCACTCACTTATGACATTTCAATAATTCACTGTGAATTTAACCTGGTAAATTTTGGACGACAGCAGTGCTGCGTCATGCCCCTGAAAGATCATTCTGAATTTAAAAAAAAAAAAAAAGAAAAATTCTTACCTCAAAGAAGTCGCCCGATATATCTGCTCTTACAATAAATTTTTCCACCACAGCTCTGTGCAATGCTGGCCGACCTATCTGTCATTTATGAAAGGAAGCAACTGATTTTTTTATTGCAAATAATCGGGATGATCATGGATGGGAGAAATTAGTAAATTCTTTAAATTGAAATGAATGGTTGTTAAAAGTTACTTTTTATGAGAAAGATTATTATTACGAGATTTTTAAAACATTTACATGGGACTTACATTAATACTCAGGCTCTGACATCGCTGTACCGCGACCGGGCCAGCCAACACGATACACCATACCAGACCAGAGCAGACTCCAGACTAGCAACAACTTACTGCTACAGCTACACAGTTCCTACTGCAGTCAACACTGCTCTCTGGTCAGAGATTTTCTTATACCTTGCATATTGCAGGAGTAATACACCTCTTACAACCAGATGCCAAGTTTGTTTTGTTTTCCAATGATACAAACATTGCAATAAATAGCAAATCAAGTGTAGTCTTAGAAAGATCGGCTAGTAAAATATTTTTGGACATTAATCTCTGGTTTCTAGCCAATTCTTTGCCACTAAACTTTGAAAAACACACTACATGCAGTTCAGAACTTGTAAGGGATGTCCCATGCGTATATTCCTACATATGATAAGCAGATAGAAGAAGTGGACGGTGTTAAATTCTTGGGATTACAGCTTGATATTAAATTCAACTGGGAGGAGCACAACACAGAACTGCTGAAGATTCTAAAGAAATCTCTATTTGCAATGCGAATTCTGTCAGGTGTAGGGGATATAAAAGTGAAAAAGCTGGCATACTATGCTTACTTTCACTCCATAATGTCATATGGGATAATTTTTTGGGGATAATCCATCAAGCCAAGCTAAAGTTTTCCAGGCACAAAAATGTGCAATAAGAGTTATATGTGGTGTGAACTCAAGAACATCCTGCAGAGGCCTGTTTTGGGAACTTGGGATACTACCTACTGCTTTCCAATATAGAGGGTTTACCAAAAAGAATGACCTAATTTTAAATAGAATTATTTATTAGGAAGAATGGCTTAACACCAAAAAATTGCATACTATATTACTCATAAAGACAGAAGTTTATAAAAATCCACCATAAATGTTCAATATGTCCTACATTGGCTGGACGGACGACATCTAGCCGATAGCCGAATTCATCCCAAACTGAGCGTAAGGTGTCTTCTGTCACTGAAGCTTGTAAGAGGTGAGGTACTTAGGAGAGTCTGTGACCAGAGAGCGGTATGTAGTTAGTTGTTGCTTGTCGCTAGTCTGCGCGTGTTGACAGTAGTCTTGAGTAGTCTGTGTGAGTCGGCGGTAGTCGGCGCGTGTCGGCAGTCTACTGTGGAGGATGAGTATTGTTGTAGAAGGTAAAGAAGCAGCCTTGCGCATATCTAGTAATGTATAATAATTGTCATTTAATTTCTTTTAAAAAAATGCCCCAATAATAATTTTTATAATATAAAGTAATTAAAAAAAAGCATTCGTTTCAATTTAAAGATTTTATCCAATGAATAATTATTCCTTTCACGAATCACAAAGCATAGGCCAGCATTGCACGGAGCTGTGCCGAAAATTTTTATGTAAGAGCAGATATATTTGCAGTTTTTATTGAGGTAAGAATTTTTTTTTAAATTCAGAATACAGGGCCAAGGCGCAGCGCTGCTGTCGTCATAAAATTTACCAGGTTACTGAATTTTTTTATTATTTTGGTGTTTAGGAATTTTTCTGTTTCGAACATAACATTAAATGAGAAAAGAATTTTGTGGGAACATTTAATGTGAATGCATTTCTGCACACAGATTATAAATGGAAGCCAATTTTGTTCAGAGGTTACAATATTAAAAATTCATTTAATTATTATTTTTGTGGGGAGTTTACGCTTGGTTCATTTTCAATTTTTTTATATTTTATTTTTGTGGGGAGGTTACACTTGGCGACATCCAGCCAGGATTGTATTTCTTTGTGAATCTTCTGATAAGTAGTCATATATCTGCTCTTATTTACTTAAATGTAGTTTGCATCTGGCGCAATGCATTTACTAATTTGTCACTCTTTCTTTCACAGATCATCAGCAATTTGTTGCTCTTTGTTGTAATTGTGTTTGTTGCATTTTGCATTGTCCTTGTTTCATTTGTGCTTAATTTTGATTTGTGAAAAATGCCGCGAAAAACTGTTAACAGTACATCGCGATGTGCAATGAATGAAATAGCCGATTCGAATATTTTGACTGATAATACTAGCGACACTCAGTGTCTTAATGATAGTCCTCCATTTACAGACAATCAGTGCCTACCGACTACTAATAATGATTTTAATGCTAATAATGAGCAAACAAATTCAATTGTGTCCTCTGTTAATTTAACGACAATTGATGACGCGGGACGTTCTGTTACAATGAATGCTGCCCAGCTTGACACACCCAGTTTGCAAAATTTACGTAATGAACAGACAAATTTTTCTAACAAAATGAACAGTGTAATCAGAGTACGACAGATTTATTTGATTCCGGTGTAGTGACCAACAGAGCACATCCGATTAGCAAACATTTTCAAGAATCACAAAATGACCGAATGGTTACACAAAACGTGACAATTGCAGGTACGCCATCAAACAGCACAGAGAATAGAGTAGGTGATATTGGCTTGGAGCAAATTATGGCAGTATTGCTACAACGGAATGAATATTTCAAACAACTTAAGAAATCGTACAAACAATTCAGTGAAAATCTCAAACTGCGGAATGAAATGCTAGGTAACCATTTCAAACAACTTAATGAATCGTGCAAACAATTTAGTGAAAGTTTCAAACAGTCGAACGAAAAACAAGACAACCTTAATGAACAGAACGAACAACTTAGTGAACAGATTACAGCTGTTACCGTGCAACGTCATTATACTAAAGAACAATTACGTGACGAAATTAAGGCTTGTGCTAGTAACAGTAGTGAAGAAATTAGATCTGTTGCACAAGAATTAGGTAATAGACACGCAGGCATAACAGAATTACATACAGATGAAATTAATGCAGTCACTGAACAATGTTCAGAAAACGCAACACAGATACGCGACAAGTTTAATTTAAAGTCACCAGAACTTTCACACACTCTGGATACGGAAGTCGATAAGAAATGTGAACAACAGAACAGCCAAATTGTGGAACGTATTGAAGTAACAGAAATGAAAAATGTTTCAGTCAATAACACGGCACAGCATACGCCACATTCCGAATATTTTTCACCCTCACACAGCCAGTATAACTTCGGTAATTTACAGAGACTACGCGACTTAAAATCCGAAAAGACACAGACAAACAGATTCTTATGCAATCGTGAACCTGTTCACAGATTCATAGACGATCACGTTGATTACGAGCAATTTTTATCCGTAAGAAAATCTAAGGTATTTAAAAATGACAGGGCACAGGTACACGCTTTGAACTGGATACGGCATTTTGCTCTTGATTTTTACCGGCATTTCGTGTAATGCAGAAATTAGAATTAGCATGGATACAGCAATTTGATTTTGAATTTTCACCGGCATTGCCTGTAACGCAAAAGCTAAAATTTATTTGTAGCGCGTAATTAACCTCAGGGTATTCATTACGCTTTAATGAATATGTGCCGTAGCGTGCACAGGGCCCCGAGCCGTAGTAGTGCTATTTCATCTTTAGTTTTTCTGCACTGCTGCCTTCTCTTCTACTATCCTTTATATCTATCAAAACAGCTCTTCAACTATCGATCTATCTAGTATTAGAAACGTGTGAAGGAAACCTGATACGACAAGTTTTACCGAAAGTGACATTATTTTTCATTAGACACTCCAGGAATGACAACCACCAGAACTTTAATATCAGACAAAAATTTAATCATTAGTATGTGTAAAATTATCAGCAACAGAAAACACATTTTGGTAACAATAGACGTTTTTCTCCGCAACAGCAACAAAACCAACCGGTTAGCATACCTAACCAACAATGTAATGTACAAGGTCAACCAAGCTTTAATGTTTCGCCGCGTGCACGTATAGCATCAGCTCCAACAAATAGTAACGCACAGCAACAAGGGAATCAATACGTACAGAAAACACATCATTACAACTCATACCGCAACGCACCGTATAGAAATGACTATCATGACAGACGTAAAAATAATGAGCACAATTTTCAGCGTACATTTAATAACAGTCGGTCTTACCAACAGCAAAATCATCCGCAACAACATATTATCATGAATGAACCAGACAGTAGATATCATACCGAACGTAATACGTCAGGAAGAAATAACAGAACAGTACAAATAGTTGAAATGCCGCAGCATCCTCCTGAGAATAATAGCACGTCAGATAGAATTTGACTAAATTCAGTACAGGTTGCATCTTCCAGTAACGCAAGCAATACTTTTGACACGCAGAATCTTGTTCACGAAAATGTTATTTCAAACATGCCCTGTTGAGTGCACCACTTTTATCATATCCGGATCGTACTGGAGATTTTTCCATTGCCACCGACAGTTCTAGCGCCGCATTGGGCGTGTACATTTTTCAGGAAATTGAAGAAGATGGGACTGCAGTAATTGGAAACATAGCCTTTGCGAGTCGCATTCTGTCGCCCGCTGAACGCAATTATTCTGTTACAGAACTTGAAACATTGTGTGTTGTTTGGGCATTTGCGAGATTTCAGCGTTTCCTTTATGGAAGACATACGACCGTTTACACAGATCATAGAGCTATACAGTTTTTACTTTCTGCAAAATTTACACATGACAGATTAAGTAGATGGAAACTTTATATACAGGAATTTAATTTTACAATTATTCACATTCCCGGTACACAAAATATTGTAGCAGACGCACTATCCCGTTCTCTCAGCAACAATCAACAAAACATCGTAACCAACTTCTGCAAAGCAAATTTCAGCGTCATGTACATTCAACAAGTTGCATTTGAAATTTTCATTTCGTCGTCATTACAAGACATAGCGCACGAGCAGAGTAAAGACTACGTATGGAAAGAAATTAAACACCTTTGGCAAGATAGGAATAATGTTACCATTAGAAGCCATTACACTGTACGCAATAATATTCTGTTTCGCCACTCTCACCCTGACAGCAACAATTTGTTATTATGCATTCCTAACGAACTTGTTAACAAATTAATTTGGTATACTCATTTAAGTTACGCACATTACGGAGCCAGAAAATGTTTTCTTATACTGAGACAGAACTGTTATTTTACCAACATGGAGAAACGTATTCGACGAGTTTTAGCGTCATGTAAAATCTGCCAGAAAGCTAAGTCAGATACGACTTCACATATTCCTCCATTACATCCCATTGTACCTGTTAAAGTGAGACACATGACCGCAGTAGACATTTTTGGTCCGATTCCCAGAACTAATAGAGGTTTTTGCTACATCTTTGTCGCTGTTGAACTCACTTCAAAATTTGTTACCTTCACTCCGTTACGCAAAGCTATTGCTAAAACTGTTTCGAAAGCATTTGTAAAACATTTTGTATTTCATGTAGGACATATATTGAAGGTAATTTCCGACAATGGATCACAGTTTCGATCTGCTATATGGACACGTATGTTACGAGCTAGAAACATTTCTCTGATCTATATATCCAGGTATCACGCTTCTTCGAACACTTGTGAACGATTAATGAAAGAAATTGGTATACTGTGTAGAATATACTGCCATAAAAAACATATTGATTGGGACACACACATACTCTCATTCCAGGATGTAATTAATTCTATACCAAATGAATCTACTATGTTATCTCCGTCTGTTAGACTGAAAAATGTTGAACCACCTAACAAAATTAAAGAATTAGTAACCTTTCCTACATCTCGTCGACTAAGACACCATGAAATAATTGACATTGCGCTGAACAACATCAAACGTGCCGCAGAGCGCCGGAGAAGACGGCAAAAACCGGTTTGTACACGCCGTGACTTTCACATTGCACAGAAGATATTAGTACGCACACATTATTTATCCAACAGAGGAAAGAGTAGATGTAGTAAAATTGAGCTTCTATATGCAGGGCCATATCGAATTCGCAGCATTCCTCACCCCAATGTAGTACACGTCGAAACTCTGAGAACCAGAAAAACCAAAGGGAACCACCACGTCTCCAACGTCAAACCTTTTATTGAATGAACATACTTTATGACTTATCACACTGTAATGCCATTTCCTGATTTTTTTATGATCACTTATGCAATTATATTCACATGAACACTTACTGATGATTATCGTATTTTTTCTTGGCAAGTGTCCGCCACGGTAAGGTTAGAAGGTCGCTTTTCTTGTCGTTACAAATTAGACCGTGCACATTTTTCCAGATGAACTTACACATTTTATGACCAATTATGCGATTGTATCTAGTGACATATTAATTTTATCAAATTATTTCTCCATTAAAGTCTTCAACTCTCGCCTCTATCAACTACACAACATACAAGCTGAACAAAAAGAGGCATTTCTTGTTGTTACTCATTAGACCGTGCACATTTTCCATTTTTTATGTATGTATGATTGTTTTACTGTTTTGTTTGTATGCACTATGTAATCTTTAAGATATAAGAAAAACCAGTTGACTTTTCCTTATGATATCTCAACATCGTGACTATTTTTACATTTTTTTTTTTTTTTGCTGCACATTGGGATATTCTGTGTACATTTTTGCATCTGAACACTGTCTATGTTTTTTTTTTGACATATTACGTTTTCTGTCATGCTACGCTGTATGCTCGATTATATCACAAGAAACCAGCTTTTATTTAATGGGTGTATGATTTAAATGCAAGACATTAATAATTGTTCATTATTTTCAGAAAGAAATAACGTGTAAAAGAAATACATTAAACAGAAATGGGAATTTCGCCTTCGGAATGACGGAAAGAAGATGCAATACCTCGTCACGAAGAGTAAATGGATCAGAATTAACAAGCATTAACAAGAATATACTATACACATCGTATGATAGCAGTCTTAACTAATTTTTTCTTTCAGAATACGAGGCGATTGATGCAGACTGTCAGACAGAAGTACACATCTTAGTTTTAGTGATGAAATATGCTAGAAATAAGGAATTCTATACTATGAATAGTTGTATAATGAATAATGAAGTGATTTTTTTGGAAATGATAATGAATGATGAGGAATAGTGATGCAGAATATTCTAATACGGATAATGAAGTTTTTCTTTACAGTTGATGATAATAATGGAATTATGGTGATATGGATATTGAAGTTTTTCTTTGCAGGTGATGATAGTAATGATAATGAAGTTTTTCTTTGCAGATGACAATAATGATAAATTTTATATATTTACTGTTAGTTAAGAAATGCTATGTAGTTATTTAGGTATTTGCTGCAGTTCGTTTTGACAGTATGTCTTATGTCGATGGTATGATGACTGAAGGTTTTGGAAAGGACAGCTAGAGAACATATATATATATATATATATATATATATATATATATATATATATTTTACACATTTTATTACCTGTTAATTCGAAGTTCACTACTTTTCAGCGTAATATGCGTTTCTTCTTTCAGTTTTAATAATCCATTTTGTATTTTTTGCAGGAGAAATTATTCATGAAATTAATGTGCTATAAGCAGTTGGTCATTAAAGCTGTGTCATTCATGAATGTGATCACATATACTCTATTTGTTTCTTAACCTTGCTACAGCTGACTCATGACGAATGACGTTACACATCTTTATTTCCTGCATAAGTCAAAAGCAAATATTTTCATGCCCCAGCAATTAATTATCGATCCTAACACAATGCATTGCTAGCAATAAAAAAAAAATTATTACCAGTCCCAACTGTTACCAGTATACAACCAAATAATGCTACCAGTTTAAGATATATTTCTAGTTCTAAATATAATGCAAATTTCTCTGTTGTATTGAATCCATTATGTCTATGTATTAGTCGACTACAGACCTTGAGTAATAGTTACAGTGTGTTACATTTTAAATATGTCCTATGTCACTTGAATGATGAGTTCTGAGTAATACTGAATGATGACTTATGCATTAATGCTATTCCAATAATTAACTCTTGTTTTTAGTGATAATTTCTGAATAATACTGAATAATGTTTTGTAAAACTATATGAATACTTTGTAATTGGCCAATGAGTGCCAATAATTACTGCAATCAGATGACTTATGAATAGTGTTTTGTAATATTCAATACTTGCTACATGTTTAGTAACTGGCCAATGAGTGCCAATAATTTTTTTTAAATATGTCATATGTCACTTGAATGATGAAAAATGTTTCGTAATATTCAATACTTGCTACATGTTTAGTCACTGGCCAATGAGTGCCAATAATTATTTTTAAATGTGTCATATGTCACTTGAATGATGAAAAATGTTTTGTAATGTTCAATACTTGCTACATGTTTAGTAACTGGCCAATGAGTGCCAATAATTATTTTTAAATATGTCATATGTCACTTGAATGATGAAAAATGTTTTGTAATATTCAATACTTGCTGACCAACGAATGCCACTGTTTCTTATACTTTAAATTTATATTATGTCACTTTCATGCTATATATATGAACTAGCTCCTGTTTTGAATGATGACTTCTGATGATTTGTAACTGGCCAATGAGTGCCAATGTTCTCTGTAAACAGATAACTTATGAACATTATTCTGTAATAATTCATACATGGTACAGAAATGTTCAGTAACTGGGTGATGAGTGCCATGAATTACTTAAAATCAGTTGATAGACTAGTAATTATCAATGATGACTGGCATATGATTTAATGTACTTCACCTTCTAACCTAATTACCAGAAATTACTGTAATATCCGTTTGTCCTGTCTATCCTCATGCTCATGGAGCACTATATTTGATTTTTGCACTAATTCTACGTTGGTGTACCTTACAAGAACGTGGTGTTGACACGGACATGCTGTCCACCACCTTGAGTGATGGAGATATTATTATGGTCCCACTGTTTGGTGTACCTAATGTACTACCAAAGTGATAACATGGAATATTAATACGACATTTCAGTGTCTTGGCTACACTGATTAATACTTCAGGGAAAAGAACTTCAGATTGTCTCACTTGGTGTTGTGCTTCTGTAGAAAGATATGGACTTTCAGTGCAGCTGTGTGCAACCTAATGTGCTACAACCATGACGCAATCCTTCCCATTCCTTTCCTAGTTCTTGTAAAATGGTAAACACTTATACAGTGCGTTTAAATTCTTGTAAAATGATAAAGACATATACAGTGTGTGTGCACTTCATTTCATTTGTTAACAAGATCAGTTGTCCTAAATATGCTAAAGACTTTTACAGTGTGTGTGCACTTTATTTCACTCCATGATATGTTATGTAAAAATGCTAAAGACTTCTACTGTGCGTGTGCACTTTATTTCATTTTTTAGGGTAATCAGTTCATGTAAAATACTAAAGATTTTTACAGTGTATGTGCACATCGTTTCATTTGTTAATAAGAAGACTTATACAGTGCATGTGCACTTTATTTCACTCCATGATATGTCATTAAAAATGCTAAAGACTTATACAGTGCGTGTGCACTTTATTTCACTCCTTGATATGTTTATTTGTTGTAAAAATGCTAAAGAGTTTTACAGTGCATGTGCACTTATGTCATTTGTTAATATGATTTGTATTCATTGCGTATACATTTTGTGATTTGCTGATATATTCTGTACTACAGTGCGTGTGCACTTTTTATCATTTGTTAATATGTTTTGTACTCATTGTGTATACATTTTGTCATTGCTTGATGTGTTCCGTACTATAGTGCGTGTGCACTTTTGCCATTTGTTAATATATTTTGTACTCATTGTGTACACATTTTGTCCTTGCTTGATATGTTCTGTACTCAGTGCATGTGCACTATATTTTACGTTCTGCACTTATATATATGTATATATTCTGTGGTTTTAAACTTAGTTAATTAGGAAAAATTTGTTGCTCATGGCAAGTCCAATTGACTCACCATCGCTGCCAAATGTTTGCCCCCCCCAGTGGAGGGTTATGTAAGAGGTGAGGTACTTAGGAGAGTCTCTGACCAGAGAGCAGTATGTCGTTAGTTGTTGCTTGTCGCTACTCTGTGCGTGTCGAGAGTAGTCTTGAGTAGTCTGTGTGAGTCGGCGGTAGTCGGCGCGTGTCGGCAGTCTATTCTGGAGGATGAGTATTGTTGTAGATGGTAAAGAAGCAGCCTTGCGCATATCTAGTAATGTATATTAATTGTCATTTAATTTCTTTTAAAAAAATGCCCCAATAATAATTTTTATAATATAAAGTAATTAAAAAAAGCATTCGTTTCAATTTAAAGATTTTTTCCAATGAATAATTATTCCTTTCACGAATCACAAAGCATAGGCCAGCATTGCACGGAGCTGTGCCGAAAATTTTTATGTAAGAGCAGATATATTTGCAGTTTTTATTGAGGTAAGAATTTTTGTTTTTTGTTTTTTTTTTTTTATTCAGAATACAGGGCCAAGGCGCAGCGCTGCTGTCGTCATAAAATTTACCAGGTTACTGAATTTTTTATTATTTTGGTGTTTAGGAATTTTTCTGTTTCGAACATAACATTAAATGAGAAAAGAATTTTGTGGGAACATTTAATGTGAATGCATTTCTGCACACAGATTATAAATGGGAGCCAATTTTGTTCAGAGGTTACAATATTAAAAATTCATTTAATTATTATTTTTGTGGGGAGTTTACGCTTGGTTCATTTTCAATTTTTTTATATTTTATTTTTGTGGGGAGGTTAAAAGCTACAGCAGTTGATATTCTGGTTTTTTGTTCATCAATATCACTAGGTAAGGGAGGAATGTAAACACATTGTTTAACATATCCCCACAGGAAGAAATCACATGGTGTTAAGTCAGGGAACCTAGGAGGCCAAGAATGTAAAGCCCTGGTCTCGCGGTCGCTATATTACACGAGACTGGCTGCACGCTCCTGGTCAACGTTCGTAGCGACATCTAGCGGATATTTTTCTGAAACTCTAGACCATGCCGATTACATCTAGCGCTGTTTCAGCTACCTAGTGACATTTGTCTCAATATTATTACAAGTTAAAATTGGGTCATTCTTTTTGGGACACCCAATATTTATTGCTTAGTGAAATTTGGCATTAAAATATATCACTTTTTCAAGCCAACACCTTAGTTCATGGAATCAGTACTAGAAATAAGAATAATCTTCACAAGGATTTAAAATCACATAGTCTTGTACCAAAAGGTGAGCATTATTCAGGAACATGCATTTTCAATAACTTGCCAGCAACAATGAATTTCAGTTTAAGAAAAGCGTAAAGGATTTATTGGTGGCCAACTTCTTCTACTCCATCGATGAATTTCTCAGTAGAGCAAGCTGATTTTATATGATGTTCCACTCAAACCTCCCTGATTTCAAGGACCCAGAAGAGAAAAACCACAGTAGATACAACAATGAAAAAAGCACCACATTGTAGAGCATCTCGAAGAATTTATATTCCCGCATTAGAAGCGCCAAGTATCGTCGCTAGAGTGAAGCATGGTCGCATGAAGTGAAAATGGCAACTCCACAGCAGTGCGCACAAGCAGTAGTGTGATTTGGAGAAACAAAATCGCTGATTACTGTGCAAAGAAATTATCGTCATGTGTATGAATGTGATCCACCTGATGTGAGCACAATTAAGGAATGGTATAGGAAGTTTCTGCCAACAAGAAATGTTCTGAAACATTCCGGTGGTGCACGTTACAGAGTTTCAGAAGAGACAGTGGAGGACATCAGACAAACGTTTCTCAGAAGCCCACGTAAGTCAATTTGTCAAGTATCTAGGCAACTTGATGTACCTCGATCAACACTGCATTGGTTACTTCACCAGCATCTTCGTATGTGTTCTTACAAAATGCAAATTCTGCAACATCTGCCGCCGAACGACAAACCCCACCGATAACAATTTGCCACACATATGCTACAGCGTATTGATAGGGATGCCAGCTTCCTGGAAAGATGTTTATTCTCAGATGAGGCAACCTTTCGTCTATAAGGAAGGTTTAATAGGCATAATATTCGGATTTGGGATTCGCAAAATCCGCACATTGTCATTGAACATGTTCGTGATAGCCCTAGCCTAAACGTATGGTGCGAGCCAATGCACGACAGGATTGTTGGACTGTTCTTCTTTGTGGAACAAACAGCGCACGGGTCAGTGTATCTGGACATTTTAGAACAGTCTGTGTACCCTTAGATACAAGACTTCCAACGCAACATCATTTTTCAACAAGATGGAGCTTTGCCGCATTGGTCAACAGCTATTTGTAAGTTCCTGGATAGGAAATTTCCTAATCATTGGATTGGACACGAAGGACGCATGCCTGACCACCACATTCACCCGACATCACGCCGCTTGATTTCTTCATGTGGGGATTCATGAAGGACCGCGTGTATGCAACCAAAGTGAACGATATTCATATGTTGCGACATCGTATCACTAATGCGATTGCAACAATAACAGAGGAAATGTTACAAAGAACTTGGCAAGAAATTGAATATAGACTCGATAATCTTCATGCTACAAATGGTTCACATGTAGAGGTATATTGATGATAAATAAATAAATTCTTTGAGATGCTCTGCAATGTGGTGCACTTTTCATTGTCATATCTAGTGTTTTTTTTTTTTTTTTTTCTACCTGGGTCTTTCAATTCAGGGAGGTTTGAGTGGGACACCCTGTATATAAAGAACAATCTAACTTCTGCACCATTTCAGTGCAGCAGTGTGTTCATTGTAAATAAGTATTGTAGTAGTTCTATTATATGTTTATTACCTTATAAATAAAAAAAAAACAAATTTTTTTAATTTTAAATTCAGTGCATAAATGTGATCTTAGTGGATGAGTGTTGAAAAATGATCCTTTCATGTAGTGTTCATTAAAAGAACGACGATCATTCCACTTGGGACCTGTGGAAGTTACATTAGCTTATTTGTTTTAGTTGTAAATATTTCTCATGTATTATCGTTTGTCTGACATGTTCTACATCCTGGAGGGCCTCCTCACTACGGATCAATTGGAATGAAAGTAAATCTGATCTAATCTAATCAAGCGCACAACTGCGAAACACCACGCCGCTACAACGAAAACTTAGGATAATTGTCGATAGTGAGGTCAAGGATTGTATAACTTTCAAGTACAAAGAAAGAATAAAAGAAGAAAGGACTCATTAAATGTTATCATTAATATCAAGTGGAAAAAGGGAGTGCTGCAGTTTCACAGTGCAATCACTGGCTTTATGTAATAATAATAATAATAATAGTAATAATGACGATAATAATAATATGTATAGAAATGAAAAGACAGGCAAAAACCAGCAGTAGTAAAATAAAGAGTAATGGAGTGTTTTTTAATTAAGTCAGGTGATGTCAAAGGACTTAGATTAGGGAATGACACTAAGAATAGTAAATTAGTTTTGCTATTTGCGTAGCAAAATAACTGATGTTGAGTAAACCAGAGAAGAAATAAAATGCAGACTGACAATAGCAAGACAAAAGTTTCTGAAAAGGAGAAATTGATTGACAATTAGTATAAACTGAAGTGTGTGGAAGTCGTCTCTTGAAACTATTTGTCTGGAGCGTAGTCTTGTACAGAATGGAAACTCGGACGATAATCAGTTCAAACCAAAAGAGAATAGCAGCTTTTTTAATGTGGTGCTACAGAAGAGTCTAGAGAGTAGATGGAGAGCTGGTAGAAAAAAAATGTCACAACTTGATAGGACTGGATGAACCACACCCTGATGCCTTAAGAAACTGTCAGTTTGACGGTGGAGGAAAGCGTGGAGAGTAAAAATTGTAGAGGGAGGCCAAGGCACTGTTAGTCTACAGTAAGCAGGTTCAAATGCATAGCTATGCAGAGATGAAGAGGCTTGCACAGGATGAACTAGAATGAAGGGCTGGATCAAACTGGTCTTTGGAGTGAAGATCACCACCACCCAGATAGTCATATACGAGGCGCGCTTTTTAAGTAAGATATCTCAATAATTTAATTTTTACATGAAACCCTGTACCTTAACCTATTTTTCTACATAATTTCCGTCAATATTGAGGCACTTGTCATAACGTTGTACCAGTTTTCTATGGGACTTAACTTCTGAGGTTATCAGTCCCCTAGAACTTAGAACTACTTGTACCTAACTAACCTAAGGACATCACACACATCCATGCCCGAGGCAGGATGTGAACCTGCGACCGTAGCGTCGTCATTGTCTTGAAGACGCTGACCGCCCAGGTGTTTCTTCAAGCGCAGGAACAGATGGTAGTCACTGGGCGCAAGATCATAAAACACTACGAAAAACATTAGGAAAGTCATCCTGTAAGGAGGAAAGCGTAAAGCGTCTGTTTTCTCTCACCTTATTGTCCACTTCCTGCACCAAACTTTCATTAACAATTGAAGGACGCCCACTCCGTTGTTCATCATGCACATTTGTGCGGCCATCTTTAAATGCTCTCACCCACTTTCTTACCATTCCATCACTCATCATGTTTTCTCCGTTAACTGCACAGATCTCACGATGAATATCGATCGCTTTTAGGACTTCAGCACTAAGAAATCTAATAATAGCCCGTACTTCACAGTCGGCGGGACTCACGATTATCGGAGGCATCTTAAACACTCAGTACACAACGTAAACAAGGAAGAATCAAACTGTAATGGCGTCAGTGCGTAGATTAATGTACAGGCTTTCATGTAAAAATAAAATAGTTGAGATATCTTAGCATGGCTTTTTTTAAATTTCAAAACGGTACTTACTTAAAAAAAACACGCCTCGTAGTACTGCAGCAATATCGATCTTAAAGATATTGTGTTAGGTAAGTTTCTCATACGGTACCGGTAACTATCCTTTTGAATGGGAGTAATAAAGTACCAATAGAAATGCGTAGCAGCAATACGGAAGAATCGAATCCGGAAGAAAGTTGATCAGTGCAGAGAAGAGCGAGTAGTAATAAGATAAAATTATCAGGCGAGGTGAAAGAATAAAACAGAAATAGTTGGGGAAGAGGAAAGCTGAGATAGTGTGGACAGACGCGTATTCTGATTTGCTCTTGGACAAAAGGAAGACATCTGGCATATACCGAGAGGACAGCTTGCCTGTGACAGCAGGCAAAGTTTTAACCTTCTCTTGGATACAACCTTTGATTTGAATTCCAAATTACTAGGGCGGTAATAGAGTTGATGGAGAGATACGAGACCTGTTCAGAAAATTCCGGAACTTTGCCCACAAAATTTTCTACGCTTGCCTTTTACTTATTGCGCATGGTCTCCTCCACAATTGATATACCACTCCAACGTCATTTCCACCTCCGGAAACAGTCTTGGTACCCCTCTTCTTGGATCGCGCGAAGCACCGTCTGCAAATTTTCTTTTACCTCCTCTATCGTGGCACGTTTTCGTCCTTTCAACTGTGTTTTCAACTTTGGAAATAAAAAAAAGACCGCAGGAACTAGATCTGGAGAGTATGGAGTATGAGGCAGTACAGTGATTTCGTTTCTTGTGCAATAGTCACGAACCAACAGGGATGAATGTGCGGTTGCGTTATCGTGATGCAAGAGGCATGAATTATCACGCCACATTTAAGGCCGTTTCCTTTTCACATTTACTAGCAGGCGTCGCAACACATCCCGATAGTACCATCGATTAAGTTTGTCCTTGTGGCAAGAATTCATGATAAACTAATCCTTGAAAGTCAGAGAAAACTATCATTATGGCTTTGACATTTGACCTGACCCGACGAGCTTTTTTTATCTTTCCCCACCTATTGTGAAGACTGAACCGTACTCCCACGTCTCATCACCAGTTACGATTCTCTTAAGGAACATCTCGTTCTCATTTGCGCGATCCAAAAACTTCACAGTTTGCGAAGCGAAGGTCTTTCTAGTCTTGACTTATGAGCCGTGGGACGAACTTGGCGACAACACGATACATTCTAAGTTGCTGTGTTAGGATTTCATGACATGATCCAACTGAAATGTTACATTCTTCTGTAATCTCTCGGACTGTCAGTCTTCGATTGGAATGCAGAATTTCGATGACATTCCTGACATGAGCGTCTCGGTAGATGTCGAACGGTGTCCTGAACGATGGTCATCTTTAACTTTCTCCGGCCAATTTTAAACCGTGTGAACCGTTAGTAACACGGTGTACGGCTTAAGCACTCATCACCGTGGGCTTAACCTTTCTGGATGCATTCGCCCTCCCAGCATAGCAAGGACTGACGAGATTAAACGCACCCATCCTACGCAAGGTCGAGACGTTTGGAGTTTTCCACCATTTATGCCTTGATGAATTGCATCACTCTAGAACGGATTGAGAAGGAGCAACATCTTACTAGTTTACTTAAATTGGAATTATTTTTCTAATTTTTGAATTGCATATAGGCAAAAGAGAGCTTCCCTGCACGCTGCGACAGTTTGTAATTTCCCATTTAGTTGCACAGCCAAGAATATGCCGACTTCTTTCACTGTAGTATAGTGTAAGAAGATACTATCAAGGAGTGAGAGTAGAACCGTTTCACCAGAATTTTCGCTGCTCGGCTTTCGGTGCAGCATATTGATTACCTGTGACTTCTTGTGGTTTGATTTGAGACTCCTAATAATGTAGAAAGGTCGTCATTAAAGCTAGATATGTCAGTAGTGATGATATGAAGGCTGGCTCCTCGATACAGGAGGATATCGACAGCAATTAAGTGAAGTGATACATGAAACGTATTTGGAGTTGCAAATAAGAACAATCATCTGCTGTATAAGGGAACGACGACAATGAAAATTTCTGTCTGACAGGGACTCGAAACTGTACTGCAGTATGGTAATTAAGTGATAATTACAAGGATGTAAAACAAAAGAAATATTATTTGTATACAGTGAGCAAAGCAACAGGCCAAGGATTGATCCCTGGAGACCCTGAGAGTTGAGAGCCTCGTAGACTTCTCCGACCCCACACATGATTCGTTGATATTTATTTGAAAGGCAGATATCGAACCACAGGTTTTCACTGTTTGGGGCATTCAACTGTTTTTTTTTTTTTTTCAAACGTAATATGGGGGTTGCAAAAAGAGTCACCCAATTTCACAAGAAATCTTCTACGTGAACAGACATAGAAAAACTGAACTAAATTATACTCCGTTCACAGGCTACAGGCGGGAACTTCGATACTGACTGACTGGCAGCAGCGTCATCGTCAACCCACAGGCGTCACTGTATGAGGATATGGATGGACATGGGGATCAGCACACCACTCTCCTGGCTGTTGTCAGTTTTCGAGACCTGGAGCCGCAGACAATCGGTCAAGTAGCTCCTCAGTTGGCATCATGAGGCTGAGTGCAGCCTGTTCCAGTCCTCTTACCAACGAAAACACTCTGGCTCTTTCGGGAATCGAACCCAGGTCCTTCACATGGTAGTCAGCCATGCTGACTACCCTTAACAGAGGTGGACAATAAAGATAAAAACCTGGTGCAAATTTTGTACAGATAGGACCATCAGGTTCCTATCTTTAAAAGAAACATATGATTTCAGTAGGGTATACTGGGTTATTCCGTGATGATGTTACAAACTTTCAGGGGTGATGCTGAAGCTCAAATGTATCGATTTGGGGAAAAGGATCTTGTTCCAGAGACGACCGAGTCTAAAGTCGTTCTGATATATCTGACAGTGGACCTCTTCTACTGCAGGCCCTTTGTTTTCCTTATTTTGCGAGAAGGTGGTATGGTTCAAAAGTAAGAACAAATTGTCTACTAAACATGGGCTCTAAAATGCATACCTTAAGCGGTATGAGCACTTGTTCTGTAGAAGAGATGCTTTTCACAGTAGCAAAGAGGAATAAATGTTCATAACCCTTAGGGTATGCATTTTTATGCCCATGTTAACTGGACTTCTTTTCTTGTTTGGGCCATAGTATCTCCTCCTAAAATATTGAAAGCAAAGATCTTGTGGCAGAAGAGGTCCACTGTCAGAGGTATCAGAACTTTTTCTATTTTAACTTCCGACATGGTCTTTTCCGGACCAGGCTCCCTTATCTCAAATTCATGCTTCTATCCTTTTCCACCATCTCTTGAAGTTTGTAACATCATCGCATAGTTAGCCTGTATATTTTACATGTTTGCTTATACAACCTTGGGATATTGTTTCGAATTACCTTTAGGATCAAAATTTCCATCTACCTTCAGAAGTCTTCAATGTAACCTCAACGGAACACACAACAAACATCCAGACAATAGCCAAACACGTTCCATACTTCTGAGAAAATGTCTCGAGCTATTACGTTCACTGTTGTTACTATGCGGCGTCGAAGTGCACCCAAAGTAGTTGGAAGGAGAGGGCGATGACATAGATAGAGTCTTTCACCTTCTGCAGAAGAAAGAATCACACACCCTAAGATCAGACAACGTTGGAGGCCACTAGCGCAATGCGCGATCGATGCGCCCGCTAAGATCGATCCATAGTTGAGGCACGTCTTTGTTAAGAAATGCTGATATTTACGCGCAAATGCCATTGCGGTGATGAACTGTCCAGGTGCGAAATTTAAATTTTTGGCATGTTCTCGCAACTGCGGAATGAATGAGACGCTTGCACCAGGGAGACACCTGTCGGCTACCACAAGAATCGGTAACTTACGCAACGAAACTAAAAGTTACCTTAACTGTAAGTTTCGATGCGTAACTTGAAATTCACCCCAAGTTCCTATCCTCAGTCTGATAGAAGATACACCAGATGAAACTTTTGAAATAACCTGTAGGTCGCAATCGGCAATGTTGAAATGTCTTGACGAAATTAAACATTGTTAAAACGGCCGTGTCATGTTTCATGTCGCAACTCACCTTGACTTCCGGAAGGCGTTCGATACAGTTCCGCACTGTCGCCTGATAAACAAAGTAAGAGCCTACGGAATATCAGACCAGCTGTGTGGCTGGATTGAAGAGATTTTAGCAAACAGAACACAGCATGTTGTTATCAATGGAGGGACGCCTACAGACGTTAAAGTAACCTCTGGCGTGCCACAGGGGAATGTTATGGGACCATTGCTTTTCACAATGTATATAAACGACCTAGTAGATTGTGTCGGAAGTTCCATGCGGCTTTTCGCGCATGATGCTGTAGTATACAGAGAACTTGCAGCATTAGAAAATTGCAGCGAAATGCAGGAAGATCTGCAGCGGACAGGCACTTGGTGCAGGGAGTGGCAACTGACTTTTAACATAGACAAATGTAATGTATTGCGAATAAATAGAAAGAAGGATCCTTTATTGTATGATTATATGATAGCGGAACAAACACTGGTAGCAGTTACATCTGCAAAATATCTGGGATTATGCGTACGGAACGATTTGAAGTGGAATGATCATATAAAATTAATTGTTGGTAAGGTGGGTGCCAGGTTGAGATTCATTGGGAGAGTCCTTAGAAAATATAGTCCATCAACAAAGGAGGTGGCTTACAAAACACTCGATCGACCTATACTTGAGTATTGCTCATCAGTGTGGGATCTGTACCAGGTCGGGTTGACAGAGGAGATAGAGAAGATCCAAAGAAGAGCGGCGCGTTTCGTCACAGGGTTGTTTAGTAAGCGTGATAGCGTTACGGAGATGTTTAGCAAACTCAAGTGGCAGACTCTGCAAGAGAGGCGCTCTGCATCGCTGTGTAGCTTGCTGTCCAGGTTTCGATAGGGTGCGTTTCTGGATGAGGTATCGAATATATTGCTTCCCCCTATTGATACTTCCCGAGGAGATCGCGAATGTAAGATTAGAGAGATTCGAGGGCGCAAGGAGGTTTTCCGGCAGTCGTTCTTCCCGCGAACCATACGCGACTGGAACAGAAAAGGGTGGTAATGACAGTGGCATGTAAAGTGCCCTCTGCCACACACCGTTGGGTGGCTTGCGGAGTATAAATGTAGATAAATCCGGTTCCATTCAATCTCTTTATTCGCCCGTTAACAATCTTCATTGTATGGATTTTGCGACATTCCCTAACAGTTTCCTGCTGAGTAGTAGCTCTCTAAACGGCATCCCAGACGAGCAAATCAGCTGCTACTTTACCTGATGTTGCTCACATCTTGGTAATTGGGCTGTGCACAGCTCTATTTAA
Organism: Schistocerca nitens; assembly: GCF_023898315.1. NCBI lineage: Eukaryota > Metazoa > Arthropoda > Insecta > Orthoptera > Acrididae > Schistocerca > Schistocerca nitens. Next base: position 863,933,204 of record NC_064617.1, read on the forward strand.
AAAGAATAGTTCGATGTAGTCACAGGGCTGAACCGTGCGTGTCTACTTTCGTGCCCCACAGCTAACTGGCTACAAACAGTAATCTATAGCTGAGATCCTGCAGTCAAATAGTCTACCCATGGGCTAGAATTGTGAATTAATAAAATACATAGGAATATTAGAACTTAATAAAAGATAAATTAATATTTTAATAAAAAGGATTCTATTTTAATGTCTATAATCGACATAAATGATAGAAAATTGGGCTGAATAACGTTTATTTATGAAAATACATCTCAACTAAATGGTTGGTTCAAAGGGCTCTGAGCACTATGGGACTCAACTTCTGAGGACATTAGTCCCCTAGAACTTAGAACTAGTTAAACCTAACTAAGGACAACACACACATCCATGCCCGAGGCAGGATTCGAACCTGCCACCGTAGCGGTCTCGCGGGTCCAAACTGCAGCGCCCAGAACCGCACGGCCACTTCGGCCGGCTTCAACTAAATGGAAAGTGGTCCTACAATATCCAGTTAAAATACGAATAGTAAATAACCTTAGCAAACGCAGTAAAGTTGCGTTGAGATCTATATGAGAATGGTAGCAGAATCGTCAAGCTAAATAATCACTCAAGATGCTCGAAAAACTAAGCCCATTTCATGATACAGTACACGAAATATTCGCCAGCTCAAAATAATTCAGAGTTCAATATGACAATTTACAAATTAAGAAGCTTGAGATAATGAGTAGCAACTCATACTCTATCTGTTCTCAATTCCGTAATGCAATCGGAAAAAGTTAGAATATCATAGTGGTCAATCACCGCCCAGAATCAATCACCCACATGATCGAATAAACACACTGTATCACCAACAAGTCTGCTTTCTTCATGACCCAATGTAGAAGTGTCCAGAATCAGTTCGTTGAGCTCTTCACTCGAAAAAAGCCTGTCTCCACTTGATTCCAGTGGTGCTTTGCCACTGTGCCTGCTTTTCCATTGGCTGAAGGCCATCACCACAAAAATAAGATCTACAGACATAATTTGACACAACTTGACCACTTTATGCGCTAAACTATTATATTGCAAAATTTTTAAATAAAAGAATTGTTATGAACATTCACAACAAATATAAATAATAGTGTGTTCATAAATAAAAAAGCCAGCATTCTTGCACAATTGTCATCAAATATTGTTTAAAGAATTATTTAAGCCTGCTAGGCAGCAACATCTTTTGGCACTCTTGACAATATTGATGTCAGCTAATACATGCGATTGGCCACTACTTAAATTACCGTGATTTTGTAATAGCAATTGTAATCAATAGCTACATAAATATCTAACAAAAATAATAACATTAATAACTACGTAAGTATAACGAGATATGACGTACTCATGCTGCATTTATTTGGTGTATTATTGTGGACAATATGATGCTCTGACAAACATTGCATAACGAAACGGTATAAAAAACGTAAGAAATCAAGAAATAAAATAGATACAGATAAGCAGTTTTGGGGGGTGATAGCTACAGCGCACTGCTATCATCTGAGAATTGAAGACACATGAAGCATTTAAAAATTGTTAATTTAGAGGTTCATTGTGAAAATTTATGGTGACTGTAAAATATAAACTTTTATAGTTTGAAAGATATTGAAAATTGTTGTTGTGTCATTGGTTGGGCCTAATTCATTTTAGAGCGCAGGAGTATTCAGATTGGCTTTATTATGTAATTGGGATTTATTGTCGAATGTCTAAGAGGTGTAACTTAGCCATCTTTCAGATTTTCTCAAAGTCCACCATTGCTGGTGCAATCCATCTTCTGCTCAGCGACCGACCATTGTCTGAATTCACTATACTGGCTTTTATATGCCTGCTGTTATTCGTTGCACCTCTACACCTGGGGCTGGACCTTACTGTTCGCTTCTGCTGGACCGCCCACTGGACCATGTAACTGTCCGCTAGCGTTCAGCTTCACAAACAAATTAGCCTCACCTCATCCCATGTGTAGGTGGCCGAATAACTTGTCTACATATGTGTACATTACAATGTAGTCAGTGCATAGCCAGGGCTAGTTACAGTAAAACTTGTTATATTTAAGTTGTTTACAAACTTACTTCAACCAGTCTGCGCACGACGTTACAGTAAGTGGTCAAGTATTTCGAACAACACTTGGCCTAGCGACCACTTGTATGTCAGTCGGAAGAAAGTGCATACTGCGGCCATTCTACAATATAGGGGCAAAATTTAAACAGCACACACTTCCTCAAACCCACTTGAGCAAATCAGTTGGTTCTTTTCCATTAGGTGGGATCTAGGAAGGGACTTAGGCAGCTTATACATCGTGGCAATTATTGAACTATATGAAAAAAATGTAAATTATTTACAAACTACGGCGTGCACACACTTTACTCAACAAATAAACGTCACTACAGATATTCGGATTTAGGTTATGACGTGTTCGATATGCCTGCCATCATTGGCGACGATGTGGCGCAGACGAATAGCGAAATCCTGCAGGACCCACTGAAGTGTCAGAACATCGATGCTGTCCATGGCCTCCTGAATGGCTGTTTTCAGCTCAGCAATGGTTTTGGGGTTATTCCTGTACTCCTTGTCTTTAATACAGCCCCACAAAAAGGAGTCGCATGTGTTCAGATTTGGAGAATATGGCGGCCAATCGAGGCCCATTCCTGTGGCCTCTGGGTACCCCAGAGCCAGACTGCGGCCCCCAAAGTGCTCCCAGGGCATCAAACACTCTCCTGTTTCAATGATATCGAGCTCCATCTTGCGTGAACCACATCTTGTCGAAATCAGGGTCACTTTGGATAATGGTGATGAAACCTGCTTCCAAAACCTTCATGTACCGTTCGGTAGTCACTGTGGCATCAAGGAATATCGCACTGATTATTCTGTGACTGGATGCTGCACACCACTGTCACCTGTTGAGGATGAAGAGACTTCTTGATGGCGAAATGCGGATTATCAGTCTCCCAAATGCGTCAATATTCCTTATTGACAAGCCCATACAAATGAAAGTGGGTTTTCCTCGCTAAACCAAACCACACTAATTCCTATCAAGCCCCACGGCCAACTGTGCAGTTTGAACGACCTAACGCAAACCATTCAAAACTTATGACCCCCCAAGGGGCTGATAGTTCTTTTGTGAGTTCGTGCGTGGCGCACACGGCGCCCCAAGCTATTGCAGCCAATTCTTTCTCCCCTAGCTGCATTTCCTTCACCTTCCCTCCTTCCCTATCCTTACTCCTTCCCTGTTGCCACCTCCTTTGCCTCTCTCAGTGATCTGATTTTGTCAACCTGGCTATCCACCTGGTTTCCTGTATTGGTTGCAATTTTGTTCCTTTCCCCTGTTCTTTCATCCTTTTTGGCATTTAGGTCCCCAGCTGAGATTTGACCTCCACTTCGAAATTTCCTGACGAAGAACTCCCTCCCTATCTTCTATGGTGTGGATTCCACTCCCTCCTTCCTTCCCCTCTCTCTTCCTCAAAGTCTGCCCCTTCCACCCTGCTAGGTCACCAGCATGTGTAGTTAGTCTGTGTGTTGGGGCTGTTATGTACACATATGGCTGAGCCCCCTGACAACACAAGGATCACACTACCGATACCTGAGCTGTTCCCTCCGCATGTATGCAAGGAGTGGTTGCTTATCTTCTTGGAGCATCAGAACTCCCAGCAATGGCTGCTGTGCCAGATGGCTCTTGCTGTGGTTTGGTGGCGCCCATTGGGAGAGGCCCTGGTCAGAGTGGGTGGTATCAGGGCGGATACTTGGTGCAAAAATCTGTCCGTTCTCAAAGGGCCATCTCTTTGATTGGTGAAGGATCAATGAATGTTACTTTGTATGACCCGGAAACCTTCTCTTCCCTAGCTACACCACGGGAGGAGGGCCAGGCTCATTGTCTTGGGATGAAACCCTTTCCCCATTACCTCCTCTGTACTAGAACGGATGGGGACACATTCATCAGCACAAAGCCATTGTTTTTCGCGGAAAATATTGAGAACAAGTTTCTTGAAGCTGAGTCTCTTAGTAAGATGGTGTCAGGCTGCCTGTTGATCAAAGCTCTTTCTGCCACCCAATCCACAGCTCTTGGTGCCTGTGATCGTCTTGGTAATGTCCCAGTGTCTATTACTCCTCACCATTCAGAGGAATGTGGTCCAAGGAGTAACTTTTCTTATGGACCTCTTCCTGCAAGCTGATGAGAAACTCCTGGCTAATCTGGAGTGGTGTGGCATTCATGTTGTTCGACATGTGAAGAAGGGCCACAAAGACAACCACATCGATACTGCCGCCTTCATTCTGGCTTCCGAGGGGGATACCATCCCAGAGAAGGTCAAGGTTATGTGCTACAGATGTGACGTGAAGCCATACATCCCTCCATCTATGCAGTGCTTTCGGTGCTTGCATTTTGGGCATATGTCTTCCCACTGTACAGGGGACCCTTTGTGTGGTGACTGTGGCCACCCACTCCATGAGGGAAGCCCCTGTGTTCCATGACCTGTGAATTTCAATTGTGCTGACCACCACTCCCCTCGTTCGCCAGATTATCCGGCTTACAATAGAGAAAAGAAGATCCAAGAATACAAGACCCTGGATCGCCTGTCATATGCTTAGGCTCACCAAAAGTATGAGAGACCATCCAGTGTCACTATCTTCAACTTTTGCCTCTGTTACTTCATTTCCTCCTCCTCCCTCGTCCTTACCCCATCCACATCCCTCTCACCCATGGCCTCCCGTTAGCGAGCTGCTCCTCCTCCCCAGCTGAAGAAGTGCCTCCTTCTTCGGCACCTGCTGGTGATCGGGTTCCCTCCCAGGACCCCCCTCCCCAGCGTCTCTCAGGCCAGGAAACTCTTTACCACCACTTGGTCATGAGGCACACCATCTGTGCACCTGAAGGTCGCCTGTTTTCTTTCGGTTCCAGATCTTGCAGAAGCCTGTACTCCCCCTGTGTCCTGCCCTCCTCCACCTCAGAAAGAGAAGAAAAAACATAAATCCCAAGACAAGGCACCCCTGGTGCCCCCAGAGGTGCCATCTCCACCCTCACAACCTGAGTGTGACATCTTATTTATGGATGTCACCCCATCCTTGTTGGTGATGACGACTGACCGAGTGACCTGACCTCCTCCACAGCTTCTTCATGTCTACCTTGGAATCCTGCCACACGATTATCCAGTGAATTGCAACAGATACTCTCGTCACCTACTGTAAATGCAACGTCTTGACTCCTCCTCCTCCTATTCTGCATTCTGTCTTGTTCTTCAAGAAACGCATTTCTGTAATGACCACTCTCCAACATTTCATGGTTATCGGTCATTCTGTCAGAACCATGCCGGCCCCGGGGTAGCATCTGGTGGGGTCTGCAATTTGGTTCACTCTGATGTCATTAGTGCTTTCGGTGCTTGCATTTTGGCCATATGTCTTCCCACTGTACAGGGGACCCTTCATGTGGTGACTGTGGTCACACACTCCATGAGGGAAGCCCCTGTGTTCCATGACCTGTGAATTTCACTTGTGCTGACCACCACTCCCCTCGCTCGCCAGATTGTCCAGCTTACAAGAGAGAAAAGAATATCCAAGAATGTATCAACTTGGAAGTGATAGTGGTTTGAGTGCAAAAGACTCTGGTAATCACCATTTGCAATGTCTACCTCCCTCCAGGTAGGCCACTTCCTTACATTGCACTGTCTACCTTAATCCAGTGTCACTTTAATTGGAAGGTTATCCTAATTGACCAACTTATCATGGACCTTGATTTGTGTCTCCTCAATGATGGTTCCCCTACCCACTTCAGTGCCACTCATGGCACCTTCTCTGCTATCTATCTCACGATCTCCTCCCCTGCCCTCTTGGCTTCCCTACATTGGGTCATCCCATGATGACCTTTGTGACAGTGACCACTTTACAGTGATTCTATCATTCCCCTGCTGCTGCCAGCAGACAAGCCCTGTTGGGCATTCTGCAAGGCCAATTGGCCTTTATATCTGTCTGCTGTGTACTTTGACACCACCCACTCGAATTCCATTGATGTAGTCGTGCAAGGCATCTCTGCCACTATTGTTCATGCAGCTGGCACTGCTGTCCCCCTAACCACACGTTCCCCTCGTCGTCAACTGGTACCGTGGTGGATCAAGGATGTCGCAGTCGCTGTCCAGGACCGCTGATGGGCGCTGCAGCGATTTAAGAGACACCCTTCACAGACCAACCTCCTCACTTTTAAGCGTCTCTGTGGTAAGGCTCATTACCTTATTATGTGAAGTAAAAAGGAATGCTGGGAGCGCTATGTTTCCTCCCAGGGGACATATGCCTCTCCATCGCAGGTTTGGTCCAAGCTCTGTAGCCTTCTAGGCCACCAGCGACGGTCGACTGTCCAAGGTCTGAACCTCCAAGGTGCTCTGTGCACTGATCCATGGTCCTCGCAGAACACATTGCAATACACTTTGCGATGGCATCATTATCCTCTTCCTACCCTACTACCTTTCTTTGGCAGAAATGCAGAGTTGTAAAGACCCCCCCCTCTGTTTCATCCCACACCATGTTGAGCCTGATAATGCACTCTTCACTGAACGGCAATTGGTTCAGTCTCTTAGCTCTTCACAAGACACAGCCCCAGGCCTCAATTCCATCCACAACCAGATGATCCAACACTTGGACGTTCTCCAGAGCCAACAGCTCCTCAGGGTCTACAACCACATTTGGCTCACAGGTGCTTTTCCATCACAATGGCGAGACAGTATAGTTATCCTCATCCTTAATGCTGGGAAAAATCGAATGCCTCTAGACAGCTTGTAACGACAAATGTACATATAATAATTTTTTTCTTTATGAATTTCTCTAAATTAGTGTAAAAAAAATGGTTGATTTAATTTCTTGCTCTTTTCGTAATGTTAAAGAAACTGTGAGTAACTTTTGAAATGAATATTATTAATTAGGTTAGATTTCAAGTGATGTGATAATCAAAAGAAAGTGTACTTATTGTTAAAACTATTGTAAAATGTGGAAATTGTAATTTAAACACTTGGTCCATACGTAGGTAATGCATTAGGATATGTGTAGTAGAAAACCTGTGGTGAATACCCTACCTGTAGGGGAGCGGGAAAAGGTGGAGGCAGGCGAGCGCGGGAAAACGCACACTGGGCGCGGTTCGGCACAACGGGATCAGTAGTCAGTCGGAGGCGAGCAACAGTAATAGTCGGAGTGGTGAATTGGTCAGAGGAACAAGTACTGTACCGAGGCGGCTACCTAGGAACAGTGGATTCCATTGAGCCTCGGGTACACCGATTCCGACGACTATTTGGCATGGCTCTAATCTGAGGCACAAAGTTGGAAAGATTACGACGCTAAGAAGATGGAAAGTGCCGATGTAGTGTGAGCCTTAGCCGTGCTTGTGTGTGTGCCGTGCTGCCCGCTATCTCGCTGTCCGCCAACCGCCGCACCGACTTGCACAGGTCAAACTTTTATTTCATCTTTAGAAGTGTATCTGTGTGGACCAGTGTCGAAAATGTTTCTAGATGTTCAATAATAACGTGACTTTTACCAGAATTGCTTTAGCCATGACTTATCCTGATCACTGACCTAGACAGGATCCTTACCTCGTATTGTGCAACCCGAGTATCCTGAACTGAAAGTTTATAATTAGTGTAAATGAGAATTATCAGCAGTCAAACTTTTGCTATAAAGAAATTTAAAAGTTCTGTGAATTATTGCAAATGTTGGTAAAGGACAAAAGTATGCCTAAACTGAAAGAGAGTTTTTTTGAATTGAGTTAGCGATGCTATTTAACTAACTTGAGACAGAACTAATGACAGTTAAATTATTCAGAAGTAAGACAAAAGAGTAGTTATCCATAGATTGATAATTTTGAGTGTTAATTTGCCTTTTAAGACTTAACAGTTTCAGTATAACGACCATAACAGTTTCAGGCCCCTCCCCCCTTCTCTTGTCTATTCTTTCAAACCTTGGAATGTGTTGATCAGATTTGACCAGTAAAGTTAAGTTCTATGTTAATCCTAAGTGTATTAGTGTTGTTTTCCAATGTTAATAGTGACAATGTATGTGTGCTTTCAAAACTGCTTATTCTAGGGAAATCTATGCCCGATTCCAGTCTAATCAATATACAGAATGCAGTTCGTAGTAATCATTGCTGTGGGGTGTTGTGTGAATTTATCTCGTCCAAATTAGTACAAAAGAGAAAGCTTTAGTTCAGTGGATTTTTCTGGTTCCAAACTTTGCCATATAACGCATCATTACTACGTGTTACTATGCTTGTACATGCACCCACTTGTACAAGGAAAAACTCACTCATTGCCTAAGTAGGCTGGCGACCGGATTATTAATTATAGGTAGCATCTACTGTGTATACTTCTTGTCCATGTGAACGAGCAATTATACTTTACATATGCTTGATGAATCACTGTAGTTATTGACTGATTACAAGTCCGATCTTGCTTCTATTAGGTACACGCGGTCAATTTATGTACTAAAATCCTTGGTTATAAGGTGAAGCCCGTGAACTTACTACAGTACAGGCTTTATACAGCTAACGCACGTCCGTTTAAGGGCGGTAGCGTTACAAGCTACCGCCCAATTAGCCTAACAAACGTCCTGTGAACCTGCCTGAGATAATGGTTAGCTTCTGATTATGTAGGGTACTCGAACATCGGGCCCTTTTTTCCCTGTATCAGTATGGCTTCTGGGCAGGGTGATCTCCAACTGACCTTTTACTCCGATTGGAATCAGCCATCTGACAGGCTTTTACTCACTGCTGGCACCTTGTCGTGGTCTTCTTTGACCAACATAAAGCGTATGACATGGCTTGGCGCCTTCACATTTTAGTTACCTACATGACTGGGACTTCCACCTTCCGATTTTTATCCATGAGTTTTTATCTCACTGGCTCTTCCGAGTTCAAGTTGGCACTTCACTCAGCGGCCCTCAGATTCAGGAAAATGGTATCCTACAGGGTTGTGTGCTAAGTGTCACACTCCTCCTCATTGGCATCAATGGGCTTTTGACTTCTGTTGGGCCTCTGGTTACCTGACGTTGTACATCGACGATTTTAGCATCTGGTGCAGTTCCCACTCTGTAGCATCTGCTGAGCGCCAGCTCCAAGATGCCATCTGATGGGCCTCTGCCATCCGATGGGCCTCTGAGTGGACCACCGCCCATGGTTTCCAGTTTTCTCTCTCTGAAATACGGGTTACGCATTTTTGTTGTTGACCCACAGTACACCCCAGTCCAGAACTTTATTTAGACAACCAGCGCAATGTTGTAGCACAGTCCCGTTTCTTGGGCCTTATTTCTGTTAACAAGCTGACATGCATGCCCACATTTGCCACTTAAAGACTACATGTATGTGGAAGCTTGATGCTCTCTGCCTTCTGGCCCACACATCTTGGGGTGCAGACTGTTCCACTCCTCTCCATCTTTACCATTCTCTGGTCTTGTCCACACTAGATTCTGGTAGTCTGGTTTATGGCTCAGCAGCTCCTGCCACTTTGAAACTCCTTGACCCTGTCTATCATTGTGGGGTGAGTCTGGGTATTGGTGCCTTTCACACTAGTCCTATTGATAGTCTCCTCACAGAAGTGGGGATTCCCCCTATTGACATCCGACAGAGCCAACTCCTTTTTTCTTATGCAGTCGCCATTTGACAATTCCCTGACCATCCTGTGTACCTTGTGCTCTTTGTCAATGACGAATGTCTCCCTCCTTACACCCGTCCATGGGTGGGATTGCCAGTTGGCATGCATCTCACTTCCCTCTGTCAGAATCCCCATCTCACTGGACTGCATCCTGTGTCTTTCCTCCCATACCCCCCCCCCCCCCCCGCTCTTTGATGGTGCCTAGACCACTGATTCCAGGGTTATAAGATCTCTGTCGCTCCTATGGCTTTCTGGTGTCTTGCATGTGCCATCCTTGCAGAGTTCCAGGTGCCACCATCTTTAACACTGATGGTTCTAAGACAATTGATAAGGTGGGATATGCTTTCAGGTCTCCTACTGGCTTTGAACACAATTTATTGCCGGGATCATGTAGTGTGTTCACAGTAGAGCTTCTAGCCATTCACAGGGCCCTCCTTTTTGTTTCTCAGGCCTTCCTCCACACTGTTTTAATTTGTTCCAACTCCACGAGCAGTCTGCAGGCTATCGACCAATGCCACTCTCGTCACCCTTTGGTCTCTGCTATCCATGACCTTCTCTCTACTCCTGAACGAGCCGCCTGTTCAGTCATCGCCGCCCGGAGTGACCGAGCGGTTCTAGGTGCTATAGTCTGGAACCACGCGACCACAACGGTCGCAGGTTCGAAACCTGCCTTGGGCATGGATGTGTGTGATGTCTTTAGGTTAGTTAGGTTTAAGTAGTTATACGTCCTAGGGGACTGATGACCTCAGCAGTTAAGTCCCATAGTGCTCAGAGATATTTGAACCATTTTTTTGTTCAGTCATCTTTCTCTGGGTCCCAAGTCATGTGGGCATCCCAAGGAATGAACTGGCCGACCGTTTGGCTAGAGAAGCTTATACTTACCCCCCTTTCCTTTCACGATTGCAGCTGCAGATATGCGGATCTATGTCAAATCTCATTTTGCCCAAAAGTGGAATGCCATCTGGAGCTCTACTGCTCATAGAAATAAACTGCAGAATCAAGGAGTCTACTGCAGTTTGGCGCTCTTCCTTCTGCTCCTCTCAGAAGAAGTCTGCCGTTTTATGCCATTTATGCATTGGTGATACCCGGCTGACCCATTGTTTCCTCCTATGTAACGACCCAGCCCCACAATGTGGTTGTGTAGCTTGAGTGACGATATCCCACATATCGGTGGAATGTCCCCTTCTAATGGCTCTTCGTGTTAAGCAGGCCGCGGTGGCCGTGCGGTTCTGGCGCTGCAGTCTGGAACCGCGCGACTGCTACGGTCGCAGGTTCGAATCCTGCCTCGGGCATGGGTGTGTGTGATGTCCTTATGTTAGTTAGGTTTAAGTAGTTCTGAGTTCTAGGGGACTTATGACCTAAGATGTTGAGTCCCATAGTGCTCAGAGCCATTTCTTCGTGTTAAGTATAGTCTTCCTAATTTCTTATATTCAATATTAGCAGACGATCCATGGATGGTTGAACTGGTCCTCAGTTTCCCCCATGGAAGTGGTTTTTATTTCCGGATCTAAAGTTCTACATTAGTCTTGGAGCAGGGGTAGGTTGGCTGTGGTTAGGACTTATTTTACAGTCTTCTTAGTCTGTGACCCCACGACCACCCCCTCTTTCTTCCAGTTTTTAGATTTGGTCTCACTTTTTATGCCTTTACTATGTGTGTTTAATGTTCATTATTTTATAATTTGACTCCACTGACTGGATCCGCCCACTTTTAGCAGCCCCTCTTTCTTCTCTGACCCCCTTCGTAATCACGGGACTGATGACTTCGGCACTTGGTCCCGTAACCCCTCTCAATTAATCAATCACTCAGAAGTTATGACGATTTTATTTCATATAGTCCAATAATTGTCAACCTGTAAAAGCACAATTTGTTCATTGTGGTTCCTAAGAAAACCACAAAAAACTATGATTTTTGGGTACCTAAAGCACCAGTTGTTGGGATGGTTTCCTCTATAATTTCTATTCATGGTCAATCTTCGTAATTTTTATCATATGTTCTTAAGATGACATTCTCAGAGGACCCTGAAATTTTTTTCGATATCATTATCCATTACCGAGATTCAGAGATTCGAAGTTGGCTTTATTATACATGTAAACTACACATGTAATATTAGTTGGAAGCATAAATGTAGTTAACTGATGTAGTGAACATGAGACAAGGGTTCTGAGATCGCCAAACGATGTTTCAGTCGCCATTTTTTCAGCAAAAAACATTTATGATGTGCTGTCTTTATATAATGGGCACTTCGCTTCTATACGGACTGTGTCATGTGCCATGAGGCAGCGTAAGCACCTTACAAATGATGTGTATTTTAATGTAAAGTAGGGTAATGTGAACTTCCATTGAAAGGGAAAAGATATTGTATTAATCTTATATTATGCATACGCATTTGTTGTTTATATGTGTAAAAACATGTCAATGTGTCTAACTATATAAATAAATTGTCAAAACCTTGCTGACTTACAGAATTCTTTTTATATAAGCAGCACACACCGCTATAGCAGGGAAAAGAAGGGAACCAGCTGAAAAATAGTCCTGTCAGAGCACAAAAAGGCGAATATGTTCATCTTTAAAGACTCTGACAAAAAAGTGAGGAACCAGCTGCCTCAATCGCATTGCCACCTTCCTGACCAAAACTTTTATCCTGCAGATATATTCGCGCTTTTTTTTGCTGAAAGAGAATAGCTGAGAAACAGATAGTCAGTGGGAGACAGTGGCAATAAAAGAGAAAGAGAGACAGATGGAGATAGTAGCGGTGGGAGCAAAAGAGAGATGAGTCAGTGAAAAGAGACATGAGTGGAGATAATACATACACTGGGCGGAGGGAGGGGAAAGGGGGGGAAGGGGGTTCGCCTGCCCCGCTTAACTGGCGAACTTAAACGGGATAAAAATTGTTCACTTTCCCCCTCTCTTTATACCCACACATTAAGGTTTCCTAGTCTAGGTGTCAAAACCTCAAACAAACCATCGCCAAGGAAATGTGTGGAGAGGAGGCAATGGTAGTTAATAGAAACACAGCTGACTGTTAGTGAGAAACAAAGAGGCAGTGACTGTGGGGGAGAAAAAGAGTCTAACAAAGACAACAGCAGGGGAACAGTGGGACAGTCAGAGTGGAAGAGAAGGAGACAGTGGTGACAAAAAGCAAGGGAAAAGAATGAAGACAGTGACAGTGGGAGAGACAAATGGTAGAAAGCACCAATGGCTGAAAAAGAGGAGGGGTGAGACAGTTGCAGTGAGAGGGAGATGCCGAGTCTGAAGTCTTCACTTCCAGGAGAGACTGGGTGAAAGGATTTAAAGTGTGATTATGTTCGCATGCCAAAATTTTTGGCGAGGAAGGCGGAGTGCGGACTGGAGCAGCTGGTTCCCCACTTTTCCGTCTGGGACTATTGAAGAGGAGAATATTCACCTTTCTTGTGATACGACAGCAGCATTTTTCGGCTGATTTTTTAAAATAATTGTACTTTTTCATATAGAGACATTTTTCAGTGCTATATAATACCTATGCATTATTAAAAATTGGTTTAGTTCTTCTATTCATATTGATATAAGCATAACAGGGACACAACACTGATTCATTTCTGCAACTGTCCCAAAGTATTCTTAGTACATAACATTTACTTAGTGTTTTATTCAGTACTTCTAGGTTCTTTACCCATCTCAAGTGCTCGTCCACCCATACGCCTAGAAAATTTGTATGTGGAGCTTATGTACTAGTGTAGTTCCATAATTCGGCTATTATGCTGCTTCTAATTTTACTTCTGATATTACTGAAATGCATCCACACTGATTTTTCCATATTTACGACCAAAGTATTTAATCCCTAAATCATTTTCCAGCCTCATTTATTGCCTTAGAAACTTTGTGCTGTAGATCATTGTCAGTGCATCCTTTTAGAAAAGTGCTTACTCGCCATAAGCAAACTACACTTCCATCAGCTACCATCAAATGGTTTAGAGATCATTTAAGTTTAATTCTGAAAAGTATTCCTTGCCTTCATGACATATTTGTACTCTCTGTTATCTGTTAAAGAGAAAGGACTTTGAAGCATTTAAAGGTGAGGCTCTGGACCCATAACAATCTACTTGTTGTCGTATGGTGTTTTCGGAAACCGAATTGATGTAGACTGATGGAAAGAATAGTAACACCAAAAAGTAATTAATACAGAGTAATGAAATTTCGAAAATACATTTATCTAGATAACATATTTAAATGATGTACATTGCAAGATCACACATTAATCCTCTAGGACCCACAACAATTAATATTAACTGTAGGTTGTTCTTAGCAGAGTATTATTTACAGTTACCAATATGTTGGAGGACAAATGTATAACTTTTGGCTTTTTTTCATTTTTGAGTGCTTTTTTACACTGCGTTACACATATGTAACATTGGAATTCAAGGTAACGGATGGGTAAGATAAACGTATAATCACAGTTTTGCGTTCTGAATCGGTTTATAACAAAAACTCATACAATAATGCAACAATAAATATATTTACACACATTTCTTTTAGTAGTGGAATCATCTGAAGCAGTTTCCGTTTTCGTTGAAGTACAGAAAAACTTTGCATTTTTGGCATTAACAAAAGTATTCTGATTCTTGCAAATTTTGCACCTTCCTCTTTTGTTATTCCACTGAGGAAAGCTGTCAATTTTGTTCTTCTGGCATTCTAGCATTGGAGTTACTGTAGTAGCAAGTTTCTTGAATTTTCTGGACATATCTTCAGTACTTGGACCTTCCATCTTGAATTTTCCTTGTCCAGCAGATACCAATGCACTTGCAAGATCATCTTTAAACTGTCTGAGGGGAACATGTTTTTTCAGACAGAGCCTTGCAGTCTTCTCTATATTTCAGCCAACTATTGACAACAGCTATTGTTATTGTGTGCCAGAAGATATACAGATATCATCTTCTAGATTTTATGGGATATTTGTATAGCGATGTAAACATTTCATGAAGATCTACTCCTCCCATATTGCAACTGTATATTTGAACAATGGATGGTCTTGGGAGAAGAATATGTTCTTTCTTACTTCTATCTCATCTTTTTGCCATGTCCTTCGGCTCTACACCTGTTGGTGAAGTTAAAAATGTAACACATTTGTTATCATACCGTTCCACAGTGATGAACATGCCCATTGTGTCAGCGTGTGCCGGCCAAAGTGGCTGTGCGGTTAAAGGCGCTGCAGTCTGGAACCGCAAGACCGCTACGGTCGCAGGTTCGAATCCTGCCTTGGGCATGGATGTTTGTGATGTCCTTAGGTTAATTAGGTTTAACTAGTTCTAAGTTCTAGGGGACTTATGACCTCAGCAGTTGAGTCCCATAGTGCTCAGAGCCATTTGAACCATTTTTTTTGTCAGCTTGTGAAGCTATAGTATTGTGTCCTTTCATCTGCTTTCCGTCTGTAAGAGTACATTGCTTGAATCTTCTAGCTCTTATTGTGCCTGTATAACACATGCCCCTTTTCAGTAGGCTCTCAGCAACATGATACAATGTGAACAAGTTGTCTGCATAAACCCGAAAAAAAGCGATTGTCTTCCAATGCTGCAGTTAGCTTCATCACAAACATTGTAGCCAAGACCTTTTCTAGGTACATGCTTTGTTGCCTTAGAAGTTGCATCTTGTTAAAAGTCAAAATCATACAAATATCCTGAGGAACCAGCTATAGCCCACATTTTGAATCCCCGTCTTGTTCGCTTGTTTTGCATATACTGTCGAAGATTGCTGCATCCTTTGAAAAGGATCATTTTTTCGTCAACACACTGATTCTGCTCAGGCAGTTTTCTCAGGCAAGCTTATGAGAACAAAGTAAGTCATGGTCGAATTTTCCAAAGCTTATCTTCTTTCTGTATTAGTTCAGTAATAATAAGATTGTCCCAGAAATGCAGCAGAGATAGTAGTTTCTGAAAGTGGCTTCGAGCCATTGTATGAGAAACCAGATTATACACCTTATGTTTTTCCCAATAACGTCGCATACTAGGCATTTGAGCCAAACCATAGTAAATAAATACCTAAAAGCTGCTCAAGCTCACGTAGGATAATGCCAATAGTTGTACCCAATTTCTGAATACTAGAAATATTAGTTTGTTGAACACAGAGTTTCAGCATTTCACGTGTCACCAGAGATCAAAAGTACTGCAAAGTGGTGAGCACTTCTTCAGGTTCGTCTTCTGGAAGCTGCACAAATGGATGAATTTCTGGAGTAAAGTCACCATCGATCCGTGACAACTCCGTATCTTCTGGGACATTCTCAGTAGTAACTGAATCAAAAACAGTCGACTCTTGCAACACCTCTGGATTAGAAGTTTCTCTGCCGTCATGATACATGCTACCATAAGTTGGAATTTCATCATCATCTTCACCATCAAGTTCAGAAACATAACTTTCATTGGGATTATTTAGAACCTCAAGAATCTCCTCAATCGTTAACTGGAAGTAAAAGAAAATGCCTAAATGTCACAATACGAACATTCATAAACATAGCCCTAAATGCCCACTGCTACACATATGTAACATGAGTTCATTTCAACATTCCTATGGTATTTCAATTCGCAGAACCAAAAGAATGTAAATAATTGGTCCGCTAGTACTCATTTAAAGAGATAATATTTAATATATACCGATTAAAAACATATTATCCACACAGAAAGAGGATCCCACATACCTTGCGTGACATGATGGCGACCATCTTCTGCCCTGGAGCACCTAAAAAGTTACAAACATGGTCTAAGATAATATTTCTACAGTTGTTCCAATTATTCCTCACAGAATAAGCTGCATGGCTTGTACAAATGTGTAACAGTGGGCGTTGGTGAACTAGCAATGGCTAAAGACCAGTAAAACACATATGAAACTCACGTTACATATGTGTAACCAACGGTACTAGAGGATTAATGTAAGCACGAGGTAAGCCACTGCAAATGTGAAATGCTGGTACATTAATAAATTGTGTAACAGCAGAATGTTGAATGCAAGCAGGCAAATGTGGATGCATTGTATTGTGTAGGTGCTGGTTGTCAGTTTGTGTAATGGTGTTCCATGTCTGTTGCACTTCTTCAGTCAATGGAGGGATGATGGTGGAGTTGGCGTCCAATGACGTCCCATATGTGCTAGATTGGAGACAGATATGGTGATCGGGCAGGCCAAGACAATGTGTCGACTCTCTGTAGATCTTGCTGGGTTACAACAGCGGTTGCAGGCGAGCGTTGTCCTGTTGGAAAACACCCCCTGGGATGCTGTTAATAAATGACAGCACAACGGGTCGTATAAGCAGACAGAAAAACAGATTTGCAGCCAGGGTGAGAGGGATAACCACGAGAGTGCTCCTACTGTCATACAAAATTGGAGCCCAGACCATAACGCCAAGTGCATGTCCAGTGTGTCTAGCATGCAGACATGCTGGTTGCAGCCCCCCCCCCCCCCAATTGGCCTTCTTCTTACCAACACTCGGCCATCACTAGCACTGAGGCAGAACCAGCTTTCATCAGAAAACAGCAGATCTCCACGATGCCCTCCAATGAGCTTTTACTTGTCAGCACTGAAGTCGCAAATGGCGTTGGTTTGGGATCAGTGGAATGCACACTACAGGGCGCCTGGCTTGGAGCTGTCCTTGAAGTAGCCAATTTGTAACAGTTCGTTGTGTCACTGTGGTGCCAACTGCTGCTCAAATTGCTGGTGCAGATGCGGTACACTGCGTCACAGCCATACGTCGAACATGATGGTCTTCCATATCGGTAGTGCTACATGGCCATCCGAAGCCTGACCAACGCAACCAGCGCTCATGTGCAGAGGCTACATTCCTTTCAAGTCCTTCTGCAATATCACAGGAGGAACATCCAGCTCGTCGTAGCCCAACTACACAACCTCGTTCAAACTCAGAGATGTGTTGATAATTGCGTCTTTGTAACCTTAAAGGTATTCTTGGCTAACATCAACTCACTTCGTCCAATCTGAAGGGTAACTAACGCTCACGATCGTTACAGCGTGTATTTAAAGGAAATCTGATTAGCATCCTCATGACACACTTGTGCACCTGGCGCGAAATTTGAGTAGACATCACCGTTCTGATGCAGAAACAAGCCTGCCAACTTTCGTTTATGTCTCTCAACTGCTTCCTGATGTTGCAATTTTTCCGTAAGTGTATGTTATGGGTGTTGTAAGTTTTGAGGAGCTAGTCATCTGTTCGTAAACAATGTACTCTGATGCGTCATAATTAGATACTCTGCGTAGGTGGGCGTCAGAAGAATATTTTCGCATTCGGAGGAGAAAGTTAGAGATTGAAATTTCATGAAAAGACCTCGCTGCAACGAAAAACACCTTTGTTTTAATGATAACCAGCCCAATTTGCGTATCAGACCCGTGACACTCTCACCTATATTTCGCGATAATACAAAACGAGCTGCCCTTTCTTTAATTTTTTCCATATCCTCCGTCAGTCTTATCTGGAAAGGATCACATACCGCGCAGCGGTACTCCAGAAAAGGACAGACAAACGTAATGTAGATAGTCTCTGTAGTAGACCTACTGCATCTTATAATTGTTCTTCCAATAAAATGCAGTCTTCGGTTCGCTTTTCCCACGATATTTTCTATGTATGTGATCGTTCTCGCGTTCCATACGCGATCAGAAAGAGAAGAAACGCTAACATGTGATAACATGTTATATGCTTTCTGTCACACCCTTGCAAGCGATTTGCAGAGTATGTCGTAGATGTAGATGGCTTGCTATATGTTACGTGTAGAGAAATCTTTTAAGGAAAAGTGATATCTTGTGGCTGATAGTAAAATGGTTGAAATGGCTCTGAGCACTATGGGACTTAACTGCTGAGGTCATCAGTCCCCTAGAACTACTTAAACCTAACTAACCTAAGGACATCACACACATCCATGCCCGAGGCAGGATTCGAGCCTGCGACCGCAACGGTCGCACGGTTCCAGACTGTAGCGCCTAGAACCGCTCGGCCACTCCGGCCGGCTGTGGCTGATAGATGGTCGTAACTTAAGAGTCGGTGGGAACCAAGGAAAGTGTTCAGTGATGGCTGACAGATGTTTACTTTAAGCCTTTGAGTCCTAGCAATATGAAAAAATATATAGTTTTAAAAATTTTCACGAAATTAACCTTTATTGTCATCATAAGCAACGAAAACAACTAGAAATTGTCAAAAAGCAAATACCCGATTGTTTTATGGAGTTGATTTCACTTTGCAACCTCCCATCATTACCTATGGAAACAAGATCAGGATTACTACCACGGGAGATTCATTGCTTGTACCTGCATTTGGTTTACCTTTTCAGAGTAGTCATGCACACACGTATAGGACGTAAACACTGTGAGTTTATCGTGGTAGGCTCATCTTCACTATCGCAATCAACATCGTCGTCAACTGCATTTTCAGTGAGTATTTCAGAACCTAGCAAAGGAACTGAGGTTCCTGGGGTATTTGGCTGATGGAGAATGTGGTGTCACCGCCAGACACCACACTTGCTAGGTGGTAGCCTTTAAATCGGCCGCGGTCCGTTAGTA
Source organism: Schistocerca nitens (assembly GCF_023898315.1). Taxonomy (NCBI): domain Eukaryota; kingdom Metazoa; phylum Arthropoda; class Insecta; order Orthoptera; family Acrididae; genus Schistocerca; species Schistocerca nitens. The sequence continues at coordinate 863,952,362 of NC_064617.1, forward strand.
TACGTCGGACCCGCGTGTAGCCACTGTCAGTGACAGCAGACCGAGCGCCACCACACGGCAGGTCTAGACAGACGTCCTGGCACTCGCCCCAGTTGTACAGCCGACGTAGCTAGCAACAGACACTGACGAAAACTTTCTCAGTTGCCGAGAAGATAGTTGGCATAGCCTTCAGCTAAGTCAATTGCTACGACCTAGCAAGGCGCCGTATTCAATTGCTATAATACTTCTGTATCATCAAGAGCGATGTTCTACAATTGTGGATTAAAGTTAAGTATTCCAGAAGCTACGTACCTTTCTTTATAGCATTCATTACGTATCCTGTTTCAGACCTCACGCCAGCCTGCGTGAGCTTATAGCGTGCATTTCGGTCTCCTCAAAACCACACGGTGTCGGCACTTCTGCCGACACTTCATATTGGCGACGAGGCTTAAAAGAGGATATCGCGTTCGTATTGCACTACTTGTGTCATGGCTTCGCCACACTCTCCAGATGTACTGTCCGAATTTTATCGCTTGCAGAATCAGCAGACGCAGGCCTTATTGGATGCCCTTGGACAGCTCGTCCAGGGTTAACGTGCTATGCAAAACGATGCGGCAGCCGCCGCTCCACCGCTACCGCAGCTACAACATGCAGTTGCACCACCTTTTCGACATTTCGACGCGGAAATGGAAAGCTGGACGGAGTGGTCACGCCAATTTGGATTCCATCTCGCCGCCTACAGAATTCAAGGTAATGAGCGGCAGCCTCACTTATTATCGTGTGTCGGCGTGCACACGTACCGTGTGATAGTGAAATTGTTTCCCCGCCGCGACGTAGCAACTCTGTCCTACGAAGAAATTTTGTCGGCATTAGATGCATATTTCAAGGAATCCGTCAATGTAGGTGCAAAAAGGTATACGTTCTTTCGTACAAAACGTACGGCCGGTCAGACTAATAGGGAGTGGGTTGCAACTTTGCAAGGCCTTACTAGGGATTGTGCTTTTGAGTGTGAATGTGGACTCCCTTATTCAGATATTATGGTGCGTGATGCAATTGCACAGAACGCTTCTGATGTTCGTATACGGGAGCAAATTTTGAAACTAGTCAATCCCTCCCTTCAACAAGTGATAGACATATTGGATAGGCAAGACACACTTGACTTTGCTCAGGAATCATTTGCAACTTCGCCAGCAGTGTGTCACGTTAACCGGCCCACCGGGCGAGCTGCACGGAACAGTAAACTGCCCTCGCGCAGCCACGTGTGCCGCGTAAGCACGCAAATGCAGTGCTAAAATCATGCCCGCGGTGTGCTACTAGACATTCGCGTGAGAATTGCCCGTCACGCCAAGCTATTTGCTTTTTCTGTAATAAAAAAGGACATGTTCAGAGTGTGTGCCAGAAAAAGCTCAGATCGGACACTCACAACGTTTCTAGGCCCTTTGCTTCGCGGCGGAATCGAACCAAGAATACTCAGGCTTGTGAACCTTCGCCCATGGACATTCATGTAGTTAATTCCACTCCGCCCAGTGCCAATCTCTCTAACAGTGACTATGTTCGTCCCACAAAAAGTGTGCGTCGACGTCGCCGGAAGTCACGTCAATTAGCAAGTGATTCTGTACCAGTGTCTGTTCACGTTGCACGAGACAGTCGCTCTTGTCGTCAGCAGGACAATAAACTTTTTGTCGATTTGGACATAAATGGCCACGTAATACCATTCCAGCTCGATACCGGAGCTGCAGTTTCATTGCTCAATAAAGACACGTACAAACAACTGGGCACACCTCCCTTGCGTGCCGCGAATGTTAAGCTCAAAAGCTATTCAGGACAGAATATCCCTGTGTTAGGACAGTGCAGCCTTCTTGCAACATACAAGGGACAAACAAAACTTGTGTCATTTTACGTACTTCGTTCTTCTTCTGCTGTGAACTTGTTTGGTTTAGATTTATTTCAGTTGTTTAACATGTCTATAGTCAATCAGGTCCTATCAGTGAACCAGACTGTGCCTTCAGACAGTGTTTCTCGTGTGTGTGAAGAATTTGCAGACATTTTTGCACCGGGCCTAGGTTGCGCTAAGAACTATGAAGCACATTTGGAACTGAAAGTAAACGCGCAGCCGAAATTTTTCCGAGCGCGCAATGTTCCCCACGCATTGCGTGATGAGGTCGCAAGAACATTACACGATTTGGAATCACAGGTTGTAATTGAACGTGTGCAAGCTTCTCTCTGGGCATCACCCTTAGTAATTTTGCCGAAACCTTCCGGTAAATTGAGACTTTGCGTGGACTTCAAGGCAACAGTGAATCCACAACTAGTGATTGCAACTTTTCCTTTACCCCGCCCGGAAGATCTTTTTGACAAACTGTGCCCGGGTAAATATTTTTCGAAATTGGACCTAGCAGATGCGTACTTGCAAATACCAGTGGACGACGAATCCCAGCGCGTCTTGGTGGTTAACACGCATCTTGGTTTGTATCGCTTCAAAAGACTGTCATTCGGGTGTGCATCCGCCCCTGCATTGTTTCAGCAATATCTGGAAACTGTTTGTGCGTCGGTCCCTACTGCAGCAAAGTATCTGGACGATATTGTGATCTCCGGAAAGACGGAAGAGGAACATTTCGCCAATCTCCGAACATTATTTCAGGTCTTGCGACAAAATGGTCTTCGCTTGCGGAAGGACAAATGTGTGTTTTTTGCTCGTGACTTACCATATTTGGGACATGTAATCAATGCACAAGGCATACATCCGAGTCCAGAGCACCTCTGTGCCATACAGGACTTGCCTTCGCCGCAGAATTTGAAGCAGCTACAGAGTGTGCTGGGTAAAATAAATTACTATAGCAAATATATCCCGCATACCTCTTCCATTTCAGCTCCGCTTCATCGCTTACGCCGTAAAGGTGTTCCGTTCGTCTGGACGACGGAATGCGAACGCGCCTTTCGCCAGTTGAAATCGGCGTTGCTTTCAAATACTTGCCTTACGCCATTCGATCCCCAGAAACCCCCTTTGTTGATGCTAGATGCATCAGATTTCGGGATCGGTGCTGCGCTTGTGCACAAAGATGGATCGCATGATCGCCCTATTGCCTTTGCGTCAAAATTGCTCTCGTCTGCGCAAAGAAATTATTCACGGATCGAGAAAGAAGCTTTGGCTCTCATCTTTGGTGTTACTAAGTTCCATGATTTCTTGTATGGTCGTCACTTTACCATCATCACAGACCACAAACCATTGACATCGCTTTTTCATCCGAACACGCCTGTACCTCCACGTACAGCGCAGAAATTCATTCGCTGGTCTATTTTCCTCTCGCAGTACCGCTTCGATATCTTGTATCGGTCCACTGCTAAGCACGGAAACGCTGATGCGTTGTCCCGTTTGCCTGTTGCTGAGGATAGAACATTTGATTCTTCCGAACTTGCTTGCATGTTCATTGATTCGGAAACCGATGACGTGGTCGAATCGTTTCCGATTGATTTTCGTCGTGTAGCCTACAGCCACAGCTGCTGACCCTGTCCTTGCTACCGTTTTGCGTTTTGTTGCTACGCAATGGCCATTGTCCAAGTCACGGATCGAGGATCCGTTGGTTCGCCTATTTTTTACACACAAGGAGAGACTTTTTGTATGACGTGGTGTTTTGCTGTTGCGTTCTGATAATGATCAGTCCAGAGTCGTGGTCCCACGTTCGTTACAGGCCTCTGTCTTACGGCTTCTCCACCAAGGACATTGGGGTATAGTGCGAACGAAACAACTTGCTCGTCAGCACTGTACTTGGTTCGGAATCGATGCTGTGATTACGCATATTTGCTCTTCTTGCATGGCGTGTGCCGAACAACAATCCGCACCACCGCGGAAATTCTTTGCATGGCCAACAGCTACTTCCCCTTGGCAACGCTTACACATCGATTTTGCTGGTCCATTCTGGAATGCTCGATGGTTGGTTGTGGTCGATTCTTTCAGTAATTTTCCTTTTGTTGTCCGGATGTCTGCCACGACGTCATCTGCCACCATCCAAGCGTTATCCGCTATCTTTTGCATTGAAGGTCTTCCACAGACTATTGTTTCCGACAATGGCCCACAGTTCATGTCCGCAGAATTTCAGTCATTCTGCAAGACCAATGGTATTCAACATCTGACATCCGCGCCGTTTTCGCCTCAGTCAAACGGTGCCGCTGAACGATTGGTCCGGACTTTCAAGTCACAGATGTTGAAGTTGCAACAGTCGCATTCTTGGGAGGACGCGTTATTGCTCTTTTTGTCTTCGTATCGCTCTCAGCCCCGAGATGGTCGCTCGCCGGCTGAGTTGTTGCACGGTCGTCCTCATCGAACCTTGATGTCTTTGCTGCATCCGCCGCATCAGGTTCCTGTGCAGCGGCAGCCACCTGCTTTTGCTCCAGGCGACGTTGTATATTATCGCAACTATCGAGGATCACGGCGTTGGCTCGCAGGGCGCATTCTTCGCTGCCTCGGCCGCGCTATGTATTTGGTTTTGGGGGCCTCTGGTGAGGTGCGTCGGCATCTCAATCAACTGTGCCTCTTTCGTCGCACGGGTTCTGCCGCTCCCCGTCTGCTTTCAGCGACGGTGCCGTCCGGTCAGCGCCCTGGGGACCCATCTACTGGCTCGCCTCATCCCCAGATTTTACCGACGCTGCCTTCCATTTTGCCCCATGGCGACGCGCCGCCGCCGCCGCCTGTTCTCCCGCCGGCGACGCCCGCAGTAGACGCGTCGCTGCAGCCGCCCAGCGCCTCCCTGGGTCACGCGCCGCCGATCGCTTCCCGTGACCAGCTGTCCTCCGACATGGACCTCTTGCCCGCTCCGGACCAGATGTCGTCTTCGCCCGTTGGGTACCCCGACGCGATGGAGGTCGAATCTTCGGCCCCTCCTGTCTCTTTACGGGCGCATACACCGCATGTTGGCGAGCACCCTGGACTAGGTTTTCAGGCGTTTCCTAGCTCCCCTCGGACCGAATGGCAGGGTGCGGGTGGCACAGCCTCGCCTGTTGTTAGGCTCCCCACCGCGTCGCATACGTCACCATGGGGTCCTCCCCACGGCGGGCGGAAGCCTTATAACACGACCGTTCGCCGATTTGCGGGGGAGGAATGTGGTGTCACCGCCAGACACCACACTTGCTAGGTGGTAGCCTTTAAATCGGCCGCGGTCCGTTAGTATACGTCGGACCCGCGTGTCGCCACTGTCAGTGACAGCAGACCGAGCGCCACCACACGGCAGGTCTAGAGAGACGTCCTGGCACTCGCCCCAGTTGTACAGCCGACGTAGCTAGCAACAGACACTGACGAAAACTTTCTCAGTTGCCGAAAAGATAGTTAGCATAGCCTTCAGCTAAGTCAATTGCTACGACCTAGCAAGGCGCCGTATTCAATTGCTATAATACTTCTGTATCATCAAGAGCGATGTTCTACAATTGTGGATTAAAGTTAAGTATTCCAGAAGCTACGTACTTTTCTTTATAGCATTCATTACGTATCCTGTTTCAGACCCCACGCCAGCCTGCGTGAGCTTATAGCGTGCATTTCGGTCTCCTCAAAACCACACGGTGTCGGCACTTCTGCCGACACATCAGAGGATATTCACAGAAACACCCTTACGATCACGTTCTGCCTAGATGTCTCTGAATCCAAATTACTCGCAATCACTTCTTCTAAAAGACAGACGTTTAGATCGTGGTGGCGTTTCGAAACTTCCATGAGCACATAACGCCTAAAAGACATTATAGTCCTAAATAACAAGTAAAGCATGGGCCATAAATTTAATATCCAGTATTTACGTCCAGATACAAAGTTTTATAAAAGTATGTATAGGCAAAAATTCACATACAGTAATTGTAGATACAGTTTACTTAAGCCGGTATTACACTATCAAATTTCTTTGTCAAAGATTTCATCAAAGATATGATCAAATATTCCGTCAAATATATTTGACAAAGATCTTTGACGTAGCGCTAGAACGTGTATTACAGTCATCATATTTTTCGTCAAAGTTCAAGATGGCTGACAACAACATGTTATTAACCGCAGCGGTTGCATGTACCACAATTGCACTGTGTGCACATGCGGAAGAGAAGCGGGGGGAAAAAAGGAAACACACCTGAGTGAAGCCGTGGGTTTTACGACTACACGATAAAAGCATTCAACAGAACTTGTTACGTGAGCTTATAGTAGAGGACGTCAAGTCGTACATCAATTACTTAAGAATGGATGAGCATACATTTCTGTATGTGCTCATTGAAGTGTATCCTCATATCACAAAGTACAATATTCACTTAAGAACTGCTACATCTACAGAAGACAGGCTCACTGTAACACTGATTCCTTGCTACAGGAGAGGGTTAGGTTAGGTTAGGTTAGGTTAGGTTAGGTCAGGTCAGGTCTGGTCTCCAATCTTCGTAATCTATTTTTGTATTCAATGTGCCTCACATTGTAAAGCGCCTCATCAGCTTCATACATCTATATTAATTTTGTAGTTGTCGGCACACACCAATTGTATTTACCGGCAATGTTTATAAAAACACTACAGAAGACAGAATGCAGCGATGTGGTAACATGTCACATTGCAGTGAACAGAAGACAAGCGACTTCTTTGAATAAATCTACAGCGAGGCTCTAGATTTGATCAAATATTGGACGACATTTGACAAAGTTCCCTATTACACCATCAAATATCTTTGACAAAGATATTGGACAAAGAAATTTGTTAGTGTAATATCGGCCTTCTTTCCATTGTCAATGGTCTCCTCAGTATCATCACTATGCAAAAAAATACGTCAGTTAAATTGGATAACAAAAATTTTGAACACTGTAAGCGACTGCTGCATTGCAGTTGCACTACATTTGTGGAAGTGCTTAAAAAATTATAAAAAAAATAAAATTAAAATAAAACGTTAATAAATAAAATGGTGCTTTGAAGCAGACATCACTAGGACTGAAATGCTTTTTCGTGAGATCTAGCTGTTTCATTATTGGCGATGGTGACTGTTGCAGGGAGTGTGACGTCACTAGTTGGCAGCCATGGCGCGCAAGGATGCTATGCAGCTGCAGTTGGAGATCAACTCGGACGAGGAGTGGAACGATCTGATCTCCAAGAGCGGTCTCATAGGTAGGCTACCATCTCTAGAGGCGATTGAATGGTGCTGAGGGAAAAAAGCTCCGACTTGTGACGTACACCATTCCTTTCTCTGTAGCCCTGGAATGATAGTCTAGGTATTGTTTCCAAAGTTCGCGTCTCACTGGCTCGAGAAAATAATCTGGATCCTCTTTGCATCGATGTTATTGCTGGAAAGGAAGGGAAGCAGTGTATCAGATTATTCATATCTTCAGTTCTTATTAATTAAATATTGGCACAACTGCAAAAAGCGTCGTTTACCGAAGCTTAGACATAGCAAACGCTGTTTGGTACTAAACTTGCTTGGCAAGCGAAGTATTTTGGCACGCAAAGAAAAAACGTACCCTGTTGAGTACGGTGTATGATAAGAATGAAACTATAATCTAGGGACGAAACCTTTATCCACTTCAAAAAGATTGAACGTAACTCCACCGGTAATTCAATTTCGGGAGAGATTTTTGACGTGCTTAGAGGCACTATAGTGGTCCACACCATACCAGTAAGGGAATTACGGATTGTTTACCGATGTTTTTAGGGGACCGCTGTTCTGTCGCCAGAGAGAACAGAGCGAGGCCCACGAGAAAGACAGGCCGTGGCGCTTACGTCACAACACGTCACTCTGCGGTTCTAACGAGTGCCAGCAGCCATTTCCGGCGGGGAGCGAGTAACAATCTCAAACTAGTTTGATAGTTCTTGAATGCGCTTTTAAACGCATGCAAGCTCTCGATAGCACACGACAAAGTTAAGACCTGTTGTGGGTACCTTTACATCGACATAAGGTAAACCCGGGAGAGATGGCGCACGTTTTCATAATCGCATATGTAAAGTGTCATGGTGCATTTGTATAACTTTTTTTTTGTACAACTAGACACACTAGTTGTCTATGACATACAATCTTTTTGGCTCTTTCAATGTAACATTTAAACATAATATTTGACCATGAAAACATCTTTACATTGAGGCGTCTGTTCCCTTTGATATGGATGATGTGGTGCATGCTAAAAACTGCAGAACGACCTTGTTTTTTACGTCAGAACCTCTATGTATACACTTATAAATACATTTTTGTTACAAATGTTTTGTGGGGCGAAGAAAAAATTTTAAAGTGCTGGCAATAGTTTTTTAATATCTTGGTTACATATCTACGTAGTTCATTGGTGTGCGAATTTTCATTCAACTGTATATTATTAGTTTTTACAATATTCCAAACAGCTTTCATTTTATTGGATGCGTTTCTTATGTATCCCTCATTTTCCATCATTTTGGCACTTTTTATTACTTTCCTGAGAATTATTTTATAGTTTTTAAAATACCTGTCAAATTCTGATGTTGTGCGACATGTTTTGTAACTCTGTAAAGGAATCGTTTCTCTGCACATGACTTTTTGATCCATGTAATGATCCTTTTGCTTGTGTGGGACAGTTTTGACCTCCTAATTTTAAGTGGAAATGCTACATGAAAATGATATTTAATTGTATCCATAAGATATTAAATTTGTCAGATATATTTCTAGCACCATAAATTTGCTCCCATAACTTTTTTAAAGGATTTCCAAATATTTCAATATTTCTCATTGTAAGATCTGGTCTCATATGTACTTGTCAGTTTGTTCACCTGATCACATTCAATATTGAAACTTAATGTTTGTCCACAGTGGTCTCCAAGTGCAGTCTTTATTATTTCTGCTTTGTAATGTTATTGATTAGAGTTAATTATTATTTGGTCTATTGTGGATTTTGAAGAGTAAGTTTTTCATGTTGGGGAATGTACTGTGATTTGCAAGTTATAAGAAACTAAGGAATTCAGTAGTTCTGTTCTTATTTTATGGACACAGCACCTCCGAGGTAGCAATGATGTGGGAATTTTTCCGTATGACCATTTCACGACTGTAACGTTAATATCAGGAATCTGGTAAAACACCAAATCCCCGACATTGGACTATTGTTGACCAGAAACGTGTTGCTTGGTCGGATGAGCCTCGTTTCAAAATGTGTGGAGCGATTGGACATGTACATGTATGGAGACAACCTCATCAGTCGATGGACACTGTACGTCAGCAGGGAACTCTTCAAGCTGGTTGGAGTGATATGGGACCCCTGATACACCTAGATACGACTCTGACAGGTGACACATACATAAGCATCCTGTCTGATCATCTGCATCTATTCATGTCCCTTGTGCATAACGACGGACTTCGGCAATTCCTGCAGGACAATGCGACACCCCATACGCCCAGAATTGCTATAGAGTGGCTCCAGGAACACATCTGCTGGTCACCAAACTCACCAGACATGAACATCATTGAGCATATCTGGGATGCCTTGCAAAATGCTGTTCACAAGAGATCTCCAACCCCTCTTACTCTTACAGATTTATGGACAGCTGTGTAGCATTCATCGTGTCAGTTCCCTCCAGCACTACTTCAGACTAGTTGAGTCCATGCCACATCGTGTTGATGCACTTCTACATGCTCACAGGGGCCCTGCACTATATTAGGCAGGTGTACCTGTTTTTTTGGCTCTTTCTTAATTATATATCTAAGTAGTTCACTGGTTTAGATAACTAATTCACTTACTGACCCAAGCAGCTTTAGAAGGGTTGAAATGTCCGTTATCGATTTGTGCCTCAGATGACATCCAGTGATTAGTTCACATTGGAAGTCACTGAGCACACCTGACAGAGTCATTCTGCTGTTAGTTCTGTACTGACGACACAATACTCTCCACCTCCTTTTATATAGGCGGGACCACCTCTCGTGACGTCTACTGGTTCAATGCACGTGACATAGAGGTGTCCAGACACTTTTGTTCGGCCATGTATGCAGGGGGCGAGGCTTACTTCCTCCACTCCACCAACCCCCCCCCCCTTCCCCCTTCCCCCCTCTCCCCCCCCCCCCGCCCCCATTGCCATCGGGCGAACACCCTGCACAAAGCTTCGAGAAACATAATAAGTGAGAGATCAGGAAATGCACAACAGCCCGCTACCTATCACTCCTGTAGGCACTGCGAGGGAAAGATTGGTTCAAAAATGGTTCAAATGGCTCTGAGCACTATGCGACTTAACTTCTGAGGTCATCAGTCGCCTAGAACTTAGAACTAATTAAACCTAACTAACCTAAGGACATCACACACATCCATGCCCGAGGCAGGATTCGAACCTGCGACCGTAGCGGTCGCTCGGCTCCAGACTGTAGCACCTAGAACCGCACAGCCACTCCGGCCGGCCAAAAGATTGGTCTAAATACAGTGCCTGAAGAGGCATTTTGAGCAGCCATCCTTCCCGCTCTTCATACGGGAATGGAATAGGAGAAAGACTGTTTACGTGGTACCTTGAAAAAAAAAATGGTTCAAATGGCTCTGAGCACTATGGGACTTAACATCTATGGTCATCAGTCCCCTAGAACTTAGAACTACTTAAACCTAACTAACCTAAGGACAGCACACAACACCCAGCCATCACGAGGCAGAGAAAATCCCTGACCCCGCCGGGAATCGAACCCGGGAACCCGGGCGTGGGAAGCGAGAACGCTACCGCACGACCACGAGATGCGGGCGTGGTACCTTGAGAAGTGTCCACTGTCATGTACTTCACAGTACATTTCGTGAAGTATGACTGTCCGTAGGGACTTCAGAAAGTACGTCATATGTTACACATGTCGTCTCAGGTCTACATTACGTGTAATACTTATCAAAAAATATGTAAAGATATTGACACTAGTAATGTAACTAGCAGGTTAAGATGCGCTTGACGTCTAAAATATGACCGTGGACTGTAAAATTGTCATAATGCTATTCTCACATCCAACGTTGCAGCGTCGTAATACATAACTAAAGAGTGCAAATGGAAAACATTCTCAGTATCATTTTTTTCTTAAAACGCGTTTTCAGTGCTGTTGTGTTCTTGGTACTCTGTTGTAAGTGCCTAGAGCTGACCCAGATGCCAAATTACGGTGATAGATTTTCAGACATGCGTTAGCAGATGACGCCTGGTCTTTCTGCCAAGCTGTGCTTCCTTCTGGAGTACCGGAATTTAAAAGATTTGGGAAGTGGATTTTACTGACCACAGGTCTACTAGTTAAAAACGTATTGCTGTACTTGTACTGTCACAAATAGGTGGTGGTGTCTCAATATTAATGACACTTGCAACAAAAACAATCTTCCTGCTATTTTGTCGAAAACTGGTATTTTCGAGACCATGGCTGTGTGCAAAATACGAGTTGATTGTTGCAAAGGAGAAAACTGTAACCATGTATTTATTTACTCAGATAGCACCGTTACTTTCAGACGGCTGTGCAAGTTTATATTACATTTGATGCTGTTCTGGCTGACTGTTAAAACAGCCACCAGCTAATGAAACAACAACAACAAACCAAACCAAACGTGAACAGCTGTCTGAGGATGAACCTGTCGGTCGAAACTGGTAACGGCGTTATCTGTGTAAATAAATAGCTGGTTGTTGTTTTCTTCTTTGCAAGAATCAACTTGTAAAAACTTTCTTATTGACACTTACGAACAACCACGGCCATGGTATGACACTTAGAGCTTTTATAATAAAGCAGTTATTTTCTAATCTGAATCCTTTTTCTTCCCCCCGCGGTGATGCAGTGAGCTGCATAATTCTGTCGTATCAGAACACCTTCTCAATTTTCTGAACACAAATAATTTATGTACAAATAACCGTGTCTCAGCCGCTTCACTAGGTATCCTTTCTTACACAAGATACGTTGATGATATTCTAGTCATCTATAACGGACCCGCCGATAGTATTGATCATATATTTAAACTTTTTAACGATCTCCATGAAAAAATTTCTTTCACTATTGAACTCGAAAACGATAACCGACAATTAAATTATTTAGACTTGACGCTTACAATAGAAGACAATAACATCACTTTCAATATTTTTCGAAAAGAAACGTATACTGACCAAATCGTGCCTGCTTCCTCTTTTCATCCACAGTCTCAAAAAAATGGCCTTTTTTCACTCTGCCGTCCACCGAGTCACCTCCATACCACCTTCAACAGAAAAGTTTAATGAGGAGATTAATTTACTTAAAACCATAGCAGTCAATAATGAATATACGCCTAACATAGTGGACGATATCCTAAAAAAGAAAACTGCAAGAACTACCACGCCCAACACCTCATGCACTGAAATTAACCCAAAAAAACGTTTTGCTATTCCTTTCATAGAACTCATTTCCTATCAGATTCAGCGCATGCTTCGCAACAAATACAACTGCAATGTTACCTTCTCTACTAATAATAATCTAAAGAGAAACTTCATTCATAATTTGAAATCCATTCGCTCCCCTACAGAAAGTTCTGGCGTTTATAAGATCATCTGCGATACCTGCTCCTCCTATTATATAGGGCAAACCGGACGTGCTTTCACCATCAGATATAAAGAACATCTTTTGAGAAAGAACGGCACCAGTCCCCTAAATTCATCCTTTGCCGATCATCTCTCAATTACTGGACACGTACCTAAAGCCATAGGCGATAACAATATTCTGCATACCGAAAGGTTAGATGTCTTAGAGGAATTGGAGATTTTCAAACATCTCACTGGTCGTGATGGCCTCATTCTCAACGAACAGCTGCAGCTGCAAAATAAAAACTTTTTTGACTGTATAAAGCCAGTGCTTGATCTTTGATTCAGATTTCCTCATGCAGTTTACCGAAATGTTGTTTTCCTGTAACATCTTTGCTGTTTTCTTGTATGTCATAACTAACGTTTTTACGTTACAAAATGTATCTCTATTTAAAGCAGATAAATACTTAACTTCATCCTGTTATTATTAATGCTTACGTTATGCCTGAATCAGCTGCATCACATTTTCATGTGTCTAAAATGTACAGTAGCCTAGTTGTTTTTGCGGCTACTAGATGGCGCTCGTAGCAACACCATGTTTACTTGCCCACACTTTCTAAAGTGGGCACCTCAGTCTTGTTGCAATCCTTGTTCACAGTACGAGCAGCCCTTAGCGGCTCGCCATCTCACAAGTCTTCATGACGTCGCCTTTCCGGCTTAGATTTTTTTCAATATGTGACTTGTAAGTACTGCATCTTTTCGAGTGAGTACAAACTTTAATTTTATTAATGTACTATATACTTAATGTTTTAGTACAGTTGATCTAATTCTGAAGACGACGCTCATAGTAGCGTCGAAACCAGGTCAATTTGACTTAATATTTGTGACCGAGGGCTTATTTGTTACAATATAATACTTTTTTTTTCATTGTCCTGCAAATGTTAGATTTGGGACTTAGAACGTTTTTCCATTTCCGCTCTTCATTTAACATTGAGCGTACAGAAAGAAGGGACATGAAGTGGTTACAGACAGGTGCAGATCCAGGGTTAGGTCACGAGGGGGTTGGAGGGTGTTAGGGGGAGCGCGTGTGTGGTTCATAGTTTGTTACTATCGCCCTCCTCTCCCTCGATATAATTTGCCGTCACCCATACTTAGAACATGAATAATAATAACAACAATAAAAAATGTAACATTTTTAAATGGAACATTTTTATGTTCGTCTGTAAACTTCACAAGTTTGTGTGGCACGAAATTGCTTTAAGAACTGAAAACAGCAACAGAGTCCCACAACTTTTAACAAAATCATAAATTGCATGACATACGACCGAAGTGTGCACTCACGATTATCAGTATTTTCAAGGCGAACGCAAAATTACCTGTCTTACCACGGGAAATATTTCAGTGATCACCTATTCAAGGTCTCACATAAGAGACGAAATTAAGTAACGTGAAGACACAAAACATCGATGTAATAGGATCAAAAGCACACGCTTCAGTGCAGTGACCTATTGCTGTATTTCCCAATTAGGCTTAAAATAATTACAATATCTGAACAAAATACTTCTTCAACCGTCTCTGTAGGGTTGCACAGCTATTTAGTTTCCAAAGTGCAGGTGTGGGATTTCCATAATGTGGACAAAGCAGAGTGGAATAGAACAAAATCTACATACTTAAACCCACTTTTTTCACAAACAGTATCACTTCTGCATTCAAGAGTCCAATATCAAACAATTACATTTTCAAACGATGATAATGGTGGCTCAGTTGTCACAGCCTGTCTTTCGTGAAGGAGTTTTATTTCGGTGCAAGAAGTTGGTTTTACAACCCAGGGTAAAGTCTGATCCTAAAATGACGATCTTGTACATTTACTTGTGGTTTTTCAGAGTACACTCTTACAAAATCAACAGTCCTCCTCATGTACAGCTTATGTTGTCTAAAGGAGCACATTATCAAGATGATGGCAATATTTTGCTGTCTTTGGTGCGTTCTCGGTCGTATTTTATCGCTATTTTGTCTCTTTGCTTTACCAAAGTTCCTCTCTAAGATATTCAATAGGTGATCATGCACATGTTTTGTCGTGGTAACAGATATAATTTTGCAAGCGAGTTGCACCTGTCACTATTCTTGGGATGAGCAGCTTATATTTCAAGAACATTTTCTTGCAGTTCTGAGAGCTTGAGATCACGTACACCCCAGTAGTGGAACAAAGCAGACGTCGCTCCACTTACCATTGTTGCCAGATGCATCCAAGAAGGCAGCGATTACGTCATCCAAGATCGCGACCTGTAGACTTGGACACATGACATCATCCAAGATGGCGGTCGTGACGTCATCCAAGATGGCGGATTGTGGCAGGAAAATAGGTCACTTGGGCTACTTCAACCAAACTAACCCCCTCCCCCAGAAAATGGCGGGAAGTTCAAATTCCATCAGGACAATACAACAACCCTATTTAACCAAAAAAAAAAATGGCTGGAAAATAGGTCTTTAGGGATACCTCCACTAACTTTAGTCATCCGACTGCCACCTCTTCCTAGGAACTGGCGGGAAGTTTGAATTCCATCAGGACAATGCAACACACCTTTACTGACCTAAGAAAATGGTGGGAAAATAGGTCACTTGGGCTATCTCCACTAACGTCAGTCGCCTGACCACCACTTCTTCCTACGGATTGGTGGGAAAGGACCCTTCCTATGCTGGACATAAGTCTTTATTTTGCATGCAGTCTTTATTTAAACAATTTGATCCAGTACAGCCATCCAGTGTATTCACCACGAGGTCTGGAGTCCAACTGACCTAGTACACAGTACCACCACCAGAGGGCACTGTCGTCCATTCCATGACATAATCCAAGATGGTGGTCTGGGTTGGGGAGAAATGGCGGGCAACAGTGCGATCGCCATGGTGTCTGGAGTTCAACGGACCTAGTACACAGTACTGAAACCAGAGGGCACTGTTGTCCATTCCGTAACATAATTCAAGATGGCGGGGGGAAATGGAGGCTAACAGTGTGGCCGCCATTGGGTATGGAGTCCAACTGACCTAATACACCGTATCGCCACCAGGGGGTGCTGTCGTCTGTTCCGTGATGTAACCCAAGATGGCTGTCTGGAGGGAAAGTGACTCAGCCTGTGCTGGGCTGCTGGAGAGAGGAAGGACTGTACTTTATTTATTTTGGAACAATTTATTTAGGGATGGATTTTAGATAGTATATTTATCACACTGATACAAAACACACACTCTGTCATGCTTGGGGTCAGGCCACACAGCCTACAGACTTGTAAACTACATCTAAATTACTGATATAATGCTCTGCAGACACGCAAACAACTCCTCAATTACCGAAATAATTTCAGTACACAACAAACAGACATGCAAACTCCTCCTACATAATGCAGTTCATTGACATAAAGACACAAAATCAACTCGTAAACTGTCCAAATAACGCACAGCACAGCCTACATACCTGCTTGCAAAATAATGCAACAGACATGCAAATAACATGCGCAGGCACCTCCTGCCGCCCACCGCCCCCTGTCCACTGGACCACACAGGAGACTACCGCACAAGCTCCCAGAAGTCGGGATGAACCAGCAGCTGCCAAGCTACGCACAGGTGCCCGTTCAGGTCCCACAAGCATGAGGCGGCGGCAACCCTTTCATATCTGACACCTCAGCAATTCTTCTCAAAATACGTGATTACCTAGGCACCATTGCTGACGTGACCAGACAGGAGCAAAGATCTATTCGCAGAGTGCAGACGCTCCAATGGCGTGTGTCGTCGCCACCACAAGCTATTGCCAGACACAGGCCAGCATGAGTCATTGCTCTCACGCCGTACTGCCTACGGTGAGCAGGTGAGAGTTGGGTCTATTTTTTGGTACACAGAGTTTTTCGAGTGTTATACTGACATTACAGAACTCCAAGGCTTGCTTACGCTGGTCCCATACACAAGACGCCTCTGGGCAGCACGTGTCATTACCATTGCTGACGTGATACCTGCGGATACTGACGTCACAGAAGAGCGCAGGGTGCATTGTTCCTAGCGATCCTGACAGGACATGTGACCTGTATTAGCCATGCACGTGTACCCGCTGTGGCTGACGCATCACGCGAAATGTTCGTCCTGCTATCAATATATATCTCAGAAATGTTAAACGTACTCCTCACCGCTAAAAGCCTGGGCACGCTCGCGAAAACACCGTTAATCATGGATTCTTGTTGTTTGGAAAGACAGCACTCTGTAAACACAGATGTGGGGAGGGGGGCGGTGTGAAGCAGAGCAATTACGCAAACAGAATTCAAAGCACTGTCTTACAGAAGAGAAAAAAATTGCCAGAATTTTCGGTATCCTACAGCTACAGGTCTGGAGATGTCCTAATGCCACAGTGGCAGATGAGAGACGACATCCCCGCTAGAGATGGATGGCCTTCTTCAACTTGTCTTTGAACACTTGCTTTCTCAGAAAATTCTGTACATACCCTGCCTCCATCTTGTTCGAACCACTTTGTAGACACTCCTATGTCCCGGCACAAAGGATGCCCTGTGAATGAACAGAGCATAATTATTGTATTTTGTAAAGATCACCATATTGCACCAACAATTAAACCTTGCAAAGTGGCCTACAGATCGTCAAATATGGAAAGACTCTTACTCAATTACACTGCTCTCCCACTGAGGACAGGAGCTTGAATATTAGAGCGCAAAACGGATGTCCAACCCAGCAATATATCACTGTGTACCATGTCGAGGTAGTAAACATACAATTCGTACCCTGCGCCATACAAAATCAGCTCCTTTTACATCATTTGTACATATACCGCGAAGACAAACAGCATTTTATACAATCCTCACAGCAGTAGATATTTCCTGTGAGTTCAGCTGTCATCCACCCCTGACAGGTGACCAGAGCGCCCTCAGCAGACCGAAGTCACTGCCAGAACTGTTCTACAAATTTGGGTCGTTCCCCCTCTGCAGAAACGCGTTACTGTTTCTGCTTGCTTGCTTGCTTTTTCTACACTCATCTCGAGACTCTGGGATTACAAGAATACATGTATTTTCGCATTGTTTGCCACAATATTATACCATTATCGTGGTACTTCTCGATATCAAGCACACAACAGTATCCTAACGATCTCTCATGCAACATAATTCCGAAAATATAGACTGGAAATTATTTCTCTACAAACCCGAAACTTTAGCTAGGTGGGGCGTGCTGTAAACCACTGCCTAACTAGAAACTTGTCACGTCTGCGAAGACATTTATGTGGAAACTCGAAAAAAATAGAGAAAACTGATATTTCCACTTGCGAATACCGACGTCCGTGATGTAGCAGATTCCAAATCATCCCTATAATTTAAAAGGTCAAGAAAGGTGTTTCCATCTCTAGTCAACCGGCAAACGTGTCTTCCAAATGCTAGATGCACACAGCACAATCGATCTTCTCTCAGGCGCGAAATATGCAGAAGTGGTTAACCGAACAATTTACATGGGAGGGAATAACGGTCCAGCGCAAACACACCTCCATATTCAATCTTCTCAAGTTCCCACGCGGACACGAAAGCTACCCAACACATACTACGTATTAGTTCACTACTCGGTCGTCTACATGGTTAAGTCACCTACATTCGGACACTCCAACAGGCCTCTCCATTCAGACAGCTCCTACCGTTAAGGGGAAACAAGAATCATCCCTGCACAGGTCACCAGCGCTGCACGCCAAGCACTCACAGCTAGAATCATCATCCTAAGAAATCGGTCACATATATATTTTATCCCTGTGCTTACAACTAAATGTTAAGATCGCGATCTCAGTTGAATGACATTCGACAATGAGCGAAGTATCAGAAATACACCCTGTTGATGGCTGAAGCTCTGGAAAGCTGTGGATAAGCAGCAGCCAGCAGCAAGTCGCACTCTTAGCTCACTTATTTGTTTTATAGTTTAATTTTAATTTCTTTGCTTGTTATTGGGTACTTGCATAGTTTAATTCACAAATTTCGGGCGTATTATAGTATTTGAGAGTTGTAGCATCGCGTTTTAGTGCCCGTATAGTGTAAATTCGCGTAGTCGTCAGTCAACTGTTTGTTTTGAACAGCGTGTGAGATAAAAGAGAGGAAAAAAATTGTTAGGAATGGATAGGGACTGCGCCTGTTGTGTGTGGATTCAGGGGGAATTGGCCACAGTCCGTAAACAGCTGGAAGCTGTGTTGGCCGTGGTCGACAGGCTCCAGGCTGTCGCCCTGGGCCGCGGTGACATTGTGACACCCAAAGCGAGCGCCTTGGCGCCTCTGGAACCTGTAGCATCGCCTGGGATCTCTGATGCCACTGCGCCCTCGGAGTCATACGTCCCTGCCGGTCGACACTTGCCTGACGGTGATTGGCAAACTGTGGCAGGGTCGCAAATCCCTGGGCGGAAGGCGAAAGCTGGTGCTGGCCGCAAGGCCTCCGTAACAGGTTTGAGGTACTGCCCACTGCTGAAAGTACTTCTGAGCCAGAAATGGTGGCCTCGCCTGTTCCGGCAGTGGCCGGTCTTCCTGAGAGGTCCGGACAAGCGCAGAGGGTGGGATTGCTTGTCACTGGGAGCTCCAATGTTAGGCGGGTGATGGAGCCCCTTAGGGATATGGCGTTAAGGACGGGAAGAAAACCGATGTGCACTCTGTGTGCATACTGGGGGGAGGCATCCAGGATGTCGAAAGGATCCTTTCGGATGCCATGAAGGATACAGGGTGCAGCCAACTGCAGGTGGTAGCTCATGTCGGCACTGATGACTTGTGTCGCTATGGATCGGAAGAGATTCTCTCTGGTTTCTGGCGGCTATCTGAGTTGGTGAAGACTGCCAGTCTTGCTAGCGAGATGAAGTCAGAGCATCGTCGACACGACCGATTGCGGACCTTTGGTACAGAGCCGAGTGGAGGGTCTGAATCAGAGGCTCAGACGGTTCTGCGACCGTTTAGGCTGCAGATTCCTTGACTTGCGCCATAGGGTGGTGGGGTTTTGGGTTCCGCTAAATAGGTCAGGTCTCCACTACACACAGGAGGCGGCTACACAGGTAGCAGGGGCTGTGTGGCGTGGACTGGGCGGTTTTTTAGGTTAGACAGTCTCGGGAAAGATCAAAAAGGGCTCCAGTCTCAAAGGGTGCAGGGCAAAGAAACGACGAGAATCGACCAAGCAACAGTCGGTATTGTAGTTGTAAATTGTCGTAGCTGTGTTGGGAAAGTACCACAGCTTCAAGTGCTGATAGAAAGCACTGAAGCTGAAATCGTTATAGGAACTGAAAGCTGGCTAAAGCCGGAGATAAATTCTGCCGAAATTTTTACAGAGCCGCAAACTGTGTTCAGAGAGGATAGATTAAATAAAGTAGGTGGTGGTGTGTTTGTGTCTGTTGGTAGTAGCCTATCTTGTAGTGAAGTTGAAATAGATAGTTCGTGCGAATTATTATGGGTAGAGGTTATACTCAACAGCCGTACCAAAGTAATAATTGGCTCCTTCTACCGTTCCCCCGACTGAGATGATATAATAGCTGAACGGTTCAAAGAAAAGTTGAATTGCATTACAAATAAGTACCCCACTCATACAGTTATAATTGGTGGAGACTTCAATCTACCCTCGATTTATTGGCGAAAATACATGTTCAAAGCCCATTGGAAGACAGAAAACATCTTCCGAAAGTGTGCTAAATGCTTTCTCTGAGAATTACTTCGAACAATTAGTTCATGAGCCCACACGAATTGTAAAAGGTTGCGAAAATTCATTTGACCTCTTAGCCTCCTAATCTAATAGAGAGCGTCATGACGTATACAGGAATTAGTGAACACAAAATAAACGCAAAATATATCTGTTTAAAACAGCAGATAAAAATTCGCTTGATGCCTTCCTAAGAGAGAGTCTCCATTCCTTCCAAGCTAATTATGTAGGTGTAGACCAGATATGGCTCAAATTCAAAGATACAGTATCGACAGCAATAGGTAGATTCATACCGCATAAGTTAATAAGAGACGGGACTGATCCACCAAGGCACACAAAACACGTCAGAACACTGTTGCAGAAGCAACGAAAAAAGCATGCCAAATTCAGAAGAACGCAATATCCCCAAGACTGGTTAAGTTTCACGGAAGCTCGAAATTTAGTGGGTACGTAAATGCGAGATACTTTTAATAGTTTCCACAATGAAACATTGTCTCAAAATATGATAGAAAACCCAAAGAGATTCTGATTGTATGTAAAGTACACCAACGGCAAAAAACAGTCAATACCGTCAGTGCGCGAAGGCGATGGAAATGTTACCGATGATGGTGTCACAAAAGCAGAGTTGCTAAATACAGTTTTCCGTAATTCCTTCACGAAAGAAAACGAAGTAAATATTCCAGAATTCGAAACCAGAACAGCTATTAGCATGAGTGACTTAAAAGTAGATATCTTAGATGTTGCAAAACAACTCAAATAACTTAAGAAAGGCAGTCTTCCGGACCATATGGTGTACCAATCAGGTTCCTTTCAGAGTAAGCAGACACAATACCGCCTTTCTTAGCAATCGTATACAACCGCTCACTTGACGAAAGGTCCGTTCCTTAAGACTGGAAAGTAGCACAGGTCACACCAATATTCAAGAAAGGAAATAGGAGTAACCCATTGAATTAAAGACCCATATCACTGATCTCAATTTGCTGTAGGATTTTGTAGCATATACTGTACTCGAACATTATGAATCACCTTGAAGAAAATGACTTATTGATACATAACCAACACGGATTCAGAAAATATCGTTCTTGTGCAACACAGCTAGCTCTTTATTCCCATGAAGTAATGAGTGCTGTCGACAAAGGATCTCAGATCGATTCCATATTCCTAGATTTCCAGAAGGCTTTTGATACCGTGACTATTAATCAAATTGCGTGCATATGGATTATCGTCTCAGTTGTGTGACTGGATTCGTAATTTCCTCTCAGAGAGGTCACAGTTCGTGGTGATAGACGGTAAATCATCGAGTAGAACAGAAGTGATATCTGGCGTTCAGCAGGGTAGTGTCATGGGCCCTGTGCTGTTCCTGATTTACATAAATGATCCAGGTGATCATCTGAGCAGCCCCCTTAGATGACGCTGTAAATTACCATCTAGTAAAATCATCAGACGATCAGTTCCAATTACAAAATGATTTAGAGAGAATTTCTGAATGGTGCGAACAGTGGCAATTGGCACTAAACAAAGAAAAGTGCGAGGCCATCCACATGGGTGCTAAAAGAAATCCGATAAATTTTGGGTATATCAATTCTACTAAATACCTAGGAATTACAATTACGAGCAACTTAAATTGGAAATACCACATAGATAATATTGTGGGGAAGGCAAAACAAAGACTGCAATTTGTTGGCAGAAGATGCGACAAACCCACTAAAGAGACAGCCTACATTACACTTGTGCGTCCTCTGCTGGAATATTGCTGCACGGTATGGGATCCTTACCAGGCAGGATTGACGGAGGACATCGAAAAAGTGCAAAGACGGGAAGCTCGTTTCGTGTTATCGCGCAATAGGGCTGAGAGTGTCACTGATATGATATGCTAGTTGGCAGTCACTGAAACAAAGGAGGTTTTCTTTGCGGCGATATCTATTTACGAAATTTCAATCACCAACATTCTCTTCCAAATGCGAAAATATTTTATGACACCCGCCTATATAGGGAGAAATGATCATCATAATAAAATAAGAGGAATCAGAGCTCGATCAGAATGATTTAGGAGTTCCTTTTTCCCACGCGCCATTCGAGAGTGTAATTGTAGAGAAGTAGTATGAAAATGGTTGGATGAACCCTCTCGCAGGCACTTAAGTGTGAATTGCAGAGTAACCATGTAGATGTAAATGTAGAAATAGAAATATCAGTACCATTCTTATGAGTTGACATACTCTTCCCTTTTCTATCACAGTACTCGGCGTCAAATCCTTACGTATGGATATAGTCATTTCCTTTGCCTGATGCTCAAGGCGAACCTATCATGCACCCCTAATTACTAAGTATCATACTTCATCAATAACTGATCGCTGGCGATACGAAATAATGCTGACCGAAAATCAATGATGGGTGGACCTGTCTCATAAATTTTTCTTGCGAGTGCTAACACTGTTTCTTAGAAAAAGAGGTTTAATCGTCTTACAAACCGCCAGATGTTAAATAAAAAGCGATCCCAACAACTACTCTATGTTACTGTCACAAGCAGCCTTGGGTCTACATGTGAACACAAGTATCCATGTTAAAAGCTACATCGACTTTATAAATCCACGTATGGCATTCCCGACGAATCATGTGGTTTTTCGAGACAAATACCGAGATGGTGATCGCCGGAGTGTATATTGTCAGACCAGCAGTCCAGTTTCACGTAGCCCACGATGCAACCTCGTCATAAAATCGCTGAATTTTGAAAGTGATTCGTCTAAGCAACCCCTCACGCCGCTGCCACTAGATATTTCCTCAGTATATGTAACGTATTCTGTCTCAATACCATGTCAGAGGTTCTGCGATATATCCAGAGTTATAGGTGATGACTAATTCAGGAGGATCACAACCAGTAGTGATTGAGGTCATAAGAAATGTACACTAGCTTTTCAAATGTCTAGTGCTACACTGTCCACTAGAAATGATGTCTGTGATTTGGAATCAAGTCTTCCCATTCAACCACATACATGCATTGGATCTTATGGAGAAGTCTTTCAATGATTACAGCAATAAGTGAATCATATTCCTGGCACTCTCATATCTCGAAGTGAGTCATCTTCCTCGAACCTATCTGCTACAGTAAAATTCACACCTCGTTTTAGGTAGCTCCTATGCATCTTGAAACTACCCCTCAGACTCTGCACTATCATCCCTGCAGCTTTGCGCACGTGATCGTACCAATGTAAGTCGGATTTGAGTAGGGGTCGCAGGAAAACTACATCTACCACCTTCTGTAACCCGTGTAGAAACAGGCGAAGCTGAGTTACTGTGACAGAACTGTGTTTTGACCATTTGACGGAAACGAAGCCTGCTCCTGCAACACGAGGTAGTATAAAAGACGGTATGGGAAACGGGGGAAGGACGTGGATTTTGCTACTGCATTGTGGTGCTTCTCCAAACTACAAGCAGGTACTACAGATCCACGTCCCTCAGGGCCCATTCACGTCTAACGCCCCAACATTCTTTAATCGTTATTCTTTTCCATCCGCCAAAGAAAAATTATGAACTATAAAAGCTCCACTGACGTCATCTGATAGGGAACTCATAAGATTTTTACTGCATCACTCTCCTCCCATATATCGAAAACAAATACTGCACGCATACTGGCATTGAGCACAAGTGACGATCCTATTAAAAATACAGGCATTGATCTACTGCACAGACCAGTTGAAAGTTTCATCATCTGTACTGTAGGAAGATGACCATATCCCGCAGACCATACTGTAAGTCGCAAGAGACACTCCCTGTGACCCTGCATCGTTGTTTGAAACATTGTTTTTTTTTCTCCTGTAACACGCTTTGTACACTGTTTTTTTCTCCTGTAACATGCTTTGTACACGGCTACACATGTTTCTTTTCCACCATGACTTCGAGGTCTGTGTCAGGTTCTAATCTGAATTAACACATTCTGATACATTGCCTCTCACAGAAAACTAGACATTGCACTGTGTAAATCAACTTGTTACTCTGGCTACCGTAACGTGCCACACACACAAGATGATTTTAAATAAAAAACAGTTACAACTTTAGGAAACTCGAAAAGTTTGACGGCGTTGTGGAGAGTTTCCAAGGGCATCCTTTGTGCCAGGACATAGGAGTGTCTACAAAATGAATCGAACAATATGGAGGCAAGGTATGTACAGAATGTTTTGAGAAAGCAAGTGTTCAAAGACAAGTTGAAGCAGACCATCCATCTCTGGCAGGGATGCCGTCACTCATCTGCCACTGTGGCATTAGGACATCTCCAGACCTGTAGCTGTAGGATGCCGAAAATTCTGGCAATTTTTTTCTCATCTGTAAGACAGCGCTTCCAATTCTGTTTGCGTAATTTTTCTGCTTCATCCCCCCTCCCCCCCTTCCCCGCCATCCCTCCCCCCCTTCCCCGCCATCTGTGCCTACAGAGTGCTGTCTTTCCAAATAACAAAAATCATTTTATGATTAACGGTGTTTTCGCGAGCATGTCTAAGCTTTTAGCGGTGAGAACGTTTAACGTTTCTGAGACGTATATTGATAGCAGGACGAACATTTCGCGCGATGCGTCAGTCACACTGGGTACACGTGAATGGCTAGACGCAGCTCGCATGTCCTATTAGGATCGCTAGGAACAATGCATCCTGCGCTATTCTGTGATGTCAGTATCCGCAGGTATCGCGTCAGCAATGGTAAACACACATGGTGCCAAGAGGCGTCTCGCGTATGGGACTGGCGTGAGCGTGCCTTGGAGTTCTGTGATGTCAGTATAACAATCGAAAAACTCTGTGTACCCAAAAATAGACCCAACTCTCACCTACTCGCTGTAGGCAGGAGCAGCTTGATAACGATGATTCACGCAGGCCTGCATCCAACAGTGGCTTGCGGCGGCGACGACGCATGCGCTCTGTCGGAGTATCTGCACTCTGCAAATAGGTCTTCGCTCCTGTCTGATCGCATCAGCAATGATGCCTAGGAGATCACAGATTTCGAGAAGAATTTCTGAGGTGTCAGATATGAAAGGGTTGCCGCCGCCTCATGCTTGTGGGGCTGAACGGGCACCTGTGCGTGGCTTGGCAGCTGCCGGTGCATCCTGACTTCTGGGAGCGTGTGCCTCCTGTATGGTCCAGTGGACAGGGGGCAGCAGGCGGTGCCTGTGAACGTTGTTTGTATGTCTGTTGCTTTATTTTGCAAGCATGTCTGTATATTGTGCTATACATTATTTAGACAGTTTATGAGTTGATTTCATGTCTGCACATCAGTATACTGCATTATTTAAGAGGAGTTTGCATGTCTGTGTGCTGTGTACTGAAATTATTTCGGTAATTTAGGAGTTGTTTGCGTGTTTGCTGAACATTATTTCAGTAATTTACGAGTATTTTACAGGTCTGTAGGCTGTGTGGCGTGACCCCAAGCATGTCAGAGCATGTGTTTTATATCAATATGATAAATATACTATCTAAAATCCATCCCTAAATAAATTGCTCCAAAATAAATAAAGTACACTCCTTCCTCTCACCAGCAGCCCAGCACAGGTAAGTCATTTTCTTCTCTAGACAGCCATCTTGGGTTGCGCCGTGGAATGGATGACAGTGCTCTCTGCTGGCAGTACTGTGTACTACGTCAGTTGGACTGCAGACCCCATGGTGACCACACTGTTTCCCTCCATTTTCCTCTGCCATGTTGTAGTACGTCACGGAATGAATGACAGTGCCCTCTGGTGGTGGTACTGTGTACTAGGCCAGTTGGTGTCCGGACGTCATGGTGAATATACTGGATAGCTGTACTGGATCAAATTGTTTAAATAAAAATTGCATGCAAAATAAAGACTTATGTCCTGCACAGGCAGGGTCCTTTTCCCACCAGTACCTAGGAAGAGGTGGTGGTCAGGTGACTTAGGTTAGTGGAGGTAGCCCAAGTGACCTTTGTTTGCACCATTTTCTTATGTTATAAGACATGTGTTTCATTGTCCTGATGGAATTCAAACTTCCCACCAGTTCCTAGGAAGAGGTGGCAGTCAGAGGACTTAGGTTAGTGGAGGTAGCCCAAGTGACTTATATTCCCTCCATTTTCTTAGGTTAAATGGGGTGTGTTGCAGTGTCCTGGTGGAATTTGAACTTCCCGCCATTTTCTGGGGGAGGGGAGGGGTTTAGGTTAGTGAAAGTAGCCCAAGTGACCTATTTTCCCGCCAAAATCCGCCATCTTGGATTACTTCACGACCACCATCTTGGATGACATCATGCACTGTGTCCAAGTCTACAGGCCGCCATCTTGGATATATCTGGCAACAATGGAAAGTGGGGCAACACCTTCTTTGTTCCACTACTCACCCCCTGTTAGCAGCACAGTTGTGAAAACAGGTCTGGAAATGAAGATTATGGAGCGTGCAAGTGAGAAAGGTTGTTTCTTTCAATCTTCTTGTTGCTACTTTATTAGTGGAAAATCCTTCCCATTTTCTCTTCTTTACTCAACTTGCTGCAGTTTGCAGTTCACCCACAGATGCTGACAGTCATGGTCACTCTTTGAATGGATGCCTTTACCTGGCTTGAAGTTAGCTAGTTAGTTCATCTCTTGATAAACTATATGATGTGAAACATGTCATCAGAATAGATGTGGACGAAGTTGTTAAGAGCAACTTCTTTAATCTATATTTGAAAACAATTCTGCTATCTGTGAGATATTTTATTTCCCTGAGTAGATTGTCAAAAAGTCTTACAGCTGCATATTTTTCTCCTTTCTGTGCCAAAAGGTTGATGGGTAATGCAAAATTTTTCTTTTTAGTGAATATCTCTGTTACTCTTAAAAGGATTGTTGTGTAACAGGTTGATAGGGGAAGGTATGGACATTATTAAATACTCGTATTTCCTCCATTGATGCTTCCTTGCTTGGTTACACAACAATGCCTGTATCACCAGCTGAAAAATACACTTAGCTTGTAACTTTCCATATTTCCTTGCCATCTTCGAGACTCGTATTCTTCAGCTTTATTCTTCGAAAACTATCTCAGAAATATGGAATTTGATATATGTAAAAATATAAACGCTTTTAATAAAACTGCTTTTGGAAGGTGGTGCCATGGTACCCATGACCCCTCCCCTCCTCCAATCTTCCCACACTTCATCCACGAACAGAACATGAAAAAACCTTAAAATGCACGATAAAAAGTATCAAAAGATTTCAGTGTAACTTTCTTAAAACTTTTTGACAGGAAAAATGAACTGGAATCATCATTTGGCTATTTCATTCTGATTCTGTTGGTAAATTTCTCAACTCGCTTGCAGCAAGGTAGCATGACCCTGTTTGATAACATTTTTATGGACAGTACTCAGGTTGAAACCTTTAAATAGCTACACAGTTGTTAATGATCTGTCTACTCACGATGCACAATTAATGGAAATGAACAATGTAGCACCTTACAGCTCCAAGGCTAGTTCATATCAAGCAGTGTGACTTATCAATCAGAACAAGATACAATGTTTTGAAGAGTAAGTTAAAAGAGGTAGTATAGGATGAGTTTCATACAGTAAGAGATACCAGTGTGAAATTCAGTACAATGTTTTAAAAGAGTAGGTTAAAAGAGGTAGTGTAGGATGAATTATATATAAAAAGAGATACCAGTGTGAAACCCAGTATATTCCATAGTTAATTTGTATCGATATTTGAAAGTAGCTTTCCTTAAAATTTATCAAGAATGTTCATTGAGAAAACAAGTAAGCCATGGATAACTAAGGCCATTAAAATTTCAGGTCAAGATCTGACGTTACTTGCATTCTCCAGAAAATACCATAATATTTTAAGGAAAGTCATCGAAATGTCCATAAGCATACATGCTTACACAGAAATTAATAATGCAGAGTATAAAGTTAAAAGTATATGTGACATTGTGAGGCAAGAGACAGGACAGGGATTCAGTATATAAATGCCGCAACAATTAACGTAAATGATAATTTTGCGAACTATAATTCACAAGTTTAAAGTATTTTTAACGGTCACTTTCTAAATGTAGTGGCTAAAATAAGATTAAGTGTTTAATTTGAAGAAACAAGAAAATATTTTTAAAATATCTTTCCATGAAACTTTATACAATTACAAGCAGCCCCGATATTCTTTACTGAAATTTATACAATTATAAAAACTCTAAAAAACAAAACCTCATATGATGCTGATGGAATTTCAATCAGAATTCTGAAAAAATTTTCTGCCTCATTAAATAATGTCCTTACAGATCTATGCAATGTATCACTGGCACAGGGTATTTTTCCAAACAAATTAAAATATTGTCGTTATACCTCCTTATAAGAACAAACAATTAAGTTCAGCTCCTTTTCTCTTTGTGTAATTACTAATCTTGGGAAGAAACGGGTCAACCTCTTGACATATTTTGCATATTTACACTTTGTAACACCATATAGAATAATTTTTTGGGATAACTCATTACTGATCGCACAAAAGCTAGCAGTAAAAATAATATGCTGTGTTCGTCCACAGTGTCATGTAGGTACCTGGAAATGGAAATGAGCGCATGGCATCGTTGGCCCCGAGGCCCCATCTGGGGAAGTTCGGCCGCCAAGTGCAAGTCTTATTTCAGTCGATGCCACATTGGGCGAACTGCGCGTTGGTGATGAGATTGAAATGATGATGAGGACAACACAACTGTTTCAAAAAGTTGGGTATTTCAACTACCCCATCAAAATAGATGTATTCGCTATTGAAATTCGTTGTAAATAACCCATCACAATTTCAAAAGAATAATGATAAAAATGATCTTCATTACTCACTGTTAAAGCTGTCAGCGGGTCAGGAAGCAGTTCAATTTGTAGCAACAACAATTTTTGATAATTTGTTTGACCAATACCATAAAACGTCTGACAGGTACAAAAGCAAGTTTAAATCTAGCGTAATATCGTTTCTCCTGAACAAGTCTTTCTAGTTCATGGATGAATTTTTATGTAAAAATTGGTAGCCTGTTAAAAAGTTAAAGAAACCATCTGTGTTGGATTGGGTTCAAGAACATCGGACAGCAGCTGGTCGATGAAATGTAATAATACTGTACCAACAGTTTTGATTGTTTATTAGGCAACCAGTTTAGACAGTCCAATCATGTCATTTTGAAGCCTGTTGCATGAATGACCACTCGTGCATCTATAAGTCAAGGCACTAATAATCGTACTGTTGGTACAATATTATTACAACATTGTTGAAAGTTGCATGTTTTGACTAAAAAGTTGTATGTTCACTAATGTTAACAGTAATCATGTACACATGTCCTATAAACTTACTCATTCCATATCATCAACAAGAGAATCGTTCAAATGATCTACGGAACTTGTAACTGACTATCATGTACCACACATTTTGCAGTGTGTCTCAGATCATACTTTCGGATGTCGATGCGGAAAAATAAGTACTGTTTACGTAAAACGAAGTTCTTTATTGTGAGATCAAGAGGAATAGG
Source organism: Schistocerca nitens (assembly GCF_023898315.1). NCBI lineage: Eukaryota > Metazoa > Arthropoda > Insecta > Orthoptera > Acrididae > Schistocerca > Schistocerca nitens. Next base: position 863,981,902 of record NC_064617.1, read on the forward strand.
TAACAGTTAAAAGTAGACAGACGACACCACCTGCTCCGTGTCTGATGCGCGCGCGATGCTTTTGTCTGTGTCGCAGTGGTGGACGTATACGGAGAGTGGAGCGGCCCGTGCGCCGCCATGGTGAACCTACTGCGGAAGATCAAGATGGAGATTGGCGGAGACATGCTCGTCCTCGCCATAGTGAGTACACAGATTTTTTCTCCACGATTCTTCGTAGTAGACAATTCCTGCTTAATATGCATACGATCCAAGATGTTTTCCTCTTCTGTATCATCTGCATGAAGTTACTCTCCTCTCCTGTCCTGCTCAACACCTCCTGATTTCTCATTTTGCCGATCCATTTCACTTTCTTCTCCATAACCACATTCCAAAACTACCCAAATATGTTTGTTCTTTCTGTCTGACTGTCCTTTTTTTGTTCTTTCTGTCTGACTGCCCAGGTTCAGAACTATAAGACACCACAATGCACACAAAAGATTTGGCGAACCTGTTCCTAAGTATAAGGGGAATGCTTCTGGCTCTCAGCAAGCCTTTCACTCTCCCCAGAGCTCTCTTTCCCATGGAGAGTCCTCATCTCGCTTTCTCTGTACAACGTCTACTGGAAGTTATCAAGTTTCCCAAATGCTGGCATCACCGAACCTGTTCTAATACCATTCCATTTAGTGATATATCAATTGTGTCGTCTTCTTTTCCGATTCTCATCACTTTGGCCTTGCCTCCGATCAGTTTCATTACAAAGTCTTTAAGCACCCTTACAATATTATCCACCATTTCCTGGAGCTCTTCCTCCATTTCTGCTAGTACAGTCTTATCATTAGCGTACTTGACAGTTTTTATTCTTTTTCCTCCCACTACAAGTCATTTTTATTTTTCCAAACCCTTACTGATTCACTTTTCACCGTATACATTGAAAAGCGCTGGTGACATACAGCAGCAAGCCTGTCTCACACCTCTTCTAGTACCCAACTCTTCATTTTCATCTTGTTCTACTCGAACAACGACTTTATGTCCCGTGTAGAGTTGCTTTGCGAATCTTCTATTCTTCCAATCTATCCCCCTACCTTTCAGAATCTTCAGTAGCATACTCCAGTCAATTCTGTCAAGTACTCGTTCCCAAATGGCAAAACAAACATAAATTTTTCTAATCGTCTCCAGAAATCTTTCTACCATCATCCTCAAGACACCCAATTGCATCTGTGGTCCCTCTTGCTTTTCTAAATACGAACTGATCTTCTTGTATATTCCCCTCTATTTTCCTTTCTTTTCTTTTCAGCACTATTCTGGCCATAGTCTTGGTAACATGGCATATAAAATAATTGTCATACAATGTTTACATTGATTGAAAATTAATTTATTTGGCAAGGGAACCATGATGGTCTTAAGGAGGTCTTCACCTCACAATCTGTGAAGAGCTTTTGGATCGCGCAAATGAGAAAGAGATGTTCATTAAGAGAATCGTAACTGGTGATGAGATGCGAGTCTACGGATCTGATGTTGAGACCTTAGTTTTGGGAGGTTTGAATAAATTATTGCCTGGGTACGAACTTCATGATTAACTGGCCAAATGCAGTTTTCTTTTTATCTTCAGTTTTACTTTTTGAATTGGTATCAAACTTTAACAACACTGTTCATTTAAATATTCTGAAATTGTTGGTTGATTGATTAATTTGGGGGAGGGGACCAAACAGCAAGGTCATCGGTCCCAGCGGATTATGTAAGGATGGGGAAGGAAGTTGGCCATGTCCTTTCAAAGAAAATGCCACACCATTTGCCTGAAGCGATTTTAACAGAACTTTTCCATAACTTCACAAATTATACATTGCATGATCTGAAATAAACTAAACACATTAGAACAACTGGATATTGCTAGTATCACTGCCCTAACATGGAGAAAAAAATCAACTGACTGACTGAAAGCTGTGTCACCCAAACATATGCCCTATGAATACAAGAGCAAAACATTGTAAGACCTTTTTTTGTCGTCTACATAACTGAATGTATAATTAAAATTAAGATTTCCCACAATATGTTTGATACAGCATAATACCTTAGAGAACAGAGGAAAACTTTTGATATAATTACATTGTTGGTTAGTGTACATTTCCAATTTGAGAATCACTGAAACAAGATGTCCAAACAATCACATTGGAACAATTCCTAATTATGTTTTAATTATAACATTGTTTTATACTAAGGCTTAAACAGAATCTTTATGTGGTGTAAATGTTATTGATTAACACTTATGAAATGAACAATTAAGAAAACACGATGTGAGGAACTGATGATATGCCAATCTTCCTGGAATATTCTATGACAGTAAATTTGCATGAAATTAAATGAAGTGATAGCCAAAACTATGTCTTCATGACTGAAAAATAATTTTAAAAAATTCATATTCAGATGGAAACAGTGGACTTGTTAACCATTACCTATAGTGTATGTGTTGTTCTGTACAAGTGTAGCATGTAGGATTATTCACCGTCAAAATATCGACAATTTCATAATGTTGTTTCCTGGTCTGCCATGTCACAATACAAATGGCGGCTCTGACCATGGGTGTACCCAGTAAGTGGCAGGGAGGGCAGTCGCTGGTTCCTCCACCACCTCTCAGAACGTGGCTGGTAGAATGTGCACCTACAGACATTTGTCATGATATCTCAAAACTATTTCGTCATTTGCTCATAAATAATTGTCATCCACCCAAAGCTGTGACCCTGGGCTCACTTTTGACCACTATCACCAATACACTGTTGGCCACGGCAGTTGACTCTGGTGACTATGGTTTTCTGCATAGTGATGAACTCACCTCTTGACGCGGTAGCAAGTGCTAAGCCCAGGGCCTGCTTGTCATCAGAGATGGAATATTCCATGAGCTGGGTACACACTACCCACCTGCATTCGAATGTGCTGCTACTGTGCATCTGGAGCACCCTGTACCACTGTCATGCCGATGACTGGCTGTGTTGGTCATGACCGTATTTTCTATTAAGAAGGGAATCATTTTACTATTTTCAATAATACTTAAATATAGATGAGTACAATTCATAATTGAGTCTGTATAGTTCAACAATGGCAAGTTGATTTAAAATCTCAAGTAGACTTTCTTTCACTTTGTTTGGCAGCAAGTTCTGAACAATGTGAGTTGCTCCATCCAGTTCTCTGAATGGTGTCATGCATTCAGATTATACATCTCGCTTATCATATGGTCAAACTACAGTCATAATTCAGTTTTCCTTTCAAAATCTGGATTCTCTTGAACGTAACTTAATATAAATGTTTTTGTACTTGATATTAAACATTTATTTCGTATAATGGAACATTTATGAGTATGAGTTATGTGTTTGCTACCATAGTGAGTAAAATAGATATGTCCTTTTTTCCAGTTTGAGACTTAGATATTTGAAAAAGATGGCGGATTTCAAATACAGAACATGTATGGGTCGTGTGCGAGGATACAAGTTCAAATATGTTCAACAAGGTGGGAGAGGTCAGTAGGTGGCAACTTAAAAATATTTCTGGATGTACTCCAAGCCCATGTCCGCTTAGTGACTGCTGTCCAGAGTGATTGCTGGTGTATATCTTCAGGTGTCATCCGGCTCAGGTCTTTCACACTGTCCCCTGAATTAAAGAACACTGTGACCTTTCGTGCTGCCATCTTTTGTCACCGTTGTCGCCATTGTCTTGTGTATGGGGATTAGGCACCTGTCTATACCGTCTTCACAAAGTCTGCGTCCATCGTTTCCTTGGTCAATCTATGTTCCTCCTTCCTTTCTTTTTGTAGTTCTAGATTTCCTTGGCCAGATTTCCCTCTCTCATCTTCTTTCCACACCTGTATGTATATTCAGTTATTTCTTCATTAGTTGCAAAAATGGTTCAAATGGCTCTGAGCACTATGGGACTCAACTGCTGTGGTCATTAGTCCCCTAGAACTTAGAACTACTTAAACCTAACTAACCTAAGGACATCACACACATCCATGCCCGAGGCAGGATTCGAACCTGCGACAGTAGCAGTCGCACGGTTCCTGATTGCGCGCCTAGAACCGCGAGACCACTGCGGCCGGCCATTAGTTTCATCTACTTTCAAATCACTCCTTATTAAATCTCTTGGTGTGCAGCCCTTCACTCTCGTTGAGAACCTCATCGCTGCTGCTCGTATTTTACTATCATCTTTCTTTTCATTTATCCAAATTCTGCATCCTTATAACCGAATGCTTTTGCCATTGTTTTATAACATTTAATTTTTGTATGTCTTTTGGTTTTTGGATATGTGCTCTGTTTCTTGTTCCACACATGGCTTGAACTTCCTGCAGCTTTTCATCTATCTCATTATGTGTCCATATATGCTGAAAGATTACCACCTAGTGTTCTACTGTAAGACAGTCAGCCTTTGCTAATTGACAGGTGTGCCCCTAATATTACTGCACATTATGTACCATGGCTTAGAATTTGACTTTAATTATTTCAGTGAACAGGCCCAAGAAATTATTTGGTGTATGAGTCAATGTAACCTCTATTGCCATTGTTTTATAACATTTCATTTTTGTATATCTTTTGGTTTTTTGGATATGTGTTATGTTTGTTGGTCCAAATATTGCTTGAACTTCGTGCAGCTTTCCATCTATCTCCTTATCTGTCCATATATACTGAAAGATTACCATCTGAGTCTTCTATTTTAAGATAGTGAGTATTCGCTCATTGACAGGTGTGCACCTAATATTGCTGCACATTATGTACCATTACTTAGAACTTGACTTTAATTATTTGGTGTATGAGTCAATGTAACCCTTTCTCAAAATTGTTATAGTGATTAATTAGGAATGCAACGAATAACACTAGAATGGCGAGTTGCCATAGGACAATACACACAGCATAGGAGCTCATAACACTTCCTTTGTAACTGCCACAGATTGCTTTTCTGTAGGATTGCTACATTGACTACCTAATTACCACAACTCTTTCTTTACTAATGGCAAGAATAGTGATTATGGGAGTAAATTATTTTCTTTGGGCTTAAATGATAGGAAGTGGTAATAAAAAAAACTTTACATTTTCTGAGCCTCACATTTATTTTATACTAAAGCAAGAAAACATTAAAGTGATAAGTTGCCACATTATTCAAGGTCATAGAGCGCGGTGTTGCCTACAACGACCCTTAAATTTGATTTGTATAGGAACATGGCTATAGTCGCACATGATTTATCGATGGGAGAGTGGTGGAATAGGAACATTACACTCATCAACACAATAAGCATGCCATTTCACCCCCACACGCATGCTACTAGTGCAGTAAAGGGTGTGTACCAAAAGCTATGTAATGCAATGAGAAACGTAAGCAAAGTTAGGGTCTCCACTCGGCAATTTTCTCTACTATTTGGCTGTCACAACCGTTTATGAAACCACTACAACATGCAACTGATTAAATTTCTTTCGTCAATTTATGCTAATATGCATAATATTCTTTCAGTAAAGTTAATAGTAACATGAATGTACTCAGTGAAATCTGTCCACATGGACCCAAACCTGATACTGGCATACAAAGACAAGAGGGTATTAAGAATATACAGGGTGGTCCATTGATTGTGACCAGGCCAAATATCTCACGAAATAAGAGTCAAACGAAAAAACTACAAAGGACGAAACTTGTCTAGCTTTAAGGGGGAAACCAGATGGCGCTATGGTTGACCCACTAGATGACGCTGCCATAGGTCAAACGCATAACAACTGCTTTTTTAAAAATAGGAACCCCCATTTTTTATTACATATTCGTGTAGTATGTAAAGAAATATGAATGTTTTAGTTGGACCACCTTTTTCGCTTTGTGATACATGGTGCTGTAATAGTCACAAACATATGGCTCACAATTTTAGACGAACAGTTGGTAACAGGTAGGTTTTTTAAATTAAAATACAGAACGTAGGTACATTTAACAGCTGCAAGGGGGGGGGGGGGTTTCCTTAGTGGTGGGGGAGGGAGAGGGAGGGATAGGGAACAATGGGTTAAGGACCTGTCAATCAAAAGGAAGGTGCCTTTTAGCAGAACAATAGGTTAATGACCTGTCAATCAATGGAGAACAATAGTTTTTCCCCTGAGTGCGTACCTGCCCCTGATGTAGGCCACCCGTACTAACAAAATGCGCTGGCGTCATTGTTGCCCTACTACTTATAGTCAGTGTTGACTTCAATCTACGCTTGAAATGCTATAAAATTATACGTTTAAAGCCAGTGGCAGGCATAAAACGTCATCTAGATTGTACTGAATGCTTTCTCGAAAATTATTTAGAACAATTAATTCACGAGCCCACTCGAAGCGTAAATGGTTGTGAAAGCATACTTGACCTCTTACAAGGGAACATCCCTATCGCACCCCTCTCAAATTTAGTTATAAGTTGGCACAGTGGATAGGCCTTGAAAAACTGAACACAGATCGATCGAGAAAACAGGAAGGAGTTGTGTGGAACTATGAAAAAATAAGCAAAATATACAAACTGGGTCGTCCATGTGTAATATAGTCAATATTAAGGGCAGTATGAGACGAGGAGCGCCGTGGTCCTGTGGTTAGTGTGAACAGCTGCAGAACGAGAGGTCTTCAGTTCAAATCTTCCCTCGACCGAAAATTTTAACTTTTTATTTTCAGTTTATGTGAAAAACTCTTATGTTTTCATCACTTTTTTTGGAGTGATTATTACATCCACAAGAAAACCTAAATCGGGCAAGGTAGAAGAATCTTTTCACCCATTCGCCAAGTGTACTAGTTAGGTGGGTCGACAACATATTTCTGTCATGCGACGCACACGCTGTCACCAGTGTCGTATACAAAATATCTGACGTGTTTTCCTGTGGAGGAATCGGTTGACCTATGACCTTGCGATCAAATGTTTTCGGTTCCCATTGGAGAGGCACGTCCTTTCGTCAACTAATCACACGGTTTTGCGGTGCGGTCGCAAAACACAGACACTAAACTTATTACAGTGAACAGAGACGTCAATGAACGAACGGACAGATCATAACTTTGCGAAAATAAAGAAAGCAAAATTTTCAGTCGAGGGCAGATTTGAACCAAAGACCTCTCGATCTGCAGCTGTTCACGCTAACCACGGGACCACGGCGATCCTCGGCTCAGATGCCCCTTAATGTTGCTTATCTTACGCATGGACGACCCAGTTTGTATATTTTGCTTATTTTTTCATAGTTCCACACAACTTCTTCCTGTTTTCTCGATTGATCTGTGTTCAGTTTTTCAAGGCCTATCCACTGTGCCAACTTATAACTAAATCTGAGGGGGGTGCGATGGGGATGTTCCCTTGTTAGCAACAAATAATCTTGGACAAATACAGGGATTAGCGACCACGAGGCAGTTGCTGCCAGCCTGAATGCTGTAAGACCTACAACCATCAAAAAGAATCGCAAAGTATATCTGTTTAAAAACCCTGATAAAAATGCTCTTAACGCCTTTTTAAGAGACAGTCTTTACTCCTTCCGATCTGATCTTGTAAGAGTAGAAAAGTTCTGGAATGATTTCAAAGAGATAGTATCGACAGAAATTGAAAGATATATACCACATAAATTAATAAGTGAAGGTATTGGTGCCCCATGGTACACAAAACGGGTCAGATCGCTGTTGTAGAAGCAGCGAAAAAAGCATGCCAAATTTCAAACAACGCAAAATCCCCAAGACTGGAAAAGTTTTACAGAAGTTCGAAATATAGCGCGAACTTTACTGCGAAATGCTTTTAATAATTTCCATAGTCCGTAGTAATAGACTGTAAGTCACCGCGTAAAATAGGAGTAATATACGGCGTTCCTGTTCCTGATTTATATTAACCATATAGGAGACAATCTTAGTTAGCTGTCTTAGATTGTTTGCAAATGATGTTGTCATTTACCGTCTTGTAAAGTCATCAGATGACCAAAAAACGAATTGCAAAATGATTTAGATAAGATATCTGTATGGTGCGAAAAGTGGCAATTGACCCAGAATAAAAAATAGTGTGAAGTTACTCACATGAATACTAAAAGAAATCCACTAAATTTCGTTTACGCGATAAGTCATAAGGCTGTAAATTTAACTAAGTACTTAGGGATTACAAATACAAATAATCTAAATTGGATCGATCACATAGATAGTGTTGTGGGTAGAGCAAACCAAAGACTGCGATTCATTGGCAGAACACTTACAATTAGAAGGTGCAACAGGTCTACTTAAGAAACTGCTTACACCACGCTTGTCCGCCCTATTCTGGAGTATTGCGGTGCGGTATGGGATCCGTAGCAGGTGGGACTGATGGAAGACATCGAAAAAGTACTAAGAAGGGCGGCTAGTTTTGTATTATCGAGGAATAGGGGAGATAGTGCCACAGACATGATACTTGAATTGTAGTGGCAATCACTAAAACAAAGGCATTTTTAGTTGCGACGGGATCTTCTCATGAAATTTCAATCGCCAGTTTTCTCCTCCGATTGCGAAAACATTCTGTGGGCACCCACCTACATACGGAGAAATGATCATCACGATAAAATAAGATAAATCAGGGCTGGCATAGAAAAAGTAAGTGCTCGTTTTTCCCGCTGCCGTTCGAGAGTGGAACGGTAGAGAGACAGCTTGAAGGTAGTTCACTGAACCCTCTGCCAGGCACTTTATTGTGAATAGCAGAGTAATCACGTAGATGTAGATAGATAGTATGACAATGTGATTGGACACCACTCACAAAGAAACTTGGTACAAACAAAAAAAGAATCTCACAAAAAAGTCACAGGCTCTTCTCAAACTGTGGTAATTAACTTTGCAGTGGACGAAATATCACATGGACACAAAAATCACGCTGATTTAATATAACAGGTGGCCACTGGTGTGCCCATATCGTTGGCAACAACTCAAAAAGGAAATGACAGAAGTTAAATACAATTCCCGCGCGAAACGGCTGTTGCCTGAAATATACTGAACCGATTAAACTCCTGCTGGAATGAAATTACTTGCAAATGTAATCTAAGCCAAGTCAGTTTAGCGCAGGACAAATGGCGTGATGATGTGGTCGAACATAAATCACAAAATAAACATCAAAAATTTGATAAGTCTCCCCTGGAAGCACAGTATAGTAGCAATCAAATTCACTCAGCTAACTTTAGAGCACAACTGGAAACACATTAGACGACGTAAGTTCGTGGCAAGTAATGCCACCAAATGGCCAGGTACTGCATACAAAGAAAATCCTGATACTCCTAAACCAATGAACCAAATGTATACCGTTCCAGCAATAAATTTTACACCGAACGAAACTGAGAAATCACCTTGCACTCTTAAAAAAGGAATGTGAACTGGTAGTCTACACTACACATGAACTCGCGACTTATTCCCCTTCTTTTACCATCTAATTCCCCAAAATAATGATTTTTTTAAACACCTGACTAAACTGACTCTGAAAGGAACGTACCTAGCGTTCTGCACGACTAAACAATGTACTCTAATTCCTTCTTTTTACCATAATGTGAGGAGCCGCACCCATTTACGTTCCACAGTTCGCCAGCCAGCCCGCGTCTGCTCAAAATGGCGGAATTACAAGGGCAACGACACTCTGTTCAAACTCAGTGGAGGAGGTAAGTTCTCCTAACACCCTCTACTCTGATAAGTTGGTTTATCTTTGATAGATCCCCTTTACTGAAATGGCTCAGAAAGTTGAGACAAACTTTACTCCACTGCCACTATCTCTCGTCGGCCCTGATATCGCTATATTTATCCCAGACTCACTTTCATGCGCTCAGACGCGCCAGTATGGAAATGGAGGGAAGGAAAAAGGGACTGCGACATGAAAATCAAATACAGAAGAGTCCGCTTTTCAGCCACCAGGCGTACGACGTCAATAAAAAACAAAATAGTTATTGATATCCCAACTAACGATAACAAATTTCCATTTCATGAAAATAACAAATGGAGCGAAATAACACTGACGCTCAATATCAAAAGTAGCAAAAACTGCAAGCAGTTTGTGGAGCAATAAATAGAGCACTTAATTACAAAACCCGAAGAGACACAAAAAACCCTATTAGTCCCGTTTCGTATGGGTCCCATACCTTGAGCATCATTCAAGGATGAGTTGCACGATTGTTTTGTAAGCAGTCTCCTTCCTATATTGATTGCATTTTTCTATTGTATTCTAAAGTCTGCTACCTGTTTTATCCCTATGTTTCAGCTTATGTGATCAATCCATCATCCTTATAAATTGTTAGACCTAGGTGTAATGATATGAATAGTGACTGATTGATATTGTAGTCATAGGACACTACGTTTTGTCGATTTGGAGGCTACACACTTTTTCTTTTATGAACATTTAAGGCAAGTTGCTAATCTTCACTCTCTTTAAAATCTTATTGCTATCTGATTGGAATTTTTTCAGCTTTTTTGAGCTAGTAGTCCATCACTGATAACTGCACTGTCTGTAAAAAAGTCTGAGGTTACCGTTAACCTGCCGTATTATCACAACATGGACAGCGAGCGTCCATGGGGAGACGAGTGGCTGGAAGTGAAGGATAGTAACCTGTGTCTTAGTATAGTCCAGAATGGGGACGCTGTGTACCTCCTTACAGCTCAGCAAAAGGGATGAGGCCCTTCTCACTTTTCTTCGCATAGGACGCAGCAATAGGACGCGTGGCTTCTTGTCCCTACGAGAGGTCCTTCCAAAGTGTGGTGCTTGTGGAGTGCAGATCGTGGTGCGCCATATTTTAGTAGACTGTCTTTTGTTTCAGACAAGAAGGTAGCATCTAATTTGCCACTCGATTTGCCCTCTCTTTTAAATGACAATTACACAAATGTTTCTTGCAGTGTCCGACTCGTTCCATGAACTTTAAGGGGGGCGTTTTTAAAGTGTTGTCAGGGTATCTGGCTTATCCGTGTTTTTTGTAAGTGATCAGCCAGCCTCATATTCCCGTGAATCTATCTTGCTTTACCTCTTGTCTCACTTGTGTTTGGATTCACATTTTTGGAACATGTGACGATTTTTAACTTTACATTTCATGATGTGAGCTAGTGTGATAATGGGTGAGACAGGGAGAGATATATTGGTTTGGGAGAGAGATATATGCATCAATTATTGGGAAGCCGCACCAAAACTTGTCTTCCCAGACAGGCAAGCAGGTATAGATACACGAATGTTAAGAACGTTGTCGCAATTCTGAAACATTACATGAATGTTAGCTTCTATAGTTTTTTGGTCTATGGCTTGGCATTTACCTTTTCTCCCCAACGATATACAACAGTGTCAGCGTGGCTCCGGCAGCTATTCTTTCTTCGAGTTGACTTCCTCTCCGAAGAGTTGAATTTTAAAATGCAAGTCCTCGTCGCGTCGGGAGAAGGAAATTAGGACGTAGCGCGATAGTAGAATGAAAAACTTGCGACTCCCACATATTAGAACTTTTACTTAACGTGATACTGAGACAACTAGATTACATACGTCTTTCTCGCGCCAGCTCAGAAGACCGACAGACACAGACATCTGTGAAAAAAGACAGACGACTTACATAAAGTAATTGCTATTTCTGGTCATCAGTTTTCTGTCAGTGTAGATATGATCATACATCCATACGACATCTTTGCCGTACGGAGAAGGTATATGTGTAGGCCATTTAGAGAACCTACATGATTTTATCTCGGATAGATTTTCTACGTTCTAACCACATTGGTGTGTACTAATTTTCGTATGGGCGTTGATAACATCGTCGCTAAACGACGCTAACCCACAAAGAAACACACACACACACACACACACACACACGCACACACACACACACACACAAGCCGGCGGCTGTGGCCGAGGGGTTCTAGGCGCTTCAGTCCGGAACCACGCGGCTGCTACGGTCGCAGGTTCGAATCCTGCCTCGGGCATGGATGTGTGTGATGTCCTTAGGTTAGTTAGGTTTAAGTAGTTCTAAGTTCTAGGGGACTGATGACCTCAGATGTTAAGTCCCATAATGCTTAGAGCCACAAACACGAACACACACACACACACACACACACACACACACACACACACACACTGCAGTTACTTCTGCATCTATCGATCATTCTGTATCCAAGAAAACATGCTGATTTCGTGATTCTAAGTACAAGTTGTCTGAGTGGTAGTAGATAATAAGTAACATGTGCAGAGAAGCTCTACCGTTTGTGTTTGTGTGTGCAGGCGAACTGCGACAAGATTGAGGCGCTGAAGCGGTTCCGAAACAATTGCGAGCCGACCTGGCTCTTCATAGCGGTGAGTAGCCTAACAGTCATGCGGAGCGTGTGTGGTCTGTGCTCTCCCAATGCATGTCTCTCAGATCGATTCACATATTTCCTGATAATGGTTTCGAAAGACTTTCAAGTCAAATTACGAGGGTTGCCCAGAAAGTATACAGAGAAGTTGCAGCATTAGAAAATTGTAGCGAAATGCAGGAAGATCTGCAGCGGATAGGCACTTGGTGCAGGGAGTGGCAACTGACTCTTAACATAGATAAATGTAATATATTGCGAATACATAGAAAGAAGGATCCTTTATTGTATGATTATATGATAGCGGAACAAACACTGGTAGCAGTTACTTCTGTAAAATATCTGGGAGTATGCGTACGGAACAATTTGAAGTAGAATGATCATATAAAATTAATTGTTGGTAAGGAGGGTGCCAGGTTGAGATTCATTGGGAGAGTCCTTAGAAAATGTAGTCCATCAACGAAGGAGGTGGCTTACAAAACACTCGTTCGACCTATACTTGAGTATTGCTCATTAGTGTGGGATCCGTACCAGATCGGATTGACGGAGGAGATAGAGAAGATCCAAAGAAGAGCGGCACGTTTCGTCAGAGGGTTATTTGGTAAGCGTGATGGCGTAACGGAGATGTTTAGCAAACTCAAGTGGCAGACTCTGCAAGAGAGGCGCTCTGCATCGCGGTGTAGCTTGCTGTCCAGGTTTCGAGAGGGTGCGTTTCTGGATGAGGTATCGAATATATTGCTTCCCCCTAATTATACCTTCCGAGGAGATCACGAATGTAAAATTAGAGAGATTCGAGCGCGCACGGAGGCTTTCAGACAGTCGTTCTTCCCGCGAACCATACGCGACTGGAACAGGAAAGGGAGATAATGACAGTGGCACGTAAAGTGCCCTCCGCCACACACCGTTGGGTGGCTTGCGGAGTATAAATGTAGATGTAGATGTAGATCATCATCATCATCATCATCATTTGTGACGGTGGCTCGATTGGATGGCGCGAAAAATTGGATTGTGTAAAAATGACTGAGCTGTGGAGTGCCCCACAAACCAATCATCATCGTCAAGTTATGTACGTTACAAGCAATTTCTCACTGCAGAGAAAGAAACTTTGGGGAATGTTCACAGACGCTTGTGCAAAGTCTATGGAGAGTCTGCTGTCGACTGAAGTAGTTAGCCGCTGGGCACGGAGGGCTGGGTCATCAGAAGGTAGTTTGGCGAGGCTCCACGATTTGCAGCGGTCGGGGAGACCATCCACGGTTTTCACACCTGACACACCTGACCTAGCCCCGTCGGACTTCCACTTGTTTGGACCATTAAAGGATGCCGTTCGTGGAAGACATTTTGAGGACGATGGGGAGGTGATTCATACAATGAAGCACTGACTCCGCCTCCAGGGCAAGGATTGGTACCCACAGGACACACAAGCCCTCGTTTCGCGCTGGAGGAAGGCCATAGACGGGATGGAGATTACGTAGAAAAGTAGAGTGTATATATAGAACACTATTCTTTCGCGTATGTTATTCTCATTATGCTCAATAAGTAATTGTTGAAGAAAGAAATGCGGTGCATTACTTTCTGGGAAACCGTCGTATTTACAGTAACAGTTGTTAAGAAGGCAAACGGCGAGTCAAAGAAGAACAGTTGCGATCAGGGATTTGTACTTCATCCAAGCAGGCAAGTAGGTTTATTTCAAATTTCTTACCGTACCGCCATTGTTGAAAAATGCAAGGAACATTGGTATTAACTTAACAGCGACTGTCGACTGTAGAAGTATTTCGATAAAAGCAGTTCTCAAACGTATTTAGCAATGGAAAACGCCGAAAACATTCCAGTAATTATTTATCGTGTAACTGAGATTTAAAAAAACATCTTGAGTAAATAGTTTGTAACATAAAATCGAACGGCTTAGTTGAAACTTGGATATACCGTTCTTACTTCAGCATCATTCCTGATCGTTCAAAGTTTACCGGTGGGTCTCTGTAGAAATTAGCTTTAGTAACTCAACATCCATTTTGTTTAGCGCTTCCTGAAAACCCGCCTACTATTTATTTGCGCATTACAAGACGAAACTTGGCGCTGTGGCTCAGTCGATACAAATCGAAGGTACCCAACAGCCACTGACAGCTTCCCCTCGCGGAGTTAAACGACACGCGACACAAAATTCATCACGGCGAAGGCAACACAGAATGGCGATAATAGTGCAGCGGCCTGAAATAAATGAATATCACTGACTTGTAGGTTCTGCTACTCCCACGAGCGATGATTCTGAGTGTGTTTTTCGAGTGCGGAAATACGACATTTCTACTCAAACTGCCGAACGATTCTCATTATACGTCACCGCATAGGCCTCCTACGATGACACTGCAGCATCCTAATATGCCTGAAGTACTTGTGCGTAAGGGTACTTTTCGATCAGTCTGGCACAGCGGTTCCCGAGTGCAATCAGAGGTTACCTGACATCCCAACCCCACCCCCACTATTATCTTCCTTAGTATGTAATAAAAATTTAGAATGAAAATAACTTTTTAAATATTTTTATTTTTAAACTGACAAAGTTAAGGAATATTTCGTTTTTGCGGCTATTTTATTAAACTATGAACGCTTTAAGCAGGTCTTGGAGTCACTCACGTCCATCTAGAAAGTATTTACTGAGGCTAACGAAGGCGATGTTGGCCTGATGTTCTCGACGATGCCCTGTCTAAAGGATCATCCTAAGAAATACCAAATTAAGATCAGCCTGAAGATGCTTAAATAAGGTGAAACGCGTAGTTGATAAATAAAAAACAACTAATATTACAACCAAGACTGTTTTCAACTAATACCGTTAAATACTGGTTTTCTGATTCATGCCACAGACGGATTGGAAGAATTTCTACACTATAAAATAATCAGTTAATGAGAGAATTCGTAATGCATATTACAACACTTATTTAAAAATGATGAAATGGTTCTGATTTCCTAAAACTTTTCAGAAAAGAAAGCTAACTGTTCACGTTGAGGGTAGATGCTTGTTATAAAACCTGATGTCTCTGTATCACTCCTCTCCTTATGGACATTTGCTTCATACACACCCTGCAATCACATTTAAAATCAGCCAAGTCAAAATATGTGCACTATATTTACTATTTGTAAATCACTTGATTGCTGGAGTGCTAACTGTTCAACTGGCGGGAATTGGAAGACTTCATACTGCCATTGATAATGTCTGACCACTGCCACTAATATAATAATATTAATAATAATAATAACGGCAATGCTTGTGTTTGGCCACTGTCGCAATCTTCTTTTCCTTTAGCGTTTGTCCCGCCTGGCGGCAGGGTCCGCTGAATGGATTCGCTGTCTCCATTTTGTTCCATAGTGGGCCATACTTGTATGAAGATTTACAGTCTTCAGGTCGCTGTACAGTGTCCGGTCCATCGTTGTCTAGGTCGTCCCTTGGGTCTCTTTCCCATAACTTCCACTGTCTATGCTGCCTTTGTAATGATATCGTCCTTTGCATACAGCATGTGTCCAAACCATCGCAGACGGCTTTCCCACATTTCCTCTGCATCAGTTCGACCCCGAATTGTTCCCCGATAGTGTCATTGACACGTGATCCAGTCCAGTCATGCCACCTGTCCATCCAAGCATCTTAGTC
Source organism: Schistocerca nitens (assembly GCF_023898315.1). Taxonomy (NCBI): domain Eukaryota; kingdom Metazoa; phylum Arthropoda; class Insecta; order Orthoptera; family Acrididae; genus Schistocerca; species Schistocerca nitens. The sequence continues at coordinate 863,997,772 of NC_064617.1, forward strand.
TCCATAACCCCCAATCGTCATTCTGCCCCTTTTGTAACTGGCCAACACTTGGTGCCGTAGAGACCAACAGGCCAGATGACAGTCCTGTAGATCTTTGACTTCAGATGATCCTTAATCCGACGATTGCAGGTGACACCCACTTCATCCAGGCTGCCTGTGTCCTTGCATTGACCTCGTCTGTAGGATAGCCATCGCTAGAGTTTGTAGAACCGAGGTACTTAAATTTTTCTATTCATAAGAGATCTTATCCATCAACGCTGATGGTCCCAACTTCTCGCGGACCTGATGTCATGTACTTGGTTTTCTTTTTGTTGAGCCTCAGGCCATATCGCACGAGTTGTCCATTCCACTTTTGCGTTTGGTGCCAGTGATCGAACTTGTTCTCTGTAGCCAACGTGACATCTTCAGCATAGAGAAGTGTCTATGGCAGTGGCATGTGGAGGTCTGATGTGTAGCGTCCATCACAAGAATAAACAACTTTGGTGATAAGGTCGAGCCTTGGTGAACTCCTACTGTGATGCGAAAGTCATTTGATGCTCCTGCTGTCGTTTGGACATAGCTCCTCCGTTCTACATACGGAAGCCATACCCAGTTGACAAGGTACTTTGGAATGCCATGGTCTCTTAGCGCTAACCGGATTAGACCATGTGGTACACGATCAAAATGGTTCAAATGGCTCTGAGCACTATGGGACTTAACATCTGAGGTCATCAGTCCCCTAGAACTTAGAACTACTTAAACCTAACCAACCTAAGGACATCACACACATCCATGCCCGAGGCAGGATTCGAACCTGCGACCGTAGCGGTCGCGCGGTTCCAGACTGAAGCGCCTAGAACCGCTCTGCCACTCTGGCCGGTGGTACACGATCGAAAGCTTTTTTGAGGTCTAGAAAAGCAAGGTCCATTGGCTTGTTTCCAGTGTCACAATAATAATAATAATAATGCTGTGTAGGTCCTACAGCAATGTAGTAGCAATTATGCAGGGTGTCACTCCTAAAGAGTCATCAGCCGCATTTTCTCTGGTTTTTGGGCCGATATTTGCAATTTCGTTTTTGTAATGGGTAGCCAGAGTCAGCCCGACTGATACTGCTCATTACGTTTTTCATGCGACGAAGCGTTTCCCGTTGCAAACAAAAATTATTTTTCAAAGAGGAATTTTACGCGCTCCTAGATTAGCCTAGTGCGATATACAAACAGGGACTGTAAAACACAGAGTACAATTGGTATTGTGGCAGCGACTGAGTAGCGCGGCTGTAGGGTGGTAGCAGTCTAGCACGGAGCAGAGCGCTACTCTCACTGTTAGAGAACTGGGGATACTTCGTGTTTTACGCTCCCTAGTGTGGAACAGCTTTATCGAATGGGCAGGTAATATTCCTTAAAATCATCTTGTTTGTAATGGCAAAGCCGACACCGACACTTTCCACCTAGGCTGGGCGTCGCATGGAAGACATAATGAACGGTATTTGTTTGGGCTGACTTGAGCTACACAATGCAACAACGAAATTGCAAATATCTGCCGAAACACCAGAGAAAGTGCCTCTAACGACTCTTAGGAAGGACAGACGGTACAGTTACCATTGCGCTGTGGTGTCAATTAGTTCGTTTATCTGTTGCGCAGTAAATAATGAAGCAACTTGCAGTCCAAGGCAGAAACTACCTAGAACTCAGAAAAGTCATTTTAATGATGTATTTAAGCATATGTGACGTATACATCTCAATTTTCCTGTTATAAATGCATGGTACAAAATACGAAGTATGTGTGTAGTTGATGGATTATGTGACTCAAACGTTGTTCATACTTACTTACGTTTCACATGCACCTCCACCGAGCGAGGCGACGCAGTGGTTAGCACACTAGACTCGCATTCGGGAGGATGACGGTTCAATCCCGCGTCCGGCCATCCTGATTTACGTTTTCCGTGTGTAACGTTGTTGCATTAATTTGTTCTGATTACGGTGCTGATAGACAATAAAAGCGGGTTAAAGCTGTGAGCTGTCTGGGGAAGTTAACCTTGCATTACTGAGCAACTGTTTCACCAGGTATCCAGTCTAGCTTACCAAATTCCCAACCAGACTAACATTAATTATAATCTTTTAATCGTCAAACGACAACCGGTGATATATATATATATATATATATATATATATATATATAAGAGAATTTAAATAAAAAGAAATAAATAAGTTTATATTTGGAAATTTATTTTAACATTGATCATTGAAATTTCAGCATATTAAACTTGAGTCATAACTAAGCTGGTGCCTTATTTAGGACTGTGAAAATGTGAGTTTGTAATCTACGGAACACATCAAATAGGGAGCCAAGATTGGGTGACTACATAAAAACACTGCATTCATAAAATAACACACGAAGAACGTTGTAACATATTCAAGAGGAAATTAACCACAACCAATCGATTCAATTTTCACCCAAAGAAGTTACGTTCGTAGCGCAATCCTGTCCGTCATGTAATTACCACACACTGGTATACTAAATTCATACAAACACTCTGTGAAATCTTCCCGAAAAGAATAGCTGAGGACTACTTTGATGATTACACCACATGCTTCACGTGGTCAACTTGGTTTACACAAAGAGTGTAACTCCACCATAATTTTGATAATTAAAATAAATTAGATCGAAAAGCAATTTACAAAAGAAAAACCTCGAACTGGTTACTATCGTCTTACTATTAACCTGATGGGTCAAACAATTGTACGAGGGCTATCCACAAAGTACATTACGTTTTGGAATTAAAAAAAAATAAAGTATTGGAAATTTTTTTATTATATACAGATGACAGCCACACTTAAATACTACTTTTCTACATAGTTGCCATTTAAATTAAGGCACTTATCGTAGCGATGGACGAGCTTGGAAATTCCTTCGTCGTAAAATTCGACCGCCTGCGCCTTCAACCACGTGGTTAATCAGTAACGCGGTAAATATACGATTTTTGTGGATTTTCTGGAAAGAGGCACTACTATAAACTCTCAAAGGTATTGCCAAACTCTGCACAACCTCCGGAGAGCAATGCAAAACAAGCGCAGGGGAAAGTTGGGCTCAAAGGTCTTGCTGATTCACGACAACGCCAGGTCCCACACGGCAAATGCCACTCGTGAAGTTCTCGAATCTTTTAAGTGGGAGTTGTTTCCTCATCCGCCGTACAGTCCCGACCTGGTACCGAGCAACTTCCACTTATTCCCAGCAATGAAAAAGTGGTTGGCTATGCAGCGTTTTGATGACCACGCACAGCTTCAAGAAGAGGTAACCACGTGGTTGAAGGCGCAGGTGGTCGAATTTTACGACGAAGGAATTTCCAAGCTCGTCCATCGCTACGATAAGTGCCTTAATTTAAATGGCAACTATGTAGAAAAGTAGTATTTAAGTGTGGCTTTCATCTGTATATAATAAAAAAAATTCCAATACTTTATTTATTTTTAATTCCAAAACGTAATGTACTTTGTGGATAGCCCTCGTATAAGCACGTGGTACTGGTCTCACAAAGTACACCCCACGTGGGTTGAACATAAAGAAACGTTGCTATATTGAAAAATATTGTCAAGACGAGACGTTATAATCTCACGCACATTCGCATTTAAGATTGATGAACTTAGTTAGAGTTACTGATCAACACGTGGTTCCACTTTACTCACAAAGTAGTGACAAAGCAACTACCGGAATATATTCTGACCTTCACACTCGAATTACACTGCGTTGCAATTTAAGATAACATTAGATATTTTAGCGCTACACCTGAAATAAAGGCGATTAAATTTTCAGTTAGGCTGAACTTAAGAAATCCATTGTCCTGCGGACTTAGCAGACACGCGCTTAGCCGGAGATCTTACCACTTCAGACGCTCGCCGCTGACAGACTGCCATGGTCCCTTCCTGAGGGTGGCTCACAAATACAAACGGAAGTGGCCACAGGGGCAGCTTCCTATACCAACATGACAAGGGACGGACAGGACCATACTAAGAATAGAAACCTCTCTGCTTTTAGAAAGCGTAGCTACCTGTTCCGACGTTGCTCCTACTGTTCTCTAGCAGACAGCCTTGTCTGCTACCCTCAAGCATACAACTAGAAATACATTTGCTCATTCATCCTCTCACACAGAAGGGAAGCGGGATGACAGTATCTTATCATATACAGTATATAAAAGAAAGCGGATGTAGGTTCCGTATGAGACTGTGTGACATGAATTACATATAAACTGTGTTTTAAAGTGTAGTAGTGTGACAGATCATTCTTGTTTATGTGTAAAAGTAACACGTTCCACTACTCAGTCTCCTCCCAGATAGTCAGAAACGCCACAGTAAATTTAGAAGAGGAATTTATGCCGTAAATGACAACAGATTTAAGAAATGAACATGAAAGGAATCCAACAAAGACCTTTCACGTGATTTCCCTAAATCGCTCCAGGCAAATGCCGGGATGATTCCTTTGAAAGGGCACAGCCGACTTCCTTCCCCATCCTTCCCTAATCCGATGAAACCTATGACCTCGCTGTCTGGTCTCGCCACCCAAACAACCCAACCCAACCCTCACATTCACCTCCACCTTATTTTCAGGCGTTTGTGGTGCCAACAGCAAAAAATAAATATATTACTTATTGGTATCGTATAATCGGGATTACAGTCTTATGAAATGTTGATAATATTTATTATTTTTTGAAGAGAGTTTAATTTCGTGACCGAAACACACTCGTATTCTTTTGTTGTAACCCAGCAGAAAATTTTACTTTACCACTTGGGGGGAGAGGGGTGGGGGCGGTAATTACCCCAGGTTGGCAACCACTAGTGTAGCAGAACGAGCTGATCCGGTTTTAGGAACAAGCGAGACAGGCTACCGCTTGGGACACCAACCTTCAAAGTGGTACCAGGGATGCCCAAATATAATATTTGTGTACAGTGCGTATTACAGTTAGTAGCGAAAACTGACAGGCCGATAGCGTACGAGGCAGATGGGAGGGGCGGGGGCGCCAAATGATAAGTCGCTTGTTTAGAAAAATGTTCTCGAGCCGACCTTTAGGATGGATGTCAAGAAATGAGGTCGCTTTGTGCTTTTCAGGTTACCAGTCCCTTGATTCTAAATAATCGCACCGTTGAAAGTATTGATCACATTTTATTTTGTATATGCACACGAATTCTTTACAGACGAATGGAAAAACTGGTAGAAGCCGACCTCGGGGAAGATCAGTTTGGATTCCGTCGAAATGTTGGACCACGTGAGGCAATACCGATCCTACGACTTATCTTAGATTAAGGAGAGGCAAATCTACGTTTCTAGCATTTGTAAACGTAGAGAAAGCCTTTGACAATGTTGACCGGAATACTCTCTTTCAAATTCTGTAGGTGGCAGGGTTCAAATACAGGGAGCGAAAGGCTATTTGCAATTTGTACAGAACCGGGGGGCATAAAAGGGAAGCAGTGGTCGAGAAGAGAGTGAGACAGGGTTGTAGCCTATCCCCAATGATATTCAAACTCTATATTGAGCAAGCAGTAAAGGGAACAAAGCGGTATAACGCACTGCTTTCAGGGCGTGATGGCGTGCCGGTTCCCGGCACGAATCCGCCCGCCGGATATGCGTCGAGGTCAGGTGTGCCGGTCCGTCTGCGATGGTTTTTAAGGCGGTTTTCCATCTACCTCGGCGAATGCGGACTGGTTCCCTCTGTTCCGCCTCAGTTACACTATGTTGGCGATTGCTGCGCAAACACTTTCTCCACGTGCGCATACACAATCATTACTCTACCACGCAAACATTGGGGGCTACAGGCGTCTGGTGTGACACGTTCCCCGGGGGGTCCACTCAGGGTGCGATTTGTGCTTTTACCAGTGGGGGGGGGGGGGGGGGGGGGGATGTCGTAGGGGGTTAGTACAATTATATATGTTACTAGCTTGGACCGTGGCGTTACGCATGGTTAAACAGCTGTTTATAAATAGATGTTAATGCCGAAACTCACTATTCACGCGTATGCACTATCAGAAAAGCCATCCCTTGTTATATCTTTAAAAAGTACATTATAGGTAAAGGTTATTTACAAAATCATCTACATACAGGTATACGAGGGGAATTCAAAAAGCAGAGGCACATTTGTGAAAAGCTGTACTTACTCTGATGACAGAAAACTGAAACGTATTAATAGTAAGACTTATTGAAAACTTTCAGTGTTCGGCTCCACAAATTTAAATTATATGTAAAGTTTTACTCCAGTGCGTGGGAAATAAACATCCCATGTTGGGATGCATAAACTAAAACCAGAGGAGGGGATGGGCTGATGCAGAGGGGGGTAAATCCCCCCCATCCCCCCCTGCAAATCGCACACTGGGTCCACAGAGGGCCGAACCGCACAATAACCCTGGGTTCGGTGTAGGGCGGCAGTGGGGTGAGTGGACTGCTGTAGCCTGTTGTGGGGTTGTGTACCACTGCGGGCTACAGTGGGGACGAAGCCTCTCCATCGTTTCTAGGTCCACAGTTCCATACAGTACAATACAATACAAAGGAAACAATAGAAAAATTTGGAGTAGGAATTAAAATCCATGGAGAAGAAATAAAAACTTTGAGGTGTCCCGATGACATTGTAATTCTGTCAGAGACGGCAAACGACCTGGAATAGCGGTGTCTTCAAAGGAAGATATAAGATGAACATCAATAAAATCAAAACGAGGATAATGGAATGTAGTCAAATTAAATCGGGTGATGCTGAGGGAATTAGATTAGGAAATGAGACACTTAAAGTAGTAGATGAGTTTTGCTATTTAGGGAGCAAAGTAACTGATGATGGTCGAAGTAGAGAGGATATAAAATATAGACTGGCAATGGCAAGGAAAGCGTTTCTGAATAGGAGAAATTTGTTAACATCGAGTATAGATTGAAGTGTCAGGCAGTCTTCTGAAAGTATTTGTATGGAGTGTAACCATTATGGAAGTGAAACATGGACGATAAATAGTTTGAACAAGAAGAGAATAGAAACTTTCGAAATGTGGTGCTACAAAACAGTGCTGATGATTAGATGGGTAGATCACGTAACTAATGAGGAAGTACTGAATAGAATTGTGGAGAAGAGGAATTTGTAGAACAACTTGACGAGAGGAAGGGATCGGTTGGTAGGACATGTTCTGAGGCAGTAAAGAATCACCAAGTTAGTATTGGAGGGCAGCGTGAAGGCTAAAACTCATAGAGGGAGACCAAGAGATGAATACACTAAGCAGAATCAGAAGGATATAGGGTGCAGTAGTTACTTGGAGATGAAGAAACTGGCACAGGATAGAGTAGCATGGAGAGTTGCATCAAACCAATCTCTGGACTGTAGACCAAAACAACAACATCCACACGTAGCCAGTTTCGACTTTATGGCCATCATCAGATCTACAAAGAGACAATAAAAATACACTGTTTTATCTTCATCTGTGCAAAAGAAAATTATGACGAAGACTCTGATTTCTCTAACCCGTATTATAAACGGCTACGCTAACTCAATCCAAGTGCCGGTTGCCTATCTAACGGCTTCCAGAGACAACAAAAATTTTATTTTCGATATTTCATACTACTATTGGCCGAATTTAAAAATTTAAACTACTGTTATAATCTACGCTTCAAAAGGTACAACCTTACGTGGAAGGTTTTCCACAGTAAGTCAAGTACTAAAGTTAGAAACTTTATCACTTACTACATTACTACATTTCTGCTGTTACTGTAATAAAACTGCAGCACGTGTCATGACTTTTCATTTATTACTTCTTTATTACTAACTCTATTCACAACACATTTCGCAGGTGGTATCCACATATCACTAAATGTACCTGCAAAAATTATATCATTGTATGACACATAGTCAGCACATTGAGACGCGAGAAAAAGAAGGTTTTCTTAAAACAGAGTACAAATTACTGAGACTATACTGATCAGGTGTTTGCTACTGAGAGCACCCTGCGACTTTCAGCAAACTTTAAACATAATTTCAGGCTTTTTCTCTCTTACACCTAAAAAAAAAATGACTTTTTCATAAGTCTGTGGGTCAATAATTCGATAAGTAATAAAGCCAACATAATTAGGTTTTTGCGTCTTCAGCCATAAAGGTTTCAAGTGCTTCTCGTCAAATATGCACCACAGTAACTCATCTGTAAAGTACTCCAACGTTTGAAGCTGTTTTATGGACGGCAGATCGACTGCTTAAAATTTCGGAATGGGAGTTACTGGTTTATCAAAATGGTTCAAATGGCTCTAAGCACTATGGGACTTAACATGTGAGGTCATAAGTCCCCTAGACTTAGAACTACTTAAACCTAACTAACTTAAGGACATCACACACATCCATGCCCGAGGCAGGATTCGAACCTGCGACCGCAGCAACCGCGTAGTCCCGGACTTAAGCTCCTAGAACCGCTTGGCCACCGCGGCCGGCACTGGTTTATCTAGGGTCGACATTGGTACTCATAAGAGCTGCTTCCTGTTTTACAAACAGGCATAGTTCGTTTCTTTAAGTGAACTCGGAAAGTGTCACGCCTCGAAGAAACTAGAATATACTACATCATTTATATTCTCATTTCTGTAAGAGATCTGCTAGGAATGACATTCCATTTGGAAGAAATTATACACTTTTTTCTTGCTATACAGAAAAGGTTCAATATTCTCTTACCACCATCATGGTTCAGAACACGTAGTGTCTGAAAGAAAGTAACATCAAAAGAACTATTTAGTTCCTACTTTCCTTTTTTTCTTACTTCCTTTACTCATCAAATATTCTAAAACATTTTATGTTTACAAAATGAAAACTGAGAATGCGTTAACGTCCTTCTTAAATTTTTAAAGTGAGTCACAGAACTTTTACTCACACTGTTATATCTAGTTGTACATTGTATCGCTGCAGGAAAAGATTCCTCTATCTCGCATTGTGGTTCTAACACATTACCGTCTACTCATCCGCTTGTTGGTGTCTGGTGCGCCTTGGGAACCTGATACGCGGACGGCGCGTCTCCGAAAAGCTGAAAGAGATGCAATATTACTTACTTTGTGCTTCGCAGTCAGAGTCAACTTACTCACTATGTATTACCAGGCTCCGTCAACCCTCAGCTCCGTTGTCTTTCTGGTGCAAAACTGTTTGGCTTATCATTAAGAACACATTTACAGGTATACTATTAGTAAAATGCTTTAAATAAAACGAAAAATACATTTTTGTTATGTATGGACTGGGGAGAAGTTTGTGACACAACTTGACTAGAAGAAGGGATCGGTTGGTAGGACATATTCTGAGGCATCAAGAGATCACCAATTTAGATTTAGTATTGGAGGGCAGCGTGGAGAGTAAAAATCGTAGAGGGAGACCAAGAGATGAATACACTAAGCAGATTCAGAAGGATGTAGGCTGCAGTACGTACTGGGAGATGAAGAAGCTTGCACAAGATAGAGTAGCATGGAGAGCTGCATCAAACCAGTCTCAGGACTGAAGACCACAACAGCAACAACATGCTTTTAATTCTTTGTATATTTGAGACCATACGGGGCACCAAAACATGTGAATTCCAATAGAATGAAAATTTTCTGAGTAAGATCGTGTAAAATTTAATAAAAATAATGATTTTTTTAGAATAGAAGGAGGACGTTGGTATCGGAAAAAATTGAAGAAAGAAAACCACAGTCAAATGTATTGTGAAATGATTTACCTAAAAGTAAGAAATAAAGTACATTAAAGAAATGTTTGATGCGCCTTCGAATGCTTCAAACTATTTGCAGTAGTCGATAGTACGCTAAAATGTTAGTCACATAAGGAGACCTATGAATGAAATTCGGCCATACAAACATTCGCTACTAATCTTTAAAATTCTAAGATTCTAAATTAAACACTGAACTTTTAAATTCTAACTCGGCACCTCATTTGCTATATGTGATTTCGAGCATCATTGAAAGTTGCATCAAATGTTTCTTTGATTTATTTTATTTCTTACTTTTAGACAACTCATTTCACAAAACACTTGACATTTTTACTTTCCATTTCTTTATTTTTGAGGTTTATTCAGAAAGCATGACGTGTAATATATATTTAAATATCGGCTGGTATTTTATTATTAAGAGCGTATTGATCAAGAGAAAGCAGAAAAGTAATGTTATTTTTGCTGTAATTTGATATTTTTTGATCTTTGATTTACAGGAGCAGCTTTTCATCAAATATTTCAGTTTTGTTTTAAATTACTAATGAAAATTTTCTTAATTACCATCACGACTTTCAAGCAATTAATTTTTTTGTATAAATGTAGACATCAAGCTGGTCCATTTGATATCCAGTTTGTCCGTTTCCCACTCTTTATTTGGCTATGAAAATTCTGACAAAAAATCTTTTGTGTAATTTCTAGGGAATCTTATTTTCCCTCTGCTGAAACATTTGACTAAAAAGCATAATTGCATGAGAAGCCAGGTAAAACACAGGATGTGCAGGAAGTAACGTTTAGTGACCAAGCCATTTCAGTTGTCTGTGCTGCACTTGCCAGCACAGTATATACTGACAGCGAACATACACATAACATTACAGTTTCTCAGGTCGTGTAAGTTAATGCTATTATCAGTACTGTTGCATGCTTTTCTTATGTTGTTACTCGTAGGTTAGCACGTCCTTTTTCTCTTTAGACGCATCTGGTGATGGTCTTGTAACCGAAACATAAAATAAAGAAAACATTTTGCGCTAAAAATCATTTTTCATCTTCACAGATTTTGAACATCATAATGTTTTATTTTAAAATATGCTCTAGGATTCTGCAACAGACGGACATCATTGACATTGGATATATGATTTAATAAACACAGTTCTGGTGGAACTTTACCAAGAAAAACTACCTGATTTACATTTCCTACGATTGTGTGAAGGTCTCTGTTTGTGCAAACATGAAACACTTCTGGCAAAAATGGTATGGCGTTGAAGTTATTCCCCTTGCATGAATGGAGACAATCTTAACGATAGAGAATATATGACCACAATAACAAAGGACACGATAGGAATAAAATTAAATTCAGAGTTGGGACACGTCGAATATGGTGCTTGGTCCAGTACTGTTCTTTATCTACATAAGTGTTTCACTTTGGATATTTGAGCCGTCGTCATAAAACTGCGACGTTTGCCGATGTCACTAATATAGTGACAAAGAATCACACAGACACACACACACACACACACACACACACACACACACACACACACGCCAAACGTACCTGGAAGAATAATGGAACATCTGCACAGATGGTTCAAAGAAATGGCTCTAAGCACTATGAGACTTAACATCTGAGGTCATCAGTCTCACAGACTTAGAACTACTTAAACCTAACTAACCTAAGGACATCACACACAGCTATGCCTGAGGCAGGATTCGAACCTGCGACTGCAGCAGCAGCGCGATTTCGGACTGAAGCGCCTAGAACCGCTCGGCCACAGAGGCCGGCGCTACAGCTGGTTCACAGCAAACAGTTTTACCCTTAATGTTACACTGGTTAATATTATGTAAATACAGCAAATCCAAATCGTTTATAGGTACCAGAAGTAAAGATGAAGAGGCACATCTTGGATGAGGTTCCATGTGTGAAGTTCCTAGGCTTATTCACTCTTACAGTTATGTGCCACTATATATACTCCCTATGATATTTTAGGATATTATAAGTGGTTAGTTAGAATGATGTATGAGATTCATGACTATGATATTTAAAATGAAAATAATTGCCGTGTAGGCGTTACATCTAATGTTTAGAAAGGGGTTTTCTGTGCTAGTGCAAAAGTCTGTAAAAGGTTATCAGTATAAATTAGACCGAAATCAGAAATCCCCTGGCATTCAAAATCAAAGTAAAAGAGAGTCTTATTTCCTATCCCTATATTTTGGGCTCAGGGATTCCCATAAACTTTAATGTTCATATAGTCATACTTCTAACTTTTCCAGCGTACAGGAAGCTGATAATGAGGTCTAAAGTCGACACAAAGTTACATAACTGCTGTGTATGAAGTCGTAGATAAAAACAGCAGCAGTGTGATGTAAGACGAAAAATAGGTAATTTTTTCAATGTAGCTGCTTTTCGATTGCAGTAAAAAGTAATAGAGGTAATTATCAATATTAGCAGTGTGAGTAGATTAGCACTAGATGTAACTGGTTGTTAGTATACTGAAGTAGCCTGCAATGAATGTTCCTGTCTTTTTAAAGTATAATTTGATTAGATCCACATCGCTGAAGGCTCTCCTTCATGTAGGGATTTACGCACAGCACTGTGTCAATGAACGAGTTAGTGGAAGTTAACAATTTTAATAATGTCAATGGCTGCGTGGGGAAAACGAACCTCGCTTCCCTGTGGCAGGCGAACGGCTTCACGTTTCATTCTTACAGAGAGTGTGAAGCTCAGCGTTTGGGTTAGACACAATACGTACTTACACTTAGGCTGAAATCATTTGGATTCATTTTAATACCCAAGTATATAGATACTAAAATAGCACACCAGGATCGACTTAAATTCAAAGATTAGAGGAAGCACTTAAGCAGTGGACATAATGCAGTGAATAAATACAAAAAGAGGTTCAATCATATGAGCTGTCTTTAGTATAAGAATATATGGGCCAGTAACGTACATCGCTACATCGACAGGGCTTGGCATAATTTAAACAAATCCTCACACGATAATACACATGCACGTACCACAGCGGAAAACTGAGGGACCTAGGGTATCAAAGCATCTTTGGCAGACATGTCGAGAAGAATAGACACTGAAAACTCATTGAATAAATTAGGCTGTCATGAGCCCAAAGATTGGTTTGGACACCACAGTGTTTTACTATACTTCGTTCATCATAAAAATAAACTTGTTTTAAAGAAAAATAGTCGCGATAATTTGTCAGCAGCCGTAGCACTTGTACACTGGTGCTGCAAGTAGCTTCAACTTACATATCAGATACCTTACTAAGTCACTGTAAGTGAAACTTAAAGATATTCTAATGCATTAAAAACCCTCAACGTTTTCTTTAATCGTACTTGAGCCACGTAGTTTTCATTTAAAAAATCGTGTACAGTGATAGTGGGTGGGGCAGGAAACAGTTTGGACAGGGATCTGACATATGACATAGGAGGTAATCTGGAAAAGATAGCTTCCCTGACTCATGGCACCAACGTACACTTTGTTGAGCAGTTCTGGCACCATGATCGACCACACCTCGATGGAGCTGCGAGGCAAATCAATGTGGGGTTAGGATGGCTCTGAGGACAGCCAACTTTGCTCATCTTTCTCTGGTGCCCGTCGAGACTATCAACAGATGGGGTTTCACTAGACATGGCCTACACCTAAACAGGACTGGGAAAGGAAGATTGGTACAGCTGATTCATGAAAGTATAGGGCGTGGATCTTGGGCCACACAAGGTCAAATACTTGTTGTCATAGGTAGGAAAAGTAGGTCTTTTTTAGGATAAATCCAGACAACAGGATCCCCTGCCTAAAGAGCATTTCCAGCACTTTAAAAAATACTGAAACAATCACTCACAAGACAGATTTTAACACCCCTCAAATATGACATATACCAGATGTCACAAAGAAAAACAAACCATTGGAAAGAATAACATGGGGCATTTCACAGACTTGACAATCCTCCATCAAAATGTGCAATCAATAAAGAATAAGATACAACTGTTAGAAATTGAGCTCCAGTCTTTGAACTGCACAGTAGTTTGTATTACTGAGCCCTGGTGTAGAGACACAGAAATCCAACATGTAGTATTATCATTGTATGGAAAGGCAAACTCTTACTGCAGAACTACTTCAAGGGGTGGAGGATCATGCATTTATATCAGAAAACGAACACAGTTCAAATCAAGACATGACCTCAGTATCGTAAGTGAAGAGAAATACTTCGAAATATCAGCTATTGAATTAACAGGGCTTGATATCACCAAGAAATTAATCTTATTGTGTGTGTATAGATCTCCCAGTGGTAGTATGGACACTTTTTTCAATAAGTTAACAAAAGTTATAGATAAAATCTCAAGTACCAAGGTCAACATAATTCTGTGTGGGGACATTAACATCAACACTAACATCATAAATGAATCCAGCAGCACCTTCATAAACATCCTTCAAACTCTTGGCATGTCCCTATTGGTCAATAGTGCAACAAGGGTTACAACAACGGCTTCATAAGTAATTGTCCGTGTGGCCACTAATATGGACAGGGAAAAATGTGATGTAGCTGTAAAAGATCTCGGACTATCAGACCATCTCTGTCAAATAACAACAGTAAAACCAGGTATCGAATCATTCCCTAAACTACAAGCTACAAACGACATCTTTCAGAAATCAGAATAAAAGATTTTTCAAAATAAATCGAAAAACAAAGCTGAGATGAAGTGTATAAGGAAATCAATGTGAATATGAAATTCTCTAAATTCTCCATATTGTTTAAATTGAACGTTGAAAAGGCATTTTCAAAAGTATGCATGTCTGTATCTCAACAAAAAAAAAAAAACAAAAAAAAAACAGATGGATAAGAGCAGGTATTAAGAAGTCCTCCCAAACATTTAAACACTTCAGTTCCATGAAAAAGATTCACAAAAATTCAGAATTCTTAAATTTCTATCATAGAGACAAAAAGATCTATAGAAAGGTGCTGATTGTTGCAAAAAAGTCATTTAATGACAAAATAATATATAATGCAGAGAATAAAAGCAAAGCAGTCTGGGATGTTATAAAAATGGAAATGGCGAGAGGCAAACAAATGCAGAATAACATACTGCTAAGGGAATGGGATAAGGTAATAAATGATCCACAGCACTTAGCAAACTATGTAAACGAGCATTTTTCAAGTATTGCAGTGAAGTTACAGCAAAAATTCCCCCAAACAAATATAACACCTGTAAATAATGTTGCACTAAATACAATGATGTTACTTCTAACGACAGAGAATGAAGTCAGTAAAACAGTTCAAAAAATAAAAAATAGAAAGTGAGTAGGCTTAGATGAAGTACCAATGTGTGTACTGAAACAGTGCATAGGGATTATACGAGGCCCTTTAACAAATATAATAAATGAATCCTTCACATCAGGGACATTTCCAGAGCAGTTAAAACAGGCAGAGTTGTACCTTTGCTTAAGAAAGGTAATGCAGAAGACGTAGAAAATAACCGGCCCATTTCCCTGCTGTCAGCATTCTCAAAAATAATAGAAGAAATTATGAAAGACAGATTGATGAATTACCTGAATAAATACAATCTTTTAAACGAATCACATTTTGGTTCCCGAAGTGGCAAAAATACGGAGTCACCCATGGTAGAATTCGCAAAAGTTGTACTTGATGCTCTTGATAAAGATGAGTGTGTCACAGGCATACTGTATTCGAGACAGCTTGACTTGCTCGCGACGAGAAACGAAACCCAATAACGTTCCAGAACACGCGGAAGAATACACGGTGTAATGTTTAAATGTGATTACGTCTTCGCCTTCCTTCGACCGTTGATTTGACTTACTCAGCCAGTTACTTGTGGACATACGTTTTAGCGTAAACTCCGAATTTCGGTAGAATTTGGCATTTCTCCTTGAAGTTATCGCCTGGCAGAAAACAACTTTTTTATTTTTTTTTCTTGTCGGCTGTAACTGTTCGGAAATTAAAATACCTTCTTCAATAATCTTTTGCCATATAGTTTTATTGTCGCCATCCATTAGGTTCTGTGTTATCCATTGATCCTCCTCCAATCCTCAAATTCGGAATTGAATGAATGTGTGCGAATTCCTAGGGGACCGAACTGCTGAGATCATCGATCCCGAGAGAGGACTAGAACCTTCGGCGGGAGGGGGTGCGCATCAAATTAGGACATTAAAGGCAAATGTAAAAAATACATAAATTGTAATTTAAAAATCTTCGCACAAAACAAAATAAATGTCATCTTCTTGATTTAAAAATCGTCAAAATGAAATTCAAGTTTTAAAATCAATGAGCGCCAATCTGTCATATGAGCTTACATTATCCTTTCGTCCTTTCTTGTATGATGTAACACTAAAGTTTATTATTCAACTCTGTTATCAATGACTTGACAGCGTTCTTTCTGGACATCACAATTAATCAAAAATAATGAAAAAATCGAGAAAACGCTCTGTTCACTTAAATCTGCACGAATGTTGATTCAAATTTTGTAATTGGCGTGTGAAGATATTGTGTGTTTAAAAAAAAAAATTGGCATAAGTCTCCTTATACTCGTTGTCATGGTTAGACTGCGATGTTGCATGGTGAGATATAGCCATAAATCTTTATTGCATTTGGTACCTTCTGTCAAGATGTAACGGATCGTATGTCACTTAAACCAACTGATAGTATCTCTTTTTGTGTAGCAGTATGGAACACCATTCGGATGCAAAAGCTTGCCAGTGTGATGCTGTTTGGTGCTGTCCTTAATACGTATGCCAGCTTCTGCTGGATAGTTTGTCAGATGTCCTTTACTCCTTCACACACAGTCCTGTGTTCCTCAGTACCAATAAATCTACAAGAAGCACACAATGGCGGCTCTGTTAGATGAATAGCAGGAATTCTGGAGTTGGCTGGTATTTTTCTATACATGACCTTGTACCACATCACTTTCAAATTTGAAGGTAATTCTCAGTGACTAACGTTTTCCAGATTTCCTTCCAGTTGTAATGCGGATATTTCTCTTCTATCATATTTCTATTCATATATTTCATTAGTTTCTGATACATATCTTTTACTTTTATCGCGTTTTTAACAGAGAGTTTAATTTGAATCACTTTTCGTAGCTCCAGGTGCTAATTTGCTGTGAATCGAGCACCAGCTGGATTCTACCATCTCTTTTCTACGCCACCCACAGAGGGTTTTTGTACGAACAAATCACTGGTTCAATCACTTCTTGGTCCAGCTTTACTTGTATTTCTTCATGTACTTTCTACTTGTCCACAGGCGGAGAAGCAGATACTTGCGTGAAAACTTGGTGTAATCCCTCACAGAGAATTTGCATAGAAAAAGTTTTATGGCGCCCAGCTTTCCGAGGAAAACAGACCCATTAGTGTTCAATACATCGTGCAGTACCTCCTTCTATCCGTCCTGGCATCTCTAATCGCTTCTACTTGGTTTTCTATTTGATTTCGTCTTCTGTTGTGGATCGATCACTTGAAGGATAACCATTTCTACTTTCAAAACGTCTCTCTAATTCAGACTTCTGCTCTTCTGATTCAACACAAAGTTTCAAGCAGTTTTTCGGTAGTTGTTTGTGTGGCACGTGATCTTCAAACAGTAAATGTATCGAGTGTGCTTATGTAAGATAAATTTTACGTGACCTAAGTCAGAAATGCCTGATTTGCGCTTAAAAAGTCTATGCCAGAAGTCTGTGGTAGCGCTATCTTTGGCAATCCAACTAGTTTGCCAGGCATCAAAACTCAAGTTGAACTTGGCTGTCACACCTCCGTGCTCTTTCCTGTTAGCGTTCCTTGAACTTCCGTTTTCTATAGTATTGTTGTTGTTGTTGTGGTCTTCAGTCCTGAGACTGGTTTGATGCAGCTCTCGATGCTACTCTATCCTCTGCAAGCTTCTTCGTCTCCCAGTACCTACTGCAACCTACATTCTTCTGAATCTGCTTAGTGTATTCATCTCTTCGTCTCCCTCTACGATTTTTACCCTTCACACTGCCCTCCAATACTAAACTGGAGATCCCTTTATGCCTCAGAACATGTCCTACCAACCGATCCCTTCTTCTAGTCAAGTTGTGCCACAAACTCCTCTTCTCCCCAATTCTATTCAATGCCTCCTCATTAGTTATGTGATCTACCCATCTAATCTTCAGCATTCTTCTGTAGCACCACACTTCGAAAGCTTCTGTTCTCTTCATGTCCAAACTATTTATCGCCCATGTTTCACTTCCATACATGGCTACACTCCATACAAATACTTTCAGAAAATACTTCCTGACACTTAAATCTATACTCGATGTTAACAAATTTCTCTTCTTTAGAAACGCTTTCCTTGCCATTGCCAGTCTACTTTTTATATCCTCTCTACTTCGACCATCATCACTTATTTTGCTCCCTAAATAGCAAAACTCCTTTACTACTTTAAGTGTCTCATTCCCTAATCTAATTCCGTCAGCATCACTCGACTTAATTCGACTACATTCCATTATCCTCTAGTATTAGTAACGGCAAAAAGAGGGTTGTCACAAGTCTTCTAATGCAGATTCCGATATCACCGACAACTGACTTCCCCTATCTAGAATAGCCTCCAGTCTCACATCTCCTATTAATGCCTTGACAACTTGGTGCAAATTTTGCGTGCTCGCATTCTCCTTTACTTCTAGTATTGGTTTTCACAGATTTTCATACCGGTCAGTGTTTATTTCGGATGACCCAATGTCTGCCACCGGTTGATCCATTATTGTTCTCGCGCTAGCTCCTTGTCATTGCTGTGGTAATGGGCCAGCAACCGGGTACGATCAAGGGTCTCAAGATCGAACCTGCTGTTGATGAGGTTATCGTGCTTATTTGCACCCTGTCTAAACCTCGGGTTATAGTTTTACTGGTAACGATTCAATCCTCATCTGTTTGTTTGGTATGGCTGGAAATGACTACGACCATTGGTTTAGAAACGGTTATTACAGTGCTCATTATGAGGTCACTCTGATCCTTTAAAATCTCGTCTCCTACCGGTGCCAGATATAGTCTCCTCTTAGCATAGACACTACGTCTTGTAGCAAGCCGTTAAAGGCCTCGATATCTTCACCACAAAGCCTGGCGAGAATGTGCTGATAATTTTCAGGTCGCATCTGATAGCAAAAGGAACTGTAGGGAACGTACAGGAACTGATTTTTCTTCATCATGTGCTCTAAGAATTTCACTGCACTGCAGACTCCGGATCGCTCCAGATCGTGACCCATAATTATTTCTGCTTTCACTCTTTCCTCTGCAGCCTTTGACCAGTAATCGTCTAGGAAAGCATATCTGAACTCTTTATACGCTGTACACTGGGGTGCAGCCAGACGCATCCTCAACCGCCATTTCGCAGGCTGCGGATAAACTCAAAACGGTGCATCAGCGACCATGACGGTGAAAAACAATGGTAACATTCCTCCAAACAAACCTCGAGATGTAGATTGTTCCCTCTATCATTGAAAGTCTGGAAATTGTGTACAAATAGGTAATGGTAGTAGTGAAATTGATACGACTCACATGACATCGTCTGCCAGTTGGTGACCAGAAATTGTCCTACCTCGATCCTAGGTCACGCTGGTGATCCTAACCGAATATTTCTTAGCTCCTGTACATAGCATTCGACCCAACGTGCACGTACAATGCTTGAAATGAAATGAAATGAAGTCCCATGCTTCTTTACAGAGCGTAGGGGAACGATGCGGGAGACCCGCACCGCCTTACTAGGCAAGGTCCTAATGGAGGTGGTTTGCCGTTGCCTTCCTCCGAACGTAATGGGGATGAATGATGATGATGAAGACGACACAACAACACCCAGTCATCTCGAGGCAGGAAAAACCCCTGACCCCGCCGGGAATCGAACATGGGGCCCCGTGCTCGGGAAGCGAGAACGCTACCGCGAGACCTCGAGGGGCGGACCGTACAATGCTTAGTGGTACGCAATTATTCACGCTGCTGTCGTCACTGCTCCAACCTTAAACTTATCCTATTTTCTCCTTAAAGCCACCATGATCCTATTCAAAGTGTTCAGCCGTCTTCTGCTGTTATTTGTTTAACCCCTACTGCTGTTCTTTGAATGCAAGAAGTGCTTGCACTTCCAGGGCTCCTCGTAGTGGCACCAATGTGTCCGATAGTTTCTTCCTCACATTCTTTATTCCTTCCAGAATTATGGTACAGTTAAAAACTGCGAGCTGAGCTATGGCTGCGCATAAACGTTGTTCAGTTTCATCAGATGTTCGGCTAGATTCGTCTTCAAACTTATTTATGCATTTGTCAATCTTTTTGATGTGGTCTTCTTGTTCTTCTTGGCAATGGTCCACGTCCCTAACATGTTTTAGTACCAGAATTTGCTCCAACTTTATACCCATTTCATGAACTTCTTGTGTCTTCTTCATCTCCTGCCCAGTTTCTTTCCTCGTTCCTTTAAATTTTTCCTTCATACTCTCCCTTGCCTTC